>NC_090697.1:42401580-43714939 GCF_040954835.1 Lepisosteus oculatus | reverse complement strand
AGATCTCTGGAAAGTTTTGAAAATTGTTATCCATAAGCGATCTCCAACTTTAGAGAGGTTGAGCAAATCTGCCATGAAGAATGGGGAGAAAATGCATAATGCCAGTGAGAAAAGTTGATACTTTCCCAAAAAGACTTGTGGTTCTGTTTGCTGTCATTGTTTCCACAAAACCATGAGTTCACTGGTCTGAATACTTATTCTCACACAAAGTGGGATAAACATATAGGAATGTCAGCAGCAAAAACGGAAATGTTAGACATAATGACTATGTAGCCAGTTTGTCTTTTCAAACAATCAAGACGGAGTGTGGTGAACAAAGGTTAGAGAGAAACATTAGGGAACTATCATTATATAGTTTGCTTTTAAGTCTATTTGAAACTGTACAGGTCAGGTAGTAATCACAAGTTTTCAATTACCAGAAAGCAGACTTTGAAGGATTGAGACATAGTTTAAGAGTAGAATGGGACAAAATAAATATAGAATCAATTAAGAAAGGATGTCAATAGTTTAAACAGATCCACTTCTCTTTCAACTCAAACATCCCTTCAACTGTGGTTGCTTTTCCATTGCTCCTAAGTCCTTCAGACTCTTTCAGGTACTTCTGAACCAGGGGAAGAAATGGGACAGGAATCCAAGGTTTTCCATGTCCTCACCATTTCAAATGGCTCACAAGGGAAAAATCAAATAGGAAACTCTATTATTCAGGACAATAAAACATCAAATCTGCAAACGCAAGTCGATATGTAAATTGAGCCATCAGACTATTTTGGGATATGATATCTTCTGGGTTAATGGAGTTATGCACAGACTGTAATTATTTAACAGATCTGAAATTTCAATATGAGTTTGGGAAAGTTCCTTGAATATAAAAGAAAACGAGAGTGGTTTTGTAGTCTGGTGAATCACTAACAAGATTTATGGCTTGCTGGGTTAGGCTCCAGTGTCTGCTTTGACCCTGTACTGGATAAAGCCACTTAGAAAATGGATGGACAGATGGATGGAATTGTACTCCAATGTAAACCCAACAGTGATTAAAAGCAGCGTTGAAATAACCCTGTGCTGAAGCTATGGACCTACTCACATGAAAAAAGGTAGGTCTAGGAAAGTCAACTAACACCAAATGGCTTCACGTTTTATTTTATGGTCTATTGTCTATTAGTCAATAGTAGATGTTACTCAAACGGTTATACTTAACAGGTGTTGGAAGAAAACAAATCCCGTTTTATGTTCCACAGTGAAGGTGAATCTGTATCATGTTTACTGTTTAGGCTGCTGATGGGGATGTCATGATCTGGGGTATGTTCTGCTGTTATAGGGGTATGATCTCCTGATCATTATGAATGCAAAAGCTAAAGCTGTGCCGCACTTCACCATCTTCACTGACCATGTGCAAATGTTCCCTGTCCACTCACATGGTAATAACTTAAAAACAACACCTTTCTGCCCAGAGCCACAGATATGAAAGAGAAGTTTATAGATGATTAAAATGGACCAGGAACATTTACCCTGGTGGCCACAGTCCCTGGATTCTAATCTGAGATCATTTTGGATATTCTGAAGCATAACAACAGTGAAGTTTTCATGCAGATTCATTAATATGGGCCAACGTCTGCTGAATCTTCATGGACATCTCTGAAGATCTAATGCAGGTTTTACCTAACAATATGCAGCTGCAATTGTCATTTAAAGGATATTTTTAATTGTTTGGTAGGGAAGCATAAATACATATTTGTAACTAAGCACTTGCTGAGAAAGTCACCAGCTCCCCTACAACTCTGTATTGCATGAAGTGGTTAGAAAAAGTATGGATGGATATTCTACCAATCGCTATTCTAAACATATAGAACTAGTGAAAGTTTTTTTATCTTAGAAGGGGCATTTCTTAGGATTACAGTGTCAGTGTGAGTAGGAACTAGTTCCAACCTTTTCAAAATACTAGGAACAGATGGTTCTACAATGGTTCAAATCACTGTGATACAGTTAATCCTTTCTTTCATAGATCTATATCTCTCTATCTCTAAACCTCTCTATCCATGGCACATAGATAAAAAAGTTTGTTTCATTTTTGAAATAGTTGTAACTTGATAGTCAAACAATGGAATTGAAACAAATGTACTTATCGTAAGACAGAACGTTCTCTGTAATGTGCATAATCATTCACTTAAAACAATCTAAACTGTCAAACTACATCTTAGCTACAGCAAACTACAGCAAAGCTTGTATTGTTTCCCTTGTTGCTTGGCAATGCAAATGAGTATTTTCCAACAGACACATCTGTAATAAAAGTAACAGGAAGGGTAAATATTATTTATAATGAATTGATTCCTGACAAAGTTTTTAACCTCAAATACACAGTGTGTTCAATAGATTTATGGTACAGTATCTGGGATGACTACAGAGTTCTTACAGGGAATTCCCATTTAACTTACAAACTGTCAAGCAGGTTTCTCTTCATCACGATTGATTTTTATGTTCCATAAAGTTTTATAAGCTAAGCATTTCAGAGTCTTCTAGTCTCATTTATTCTGTAAATGTTCCTATACGTTTCCTCTAATTCACAACTGCTCCCTTTTGAGAAAAAAAATGTGCCAGCCAGAATAGGATCTATTGTTGTTACAAAACATTTTCTTGGCATCCGTAATTATTTTTCCCTTTCATTCGGTCAAGATCAATGCATAGTGAGGGCTGCAAACCCCACACTAGCCCTCATGAAGAAGACAAGACCCGCATTTTCCATCATGTCTTCATCTGTAACAGTTTAATGGATGATTCCTTCTCAACAAAGAGGCCCATGGCCTGAGTGTATGCACATTGTACATGAGGAAACAGAGTTTCTGCTGGAGGTTGTGAGAGGGCTGCATCACTACACATTGTGAAGTTATTTACTTTTTTCTGCCCAATAACAGGCTGTGGTTTCTTCTTGTCCGGATAATAACACAGACCACAGAATAATAACAACACAGTAGGTGCCTGAGGATACAATCTATATAGGACATGCAGTACAGTGCTCTCCAAAAATGACTGGGACAACAAATTCAGCATTATTCACTTGGAGTAACTGACTCAAAGGAATATTTGGGAAATACTGAGATTTATGCTCTGAAATTTACTTGAAGTGAATATGTCCCCATATTTACAATCACTTGGAATCACTGGGTTGAACATCCATCCACCTATTTTCTAACCTCTTCTTCCAATTCAGGATCGCGGCAGAGCCGGAGACTATCTTGGGAAGCAACAGGTGCAAGGTAGGGTACACTCTGGATGGGATACCACTCCATCACAGGGCAGACAGACATGCACACAATCACACCAGGACTAATTTTCCCAGAAGTCACTTACTGTAACCTACCATTATGTCTTTGGACTTGGGGAGGAAACTGGAGCACCTAGAGAAAACCCACACAAACATGGGGAGAGGATGCATAGAGTCTGGAATCGAACCCAAGGCCCCAGCACTGCGTGGCAGCAAAGCTAGCGACTGCACCACCATACCTCCCTGGGTAAAACATATCATGTACTTTTGTTATATTATAATCAAATATATGTATGGTTATCACAAGAAGTAAAATGTATATCATATTGTACTGATCCTTAAAATGAATTTTGTGATTGCAAATCCACATTGGTTGACAGTTAAGCAATGAAAATTTAGTTTTGTAGTTTGAGTGCTTTTGGGGGGCACTGCACACTGCACTACGTGGACGTGCTTCAACTGGGAAAAACGTCAGCTAGGTGGTCTAACCTCTGGATAAATTATCTTTCAGTCAGTCAACTTAGAGAAATACGACACACCCATCATTCTTTTGAAGGACGAAGTTTACATCTTGGCGATCTCGTGTCTCACTTGTCATCTTTCTCTTTTGGATTTTCAAAAAACTGTAAAACAATTGTAATTGTGTCACAGTTAATTGAGAATCATGAATGAGCCCCAAAAAAGAAAAAAAACAACAACACTACCAACAGCAGTGTAGAGACTGAGTGAGGTAATGTATTCTGGCAAAGACTTTTTGTTTCAAAAGCTTTTCATAAGTCACATTACACATTGCCAGTGGCAGGTCTATTGTTAAAAGTCATCAGATAACTAGCTGAATGTTTTTTTTTTATTATTTCAGAAGAAAATGGCAAGCTGCCATACAGAAGGCAACTAACAATAGCAAATTCCCATTAAATTTGTGAAAGTTCCTTCCTAAAGCAAACATTGCCAGAAATAGTCATCTTGGCCCAGTTTTGCAGTTTGCAACAGGGAGCAATAATGCCTAGTTTACTAACAAAAATTATTTAATAGAATCCAAGCTTTGATCAGTAGAGATCAAAGTAGAGTAGAGCTACAGCATTCATTAAGCAATGTTGCAAGGTTTCCCTGAAGAACCAAAAATCAACAACAGAAATGGTATGATGCAATAATTTTAAACCAGCTACAGTATAATGCACTTTCTCATACTGGACTGAGGTTCATTGATTAAGCACCAGCTAATGTTCAGAAACACAGGACTTCAAGGAGCAACAATTGTTTGGATTTATTTGACCATATAGACTTGCATAACTTGATCAACTCTCAAGTCCAATTTAGTTAAAACATTATCAACAAATGTGTTGACCTTATAATCATAAATTCTATTTAATCAATCAACAGTTAAAAACTCACTAGTTCGTTAAGAAGCAGCTACTGTCATTCATGAGCATTTCCTCTACAAATATAAATATTTATGTAATACCTTTAATTAAATGTTAACAGGCTTTGCACTAAAATAAAATGAAAAAAGCAGACATTTGTAATCTGATGAATTTGCAATTTAAAATAATTTGTAAAAACTCACTTTACCTACAATGTCTGTCATTCAGATACAGGGGAGCTAGTATGTTTCCAGTTTATTAGAATTAATATGGACAAATCCAAAAGTGGCCAAACCTGTACAAGAATTAAGGAATGTGAGCATGCATGCATTGTTACCATGGAAGTGACACCCATGTCAGTTTATTGTTATTTGTCATGTCCATGTATTGTTTTACAAAAGGTTTTTCAATGCCACACATAAGCGTGCATTGTATGTCCCGGTAGGAAACCCTAATATTATTGATTTAACATTCCTCTTAATATAAGATACTAAGGTGTTTGCTATGTGCAAAAAAAGAGTGACACAAATGTAATGACAAATGATAAAGTATTGAAGCCTTGCACTGTTTTATTGGAGACAAAACTTAGTGCAATGTTTCAATGTCTGTCAGAATTTCTCAGTGCAATTTTACTGCTCCTGTATTTAAAAAAAAATATTCCAATACAATTTTTAATAATATATGTGACAGTAAACAAGACATACTAGTAGTGTTTTGACCATTTAAAAATATAACACAAAGAATGTTTCAACAGTTCGCCGAAGTCTTTCAAGTCTTCCAGTGTAAATGTGGTATTTTTCACAATAAACGGTAGGGGGCACTCAGAACCTTAAACTGTGATATTCAATTGTGCTCGTCTCGTGTTTACACAAAACTCCACTTTTAAAACAAACTCGTGATCCAATTTTTTTCGGTGTGTGTGGGGGAGACTTCTTCTAGCCCATTTGAAGGAAGTTGCAGTAACATTTATTATTATTAGTATAATCATCATGAAAAGGGAATAAAAAATGTTTGACTTAAAGAGAAACTGATTGTTCTAACACGTTTCCCTAAAAAGTTATTTCTGTTATGACATCGTTCAGCTAAACCAATGTGTCTCCTTAAGATGGATTTTTAAGGAAATCCTGTTGTGGATAGAGACTGATAGATCCCAACGCACAAGTACGTACAGTAGGTTTTCTTTAAATCTGCAAGTCCAGTAATTGTGAGAAATGTTTAATTGTGAGTTATAATAATAATTTCACCATTTCTTACTACTCTTACGTTCACAATATATTTAAATGTGGGATTTATTTTTTCAGAAACGATAACATAACGCACACCCATTACTCCTTTTCATCATCATCAGAAATGCATTCCGCATCTAAATTTCCTAGAAACCTACTATACACGTGTCTATTTAAACATTGTATAGCAATCTAATAATATTTTACAACACGGTATAACATTAGTTAATGTTATTTGTTAAATATTTATTTTAGGCTTTTTTTTACGCTGTCAGTGTTCCATAGGACAGCGCATTTTCACGATCAGTGTTACACGATAAACTGCAGGCAGCATTGCACACGTGTCCAGCCACAAATACATTCAATGAATTATTTTATCGTCTATCATTTATGAAAGGCTTTTGATTGTTGTTTTTTTTTATTTTTCCCTCTCTGATCTCTTAGACACCTGAAATAACCGAAGCTTGCTTGCCTGCTGCGTTTCTTTTTTTTCGACATCCTTTTCCCTAGATTGTTTTGTCTGCTTGATCGAGGGCATTTGACACATCGCATTTCTATATTTAACCCGGAAAAGTGTCACTTGAATGCACTGTGATTATAAGAGGCAACCCGGGTCATAGAACCTTCCGGATACGAATTAACCCTAATGAAGGCAATAAAGGGAAGAGATAACATAGGGACAATTGTTAAAGCCTTAAATGAGAATCTTACCAAAATTAGTATGAAATTAATTTGCTAAAATGCTGATGTTTTCAAGGCTAATAATGTTATAGAAAAACGTCAAATGTCAAGACAGTGTTATTTAATTGTTCGTTTTTTTTCATATGAAACACTGTTAAAATGCAAACTTTTCTTTTCTGAGGCCAACAAAATGATACTATTTAATACCTAAAACATAAGCTCTGATTAAAAGGTCTGTCATTTTTCCCTATTAATAAAGCCTGGTAATAAAGACAGTAAACTTGAATAAAAACGCAACATTCGGAGAAACACTCACAAGGGAAGCTTGATTTTATTTGGACGATAATAATGTAATTATATTATAACTGAGTGCAAAGCAGAAAAGACACTAGTATGTGATCATTTATTCATGTATATAAAACTAATATCCCGTTAACATTAATTTATTTGAATGATGTTTATATTCAAAGGATACCCATCTGGGATGTACAGTAAACCCACAGCATTTCAGTACAGTTACAGTTCAGTTACAGTACGAGGCCAAAACTCCTGACTCGCCCCTGTAGAAAGATAGTATTGACGAGAGCGGTGCATACGTGCTGTTTGTTTTTTCTTAATGGATAACTCTATAGTGCTCATTTTAATATGTCAGCACCGTGCATGTGCGGTATTTTCGTACATTGATTATTATTATTATTATTATTATTATTATTATTATGTCTATAGGCTGCGAAACTTCCCTTATTTCTAGTTCTATGTGTTTGGAGGCTATTTTCTTAACAAATGTTAATGACTGAATAATCTGTTCCTATTTCATTGTCTTAATTTGTTTTTCATTTGGTGTTTGAAACTGAAGTATGAGGGGAAAGTTCCCCCTCTGCTGTTATTTATGTTTTCATTTCTAGAAGGGAATTGGTTTCCTCAGATTTATTTTTGCAGATTTTTCTATGCATAGGACGGATTTGCGTCACAATGCAACTTGCAGGTCGAGATAAAGTTGCACAAATATTGAAAAGGGAAGTCCTAACAGTCATTATAAAGTTTTTTTCTCCGGAAGAAATAAGGATTTCTGCTGTATCCTAAAATACTAAAACATATTCTATTTTTGGACAAATCTAGCAGGCATATCCGCTCATTTAGTTTGAGTCTGAGCCCATCAAAAACAGGATGGCTTGAACTTAATAGAAACTTTGGTTTCCTGCACTCAGTGGGTCAACAAGAAGTGCATGATGCTGCTTGAAAGATTATACTGAAATGCCGATGCAACTCCTTTATTAGCCTGGCTTAATGAAAGAAAAAAATCGTCGATACTTCGTTGTCTAACTTAATATGTATCATTGTATTGTGTTTTTAAGGAAATTGCCATTGTAGCTAAAATGGGAGCTATAATATTGTTGTTATTCATAATAATGACAATATCAACATTGTCGTCTCTATTTCTCAAAAAACATATCTAGACAACCTTTTTTTTACCCAATTCTGTTTTTTTTTTATTTAAAGTTGTTGGACTTTGCTTCATAAAAACAAAATTACGTTTGCAGATTAAAAATATTGACCTTGCAAAGTTCGTGGTACTTTTTTCTTTTTGTAGTGTGCGTTGATCCGCGAATTTTTCACCGTTTAAAATGTCATCTACTGTGAAAATGTAAAGAGGGCTTTCAATTTGATTACACTCCTTTTGTTATTGATTAATCCCCTTTTTATAAAAAAGTATCTATCGAAATATGTTTTTACAAAATAGAAATGCGAAATATGCAACCTTTGTCACTACATCACATTTTCATCTGTTTACAATAATAAGATGAGTGCATTGCTAGATTTTATTTCTAATATTTCCATATGACACATTGTATCATCGTAGATGTTGGGTTAGCAGGATACACTCGTATAATAATACCCTATGTGTTAGTAATATTAATGAAATAAATAAAAACGCCAAACCTCTATAAATGGATATAGTAAATGCAGTTTAACCGATGTTTTTCAGCGTTCCAGATTTGATAAAAAAAGAAACAATGTTTCAAGCCAGTACACTCAGACTTCAGTTTAGTGTTGTATCACTGAACTGCCATTATGTTTATTTAATCTTTTGAGAAGATTTTGCAAAAAGCTGCTTGGGGTCATCGACTCTTAGATCATTGTAAACACTTGTTAACGGCATGTACCTTAGCACCTTGTGGGCGTGACGTGAGGCTCAAACCCAATTTCTATTGGCTTGGGGATTGGCCAATCAGAGTCACATTCAAATCGTCTATTAGGAACTACTTGGACTAGCTTCCAAAGTTTCTGAGTTGTGAGAGGGTTCCCTGTCCCTTTAAGAAAGAAAACAGCCATTTTCAGCAGTCTTTTACATGTGTAATTAAACCTAGTCTCTTACTTTTCCTAGAATTGAGACTAAAACGGACAATAGAATGTATACTA
The DNA here is from genome assembly GCF_040954835.1 of Lepisosteus oculatus. Classification (NCBI taxonomy): domain Eukaryota; kingdom Metazoa; phylum Chordata; class Actinopteri; order Semionotiformes; family Lepisosteidae; genus Lepisosteus; species Lepisosteus oculatus. Next base: position 43,705,994 of record NC_090697.1, on the reverse strand, counting down.
CAGGACTAAACCCGTTTTATCCATCTAATTTCAGTCTGTGGTCGGCTTATTGCTCCAGTGGCTTTCCCTTGGATTCTGTGAAGAAACCTTCATTTTGCATCGCTGATATATTACATGTTGGAGACGCAGAAAACATACCTGGATCTTCCGCGATTGTGGCTCATTTAGGACCTCATTCTCATGTCCATTCTTCAGGATCCCCGTTGCGCCCGTCTCCTTTGGCCCCAGAGTCGTCTGTTTTTAGTCCCAGAGTGAGTCCAGCCTCCTCTTTTCACCGACATCATGGAATACACGGAGCCTCTCATGGTTCGAGGCTGCAGCTGAACTGTTCTCCCCAGCAGGCTCCTGCCCCCGCAAGCAAAGATCTCAAGTTTGGGATAGACCGTATTTTGTCGACAGAATTTGATCCCAAAGCAAAGGAATGCACGACTTTGAGAGGTAATGACATCTGATTTCTGTTATTTTTACAGATAACCTAATACGTTCTCAGTCTGCATTCACAGATCAAGAAGTATAGCATATCATGTTAGGTGTCAAGAGAGTTATCCGCCGTGTTTCATTTTGGTAGTACCCTTAAATAGATCTTCAAACGTACATCAGACGGGGCTTTGTTTATAGTCTTCTAATGAGGTGAGATGATCCTATTTAAATTGCTCTTAAGGAAGTTATCGAATGCAGTTATATGTTTCTATACATTCATAAATCATTTTCTGAGGGATTGTTGTAGCCTACTCGTTTAATTATTGACCTAAACAATTAGCAGGTTTTATTTCGCCGTCTTTAATTAAATATCCTTATATTTACATGGAATTACAGTACTACAGTAATCCGATTTGAATGCAGAGAATCGGTAAATAATTTCATAAATTTTCTTCAAACTTAGTTTCCGTTATCGTAATTTCTCATTTGCTATATTTTAATTCTTTGTCGCAGATCTAACATCCATCATTAGCTCCAATCGTCAGTCGGGTCTCCACGTCTCCTTGCCTTCAGCAAACCACTACTTCGCGTCTCTAGAACCGGGGATAAGTGACCCTACGTCCATCATGAGCTCAGTTGGCTGCGGATCCCGGCAATCAGTTCAGCATCAGTTTCAAGACACTTTTCCAGGTAGAGTAGTGCTGTCATACTACAGGAAAGTTACAGGGACTTTATTTTATATTCACCATTGTTATTATTATACAAATTCTAATTTTAAAATGTCAAATATTTCGTTATAACCTCTTTCGAGCACTTCGGTATAGAAATATCATAAGTGAACGAAGGAAATGTATTATTTTCTATAATCCATGCGTATTTTGTTTTGTGCTGTCTTGACAGATCTTCGTGTTTTATCATTTTCATTAACAGGTCCATATGCGGTTCTTACGAAAGACACAATGCCGCAGACCTACAAAAGAAAACGCTCCTGGTCAAGAGCTGTATTTTCCAACCTTCAGAGGAAAGGACTAGAAAAAAGATTCGAAATCCAAAAGTATGTCACCAAACCAGACAGAAAACAACTGGCAGCCATGCTGGGCCTAACAGATGCTCAGGTAAGTTTAATCAGAGTTACCGCTGTATGAGTTTTGAAAGCATATAAATCTTATCGGAGACTCTGGGGTATCTAATTGCCTGCTTGTTCCCAGAAGACTTTCTTACACTTTACAAAAACAAATGTGGCAGGAAACTTTCAAGAAACGTTGTATGCGTCATTAATAAACCGAAGAGCAATTATGACACACCAGTAACTATTATCAGCAGGTGTTCTGCGGGCTATTAGACGTTGTTTTGTTTGAGACCAATCTTTCTTCTGTATTAAATTAAAATTTTAGCGAGCAATTGTGGGGCGTTAAAACTCTTCTTTCAGCAAACCAACATATGAATAACCGGCAGGCATATAAGAATACTAGATTCCTTCGGAGATTTCCGTTTCACAACTGCTTTAACAACAGACTACAATCCTTTGACAAAGTATCATGCTCACATTGTTTCAGTTATTAGACAATCATATATTAGTAAAATCTGTAAACAAATCGCACGGGTAGTTTAGAATTGAGTTAATTTGCATTTAAAAGAAAAACTACTGTGTCTGCTCAGAAAATGAAGTTATCAAGATGATTACACCTAATAATTTAAACAAAAAGAAATAATGAGAGAACATCTGGCTTATAAAATTGCGAAATCAAGAACGGTGAGGAAGTGAAAGTCTTTTATAACGAATAATTGCATACATATCTACAGTGATTCATTATTCTTAGAACTGCTATTTCAGTTTTATGGTTAGTTAAGCAATACTTGGTTTTTCTGGTCAGAGTATCGAAAACAAAACTCCAATACTAGCAACAAACCGTTTGACCGAAAAAGAAAAGGGCATGTTTTTACTACTGTGTTAAAACAACATTCATGCGTTCTCTTATAATTGCTTTAAAAAGGTTTGGATCTGTTAGACTGTTATTGTTTTTGTTATTGTTGTTGATGATGAAGATGATAATGCTAATAATAATTGATGCATGTGTGGCTGTGGAATTATTGAAACGTATTACTGAGAACTAACAAAATAGTTTTGACACTTTTTGATTAGCTCATTGAAGGAGAAACGTACAGTAGCACTGTACACGATTCACAAGAACATCATTTGGATGCAAATACTTATGTCAACGAACCTATAAATTTCACAGGTTTCATTTTTTCACCCCCGCAGGTTAAAGTCTGGTTTCAAAACAGAAGAATGAAATGGAGACACTCGAAAGAAGCCCAAGCGCAGAAAGACAAGGAGAAGGAGCAGCCCGATAAGTCACCGGCTTCCGTCGCACAAGACGCAGAGCAGAAGCAGAACGAGTCCGAATGCGAGAGCGGAGGAAGTGACTCCGAGTTCGAGGACGGTCAGGATAAGAGTGACAATGACATTGCAGAGCACAATAAAACAAGAGTTATCAACCCTGGCGCTGTCTCTTTACATACTGAAGAGGCATCCTCAAGCAAAGCAATCACAGAAACGACTGCGTTACTCTCATCGCAAATACTGTTGTAAAAAGCACATTTTTAAAGACACCCTATAATATAACACAAATTAATATAATTACATTAACTTCTACAGTTAAGTGTAGAAAGAAAAAAAGACTCGTCATTTTGACTAATATGCAACAGGAATGAAGAACCCACCCATTTAGATTTTTTTTCCCTTTAAACCACCAGCAATTAGAATTTGTGGCATGTTTTTCATTTAAACAATTTTACTGACATTCTGAGCCCTAAGTTTCTGCCACTTCTGTGAAAGGTATGTCTTCAAGGCAGGTGATGTTGCAAAAAAATGTGAAAATTTGTTAACATATGTTGGAAAAACTTCAAACGTTTTCTTTGAATCTGGGATTGTACTATAATTTGTTAATATTTCCTTGCACTGAGAATATTGTAAATAAAAGGTTTCTTATTGTTTTCAGATGTTGTATTGACATCCCTTATAGAAATGTAAATTTATTTTGTGTGAATTATAACTGTTTTACCAAAAAAGCTGGCGTGCGCTTATGAGTACAGTAAGAGAAAACAAGCTCACCATCATTATAAAACTCCTCAACATCCTTTCTTCCACAATAACTGATACTATTGATACTGGTGCGGCTGCCACTGAATTATTATTATACTGTATGTAGTAATAGTGGTGATAGGGGAGGAGTATACAGGTAGATCTTAGGAACTTTGAAGGCTTTGTATAAGGCTTTGATAAGAAGTAATAAGATTAAGCGGCAAATAATCAGAATATCAGAATACTTACCACTGGACACTTTTCAACCTGTGGATGTCCTGCGTATTGTCATTCGGGAAGGCGGGGAAAATTTTGACTTATGACATCGTTTTATTTCGTTTGTTTTTTTTTTAACAACTAAATATCGGATCCTGGAATACGAATATTTGTGTCTCCGCTAAATCCCGTAAATGGCCGTGAAGCTAAAAGAGATACAAATATGTCCCAGCTAACCATCATTCTGTCCTCTCTTTAACTGGTAACAACGTTATGTTCCATTGTTAGTTTTTTTTTCAGTAATTGTTCAATCAAAGGGATAATTGTACCTTAGGGCCGCACAGTATAGACTAGATTAGTAGGTGACAATTTTCTCTAGGGTCTTAATATCTGATGGGTTTAAGTACGCAGTTCACTTTGGAATGTAGAGCGTATTTCGCAACTAATGTTTTTTTTAATAATTCACACCTTAAATATCATTATAAATAGCACATCGTTAAATACGCTTTCTGATATAACACTTATAAATTTAACTAGTTATATTGAGATAGTTCTTTGTCAATTTACGCACTTTTTAAAAGATAGATCATCCAAAAATGCACACGTACTGTATGAATTAAAAACATTCGAACACATTTGGTGAGCGAAACAGGCCAATGTGAGCAATGTTATATTTTTACTGTTCGTACAGTATTTTATGAAAATTCAAAGGGGGTGGGGAACTGTGTCGTGAAAAGATTTAGCTTTGTATAGTTTGCATGTAGATTAAGAAGTCTGGTTCACACATACTGTAACCTACTGCTAATCAAAGCTGGTATTTTAATTGGCCGAATGCTTTTCGAGCTACAAATTGTGCATGAAACTCAAAATGCACTAATATATTGATTTAAAACCTGTCACTATTCTTCCATGATCTTTTCAAGTAGTCTTGAATACCTAATAACTACCTATTTAAAAACACAATGTAGTATTTTAGCTTTTGGAAGTAAAAAAAATGGGTAGACAAAATATTCCAAACCAAGATTTCTTACATGGATATCATGGTGTCCAAAATTTCAAAACGAGATAAATGTAATCACAATAATATTATGAATAATGGTAATAAAAATTAAATATATATGTTTTCAATGATGTATATTCAGTAAATCAATGGAGATTTCTTAACGGACACCATCATAATGACGACGTAAGTTGCGGCCGTCTCTAACCAGAAACATTATTATAATTTTTAAAACAAAAATCATGATTAAATATTTCTGGAAGATTGGCTTTTTTTCAGTACACAAGTGCTGTGCGTATTAATATTTTCTGAAAGCATAAATCTAAAAATTTACTTGGTGTGTGGTTTGGGGGTGAAGAACTGGTGTCAAATCCAATTAAAATCCGATAGCAGTTAACTGGTTTCGTCAATTGATCAATAGTCGAAGTCTGGCATTTCTCCAACTGATAAGAAGCCCAAACACTTGTTATCTAAATACCGTTGACTATAATTATGTCTGGGGGATACCCAAGAGATTTCCTTGACATTAAGTGCTGTTTTGTATATCATGCATGCCCTCCAACGCCCACGTGCATTGCGGATATACTGTACAGGTGTAACGTCAATTACGCTATTGATAATGTCAATATTTATTGAACTGAAGGATAAAATGTACTTCAAACTTACAGTATTTTAAAAACACGTGTTTGAGGGTTTAAGTAGGGGTGCATTTCAATATCTTTCGGGACTGTGCCTTTTAGGTTGAAGCATCTTCTTTTTTTATATTTCTTTGCTAGTATGACATGATAATTATTTGAATTACATACAGAACAGTTTATGGTTCTCTTCTACGCACTATATTTTAAAAAGTGTGTAAATAAAGTGTAATCTTACAATGTATTAGTATATTTATATTAAGTGTCTTTAAGAAACGCAACAAATGTGTACCGGAACAATTTGTTGTTGTTTTTTAATGCCTCTAATTAAACTTACTGTGTGTGCTATTATTAATTGTATTATAATATACAGTACATACACGATGCATTGCAACGTTATTATTGTAAACTGTGACCTGCATCACTGTATGGCCAATTCCATAATACTGTCTGTAGATAACAGTTATAATCAATCACCAATTTTCATATTGAAGTTGAATTGACAATGAGACTTTATCACACGTTTTAATGAGAAGGCAACAAACTAAATATTTGGGAATGGCTGCGCTTCTAATCATTGCAGTTGTTTTGCTGTGCTCCAAGTGTCCACGAAGTTTAGCCAAACCTCCTGTCCCTAAAGAAGTCCATTAGTTACTAACCTTTGTATGTTCTGTGAGGTCCAAACAAAAGAACGAGCTTGCAGAAGTGCAAATGATTTGAACCACCTGGTTTGTAGAAGAAAAGTCAAGCGACATCATTAGGGGGCTTAGCCTTAACTAATTGGTGTCAAAGAGTATGAGCTAAATTGTGGTCTTAGGACACTGAGGATTTTGTAGCGATAGACGAAGGTATTTTTTGTTTTCAAAATGTGTGCATTGCTTTATCAGTGAGTTATTTCCCCGAAGCAAAGCCGAAGAGACTTCTGAACTTTCTGAAGCAGCTAGAATTTAAAAGTGTTGTCGAGTGTAGACTCATAAGTTAATAAACGAAAGTAGAAAAAGAAAAACTGAATACATTTTACTGCGGTGGGATATGTGATGAATTCTCGCTTGCTCGCATATGTGTACAGGACGATGTATTTATTCGCAATCATGTACTGTGATGAGTTACATACAGTAAGACACGTTGATCATAGCTGTTATTTACAGCTCTTACTTGATTACCTATCTCAAACTAAAAGATACGTACGTGATATATTTGTAAAACGTTGGAATTGTCTCTTCTTTGGTAATGTGCGGTAAACTGAAGTGCTCGATTAGTTTTCTTGTGCCTTTTCTCCTCTTACGTTCGTTATTTACATCGCACGCTCAGTCATGTTTTCCTGTATTTGTAGGGACATCGTATTGCCTCTCATTGAATTTTGATGAGCCGTTTTGTAGCCTACTCCACCGAAATTCCCAAATTCAATTCCAGAAACAAATGTTTGGAACTTTTAAACTTCAAAAAGACTTTGGAGACGTTATTACAACGTCAGTCGTACATGCACTCCACTTCCACTGACACGCGCGCGCAAATGCTATATACAGAAACAAAAAAATAATAAATTTGCAAACATCTTTATTGTTAGGATGTAAGGATACACAATGGGGTAAGGGCGACGTCACATACCGATCAGAAGTATTTCATATCAATAAAACGACATTAAAAAATACATTTTTATACGGGTATAAATGATTTTAAACCTACATAAACATTCATAATAAGAATATATTTGTTTAAAGTACACAAATATTCGTAGTAGAAATAATTATACATCCTTACTATTTCACTCGCGTTATAATTCAGTGAGAATAATTTCCAATGCATATTGTGCTACATTCTTGAACTGGAAATAGCGCTTCATTAAAAAAAAAAGTAGTTTGCAAAGGCGATGCTTCTGCGTATAGTTAGTGCTGATGATTTTTAAAAGCACGCGATGATCTAAGCATAATACTAATATTATGCATCATTTAGACAGGATAACGATGCCACCTTGTCAGGTCTTGCTACTTTACATAACCCATTTGTTGAATATCGAAGTCATAAGGAGTTGATAAATGACAACTTGGACATCTCTTGGCTCCCCAGACCCTTTCATAAGCATTCTAATGTAATCTCTTTTAGCCTTTTCTCTAAAGAATGTTAGCAGTTTGAAATCGTACGTCTTAAAGCAAGCAGAGTGCAGGGCTGAGAAATTTATAGTCTGTGTATATTTTCTGGCTCCAGATATCAGCAACGTAATGGATGAGTATATTTTATGAATCCAGACTCAGATGTAGGAATCAGAAGTCACTCCATTTATGGAACACTAATGCCTCTCCCTTAATCCACTGGACAGGCAATAAAATTTGGTACTAAATGTGCTGTTTTGATAACGAGGACCTTTAATTGATTACAGAAATGCCACAAACTAAATAAACTTTTCTTGTTGATAATCCCCGTTAACACTCTGCTTCATACCTTTACTCGCCCAAGACAGTCTATTTATACAGCAGGCGTGTGTAAAGGAAACAAAACCCTCAAATTATTTACTCGGTTGCTTTGCTCCATAAAGTCGTACAACAATAAAAAAAGTTTTACAACGTTTAGACATTTTTTTGCTCGTGTATGCTGCGTTTAAGAGGCAACTATAAATAATTTAATTTCCACATTTCCCCCCTATTTTAGAATTTATTCCATCTATTCATTTTCTAAACGCTTTTTTCAGTACAAGATCGCGGGGGAGCCGGAGTCTAACCCGGCAAGCGTTCATTTATAATATTTTCCTGAATTAATTGCAGAATTATTATTAAAGTAGTAGTAGTATAGTGGGAGAATTTAAAGCCTAGATTTCAAGAACGTTGTACGCGCGTTCCTGAAAGATTTGTAAAAACATGAAAGCAGCAACACTTTCGCTTGCACAGAATACCGGAATATGTATAAGCCTTCTGCACGTTTTTTGTTAAGTAATGAAGGTATCTGATAGCTTAATCGTAATTATTTGCCTCCGGTATATGTAATTGACTTTAAGCATGAGTTTTAAGCATGAATAAGAAAATTATTTTAGTTATGAATTAAAGTTGATATTCCTTTTTATTTCAGTTAGACGGAAAATGATTTTACATATGAAGTTTTCATAATTAATACGAAGACTACCAATTAAGAAAACGAAACAATAGCACTCATTGATTTGTTAATGTCAAAACATCTTGCGGCTGTTAAACTTTGTTTTCCCTTCTTACAACTGACTGTAAAATCAATCAGTGTCTGTGAGATGCATCATATTTTACAGGTTACCTATAAAACTGTAAGGTCCACTAATGGTTCTCTGCTTTAAGGAATGAGTTATAAAGATCCTCTCTGCTCCTATTACACTGGGGGTAGGGGGAGGGTTAATTCCAATGTGATATCTGTTATTAAGAATTTTCTTTATAGGGATTAAATATAATAACTTATTGTATTTTACACACACAATTTAAAACAATTTCGAACATTACAAGTTTTTACCTTCCCCCCAAAAAAACGTTGGAAGGGGCTAAAAAATCTGTAATAATTACTTATTGTTTAACACAATTTTTTTAACACAGACATAAACAAAATATTTTGTGTTGTGAATTTTAACTCAAAACATTGTTTTTTTCAACATAGTTTATGCACTAATGGCCACCAGTGCATTTTTAAACTTTAAGATGTCATAATTATAAATATCCTGTTCATAATCTGTTTTAGTGTGATCCAAAGGTTGTGTATTCGTATAGACGTACATATTTTTCTTTTCGTTTTTCTGTATGTTTAACCCATTTTGCTTTCACTGGAAAAGCTTCGAAAATTAACCAAAGTGACCGAATTTATTTCCAATTGATCCCAATTTGTAATTATAATTGCTTACACTTACTGTACTGTATATAGCGCTATTCTGGACACTTCACTCAAAGCGCTTTACAGGTAATGGGGACTCCCCTCCACCACCACAAATGCGCAGCATCCACCTAATTGCTGTTGATATGTCTGCTATTTTTGTCACTCCCCTACACTCCCTTACACGAAGCACATGATCATGTTTTTACGAGGTTAGTCAGGGAAATACAACACCCAGATAATATTTTCTTAATACACACGTTAAACCTTGCTACTTGTTTATTTCAAAGCTTGTATTGTGCCGTCTCTATTTTAATACAAATTTGAATATATCAGTGTCACCATTCGTGCACGAATAGTTTAAACACCGAAATAATTTCAATGTTTAACATAAACATTATGACATTGTGATAAAAGCTGTCTGTCTTAACTTTCGGGACACCTGTAGAACAAGACGAACCCATTTTAAGCACAGTGTCCCTTGTCTCAGAGAGGAATATTTCGTGTGGCTGCGTTAGATGCAGAGAACAAAACATAAGCGATAAATACCTGTACAATATCAGTATAATCAATAAATAATAAAGCCATTAAAGTAGTTTTATTAAAAAAAAACATTTATTTTATCTCCAAAGACCACCAGGCATTTGCTCAACTCTCCCGAAGTCTGCTTTTTTTTTCTCTTATCCGGAAAGAGGGACAACCTCACGAGATGTATGATTTTCCGAGTGAGCTCACATCTTGAATTTCACTTTATATTTTTTCTCCTTAACCTGCTGATTTACTTTTTAAGTTATAAAAGCAAATCCGAAGACGAAGTATATTTGAGTTTGAGTGCATTATTTTTTTGTGTCAAATCTTTGACAGTGGAATTCCTATTTCTACGAGAATCAGATTATTGGAGTTAAAGATCTGATATTTTAATTTTATTTTTATTTGACTGGAGTGGACACTTAATTGAGCATAGTCCCCGAGGACATGTAAGCATATAGTCCTTTCCAAGCCATTTATAGGAGATCGGGAACAACTATAACATTTCTTTTCAACAATTTCCTACGTTGTGCAAAAGATATTTGAGCAAGGACTGCGATATTTTGACAAAAAAACAACTTCCATCTGTCGTATACTAATCCCGCTGTTACTGTTTTAGAAGCCGATACTACTGGGATAAGAGAGGCACAAATGCAAGGTGTGAGACATTACATCTGACCCCATGACCAGGGTCAGTTTTAAATTACAATGTTTCAGATGTAATATTCTGTTAAAATAAGTGGGCAATGAATGTTAGAAATTCTTAAATCTCTGTGCATATGCATTAAAATAAATTATCTTCAAATAAAACAAAAACGACTCATAATAAATAAACCTTTTCAAATATACAGTATTATACAACTTCCAGCAAACATTAAAAGAATAATATAATTTGTGTTTACCTCAAGAAGTAAATTACACTGATTAAAAAGGAAACCTTTAACATAGACAAGGATAAATTACCTTATTATACTGCATGTTGTATTACAGTGCATTTTATGTAAACCAGATACAGTTTCAAATGATTTTATTATTTATTATCCTTAAAAAGACTCTATAATGTACTTTTTTATTATACTTAACTATTTTATTATACTTAAGAAGACTCAATTGATTGATGTCAGTTTGGGTTCTTTTTTGAAAATGGAGTGAAACAGTTCACATTTCGTGTGATTCAGATAACACATATACTGTATCATTTGATTTATTCACTGTAAGAGCTGTCAAATCACCTCCTACTGCAATACCTGAAATATGGAAGGCGTAGGCCCACACTGACACTAGTATTTTTTTATTTTTGTGTGTGGCTTGCACTTAGTCTCATACTTTTCTAGGTATTGTAACATTTCAGTACCAATGTGCAATTACCTACTTCAGAGGGTGTTGCAGCCTTCAGCACACATGTTTTAACAAGGTTGTACTGCTCATTGCAGTGTTGTAACCCTTCTTCTGTTAACCTCTTAATTCCTTTACAAACCCTGGTTAAGAAGATATGGTAAATATCACATGCCTAGATCAGAATTTGAAAACCTAAATGTAGGGAGTTTTTCTTTAAGAAAAGAAAAAATGAACAGTACAGGTACCCCCTTATCCCTGTGCTTCCTAAGATACTGTACGAATGATACTATGAGAAGATAAATGACAAATGAGCCTTTTGAGTGGCAATTTTGAAGGCTGGTAGAGTTGTAGAACAGGCGATAGGTATGCTCCAGAGCAAATGGCTATGCTGGGTCTATCAGTGACATTTCTGTTTTGTAGGACAATAAGTTACTGACAATTGGCTGTGAGGTATTCAGTTCAATCACTGTAAACTTTTGGGTCCTTCTGTTCCAAAGTATTCTAATAGCTCTCTGTCTTTATTTTTTACATAGTTGCCATTAAATTGTTATACAATTTGCCGCTGTGTTTGAGGTTTCCAAATGTGGATATAAATTACTGTAGCTATGTGCGGATAAACTTTACGGCTCTATTGTAGTTCTACAAGATTATAGTAACAATTTGAATTCTTAACATAATACAAGAATTTTTTGATTTGTGAACTGTCCTAGGACTTTTTATGATCAGGACAGGAGAAAGGCCATCTGGACTGTAATTAATGTCAGGCATATTGCATCAATGAAATGTGTTTGTGTCCCTTTTGTGAACTAAGGAAATAAAATAAAAAAATGGAAACATTCTAAATTCTCAGCTGAAGACTACTGAATGTTCAAGACACTTGAAACTAGATTTTAAGAACTTATTCCCTCAGATGGGAGAAAACATTTTCCAAGGAGAAGATATTTTGTGTGCTGAGTTTTTTTATATACTGTATATACAAATACAGTATATATATAATATATATGTTTTTAATACAAAATGTCTCAATAAGTTACCAGTATGTTCCATATTTCAAAGGTCTCATGTGCTGTTTTATCTTTTATTGTTTACATGTTGTGCTTAGTGCAAAATTAAATGTATTTTTTTAAGCTGAAGACAGTTCTGTAGTTCTTTTGCAGGTTGTTTTTTTTATTTTGTGATGTTTATTGATGAATGTGATTGGCAGAAGTTTATGAGTGGTAACCTTTGTGTGATGGACACAAGCCAAGCTGTATGATTCTACTAAGCTGATCTTTTTTGTACAAAATTGAAAAATCATCTGTCCACTCTTCTGTTTTGGTGGGAGGAAGTGTAAACAAGTGCATAACCTGTTGCTTCAATAAAGTTAAAGAAAAAAGTTTGGATAACATTGCATTGAAACATTGTGTAATGTAATTACACAAAGGGTGTGTGTGAACCATACTAAGTAATAGTATAAATTCAAAACCTTTAACAAAGGAATGACAGATTACATTTGTCTGCATGAAAGAAGGAGCATCGTGATTCAGGAGAAATGAAAGGTGAGTGTATTTATAACATCTGGAGCCCGTAACTGCATGAGTTGGGTCTGGATTTTGGACTGGATTAATTTAATACAACAAAAGAAAACAAAAGCAAGCTCAGGTTTATAGACTCCCAAGCCCAAAATAATAAATTACATCTCTAATGCAAAATGCACTTGTAATCTAAATTTTAACAAATGGTAAATGGAAACATTTGGTGATTTTCTTGTTTTGTAAAATTCTTCTGCATTATTTGCAAATATACAAACCTTTAAGTTGATTTTGGTCTAGGAAACTCAGATACAGTAGCTTACCTCTGTAGTTGTTCCAGCTGGGAAGAATGCCTAAACAATACATCACCATGAACCTGGTAATTATAATTACTTGAATTTATATTGCATTGTCCCTTCCAATGTGATAGAATGGGAGACCATGTTAACCACCACTGAAGTGCAGCACCCACTCACAAGTGATACACGGGAGTCATTGTGAGAGAGAAACTGGTTTATTGTTTGAACTAAATGTTAACTTTTGTTACGCTGTTTGATTGAGCCAGGACTCCAGGGTAACACTCCTGCTCTTACAAACAGTGCCATGGGATCTTAGTGCTGGTTCAGAACTGTCTGGCTCACAGGGAACAGTGCCACATACTGGTCCACCTACACCACTTACATTAATTTCCACTTACATTAATTAAACCTTAAAAACTTAAATTAATTTTCCTAGAGGTTTAGACCTCAAAATGGCCAGTACTGACCATTTCCATCCTATTTTAGCTTTTGGTATCTGATGAGATCAGGCTAGAATGTGATAGTGTTGCTATGCATAGCAACTAATAATCATGTAATAGTAGGAAATTAATGCACTGATATGAGAAATGCAATTCATGAAAGTTTTTTTTGCCTGCTTTAATTTAAAACACTTATTGCACTAGTGAAAACTAAATGCAAATAATTAAGACTATCTTCTAATAGTATTACTTTAGATTTCAATGTATTCTGTCAGTTCTAGAAGCATTTCAACAGCCTCAGAGCCTATGTCATTTGGTTACAGATATTTGGAGAAATTTAGTTGCAGATTAGGAGCGAGGGAACCAAGGGTGTGTGGCAGCATAGTGAAGTTCACTGAGATACATGAGCCAGATTACCCAATTATGTGTAATAAGATGAGGTTAAAAATTTAAAGAATATGACTCTCTTATCTTTTAGTTAAGTGTCAAACTAAATAGGCTGATTTCATCTAACCAGTGGTAGTTGGCTCAAAATAGTTCACAGAACCGGGGCTCCAGAGCACAAAGTTGAGCTCAGTGGTACAGACGTCGCTAGTTTGAGTGCAGGTCTTGTCATCATGTAGCAGCACTAAAGTAGCAATGCCGGCAAAGTATGGTGGCCATTAGTCAGCTAAGGTCTTATTTGGGATTGTTGAAACAGCTACAGTATGTGTTGCTTGTTGCAGTGAAATCTGTGAGAGATGACTTCTCCGGTCAGTGCTAACTATCCTGAAGGGCACTATGAAGCTTGCAGATGGACCTTTAAGAGAAGCATTTCTGTGGTCTTCTATTTCCCCACCTAAAACAGGATGTGTAGCTGTAAACTGAATTTCAAATAATTAGCAAATATATATTAAAATAAATAGTTGATACCAAAGAGCTATGCTGAACCGGGGAGGACTAACACTCTATGTTTGTCCAATGAAAACACTGTGTAGGGAAAGAAAAGATTAACTTACTAGTGTACTGTATACAGTACCTTTTGAAGAAACTATTTGTAAGAACCTTTCACTATATTTATATACAGTATACATCATACATTCAAATTGCTTGTCAAGACATTACAACAACAAATTACAAATATTCATTACAAATAAATTACATCAGGGCCCACATTCTTAGAATAAACTCTATCATACTGTATTTACCCATTTCCAAACCAAAGAAAGCCTTATCAAATACCTTACTGTTTAACAGCTATTTAAGCAATTGATTCAAAGGGTATATACTGTGTAGTATGTATGCATGTATAGTCATAGAGTATGTGCAGAGAAACATATAAGTACATGTAATTGTATTTCACCATTTGTCCAGATGTTTTAACTCTGACCTTGTTCTATGATTTTGACATTTTGATATATTGGCTTCACATATTACAAATGGAGGTTTTAACTTGAGGCACACCACTCAGAAGGCTTCTTTAATGAATTAAATGTGTTACTGGGAGGTCTCTGTTTAACCAATTAGTAAGGCAGGCCTCTCAGGTTGCACTCTACATTGTGACTTCCACTGACAAATTTATTGTATAGATCAAAGCCTTATCAACTTTCTTTTCGTTTTATGGCTATTTAAGCATCAAATCATCATACAATTAATTTCACTCTTTTTGTTTCCATTCCCACCATTACATTTGCTTCTTCTTGTTTGGAAAAGCCATTTACTGCTCACAAAAACACGATTTGACTTGGATGCCTGAAATAACTCCTGTTGTAATTATGACGTGGGAAGCATTGGGCATATTCCACTTCTAACTGAACCGCATGTCATCAAAGGATAGGCAAGCATGAGAAAACTACAGCCTAAATGTTATGATTTTTGGAATTTTAGTGAAAGCCAAAATTCTGCTCCACACACTAACCCTAAAACCAACTGTGAACATAACACCAATAACACTCACGCTACCCTAAAATACAGCAAATGTGCACATGTGTAGACCTACAATATATAATCCTGATTATTGCTGCAAAGATGTTTCAGAAGAATAGTCTCCTCCTGAATTTAATGCTTTCCATAAAAAAGAGAAATAAATCACATTTAATTATTTTTTCCCTGTTGTTTTCTCATTCAGGTGTCTGACAAATCTGCATCCTTTATTGTACAAATGAGCAATGTACAAAGGCAGAACACAAGTGATGTAAATACATTAAAGAGTTAATTGAAAAGTCATCCTTCCTGCCAATCAATTATTAACCCAATACATGATGGAAGCTTTTTGTTTCCAAGAGTTTCACTATGTCCAACTGAAATCTACCATCAGATAGTTTTGTAATGTGTGATTGCTGGCTTTGATAAAACTTGGATCTCTTCCATGTTCAGTATTTTTTTAATCCTAGAAAACCAAATGCCAGGGATTTTCAAATCTCCCTCCCACACACTCAGGGAAATGTAGGTCTACAAAATAACTTTCAAGTCTTTGATTCCTACCTTCAAAAGCAGTCTTCCATCAGTCTGTGCTCTCCCTTCCCAGATTCAAAATACAGTACCTGACTTTTCCATCAATGAGTTGTGCCATGAAAAATAGTTTTTTTCTCATAAATATTAAGTTGCCTGCTTCAGGCTTGCTTTGATCTCCCAATGTTTCTCGCACACGTAAGGAAATGTGAGACTTACATGCTGAACAGTGAAATCCTTATACAGTTACTCTTGATGATTGTGATAGAGTGACTTTATTGATTTTTTTAGGTGTTTGCAGTAGCCAAATGAATTGGCCTGTTTATATGAAGGGACCTTGCCAGTTGGAAGAAAAAGGCTCTGAAGTTGAAGTTAAAGATCTGTTTCTTTTGGAGAGTCCACTATGTTACCATAAACCAAGGGAGACATTTTCATGCTTTTCATTTTTCATGGTTTTTCTCTCGTCTCCTCCCTTCCTTTCTCACTCCACCTTGGCTCCAGTGTTACCTTCTCCTGTACTGACTCTGTGACCACAGCCTATAGGGCAGAGTTTCTAGGAAAAACCTCTGGCCTACCCTTTCCCTACAGGACACACATTGGGTCTGTAGGCTTGGCCTTGGAAAGCTCACTCACAAGAAGATGCCACCTGGGCATCTTTGCTTTGGAATTCTGTATTCACCAACTTTTTGAATAATACGTTTTAGCGTAATAGCAAGCAGTAACAAAATACAATTTTTAGGTTCTCTAATTGTTTTTCTTTCATTTTATCATGCTGTGGTGACTCAGAAACTGATCCAACACTCTTACGGAATGTAATAGAACAGCAATCTGGCAAGAGTTCAACACATCTCATAAATATTTTCCATAAAGTATGGCTGGAGTAGGACCTTAATTGTTAATTAATGTGTAAGAGATCCCCCCCCCAAAAAAAAAGTATCGTAACATTTCATGAGACAGCCGTTTGTGTGCATTTTCTTGTTCTAACTTTTCTTTTGAAACATTTTTCTAACATTTTCTTACACAGTGCCTTCACAGGATTAGTAATCCTCTATGAAGGGAGGGTGTTCTAGGTTTTCCTGAAGTGGTAGTCATGAAACAAAAAGGAAGGAGAAAATTGGCTTCACCATCTAATATCTTCATCAAAATAATGACAACTAATGTTGACTCCTTCAAGAACACATTTATTTTAGTCATGTGGAAAGTAGTCATGCCTCCATTGCTTAAAAATGAAAGATTTGAAAATACTTGGCACTGTACATAGCACAATACTTTTCACTCATTTACTGTTTGAAGAAAACTTGCCTTTTAGTGCAGTCCTACTGTGGAATGGACTTAGAGGTGGGAGACCTACAAAACCTCTATTACAGAACACTCTTATTAAAGCAATTAGATTTATTTGTGGAGAGCAGTTGCAAATGTCAACTCAGTTGCAGATCCTGCACTGCAAATCTAGGTTGTGTGTTAAATCAACCTTTGGTATAATGAAGTACTGGTTTGTACAGAACAAGGCTTTGTCCTACAGTACATTTGTCATGTAGGGAGAAACTTTGAGGTTGTTAATTGAGCCATGTCAGTTAGTAGGCACTTCACACACATGTTCTGCGCTAGCTGCAGAGAATGACACCCCTGTCTAACAGAACACTCCACTCTCTTCCTTCATGAAGATAACACCTTGAGAACCCTCAGATGTTGAGTGACAAGCCACAGTTTTTGTCACAAGTACATTTATTGAGTTTCATGCCTTCATACAGTGTGCACACTGCACACTCTCCCAGTTATAGTCCTGTCTAGACAGATGCCATTTATACTTTGGATAAAGACATGTTTTTACTTGGATTTGCTTAGCCCACCTAGCCATTGTCTATTTTATATAGGTATTAGTTAAAACCATTTTAACAACAGCTCAAGGCTTAAGTGGAGTGCTCTTATTAAACTGCTGTGTACAGTAGGAGACAACTTCTTCCTGTTTAGGAATTTGGACGCTAGGAAGTTTACAGCACCTGTTAATGAGGACAGGGTATTATTGTAGACAACATTCAATATGTCAGTATGTAATCTCATTAAAGACATCTAGCAGCATAGATATGAATGCTTGGAATAGTGGACAACCGTTTAGTAATGACAATACTATAAGGAAACCGGAATTTACCTGCATATAAAATGCAGTGAGAAGTGTGTGAAAAAATCTGTTTTTACAGAAAATAAGCAATGGAAATATACATGTACTGTGTGCTACCATTTACACTTCCTTTTTTCTAATATATTCAATACATTACCCAGTCACGTTAAACAAGTGGAAAGGAAAACAAAGAAACAACATAACGGCAATGTCAATTGTTCAACTTGTGAATTTCGCTTCTTCTTAAAATTACGGTAAAACAAAAACAAGAAAACAGCATTAAAAAGAAAGTATTCAAACCTACAAAGGTGAGGTGTGCAAACAACACGTTTAAATGCCATGGAACGGATGTTGTGATTTCTGAGCCAGTTGGTGCACGTCTGAGCCTGCATCATGATATTTAATGAGTGAGACTGGGATTCCCTATGCGGAAGTAAGGAATAGTCAAAATACCGATAGAGGAGTTGGAATTATATTAGACAAACAGCTGCCATTGTAATTTAATCTTCTTTTTTATTATTATCATCATATATTCATTTGAACCGTGAGCTGCTGTTTAATGGTTGGAGTACATAGTAACGGGATGACATTCTATTGCAAATAATACATTTCAAATAATTCAAAATATATTTACAGAAAATAGATTATCTTTCCAACACTCATGTAGGTCTACTTTAACTCTTTGCTTTTCAGATTGTCCCTCGGGGTAACACACTAATTGGTTTCACAAATCTAGTCTTTTTTGAGGATTATTAAGTTGGTCTTTCAAATAGATAAACAGAAATTATGGTTGTGGTGGCCATACTGTACATGTTACTTTATTATTATATTATTTCTTAAACTACTTTCAAATACAATTATATTTTTTCATGAACATATTTTGAATGTGGTTAAATATATTCCTTATATTTTAACATATATATATATTAAAATATTTTCTACGAAAAGGAAAGGCAAAACTGTTTGCATTTATTTTTTACACTGGGATAAGCTCAGAGTTTTCGTCTCTTAAACTGCAATGCAAACTATTTATTGCTGCATTTAGATGACAAATGGCCAAGAAAGATAAATGTAAGCAAAGATCTTGGCAAAGGATCCATGAAAAGATCTGCAATGGCCTTGGGCTTCACATGGTCTAGAAAAGGAAAATTGGCTGAGTTGGATTTGGCTGAGCTCGTAACACTGACCCCTACTGAGAAGGCTGTTGGTAGTACCAGGCAAAGTCAAGCAAATCAGACACCATACATCTGGCATTACTAACTGTAATATCTGTTATAAGGGCTGAAAGGAGTGTATGGACAGAAAGAGTCATTGGAGATAGCATGATCTGAAATTACAGCAGTTGGGGTGGAAATAATAAAATAGTGTATATGCCTTTGAAAAACAAGGTCATACAACTGTAGCCATAAGCTTTAGCACTTGTCTGAAACAAACAACAAGCGAACATATCTGTTTTGAGTTTGCTGAATAGGCCAAATGAGTGTCATCTTGGTTCCATTTTTCTTTAAACAAAGGACACCAGTAAAATGTATGTATTTCTGCAAAAGTATGAGGAGACAATAACATAAATATTAATGATTACTAAGAACTAAGCTCTTCAAGGTCAGAAGGAAATGTTATGACAGTATGGAGATTTGTACAGGCGCCTTTGCAGTTCTTGGGTTCTGGGTTTGAGTGTGAGTGGAGCTTGCACATTGTCGTCATGAAAGTGTGATATTTCCAGGTGGTCTGGTTTCCTGTTTTAATCCCAGGCCATGCTGCCTTGTGCCCTATCCTTCCTGGACAGGCTCCACATTGCCACAGCCCTTACCAGCAACATGTGGCTAGACAGATGGATGAATGAATAGAAGAGAAAATCTCGAGTTTAGTGTAATCTTCCTCTGTTCTGGACAAGGCTGTCCCATACATGCAGATTAAGGTCCTAAACTGGATTGTACATTATGTTATGTATATTATATAATGTAATGTTGTATAAATATATATAACAACATTTATATAATATGCATTATAGAAAAATTCCTTAATTTGTTCAAATTAAAAAAACTTCTGTACGAGACATGGACATGTATAAAAATTACCCAGGTCATTTGATGGAAGGTGATTGCCTTGGATACTTGATAACAGCAGTTTGCTTGTTCAATAAAATACCAGCATCAACTGAACAAGAACTGAACTGGACAACATTCCTGTACTTAATTTCTAAGACTTTTTAAGGACTTAAAAGTTCACACAAAATCAGAGTTTATCATGCTGTAATCATTTCTGTAAAGGTTTACATAATATCAGTAAAAGAACAAAAAGGTGAATAGTGTGCTATTAAAACAAGCATTTTTAGCACAAGTAAAAGTTACAGGTTTACAATTTCTGGATGTTAAAGAGGGAGTGGTTCCAAATTATACTGTAATATAATAACAACCAAAAATCCTGTAATACACAAATATCTGGGAGAGTTTTTATGTCAAAATTGTGGAAGCCAATTTCAATGGTACTGAAAAGAACCATGCTTTGAGAATAGAGTGCTAAAATGTATTTGTTACTATTTCTCAAAGGAACATATTTAAATGAAGATGTTTCCAACCATAAACATTTTTGTTACTCCAAGGCTATATGAAGAACAAGGGACACAATTTTATATTTCACAGCAGGAGAGGGTTCCCTGCAACGCGGGGTGATTGCTCAGGGGCTGTCATTTTCCACCGCCCAATTTTTCTTTTCAAAACCTCTTATGCCAGGCATGCTATTCAGTGTTAGCATTGTACCAAAGGAACAAGCATAACAGCCATCCCTCTTCATGGCTTACTTAAACAGCCTGTTTCCCCATAATACAGCACACCAAGGAAAATGCCTGGTCTGCTGCTACTTTACAGTAATCAGAAAACATGCCATGCCTTCTACTTTGAGTCTCTTCTACGATATGCACTGTTTTCTAATACTTTTGTAGTATTGTATGAGTATATGCTGTGAATGTATGTATAAATAATATATATATTTATATGTGCTGTACATATTTAAACAATTTGTTATATTGAACACTAGAAAAGATTTACATTTATATATTTTTAAAGTCTTTACTCAGCAGTTGGCATTTGGCTGATGATAGATTGGTTTAATATCTCCACACTTTCAAAGAAAGATGTCAGCTGGGTAAGTTCTTTTGCGTTTTCTGGAGGTTTTTTCCTTATAAAACCTACAGAACCTATTTTTAAAGTATTATTTAACTTCTTATTTGATAAATATTCAGTTGTGAGCACTTGGTGTTTCCCCCCTTTTCCTAAGTAGATCATAATTTTACAAACAATTCAAATGAACAAAATAAAGCTTCAGAAATGAAAACATAAAACTGAATATTAGGAAAGAACATGTTGAAATCTCTTGTTGCACAGTGTTTCACAATCTACTACAAAGCATTAATTTCCTTCCATGTCCTCTTTCATTACAGTGCATTTCAGTAAGCTCTAGTAGCAGAGCTTTTTAGATGGACAGACAGAAAGACTAAGAGAAATCTAAGAATCAATGGGGAAATACAAATGCATTGTACATAATATCAAATTAAACAATTGAGAAATGTAGCATCTAGTCTTAGAATTACTATTAGTGTTTGAAACTGTGTACAATAAACATGGTACTGTGCTACTCAAACATTCATCCATTTTCTAATCCCTTCTTCCAGTTCAGGACAGTATTGTACAAATTATTTATTTTTCTGTTGTAGCCTGTGTTGTTCTATTCTTTCACCAGAACCCTTCAGTTCATTTTTTGGTGATATTCCAGCATTTGGACTATGTTTCTGCATGTATCCTTAAGTACAGTATTCTATTTTTTGTGTAATATGATTACCACACATTATGGCAATACATCTCAATATAAATCCATTACTTTAGCTTAGTAAGTTGCAGCCTCCTACATTCTATACCTTTCAGAGCAGTATCCCTTCCTGCTGGTGAAGACGGACATGTGGATATTTAAGAGTGTTTGGAACATTTGTGACATAAAATTACTTCACTTGCCTATATTGTTTGGTATATTTGGATCAGCTTGCTTGGAATTCCAAATACATGATTTAAAAACTGTGATTCGTATCATAATTCACTTTTTTGCTGAAGAAAGCACCTATATTTTTCTTTTCCCTCTTTTCTATTAAACTATAAAAAACATGATATATTGCTAATGAAGGGTAACATATCTAGCAAGTTGGCATCAAGTTCACTCAGGCTCTGAGTGTGATACTGAAATAATGCAACTTTTAATGAGAGGTTCTAGGACATACTCCAGAACTAGAGCAGCTTGACACACATCTGGAATTTTTCCAGTCATTTCATACAGCTCCTTCTACTGTAATACATCATCCATACGTAATGCAAGGCTATTTGTGACACTGTACAGTTGAAATGTTAATGGAGTATTTTTTGCAGAAGTCAGTGAAAACCCTAAATGTGGCATACTTTCAGGATAAGGAGAACTTCTACGCAGAGTTTAAATGAGAATCTTACTTCAACATTTTTTTTTGTATTAAAATGACTTCTTTTTCTATGTCAGACCTTAAAACATTTGTTATTTTAGAGATCAGTGTGTAAAACAAATATTACACAATGTGCATGTACCAGATGTTTGGCTATTATGGATGAGAATTTTTTAGCAAATTAATATAGATTCCCCAGATGAAAACTTACAACAATGCCAAATTGCTGAAGGAAGTAAAAAAATCTGTAGATGTACTAAATCAGTTGCACAATAAATATATTACAGCATCATATTCATCAGAAACTAAAAATGTTGCAAATTAACAAATGGAACTTGTAACAGGAGCCGGTCCTGACTCCCGTGTAGTGAGTTTTTAGGACCCTATGCAAACGGCATAATCCGGAAGTGACTGGAGAAGGGCTACAGGGAAAACACGGTGAGGAATAGAAGAGATGGCGAACAGGGGACGTTGCCTACAGTGATCCCAAAATCCCAAACCGGGTGATCCATCCAAGACGAGACGAGAGTAAAATCCAAAACGGGATCTGGAACAGGAACGGGGAGATAAAAACAGAATGACAAGGCCAGGGGCTCCGAGCCCCGAACTCAGCTTGGTCAGGACGCTGTTAGGAAGCCAATGCCTCCAAGCCGCAGACGTAGGGCGACTTGATGCTAGGCGGGCCTCTGGGAGTCCATCTTCCAATGCAGAGCCCCGAACTTCTGGAGCTTGGGGGTTTAAATAAAGGACGGAACAGGGGGTAGGTTAATGTGATAATGAAACTAAAGTACAAAAGGGTCAGAGCGCCCTCTAGAGGAGGGTCTAGAGGAGGGATGACAATCGTGACAGAACTGCTGTGCGAGACTGGAAACTAAAGAGTAGCTTTATCTGTTTAATAAATATTTTTAGAATTCCAAAAGAAATTAATGAACTCTTTTAAGATGGTCTTAATTTTAATGTGAGACAGTAGCATTTTCTTGGAAATTTCTTGTTAAGTCTTGGTGCATCATATAGTGGACACGTTCCTCATGAAAACAACCTATGGACGACCTTTAGGTAGTTTGTGTAAGGTGTTCAGTAGCAGTTACTTTGTAACAGCTAGTGAAAACACATCAGATGGCGTACAATAAACAAGTTGTTGCTGTAAACTTTCTCATTAGTGCTGCCCACATGAACACTGAAGTGACTGTTCAAGACCTTCAAGAACAAACAGAAAATGATATGCTTGCAAGGTTAGACCTTGAAAAGTAAGGGGTGGTAGAAGTCATTGTTAGATACTGAAGTCAAAGCTCAGATTGGTTGTGATCCTTCTGGCAGCAACTGTGAAACTGTAGGAGAGCAGAGTCCACATTATGACATCAGCATTAACACAGCCCTTGGGGTGAACCCTTTCAAAGTGATGTCACTCGAAAAACAAAATTTCTCTGCCGAGTGCCAGGTGGTTACTATCAGAGAATAAGTAGCAGATTGAGGAACACTGCAAAGAAGGAAAATTCAGAAGCATAGTGTTACACCACTAAGTAAACATAAACCAGTGAAAGTGAAGGGCTGGCAGGAACTGGGATTTCAAAATGTGTTGGTAACTCAAGTATGACATATGGACCTGAACTGTGACCCAGGCAAGGTGAAAGAATTGCATGTGATTACTACAACACCACTGCTGGGGTGTGTATGTGTAGTAGGCTTTAAAAGAATAAAGGATGCTAAAAAGACATAACATGCATACACAAACTGTATTTCAACAAGTGGATTGTAGCCTTATTATCTTAAAACAGCTTGCAAACTTCAATCTGCAAAGATGAATTGTGGTACAAAGTTAGAAACCCAGGTATTTAAACAACTCCAATTTCATAAGTCCAGAAAATAAGATGAATTCCATTTTTGTCTCTGAAATTTTATTTTGTGAGGTAACATTAATCCATCCATCTGTTGTTTGAAGCTTATTCCTGGTAAGAGTAATAGTATCCAGGAACCAATCACAGAGACACAGGACATGAGGTATGACTATACAGTGCCTTGGAGTTCATGGGACACACACAGAAACATACAGACAATTTTAGTAGTTCGGTCAAACTCTAATTAATGCAACAGGATGCCGAATATAAAGAGATAGTGTAGTTAATATTTAGTTTGGCATTAACTCGCCTGGGGGAGGAAATGGCAGCCCTGGCCATGAAGTTGGGGATGCCAAACCCTCCCTCACTTACAAGAAATGAACTGGGGAGGCTGCTGAAAGGATGAAGATGGAGTAAAAGAACGGGTGCCAGAGAGGATGTGTTCAAAGGGGTGCTCAGCAGGCAATATTTATTTGTAACAGAACAGGAGTGCGAGATTATAATTTGACCTTTTGTTTCACAACTCCATTTAGAGTCACCTGTTAACTTAACCCATTTTTTTGGGGAAACGAATGAAACCAGGGCACCTAAGGAAGACCAATGTGAGCACAAGGTGAACATGCAAACACAGAAATCACCCCCAGATCACATGAGACCCATGAATTGTGAAGCAGCAGCGTAAACCACTGAGCCAATGTTCCACCTGCTGAAATTAACCATGTAGAATACTGTATCTGATTTTCACAACAATCTGCAACAAGTTACTGTATTTACAGACTCTTGCATAGCAGATTTCTAAACATATAGAAATCGTTTAGTCTCCTAGGAAAGTAATGGAAAAAAATTTAAAGGCATTGATATTCCAATACAAATTCAGGTACTGCATAAACTAAACCATAAGACAGAGTTGGAAAATTCTACTATTTGTTCTATTTAACAAATTTAGATTAATACGCTTATGACAGAGTTTCAAAATCAATGTCAAGAATAATGTTTCCCTTAGAAAGACAGTATTTTGTGGATATACTGTAGAACCTGTTTGTAGAACCTGATATTCTGCCACATGACTAGTAATCGTATAGTGTGTGAAAATTGATATGGTTACTATACTGTATATCACTGAAACTGTGTCCTCCATGTTATGCCTGACAACTTTGGAAAAAGGACATTTTCTTCAACATACAATAAGCATGATTGTTTGATAAAGTTTTTTTTTCTTCTGATAGTACCTGTAATTAACAAGACATTACACTTCTTTATTTGTATTTGCTATCCTTTTGTTTAAGCACTAAAAAAAAAACTATCATAGAGATTAGAATGACCATACGCTTGTGACCGCCATTTGCAATTTACACTGACCTATTTTATCTTGATTTAATGCATTATTAGAATTTGTATGGACGTAACATCAAAGTCTTCTTCAAGTCTGGCTTAGTATTAAGCTGGATGTCAGGGGGAAGACCTAAGACAATATCCTTACAGACATTACAGAGTACAAAAAATAATAACTGTCTTAAGAAAATGAAGAAGTTGTTACCACGAAGCTGAGACCAGACACTAAGCTGTGGTCTCTAATCATGAAGAAGGCAGATATCGTTAAAATGACAGTTCAACCACCATGAGACAATATTTGCTATCTAACCACTTAACTTAACTTGGTTGTAATCATGGCACTATAATTAGACAATTATTCTATTTTTTCCACTTAACGTCTAGCCATCTTACACTAGAGGAAATGTACCAGCACTGTTTTACCTTTTAAACATAATATTTATATATTATACATATTCATTCTACATATTATTTATTTATTACAGTGTATGTATAATAAAAAAATAAAAAACATAATAACAATTAAAACAATTGTAATGATTGCATAAGAATATAAGTAACGAGCTGAAAGAAAAACAGAAGAGGCGAGGAACAAGGTAGTGAGCAAAGAAACCCTGAAACAAAAGAATATGTTTTGTGTAATCTGGTTGTGCTTGTTTCAAGGAGAATAATTTCTGTAAATGAATAAAATGGAGTGCATTTCAAGGGCATTTCAATCTGCAGTCAGCCTCTGGGTGCAATTAAAAAAAGCCAGCAAAAGACGTAACATCATCCTGGAAATTGGCATTTAATGTGAGGCAGAGGGTACTCAATGGGACAGTCACACTGTTCACATTCTCAAGCAATTTCGGTAACATACACCCGAAGCTGTCCTTTCATAAGACATCCTCAACATTTATATATTGACACCACTTAAGCAGCCATATCACCCTGCAACTCTCATCTGAAGCTAAGCAGGTGTGAGCCTGATGAGTAGCTGGATGGGAGACCTCCTGGGAAAAGCTAAGGTTGCTGCTGGAAGAGGTATTAGAGTGACCAGTAGGGGGCGCTCACCCTGCAGTTTGTGCGGGTCTTAATGCCCCAGTATAGTGATGGGGGCACTATACTGTAAAAAAGGCACCGTCCTTTGGATGAGATGTAAAACTGAGGTCCCAAGTCTGTGATTATTAAAAATCCCAGGGTGTTTCTTGAAAAGAGTAGGGATGTTACCCTGGTGTCCTGGCTAAATTTCTCATTGGCCCTTACCAATCATGGTCTCCTAATTATCCCCATCTATGAATTTGCTTCGTCACTCTGCTCTCCTCCCCACTGATAGCTGATGTGTGATGAGTGTTCTGGCGCACTATGGCTGCCGTCGCATCATCCAGGTGGATGCTGCACATTGGTGGTGGTGGAGGGGAGTCCCCATTACCTGTAAAGTGCTTTGAGTGGAGTGTCCAGAAAAAGGGCTATGTAAGTGTAAGCAATTATTATTATTATTATTATTATTATTATTATTATTATTATTCAAAGTTTTTCACAAGGAATAAAAACTCCTAAAAATTAGGTTTATTAAAAAGTGTTTATTAAATGTTGAGTAACAGAAAGAGTTGGCTCAACCCACCTGGATAAGAGTTAGTGCCCTGGCCACAGGACGAGGAGGCTGGAACCCTCCTTTAAAATGAGGAGTGACCAAGGGGCAGCTGGAGATGGGTGAGAGGAGAGATGAAAATCATGAGTGAACAGGCGAAAAAGCTTACATATAGTTATAGTTTTAATTTAAGAAATGACATCAGAAATTGTCACAATTTACGACAGATAACAAAATTGTACTTGACTGCTGTCATCCCACCTGAACGTCCCTCGTAAGCTGCATAAGTTTGTGTACAGCATTTTTACAAGCGGTGAAATACTATCCCAGTCAGGACCACCATCAAACTCTCTGTCTCATATTAATCTAATTGGGAGGGGACTGTGTTTGTAATAATATTGTTTTTTAGAAAAAAGTTAGATGTATCTAAGAAGAAATATGACACATGCTGGCTACTTACTATTTGTGTTGTTTGTTTTATATATCAAAAAAGCAGTTACTACTGAATAGCTGCAAATGTTGTGCTTAAAAATATCCTAAAATAAACTTTTCGGTACAGTTATTTTTAGTTCTAAAAAAGGAACTGTGGTAGAAAAAGTTGGCCTTGCTTAACTATTCATAGGCTTCATGAATCATGAATGAAAATGTAAAATGTAGCTTATGACCAAATCTGTGGTCACATCTGTGTTTTCACCAAACACTGCGCCTTGCAAAAGTATTCATATCCTTCTTATGGTGTCCCATTTTGTGAAATCACAATGTCATGCATGCATTTTGTTCTTAATATGTTTAATAATATGTTTTTAGAACCCAAAAGATCGAATTGAAAACTTTTAATGTAAGTTACAATAAATGTCAAGAAGAACTAAGGAGAAAAAACTTAAATATGATGACTGTATTTGTGTTCAAATTTGTGAACTCAATATTTGTTGAAAACACTTTTGGCAGTTATTACAGACCTAAAACTTTTAGAGTAAGTCATTACCAACCTTGTACACCAGCTTGGCATGGTTTGTGCCTGTTCATCTTGGCAGATGTGGTCAAGCTCTCTCAAGTTGTTTGCTTGTAGACAGCAGTTTACAGGTTTTTCCACGGTTTCTCAAAAGGATTAAGTTTAAGTAAGAACTTTGACATGACCACATAAAGGCATTCACTTTCTTGTTGCCCCAGCGTAGCTTTGGATCATTGTCCTGCTGAAAGGTGAAGGTTTGCTCCAGTTTTTCATCTGAAAGCAAGATTTTCTCTAATGTTTGCCAGTACTTGGCTTTATCTATGTTCCCATCAGTTTTGACAACTTCCCAGTGTCTGCTGATGGGAAGCAGGACTATAACATCATACTGCCAATATTGTGCTTGATAATGGTGATGGTAATGACTGAAATATGGATTATATTGGATTTACATCAGATATAACTCTTTGCATTTAGACCAAAACATTCCAGTTTTGTCTTGTTTGACCACAAACCCTTTTGCTTCATATCCGCAGTATCTCTTAGGTACTTTGTCACAAACCCCATGTGGGATCTCAGATGTACAGTATGGAACTGAAAAACAAAATCAAGCTCCCTTTGTGGAACAACCAGGATATTGCTGACCAAGTACATTTTCTTCCAGCTCAGCCACAAAGTAACCATTGGCCTCACAGTAGCATCCCTAACCAGTTTCCACTTATGATCAGCTTCACCATCACCAAAGAGATATTAAGGGCCTTGGAAATGTTCTTATATCCTTTTTCTGATCTGTGCCTTTATACAACTTTATCCCTGACTAGTTAAGAAAGCTCTTTGGTCTTCATGGTTCGGTCTATGCTTGAAATTCACTACCGAGTGAGAAACCTTACAGCTGTCCTTATCTTCGAATCATGTTAATCACTTGTATTGAGCACAGACAGAGACCACTCACGTTTCCAGTATTATTTGATATGAATGATTAATTTCCCTTTTTCTAAAAAGTACGTTTCTCAAAACGAAAATGTAAATTTTGTAATTTGCAACAATAATATATAGTTACAAAAGAAAAAACTATAAAGGACGTTTTTTGCAATAAAAATCTGTTACTCTCCATCCCTAGTTACGAAATATTTAAGTGTTAAATTAATCATGGTTTTCTTTCTAGCTGATAAATTCAGCCATAGGACTTGTTAGAATGGTAGAGTGTTAGAATGCCTAGAATTGTGTCTCTGTAAAGCATGTAGCAGATTATGAGTTAAAGAGTTTTTTCTGTTGTTATTTTGTGTCTTGGCCCAAAAAGAAAGTTATATGATCCAACTTGCTTCCTCTTAGATGTGTGAGGACTGCAGTGAGAGTAATGTGGGTAATAAAATGTTCCTTGGCCAAGGGAAACTGACAAGACATGGCAGTAACAGCAATGTACAGGGTGAGACAGAGGTCAAATTTCAGGAGAAGGAAAGCTGGTAAATGTTGAATTATAATTAAATAGTGAAATAAGTTAACGATACCACTCGGTTTTTATGATGGTTTTAGTAAAAAGCAAGTTGTTTTACAGATGAGTAATGTTTTTTTGGATGTTTTGCAAGATACTGTGAAATAAGCCCATATTTGGTAAATTAAGATAAAAGAGAAGATGTAACCTCAAATATTGAGTTCATTGCCCATTGTTCCATAACTAGCAAAATGTGTCTTGTCCAGTGTTGTGGGTCATGTGTCATTAAACATAGTGATCATTCCCAGCAGCCATCCCTTAAAAGCCACTTCTAAAAAAAATCCCCTTTTTTATTTCTTAATCCTGCACGAGGTCTGTCTTTCCAGGAACAGGGAACCTATTCTTAAAGTCTTGTGGCTACCCTTCTTCTGAATTAAAATATAAATTAAATCAAATGTATTTGTTTTATAAAAATGTATAATTTTGCTTGTGCACTGTTTCTGTTTTGAAGAGGAAAAAAAATACAAACATCAAAAAATGTTTCCAAGAGCCTCTTGAAACTTCTTGAAAACTGGATAACATTTCACTTTTGCAATTTGTTTAAGAAAATAACAGAAATGTATTGAAGAAGTTTTGAAAATGCATTTGGAAATCACTTTAAATTTATTTACAAGTAGGCTGTTAATTTAGATTTGTCTATAATCTAATTTAAGATTTATTCAATTCATTTGATTTTAAATTATTAAAATGTATGCAGTTGTATTAAGTGTTCAGGGGAAGGTGTATAGAGATAAGAGACCAAATTATTGTTCTGTAATGACATTTCCAATATTATTTTAATAAAACTGGTGCACACATGACTATAAGATATGTTAGAATTATTGATATTGTTCCTTAATTAATTATTGTTAATACATTTACAGATATTGAGTCTTTATTATTGCTGAACATTACACATTTTGTGCAAATTATTTATTCCCTTTTTCCACATGGCTGAAGTTGAACCTAGAGAATTTATTTTTAAAAAAGTAAACAATGTACAATAATGTCAATTATGTTCAAATAACAAGTAGTTAAGATAAAACATATTACTTCTGTTTGATGTTAGATTAAAAGCAATGAGAGACTTTTTGTGCTTATCAAGAAACAGATATGCATTAAGAGAGAAAGAAGCAAGTGACCAAAATTAATACTTACCCATAAGAGACAGGCAGCACTTTTGAGATTCTGTTTTGTATCAGAAAGAATGTGGAAAGAAAGCTGTGTGTTTAGACCACCCTCAAACCTATCAAGAGTGAGTTAATTGACTCATTCTTTATGTTCATTTATCTGATAACGGAGTCATTAGCTGACTAGATTTACAGGGCTAGTATCTTCCAGGACTACTTGACAGAATATACATGCTGTAGTGTGGGGGAGAGACAGCACTCTGGTGTCAACACCCTTCTGCAAAGCACACTTTGCAGAGACAAATAATTAATTCATTAGGCGTTTTTTCCACAGTGTAGCTCATTACAAAAAGAACATAAATAAATTGTCATTACAATTTGTCTTTCTGGTGTTGCAAAATAAATAAAGTTGATTGAAAAATGCAAACAATAGATAACTGGAGCATGTCAAAGCTACTGACAGAAGAGGCGAAAGGCAAACTAGACAACCAGGGGCCTCATGTGTCATATTAACACAACAAGCAATTATACTGGGAGGGGAACATTCTGTATATTTCTTGTTTTTAAATTCTATAAGATTTCAAATGGCGGAGACTCATTTTTGTGTAATTATTGTCTTGGTGATGTTATACTCGTTTAAAAGTTAAATAGAGTTGATTCATCGCAGTTCCAGTGCCCTGGGTTTGATTCCAGCATGTCTGTCTGTGTGGAGTTTGCATGTTCTCTTAGTATTCTTGAAGGTCTTCACGAGGTTCTCTTGTTTTCTCCTAACTCCCAATTACATGTTTTCTTAGTCTAAATTTTCCTTTTCTCTGTGGCCCTGTGATAGATCAGTGTCCAGTCCAGGGGGAGAAAATGGTGTGCTCTCTTTGTCTCCTTGCCCTGTGTTTCCAGGATCTGACTGCAGCCCTCCCTATGATAAGCAGCTTTCTGATGATGGATGGACAAAGGTGTGATTTACAGAATGCCAAGATATAGGATGACAGCTGAAATCCAGAAAAAACAAAATAATAGTTAAAACAAATACTTAGATCCAACACATCAGACATCATAAGGAACTGTAGTCTGCTTGGGTTGTGGACCCAAGAGATCCATAATATCTATATTATTTCAGTATTACACCACATGCTACTATCAGCTTTATTTGGATAGTATTATCTTCTTTCATTTGTGTTTTATCTGTTTACTTAAATCTTCTGAAATGATCATTCTAAAAATACAGTTCCAGTTAATAACTGCAGAGAACTGTCAACATAACAGAGTGACAGATGGGCTTTTTTTGTTTGGATACACTGCTCTAACTCTAACTGTGTGCACATGACTGTTATAGACAGGAGTGTTTCTTAAGATGTACAGTAATTTGAAATCTTTCAGAAAAAATATGAATGAGGCTGGACATTAAAGACGAGTAAAAAACAATATAAAATCAGTGATCATGGATTAAAGGAAAATCAGACTAAAGATGTATGTTTTCTTGGTTTTTCTCTCAGTGAAGTGTTGAAGGCGAGATGCTTCTAACAGTAGTTTAATCTCCTCACAAACAGCTGGTCTGGGGTAACAATCATTCTCATACCTAAGTACTTAAGATTTGCTTAACATACAGTAGATATTCATCTGGAATTAGTATATTATATTTTAAATGCAGTCAAAGGTACTTTGATAAAACTTAGTATTATCATCCTGTATATTAATACGTATTGAAACACATTTCCCATGTTTGTAACCCATGTTTTAACGGGATCAAAGTGCAATTCTACAGGGATTTGTTTAGGAATATATGACACTCTACAGCTGGCCTAATCATCTGAACATATTTTACAATAAAACTTTATGAAGCATCTAGAGCTCCAGCTGGTTTTATCAACTAAAACAAGGGTATTTGCACTACAAGATGCTGTTTTGATTTCCCTTCCATGTCTTTTTTTCTTATATGCAGAAGTATTGAAAAAATAATCCTTTTTGCCTGCTGTTGAAGACATTTCTAGTTTATATCAGTGCAGTCATGAATACAGATGTACAGTAATAATTATTTTGATCCATTGTTTTTAATGTCTGGTTGGGCAGTTGGGAACTTTGCAAGTCACATACAGTAAATGTGTGCAGATATACCTTTTATCAAAGAAACCTCTTGAGAAACGAAATGGTACAACTTAAATATTTTAGCAGGCCTTATAATGATAAGAATTTAATAAAGCCAAGATTAAATTTAATCTAAAGTCTGGTCTGTTATAAGGGGCAGCACAGTGGTTAATATTGCTGCCTCGCTACTGGATTCTGCATTGAGTTTGTATGTTCTCCCCATGGAGGACCCCATTTTCACATGGGTTTCTTCTGGGTGCTTTGGTTTGGGTTGGTTTATTTTCCCACAATCCGAAGACATACTGGTAGGTTAATTGACTTCTGGGAAACCTTGTGCCTGTGTGCGCCCTGTGATGGACTGGTGTCCTATCCAGGGTGAATCCTGCTGAACAGGATGAAGTACAGTAAAAAAAGGGATGGATGGGTTTATTCTGCTTTAAGTCCTTTTCCCAGTACACCGTGTCACTTATATTACAAGATGAAAAGATTTTTACCTTGTATAAGGACTCAAAAGAAAAATCATTTAAGAGAGTAAAGTGCTGTACAAAGTGTGTTCTTTTGAATGAAAAGTGCAATGTTTTTAAAATATGACTTTCAAATAACATGGTTAGCATCACAATTGGGAAGATTTTAACAATGCTTGTTAAATTTAACAATTGAAGTGTTATGACAGTGTATATTATGCTAACGAATTCACTCTCTTGGCAGGTTGGTCAGAAACAGCAAAGTTTTGGACCAAAAGCAATATTATCTTTTCAAAGTGTTACAAGATTAACATGCAAGTTATATGATTTCATTCTTAATTCAGCTATAAAGACAAAGTTCTATAGTTTAAACTTGTATATATTTATGCTAGTCTCATTATCAGTCCAGGTGGAAGTAAGATCTAGTAATTGAATACCACCTTTTTTACACTGTTAAATGGTAAGGTATCTCCAATTCACACTTGAGACACTTATATATAAAAAAAATCACTTTAATAAAGATCAAGTGCATAACTGTATGGTAACAGGTGACTAAACAAATATGCCAAAAAATATGCACACACAGGGTAAGAGGTGTGATTTTGACTCACTTTAAAGTAGCAAATATGAATAATATAATGTACATGTAGCAGGCAAGAAACAAGTTACAAGTCAGGCTGAAGGTTTTGACAACATATTCTGTACTATAGTTACTAAACTTAAATTTTACCTTGATCAAGACCATTAAAACAATTCCACTTGTTCGGATCTTGACTTTGAAGCAGCTCTTTGCCTCATGAGACTGATCCTGCTTTGCCAGGGAGATCTCTCCATAACAAATACTAGTGCCCCTGACAAAGCAGGAGCCAGCTGGTTGTTCTCTCATGCCACACACCAAGACCACCTGATGGTAAGGCCCCAGGAGTACTCATAATATATCTTGTCCCATCTAGACTTCCAGTTGTAGGGAGAAGGAATACTGCTGTGCCAAACAATGCCCCACTCCTCCAAGTGCTAAAACTTGGAGTCAGCTCTGCCTCAGCTGGCAACCCTGTTTCTCTGCAGCAGAATCCAACCCCATTGAGTCTAGGGTTGTAGCCCCTTAGTACAGTCGATTTTCTCAAGCATTCCCCACTGAATCCCACAGGCCTATAAACCAGTCCAACTCAATACAGGTGACAACTTTTACTGGTGCTCCCACCAAACTAAAGCCTAGACACAAAGTCAAACCCCTTTCCTTCTCTCTGTTCTTACACGCTTCTTAATTAGCTAAGAGGAGTGTCTAATTCCATGCAGAGCCTATCCCAACAACCCCTTTCCCTAATGTGCAAGATATGTGGAAGCCACATAATTACTCATTAAGACCTGTTGTGCTTCATTCTGCAGGTTTTTTAAATTAACTGCCTGCTTTCTCACAAAACCACCTCTTCTCCTACCATCTCACAGTGTCATTATCCAACACCAGACGTACTGTATGGTCAATGAAAATGTGGCTTTTATTGCACTCTTCAGAGCAAATCAATACAAGAGTACTTTTTACCATCTACAATTTTACTGCAGTTTGTTTTCACAGCTGTACATATATACCAACATTTTGGTTCACAAAATAAAAGTGCAACTGAAGTTAATTCAGTTTGTCTCAGTCTGTCAGGTTTGGTTCATACCCTCTGCCAAATTATTTTGCCTCCACTGTAGTGTTCAGTGTTGGGAAAGAGGGGATGTTGTGCATCCTAATAATAGCTAACGACAGCTGATTTGCACAGTATGCATCAAGCAGAAATGATTTCAGATCATAATAAAGTTTAAACTAATAGGGTCCGTTCTGTCCATCCACCTTATTTGGTAGGAACTAGATACAGCAATGTGTTTTATTTATTTATTGGAATGAAGCCAGGGTATCAGCTTGAATAACATGGCTGTTGGAACTTTTTGTATAGAATTGGATTCTGTTTCAGTGCACTATCCCTTCATTTTTAATTTGTGTGTTCTGGTTGGTGTTTCACTGTTGGTTCTAAAGTCTATTGTGTTGACTTGGTTCACAGTTGAAGGATTTTTAATACTTGAATCAGATCATAGAATTCAATTATTTCAGCTTGTACACTGAGTTTTTTTAGAGTAGGACATTCATTTGAGCTCAAAATAAATAACATAAATACAATTATTTTCTAAAATAACTGTCTAGTCTTTTTTATTGTGAAAAATGTGAGCTACAGAAGGTTTAATTCACTCAGTTGTTCAACAGATTACTTTTATTTTCTTTAGCTCTTGGGAATATGCAAGTATATTGATTCTGATGGGTTTAACTATGAATAACCTCCTGCTGAAATACTAGAAAGGATGCCCTATGCAGAAGTAATCTCCCTTTAGCAATGATTTCCAGAATACAATAGTTACCTTCTCGAAATTATCAATAGTGGTAATAAAATTAATAATTCCTTACAATTATATAGTACTTTTCTGGTATATAGTACATCCACCACCAATGTGCAGCATCCACCTGAATGATGAGACGGCTACCATAATGTGCACAGTAAGCTCACCACACATCAGCTATCAGTGGTGAGGAAAACACAGTGATGAAGCCAATTCATAGATGGGGATGGAGGCCATGCTTGGTAAAGGCCAATGGGAAATTTGGCTACAATGTCAGGGGTAACAACCTTAATCTTCAAGAAATGTCCTGGTTTTATGTCTCGTCCGAAGGACAGTGCCTTTTTACAGTATAGTGCCCCCTTCACTGCACTGGGGCATTAGGACCCACACAGACTGCAGGGTGAGCACTCCCTACTGACCCCACTAACACCATTTCCAGCAGCAAACTTAGCTTTCCCCCGGAGGTCTCCCATCCAGGCTCACACCTGCTTAGCTTCAGTGGGTCACCAGTTGTGAGTTGGATAGTGATATGACTGCTGACCAAAAGCAGGTAGCTTGTGTTGTTATATGTTTTATGCTGGGGTGCATAAGCATTTGTGTAGCTGTTGGAACTTTTTCTTCCTTCTTTTTATGCTTGGAATTCAAGTAGTTTATCTCATTCTTGAGAAATTTCCTAGTGTTTGCACTACAAACTTATCACAGCTTTACATGTCATTTCAAAACAAACTATTTGTTCTGACCTACCCAAGACGAGTGCCCTATTGATTATAAGCTTAAACAAACATCTGGTTTTCATTAAAGAGAGCAGAGCTATGCTGGACAGGAGAGCCTCTTAACCATCAGTATGGGCTGTAAAAGAAGGTAACATATCCTGTAATTATGGCCCGCAAGGCTTGGAAGGAACCACAACATGCAGATTTTAATTCAGAATGACTTTTTATTATATGTGTACTTTTCTGTACTTAAGTACAAAATTAAAATGATAATTTATTCTAAATTAACACATTTTCTCTCTTTCAAATCAAGGCACTCTATTTTTCTGAATATTGTTACCTAAAATGACTTTAGATTAAATACATTTTTGATTATAAAATTGCTTCCATTTTGAGATAATGCTTTATCTCTGCAATACTATACGTTAAAATACCTTCGAATTGTTGTAACAAATGATGTATAGATCCAATCAAAATAGAATGATAAATATTCATCACTCAGTAATGACCAATTGTACAAATCACCACTTCAAGACACTCCTAGTTTTTAGCAATCTTAAAGGTGTTCTATTCAATTTATGATCTTCTCTGGTTATTTAAATCATTATACCTTTGTTTGACTTATTTCGCAGGTGTATGATATAACTCTGTAACGGTTACTATGATTATGAAGGCTAGTACATGTAAGACTTTTTCTACAGATTTTCTTTTAATTTGGCAGATGAAATATACTTCAGTTTTTGCTGAATTAGGATCTAAATAATCAGCCCTTTCAAATGAAAGACACATGACATGGGGGCTTCACATGTGATATACAAGGAATTGAACATTATTGAATGAGTCTATTGAATGAAAGCTACAGTATGTGATGTTGGCAACTGAGAGGAAAGTATACAAAAGGTCTTAGAATCTTTTTTTTTCACTTATCTATAGACACTCAGTACCATGACTATTACATTATTTTCAGGTGTATTCATTTCTTCGTAAAACAACAACAATAATGTTATAAATTTATTTATGTTCTTTATGTAATTTCAGCATATAAAAATGGTTTACCTAGTGCTTAAACTGTTTGATTTGTTAGTGATCCTGTTCATTAATTCCTTATTCTTTATTCAATAAGATTAAAAAATTCTAAAACAAGCCATGTGTATTTTTCCTTCATACTTTGCTTTGAGTCTGTAGAGATGAGATAATTGATTCACATTTTAACTGTTATTACTAGTGGTATTTCAATATAAGTAGAGTATTTGAATTTAACTCTGTACAGCTGCTTAATTCTTATAGCTTCCTCTACTATCCTCCTATAGGATGATTTGCCATGGTGCTTTTGTTATTCAGCAGTAGTTCACCGAGTGATATTCTCTTCAGTATTTATTTACTACCTTTTAAAATTCTCAAGGCCTGCTGAATAATAATGAACAACGGCAGAGAAAAAAGAAAAATGTAAGCCCACATTAAACTAAAAAATAAAAAGTGTTGCTCTGGCAAGCTGGTCCAAACATCAAGTTTGCTTTCAATGAGAACCAGTCTATCAATATCTTCAAGTTTTTTCCTACTGGAGAAAGAGGTGCTTTTCCTTTCTGATCCACTGCCATGGTCGCTAAGACCACCAGCTGGCTTTTGTAGACTGGAACACACCCAGTGCCGCCTTATTCATCTCAGCCTGTACAGTACGTCAAAACCACAAGGGTTTTTATAGCACCTGGACATTCCAGTACAGAATGCTTGAGCCGTCTCAATATACATATAGTACTCTACATTACAATGACACAGAGAAACAAAGGCCAGCTAACAAAATACTCAAAATGTTTAGTGCAGAGCTTTAATAGTTCATGCTTCTTTTACTGCTGTTGTTCAGACAATGTAAGTCAATTCTCTTTACAATCACATTCCTACTGAACAAGCAATTTAAGTGTTAAATAGCACAACTGGATAAAAAGAGTTATTTAACAGTTCTAAATTCAATAATTCACTCTGCACCACTGTATTCTTCACAATGAGGAAGCAGAAAAGGTGCAGATCTGTGCCAAGCTCCTCTCTTTCTGTAAAAATGCCGACCATGATATGGGCATGATCAGTAGATAAATGTAGAGGTGTGAAGTGAATTTATATTTTTTTTTCTTTCTTTTTTACTTTCATATTGCAAGATGCAAATGCCCATTAAATAGCAAATGCTAAACGTGACTTGTACACCATACTATAAATACGAAGTAATTCCTTCATAATAACTAGGATTTTCAGTCATAAAGAGAATTATTAAACAACAAGAGTACAGGTACCAGAAGAAACTATTGTATAAATCATTAAAAAGACAAAACAGACATAAACTAAATGAATATTTAACTTCCCCGAAATTCATAAAATGTTTAAAAATCCTGCTATAGGTACACTACATTTCTGTCTAAGCACATCTGAGTTTCACATCCACTGATATAATCCATCTTCTGATTCTGCAAAGTAGCAAAGGGTAACTAATAATTTCTCGTATTTTCAGCTAGTCCTAGTGCATACAATGTTTACACAGAGACAAACTTGTGTACTTTGGGTCAGATGCTATGTGGAAAATGATGGCAACATCAGTCACATAACAAATAATGTTTGAGAAAAAGACAGAATGAAATTCAACAAATAATATTTATTAGGTGTTTTGCGCAATACTTTATTTTTAGCACAATAACTTATTTTGAAAAAATACAAAGTTTATTTATTAAAAGAAAAAAGAATATTCAGTATTAAGTAAACTTAAATGTAAAATATTAAATGTTTATATTTGAAATATATTAAATGTTAAAATCCAGTATACATCAACTTGTACCGTGCGGTAAACCGGTCTCAAATACAGTACACTCTCAGTTTTGTAATAGCTTTTGAAAGTTTAATCAGTATGATTACTGTACTTGAATGGAATACATAATATTAACAGTAGTTTTATTTTCACAACAACATCATGTTTTAAGAAAAAGATTGTGCAGTACATGCGTTTAAAACTTAAACACACTTTCCAAAAATATTTTATTATGCTTTTCACTACATTTGTGTCACCCTGTGTTCTGTTAAACTTAAATTAATATTTGTATGTGGTCTAAGACTTTATGTTTAAGGGCAAATAAGTTTTCTTTACATAATCTTTATTTGATATTATAATGCAGATTTCTTGATTGATAAGCCCTAGGCTAGCTTACTGCTCACTGACCACATTATGCAATCAACCTAAAAAGCATCCGCTTTCTACCGTACATCTACTTCCTTCATATTTTTAAGTTCTCAAAGTTAGTCAAGCAGATTCACCAAACCACACGCAGTATCTGAGGTTTAACAGCTAAGTGTGACTTAAATGACAAACAAGGTGATAGTGGAGAATGCTGGAGTAGAAATGCAAGTAAAATGAAAGTTGAGTTTTTTTATCTACGTTAAATACATCCATTTATTTTCTAACTATTTTATCCAATTCACGGTCGTGGGGCAGCTGGAGCCTATCCCAGCAACCAGTTGGCACATGGCAAGATAGGTAAAGAAAGTGTTTAGCAAAATTATTCAGACACAATTATCACATTTTGCTCCTTGAAAGTCTGTTGTGGTGACACATTCCAGTAGCAATGAATACGTGTTATAAACACAAGCTACTACACACATTCAAAGCAAAAAAACAGAAAAATTTAATCTGCTAATTAAAAAAAATGTGGAAGTCCTGATTAAATTAGTATCCAAACCCTTTGCTGTGGCAAACAGAAATTCATTTACAGAAGGTGCACAAAAGTAATTCTGGCGTGCTTCTTCACTGCAAAGGCTGCAACACATTTTGGAATTAAAGGGGAACGTACAGTAGATACTTCAGGTGAATTTTGCAGTAAAACCTTTAGTGTGCTAAAAAAAATCAGCAGGACTGTGATCCAAGAGTGGTTAAGAATAAGAAAGCGTATCTCCTTTGAATTGCCAGTTAAAATCCTCTTGGGAATCTGTGAGGTACTGTATGTTGTCTGTAAGTGTTCCCCAAACAACCTGAGAAACCAAATCTGCCAGAAAGATATTGTAAGACTCTGTTGTGCAAAGTAAGGGCAAAAGGGCCTGGGGTTGTAATTACTGCCAAAGGTGCTTCCACCAGTTCATGGCTTTGAATACATACTGTATGCAACCAACATATTACAGTAATTCTCTTTAGTTTTACCTGTCATTTATTGTAACTTATCTTACCCATATAAATCTTCAGATTGAGCATTCATGTTTTTAATAAAATCTTATTTTTGTAATAATGTGTGTAATTTGGTAATTTAGTCTTTTGTAACTCACAGTGTGTGCTTGGAGTCTTGAAAAGCAAAGTACTGTACATTTAACATAAAAAATAAATGAAAGAAACCCTGGTCCAGAAATGGTGCTTATTTCCTCATTAGATTGTTTCCTCATATGTTTTTTTAGAAAAAATAAATAAATAAAGATAGTGAACAGTATTGTAATAAATGTACTGTGGTAAATATCACTTCAAAAACAAATAAAGGTTTTTTTTCTTGTATTAAAGTAAAACATGGAAAAATATCACATGAAGGATATGATTCTTGTTAAGAAGAAAGATAGCTTCTAACATTCCAAACCTGTGTTTTAAAAGCAAGCACTCTACCCATCAACAGCCTGACAAATAATTGTTCACCCTCCTAGAAACCCACTTATCACTGTCTTAAGGACTGGATTACTGACTTCAGAATTCTGGATATCTACGGGGAGTACTTAGCAACTGAAAAACAGGCAGCAAGGGGGTTAAATAATAATAATAATAATAATAATTGCTTACACTTATATAGCGCTTTTCTGGACACTCCACTCAAAGCGCTTTACAGGTAATGGGAACTCCCCTCCACCACCACCAATGTGCAGCATCCACCTGGATGATGTGACGGCAGCCATAGTGCGCCAGAACGCTCACCACACATCAGCTATCAGTGGGGAGGAGAGCAGAGTAATGAAGCCAATTCACAGAGGGGGATTGTTAGGAGGCCATGATTGGTAAGGGCCAATGGGGAATTTGGCCAGGACACCAGGGTTACACCCCTACTCTTTTCGAGAAACGCCCTGGGATTTTTAATGACGACAGAGAGTCAGGACCTCGGTTTTACGTCTCATCCGAAGTACGGTGCCTGTTTACAGTATAGTGTCCCCGTCACTTTACTGGGGCATTAGGACCCACATGGACCACAGGGTGAGCACCCCCTGCTGGTCCCACTTACACCTCTTACAGCAGCAACCTTAGTTTTCCCCAGGAGGTCTCCCATCCAGGTACTGACCAGGCTCACACCTGCTGAGCTTCAGTGGGTTGCCAGTTGTGAGTTGCAGGATGATATGGCTGCTGGCATAAATAATTGTTAATTTTAATGTTGCACAGTATTCATAAAGACATGATCTAAGATATACAGTAGGATACATTTTAAACTTGTTCTTTCAAATGGTTGGGACATACTGTATTCTGAGTATACAATATATTACTCACCTAAGTAATTAAATTTGACATGTCATTGTTTTTAGTCACTATTGTTTTAAGGTACTTCATTTTATGAATATTTCTCATCGAGTTAGTTATTCGTAGTATTCTGTAAGGAAAATTAAACCTTAAACTTGAGCAGTTATACTACAAAATGCACATCAAAGTGGTGCCTTCATTTTTCATTTTGTTTCGTTAGACTAATAAAAACTTTTTAGACAAAATACAATACACAGCAGAAAAAATACCTGTACTTGTTATTGTAGTTCTCTAATTTGATTGTGCATTTTCTTTTTATATTGTTATTATGTAATATAAATAATATATATTGTAAGTTGTAATTTATATTTTATGTCAGTTTTAATTTGTAAAATTTTAAGGGCGCAAGAGCCAACCATCATTTTATTTATGTATTATTTATGTATTTCTTTGTGCATGTAAAAAATATCACAACTTTGGAATGACAGCAGACAGATGATGTGGGTAGGAACTCTCCACCTCACTAAGGTCAACATATACAGTATGCTTATTCCATTTCATTTATTTTTTGACTCACAAACATTTTTTGACTCTCCTTTTTATCATTTTGCCCTAGTTTTCTCACTGCACCACAGATTTTAGTAAGTCTTACTCCTTCTGTAAGTTTCCATAGCTGTTATTAACTGTTTTTTTATTTTTGATTTGCTACAGCAAATACTTTTTATTATTTTGTTGTCAGACAAAATAGTAAATTAACAACAGCAATTAGTATTTGTATTCTTCATGACCTTTTTCTCTAGCTTCTTGTCATTTTAGGTGACAATTCATAACAACTGCGGCAGAAATAAAAATCCTCTCCTTGTTTATGTCTCATTCCAACCAACGCTAGAATCGTCAGGGTGTGGTTAATAAATGTGTGATTGAATGTAATGTTCTATATGTCAAAAATGTGGGAACAACATGTAATGAACTGATGGGCAAAAGATTTACTGTACCTTTCTCAGGAAAGATTACATGGGTAATGTTCAGATATAATATAAATACTGTGTATACCAATGCAGAATTTACAACTACATGCAATTGAGAGGTTTTATATAAGTAAACAAGGTTGGCAGTCAGGTGAGTGAGAGCACAATTAATCTGTAGCAGGATATTAAAGGCACAGGAGCTACTGACCCCACCAACATGTGTCTGGTCATTGTACACTGGTTGACTGGGGGTTGCTTGAAATTTTAATTCTTGCCATGAGCTACTAAGGACTGCATCTCTTTTTTCTCATTAAAACTGCACAGATTCTGTTGGCAAAAAATAACACACAGTGTTAAGTTATATGATTTGAAGTTATTAACTACTGTAGGATGATGATTTTCAATTATGTAGAACCAATACCCCTAAGAGTAGATCCAGTTCAATATTTTATCCATGCTATGTATGATGTTGAGACATAACTAGAAGGCAACATGGTTAACTACAGTAAAAAAAAAAACATTAACATCAATCTGCAAAAGGTAATATGGCTATAAAAGACAAGGTATTCCAAAGTGGGTGAGGGAAATTTAGAGGGCAAACAGAGGTGATAGACAAGCTATTTAAGCCATGATGCTTTATGTTTTGCTAATGAACTACATTTTGCGGCCAAGCTCCCTAAACCTGTCTTTTGCTATGACAGATTTAGACATATCCAGGGGTAGACTGCTGTTGAAAGGGAGTGTCCAGTGATAAATGAGATAAAAACTACAAATGTATAGTGGACTAAGATAACCCTGATGAAACTCTTATGAAGTTTCTTTGTCTCATTTACTGTTCGTTCGTGATATCTGGATTTTTATTAATGGACATATTTATATGCAAATAAAGACTTCTGACCTGTCTTTTACCTTCCCTTTGCTACATTTTACAAGCTTATTTTTTCCTCTCTGGTGGTATTTTTTATTCTTAAAGGTGTGAACTGAGATTTTTGAGCTCTGAAATACTGCAATTGCAGTCTAAAAAACACAAAAGCCTCCAACAGGCTTTTAAAGACATAAACGGCTCTTCAAATGATGCTAAATGTCAGTTTTTGCAACCAAAAATTAAAAATGATATACAGTTAAGAAACGAAAAGCAGAAATTATCTGGCTACATTTATTATTATATAAACAGAGATGTTTTAAGTGAAGATAACATTAAATATTGAGCTGGAAAAAAGGTAGTTTACATTCTCAGTGGAGTAGTCTTGATAAAAGGCCAAAAGAAATATGAGCCGCTTTAAATGTGTGCATTAAGGATATTTATTAGGCTCCCATTCTATTCTACAGCTTTCGAGATTTTCCCAAACAAAAGACAGGCCTTACTTAAAATGGTTGGGAGTGAAAAATCATTCTATGCTGATAATCAAATAAAACAACTCCATATTTTCAAACTAATAAGTACAAAAAGTTCCGTAACTCCCTGATTAGGCATATTGCCCTTTTCGAAAAGTCAGCTTGATTTATGCAGAGTGATTTGGAAATGCTTTCTTTGGGGAGAAGAGATTTCATAATTCTTTGTGCATGTCTGGAAATCCTCCACTCATTCCGATTTTTAACCAATTTATGTCCTCTGGAATGACCCCAGGAATTAATGAGGTTTTTGCTGTCAGTTCTACCATTGCAAGGTCAAGTAAATCATTCTTTAGGCCATAATCCTTCTGGTTTGTCCTGTCTCTCTGACTCCATATCCCCTGATAACAGACTGGCCGAGACCTGTGAAATACAGCTTCGCCGACACTTTCTGTCGATCTGCTAGGACATATTTTAGGCTCTGCTTGCCAGTCTGCTGTAAACTTTGCATTTAATGGAGTCTGTAATTACTGATAAATGAACATGGAAAAAAAACAGAGGGACACTTTTTTTCTCCCGCCGCATTTCTTTTGAAGGTTATTTTTTTCTTCAGTTCGTCTGATAAGAGGACAATATTTTATATTTAAGTGTTATTTTTTTCAAATGTTTCGTTCACCTATTTCATGACACTTTGAACATATTCATGGAGCGATTTTTAATTTTACATAGAAATCTTTTTCTTCTGAATAGTTTGGCAGTCATACAAATCCTATGTAAATGTTACAATTCTCAGTGCAACTGATCCTTTACTTTGGTAAAGTCAATTTATATTCTCTGTGCTCTTATCACCTAGTTAGATTTTTATTATCTGTTGTATTGTTATAGTATATCAGTTTGTCTTTTGCTGGAGTGTTAAATATAAACCTTTTAGCAGGAA
Source organism: Lepisosteus oculatus (assembly GCF_040954835.1). Lineage (NCBI taxonomy): Eukaryota > Metazoa > Chordata > Actinopteri > Semionotiformes > Lepisosteidae > Lepisosteus > Lepisosteus oculatus. The sequence continues at coordinate 43,661,096 of NC_090697.1, read as the reverse complement.
GTAAAATAATAAAAGCTAAGTCTTCTATATTTAACATTTAGAAGCTTAATAGCGAAGAACCAACATTTTTCAATATAGGAAATATATTCCCTAATATTTTGAACCTAAGGTTCCAAGAATAACATTAAAAAACATGTGTATTGTTTTATACTTGTCTATTTTTGTTATCTTTGTCATACGTGGAGAGAAATATAGACAATGTTGTACATTTGAAAATAATTAAAAACATTCACATTATGCTTTATTTCTTTTAAAAGGTAAATGTCCTTAATTTGCTCATCCTATGTCCTGTCCTGTACGTTATCTGGATGATCTACACACTGTAAGTGTGGCATGTGCACTGAGCAGTAAATAAGATCCACCTCGTGTTCAACAAGGATTAACAAGACAAGCAGCCCCTTTAGGCTTTAAATCAAGTTAGGAATATTAAGTTAAAAAAACCCTAGCCAATGTTAAAAATTTGAATTACATTAAAAGAAAACATGGTGTCCCATCCAAGGTGTATCCTGCCTTGCACCCATTGCTTGCTGGGATAGGCTCTGGCTTGCCTTGGTTAAAGTGGTTAGAAAATGGAAGGATGGATGAAAAATATAACATACTGTACAGTATACACATTAAGGTGGCTCTATTGCATTTGAAAGCAAAAGTGCTATTTTGACAGTAAGTGAAATGTCACAAACACATGTAACACTCAGTTACTATATGAAGCCAATCACTGCTTCTGATGTGTACAGAAATTAGTACAATTTTGGAAATATGTTAAGTGCTAAAACACTCTTGGTGACACTTGAATGACAGCACATAGATGTGTAATTACGCTTCAAGTGAAAAAAAAGGGTCCAAGACAACAGGGAATTCAGACCAAAGCATGGCAAATGATACATTTTGAACATCTGTAGTATATTTTCATTTGTTTGCAAATATTCTGCTTTTCACAAATTGAAAGCTTAGCTTTTATAAAATACAGGTTACAGTGTTAGACCTTTGCTAATAATCGGAGTGGCAGCAGTGAAAATATAAATGATGTAGAGGATATGTGGCATCTGTATGAGTGTGTATTTTATCTGTAGGCTGCATAAACACATATAAACAAATTTAGACCTTTGGAAAAGAACCTATCTATATTGTTTTCAGCTGTAAGCTTGACAGGTGTTATTGTTATTATTATGGGTTACTCTGTGTGATACTGATTCATTTATTTCAATTAGTCTCTGACCAAACATGTCTGTTATTGTATTGTATGTTAAAACCTTTTTCTTTTGTTATTTTCTTTCTCTTGTATTGTATTTCGTATTGTTTCCTGGTATTCATCATCTGATCACTTGCTAATGCAGCTTTGCATACAAGCCACAGTTTGTCTCCAGCAGTGTTTCTACATATTAACTGCACCATGACCTATGTGATCTTTGACCGGAAGGCTGGAGAGTCTGTGTGCTGTCACTCCTTGTTTAGAGACAGTGTTACACTTGTAAAGATAAATTTAGATAACATTTTTAGACATTTAACATTTAAAACATTGCATAGAGTTGAATAAGACCAAATAAAAAAAATAGATGTTAAAACACCAATTCACAAAATCAAATCTAAGACACTTAAGTCTTCTTTTATAAGTAAAATATGGAATGAGTTGAACAGGCTCAGTAGCTCCTTAAAGGCCAGTGAGTGAAACTAGCTAATTCTGAATACAAGCCAGAAAACCTGCCTGAAAAAAGAAACCTAGACACAGCAATGTAGACTACAGCAATTTTACCCATTAAACTTGAATTAGATCAATCTTACTCTTGTATCAAGATCCGTTTAGCTGATCAGCTTAGCTGCGTAAACATGTCTTATCTGCTTTTATATAACTTCCTACACTGGTGCTAGTTCAACACTTCCCTAGCATTAATAAACTATCTGGGAAGTCTCATATTGTAAATGAGAAATGATAAATGGGACATTAAAACAAAGTAAATTGTAGTTTAATGCCAACATAACATTGCATTGCAGCCTGGTGAGAGAGGGACTCCTTATATCTTCTCAGGTCTATATTTATAATTCACAAGATATAAAATTTCTTTTGTGTCTTGAAAAACCTATCCCTCCTTTACTGTCTTCACATTTGCACATGCCATCTGGAAACTAAAAGTTGCGTCCTTCAGATATCTTATCATTGCAAAATTTATCATGATTTTCTTTTGTAAACATTTAAACATTCTTTGCTTAAGTTCACTCATTCCACACATCTTACATCCGTAGAAACAGCAGGCTGTCTTCATATCTTTGGCACCATTAGAGATATTAAAACAGTCCTCTTCATTTTCCAGCATGAATTAAACTATGCTAGAGTCCCTAAAAATCATCTGCTATTTTTCCTTCTTAGTTATGCTTAATCTTTTGCATTATATGTTATTGTTTATAAGATATTATTCTTGAAGCAGCAGCTTATTTGATATATGGATTAGCGAGGGTGACACTTCTCCACATAAATCTGACCTGTCTGCAATTACACCCATTACATACTTCAGCCACTTTTAAAATAAACTGCAAGATGATGTCATCTGAACACTTTGAAAAGAAGCAGCCTTGAGATTTTTGGCTTGGTATCTTCTGTGGAACATCTTGATGGCTGTAATTACTGTCATGTTGTGAGAACTATGAAAGGCGCCAGAGGTCCAAATAAAACATAAAATGGCTTTGATATAATAAATGTTACCCTCTTTGTTTAAAAATACTGTGACCTGTTTGCTTCAGCCTCTGAGAAGGATGATTTTAAGCCGTGTTGTCTTTTTTTTTTTGCTTTTTAGAGAATGTTGCTTTAGATAAGGAGAAAAGGAACTACTAGTCAATGAAATAGTGTCACTGGAAGTGTTATATTAACTGCTGACTCCAATTATTTATTTCTGTTATTAAAAACACATAATTTCACTTCCTTTTATTTTTTTAATCTAATGTCCCTTGATGTTAATATGAGACTGATTTAAGAATTTGAATTGTTGTGGGATTTTGGAACCAGAGAACAACAATACTTAAACAGATGCTTTTAGTTGTATTTCCATTGAATCTGTGTCCATGCAACAGTACTTTGAAGATGAAGGTCTAAAGTATAAATAACTATAAATAAGTTATAAATAAGACAAGTAAGAGTTATTTTGTTCAAAGAATGGCACCTTCTACTGTGACTGGTCCCCATTAAAAAGCAAGAAAGGGCTGAAAAAAGAACCTAAGGATATTACAGACTTCATATTGTTGATTGATCAGTAGAGGACAACACATCTCTGTTGTCATTACGCGGTTTGGAGAAGGTAGATTTTCATTCATGAACTGTGAAAATAACACAATGAGGCTTTGTAAATTCAGAATACTTACAAAAGTTAGTAGTAATTTTGTAATGAACAGTAAATCTTGTATTATTTCCCATTAATTTCCATGTTGGATTGATTGGTTATTGCAAGTGCTTATTGAGTATTACTGGCATGTGCTGTCTTTCACTAGAAATGTGGGTGCAGCTCACAAATAATTAGTTTTTTTCAGCCAAATGAAATGCAATAAAATGGAATAAAATAAGTGGTGGTTCAAAACAGTAACAAAGTTGTGTTATATACATTTAATGTATATATAATGTATATCAGTACCTTAATTTGGAAAGTCAATCACCCTTTGTATCAGTGATAAAGACTGGAATATAATTTGGGTCTTTAGTGGTTCTTTTTTGGTGTATTAAAAATACAAAGCCATAATAATAATAATAATATAAGCTTTTTAATTGGGCTATTTCAAAAGAAAGTGAAATATAAACTTACTAAATCTTATTGGTTTTCGTATATTTTCAGAAATTATATTAAGAAAATGACAAACTATTTTACTTAAACTAAACTTACAGTGCTGGTTTGAGTCATCATGATCATAACAGCACTAAAACTATGGTTGGCACAAAGGTGTTTGTAAACTTAATGTATTTTAATTTAGCAAACAAGTCTATGCCTCCTTAAAAGCAATCTTAGACATCTAGTTATCCAGAAAAATGAACCATCTCCTTAAGTAATCCCTCTCAATGTATTTATAAAATGTGTTGATATTTGCATACTGTGTATAATATCTTTTTAGAAGATAAAACAACTATCTTTTCTATATATAATGATGCATAGGTTATTTTAATTTATTATTGTTGGAAATCCATTCAAAACAATGGATTAGTATTTTCAAGGTGGATATATTTTGAACAATTCCACCAACCACCATGGAATTTCAGTTTAAACTCTATAGCTGAATAATGCTGAACCCACAAATGGCCTAGCACAGTCTGGTTACCTCAAATGTTGCCTGAAGCTTCCTTCAGCCATTAGGATGTTGAGCTGTCTAGGAAAATCTTAACAGCTGGTTATGTGGGTGTCTGACATTTTGTTTACTTCAGCTCTCAGCCAAGGCCCTCTGTGAACAGAGCAACATAATACTCATTAGTAATCTTTATTGTGCTGATGGCAAAGCTCCTGCTGACTAAAAGGCGAACACACTGATGTGTTACTAGCATTCAGCTGTGACACAGTAGGGAAGTCTCATGTGCTAGATAACTTTTCTTTCTTCTTTGGCAAATAGTTATTGAAAACATCCAGAAGTGTTTTGCTTAATTGCTCGCACATCTTAGATCTGTATTTATCTTTTCTGTGTTATCACACCACATTCTTTTTTCTTTCCTGGTATTCTAACAGGAAACTACTGTACAGTACCTCTTTTCATGCAGGGAAAATAATTAAATTGTTTTAATCATAACAAATTAATGGAAACAAACAAACAAACAAACAAACAAACAAACATAAAACTAGAACACATTTTACATGCCTGTACTGTATGTACATGTACTGTAAGTCACTATATTTTAACTTCTCAGAAAGAGCATTAAATGTATTTTATCCCCTTAACCATATATAACTACCAGAATATGGCACAAAGCAGAGGTGAAAGATATGGTTTATTAAATTATTTTTTGTAAACTGTGATGTGTGTCTTTTAGGTGTGTGTCCTACAAGTGACTGTAGCAGACCTTATACTTCCAGGACATGCTCTGATTTGTTACGATACTGACTAGGAATAGCTGTTATCTGAAAGGGACAAATGGTACTGTATGTACTGTACTATGCTGACTCTCACAGATTAGTTTATAAGGGGGCAAATATTGTTTTTTACATTATTTTAATATTGCTAATTTTCACACTAAGGGAGAGAAAATAAACCAAAAAGGTGAAAAGAAAATAGAAAATGCTGCAAATAACATCCAGAGGAAGCCGGTAGAGTTTAAAGTCTCATCCAAAGCATGACTTAAGAACACTACCGAAATTAATTGTCTTTCCTTCATGTTACTAATTGCTTCATTGGTGGCACAAGCTGACATTTGCTTCTAATCCTAACCCACCATCACCTTCTTGTCGGGTCTCAGAAGCTGAGCAAGGCTGAGAATGGCCAATATGGTGGTGGAAAACAGCTCCAAGCATTGATGGTGGAGCAGTAGGCATTCCTCACTTCCCTTTGTGCCAGAGTCTCCAAACCAGTATAGTGACAGTATGGTGACAGGGGACAGGGCGTTGAAGAAAGATAATGTTTTAGAATACAATAACATTAACTGTAGTTGTTCCTGAGTCTTGACTACTTGGTCATCAAAGATCCCATTGCACTGTTAAAAAAGAGTAGAGCAAAGTATTAACCCTGGTGGCCTGGCTTTTTTTTTAAAGAACCCGAGTTCCATAACTTTTTAACAACTGACAAACTTTATTTTATTTGCAATGAATTTAAATTTATTTTTGTGAGCATGTACGATGGGAAACAAAACCCATATTTCACATATTAGAACAGAACACAAGAAAGCGTCTGCTTTTAATGTATATTCTTTAACTTATGCTTTTGGGGAAGGAAGATCATCTGAAACACAGCCTTCAAAATATCTCAATGAAGAGGTTTAAAAATAAGTATGAGATAACAATCATAAAAGGATAGATTTTTATAAAAGCATACATATAGGGGTAGGGGTGCTAGAAGGTACAGAAGAAAGTATATCAAATAATCATTCAATACAGCTATTATTTGCAATATTAAAAAAACAGATATTAATGACTAATCCCCTGGTTAGATAAACATGTTTTAATTTTCAATGACATCTAACTTCCCAAAGATGCAGTAGGGTTAGTAACTGTAGGTCTTATTGTATTCTATAATTAAAATTTAGGATTTATTATAATTTTACTTGGATGTATCTGTGTTTAAGAGAAGCAAAACTCTAAACTTAGAAAGGTCCTAACGGACCAAAAGAAATTAACTGATTCAATGGAAAAAAAAAACAGTTTACTCAGAATGGCATTTATTGTATTTTCCCAAAGCAGATCAATCTGAAACCTATTCCCGTATTCCTCTATGAATTCAGCATCACAATATTCATTTTAATATCTCATATGAAAAAGAAACCTGACTGTTTGAAATGAAAAATGCTCCCTACAGAATGTCAGAATGACAGAATGACAAATAATTAGGGTTCTTTAAAACAAGTCTCAGTAATGGTTCTTGTTTAGAATCTATCTGTCTCTGAGTTATTTTGCTCCCTAAGAACAGAATATTAAACCATAAAAGTCATTTTTGTTATGTGATAGTAACTATCACAAAGCCTGTTTAATAAGAGCACCAACGTCCTCTCCAGTGTGTGTGTTACCATGGGTCATTTCCATTTTTCCTGTGGTTCAAAGGTTTTTGCTGCATCTGTGCCTTGTCTCACACCACACACCAGGTGTGGCAGGATTCCACGATGACATTGCTATTCAACTGTGATGCAATTTGAGAACAATTTTCATCCACTGAGTTTCATAAGTGAGGAAAGGTATGCATAATGTCCAGTAAATACATAAAGCATAACACAGAACCTTCAAATAGAATTTTAAGCCAAGTTTAAAGTTCACTCAATATAAAAGTTGTAAAATCCTCTGCTGAGGAAATGTATTTCCTTGACTGAGCCATAAATTTGGTACACCACCTGGCTGAAGTCTCAAGCCCAGCCAACTTCTCCCTGAAAGTACCTTTGAAGCGATTTTAATAAAACTGTTTTAGATACAAGAACAAAAGTTTATAAATCCAAAAGTCTGTTTTCGAAATATAAAAAATAAAATTTAATTTTGTGTAGTATTGTACTAAACAAACACAGAACATTCTGGAATGTTTTTGCTTTTTGTTTAGCATGGAGCAGCAATGATTCTTGTTGAAAAGCATACAATTTTAAGACTTTTATTTTTCAGTTTGAGGGTCAATTTTTCTAGAAAAAAAATATTAGAGAGAATCTTTTTCACAAGCCAGAAAGCGAAGAAATTGAAAATCTAAGGATTTTATTATTTTTCAGAATCAAAATTTAAGTGAAAGTCAACAATTCAGATATCTTTCTCAATCAGTTGTTTAAGAGAAAGACAAATTGGAAAGAGTTCATAAAATAAATATAACTGTACCATGCATATCAAATGGAAAGTTCATAAATAAGAGATCTATGTTATGCAGCTTCTTCTCATCAACACAACATTGGGAAGCAATTTAAAAACAGAATACTTGGGTGCATTGCTAAAAGTGTGGAATTTAAATCAAGGAGAGTTGTGCACACGTTTTATAGTTCAGATTTTATGTCACTAAATATAATTACATCAAAAAGAGTTAAAAGGAAGAACACAAAAATGGTTCCTGATCTCAAAGGTTTGTCATATACTGTACACATGCTATAGGAAAAAAATATTTTCAGTCTAGAACAGAGGAAATTGAGAGGGGATTAGATTAAAAACCATGAGGTTTTGCTCTTTAGTGAAACAAGTACACAGGGTCATATTTGTAGTAAAAGGGAATTCATTCTGGACTTCTTCACATGAGGAGTAGTGGGTATCTGGAACAAGCTTTCTAATGATGTACTGTAGTTGAAGAGCAAACTCTAGGACCCTATGAGAAACAGTTACAAGATGTATTAGATTCACTTAGCTACAAAACAGGGAAATAAGCGAGATGGGCTGAATAACCTGCTCTCATTTACAATATTTATTTTATGTTCTAGATTTTTTTATTTATTCAGGAGGTACAATGTGGTACAAATCATAGTATAATAAGAAAAAGACAGGTAGCCTGTTCATGTTGTGTGGAGTCAATCAGGACAAACTTTGTACTACACAGCAAATAATTAAACAAACTAATGAGTTCTTATTTTTTTCAGCTTGGCACATTGGTTTTACAATACTTTATGAAGTAAAGAATTGATGTAGTGTGAATCACATAATTTAATTGATTAAAAATAAAAAGCATTTTAACTTTTATTTAAAGATTCATTTGCAAAATCACAAAATGATTAAATAGTTCTACCCTACTTAAAGGCAAAAGGATCTTAGAACTTCTTTAGTGAACTACTTTCACTTCACCTTAAAGTTACAGACTGAATCAGGGCAATGTTAAATAAAAAAAAAACTACTAGACATTGTTATGTTTGAAAGTGCATAAATATCAATGGCTACCCGGCATTCCCTCTTAGCACAGGCTTTCTGGAAATGAATTATCCTGAGGAGCACTCTATGTCATGTTATCTAAAACATCTTCACCCTAATATGAAATCTATGGAAACATGTGAAATTCATGTCAAAATACTCTTTCGGAGGCAGAACATTAACAACCTGAAAGAGGCCAATAACATGGTGATAAAATCCTAAAACAGGATAAATTCAGATCAAATAAATCCCCTTGTATTCAGTTTTTGGAAATTGCCGACAGTGACAGTCTGATCCTAAATGCTGCACCATATACTGGGAGATGAGATCAAGTATTTTGAAACTGTACAATGGGTTACAAATGTAATGTGTGAAACATTTTGAACACTTCCAATGGAGATCTTTGAAAAAAGTATAATTTGTTCAGCTTTTTTTATTTTGTTAAATGAATGAAGGGATGAATTAATTACTGGTACCAAATAAAAAATAAATAAAAAATGTACAGTATCCCTTAAACATATTTGATCAGGAAGCTATGTTGGCTGCAGAGGACAAGAAAAAGTTTTAAACACTAAATTGTGGTTCTTGAACCTTTTTTGGTACAACAATCGAACAGGAGCTGAACAGTCTTTCAAAGAGGCTCAACATCTGAAAGTTCTGTTTCTTCTTTCTGCTTTTAACTCTGAAATTAACCTTTACTTGTTCCTTTTAAAACTAACTTGATTGAAAGACATGCAATACTAGTCTCCACAGTATTAACCCTAGTTGTATCCTATAGGTGCATCCTATAATGACCTGCTGTTTAGCTAGGTAGACAACTTCCTCATCCCTGTTGTTAAAATATCTTTGAAGAAGAGACGTTTATCTTTTCAGACATCACAAAATATTGGTAAAGAGTGATTAGAAAGAAGAAGTCAAGTGATTCTCAGACACCCATTTATATCATTTATTAATTTATTTTATTTCTATTAATCATTTGAAGATCTCACTGGTCAAGAAATGATAAACAATGTTTTACTGTTTATATCTTCTCTACAGTCTTATACAGAAGACAGTACACTTTATAAACTTAATGAAGTAGTAAAGTTGTGATTCAACAGTACTGAAAAATTACTTGAAGGCTGTCAAAGTATATACCTGCCCTAAATTGGATCTAAAAAGAGACTTACCCCATCAAATGATTTAACTGAACTTGTAAAAAATATATAAATAATGATGAAACATATTTTAAGTAGTTAATTACATATGCATATTTGTTTTCTTGCACCTTTGAAAAATAAATACTCACTCTTCAAACTACTTGTAGCCACCTTAGTGTGTACTGTACCAACAAAAATTGGCTTTTTTAGTTTGACACTAGAAATGATACACAAGTCTAGAATTTTTCCTTGAGGCCTTAATTAACTTTTTTTTGTCTGGTTGAATATTTTATTATTCTATTTCCTTGCACTTACAGTATATTATATTCTAACTGAATAGAAAAAAAATATTCTAACTGAATATTAACACTTTAAAGTTGGGCCCTTAAATTCACTTGTTTTGGCTCTACACCAGAGTAATTACGCAAAAGCCACAAAATGTTCTAATATTGTGCAGTTCGTAGGTTTTTATGAGAAAGAGGAAACAAAAAGAGGAAGATACATAAGCCTTTTTGTAAAAAAATGCACAAAGAAGCATAGACAAAAACATTCTGGATCATTATAAATAAAATAGTGACCACATACACTCTGAGAATGCCAGCACACCCATTAAACAGAAAGGTTGTGCTGATCACTTCAATTATTTGAGATTGTTTTTTCCCATAAAATTCTGCATTTGGATAAGGTGAGAGATAATTGAATTTGTGAAAAAGGGTCTGGGATATATAATTAAAGTTCCTCCTAGTGGCATAAATAGGACAAATGATATGACAACATGAAACAAAAAGATTGACCAGATATAGCCTTCATCTCTGTGCTGCTGCTGAGAATTATTTCTATATATGAATTAATTAATATAATTAATTGGATTAGGAAATGAAAAAACGAAAACTACACTTTGGCTAGGAGGAGGTATTTATATTTTTATTGTCTGAAACAAAAAAGTTGAAAAAAGCTGATGTTTTTTTCAATCAAGCAGATAATGCTGTTATGTCATGTGAGAGACAGCATAGTATGTGACCACAAAGAGCTTTTTCCCATTAGCATGCTTTATTTTTTCCACCTTTTCTGAATAGGTTTATGTTCAAATATATTAAACAAAAACTTTCTTCCTTTCTTCCAGCTGTCGGTGTTACAATTGACACATGCTGTACATCTGTTGATATGAAAGGGGATTGTTGAATGGTAATAAAGCCACTTTAAGCACAGAGTGGAAACAGTTACATATTACTGTACATTCTTTTTAGTGTGATTCATACCCAATGCACTTTAAATTAGAACCTTTTCAACTTTTTCAAACATTTTTGTTACACACAGAAACATGCTCATTTCTTTTGGAAATCAGATTTAGGCTGTTTGAAGTATAGGCTGTTTGAAGATAATTTACTGAAAAGTCCCATCACTGTAGATGTTAATCTGGTTTTATTTACACTTCCCCCGATCTTTGCATTTGTACTTTCAAGCTTTAAAACATATGACATAGCAAAATCCTTCCTCGATACACTGCTTATCCATAAATCTCTGTCACGACTCTCCAGGTGAATGTGCTGCACTAGGATTACTGTGCTCACAATGCTGCTTTAAAATCACTGGTTAAAGGATTTCCAATTTTCTATTCTGGGATGTGTCTTAGGGTTGAAGAATATGTCTGATACAGATTCATACAAGACAAGAAGTGGGTAACCTTTGGCCTAGTGGCCCAGATTTCAAATGGATATAGCTCTCAAACAAATTTCACTGTTGTATTTTGTTTACATTTGAACTTTTACCTCTTTCCTCAGGGTGTATCTAGTGGCCATTCCTTTATAATTATATTATACATTCTATAGAATATTCTGTAGGCTAACAATGTTGTGCTTTGCTGGCGACAAGAGCTGAACATAGCTGAGAAAAGTTCCCAAGTGGAGTAAGATTGAAAGAAAAAAAAATGTTGTTTTTAAACAGCATACCTACAGGAAGGCACCGTGGTCTACATAATATGGCATTGGAATTATTTTCTAAGGAGGTAGTGATTTGGTGTAAAGGAGCTCTTCAGATTCATTCAAAGCCACACACATCTGAAACATGATTTATGGAGCAGGGCTAATCCCCTTAAAAATTAATAGTACATAATGTAAGAGAAGTCTGATTACTTGTCCAAAATACACTTCCCTGGTTTTCCAGAGTCTTGGAAAACCTGGGTGGCCTGTTCTCATCTCTCTTGGTTTTCTGCTTTAGTGTCATTGCTTTCTTTCACATGACAAAACCTAACCACAAGTTTAGTTTTGGTGATACAAAGAAATTATTAGATGTTTTTCATATAAACACAAACTTTGAAGTGCATGCTGATGATAAATATTTTCCAAAGTCATAAAAAGACCAGTGTTTACTTAGGTTGAACTTTTACTTTAGAAGGAAAATATTTATTGACTTTTTAAAAACTTCTTTTCTTGAATTATTTTAAGTAATTCGCTTCATTCAAAGACATAATCCACAGGATGTATAAGAGGCAATATGTGTTTTGAATTTCTTGAAGTGTTTTATAATTCCACAAAACCACTACAGTTTCAGAGGGGTTTAAACCATTTCTAAACTCTTTATTTTTTTTCTTGTGGTAGGTTTAAGAAATGTTCTGTAATGTAAGATACAATGAAATAGGTTTGCAACCTAGTCTTTAATAAGTGAATTTCCAACATATGTAAGATGTGCTCTTTATACTGTATATTAAATATAATAATGTATGTGTTTTTTAAAGACTTTATATCCAGGGAAGTACTAAAGTATTGTTTGAAAATGATTTTTTTTCCAACAGTTTATAACATACTTGTAGGATCCTGCAATCAAAATTCTCATTGAGGCATAGAGATTTGTAACATAATGTGTATTTTAAAAAAAATATACATCTATCCATATATTTTCTAACTGCTTAATCCAATTTAGATTTGGAAGTCAGAGCCTATCTCAGAAAACAACTGGCACAAGATGTGGTACTTCCTGGATGGGACTGCAGTATGAAACGCAAATATGTACAGCTCACATATACTGTAATTCTATCTCTACAGTTCTGGGAAAGAGTTTGCAGCTTTATGTATTGACATGGCAACTTACCTGTGTACCACAATGTTTCAAAGACCAGAAAAACTTTAGTAAACATAGTTGTTTTAAACTATGATTGATTCAGCTGCTGTCATGATCGTCATCTCTCCTCTTAAGTGCACTGCGATCCTTTTGTATTTTAGATGATTACGTGAACCTGCACCCGGTTTTGTTTGTTATTATTTAAGCCTCGCACTCTCACTATTCTGAGCTCAGCACTGGGAGACGGATGCCCAGAAGCCCGCCTACCAGCGGGTTCAGGAGAGACCCGATGGCATAGGCTTCATCACGGCGTCCTGGCCATCTGAGTCCAGGGCTCAGAGGGCCTGGTTTTTAATCCCTGTTCTTATTCCGGATCCTGGTTTTTAATCTTGTTTGTCTTGGATCTCCCATTTTTTTGGACCCTGGACTGTGCCCCGGATTTCCCCCCAGGACTGTTTGGACTTGTTTGCCTGCACCACAACCCCCGAGACTCGGATCACCGTTGTCACGCCCCCCTATCTATCAACCTCTCCTGATCCTCTACCTCTTTTCCCTGTTGTTCATCTCCACTTACTTCTGGATTATATTGTCTGCATAGGGTCCTAAACTATGCTTCACGGGAGTCTGGACCGGCTTCCATTACAGCTGCTGAGCCATACATAGAAGAATAATATCAGATAAAAATAATATAGTTATTTTGATGTAATATGTTAAGAAAACAAAATGTGAAACGTGTTAACTTAAGTTTTTTTTTTGTTGTGCTACTTTATTTTACAACCAGGTATTAAGATGTGCATATAAACTGGACATCTGATGTTTTTTTTGTTTCAAACATATACAGTATATTTGTTAATGCTCAACATACATTAAGCACGTTTCAAGGTCTAAAGGATGTTTCAAAGCTCTTCATTATACTATGTGTACAAAATCTTTAAATCACATTTTGGAAAAAGACTGTACAAGAAGAATATTATAAAGCTGAAAATGGAAGCAGTAGCACAACATTTATAAATCAAGGCTAGTGTCATGAAGAGCTACAGAAATAAGATGAATGCAATTTGCTATCCAACAGGATATCCCTACAAGCTAACTTGGCAGAATTTTAGGATCAGACTATTTCATTTCTGATGAGAATAACAGACAGAATTACTTTTTTCCAACAGCTTGAGAAAAGGTGATGTAAGTTTTTCAAAAAGCCCTTGCAGGGTGAAACTGAATGCATTCATTTCTCCTCTTTGCTGCAGTTTCTCCAAATTTTCCTTCTATAAAGGAGATCTTCTGTGAGCAGTAGGAAAATTCAATAAAGATTTATATTATTAATTTCTTTTGAGTTACACTGAACTCTCCCAGCAAGTCAATGTATGACAAAAAACATAATTTAAAGGTTTTTTAATGCATTGGAAATAACCAATTTTTTGCTCCCATTGAGTGTACACTGGCCTTTACACAATTATTAAAGGACTAAAGGATGAGTCTATATCTTTCGGTAAATGTTCAGATACCTTTGCCTTTGGACAAAAAAAGATCAGGTACTGTATATACTGTATCTGAGCACCTGAGGTTGCTCTAATCCACATTTCTTGGGATTAAAGGGATACTTTGATCTATGAACAAATAGCAGAACCAATACGTGGTTGGAGTATTGTTGTTGTCAATGTATTTGAAGACATAGTAGCCTTAAGAAAAAAAATATTGTTTTACAGGAAAATTAGCAGAAATTCAAATGTGCAATTCAAATACCAGATATAAGCCTAAGAATAAACTGTATATAAGAGGTGTTAAATCTAAAGCTCAAAGTAAAGATGAACAAATAATAACTGAGGAGTCTTTCTGACTCATTATGTAATAAATAATCCTAGGTAATACCAAATAACAAATATGTTAAACAATTTTATAAAAAAGATGGGTATTGATAAAAAAAATTACATCACAGTTTGGACAAAGAACCACTATATTTGCCTCCATTTACCATTTTTGAGACAATTGTTGGTATGGTCTCTGAATTTACTTTTGAAAACCAGTAAATGTCTGTCTTCCCAACAAGAAGCACAAGCACAACATCTACTCTTGAGAAAAGCCCCTTCACTCTTGGGCTGGTGTCTCTCCTCTCCTCTATTCCCCTAGAATGAAGCAAACTCCCTTTCAAACAGGGTCGTGCCTGCACACCGGTGAATAGCAGTGTTGCAAGGGATGGAATTTCCCAAAACCACAGTTCCCCTCTTTTTGCAGTTGATATTTTTTTCCTTTTTGTAGTCATAAGAGAAGTGTCAAAAACATTCAGATTTTGGGCTAAGTAGCTTTCTCTTGTGTTTTTGTGCACTGAGGAACACTCAGACCACCAAGACATATTTGATTGGATTAAATTCTTCTTTTTGGCTTTGTTCACACTAGGTTTTGATGCTTTTTTCTTTTGATAATGCTTTAGAAGTTGCAAATGACACTTTTTAACATTTGAAAGAGAAATATCTTTCTAAAATACTGTTAGTGACATAAATATCATATTATAATATCTACTGTAATTGGATGTTAGTAACAAAACCCTGACTGTATTCCCTACTTTAGAAAGATGATAATTAAGCAAATATTTATTAGCACTGCAAAAAATCACAAAATAATATAAAATTATCTCATATTTTATGTAAGCTATGTCTGTTTTTTGTTAATTGGCCCAGAACTTCCAGATCATCCTTGAAATATCCATGCATCTTATGCTTTATTGTGTTATTAATTACTGGTTTTTGTCATAGGAAATCTCCTCAACTCTATGATTTATAAACTATAACTTTTTTATATCTGAGCTAATTCTCTACTGACACAATATCAAAGTTCCATCTGTTTATTTTCTAACTATTTTATCCTACACAGGTCACAGAGAAATCGGAAAAAAGCAACAGGTGCAAGGCAGGATACACCCTGGACAGGATGCCAGTCCATCGTACACAGACACAAAAACATACACACACCAAGGCCAATATTCCCAGAAGCCAATTAACCTACCAGTACAGTATGTCTTTGGATTTGAGAAGATGGGGAGCACCCAGAGGAAACATGGGGAGAACTTACAAACTCCAAGGAGCTAGCATCCCAGGAACTGAACTCAGGGCCCCAGAACTGCAAGGCAGTGATGCTAGCAACTGCACCAATATTCTGCCCAATACCTGAGTTGTCCTAATAAATGTCTGTTGTATGCTTTTTAATATTTTAAAAGAGAAGAAATTACATTCATAACAACTGATTAGTTACTTGAGAAATTAGATTTAAGACCTCTTTATATTATGAGATGAGAAAATATAAAATCTACCTTTAGTTTTTCTTTGCAGGGTTATTTGCTACAATCGAGACAAAAAGTAATACAGGACTTTCCCTCAGTTCATGTCTAGACTTTTTCAAATGTCATTAGTTTAAACAGGAAAGCAGATCCTCTATTCTGCTAAACTACTGTATGTTATTTATGCTGTAGAAGTAAAGCATTTTAAAAAACATCTGAAAAATACGTTATAGACAGTATTATTGTGAAGGAAGAAGTTATTATTGGAAAAGGCAAGTACATAATAGTTATTTTATGACTATTTCATTCAGGACAGGAACATTCATTTATATTGGGTATATTAAAAATTGGATCTGAAAAGTTTTGAAATTCAGAAAGACACAAATAGTGGAAATGAAAGAGAGTGGAAAAAGAATGACCTCAATGATGTTTTTTAAATTTGAGGGGAAAGCATAATTTCCTTTACAAACTGAAAATAAAATTACAGTTCCCTTTACTGGAAAGGTGGCTGTGTTCTATGCTAAACAAACCTTATCTATGGTGTACTCTGTTGTATTTATTTTAAAGTCATTGCATCAAGGCAATAATGGATTGTGAACTGTATTGCACAGTACTTGACACGTTTATTACAAAATATCTGCTAAAAAGGCTAAAAGTTAACCAGATAACAGCTTTAACTTAACATTTTCATAGCTAAATTTAGGAAGTGGTGACAGTGTGCATTCTTGAGAATAGGGAACCCAAAGCATTGTTGTGGTATTAATACAGTTACTTGAAGCAAATTTAAGTTGCAAATATCATTGTGGTTTTTTTATTTCAATGCACATAATGCTGCAAAACACTGTTCTAAAATTCATTACTGATCACAGAATCTTAATTGTTATGTTATTGAATTTAAAGGATAGCCTTGCTTATTTTGTATCTTTTGCAAATGCATCATCACATAGTATTACATTTTTTTTAGGAATGACTGACACCTTTACACTGAAACAATTTGTAATAGAAATTGGGGAAGTGAACTTTATTTTTTCGAAGATGGAAACTGCCTGCAGTGAGAAGCTCATTGCATGAACATAAGGTTGCAGTAACAGAAGAGCTGGATATGAACTTTGCAATAGGCAAAAAATGATGTGAAGTTAAGTTAAAGAATATCATTATGGTTCACATCATTTGCATATGGGGGTTTGTGACAGATGGTACTGTAAACCTTTAATTATACTAATAACTTTTTTTCAATTTGATATTCAATAATCTTCACATAACTAACTTTGTTGCAAACCTATTTTTTCACAGCTTGTGGTAAATCTTGGGTGTGATTTATTTGTTGTTAATTTCCTCTTATCCAAACAGAGATTAAATAAACTGACCCAATCAATATCGGTCCACTCCACCAAAAAATCAACTCACATTAAAATATCACTAATTGTATACAGTATATGACATGAAGAATTCAGTATTAGAAATTGAAATTATTGATTTACTTTTAGAAGTTGCTCATTTTCCAGTCCCAGAGTGCGTGGGATATATACTTCATATTATAAGTAAAGGCCAGGAGAATTTATTACAGGAATTGTCTAGATGTGACATTGCACTGTAGTTGACACTTCCAGCTTTAGGGGCTTATGTTACTGTGTTAAAGAACACAAGAGCATTAGAACATAAGAACAATTACAGATGAGGGGAGTCCATTCAGCTCATGCTGCCTGTTTGGTAGTTGAATTCATCACAGTACCATACAAGCTAGTAAAAGTGATGAACATGCTTGTTAAAAGTAACAACTAAAGTACGTTAATAGTTGGAATTACAATACACTATAAAAGAGTAATTATTTATAACACTATTACTCAAACCCCTGTATTTGTTTGTAAAAATGTACTACAAAAACTGCATCAGCAAAAGAAAATCAGCAAAAGAGGGTCAAAGCACATAATCCTGACTAGTACCATTTTCCAACCTGACAGTGAAGGATAGCTTAAAGCAATTTGCTCCACAGCAAAATTTGCTCCACTGTTTCTCTCTCAACATGCATTTCAACTTCTGAAATTGCATTTATGTGAAAAACCTATTGGTTTTGCTTTTGTTTTCCACATCTCTGTTGTCTCCAGCTTGATGTGTGTCGTCTTATTTTTGCTTCCAATAAAGAAGTGTGCAGCAAAATGCTTTAAAAATCCCCATGTTTTGTTAAACAGTTTTATCAAAACATAATGTAATCATAGCTCCTCTTGTTTGGATGCCTGCATTCAATTAATATGATCTATAGCATCTTGCAATAAATTAAAAAATCACTGAGATCCTTGATTTGCTGTGGAAAAGAATAATAAGCTTTATAAATTAACATATATATTTTCCCTGTTTCTCTTTTGATAATAGTTTGTCAGGATATAAAAATGTATTCTCAAGATTGCAGCATTCCGAAAATGAATACCTTCTCTAACAATAGCAAGATTTAATATTCACAGGAATAAAATGCACAACAGCTATATATCACACAATTTGATTTGTTTTATGCATTATGATTTTTAAAATATTTTTTACACTATTTCTTTCCTGAACTAGTTTAAGAATACAACTTTAACTTTTAAAACAGCATCCATTTGTTGCCTATTTCAATGCAATTCGGTTATTATTTTATTTTACACAATTAGGCTAACATTGACTTCTTATAAAATGAACAATTGTTTGTAACTTAGCTTCTGGGCTGGTGTTTACATGATTTTTACTGGCATGATTTTAAATCTGAAATATAGAAGGAACAAAGTTGTTATTTATTGTTCAATATTATTTATAACACATTAACACTTTTAGGACATTATAACATTATTCCCCATTGGCAACATAATTCCCTTTTCACATTCCTGAACATTCACAATCCTTTCTTAATCGTGCTAGCATTCATTCCTATTTCTCCTAGACAACCAGAGATACATAGCAAGAAGTAACACCTACACACATGACTGTTTTTCGCCGTATTATTTAATATTTAGTCTAAAATATACATATGCATGTAGCACTGAATTTGTTATTCTGGCCACTAATGCCATTAGAATCAGAAAACTGTTCTTAAAATATTCCATAAACTAATCGATGGAAGCATTGGGGAAATAATTTCTGGGTTTACAGTAGAAATAATCATGTCCATGATAACTTTAGTTCAGGAGTACAAGTTGCTCAAAAATGTGGAGAATCTTGAAGAATACTTATTGGACACATGCAGCTGCACACGTAACTAGGGAGCGCTGCAGAATCGGCAGGATTTGAGTGAATGCTTGTGGTACATTCATCAAAGTCAGCACAATGGTCTAATTTGTAGTACAGCTGTTTTTTTATATGATGTGTTGAAACAATCAGAAAAAAGGCCAGACCAACTTGTGTCTGCAGTTTCTGAAAACCATGTTCAAAAATGTATCTGGTCACTTAAGGGGAATTCTTTGCACACTGGCTCTCACTTAAAGTAAATTGGAGTCCAAGTAGGCACATTTTAAGTAGCGGTAAAAGTCAGCTGTTCTAATTTGTAAATGTGAAGGAAAAGCATATTAGGGAGCAGAGCACGGTCAAAGGAGGCTGTGTGTGTGTGTGGTAGCATTTGGGGGAGTTGAGGGAGAGAGCACTGAAGCTCAGGCACACAGTGAATAGCATATGGTACTGATTGATGCTGATTGAATCAAGTGCAGTAGTTGAGAAAGTATTTTAAGTAACCAGTGAAAAAATTCTAGTAGCAAATGTTTCGACATTCATCTTCATCAGCATTTAAGGGAGAAAGGGAAATAAAACACTACACACAGAATCAAATTACCAGGATCAAGTGTGATCTTACGGGACTATTTTGATTTCAGCAAGGAATGTGCAATATATATATATATTTTATCCTGGAAAATAAAGTCACATGCAGTAAGCAGCAAGATTAAAATATGACCTGAATCAAAAAACATACTTTCGCCAACTAGGTCTCCTACTCGCTGAGCCGCTGAAAAGCAACAGCCTTTCATAATGAAAAAGAACAGTCAGAGAAATAGTAATGAGACAGCTGTTTATGGAAGAAACAAAACAAACTGAACAGAACTGTGTTCATTCCTTTTTGAATTTAGTTTCCTCCTATCTTTTTACTGATGACTTACTGAACTCTTATGAATTGTACAGTACCTAGATCCTCTTCATAATTTGGTTAGTGTAACCCCTCAGTACAATTCTGTAGCACATGAGAATGGTAGTGGCTTGTATGCACTGTTGTGAAAGGAAATATGTTATGGTGTTTTGAAAACTTGTTACAAATTCAGTACCAAAGTCAAGTGATCTCTTTGTTGTGATCCATCCTAATGTGGAATAGATTCATAGATGCAAATCCAGGTTCCAGAATACTTTGTGTCTTATTATAATTTGTAAAACCACAAATGGATGCTGAAAATGAAACAAAAAGCTTCATGCTGGTCTCAGATTTTTAATCTAAAGAATGCTGAATTAAGACAAAAACTCTAGTAAAAGGAAAGATCTCTACAGGACAGACATGAGCTAAACTCCAATGTAGAATAATTAGTGTGTTCCAAAGCATAATTGCAATATACTTAACATATGCCCTACTGCTGTGATTATTGAGAATATTTGGACATCTAGCTGTCTTATGCAAGACAAATTTGCTAGTACGTTGTCGTGTTGCTCTCAGGAATTGACACTTTTCACAGAAAAGTCTTCCAGTTATAAGAAAAGTGTTGCAATATTATAACAATTGTAAATGACTAATGAATTATCGTCTTGTGTTTACATGTGTGAATATAAGCTATTGGCTGACCACAGCAGGCGCCATACAACAGGAAACAAGACTGGGATTGGTATGTCTTAAAGTACCAGACAATTACTGTACTGTAAGTGGGTAAAATACCAGGTTCTATATTTTACTTTTCAAACTTTTTAGTTTGAGTGATAAACTAGGCATACATCCCCCCAAAAATGCCATTTTCTTGTGACACAATGGCTTCTAGTGGACCGCCAGCAATTGACATAGACAGCTCAATCATTTCCTTATAGCTGCAGGCTGCCAGCTCCAGCTGGCTTTGACATTAACACTAGGCCCTGACTGACAGAGGCCCTGGCCTTGGGCTGGGCTCTTGAGGCCTAGTGAGTACATTCAGCTCTCCTTTTAGCCTGTTGATTTACAGTCCCCAGTGGCTGCTCGTTGATCCATTTCCCCTCTCAGTTTGCTCACAGGGCACCCCAAAACCCATCCTCCAGCAATATATTTGGTTTATGATTTCCTTAGGAGCCAACAAAGAAAAACAACCCATACTGTGCACCTGTTCCATTTAATGTGCAGCCAGTTTCAGCTGGGTTAGGATGGGAAGCAAACAGCTACGGTGTCGTAAGTTCCATGTGGATCTTCCATTTTTCTTCAGAAATAATCTGGAAGAACAAGAGGGATATAAAACTGATCCAGTCCAACATATGTTAGTTTACCTCTAAGGTCCAGGTTTTTCAGATACTGTATATTGTGCTTAAGTCTACGTGATATTTATATTTGAGGCATCTAGGATTTTTTCCAAGACACTTTTTGGTTTCATTTTGCAAACCAGTCAAGATGATTCCCATTTAATATAAAATGGCTTGAAAAATTACCAATTAAAAAAACCCCACAAAGAGTAAGTATGAATTAACACTTTAAATGAAAGTCTGACTGGATTATGTTAGGGCCTATGAAACTGATTATCATATACTACAGCACCCTCTAAACTCTGTTTAAATAAGTGTGCAGCTCATTTACTAAATTTCAAAAGAAATGTAAAGCAAATCAATCAAATAATAATCCTGAATCATTAATATAAAAATCTGATTTGATTTATTTCCAGGGAATATGGATTTATGGTCTTAAAGATTTTCTCATGTAGATTTCCCATTATTTGTACAAAATGCTGCATTTTAGTAAATACTGTTTAGCTTTATATGCAATAAAAAATACAACAAAAATTACATCATTTAAATACAATTAGTGCAGATAAAAGCCTCTGAAGTTAAACTGAAACCAGATTGGGACAGTTGTAGTTTTAATACATTTTCTCATCCAATCATGAAAAAAAAAAGTATTTGAATTCATGAAATGTGTCCATGTATAGTCTAGCAGTGTTTTGAAACATTTTACCCTTCTTGCCACAAACACATTTTGAATTCCGTTGATGTATAAACCACAGAAATGACATTTCTTTAAATTAGAACACTGATTCTCAAGTCCAAGGCAGAAGTGCACTGAAAGGACAATGTTCAATTCTAGAAAACCCCACACCAGTTCCTCCTGGAGGCTGAGAAAAACGTTCCCCTGCACTGCCAATGCATCTGTTTTAAGGGGCAAATGCCTTTCTGTATCAGCACTTATATTATTTAAATATGTTATTTGTGGTATTTTCAAAAGTGTTTATGGGATGCTGAACGCCAGCCTAACCTCACATCAACCCTCGTCATTTTTGGTGTTCAGGAAAAACCATAAAGTAATCTTGTCATCTGTCCAGCTAAAAGGGGAGAATTATAATAATTTTTAAATGTCTAAGTTTTTCAGTTTATGATATTACCTCTAAAGTGAAAGAACAGACATTGAGTATTATGATGACTTAGACCTTTTCTTTTTGATTTTTTCAGATCCCATGAGTCCACAGTAAAGAGACACTGATGAAGATCTTCTGAACGCTTAAAGGCATAGTTTTTCTTTAAGCTGATACTGTAATTCCGTGGAACTAGGTATTGTAAAATTTGTGCTGGACATGCTGATACCCTTGTTTGTTCCAGAAAATCATATAGATTTTTTATATTGAAGTTACAAAATATAAATACATGATCAGCTTTTACAATGTCTTTAATAAGTATTGGATGGTGCTTTACTGTACATGATGTTTGAGAGGAAAACATAGGAATTGAATAGAAATTTTGATATGCTTTTTGCTTGAAAAAAAGAAGGAAGGCTAGCTCTGAATGTATCACAAGTGGAATGAGCTTACTATACTCAGCTGAGCCCTCAATGGGCATACTGTAAGTCCACATTTTAAACCACCAAATACTTCGGCTCAATTTGGCAGTTTTTCTTGGAAGAGGCCCAACATTTAATGGAAGCTTTTGGGTCTAGATGAGATGTGAACTTGCAGAATTATGAGAGGAAGTATGTATGTGGCAACTTCTGCTTTTTCAGTTATACACATTTAAGTAGCAACCTGACTGAGTTCATCTTTTAGTTGGGATTTTATTCTTTTTTTTTTTTACAGCACATTATACAATGGACTATATACACACTTGCACACTTTATACATTTACATTTTACGTTAGCCTCCTAATCTCCCAGCCATTAATCTTTATCGTGGTCGGTCACAACTAATGTTGCGAGGCACATGTGTTCATTTAAAAACTAAGGATAAGAAAAAACACTGCTCCCATTAAAAAAAAACAGCTCTTTTCAGAAAAAAGTCAATTCAGACAATGATTGCTACTTCCTCAGCTTTTCCACTTCATTGATGGTTATGTGAGTTAAAACAACGCGCTTAATGGAGACCTCCTGTACACTGGGGACCAATTAGAGCCATGTGACTTCCTCCCGAGCTTCCATGAAAATAACTATATTACAATGGTCTGTGATATTAATATCGGCTTTGGGAAAGTCAGGCAGCAGCTCCGCGGGGAGGGGAGCTGCATGAGCAAACCCTGTGGAATGTGCGGTATTTGATGGGCTAAGAGAAGCACTCATTTTATAACACACATGCTGTATATGTCCCCCTCAAGCCATTGACTTTGCACTGTAGACGTGACAGAGGCCAAGAAAGAGCTGACACAAAGTTCACGACTTGAACCTGACAGAAAATGAGGAAGACTTAAAAAGGCTTGAATGAATAATATGATCTAAAATGGGTAACAGTGAAATTACATTCACATATGTTTTGCTGATTTCTTTTAAGGGGCAACTGTTATTGACTGGCTAACCAGTTCATACATTTGTGTGAATAAGGGTCAAGAAGATGGAAATACTGTAAGTGAATCTGAGGAATAGGTTTATCAATGATAAAAAACAAATAATGCAGTCAATTGCACAAAATGCTCAAAATAACTGCATCTGCATTCCTGAAACTGAAAATTAGGAAAGGGAAAATAGAAAAATAATTCTGGATAAAATGATTATACATACAATAAAATTAAAGAAAGAAAAAGATGTGCCTGCCATTTATGATACATTATATACAGTAGATTAAATACATTGAAAATACTATTTTATAATAACACAATGTACCTAAATAAATAAAATAATTAAATAGGCTTTTGAATCTGACTTTTATACACCAATTTTAACAAAAAATGAAGAGACCAGGTAAGTAAATTATTAAATCTAAATGCGATATCCTAAAAAAACACAATATGTAGAAGCTACCTCAATCACAGATGACCAGAATGTAATTTGAATTACTGAATAATAATCAACTTTAATTTATATAGTGCCTTTAAAGGTGTCTTCTCAAAGCACTTTACAGAATGACAACAACAATAAATAAAAAATAATACACAAGATAAAACACAATTACAATACACAGAGGAGACTGTGGATGGTGGTATTAAGTAGGAGCAGAGGGGTAAAGAATGGAACCAGTTAAGTAAAGGCTCTTCAAAAAAAGGTTTTAAGTCTGGATTTGAAGGAGTTTAGAGAAGTTGACTCTCTGATATCCTTGGGGAGAGAGTTTAAGAGCTTGGAGGCATAACAGGAGAAGGCCCTGTCACCCATACAATGTAGACGGGCTTAGGGAACAGTTAGAGTTCAGAATTAGAAGAATGGAGGTTGCAAGGTGGGGAGTAGAGTGAAAATAGTTCAGACACGTACTGAGGTGCCAAGCTATGCAGAGCCTTATAGTTGAGCATGAGGAGTTTAAAGTCCACACAGAATTTGACAGGAAGCCAGTGCAAGGACTCCAGGATAGGAGTAATGTGATCACTTGGACTAGACCTGGTCAGGATTCTGGCTGCTGAATTTTGGACATACTGCAGTTTGTTCAATGTAGATTTGGATACCCCAGCGAGTAGAGCATTACAGTAGTCAATTCGGGAGATCACAAATGTGTTGATCAGCTTTTCAGCCACAGTTAGTGATCACATACAGTAGGGCGTAGTCTATTGATATTTCTGAGGTAAAAAAAAGATGTTTTGACATTATGTTGTACATTTGGGTCGAATGTTAAGCCAGAATCGAATATCACCCCAAAGTTTTTCAATTTAGACTGAAGCTCAAGTACAGAACCATCTACAGATATGTTTACAGGATTGGCTTTACAAAGTTGATGGGGGGTGTCAATAAGCATGACTTCAGTCTTGTCACAGTTAAGATGAAGGAAATTTTGAGTCATCCAAGTTTTTATGTCAGAGATGCAATGGTATGGATGTGTATTTGAGTATCATCAGTGTTGAAATGATAGCTGAGGCCATGTGATCTTAAAAGCTGACCAAGTGGAAACATGTAAATGCTGAAGAGCAAGGGTCCAGTATTGAGTCCTGAGGAACACCACAAGTGTTAAACTATCAAATTCATTCAGAACCATGCAATGGTGTTTCATTTTGTGACATTTTTAAAAAATGAATATTTCATTCAAAACTAATAGAATTGCTCAAAGTGAAGAGTTCCAAGTGTACCATAAGTTACAGAAAAGTCTGCAAAAAACGAAAGAGAAAAACTTGATTGTTTTTTGTTGATTTTTTTGTTTTGTTTTTTGCTGATTGTTTAAGTACTGTATAAAGATCCATTAACTCAATATTTGAAGAAATACACATCTGGCACCAATTACAGTTTTAAGTCATTTGAGGTAAAACTCTACCAACTTTGCACAACAGTTCTTCTAGGCGGATTTGGCTGACAAGGTTTCATTAGGATTCAAGTCAGGACTTTGACTGGGCCATTGAAGGACATTCACCATTTCATTCCTCAGTTCTTCCATGTCATTGTCCTGCTGAATAGGGAACGTTTTCTCCAGTTTGAAGTCTTTAGCAAAGACTTAAAGACTTACTGGAGATTTTCCTCCAGTATTTGGCTTCATATTGCTCTGTCCATTTTTTCCTTCAGTGCTAACAAGATTTCCAGTCCCTGCTGAGGAGAAGCATTCAAATAGAATAATGTTGCCACCAGCACGCTTGTCTATAAGGACAGTGTTGACTGAGTGATGTAATGAGTTGAGTTTGTGCCAGATGAAACACTTTGCATTTAGACCTGAATGCTTCCATTTTGTCTCTTTGGACCACAAACCATTTGCCACATGTTTGCAGTGTAACTTAAATGTTTTGTTGCAAACTCCATGGGGGATATGAGATTGGTTTTCCACTCTGCTATACAGGTAGTTTTATGGAGTATCTTGAATATTGTAAACTGATGCACATTTTCTCCCATCTCATCCATTCAACTCTGTAACTGTTTTAATGTTGTTGGTTGCTTCACAGTGGCCTCCCTAACCAGTGTTCTCCTTTTGTTACTCAGTTTGGAGGGATGGTCTGATCTAGGCAGTATCTGGGTGGTACGAATCAGTTTTCATTTCTCAATGATTGAACAGACTTTTCTCACATGGATATTCAGAGATATTGATATTTTTTAACCCATTTCTGGATCCCTCTTTCAACCACTATGATCGCTGACTTGCTTTGCAATCTACACAGTCTTAATGGTTGAGTTTTAACTTGAAATTTACTACTTAACCATCAAGCTTCAGAGAAACAAGTGTCTGTATTCTGAAATTGTGACAACCATTAGTATTGCACAAAGACAGAGGTCACTCAACTAATTGTGTAGCTCACGTAAGTACTTTGTGCACCTGAATAAGTCTGTTTTTTTGCCACAGCAAAGGGTTTGAATACATAATGTATATGATGACTTTTCAATTTTTCTTCCATATTAATTATCTGTTTACTTTTTTTGCATTTTCTGCTTTGAATGTGTGTAGTAAGTTGCATATAATATATAATATATAAATTGCTACTGCAAAATGAATTCAAGATTTAAAGCAAGAAAATGTCAAACTACCTTTTCAAAGAGCTTTCAGCTACAGGAGCTTAACAAGGGTCTCAGAATCTATCTGAAAACACATTTGTAAAAATAAATTCAAAGGGCATACTCATGGTCTGTAATAGAGTATATAGCAGATCATGAAATTCTGATATTAATTGTAAAATTGAATAAATAACACAGTGTTTAGTTTTTTTATGTAACGACTTTAGGAATGTGTTTGTAAAGGATTTAATTATCCTCACACAAATTGGGAGAATCAATTATCAGGAGCTAAATTTTATGACAAGACACAATTCAGCACAGTGGCGCAGCGGTTAGCATTGCTGGGGCCTGGATGCAATTCCGGACCTTGGGTGCTGTCTGCATGGAATTTGTTCATTCTCCCTATGTTCTTGTGGGTTTCCTCTGGGTGTTCTGGTTTCCTCCTTTTATTGGCTTCTACTGGAGGAGTCCGTGCATGTCTGTGGACTAATGTCCCACTCAGGGTGTACTGTACCTTGCATTGTGCTCGTTGTTTGCTAGGAAAGGCCCTGCAACTAATGGGACCCTGTACTGGATTAAGCAGTTAGAAACTGAGGATGGAAACACAACTAGCACTTCCTTACACATTCTGCTGAAAAACCTATTAGTGAAAATGGGTGTCTTGATCTTGTCTTTTGAAACAATCATGACATAGTAAGGGAAACAGAGATCATAGGGCCATAAGGGACATTGACCACAATATCCCTCGATATGGTACTGTATATTTTAAAGTTGATGTTGAAACCTTACTAGTAGTTACTGATGATAAAAAACAGTTATAAGTTCAGCAAAGTAGATTATGAAGATAATGCAGCTTAAGAGAAGTAAAAAGGGATGCAATAGAAATTAACTCAGTAGAGAACGCATGGTAACAGGATACAAAAAGCAAAAAGCAAGGCTTGAAAGAAGTTGTCCAAATGGCTTAATGAATCAAATACAAAGCATATAGGGAGAAAATAATTACTACATAAACCACTTAAAATGTACGTTTTACAGAACATAGCCAGGTAAAGAAAAAAAGTACACAACAAACTATATGCAAAAGTGTAAAATACTTTTAGAAATTTGTAGAAATATATAGAAAAAATAACTCACTGAAAAAGAAAATGTATTTTTCAATGTTACGAAAGTAAAAGAAAATGAAATAAGGTTTTTTAGAGATAAAAATGAATGGCTGACACTTGTTTTTACTAAAAAAGAAATTGACACCATGCTTAATGCTGAGAGAAAAGACAATAGTTCTTTATTAAAGAATTAGTAGAGAAGAGGAAAAAGTGTTACAGATACTAGAAAAGCTTAAAGTAAATAAAGCTTCAAGGCCAGATGGAATTCTACTATTTCTACCTAAGGAAACATGAAATGTTATTTTATAGGCCCTTAGAAAGAGTCCTTAAGACAGAGGTAATACTTACTGAATAGAAATTCACAAACTGGCAAAAAAATGGCATTTAATGTAAACAGGGAGACATTTATTATGACCATGAAACAGAAACAATTATTAATTGCAAATATAAGATAGGAAACGCAGAGCCTGAAGAAGCTACTCCTTAAAACTTATTATACTGTATGTCTACGCTGACACATATTTTTTGTAATTATCTAACAGTGTGATGAAGAAACTCAAAAGGTAAGCAGAGCACTAAGAACTGTAGTCTTCTACAATGTTCAAATGGTGACTAATGAAATTTATGACTTTTACAAACTGACTTTCTGTCACGAAATTTTAGTTTTTGGTTTTTACGTCTTCACAACGCTCTCTCGGATGTGAAGTCATGCGACCAAAGGAGGTCAAACAAACTTATATGCGGATTGGAACTCCAACAGTCTGGCTTTTATCAATCATGGCCTCGTAATTATCCCCATCTTTGAACTGGCTTTATCTTCCTGGTGTCCTCCCCAGTGATAGCTGTATAGTGAGTGTACTGGCGTACTATGGCTGCTGTCGCATCATCCAGGTGGGGGCAGCACAAAAACAAAGCTAACCCAGTGGCCTTCTTCAGAATTTGGGAACTCCAGGAAACTAAGGAGAACTGCATTGAAAAATAAGAACAGGAGATATGTCTGTGCACAAAGGGTGGGTGGGAGAATTATTTCATTTGCTGAATTTTTCATGGTCCTTATATTCTTGTATTGATTTACTAATTAATATTCATCACCAAAATAGTTATCTCACTGTCGCACCAAATTACCTGTTCTGTAATTTCAAAAGATGGATCACAAATGTTCACAGAACTAGCCAGTTTATTTAAAGATTGGGTTCATACTGTAGTTAACATGAAAATAATTACTTCACGTATTTACTCACAAATACTGTATGTTAGTTTCTCTTTTTGGCTGGAAAACAACTGCTAGAATGCACGTACAGTACTTTACGAAAAAGACAAATTTCACTTAAACAAGGACAAGGCCTGCATCCTGGTCAAAAAAGTGGGAGAAAGCTACTGACAATGCATTGCTGGAAAATGGAAAATGGAAAATGGATGTGAATAGCAGTTAAGCCACTAAATACCTGAGAGCAGCAAAATAGTACTGCATGCCGAGTTCTATTATTGGCCAACCGTAATACAAGTTATAATGTAAAGGAAACAATTTACAGTAGAAATGATATCAATAAAGAGCTACAATGTGAAAAGTCAACAACCTAGTGCAAGGAAGGACCTGTTTGTCGGAAATAAGTGTACAATCAGAACAGGTGGTTTTTGGGTGGGTTTTGAGAAGGAGCCAGAATTGTACATTTCTGTTGGCTTCAATCGTTTTAAAAAGTTAACAAGGTTTCTAATTCTCACTTGTGTGTCAGAGTGGGGAATTTTGCCCAGATTATTTCATGACAATATTGCCATTTGTGAGAACAACGTCAAGTAGCACTCAGTGGAAATGGTGTGATTGAAATAAAAGTAGTGCAATGCTTTTGTACCAGACTAATTTAGATTAATATAACTTGAGATACTGTACTCTGTAAAAATCACTGTCTTCTTTAAATCACTGTATTCTGGGCTTCGCTCGCAGATGAACTGAACACATGCTCTAGGTTATGCTGCAAGGGAAAGTAATTTTGTAGACTGGTTAATCTCTTGTATAAGTACAGTCACTTGTAAAAATACTTTAGTTAACTTGTTTGGGAGCCAAGTGAGATTTTTTTTTTGCTCATATTAGGATTTATTAGACCAAACATCACAAACTAGATCATTTACCTTGACTTTGCTGAAATATTTTTAACAGCACTATAAACTTTATCCTACGCTCCCTTCAAAGGTTATGGCCACAAAACTTTGAGGTTTTTTGTAATAACAGCATAATATTTTAAAACTTATAATATGCTGTTCTCCAAGGGCTGGAACTGACTTTTTAAGCAGCAGTGTTTTTTTGGAAACTAAGAATCAGAGTACTTTCAGTGCTGCAAGAATTCCATGGAGAAATTCAAGCAGCTAATAGGAAAATGTTGGAAAGAACAGTTTTGGCAGACACTATTTTTTTCTTTTTTTTCAGAATTTAGTAGAAATAAAATGGTATAGGTCTTAAATTATTATTTTATTTAAGAAGAGTATCAGAATAGTTAAAACAATTATGCTTAGATGCATTTTATGCAGCTGTTGCTGGATATGACAAATGCACAACATGGTTATTCCATTTTTATATACTGTACTTATCCTTGTGGCTCACAAGTGAGGAGACAGGAACAAAGCTACCAGTGGGGTTTATCCCAATGAAGCCTGAACTCATTAGGATTCACAGCTGGCCATGGATGTGAGTGATCTTAGCTTGCAACTAGCTTGCAGACGGCAATGGTTAAGGTCTATTGGTTCTGTATATACTGTATCATAGAGTTTATATGTTCTCCCTGTGTTCGCATGGGTTTCCTCCGGGTTCTTCTCCCACAATCTGAAAGATAAAAACATACTGGTAGATTAATTGACTTCCAGGAGAACTGGCTCTGGTGCGAGTGTGTATGTGTCTGTGTTTGTGTCTGTCTGCCCTGCAATGGACTGGCATCCTGTCCAGGGTGTACCCTGCCTTGTGCCAGGTGCTTGCCAGGATAGGGTCTGGCTCCCCAACGATCCTGCACTGGAAGAAGAAGTTAGAAAATTGAAGGGTGGAAAATAGCATACTGTATATGACTGTTTCTGCTGAAATAGAATATTCAAATAAATGTCCTGGCTTCATGACAGGATACCGTGTTGAAGGAAATCCCATTTTCAGATTATACCTTCAACCAAGCTCCTGGCTAACTGTGGATATTAAAGGTCTGTTACGAACACGGACTGAGATCCATGTCAGATCTTGCAGTAGACCCTATGCGATGCGGTAAGAGCTGGAGAAAACAGGAGGCGTGGTAAAAGTGAACACACAGGGGTTTAATAGTGCACAAAATAATAGTGACAATCTGTGAGACGGTGAGCGGGGAAGACAAAGAACGGCATCCAAATCCAAACGGGTCCATCCTGGGACGCGACAAGGTTAAAATCCCCGGGAGGGGGGAACACACGGAGAGACAAAACATGGAGGTCCAAGGGTGACATGGTGAGATCCTCCACACCCCGGGCTCGGGGAGCGGGAGGTGTCGGGGATGAGGCCTATGCCCTCAGGAGACGAATGTAGGGTTTCCTGGTGCCAGGCTGGCCTTGCGACATCCTTACCCTAATGATGAGACCCGAGGACTGGAGGAGCTAGTCTTTAAATAATAAACCTAAGAGGGTACACCTGGGGAGCTTAACAATCACAAGGACAATAATGGGAGCAGTGGAGCGCCCTCTAGGGAGGGATGTCGGGCGTGACAAGATCAATAACAAAAACAGAAGCAGGGCCAAGCCTGGCTAATTTCTAATATGCCTCATTTATGCTCATATCTTTATCAAGCATTTGTGGTTTTATAGATGTTCACCTTTCTGTCATACCAGCGATGCAATGAGTAGCTGGGAAAGTATAGATACTTCACCTCACCCTAGAGAATGAGGCAAGTCAGTGGTGATTGCAGCTTAACAGGATCAGCAAGTGATCTTATTCCCTGCATGGATTGAGTGTCTTTCCACTTCATTAACAGAGCACAACAGAATCCTGGAAATATTCAGTTTGCATTGTTAGACACTTCAAGACAGAATTTTTTTTTCTGTGCAGTGAATACAAATATAGGTTTCTATTCCTTTAACCTTCTCGATTTATGGTCAATACAAGCAACCTCATTTAGCCCTTAACACAGTTTTTTTTTCCCAAAGCAGTTCGTTTTTTGTTGCATTCTTTCTTTTTATTTTTCTTTCTTTTTTAGAAAGAATACATTTATCAATAATGAAGACAATAACATATCTGTGGTCTTCCTCCTGAAGGGCTTCTCTGCACCCCTCCCGGTTCCATTACACTTCCTCTTTCTAACACCTGTGCCTTGCATTGAACAGTTATTCTGGTTCACTGTTTTGTTGGAAAGTCATAAGTGCAAGTGTGGGGTGGGGATTCCCCCTTCAGACACCTTTGCATTACTGTCCCAATAATACACAACAAGTTCTGTGGTAATAACATCTGGCAATAAAAAGGTCACATCTGTCTAAGAGATTTGTGTTGCTTCAGTATTTCCTTCTGCTTTAAAAGAATATAAATGTTTGGAACTGAAAAATATGTAGAAAAGCATGACCCCTCTGTTGCAATGTTATTCTGGATATAATATAAAGTGTATATATATACATTATATCATATGTAGTACTGTCCTTAAGACTACATTTATATTCTCAAATCAAAATATTTGAATGGGAAAAAATAGGAATAAGGCTAGGGAGAGCTCATTTAGCATAAATTTAAATTAAAGAGGTGGAATTATTGTGATGAATATAAGGCAAGCTCTTGTTGTTTTCAAAGTGACAAGTGACAAATACCAAACAGCTTGGTGTCTTCTCAGTCAGTCCCCCAAAACAGAAGTCACTGCTCTGTTTGTGTTTTATTTTATGACTTTTGTGTTTTATGGTATTGATAAAGGCCTAATTAAATGTTAATACTTTAACGGTGACCTCAGGAAATATCATTCTGTACTTAAGTAGTAGCTAGTTTGACAAAATAAGGAAATAGTTAATATTTATGTTTTAAAATAATTACTGTAATATTGTCATTTTTAAAACACCATACTATAGCACTATTTCGTGAAAAGTTTTGAGTATCCTTTACTTTTCAGCATTATGATTATTTTGTTCATCGTTAATGCACAGAATAAGAACTTATACCTCATGTAATATCTTGCCTTATCAATCACTACAGTATATATATTCAATTGTGTGTTTCAATATAGTGACATCCAAATCTGAACATCAGTACAGAAACTTTCTAAGTTTCATTAAATTGAAAATGGCATTAGGAACATATGATTAATTTAAATAATGAAATACTCAGCTAAAAGTGGCATGTTAAAAATATAACTGGTAGTATTTAAAAAAAAATCAAAGTCTTTTTTAACAAATCCACAAGAGAAATCATCCTGTGTGTTTGTTAAATAAGACAATGTCATATTGGCTTATTCATCGAATTAACTGTAAAAAAGTAAAGCTTTGCTTGAAGAAAGAGCCTTTCACTTTCCAAGATGACAGATTTAGGATAGAGTAGGGGGCGATTCTGCTTTACACAGAAAAAAATTCTTTTGTGCCACCTTGAAGAGTTTAGTTTTACTTTTCAGGAAGGGGATAGATTTATTGGCATATAAATTACGCGGGTTTCTGTGGCAGGACCTTGTAAGTAATGTGATATACATGTGTGTGGATGTTTAAGTGTGTGGGTGAGTGTGAAGTACAAGTTACACTGCATCACTTATTCCATTTGCAGCTAAAGATATCTTCCCCACACACCTTTTCTATTAACAGGCTCCATTTCTTCTTTTTCTTAAGAGAGGCTTCCAATTTTTGATGTTCTATTTTCTTTACTTTCCTGAACTGACATTTATGGTTAACATTTCCCCATATTCATGGATTTCCACCAAATGCAAAAAACATTACAGTTTGGGTTTTACCACAAAAGGCAAAATTTAATTACCTTTCAAGCAAACTTTCCTTGCTTGAAAAGGTCTGAATTAAACACTATATGAATAATTTAATGGTATCATATGGTGAACTTGTAACATTTCAGTGATTAATACAACACAAAGCATTCATCGTTTGCTCATAGTTTTTTATTTATCATAGATAATTGGCTTTAATCTTGCATCAGAAACATTTTGGGGGATTTTTAAGATTCCAGGTATACAGTATACTTGATATACTTGAAGACTGTGGACATACCTATCCCGCTGAAAAGCAGGAACTAGTGAAAATCAAAGAACTGGAGGTAGGAATCAAGAAACCAGTTAAGCCTTTGAAGTGAACATGAACAGGAATGGGAACCCAATGAGAATATAGTATGAAGCAGTATAGTTCCTGGGAAGACAGAAAGAACACAGTGAGAAATAGAGCTTTGAATGAGAAACTTGCTGAACAGGTGCAGTAGATAAAGAACCTGCGCACAGTCTGACTAGAATCTGAACGGAAGTTAAGTAACTAAAAATATTGAATATCTTCATACAGTACCAAATAGCAGGGCCATTCCAGGAATGAGATATGCTGAAATAAGACAGGGGAAAAGATTAAAGCTTACACTCAAGTTCTTGGCAAAAGAAGGGGAGAAGGTTGTGAGTGGAGAGATATAGAGAGAGAGATTACAGGATGGAGAGAGAAAACAAGGACTTAAGAGGAGTTGAGATTTAGAAAAGCTGAGTGTTAGGTGATATGTGTGCATCCAGAAAGCGATTACACTTAAAAATACAAGAAAAGGCATTTGAGTCAAGGGAGGTAAAAAGTATAACTATTTAAGCACCATCAGCATAGCAATGGCAG
Organism: Lepisosteus oculatus; assembly: GCF_040954835.1. NCBI lineage: Eukaryota > Metazoa > Chordata > Actinopteri > Semionotiformes > Lepisosteidae > Lepisosteus > Lepisosteus oculatus. Next base: position 43,626,324 of record NC_090697.1, on the reverse strand, counting down.
GAAAAGCCATAGGAGGAGATAAGACAAGCAAAAGAAAGGAGTAAGAGACACAGAAAATAATTAGACGGTCCCAGCAGTGGGCTAAAAAGATGACAGGATGTATGTCATGAGATGTTACAATGATGTGAGATGCGATTTGAAACTTGGAAAGAAAGGTTGGAGAATGGGGTAAAGAAGGAGCCCAGAGCATTATCTGAAGTTAGAGAGAGGGAAGAGAAGAATGGAGTGGCTGTCTGTATCAAAATCACATATACTGTAAAATACAGGATCATTAGGGCAGAGGGATACATACATTTTATTCAACAATGCTTTTTTTGCACTGTGTAAAGATGGTTAAAGAGCACAGAGTTACCAGGCATAGCAAAGACTACAGCAGTTTTCTGTTGTCCATTATTTTCACCTAAGCTCTCTCTATCCACAGTGTCTTCATTCTGCTCAGAGTTTTCAGCTGAAACTGTCTCACGTCGTGAACCCTTACATATAATAGCATCCCTTTAGAAAGAGGAGGGAGTGAGACATTAGAAAGGAGAGAAGCAATTTTTCTGTTAGGAGAAAGAAGGAAGGGAAAGCATAGAGTGGTTTAGAAGGAGAATGATCAGAGACTATAAAAGCCAACTGTGTACAAAAAAGCTGAGCTGACAAATACAGTACAGCAGCTATGCTTGCTGTTTGTGACACGTTTCCTGATGCATTTTCTTGGTGCCCTGATTTAGAGCAAGGCCATGTCTGTTGTATTTTTACTGGCTATACAGTCCTTATTTCATAAATCCTCTCATACTTAGTCTGTGTTTTTGCTGTCTACTCAAGCTTTGCAAGATGCTGTTTTTTGGCAGTCAATGCCAGAACTAGGACTTGCCCCTTTCCACAAAACACAGCAAGAAATCCTCATGACCTTAAAATGAATATTTACAATGTTGGGAACACTGTAGCTACATGCCAAAAAAATATATTATTAAATAATTTTGTAGATGTTATAATTTTACTTGACCACCTTTTGGAAAATACTGACATTCTTGTGAAACTACTTCTTGCCGCTTATTCTTGTATTCTTTACAGGAATAAAATGGATTTACTTTAAAACTCACTTTTAAATATCTTGCTATCCTTATTCTGGTAGTCTATGAAGCCCTTTGTTGTGACTGCTGTTCATAAATGTTCTTTGTTCATATGTTCTAATTTTTCTCAGTAATATTGTAAAACTGGCTTTATTATATCACTGTAATTAACTTTAAAATTGTGATAATGATATAAACTGTGATTATGTTATGTTTATTGTTTTTGCTTAAAGACATCTGCTAAATGCATTGATATTACTAATTATTTAAAATATAAACATGTACAATTTAAAATGAATACTCTAAATGACTCTTTTAAAAACAAACATCAGCGTGATAAAGATTAACTGAAACACTCCCTTGTGCACCTTAATCGTATTGTTCTCCAAAAAACGTTAAACACATGCTGTTACGATTATTACTATCCAATCGTTTCTCATACATACTGTATGCTGTCTATATAATATTGCCTTGAACACTCTGAATGTGTTTCTTATAAATCTCAGAGTGCTCACAGATAGCAATAAACTTTTTATATTCTTGTTTGTGTAGGTCACTTTTTCTTTTAAACCTACCACACAATTGCTAAGTAGTTGCCTAACTGAATATATAATACACATACTATATAAATAGTGGATGTGCATAGCAATGGATTACAACATATTCAGGAAATATAACAAATAATTACATCCATTGATTTATGTATATAAAATGACTAATCGGCACAATTATTTTGGTGAAGACATAGTTGTATTGTGGCCTCTAATGGTAACTGATGGCATGATTTTCTCCTGGAATTATGGTAGGAAGGCCATGAGAAGAGAATGATGCTCCATATGAATCCAGATTATACTTGATGCTGCCAAGTTTCCTGCAAATTGGTTTTCCTTTCAGGTATCTCAAGCTAAATCCTGCTGGGAGTCATAACAACTGCTCAAGGTCTCTAAATTTCAGGTTTGATAGCTTGAGGGTTTAGCAAGAGGATTTTAAAAAGATGAAGAGGAGAAAATTGTACTTCCTTAAGAAAACACATAGCATTTCCTTCCATGTGTCAGGAACAAAAATACAAAAATACAAACTAATTTATCATTATGCTTTTCTTTCACAACTCCTTCTTGGCCAATGTTTTATCCAAGTCATGATTTCCTCTGCTCTGTATTGTGAGTTTCATGATTTGCCATGCTATGTTTAAATAACCTTGTTATATGCAATTTAAAATTGTCTAAAAAAGAGGTAACACTGTGAAAAGCAGTGCTGGGAAATGTATAACATTTAACTATGTTAATACATTTAGAAAGGAAGAAAAAACTATATTTTAAATAAAATAATTAAAAATTAAGATGTGTACATACAGTAATAATGTCCAGGTGGTAACATAATATTGATCATTAGTGATTTCTATAAATAGAAAACTTTAATTCACTAGTTTTGCAGCAAAAGTCATGGTATGTTTAGATTCTACCATTTATTTTAAAAATGTGTCACAAGAGGTAAAAGGTACAAAATGCTAGTTGTCATAGTAGTCCAGGTAATAATCGTAGTAATTTAGAAGACGCACCTTTCCAAAATGATTCACGGAGGTCAGAGGGGTGAACTATACCTTGATTACTGCTACAACTGCTGCAGGGTAAATAAACAAACAGCCCCTCAAGCTAGCACACAGTGAATCAGTGGAAGATCTAGGAACTTTCCCCTAACAAATGTTCTTTATTATCCAACAGAATGCCAAAAGGGTGGCTGTAATCACCTAGTGTGAATGAGAGGTTTTTATTAAATTTAATGCCAACAATAAAAAATCTAACACAAAATTATTTTATAAGTCTTTTTTTTTTCCCAAAGCCTTATAAAATCTTAAAAGCATCCATAGGCCTTTTTCTAATAAACCATCTGCTGTTTTGAATGTCACCACTAGAGCATGACATAAAGGACATCTGACATCATATACTGTATATATATCCCATCTCTAGGCATTAATTGTAACACAACACCATATGGGAACTCAATATTGGAAGTGCTGCTTCCGTAAATTCCATAAGAAAGTCTGGGATTGTCATTGGACGTCCTGCAGAAATGTAGCTGATTTAGTGCTCATCTTTGCCTTTTACCTTCTTTTCCTTTTTGAAATTATTTATTGTGTAATTGGTTTGAGGGATTTCAAGGAGGGAGCCCATTCACACATGCACAGGAGACATTATTCAAACGTATTTTTGGACAAGGTTAAGGGAGTGGCTTCCCTTTCTGGCACTAGGGTCTTTACATTTTCGTAACGTAGCTACTTGCAAAAATCAGCAGTGCTTTAAGTGTTTAAAACGTGGTACAAAGCATAATAATAATTTATAAGAGCTGAACAATGGTAGCTTTTACTACAGCTGTAGCAATCATGGACTTCACTGGCAGTATCCTTTGGAAACTAAATCCATAAATTTTATTACTATTAAATGTTTCTAATGGGAGTTGACAAATACTTGAATGGAGTTGCTTTTCCCTGCTCTTGGCACAAGCAGAGGAAAGTTAAATTCCCTGCTTCAAAAATGAGAAACACATTAATACCACTACCCATTAATCTCAATTTTGTGTGAGTGTAATTTAAGACTTTTTAAAACTCCTGGTGAAAATACAATGTGCTGCAGGGCAGTTACAAACATTTTATGAGTGCAATAAAATTGTCATTGTACATACGCTTGCAAAATATTGTATTTATATCAATATATGGAACAGAATATATATACATAGACACACAGTAGGTTTAATAAATTATACATATAATAATTTTTATTAAAAAAACTAATGGGAATGAGACCCCCCAGGAATGTATGTACTTCATCATATATTTCAAGGGTGGCCAAACGTGTTCCAGAAGAATCACAGTCCTGTAAATGTTATAAGTAGGAACAAATGGTAAATTTGACTAAGCTCTAATATAAAGCAAATTAATTCAGTAAGAGCTTGGATACAAACCGAAGACCAAATGGCTTTGAAGGACCTGGGACAACCACACCTTACTGTACTGTATATACATTTTTAGAAAACATATCAGTTACATAGGTATTTATTCTCTGGTAGTTAGGAATATAAGTTCCAATTGTTTCACAAAATGCTTTCACCCTAAATCCATGGATAAGTCCAACCTATGAGAAATTGTTGCTACTCCAAAGAATGTTTTTGTTTTTCACTGGAGAAAACAAATGACAATTGACAGTGACTGTTTAATAAATTGAACACATAAGAATGTAAGAAAGGTTACAAATGAGAGGAGGCATTTAGGCCCATATGATGCCAGCAGTACATTGATCCAAAAAATTAATCCAGTCATTTCTTGGAAGTCAAGGTATCAGATGCAACAATATATCGTAGATGGGTCCACCTTGACAACCCTTTGTGTAAAGACTTTCTTCTGGTCTCAGTTCCATTTATTTATTTATTTATTTCCATGGCCTTTGGTTTGTGTTTCACAGTTGATTCTGAAGAAGAGCATCAGGTTGTCTTCGTCAGCTCCTTTGGGACTTTTCAATACTCAGATCAGATCTTCTCAAAGTTTTCCTTGTTCAACAAAAAAGGTTAAGTTATTTTGCCTTGATCGTTTTAAGCCCCAGAGTGTTGCACTGTGTTCTCTGTCTTCTCTACATCCAACATCCAGTTCTTAATCCAAATACACATAATACAGTACCTTCCATTCCTACCACCTGCAGTTTGAGTAATAATCTTTTATGCTCTGTGTACATTATTGTTGTTTCTACTTCAAATATCTCTAAAAAGTTAGTTAAACAAGACCTAACTTTTATTCTACTGTGCTGACTACTTTCTAGGATCCTATTTCAATGCACATGATCTTTAACTTTAGTTCTAAGTTTCCGTAACTGCTGTATATACCTATTAATAATTATATATTCATAAGTCCGATAAGTCTTACTTCTTGTGTCAGGAAGTACATTAGAAATTTTCCTGTCACTGGACATTACCCCTGTATTGAATGACTATTGGAAAGGCTTGTAAATAATCTCTATTGATTATTTCAGAACAATAATTTGAATTAGGTCCTGGCATGTTGTTTGTCTTAAGAGCTTCCACAGTATCACCTATAACATTTCTGAATCTTCTTGACTTCTACTATTAAGCCAGAGACATGTTGTTGATTTCTTTCTTGGTACACACTTGAGTGAAATATTTATTTAATACAGTCCACGATTCTCCTTTGAATTCATTATCTAGAAGTAGTTCACAGACAATTGTGGAGATTCTAAATACAACAGAAAACAGCATTGATGGAGAAACACTTCTTCTGTTTAGTTGCACTTTGTGATCTTGACATACAGTACAGGTAGTGGTACACATAACACAAGAATCCAGTCATCCTTAAACAAACTCCACAAAGACACAATTCCTAAAAGAAACGAAGAACTCCTTTGTAACACCACAAATATCATTCACAAGTAAACGTTTGCTACGGAACTCTTGGTGATCTCGTCTTCCAAAACACTTTCAACATTTCTTATTTCTTCTTCAAGTTATTCTTATGGGTCAGCAAACTTTTATGAAGTCATCACCATCAGTTTGCAACCCACATTGACCAGTACAGGGTCACAGTGGAGCCAGAGCCTAACCAGGCAAGCAATGGGCCCAAGATGGGATACAACCTGGATGGAACACCAGTCCATTACAGGGCACACAAGGCCACAAACACGCACTCACTCACACCAGGGGGAAGAAAGACGTGGTTTGATATACCGTACCTGTATGATTAGAAGTGCTGTTACGGTTCCACCATCTGGTCCCAGAGGGCACCCAAACCTCTATCACCTACTCCGATTGCGCAGCTGAGGCACAGACCAAGCAGATGTCTGTAGCCAATCATTGCTCGCCTAGTGTACCCAGCTCTCCAAGCCTCCCCTCCTCAAGCCTACTTAAACCCTGCTCATGGTTCAATCTGTGTTCAGTATTCTTGCCACTAGTGTGAGTGCTAGTTCGAGACTTTGGTTTATCCTTCCCTCGTTCCTGTTTTTGTCTCCTACTCCTGTTTACCTCCCTCTTCATTGTTCTTTCTTTGTTCATGAGTTTTGTCTGATTGTAGCTTTTTGGATTGTTTTTTTTCAGCTTGGTGTTTTCAGCCCTTAATCCTTTGTTTTCCTCCTGGACTGCTTACCTGGTTTTTGGATTTTGGTCTGCTCCTTGACTCTGACTTTTTGAATATTTTTCCTGGACATCGATTCTTGATTCTGGATCTGTCCTGGCTTGCCTTTTGACCCTGGCCTTCGATTACCCTCATTTACTGTTTTGGTTCTATGTGTCCTTGGAACCCGTATAGGGTCCATTCCTTGTTTCCTGAGCTGTGGACCATCATGACACTTTAGAAGTGCTGTTATGCTCAAATTGAACAATGTACTAGTAAGACCTCATTTAGAATACGGTGTACAATTTTAGCTAACATGTTACAAAAAAACAGGAATCACCTCATTGAATGTTTACAGTAATTAACTTTTCAAGTTTTAGTCATGAACAGAGAAGACTAGGGGGAAACATGATTCAATTACTTAAAACCCTCAAAGGTATTGACAAAATAAACACAATAGACTTCAGAATGAACTGTAAAATACAAACCAAAGGAAGGATAAGTGGAATCTACTGTACTTAGAAGCACACTTTAAAGCCAAAAGGATTCTAAAGAGTATGGAACAAGCTACCCAGACAAGATGATGCTTTATATTCTTTTATGAAATGTCTGGTTGGACCAAGTAATAATATAATTTAATATAATTTAGTTCACATTCAAAAGTGTTTACAATACATATGCAGTGTTATTTTATGTGTTGTAAGTGGTAAAATATATTTTACAATGGAGTGAATACTGCCGTGGGGCTCTGGAAGGTGTGTGAGCTGTCCATTAATAGGAATGTATTACGACTTTACTTGCTGACAACATTTTTTTAACTGGTGTGGATTCCAATTACATTAATTTAACAAGCAGCATGTAACGCAATCTGTATTTTATAGACAGAGAGGTCAATTTCAAGATGGAAATTGTTACCCATGTTAAGGGCTGCCATAGAAATTGTTTGCTGACATATTATGTGTTCTTAATATAATCATTAAAGGGGAGCAACTTAATAACCCATTAAGTCATTGAAAACCAATGGAGTATTCTAACCCCTTGTTTAAAATAAATGCATCTACAGAACATTATCTCAGTTCCTTATTGTGGAAAACATAGCAAACTCTTTCTAGTATGTTCATTTGCCAAAACTATTTATTGATGTGTTTAAGAGTTTAGTGTTCACCATCCATTGTATCCTTCTATTAGCTCCCATTATAGACAAATAAATGGTGCTCCTCAGGGACATTAAACATTTATTGAGAACATACATCACAAGCCACCTCTCTGTTGGCTATCAGTTTTGTCTGAGAAACAGATGGTTCACAGTCACGCCTCATTTAGATAATGATAAAATGTAGTTTATGCTGGTTTATGCCTTGCTGAACATTTACATGACATCTTACTTATTTCTTGCAATGGATTCATATACTAATGTAAATTCTTGACTAAAAGATAAATGTACTGTACTACAACTCTTTATGAAGACAGGGAATAAAGTCAAATTAAAATGAAGCCAAATAAGGGATAATGTCAAAATAGTTTTTTTATGAGGTAGTGAATGACAGATGAAAGATGTAATGGTCTTGGCCAACCATAGAGTGAATAATGTATATCCTTTTCTTTATCTATATTATAGCTTGAAGACATAAATTGTTGCTACACAGACCGCTTGGGAGCAATTCCCATAACCTCTCAAAAAGTGCAATTTGTTGAAATAGCCGTTGAAAATGGACTCTGCCCTTTTCCAGTAAGGAACTGAAAACTTTAAGAGAAAGACAAATAAGGAGAAAAAAAGGTTTCCCTCAACATAGTCTTCTTGATTCCTTGAATACTGTAGGTATCCTGTCAATATGTATTTTGGTTTAAAGGGGCATGAACCCAAGACATCAAGCTCAAATACTAAGGCAAAATAAATAGTTTTCTTCGCTCTGTATTTCAGGGGGTTGTTAACCTTCTGAGACAAGAAAGTTTTCTTCTAATGGAGTTCAGACAGAATATTTCTGTACACATTTTTACATCTACCTTTTTGTGTGGGTGTATTAACTGTTAAAATAGATTTTGGCACTAGAGAGAATATTTTATTATGATCATACCTTTGATAAATGACTTTCCTGCAAGTACATTCTTGCTGTCAAAATAAATTACACTGATACAGCTAAAATTGATTAAGGTTTGTTTTTGCTCTCTTTTACATGGATTGTATTCAGAATCAACAATTACTTTTCCTTCATCATTAAGTGGGAAAATGAATACTGCTAGAGCACAGGTATTATGATAAAATAGGCTGGGGGGAATGCATAAAAATGCACAAGTGAAACTTATCCTGATACCAATTAAAAATAAAAGATAAGGCACCCTCCTATAGACACGAATGAAATTCCAACAAGTGTATACAGTGTACCATCTTTTTTTTTGTTTCCCAGCCACAGTGAGATGGTAGAGCAATGTGGAGGTTTTGTACACTTAAAAAACAAAAGAATATTTACAGCACTTTGAACAAGAACTCTTACTAATTTACAAAGGTGGTGAGATTCTGATTCAAGGACATCTACAGTCCAAAGCTACTCTCACAATAAGACTGACCTTAGTGTAAACTAAAAGACACAGCAGTTTGAGGAGGTAGACTTCCATTAAATATATATACTGTACAGATGCAGCAATTCAAAATGAGTTGAATTGAGGTACGCTGTGTTAAAACGTGGTGGACGTAGCGCAACATACCGCAATATACTGTATGTTTTTTTAAATAGGATAATAGTATGCAGAGTAACTTGTAAAAGTGCCAGGTGGAGTTAATAAAGCTTAACATCTCATGTACAGCATTTGAACTGTCACCAGAAAATACCCAGTTTCGAATCCCAGTCACTGCTGAGGGACAATCTTTTTCCAATTAAGAATTTAAGTTGTATACTGTTTAGATTTTAATCATTTTAAACTGTGTATTACAGCATGTTAAACATTAAACACTAAAAAGTCGGTATATTTTATAAAAGCCAGATTACTCAGATGGACAAAAGTACACACCCTTCCACCTTCATCATAAATAATTTAATTATGCATACATATTTTATGCATCAAAGTCTTTTGGGCAGAGTGGTGGCTCTGCGCCTGTGGCTGGAAGGTTGCCGGTTCAAATCCTGCAGCTGGCAGAGGAATCCTACTCTGTTGGGCTCCTGAGCAAGGCCCTTAACCCCAACTGCTCCAGGGGCGCTGTACTATGGCAGACCCTGTGCTCTGACCCCAGGCTCTCTTCCATGTACAGTGGGCTCTGGTTTTAACGTGCTTGTTCGAACATTATTAAGCTTATATTCTGTACATCATAAAATGTTTTAACGTTTTATCATTTTCTATAATACACAGTAAGAACACCGCTTGCTGTTATTGTACAAAGATAAATGTAGGTATTTAACATCACTTGATAGCTATATTAATATAGAATCATGTACCTAAGCAGCTAAAGTATCACAAGTGGATGTTTTGGAAACATTTTGACATTTGTTGTTTTTTTTAAACAAACTTCTTGTAGTAGTCATGAGCACTGTAATGTAGCAAGTATCAAAATGTATCAAAGTGCAATCAGGGCATTACTTTCAGTTTGTTTCTCATATAACCGAATGCATACAGTAATATTCACTATTTTAGTTTTTCAAAGAAATGTTTATTTGTTAAAAGAAAACTCATGCCAGGAGCTGGGTTCAAACCCCCGCCCTCCAGGATGCGAGTCATGTGCCAAAGCCATTATACCAACTAGCCACTTGACAACTTACATCATAGCTGAAAAGGGTAGGCAAAATGTTTTCAAGTAATCACGGGTGAATGAGTCAAATTAATGCAGATGTTTACAAAGAAAGTGGACTACGGTAATACTTTGAGCTATAAGAAAATAAATAAATCCTGAAATATCGTTATTAATTTCTTTAGATATGTGATTCCATATTATATTCCCCATTAATCAAATTCTAAAAAGAATGCTTTTTTACTGTGATAATGAGTGCAAGTATTAATGGAAAAGGTTAAAACATTATAACTTTTTATAAAGTATATCAGCTTAATATAGTCACAAGGAACACATAAAAACCTTTCCAAAATTACCACAGTACAGTAAGTGGTTGAAAGACTTACTTCCGAAGACATGAAAGACTTTGAAGCTTAAAATGTTTATGAAGAAAGTGGAATACTGTTGTTTATTTTTTATTTAAACTACTATTACCAGCCATATACAATTTGATAATTTATTTATATTCCGAAATTAATATCGTTTATGATGTTCAGAGACTTTATGCTCCTCTTATTTTAACGCTCAGCTACCAAAATGACCCTTTAGTTCACCCTAATATTCCACATTAATATTCAATATTAAGTGGATTTAAACATGCACAGTAAAGACATTAAATTAAGCAATCGTTTCACTAATGACCAATGCACCACAAATGCCGCCTGTTTCTCATTTTGACCAGCCAGTCACATACTGTTTTTTACCCCATATTTTGAATGGGTGCATCTGTAACACTTGTTGCTAAACTTAAGTGGTTCTGTGATTCCATTTACAATATACAGTTAGTACAAGCTGATGTGTTAGCTATTTTCTCTTGCATTTTGTTTCTAATACTTCTAATATTAAGAACATTGTACAGTTTTTACATTTTGTTGCTTTAAAGCTTGAAATAATGGCACATTAATTGTACTGTGTTAATAAACATATACTGCACACAACCTACATATTCAATTCATAAGTTATTCTTAGGAAAAAAATAATTGCATAAAAATTCAAACCCTTTGCTCCGGCAAACCTAAATTAATGTATGTGTACAATATTACCTTAATGAGCCTCATGATTAAATAAGCAGCTTCTGTGTGCAATAATACTGGTTTGCAGAGTAAATGTATCAGTCTCTCTAAAATCCTTCAATCAGATAGAGAGTTTAAAGCAAAAGTTCAAGCGTGAAGACTAAGCATCTTTCAAAACAACTCAACTGAAATAAAATAGTTAGAAAGGCAAAAACCGGGAAAAGCATATACAAAACTGTCAAAGACATTCAAAATCCCTTTAAGCATAGTAAAATTGACTATTGACTAAATTGAAAGTGTATCCTAATACCGTGACACTGCCTAAATCAGGATGTCCCTTCAACTGGAAACAGTGTACATACTGTATGCCACTGTAAGGTTAACAGAGATTTTGGGAAAGATAAAGAGTTCAATGGCTGAGATGGAACAAAATGTCAATGAGTCAAAGCGGATCTGTATGGCATAGTGGCAGGAAGAATCCTATCATAAAATAAAACATCTCTAATTTTCCATAGAGTTTGCAACATAAAGGTCTTGCAACTGTATTGCTACCAAAATTGCTTCCACTAAATATGGAGAGTTCACGGGTCTGGGTACTTATGCAATTAACATATTTCATTCTCTTCTCTTTAGTTTTCGCTTACATGTACTCCAACTTATCTTACCCTTAGATGTCTTGGGTTTGGGCATTCAGGTTTTGAATACAGTCCATTTATTTTTTAAGCACTATCCAGTACAGGGTTGCAGGGGAGCTGGAGCCTATCCTAGCAAGCATTGGACTGTAGGGTGGATGCATCCTACCTGTCTATCACAGTCCAGTCCATGCTGGCAGTCCATTGCAGGACACACACAGACACAGACATGCACGCACTCAACGTGCCCCCAGCGTGCATGCACCTGGTAGTGCAACTCCAGGACCATCCTGCAAGATGCATCACCCCAAAACCAGAAAGTCTAAACCCTGAAGCTCCTGACCTGGAAACTATCTGACTTCTTCCAGGAGCACCAAAGACAATCCAGTAGCCTCCTCTTCCTCTATTCCTCTCTCCTCTGTCTTCAGGTAGCAGATGTCTTCCACACAGCCTGCTTCCCACCCGCCATTCCTCCACTTCATCTCCCCTCTCCCTCAACTGGCTCCAGCGACCTTCAACCACCCTTCATCTTGGCTTTCTCCACCAGCAGCCGATCATTGCCTAGTCCTGCAGTTTGATCCCTGCCTGTCAGCATCTCAAGCTACAGTAGCTGCAGTGTAACAGTTTGCCAATCCATGTTCTATTACTTCAGTTAAATACACAACCCCATCCAAGCCCATTTAGGATATTGGTCTTACTATTCTTGTATGAGACACAGGTAGTCTAATCTATTCATCCATTTCTTTACTAACTGCTTTATCCAACACAAGGGTTACTGGAGAACTGGAGCCTATCCTGGCAAGCAATGGACACAAGGCAGGAAACACCCTGGATGGGATGTGAGTCCATCTCAGGGCACATGCAGATATAAACACATTCACACCAGGGTCAATGAACCTGCCAGTATGTCTTTGAACTGTGGAAGGAAACCAGAGCACCTGGAGGCAACCCACGTGAAGATAGTACCTCAGCAATTGAACCCAAGCCCTCAGCGCCACAGGTACAGTAGCACTGCTAACCACTGCGCTACTGTGCCACCTGGTGGTCTAATCGTTATACATATTTTAAGCTTTTGTGTGTTCATTTTGTAAGTTTTTACAACTCTTTTTTCTTTAGGGTGGTATTTTTGTATTCCATTTAACTTTGCTGCCTCACAAGTCCAGGGCCAGCTGGTCTAGGTTTCTTCCACCTCCCAAACACAGCTGGATAACTTTGATGGCTTATTCTATAGTGCCAAATGTTGTCGTTACCCATCACACATACTGTAAGTGTAATGGGATTCAAGCCTGGCAAGTAGGGGGTCCACAGTATCTTGCAAAAAAAGCCATTGTTAAATTAGCAGCATGATGTTTGTCATTCTAGGTTGAGATCCCCTAACCTGATTAATGTACAGTAGCACTGTGCAGTCAAGTAGCCATCAATGTCTACAAGAGGAGTTCTGTAGTGACAGACACTTCTGGCCAGATCATCACACTTGCTATTCAATATTCCTATTGAAGTTCCACTTTGTGGCCTGTCATTGATGCACTGCATTAAGCTGTAGCATTTTCCCAGTTCAGAAATTTCTCGCTACGAACACCCCAGAGAGCAAACAACAGTACACTGACTTTACCAGCCCCCAACGTGTCGATGTCAAGCAGGTGCTATTCTCTTGAAATGAGAAATGAGGCAAATTCTGTAGATAAATGAGGTTTCTTTCTGGGTTTTTCTTTCTTAAATTTCACCAGGCTAGACATTCAAATGGTTAAGTCACCTCATCATCTGTGTCCAATCAACTTTCTCATTAATGAAGGTATATAGTGCTAATGCAATTGTCAGTCACTCAATTATATCATAGCCAGTCATGAATGATTAATTAATCAAAATGATACCAAAGACATTGAATCAATATCTAAAACCCATGTACTTTATTTTGTAAAATCATACAGGCATAGAGTGAAATGTTTATTTTGATGCTCAGTAAATAAAATATATTTCTACATTTTAAAATTCAAACTATACCTAGAATCAACATCTGAAGAGGTGGTTTAACTGAAATTCCAGCGTGCTGAAATTGTCATTAATACTTTCAATTCAATTTCACTTTCATCTCATGACCTACCCCCCTGAAAGCAAAATGTTTAACTTTACAGAAACTGACATTAAATCATTGAATTATATTCAACTTAGTAGACTTCCCTTTTCACCATTCCTCTGTGTTGTTTTAAATTTTCTTACTTCCAGCATTAATTCCTGGGAGAGGTTTAAAACACACTTGCAGTCAAAAATAAGTTTCCACCATGAAATAGTACATCTTCAAATACAACAAAAATACAAAGGTTTTGAAAGAATGAAAGCCCATGATGAATGCATACTGCTTCACTGAAAGTTGATTAATCATCCCTTGACAAAATACTACATTTATTTTTTTTAATTATGGAATAATTGCTTAACAGGCTTTGAAGACAATGCTACGTAATGCAGACACAAAAATTGTCTAATTGGTCCACATCTGAGCCGTCAGTATTTTAGTTAAATTTTTCAGAAACATAGCAAACATTTTTGAAAATTTACCATAGTGCCCCCTTTTCTGTTTTTCACCTGTCTAAAGATATGTTTTCCTTTTATTGTAGAGCTGTAGGGATTTACTCTGCCGCTTCCTCCCAGAGCCCAGTGGAATACACCATTAAACCACAGGGAGGGGAGAAAACCTGTAGAGCACTAAAATAAAGTTATGTCAAAACCATTTCATTCTTCCTGCCGTCTTTCCTCAGCCTAGCAACTATCCTCTGAGGACCAGAGAACATTACAGACCATTCAGTTTATATGAATGGACACAAACAGACCTTTTCACCATTTTGATATGTCTAAATTTGCAGGCATATCCTGTGGACCATCATGAACAGCCTTAATTTCAATTTGGTGTCTCCCTGAAGACTCTGTCCTTATAGTTCAAGTGGAAATTATATAACTCCCCCCCCCCCCCCTTGCTTATAACGGCTTCAAAAGCTAGGAATCTTTCTTTTCTTTTTCAGGATTAATGAGCTGAAATCTTGATGTTTTGAGCAGGCTGGCCAATCATTTTTAAACATTAAAAAGTGCTTACCGTGCTAGAACTTGGAAGAATTCCAAATGACAGCTGTCATCTTCAACCCTCTATCCCTTTGGAGGCCAGATGGGGCTCTGAACCGTCAGAGATAATTTTTGTGGATATTGTGCATGATTTTATTATTGTGATTAACCCGTGGTTCATAAAAATCTGCGGAAGCATTTGTCTTTTTTTATTGGTAAACCTCAGCCTAAGACTCTTGAGAAACAGTCTAGTAATCGGCTTTAATAGCATTCTTTTCTGAAGATTTTTAAGTAAGATTAATGTTTTTTTTCTCATGATTCCTCCCAAGTATGGTTGTTCTAAAATACTGAATTAATGAAGAATACATCTTTCACACACAATTCCAGGTATAGTTTCAAATTTGTTTATGTGTGCAATGTGAGTCTACTTTCAACTCAGAGGGGCATTGTTCCAGATATGTTAAACAGATAGTTCCAGACTGTTCTCAGCAACATACTATTCAGTGTCCCTTGGCTATTTTGCACACACTTAGTGCTTCCCATTAAATACTTTAAATTTTCCAAAACTGAACTTTCTCTGGCACTTGTTGCTGAATGACATGCTGGGAATACACTTTAGATTCTATGAAACTGGATCCAATAGCTTCTGATGTTCTATACATTTAGTATATTGAAGCCAGTTAAAATTCAGCTATCAGTGCAACCACTTAAAAAGATCAATATTTTTGTAGGTGCCATAATGAGGCCAATAACTATTTGTGTTTTATTATTGTTGTCATAATAGATCAAAACTAAACTAAACTAAACTAAATAGTTGGTATTTCTTTACATTTCATTGGTTGAAGGAGTTATTAGCCACCAAACATGATTAAACAAAAATCCAACTGCATTCTTTTCAGTAAATCCTTTAGAAAAAAATCTAATTCTAATTTTTACATATATTTACCAGTGTTTATAATTACATATATTTATGTACTGTATAGTGTTTATACTTACATATATTTACAAGTGTAAATATTATACAGCATTTTTGGTAATTAATTCAGCTGTCAATAAAGTCATGATTATCTATACATTGTTCAAGATAGTGTGCTCTTTCCAAAGTTATGTATATCATTTCAGTGTTTTCTCAATATTTGTTTTCTGCATTTATTATAGTATTCATTTATGTGTTTTATTTAATATTTTTTAGTTTCAGTTCTTGCCTTCTTTCTGAATATTTTAGCTTAATTGCTGCTGATGACCCTGAAACATTTTTACATTTCAAAATACAGTTAAGTTGTAGATTACAAAACCTCACACAAAACAAGCACACATGTGAAAAATAAATGTGGCTTCCCTTTGTGTCTTTAAAAGACTTTGAATAGATAATTCAAGAAAACAGATAATTCTCATAAACATCGATGTTCCCCCCTTGGATTTTATTTGCACACTTTGCATTATATTCTTTAAACTAAAACGAAGCACTCTATACCTCTTGTTAGTTTAACAGACATTTTCATGTTTATATAAAAATACTACTTTATTGTTATACTATGTAGTATACTGTATACTCTACACAAACATTATAAACCACTGTAATAGTTAAGAGTTAAACCACACTCTCAAATCCCCAAATCATTACCAACAATTAGACTCTTGAAAACCCAGAACTCAGAGTGTGCTCGCTACTTCTCAGCACCACGTGGCAATGAAAAAAAAATGAATAAGCACTCCTGGGAGCCAACTTTTTGAACATTGAAAAGTCTATTCTCTATGACATGTAGAAAACGATCACATTCTTGATCAGCAGTGCAAATAAAATATTACTTGATACCTTCCAATGTGGATCTTTATTAATAAAGCTTGTTACACTTTCAACACATGCTCATTAAGCTCTTTAGTTTCTGGAATGTAAGGCATTTCTAAATGTTCCAATGTTAAGGTGCTGTTATCACATTATTGTGGCTTCTATTTTGCTTGATGAACTGAGATGACTTCTGTGGCATTGAAATCTCGGAGCCGCGGAATTGAAGCAATATGAGAGCAGCGTATTCAACCCAACCGCCTGGTGCACTAATGAGACTTGTCTTACAAGAGTGAAAAGAACATCCCGCTGAGGAATTGAGTTTTGTGTTTAATTAACGGGGCTGGGCTTAGGTATGGATGTGTTGAGTAATTACTAGCTTTTGCGTGATGGACCAGTTCCTGCATTTCTCCTTCTTGCAGGTGATTCTGAAACTCAATCCACACCAGCTGCTCATTTAAAGACCACAGCCAAAGCAATCCAGACTTTTCAAGTGCTGACAGTTGAGAGAGGAGATACAACCTCAAAAGCCTGTGTTACGCTTTCCTTACTGAATTTGTTTCTGTCGTTTAGAGATAAGCAGAAGTAAAAATAAGATGAAAGACCATGCACCATTACACTATGTAAGAAAGGTCACCAGAGGTTCCTTAATTTAACAAATTGCTACAGCAAGAATGATTAAAGCTGAAAAAACAGCACAAAAAAAGAATTTCCTCATGCATAGTATAAATTCACTACAATATGGCTAATATCTATTTTATGTAAAGCAATATCTTTAAATAAAAATGGTATTACAGATTTTTAACAATATAAATTATCTACTTATTTTAACACAACATTCATTGTGGAGGCTTTTGATGTACATTCATTGCAGAGTTTAGAATAAATCCCAAGGTTATGAAGTTATTTACTTTCATTTATGGTCCTTTTTTTTTTTCAAATGTCAGTACCAAACTAATTTGCATTCCACCACATTTCTTGATAATTTCTCATTTTCTTTGTCATCAGATCAATCTATCATCTTTCTGGTTGTTTTCACAGGATGCTGAAACTGTAAATAATGCTATGGAAGTCTTCTCTATCTTTAATCCACTTTACAACAACATCCCAAGGATCTTCCGGATTCAGCAGTTCTTAATGTTTGTTATTTGGCTTCTGGCTGGATTAGAAAGTAAACCCAGATGCTTTCATACAAAATCAATTTAACTGTCAAATTATTTTCTTCATCAAATTAGACAGGGTATTTATGCTGTCAATAATGCCTTGTCAAACAACTTTTTTCTCTCCTGCCAACTGTGGCAATTTACAGTAAAAGACCACGTTACACTAATATATACAGTACGCAAATGTTTTCATTCCTGAAATTAATGTAGTGAAAGTACCAGGAGACAAGATTCTACGATGAAATAAACCTTGGCTAAGATGCAACAGATTTTGTTTTTTTAATTGCATATATTTTAAGGACTCTGAAACTTTTTCTATCAGCTGCAGAGCCTTGTGTAACTGCCTAGTAAAGAAAATGAAGCTGCACAGAGCAATTAGAAATAGTGACATGTCAAGACACTCTAATATGTTAAACTTCCTTTGATTTTCTGTGGCAGACCCTTTTCAGCAATTTCCCTTGAACTCTGAAAGATGATCAGCTAGAATTTCTCATTTAACTTCCTGCTGCCATCTTGGAGCACTTTGAATCTTTCCCCTAACATCCTAATTAAGGGTAGTGCAATGTCCCCTGGGGAACATGTGGTTAACAAACACCATCCGGCAGGTCAGGTATAAACTATTTGCCCTTAGTTTGAGGGCACACTGTGGAGAATTCCCTGGGAAAGAATCAAATGAACCTGTTAATGAGCAGAGAATTAAAAAGAGATACAATTAAGCCAATATATGGGAGCCCTAAAACACCAGTATCCATTATTCCACATTTTCTTCAGGACTTGCAATACCTGGGTTTAGAATGTCTTTTTGCTGCAATTTTTAGTCTCCATTTATCCGGCTCCAGTTATTTGAAATGACAATAAAAACACATAATGCCATAAATTTTTAGTACTATGGTATTAGATTTAAATATATCTGGATATACCATCTTTGAATTGGCAGATGTAGGCATTGTGTAACACACAATCCGTTGCTCTTCTTGGTCTATATTAAACATTATAGTTACCAAATTGGTTAAATTTATACTGTAGGTGAGCCAAAAACAGAAACAGAAGGAATGCAATTACTACAATACTAAATCATTGAATTTGGACAGACACTTGGCAAGTAAAATTTAATGTAAATTTTAAAGTGATCTCAACAGAAACAGTATCCTACTTAACAAACAAGATGAACTAAATACAGTAGCTTCCTCTTGTTTATGTCATTTCTCATTTCTTATAACTATCACAGATCAAAGATTTGTAAATTAGATGTAAATGTTATTTAACAGAACTACACCCAGTTGTGTGTAAAACTATGCAATGGTGAATACCTTTATTTAATTGACTGTAAGAAAGATATATTGAAACAGTGGAGGATGCCCAAAAATTCTCCACAGTGATTTTGCACTACAGAACTGCATGGAATTCACTTTTAAGCAGATTTAATATTGTCATCCCTAATAGCTAGCCAAGTGAATAGCAAATTAAAAAAATATGTGGAAGAGGCTGAAAGTTGAGACACACAATTTACAAAATAATACCCACAGCAGTCGTTTGGAAAGGCTACACAACCTGTCTCCCAGATTTCCAGCTTTCTACAGTAAATGGTAGAAAACGTATTGCTTGGAGTTAATACATTTAGGACAATCCCTAGAGTACCAGTTATAATTTACCGATACTATTATTAATTGCTTTATTTGTGAATTTTATTTTGTAGATTTAACAATGAAGGTATAATAAAATTGATAACAGGCAAATCAAAGACATTTGGTGTTTGTGGTGGAATGCACATAATTAAACAAATCTAATTTAATCAATTCATCTTGTGTTTTTTCAGACTCTGGACATGTGTCCTGTGTTACTAACTATTACATGTTGTTCTAAGATTTATAAATGATCAGGGCATCCTGTGCTAGCAGGAGTGATTCCAATATATCCAGTAGAGCCCCTCACTTTGGATTTCCCCCACACTCATGGTGACTTCGAGGTAATTCATTGAAAAAATGACATTGTATCTGCAACACAAAAGAGCCCCAAGCTTGAACTCATTTACACTAAAAAATAAACAGATGTTCCCTGAAGTAAATGATTGAGTAAATGAAATGAGGTGTTGACCCAAACATTAGATCAATACATAATTTCACAGCTCTGTATGCATATAACAATGTAGGAGTGTTCCTGGCATCAAAGACATAAAAACCTACTTCAGATATGACTGCTACATTAGAGACCTTAGAGCAAGAGAACAAACATTCTTATTGCATTTTACAGTGTCGAAAGGTGATACCTCCCTGTGCTTGGAAGAAGAAGAAAGTGGATGCGGGAAGGTGGAGAGGGAGTGGAGGGTTCAAAAGTTCAAAATTAAAATGAATTTTTACACCAGAAACTCCATTATCATCATGTCTTAACTAGGTCTCACCTGGTTCAGCAGTCTGTACTGTGTGCTCACCAGTGGTTGATGAACAGTCACTTGTTCATGCCCTTGTTTGTGGAACTGAAACATACAGTAATAAGCCTATCCTGCTAACCCTCAAATGACAAGCATTATCACCGTGCTTTTACTTTACATGTTCACACTGTTCACCTATTGACATGTGCTATGAGATGATGTCAATACAGGAGAACCCCAACATACACCGGGGATAGGGACCAGAAAATCCCTATACCCTATCATGCAAATATAGGGGTTTAGGGACAAGAAGAGCATGAACTTTGCCCATCCGTTCCTGTATCACTCAAGCACCACCTCTGCTGCTCGATAAGACTGCTTCCTGCAGATTTAGGAGTCTCTGTTAAAGAGCGTTATGCTTCTGAAGAGAGTTTAGACAGGGCGTTTAAACACGACAGCTCCCAGTTACTGCCCATTAAGGTAACAACTCCTTGCAGCTGGGAGCTCCCAGACAAGCACCAGCTGATGCCCTGTCACAGTCATTTTATGACATCTTAAACTTATTTTAACCAAACACATGAGTTACTATGATCTTGCCTAGAGAGGTGGATAAGCTGTGCTTGATCATTAATGCTACTGACTTTCTTACGTACCACTCTTGCAC
Organism: Lepisosteus oculatus; assembly: GCF_040954835.1. Taxonomy (NCBI): domain Eukaryota; kingdom Metazoa; phylum Chordata; class Actinopteri; order Semionotiformes; family Lepisosteidae; genus Lepisosteus; species Lepisosteus oculatus. The sequence continues at coordinate 43,605,728 of NC_090697.1, read as the reverse complement.
TATGATGTACCCCAGTGCCAGGAATTCGTATGTTCCATCCCTAAAATGACTTATAGTGTATGTAAGTGCGGTAAATATTCCCACTGTCTTTCGATGACATAAATATTCCGGGGCAATTTATAATGGAGAACTTGTGTATTTTTTGTGCAATAACCAGTTTAAGTTTAATGTAGAAATTGATACCTGACATCTGTTTCAATTTTAATGCTTTCTTATATGCCAACAATCAATTTCAAAGGTACATAAGTTTGCATCAATCTCCTCACTCAAGGCACTATGTTTGTTTTTGATGTCATTTTTTCTTGATAGAACTCTGATTTATGCTTTTAACATAATGTTTCTGGGCCTGTCCAAATGGATCAAGCCTTAACATGAGTGGCTCAAGAGCTATTTGGTCTGTATGAACTCAGGTTCAAGGCTGGGTTATGTCAGCGACAGCATACTATACAGCTTGCTAAGTGCTAGAGTGGGAACTAGTCAGCATAGGCTCTGTCAGCTTTCAGTTACACAGCCACTCCCACAGCCCCCTAGTGCCTGTAGGCTTGCAGTGCCGATAGAGAGAGATGCACCTCTCTTCTATCTGTGTTGCCGGTAATGTGTAAAATGTCTTATGTCTCAAATGTGGGCAGGTTGGAGGAATCTACAAACAGTACACTCCCTCATTCTCCCCTGGGTTCTATGATTCATAGCTTCAAACTGAGATTAATTAATTGGGTATTCCAAATTTGCTAGACAGTAAAATGTATTGGAGATTTCCAAAAAACTATTATTTCTTTTCCCATCATTATAGCAGAAAACTATAACTCTGGTGAATTTTATGTTGATACAATATAAATGCATTAATATATGTAGTGTATATGTTCACCTATGTAAACAGTGCCTGACAAAACTATTCAGACCTTTCCTGTGGTGTCTCATTTTGATACATACTGTACACATTTTTTAAACTTAATATTTTATTCAAAATCTGAATGTGCAAACTGAAGACCTCTTACGGCAAGATAAGGTACAGCAAATGTCAGCAAAAACAGAGAAATATAAGAGAAAGAAAAAAAATGAAATATGGTGGTTGCATAAGTATTCAGACCAGTGAAGTCGATGTGATGGAAGCACCTTTGGTAACAATTAGAGACGCAGGTTATTTAAGGTAAGTGTCCACTAGCTTTGCACGCTGGCTGGTTGCAAGTTTTGCCCATTCTTTTTGGCAGATTTGACCACGTTTTTTCAAGTTGCTTGAGGAGCACTTATGGTTCTGAGATACAATATTTCAATGTGACAGTTTTCAGTATCCAAATGTGTTGAATGTCTGACTGTCTGTACTGATAAAGCGCTGCTTACAAATAATGCTGCAGCTGTTACTCAGAGTCACTAATTTGTCATTGGAATTAAAATGTACAAATCAACATCATGTTCATCTCCATGGTCTTATCCTTTCACTAGGTGTGGCAGGTAAGGTAAGTTTTAGGGCAGCTTTAAAGCTTTAGCCACTTTTTCATCATCTAGCACAGCTCCTGGGTAGATAGACAGTTATAGTAACTGTATATATGTCCCTATCACTGGTTGATGCATAGTTGAATGACTTAATTATAAACCTTTAAAAGAGTGAAACACCTGCCTGTGGCACCTCACTCATTACTTTGACTTAATATATGTAAGATACAATTATCAATGTCTTTAAATTGTTCCATATTTTCTAGAATTGTGAAACTGTCAGAGCTAATTAAAATTCTTATATTCTGTAAAACAGACATAGATAAATTGAGCAATGTCTCTGCAGCCTGTCATATATTGTTATATATATTTTGAATCTTAATCTTAATCAACTGTCTTAAGCTTTCCCAATTATCAAAATAAACCATTATTTTAAGTAAAGTTTCACTTTCTTAGCTAGTTTAATGAATATATTTCAATGATGTCGTGCAAAAGTCATAAGACTTTTGTATTGCTCTGCTCCTAACACTCAATATGTTTATTTCTTATATCCAGAAACACAGTTCTTTGGATGTAGTACTGACACAGAAATGAGTATATATAATTATGTATAATTATTCTATAATGTATATTTAAGATCTTCTTGAATTCAATGTGAATTAAAAAAAATTGAAAAAAAAACATTCATCCTCATGAGCATCACTAAAGATTCTTTTATTCAACAACAGAACCACCTCCCTCAAAAAAAAAGCAAACCTCTCTTTGACCTTTTTGTCATGAATCTGGTATAACACCATAAAAAAGTCTGTAAACTGCTCTTGGCAATTATAAAGCTCAGAGAATGAAAGAAAACTGTCATTAGGATGTACTTACAGATACCAGCCCACAATGTTTGGCAAACATCCAAACTGGCAAATGGAGCTGAATTTAAAAAAGAGCCCTGGGTCAGTGGGATAATTAGGCAGTTTTGTTAAAGGTTTGTTGATATAAATGCGCAGGAGATTAGCCTCTCCCCTCAGCTCTGGGTAATGACCATGCTTAACAGGTGGCAAGCAAATGGGGAAACATGAAATTGATACAAAATTTCCTGCTGTCTCCTTTTCTTGCTTTGTTTTCTCTTGCTCTCTCTTTGGCAGTTAATTTACAAGTGCAATACAGATTGTGATGAGGGCATTGTCACCTCTTCACAGCTAATTGTCTTTAATCTGCACTTTGGTTATTTGTTAATGTTTCCAATATTTGGTTATACTTTAAGAGGTATATCAATGAGTTCACAAAGCATTTAAAAAGCAGAATTTTTAACTATTCCAATAGCATGATTGTTTTAGAAGTACTTAAGTAATTTGAATATGATGTGCTCATACTATAACTCCCCTCTTCTGTTTAATCTATTTTCAGTGTCGCTAATTTTGAAGGTAATGGTGCGCCAGAGTCCTGTCCAGCTGGTATAAGGCACAAGTGAGATGCAGAACACACACAAATATGAAGTGCAATTTGGATGCACTTATTGAGCTAGAACCCGTGTCTTTGGAAAGTGATAAAAAACTGTGGGACCACGATGCAAACACCCAGAGAAGGCACCCCAGCCCAGAATCAAATCCAGAATTGAAGAGGTGTGATATACAGTACAGTAGATCTCTGCTGCTATTTCAGTTACTGTAAATTCTCCTCCCCACATGTCCGGATGGTTCCCGAGCTGGGCACCATCTGAGTTGGATGCTGCATCACTGCCATGGTTCCAATAGGGACACAGTGAATACAGTTATCATTTAGGAGGATTTGCTGGTCTACAGAGAACTGCATGGAGTACTGGCACACAGAAGGACATGATGGAGGATTTAAAACTCCACACTTAGTACTTTTTTAGAATTGTGTAATGTTAGCAGGCCCAGAGGGGTTGGACAGCCAGTTGACCTTGGACCTCTATAGGTTTTTTTTTCTCCTTACAGGGGAGTTTTTAGTTCCTCTCCTCCGTTGTCTTCTGGCTTGAATTGAATTGACTGTAAATGGCGGAAGACTCCTGCAATATACAGAAAATAGAAGTTTACTTATATAAAGTTTCTTATCATTCAACGTTCTATTGTATGACAGTACCAGTTGTTTGTAAAGTGTGTCTTTTTAAGTATTATGTTACTGAAAATAACTTTCATGTTTAAAGCATCTTTTGTCAGAGAACCAAAATGTCTGATGGTTAAAACTCTTAATTGTTTGTGTGTTTAAGTTTTTCACAGTGATGCTGATAGTTCGAGTAAAAAAAAGCTGTAAAACTGTTTTATGATATCTTGAATTCCGACTAGTACTCAGAGTTAATTCACTGACAGCAAAATACTGTATTCTGTATTTATACTTAATTGAAAGAAAATAATGGATTTTTGAATAACTTAATTGTTTTTATATTGTAGTTCAAGCTTCAATGTGTTGGTAGAAGCATCTTTAAACCTGTAAGAAGAATTTGTGCATTATTGACAAAAGCTGTGTTAAGCCCTTTTCCCATTTCAAGTTATTGATTTGACCTTATGCGATGCTTATGAACTGATTACCATTTTGTGCAGTTAAAATTTTTGCAATGTGACCGATTTCTGGACAGAATTACAAATGTGTTTGCTTTTTTCCTTTTCTCTGTCATGATTGAAAATGTTTGGGCTCAGATTGAAACTTTTTTTTTATAAGAGCAGATCTTTTTACTTAACTTGCAATCTTTAAAAAATTAGAAAGATGCCTCTAATGCCTTGGTTAAATGTAACTTGGAAAAGTTGTGACAATTGTAATGGAATAGACATGTCCTTTTAAGTCAGTAAGTCCTCTGCTCTCTGCCTCAATATTATATTTAAACACCCTTCACGGCTTAACATTCACAAAGTAAAGCAGGCAGCTCCGAGATTGGGTCCACCTTAGGAAAAGTCGTTCCTTACTAGAATTACGTCAGACATCTCACATCAGGCATCTCACATTTCTCCATTTCTTTCTGTTACTTGCTCTATGAGCAAGAGTGTTTTTTAAGTGATGTCTGGTCCAGACTTGTCAGAGTTAGGGTTAGGATTAGAGTTTGATGCGTCTTTCTTTCTTGGTAGTCATATAATGGGACATATATATTATTATTATGGTTATCCAATCCATGACAAACGTGTAAACCTTTTTACAGTTCACATTAGCAGGAATAAATGAACTTGTAAAGATGTGAGAAGACAACTCAGACTCATCTGAGACTCAATAACTGATTACTAGAACATTATATGTCACGCTGTACTTATTTTTCTGTAAAATGATGCGGAAGTTATTGAAGTTGTTTAAATGTTTTACATAAGCTGATATAAGTATTATGGAAACAATGCAAAAAGTGGCTACAAAGACCATACTGTATGGTACACTAGAAAATAGCTTTTTTTGGAAAAATGAAATATGAACAATTCAACATAACCGTGACATGGTACTTTGTCATTGTGATCAAGAGACCCATGAGAAAGTGTTATGCTGCCATAAGGCCTTCATGCATAATGGCAGTGATACTATTGATGATTAAAATATGTTGTGAGCACAATGGCACCTGGAAGGAAAACTGACACATAAGGAAAACTACAGCATAAGAAATCTAAAAAACAAACTAGTTTTAGGTTATCTAACAACAGATTTCAGTCAAATGTTATATAACTTCATCCTGTTTGTAAGGAGAGGAGTTCTGATAATGCTAACATTATTTTTTAAGATTTCATTCTCAGCTATCTGAAAGTATTCTAGAATTCCTCCAAATAAATTCTCTGTGCAATAGGTGATAATCCATTAGAGATTTATGAATGACCTACCTGCAGAACCAAGTGCCTTTTTCAAGAACAGTAAGTTTGTGTAGTTGCTCAGAAACCTTGGCTTTGCTGAAACCAAAAGGATGAAGCCAAGCTTTCCGAGCAGCTAAACACCCTTTGAAAGGGTGTGCTACAAAGAAGGAGTGATCTTAATTAGCCCTTGAGGCAGTTTGGCTCTTTGTAGAGTTTGAAAATGCAAATTTGTGAGACTGTAATTTCATGTTTGTGTAAATCTCACATTTCTGTCTCTGCCCACTTGCACGTTTTTTTTGCATCCTTCCACCCCATCTTTATCTTTAAAGAGGGAGAATGGGGGAATGGGAGGGAGGTGGGGAGCACAGTAAAGGCAGTGAGTAAGAATAGGCAGTAACAGCACAGTCACAAATCATTGTGAAACTATCCATCACAAAATGTTTCTCCAGGCTTAGCTCTTGTAGATTTGATCATGAACACATACTGTATGTGAATGTACTTGCTTCCTCACCACATACAGTACCATGAAGTCAAATTTTTCACAGAGCGTTCACAGTTCGTCCTACTTACACACGTAACCTGCACTCTGCTCCTTCTCGTTTGATTTCTTAGTGCAGTTTCCATTCTCTTGCCGTAAGACATGGGATGAGAAGCCATTGTATGGGTTCTCATCACCATGAATCATTGAAGATTTGATCATGACTCTTTCACAAAGCCAAGTGGAAATTATTCCTTGAGAAATACATTTCAACCACATCAACCACATCTATATGAGAGACTCAGTGTCTGCTGTCAGGAAAGCATTTTTCTTTTTTTAACTTTCTTCTTTACATACTTTCTGCCACTTCCTGTTCACTTTCTGCACAAAACAAATGTGGCAGATAGTTGACAAACTCTATGTATATTATACAGTATGAATACTGTATAATAAAGTGTTCTACAAAGGTCTGGTAACCTTATAAAATATATAAGAAGAATATTATTAGTAAGGTTATATCAGGCATGCAAGAGAATTCCTTTTTTATCCCCTTTCCTCAACCACTTATTAGATTTATATGTGGAAAATAATCTAGAGTTGGTATTATAAATTCAACAGACATACAGTACAAGTCTTTGAAATAGAACAATTCTTATTCAGAGCCTTAAATGTTAGCATGTTAGCAGACATTTAAACATTTTACGTCATTCAGTGTAAACTTGCCAGAACAGGGTTAGATGTTCAAGCAATTGAGTTTTAATGAACACCCAGATAACCAATATCTGTACATATTGTAGTTTTGTTCTCATCAAAAACATTACAGTATGGTTTGGTAGCTGGACAAAATATTTCATCCAGTTTTTACAAAAGAAAACTTTTTGCTGGAACTGTGTGTTTGGTTATGTTAGACATGCCCCAGCATTAGGGACACTATACTGTAAACAGGTGCTGTCCTTTGGATGAGATGTAAAACCAAGGTCATGACTCTCTGTGGTCATTAAAAATCCCAGGGTGTTTCTTGAAAAGAGTAGGGGTGTAACCCTGACATCCTGGCCAGATTTCCCTTTGGCCCTTACCAATCATGGCCTTCTAATAATCCCCATCTATTAATTGGCTTCATTATTCTGCTCTCCTCCCCACTAATACTGTAGCTGATGTGTGGTGAGCTATTGGTGTGGAGGAGAGCAGGTGGATGCTGCACATTGGTGGTGGTGGAGGGGAGTCCCCATTACCTGTAAAGTGTTTTGAGTGGAGTGTCCAGAAAATATAAGTGTAAGCAATTATTAATTATTATTATTAAGTATAACAGCAGAGACTGTGTAATTACTAGAAAGGAAACTTAGTCTATTTACTGTACAGACCCATTGGAGAATATCACAAAAAGTATTTTTCAAACAGATATGTCTAAAAGCAGCACCCTGATAGTTAGGAAATCCTATTTAGGAAGATAAAGATTGTGCAAAATCTGTTTCATTAGAAATGTAAAATTTCTATTGTTTTGTTTTCAAGTTTCAAGTTCTGCTGAAATTTTGCGATTCTTTTCTTGATAAATGCTGAATTGCAACATTTTAGATTAGCATTGTACTTGTCATTAATAAATCTTCTGTAAGTGGAATATTAACTAAAACATTAACAGGGTCACATAAATGTGATAGTAACCCACATCAAATGTAGATTAGTTGCATGGTACTAATAAATCCCTAATCCATGTCATAGTCTGAATGACTCCTCCATTCCTAGCCCAATGACTATTTGCAGAAGGTAGTCTGTTCCATTTTTGATGCTTTGTAAAAGTACACTTTACACTTTATCTGATGTCGTTTCACATCAGCACATGAAAACAGGCAAATAATCTTATGCTTACAAAACGTCCTTCTGTGCATTTCTTATAGTAATAGTAACATCAGTTAAGCTTTCCTAAACTGAAGCAGAAGCAGCATATAAATATATATCTTTTGAACAACTGACTTCTCTTTTTTTTCTTGTGTTGATTATTTTAAAACCCACTCGTTGTCACGTACAGTCAAAAGCTTTTGAAGTTAATGAATAGCTGCGGGATAGTGACACAAGACTTGTACAAACTGTATTTTGTAACTAATGTAAAATTGCATTTAAAATGAGAATCATAATATAACACTGACCTAGATGTTATTATTCATAATAATAATAATAATTCTGGACATGCCACTCAAAGCGCTTTACAGGTAATGGCGACTCTCCTCCACCAATGTGTAGCCCCCACCTAGATAAGGTGATGGCAGCTATAGTGCACCAGTATGCCAACCACACATCAGATATGAGTGGGGAGAAAAACAGATTGATTAGAATTACTAGGAGGCCATGATTGGTAAAGGCCAAGGAGAAATTTGGGCAGTATGCTGGGGTAACACCCCTACCTGGGATTTTTAATGATCAAAGAGAGTCAGGACCTCAGTTTTACAACTCATCCAAAGGATGGCCCCTTTTTACAGTTTAGTGTCCCCATCACTATACTGGGGCATTAGGACCCACACAAGCTGTGGAGGTGAGTGCTCCCTACTGGCCCCTCTAATTCTTCTTCCAGCAGCAACCTTAGCTTTCCCAGGAAGTCTCCCATCCAGGTACTGCTTATCTTCAGTGGGTTGCCAGTTGTAAGCTGCAGGGTGATATGGCTGCTGCATCACTGTGTTGCAACATTTATACTTATAGCTTGAAAAATGTGTAAAGTTCTAAAAAGTTCTAAAGTGCACCACAAAGGTGGACAGAGACCACCACTGCATCATCAAATAATTACTGACCCATGATATCACAGACTCAGATCCTATTTTAGGATGAAAATTACATGCTTTTACTTGTATTTCCTCTAACCTAACATAATGGAACAGATAAGATGTCAAGGTCTCCAACAAGCAGCTGTTAAAGCATTCATTATTTTCCTCGACCATGTCATTTACGTCAATATATAAACAGTTATGAAGTTGACTCACATACACTCAGAATGCAACAGTCCCAGTGGGGGAAACAGCTACAATATGAAGAGCTATTATTATGAGCATTATATTAGCTCATTAATTTGCTTACAGATTTAGTGACGTACCAGTCTTTATTCACAGGAAAAAAATCACTCTAGATTGCCAAGTGAAACAGACAATGACCGGATGATCAAATCATGCATACATCACATTCCCTAGAGTTGAGGGCCAAGTTCATGTCAAATCCATAATAACTAGACTATCCTCACTATGGCTTGTTTCCCTGGACGCACGTCACACACTGTTTGAAATCTACGTAGAGGATGTATCGATCTTCCTGATGCTTCCTTTCTCACAAGCTCAAAACAGCATCAGCCACGATACATTTCATAGGAAAGAAAACAACACCTCCTCCTTTTTCTAAACTTCATTAAATCGAATAATAAATTATTATGTTGCTTAACAGATAGAAGCCCTGTTTACCTCAAGGGACGACGATGCAGAGTATATGAGTGATATGCTTCTTTTCTGGATTGCCAAGGAAAAAATAAGGTTTCTGTATATCTCCTTGCAAGTGACACAAACACAAAGTGTGTCACGTGGTTTACCAAATACACTGAAACAGGCAGGAGTGTGGGAATAAAACAAAAAGTTGAGTTTGAAATGAATAAGGAAGATCCCCTGGAACCATACAGTATCATATTGAAAAAGACAAGAGTATGGGAATAAAACAAAATGTTGAGATTCAAATAAATACACAAAATCCCCCAGCACACTATCAAACAAAGGGTGATTTCACTTGACCTTTTAATCTTCCAGTAAATAATTTTCAAACTTACAAATACAGTATTTTGACTTCATACATTAAGCTCATAAAAAAGAATCCATATAAATCAATTCTGAATTCTGAAACATAAATTGATTCTGATGCTGTCCACTGGAACTTTGAAGAATTCTTTTGAGGCCTTTGAATATTTGAATTAGATACATTAGCAGTTTTGTCTCTTCTACACCAAAAAGGTTCAATTATTGTTCCTACTTTCCTAGTGTAGGATATTCCTGAACCCAGTGATGAATCTGATGGCTCTTCTCTGAACCCCTTCCAGAGAAGCAAGGTCTTTCTAGTATCTGATGCAGATGGATATGATCTGCATGAATGAATGGTCAAAAATCCCTACTGAGACACATCTAAACCTATTTAAAAAACAATAGGAAGTGTTTTCTTTGTATTAAATTAAAACCAATACTGGACAAATCCTTGGCCACTTAGCTACTTACAGTAGTTAACAGGTAAAAGTAAAACATATGAGCTACATACAGTAGGTTGAATAAAACTGTAAAACATTTTTATTTTGCTGTTTCTTACAAAACATTATATTCTGCTCCACTTATGCTCACCATGAAATCCTGTGCCTGCTCTGTGGTTCCTTTTGAGAATGTGCCAACCACAGTGGCATGCTATCACATTAACATCTGCCCTCATCTAGTAATTCGCCACTATCAAGGTCACAATGGTGACAACCATGTCATGAGACAAGTCGGGTTTCCTGACCATAGGTCATCTGCAAGGGACTTGCACCATTATTTTGAACCACATGTACTACAGTTCAGTGTTTCAAAGCACATCGGCATAAATATCATTCTCACATGGATTTCTGCTGGATTTTCACCATTCTTGACCAGGAATTTGATCATGTCTTTGTAGTCACTGTTAATAAAATGCATGATTTTAGGGCAGAGAATTCATCCAGAATGTGTCCTCAAACCAGGAAGAATATTTTGCTCATTGTAAAACTAAGCACAAACGATATATTTCAGACAAGCTGAAAAAAACAGTGATGTGTTACATTCCTTGATCTAGTATTTTCATACTTTAACAGACAGAGATTGCGATTAGTTTCCTTCAGCATGCCTTTTGTATTATAACTCCTGCCATTCAAATTGAGAAATTCCAAGACCCTGACAAAAGAAAGCATCACTGTGGAAATAAAAGAAATCAATGCTTCCTATAGATGCCCTCATCATGGTATGTAACCAGCGCTGACTGTCAGCACATGCACTTGTGCTCTGTTTTCCCAGCTTGATTAGTTTACTCGTCTAACGCAAGGAGAAGAACAGTGATTAAGAATAAGACAGAAACAACTACAATAACAATTAGCTGAGGATGAAACAATCAATGCAGCTGCAGGATGTTATGAAACTGTCTGCCAGGAATGCTATGAGCAACTGCTTTTTAATTAGATTTCAATATGGAACATCCTTGAGCCTTTCTCAAAATCTTCCACCACATTTAGTTAACACTGTATTTCAACAAATAATACAAGTACTGTAGTTTTGAGCACAGAAGAAAGAGGAATCATGCTGCATATGCTTTATTCTATTGACTATGGCAGTCTTTGAAAAAGTTAGAATCTACAATATCCACAATAATAACTTGGCACATGTTACTTTGTATTTTCATACTGTATGTGCGAATCAAAACATAATCTGTAATATATAAAAAATACTTCATGCACTTAGAGAAAAAAAAATAACTTTTTCATGAACTTGACCTTTTCTTGCTTTGAAACTAGGCTTAAAATGACATTATTGATAAATATAAAAATTCAAAAGTGAATTTACCTTAATGATATCTTACTAAACACATTACTGTAATATTCCTCCCTTTCTTTAAAACATCTGTTAAGGCAAATTAAATAAATATCAACTACATTATTTTAAAATATACCATTAGTACTTCATATTATATTAGTTTACATATTGCTAGGAGTAATGTTTTTCTAATAGTTAAGATATACTTAATATATAATTAAAGATTGTGGTTATGATTGTGTGTTCTGAGTAGAGGAGAAGGGGTGGATTCAATTAAGCATAGTTTTACAAATTATAAACACGATTTTTCAGCAAACAATGTATTTTTTTTTCAGTGCTTGTTATGACTGCACCTTGTGCGTGAGGGAATGTGTTGTTGTCATTTAAAAGGGAAACAACCACCCTGTGCCTCACAGTCATAATGAAAATAAGTAGGACTTAATGAGAAAGAGGATGCTGATCTAATTATTGAAGGACGTGTTCAAAGGGCCCCATACTGTATATCCTTTGTTTAAAAGAATAGCAAATAAAAGCCATTGTGAACATTTTATTCTGTAATAACTCTCCAGATGTTGCCACTAAAGGGAGATAAGTAACATCTCATTTCCAAATCTCAGAACCATTTATAGTTTAAGATCCTGGAGAACCTGTTCTTTACAATTATGTGTATTTGTTGTAAAACATTTCTTGATATACATATATTTTTACACTGTAGCATGGTTCTCTTTCCTGTTTCTGTGGAGGCCAGTTATCATGTTGTATCCTTTAAATAACCTAAGAGCTCAATGATTAAAATACTGCAATGTTAGAAGACTTAAAGGGCTGTAGTTAGAGGAATGCTGCTTCGAAGTTTTGCACAATTTTGTGGTATAAATTGTTACAAATCAGACCAACACTAACAGAAAATACTGTTCCCTCACCCTCCTTGTATTTCTGGTTCTATGCATATTTTATTCTGTATTAATTACACATTTATTAAATAACAGGCTTAGGCAAATCCAGGAAAGAGCTGTCATACTTTGTTAATTTGAAGAAATGTACAGAGAGTATATATACAGTATATATACAACAGTTCACACAAGCACTCCCAAGGGTGTAGTTGTCTCTCTGAGAAAAAAAGTTGTTGAATAAAAGGTGACACCTAGTGGCATTTCTCTTACAGGTTAAAATATAATCAATCTCTAATAGTCTGTTAATTATTCCTTGTAACTGAACAATTATTTAATATATAGTTTATTCTTAAAATAGGTTAAATAAAATATATCATAAGCAGTTTATTTCCCTTAAATTATTTATTTCATCCCTTAATGTTCAGTTCTGACTTTAAATCTCTGTTTAATTCTCCTTTGTTTTGTAATGTAATAATTCAGTCCTTGTAATGCAACATTTTTGGGTAACATTTCTTTTAAGACCTTTAAGACCTCAAAAGGCGAAGGGGCAAACCCTTTATAAAAAAGCACAATACAAGCCAAACACATGTCAACCAGTTTGGTTAATTGAACCAGAGATAATCAAGTTCCTGTTTTGTTTTCCTGAAATGCGGAACCCCCTAGTTCTTTTAATTATCTGAGCTCAACAAACATACTATTTTTAAAGTCTGACTTTTCAATAGGATGGTATTTTGGAAAGCTTTTTCAAAGCATTACAGAACTCAGTGTTGGCCGTTTTGAGTCTGGTGCCACAGTTAACAGTTAAATAAATAATGAGCACAAGTATACTGAAGTAAGTACTTTGGGTTTCTTGTCAAGCTCTCTCAAATTTTTATTTTTTGGTGTTCAAAGAGGCCAATGTTTTTTTTAACCCTTTAATTTAGTGGGTAACTATTTTATCATTATCAGTTCAGATTATTTTACTTCTTGCCCTTAACTTCTATATCAGATTAACCTTTCTAAAAATACCAATAGGCATTGTCCAATAATTCAGACACTATAAAGAGTGACCAGGTAACAAGAAAAATAACGATAATCAAAATCATAGTTTTGTTGGAGAAATGAAAAGGTAAATTGTAAATTGAAAACTGTAAATTGAAATAGATTCCAAAGCTAATATAGACTTCTTCAAATGATCACAAATGAACAAATACACAGGGTGTCAGGACAAAGGTAATCTACCCGTAATCAATAAGATTTAAAGGGGTGATATGTGGAGCTGAGTGGGAGTGATTGGAGAGTTATTGGAATAGCAGCTAAGGCATTTGCTGTGTTTCTGAAATGTCTGAGGTTAATTGTTTTCTAGTGACATCAGATGTCCTGCTTGCAGGACATAGAGAAATATACATCTAACTTGCAGGGTGGAGAAATATACATTTTCTAACATGTAAAGTCATATACATTAGATGAAGAGACACAATACTGTATAAGACACACTACTGTATTGTATCCAAGTATCTACTGTATGTCTGGCTTGTTCTAAAAAGGATATACTGAAATACTTGGACATCAGAAGTTCTAACGACTGAATAGCTTTTAAAACTGTATCAAAAAATTATCTTGCCCTGTCTTGAATGAAGAAATTTACAGTTTAGTAAAAGTCTTAGGACAATTTTACACTAACATTTGTATTTTTTTGCTGTAAGAGTTCCTAGTGAAAGACTGACTTACTGTACTATAGTCAGTACATTGTATTGGCAGTATCGACAGAATACTGTACTGTATATGTTAACATTTCCCAAATTGCATTCCCCAAATTGCATTGTACTGCACACACACTGTATGAATAGTTTTTACTAATTTTATCATTTTATCACAGACTTATGACACAATCATGGTTATGTACAAGATTCTGTCATGTTGTGCAGGCTGTTTCAAGAGTGGCCTAAATAAAAAAAAAATCACACCACTTTATGAAAGAAAAGATGCTCTTCTAAGTTAGGAGATACAATGTTATGTTCTTTCCAGCTCTCTAGATCTGGACAATATACTGTACTGTACTACTGTACAGTACAGTGAAAAGATACCTAGATCATAGTACAGTATATTGGATATACTGAAATGTGGCATTTTCTATTGCTTTTGGTCTGTTGTAGTGGCTATTACATTGGCATATCTGTACTTGTGAATTCAGAAAATTCATGTATGTGAGTATAAAACTGAGCTAAAACGTTTACTGAATATTTACCAGAAATAAATTTACCAGGGTACAAAGGTTATTAATATGCATACATATTACTGGACAATGAGCATTGTGTTTCCCAGACAATAAACATTAAAGTGCTGAGCTGATTATATTCAATGATTTTCATAACTTCACACTAATGTTTCAAGCAAATGAATGTTCAAATATGTATAGAAATAAAATACAGATACTAATTGAATTTTTTCAAAGGTACAGGATTTTTTTTGGACTAGGAAGAGACCACCACACTATTTTTCTTTGTGGAGTGTTTATTCTGAGAACCGTCCAGCACAGACACACTTTAAATTCTTGGCCAATACGTGGTCATCTGAAAAATTATCAGGAATTTGGGATTTTAAGGAATTTTGATATAAAAAAACATGATCTTATTGAATAATGAAAGACTGAGTAAAACTCGGTTCTTATAGCTCTACCACTCTGAATCCCAGCTTGGTTACTTGCCAAGTGTTGCTGGGAGAATCTACTGGCAGGGCTACATTGTTCAGAATAATTGGCTGAGTTACTGCTGGTCCTGGAGCTGGGTGGAATCAGGAAGGGAATCCTCCACCTTACCACATGACGGAGACACCCAGGGCTGGTTGGGCGCCTGCACTGCAGATACCACCAACGTTCTGTTGTTTCTGGGCTCCACTGCTTCTCCATGTCCCACACAATATTTATACGTGAGGTTTGAGCAGGGAGCCGCGTCAGCATGCCTTGGCTGCAAAGGAACAAGTAAAGGTCAATTCCACGCTGCAAAGCAAAACTTAAAAACATGGCGTTTCAGCTGTAGAGCCTTCTTCAGGTGCAAGTCTTCCAGGCTTGAGCTTTCAGGTATATATTTGAATTGGTTTTATAAGCAACACATTACATTCGGTCTTGCTCTTGGAGGTGTTCCGCTCCACAACAATAGTTACAGTAGTTATGGTGTGATCAACAATTCGTATAATTTTTGGTGTCCATATTGGCCTGCAAGTAATATCAAAATATACATACCGGATATAGTGAAAAACTGAATTTTAGGTTTATTTTTTACTACTCAATTTAGAGTATTAGATGCTTATGCTTTCTGTTTTAGTTTTCTTCTCCTGCTTTTATGAGCAAATTTACTTTTGACGCCTCTGTTGAGTAACTTGCCCTTTTGTTAATCTGCTTTAATTTCCAACACTTTGTTTAGCATTCAGCAAAAAGAGTTGAAATGGGCTGCTAAAATCCTCTCCAGTTCCTCTAGTCTCTGGCCACCTGACCGTGCATTTGATGAATTTAGCATTTGACCATTTTCTAACAGCTGGTTCAACTGCTCTGACTCAAACATTCCATTTCACTTCTGACCTCTGAAAAAATAGACTGGCTTCAAATAAGGTCAGTCAGAGAATCTGCTGTGTGTGGCCTAGTGCCTACTGTCACACACATATCTGTTTAATTAATATAGCGTTGAGGGTCATTTCTTGGTTAATGAATCCTAGGCTCCAGCCTAATGAGCGGTAATAAAAAGCATTCACTTGGCAAAGACAACCCTAAGGCTCATGCTGTTTCATTACATCTGCTCCATGAGAACCTTGTTTAATATTGAATTACAACCCGCTCAGCCAAGTTCTTATATTTGTGGTAGCAAAGCTGTGAATGGGGAGTATCGGATGCTGTAATATGGAAATTCCTTCGTAATGCAGGCTGCGGTATTGTATGATTACTTAATTCATTTAGTCAAGTAATTTTGTTCATGCTGCCAACTGCAGTGCAAGATTTACAGCAAACCTAGGCAACAGGGTCTATACAAAGACTCAGAATACAGTATCACTTTTCCTGCAACTAAGCTATTAACAGTTGCTTTGGGACCGAATGGAGCGATATAGGAGATGTTACTTGATTAGTAAGTAAATTTTCTTTGCTGTTGCTTTGTACAGGAGGCCTTCAAGTCAGCATCATATTGCAGTTTGTTTACCTTTTCAATGAATATAGAACAGTTTTAAAATAAAGTACTTTTTACTCATTTGTTAACTTGTATGTCATTATTCATCATGTCAAAAGGTTTAAGGGACTTCTTCTTCTTACATTAGATGTTTTAATCCATAGCTGGAGTGTTTATGGAGAGTTAAATGCTGTTGTTATCGAGTCAAATGCTTTGGTGGTGGTCCTTTACTTTTCTGAATATACAGTACTTGTTGTGGCCCGTAAAATGTTAAGAAAGTTCAGGCATACACATTTATAAGTCAGAAATGTATTTCTTCTGATAATGGCTGGAGAAGTACCAGCCGCACCCCTGCTTTTTTATTACAGATGTAATAAAATGCATTCCAGTGTTAAAATATAGCTTTATGTCAGTAATCAAAACAAGCTAGAGGGAAGACTGGACAGTACACTGACTCACTCAGTGGAAAATGGTCGTTTGTATTCGCACAAGAATTTTATATTGATGTCAGTGCACACATGGGGAATAACATTATTAATAAAACACTCCAATAAAAGACACACTTGGGTATGGTCATGAGATATATAGATCATGATGTTAGTGCTTCACACAGTCATACATGTGTCTGTTTGTGATCACAGTAATCCCATGCGCATTTTTAAATTATTGGTGTTACTTTGTTTATTCAGTGTGAAAATGATTTCTGTTTTTTTTTTCTACAGCAAAAAATAAAAAATATAAGCTGAATATTAATTAAAAAAATAAAAACTTTGAATGTGCTCCCAGTGACATGATCTTACACTTGACTAAATTAATGCTTTTAAGTCTAATATAATTGTTTCAATAAAGTTCTGGAGTTTAATTCTGCTCAGATTCTACCAAAAAAATGTAGTGTAAAGAGTGAAAGTATTGTAAGTAGTGTAACTTGTCTTTACATTAAAATACTGACAATAAAGAAGCTTTTAATGAAACTAGTGCTGCAGGAAATGCTTTTTGATATATTAATATTAATAATAAAAATCTAAAAAAATCAGACAACATGTTTGCAAATGTAATGTAATTTAATGCTAATTACATTTAATGCAATGGCAGGGAAATGAAGATTGTATGATTGACAATTGACAATATGATTGACAGCCTTTTCAGTATCCAACATTGGCACCTACTGTAAGAAGTTTCATACCGAGATAAAAGTTTTGCAGAGTCAAGTGCTGGTATCTATCTTGTGTCTTGTCACACAAATAGGATATTGAAACCAAATCATTATGATTCTTGGAGGAATGTTAGGTAATTAAAAACGGCTTATCATCCAATTGCATTCATTAAAACTGCTCATTTTATTACTTATTTAGAAGAACCAAAATCCTATGTATTTAATGTGCTATAATATATACAGTATAGCATACAATAACAGTGTATACTGTATATTATATGCCAGTTCATATATTTTCATATGAAATTTGTATGGTTTAGAATTTCTAAACAAGGGATCACCATTACTACTACTACTGCATCTATATGTCTATCAAGCAATGCTCTCAGCTTTGAATTTAAATTCTTGATGCTAATGTTTAATTTTCTACTTCTTTCATTAATTATAAACATATAATTAATACTGTACATTTTACAGTTTGTTCTTTCCAATTCTCTTTATGGACTACAGCCAAACAGCAGTTTAGACTCAATGCCTTGATCATTCTTGGATTAGATTTGAACCTGAAAGTCCTGCAAGCCAAAAGTATCTACAAGTCCATAGTTTACAGTATGTCACATTTCCAGGGATGCAATGATGTGACTGGAGTTCTTTTCTGTGACAAAAGGATAGTTCATAATTTAATTCATTATCTTCATGTCACAAACCAACAATGTCATTTCTTTCTTCCACCAAAATACTGTATACTTCACAAATGTACTTGAAATACTCCTCTTGGCCTACAGATACTCCTCGTGTTCTTGGCCTACAATCAGAACATGATCCCTATCATTGTGAATTTAAAGAAATGTGAATGTTAACAACTTGAAATCACTAAATGTTTTTTTTTTTATCTCATCTCACATAAGCAACTCCATGAGGAGTCACATGGGGAAAATGAGGAGGAGCAGGTAGTCTCCTTTGACTTGCTCAAATATTGATCTACAAGCTCCACATTAACCTACAGGAGAGGAAATTTCACAAATAGAATTTTAAATGATTAAGTGAATAAATGTCTCATTAGACAATCTTTTACTGGTCCCTCGCCTTTCAGAGTAGATTATGGCAATCTCAGCAACTGTGAGGGGAGAATGTGAAGTTTATATTGGCAGTTACTCTAACATAGTAACCATAAAAGATCATATTTGTTATGAAGATGATGTCTGGAATTTTGCTAAATATAAGACATGACCACATTCTGAAACTAGACAGAAGCTAATTATTTTGGCGTGTCTAGTTTCAGATCCTAAGTGAAATGTATTGAAAATATGCACCAAAAGGGCAGTGTCAGATTGTCAGATTGAGCTTTGAAGCCTTTTTAACACATTCTCATTTCTAGGACTTCTCTACATTTCTTGTTTTGGAGAATACATACAATGAAAGACAGAAGTTGACTTTACTTTCATGAATAATGTAAAAACCCTTTAAAATATCATTTGCATTTCTTATTGATTGGTTTGGGTATAACAAGGGAATAATTATTTTATTGTTCATATTTGACCAGTATGACTTAATTGAAATCTGTTCTTTCTTAAAAAAACCTTTTTTAAGAAAATGTTAAACATTACTAAACACAATAAAATAAAAACAGGATGTCCTAATAATGTTTTTTATTGTTTTTCACTGTTGTACACTCTGTGTGGTACTCTCCATGCTCACAAAACGTACTAGTGCATTTCTGAGCATGATGAAAGTCCTGTGTGTCTTCCTTTTCCTAAAGAATATGTACACCTGAGAGTGTGCTGCAAGAAATTGTATCATCAATTCAATTCAAACTTTATTGTCCCATTTGGGGAAATGTGTTTTACAGCACACTCCCAACATAATAACACAATAAGACAAGATTTTACCAAGAAGTCAGTGAAACAGTGATGCAGCAAGACAAGGGATAAGATAGTTACAGTACATTGTTAGATACTGTATATTGCAGTGGGGATAAAAGGTTTCCTGTGCCTATTAGTATTACACCTGGGGACACAATGTGAAATCACAGTGGAGGGGGTGAAAGACACGATCCATAATACACTTTGCTTTCTTTGCTACCCGCTGTGTGGTGAGGAATTCCCTGTATTTAAGGGAATTTGATTTGCCCTAATTAATTTGTTGCTTATTTTGACTTATTTTCCCATCTTATCATTTTAGGATGATGGTTGTCCTTCGTCTCCAACGATGACGATTGTACTTCTGCAGCTCATTTGTTGTGGACTCGATGGTGGCTGTGGAGTCCAAGTCTTGAGGGGAATGTGCATCCACAATGGGGGCAGGGGAATTGTCCTGGCTCTACGGGTGGAGCTGTTGCTTCGGCTTTCTTTCACTCGCGGGCAGCCATCGGTACCGCACGGTGCCTCTTCTTAAGGTTTTTGTGGGCATGTCTTTTCAAGGCGTGCCAGCCAACCCGGCCTTGTGCGATCTGCTCCAATTTCCTGGGAGCAAACCCAGGATGTGCGATGTTGGCTTTCACACAGTCTTTGAATCTCTTACGAGGCTTGCATTGGTTTCTCTTGCCCAGGGACAGCGTGCCATACACTAGCTGTTTGGGGATTCAGGAGTCCTCCATACATATGGCATGTCCTGTCCAACGAAGCTGAGCTTTCAAGATCATGGCTTCAATGCTTGTGGTCTCTGCTTGGTTGTTGACTTCCAGGTTTGTAACTTGGTCTTGCCAGTGGATGCCTAGGATTGATCTCAGGCTACGTATGTGAAAGCGCTCCAGGGGTTTGAGATGTCTTTTGTATACAGTCCATGTTTCACAACAATACAAGAGACTGCTGAGGACAACAGCTTTATACACCATGAGCTTTGTAGACTGCCAGATGTTATGTTGGCTGGCCAATCCTGGCAATGATTTCCTTGTCCAAGGAGCCATCACTGAAGATCACACTGCAGAGGTACTGTACTTGATCTCATCCACTGTCTTCAGTTTTGCTCTTTCGATGGGGATAAAAGGGGGAGCAGCAACTCCCATCCCATTATTTTCCCATCCTATCATCTTAGGATACACACATAAAAAATATTCTGGATTCTCTGAACAGTTATTTTAATCTTGTTATAGAAACACACCTACAGTAAAACACGATTTATTAAATATCACCGGAGATGAAAGGACAGGAGAAAGATTTTCATGGGTGGTTTCCAAGGTATTACCCTATCAGATCATTATCAAAGAGAAGAATGACAATCAGCATTTGTCTTTAGTCTTCTCGTCACTGTTTTGTCAAATCTTTACAATACGTACAGTAGGTGAAGAAACTAACTGTTCAGAGAAACCAGTATATTAATGTGGAGTACATTAAGCTGATTTATGAGAGACTTCACAAAAGTGAAGACTTATGACTTCAGACTTAACTTTTGAAACAGGAAAACTCTTACACAACCCCATGAAAGCCTGAACACCATCCACTATTCACATTTTTTTCTGAATAGATGAACCAACATGCTCTGTTCTAGCATATGAGGGCATAGTTAGTTTCAATACTAATGAGAACTGTGGTATTACATTTTTCAAAATAGCTTGAAAGCAGACCTGTTAGATCTATTTAGGTAAGATTCTCTATACAGTTACAAGTGAGATATTGTTATTAAATTGGGAAGTGGGTCTGCTAAATCTATCTTACAGTTATTCTAAGAGGAATTGAAAGAACATTTGTTGCCCGTACTGCCTGAGTGAATCAGCTCTGTTATTTTAGTATCTAAAAAGACAAGTCTATCATCTTGAAATCTAGTCTTTGAACAGCTATGCAGCGCCATCTATTGGCCATCTGAACCCTGAACTGGTACAGGGGTAGTCAATCTTAGCTTCTTAATTGCATACCATTGCAAGATTCTGAACCTTCTCATAGGTTGTTTCTTCATTGCTTAATTAACTCAGATGTTCCACATCAATTTGAGAATTAAGCATCAGACGTGCAATGGCATAGTATTCAGGTGTCAAGGCACAGCACTTTGTATATACACAAAATATACTAAATGTATTTTGTAGCAGCATATTAAATATGTACAGGAATATATACAGTATACCGATGGAAAAAACAACAACATTTTCTGGAATGAGAATAATATAGTTATAGCTTATGTACTTTCACAAAAAGTTGACAATTTGTTTTAAACAAAAAGTTGTCAATTTGTTCTGACCAGAAATACAGCTCGTGCAGTGAGACATTTAACTTGCCAATCACACGAAAGTTCCTTAGGTGCACTTTCACCCAACGAGGTCCAGGTAGAACAATGCCTGATCAGGTCACCTTTAAAAAGGCCTTAATTCAAAGCTTAGGTCACTGCAAGAAAAAGGCCACACACAGTCAGTTTTCTGTGCATTCCATAATGCCTCGAATGTCATCAGAAGCAAGAGAGGGGGCCACTGGTAAGCTACAGGCAGGCTTGTCATGTCCCAGTGTTGCCAGACACTATGGAGTAAGCCACTCTGCAGTACAGGACAGATGACTGTCCATTGTACTAATTACAATGCATATATTTTTCTTAGCACATTTTTATTTTATTCTATAGGATAGTACTTGTTAACACCTTTTCTTTTCTTTCTTTTAAAAAAATATGTACAGTATAAAACTATTCACTACATATTAATAGAAAGAAACATCCAATTTAAAATCTACCCTGCTTTTTCAAGGGCAAAACATATTGTATTTTGTATTATTTCTAAATATTTTATGTTGTGTTGAGTTTTTTCAAAATTTATTCCTTGTGTCTGTTTTCCAATACCCACAGAATATCCAATACCAGTCTGTTTTGGCATTTGCAATTTCAATTAATGCAGTACATGAAAAATCTAGTATACTAACAAAAAATAACTAACAGAATTACTTTTTGTAGCCTATTAATAACTGGTTTTAATAATGTTCTTATTATATTTGTGTTAATAACTTGCTTGTAGTGCATTTATTACAGTACATTTCATTTGCAGCCCATGATTTGTTTTTATAATTGAAAGCCTTATGTAACTCAGGGTGTTAACACAGATTGCAACATTTTCCATCACTTTGACCTGAAAGGTAAAATTGTGTCTGAGAGAGCAAGGCAATGCTGTTATTTTGCATTACAGGCCCAAAGCCTCAGTCAGCATTTTTCCTACCATGAATATATTCTTCCATCCTTTTTCCATTAATTTTATCCAGAGTCCTGTGGAAACTAGACTCTGGTAGCAACGGGCACAAGGCAGGATACACCCTGGACAGGACACCAGTCCATCGCAGGGCACATACAGACACAAACACACACTCAGGGCCAATTTGACATACAGTATATTTATTTAGATTTTTTTTTTCTAGCCTACCAGGGCTTCCTTGATTACTGGCATAAGCACTTCCTCTGCTTTGCAGAATTAGAAGATATAATCACACTGTGTAAAGAAAGTGTACCAAAATACAAGTTATAAAATGCATCATGGTCATTGAAAAGTCTTTAAAATAAAGTACTGTACATTCTGGTCCACAACTGCAGCCCATTACTCATAATAGAGAATCTAATTGAAAGAGTATTACGATGTGAGCGTATAAGCACACTGTCTTTGACTAATCATCCCAGTATGCTCACCTTTTTGAAACTTTATTACTGTATGACTCATAATATAGAATCTAATTGAAAGAGTATTGAGAGTGAGTATACTGGGATAATTTTACATGGATTAGTCAGAGACAGACTCACATACACTTCTTTTCTTCTGGTTGTCCTATCCATTGTGGGTGGGATATAATCAGCTAGGCGATCATCAATGGAACCAGTGTCACCACATATACTGCCTTATTGACAGATGTACCAATTGAGTCTAGGAGAGAATTTCATTAGATGCCCTGTATTATTAATAGTGCAAAGAATTAAGAACTTGCTGCTTTTAGATTTTCAATGGAATACCATTTTAATATCAAGTCAGCCCAGTCCTATACAAGTGCTACAAATAATATACTGTATATATATATTATCATTTTTTAAATAGACAGATCACAGTTTTATGCATAGCCTATTTTTTTTACCGGACATCTCAGTGTCCATTGAAATGCCTTTATTTCTTAAAAGATTGAAATTTACTTTTTACATTACATGTAGTCAGGGTTAGTATTGAAGGTATTTTACTTTTCAATGCACTCCTATGGTTTGGCAGCAGAGGGCACATTTGTCTAAAGTTACAGCTTTTTTGAACTGTGGAGTCATCTCTTCACTTCTCCTTTTCTATTTGCTGGCTGATGAATCCCTGCTCTTAATATTCAGGGAGCATACATGTATTGCTTTGCAAGCACTGTCCCACAGATAAAAACTAAAACTGTGAACATGAGTAACATCAGTATTTAAGGCACACACTTATTGCTGTCTGCATAATGACAAAATGTGTTCAAGATGTAAATGAAGATGCTTGCTAAGGCATATTTTCAAGAGTATTTAATTTGCAGGACTCAGGAAGAGGCTTAGATTTTATCTCCTAATAAAATAGCATCATCAAAATAATGCATGAACAGCAAATTAAAACTAAAGACATTCCAGCAGCATCAGTAATATGCAGAAATTTAAGGAAAGACTCAATCACAAATCTACTACGCAGCATTTATCATAATTAAGCCATTGTCTCCAGAATAATTTAGGATGAATCAAATTTTTGGATTGTAATGTTTGATAGCTGTTAAATGCCATTTTTGGACTCTGTATGCCGTCTTTCAACTAAAATAATTAAAATGCCGGTGAGGATGATCAACATTCCAAACAATGTTTTATGATAAAACTGTAAAGGGTTTCTATTCTTTTATTACCTAGTGTGCAATTGCACTAAACTTTAGTGCAAATATTCACTTCATTTTTATGTAAGAACACAAAGAAGCATAAAAATTGTCAATAGTGTGGGTTGCACTACTTTGATTACATAATGAAGCAAATCCAATGCCTTGTCTGTCAACTCACATAGAACAAAAGTCAATGGAAGGCTTATGTTTTAGAATGCCCATCATACGTGAAAAAGACAAGAGTATAAATCTGTAACAGTGACTGAAACACTGTTTTTGTTGTTGTTGCTGTTGCTGAGATATCAACAACATTATATTTCTGTCATGTAGTGGCTTATGCTCCTACCCATAAACCATAACACTATTCCACGTCCAAGTCATGCACAGATTGCATTCTAGTTCAATGTCATTGCAGGGCAGCACACTGTTATTGTAACTGGCATTTAGAGAAGGAGCTGTGCATCTAGAGGTTAAGCTTTAGTGTAGTTTGCATTTCACTGTCAGATAATGATCTACCATTACACAGAGGGGGTCACATATTATAGGGGGTAAGCCATTGGACTCTTGATTGACAGGTTGTAGGTTCAAGTCCCTACTGCAAACAGTGCTGTTGTAACCTTAAGGCTACACTTTAGCCCACTTGCTCCAGTTGCCCAGTTATATAAGTGGGCACCAGCATAGCTAGGGCATAATCCCTGATATATTTATTCTCCTTTGCTTTATGCCAAAGAAATAGGATGAGCTCAGGCCCAGTCGGATGCTGTAGCTCTATTATGGATTTCAACCCACCATTTTACATAAGTGTAATTTTACATCTTGAATGTGGCTAGGTTGATGAAGATGAAGTTGTGAGGGTTGAAACCTTGAACACAGAAGGTACTTCACTTTCATTTGCCCCAATGAAATGCGCTATTCTTAAAATAGAAAATCTAAATTGTTTTAGATGAAAACATCAACCAAGCAAATTGAAAAAAATTTGGTTCAAGATTTTATAACAGAATTAAGTCTTCATCATGCTATTCTTTCAGAATAAACCACAAGCTGAAGAGTCCTGAAAACTTGTATATGAATTGATAGCTGTTATTAAATTGCTAATTAGTAATTATTTTGAATAAGAATTTTTAACATGTAATACTGAAGAAGGCTCCATTGCCGAAATATTGTGTTTTCTTTCTTCTCTTTTCAGCATGGAATAAACCTATTACTTGTTACTTATATACAATATATGTCTGCATAACCAAAAATTAAATTTACCAACAACAATATTGTATAAGGGGCTAAGGGGCAACTCAAAGTCATGCCACCTGCAGAAGTTCTCAGATGACTCTGCAATTGTGGGATGTATCAACGGTGAGCAGGAGGAGGAGTACAGAGGACTGGTCAGCAGCTTTGTGGAGTGGTGTGGGGTGAACCACTTGGAACTGAATGTAACAAAGACAAAGGAACTGGTGGTAGATTTCAGGAGGAAAAAGGTCAAACCTACTCCTGTCTACATCCATGGGAGTAGCGTGGAGATGGTGGACTTGTACAAGTACCTGGGAGTGCACATCGACGATAGACTGGAATGGTCTAAGAACATCGAGGTCATCTATAAGAAGGGACAGAGCCGACTTTACTTCTTGAGGAGGCTCAGGTATTTTTCTACGCAGTGGTATGCTGGGGCCCTGGGATTAGAGCAGTGGATTCTAAAAGGCTGAACAAGCTCATCAGGAGAGCACGCTCTGTCATTGGGTCTGACCTGGACCCCTTGGAGGTAGTGGCTGAGAGGAGAATGATGTCCAATCTAGAGGCCATCATGGACAACATCTCCCATCCCCTCTATGACAGGCTTGTAGAAATGAAGAGCACGTTCAGCAATAGACTGATCCATCCACGGTGCGACAGGGAGCTCTATAGGAGGTCATTCTTGCCTTCTGCCAGAAGACTGTACAACGCATCCACCTGGCATCTGGGCAGAGGCAACATTGACAGAGACCTGTTTCTGGACTGAACGCATCTACACATCTAATGCTACATCTGTTCTCTTTCTTTTCTTTTCCCGTTTACAACCATTTTTGTGCAATATATGCCAGGGACCCGTGCAGTACATTTATATTTATATCTATATTTACATCTATATTTATATTCATATGTGTGATACGATTTTTCTGTGTACTGTTCTGTTCTAGTTTGTTCTTTGTGCGTCCAGACTGTGAGTAACTCTTTTAGTGCACCCCTCACTGTACTGATTGTATTGTATGTATTGTACTATTATTATTATAATAGTATCATTCGTTACACTGTGGCTGTGTTGTCTGTGTAAAGCTGCTGTTGCACTACAATTTCCCTCACGGGATCAATAAAGTATCTATCTATCTAATAGCAAGTGATAACGTCTTGTGACACCTCTTTCATTTTTGACAACTTTATTGTGGAAATATTCCTAATACTCCTTTTAATGTGTCTATAAAAGCATGAAATGGGTCAATGTCACTTCATAGTATCATTATGTGATGTGAAACCCATGAGAGCTCCTTATTGATATACAGTAGCTAACTTAATGTGGTGGACTTACAGCAAAAAACATAAAGTAGTGTCCAAATATAACACCAGGCATCAAAATCAAGCATGAATATTATTTTAAGGTTATTCAATCCAGGTGTTTCACTTATCAATAACTTTTTTCATAAGAAACACTATTTGCTAGAATTCCTATTTTTTAAGCTTACACTTCCAAAACAGGTAGCGCATCATATCCAGCTGTGGCACTTTATGTACTTCTTAATGGTTTCTTTTCTTTGCCCACATCATCATCAGCATTATATTCTGGTTCTGTACAGCACACACTACATTGCTATTAGTGTAGATTACCTAGAAAAAAAATGTAAGAAAGCGCTGCACCTCCAACCTTAATATAACCAATTGGCAATTTGGCAATTGTATGCAGAATGCCCAAGTATCTATCTGTACAGATTATGTCATTCTTTGTCTACATACAGTAGAAGGTATCTGATAACTTATTGCACCATCAATTAACAACATCATAGCCATGTGATACCTTTCATATCATAATCATGTTGGTTACTCTGTAAATCATCATATTGCTTTTCCTGTCTTCCTGCCAGAATTGTGTTACAAGAATATCATTGTGGATTCTTACCTTACCAACATACAAAGAAATACATTGTTTTCTGTGTAATTTGGTGTGATACCATAAAGAAACAATATTGTTCTGGGATAGGATCTCAAAATAGAAAACATATTACACCAAAATGACAACACTTTTTATCTACATTTTGAAGATGGCAATTAGGCTGAATCATATCCATTATTAATGTTTATCTATGCTGAAAAGAAAAGAGACACAATGTTTTGGCTGTGGAGCCTTCAGGTGTGACGTAATAATTTTAGTCATTATTAGAGAAACAATGTGCCACACTGTAAAAAAATAAAATATTTTGAGTATGAATTTATCAATCAGTTTTGTGTTGATGCAGTTGTTGAATCTGTTAGGATATGGACAATTTGGATATGTGTAATTGTTGCACAGTTATGGTAATGGTTGGACTTTAGTATTTTAAAAAGGCTGTTTGTTCAGCAGTTGCAATGAATGATGTATATCAATATTAATTAGTGTCACAGAGTGAATTAATTTGGGTGTGGGGACAACAGGCGTCAGAGACTATGCTGTCTTTAAGTTTGCACAGAATGGCAGTACTGTATCTCAGTAAGGGTAGTGAAATCGTTTTCCCTTGTTTTTGGGATTCCCATTGATCAAAGATCACAGCTGAGGCAGACCCTGACACTGTTTTCCTTCTCCCTCTGCCCAAAGCTAGACTCAGAATACCACCGGGTAAGGTGGAAGCGGGGGTATAAGTGTTCACATTGTTCAGGATGGCTGGGACAAAGAGGATGCCTGAGAACCATCGAATGTCCATGGATTTTAATCCCTTACTTTGGTCGGGTTGAAGGAAGCATGCCAAGTGACCAACCAGGAATGATTTTGGAGAATAACACTGCTGGACATTTCCTTTGCCACATTGGTTTTCTTAACTGGTGTCCATGGGGTTCTTGTACTTTTCTGAGAGTAAGTGCCTCTTGTGGATAGTGTTATATGATCTGTGTGGTAGCCTTTAGTTAGTTATAGATATGGAGAAGTTCAGGTAGGGAGCTGTAACAGTGTGTGTAAACTGAAAAGGAACTCGTAAAGGTTTATTCCATGCTGAAAGGAAAAGAAAAGAGACACAACGTTTTGGCTGTGAGGCCTTCTTCAGATGTGAGGGAGAGCTGCCGGTTTCCCTCTTTACCCCACACCTGAAGAAAGCTTCACAGCTGAAACATTGTGTCTGTTTTCCTTTCGTTTCAGCATGGAGTAAACCTTTACCTCTTCCTTTGCTGCTATAGATATGGTGGTGCCTATGTAATAAGTAGACTGATAGACTGCAATAAAAAGGGAAAGTACATTGGATGATTGTCTTGTCTGGTGTTTAGGTGCACTGGTGAGGAACCTGGAACCTGCAGGGGAAAAAGGTGTCTTAGCACCCTTAAAATTGCTAGTAATCATGATAGTTATAATTGCTAGGTGGAGTAGGTGGCTATCAAGTAAAAGCTGTTTCTGCATTTAGGGGTCAGCATCTGTGATATTAGCTCTTCAGAAAAGCAAATTACTGTACAATTTTAAAAAATCATAATAATTAACTTCATATATGTAAAAAGACTTAATCGAAAGTAAAAAGACTGTTCTGTTGCCTGCAGTTTTGTGATTGGGTGAAGAATTAATTTATATTCATACCCATATTGATAGGTTTTTGAATAGGTTAAATTTTAAGGTATAGTAAAGACTGAGAAATCTTTTTTTTTGTTATTCACAAGGGTTAAATGAAAAAAAATGTGAGAACATGGAAGTTCCTTTTTCAAGAAAAGAGACTTATTTCAGCTTGTTTGGAAGAAATGTAACTAAAGTGTGGTTCCACAGTTTAGTCACAATGTGGTCACATTTGCAGAATTTCCAATGAACTAGAGAAGGTTTTGTACAACATAAAACACAACACAGAAACTTCATTTTCTTTACTACAATACATAATAATGAATCCTACCATCACTGTGTACCAATAGAGTAAATGCTAATAACCATTTATTTTCTATATTATAAGACTTATGTATTGTACATGTTTGCTTGTAAACTGTATCTCTGAATTATGCAGTGTTGACCATATCTGTATTTCAAGCAAGCTGACCTTTCTTTCACTCTGAGTGGATGTGAGTGGAAACTTAAATGGTTCATAAAACCAGTGGAAATAACTGCAATGTACCAGCCAGTCAGTAGATAAATGAGCTAAATTTATTTGACGGTTTTCTGCAGCATGGGGAGAGACAGCACCTGATATTTATTTGATCATTAAATTCCTCCAGTCAGTAGACCAGCAGATCTATAGGAATGTCGCTGGTGTAAGGCTCTAGGGCTCTTCCGCAGTATTTGTCA
Source organism: Lepisosteus oculatus (assembly GCF_040954835.1). Classification (NCBI taxonomy): domain Eukaryota; kingdom Metazoa; phylum Chordata; class Actinopteri; order Semionotiformes; family Lepisosteidae; genus Lepisosteus; species Lepisosteus oculatus. The sequence continues at coordinate 43,576,108 of NC_090697.1, read as the reverse complement.
GGCTTCTCCAAGCTTGCTAAAAGAAGAAAAAACAAAGACGTAGTAAGCAAACTGACTCTTTGTGCCAGTTTATGCTTTGAGAAAGCTGTTGTAAAGGGTATAATCATTGCAATACATGCATGTTTAGGTGTGAAAGAAGTGTTGAGCTCAGACTGAATGCATTGCAAGATAGGCATATACTGTATGGGCGACAAAGAAATGTAGATTTACTTTAGAATGAGTATTGCTACAGTACTACAAAGCCACTTGCAAACAACTACACTATCCTCCATCCATTTTCTAACCGTTTCTTCCAATTCAGGGCTGTGGGAGAGGGAGAGGTTATCCAGCAAGCAGTGCGTCCAAGGCAGGGTACAGTACACATTGGATTGGACATCAGTCCATCACAGGGCAGCCACACACACACACACACACACACACACACACACACACTAACATAAGAGCCAATTTTGTGAAAAGACAATGTTAACCTACCAGTATGTCTTGGACATGTGGGAGGAAATCAGAGCACCCAGAGAAAACCCACACAAACACAGGACATACAAACTCCACACAGATCCAGCCCAGGTCCAGGATTGAACCCAGGGTCCTGATACTGCAAGGCAGCAATGCCAACCATGATGCCACCATGCCACCCATAATACACTGTAACTTCCCAGAAACAACTGATTTCTAAAGCAATTTTTATGACAAATGCCAAAACAAAAATATGCAAAAAGACATAGTTTATAGTGTGTGAAATTATAACAAAATGAAACTAAATTTTTGTAGCCCCTGCCTGTCTCTGTCTGCCCATGACAAATAAGCAAATTAATTGTATTGCATACACATGCAATAATATTGGAACTAATTGAATGTATTTACAATGAAAAAAAAATGAGACACAAGTGAGAATAAATGCATGTTTTTCAGAAGCTCACAACAGTCTTATGGTCTGAGCTCATACTGTATGTTACAGTTTTTACACAGTTACTTATTTTCCTGTTTTGATCCCTTTCGGTTGCAATCTTCTTGGTGAAAAATTAAATCTTTCCATATACAAACAGAAATGTATGAAGCAATCACTTAAGCTGAGCAACCCCATAGCTAAAAAGGTCAATTTAAACTATTTTATACAGTAGTCAAAGTTAAATTGTCTTGTGTATACGAGTTAAATGTACTGAATAATGGAGATTATGACTTCAATTGGAAAAATGGTTTGCTGTTATTGTTATTAGCAAGATTTGAAAAAGCAGAGAGAATTTCCTATTGTGAGCGATAATGTGAAAAGGAAAGATTGTTGAAAAGGCAATTTTAGTTTAAAAAACAACAGTATATGGGAAATGCAATTTCCCAAGATGACAAAATGAAGTGTCTCATGGTCATGCTTCCCAGGAATAGTTAAATAAATCAAAGCAATAGCAGTTAGGGAAATGGCATAATTTACATGATTATCAAAACATCTTAATATATATTTTATAAATGAGTGGAATTTATAAAACAAGTTAAATTGAAAAGAAGAAATTATAGATTTTAACAGTACTATATATGCGTTTTCACAATATCCCAGAAAATGAAATGCCAAATACAGAGCCATGGTTTTTTAAGGTCTCATCCAAAGGTCAGTGGATGCTACCACCAATAGCACGGAGTCCCCTGTCAACATATTGGGCTATTGGTTTGAAAATGTATCCTTTGGCTTGTTTTATTAATACATTTCACTCCTCCCATTACAAATTAAAAGGTACAGGAGACAGTATGATGTATTAGTAGAAACCTGTTTACAATTTGAAATTATAAACCCCTGTGCCCACACGGGGATAATAAGAAAAAGAAGACAACACAACGTTTGCTCAAAATAAGCATTTTTACTAGTTTAGGCTATCAGGAACCTCTCAAAATGACACTTTTGTTCTATGTGAGGGCAGTTGAAGTTAGTAAAGAGAAAGAAGCCTCTTAGGCAGTGACACTGGATTGTTCATATATTGTACAGTACTACCCTCAGGGCTGATCTGCACTTACAGTATGTCTTCCCTCCACAAACTTTTGATGAACCACCATCTTGTGGATTTGAAGCACCTTCAACTCAAGAATGACACAATGTAAAGAAAGAGAGAATTATTTATATCTACTGCTATCCTCACAAAGTGTGATATCCATATAACAAATTGTTCTGGCAATATAATGAAAGGTGTCAGTATATTGTGAAATTCCTAGATTATTCTATACAATATTGTGTCAGGATGTGACAATCTGCTTAATGGCATTATGAAGTTATGAAGTTACTTACAGAGAAAATTGGAAAGGAATAACAGAACTGCATTAGCTACAGTACATCTTGAAAGAGTGGCAAAATGATCATCTTGTTATTTACAGACAATAGTTTGAGCAGATGTCAGAAATAATAAATATAATCATTTAACTGCATTTAAAAAAAAGACAAGCAGATTCCACATAGCAAGGAGAAACAAACACTGATGAAGTACATGCTCAGTGACCATAGCCTGGCCATAGTAACTAGAAAACACAAACAGACCTGGCTGTTCAGAGAGGACAAGGTGTGCTTATACATACAGCCAGCGGAGAGAAGCAGAGACAGAGATCCACTATTTGCTGCACTACAAGACATACAGTACATTAGACAAACATTTTTCCCTGAAATAACAAATCTAATCCCAGAATTCCAACACCTTCAAGAATCAGAGCAGCTTCCAGTCCGATTGGGGAAGGGGAAAAAACTCAATGGGGCTGGCCGCCCATTATGTGATCTCTTTTCACAGCTTGAGGATCAGAGAGTGGGCTTTTTATGTGATGTCTATAAATGTTCTGTTTTTTCGGCTTTGGTGACATTGTAATTCATCAGTCATGCCAATTAAGCTCTTTGGATTGGAATCTGAATACTGTCCCAGAGTCCTTAGGGACCAGCCTAGCTCCATTCTCAAACTCCAGGAGAACTGTGCTGGCAGATGACACAACATTATTACTGTGGAGATCCTCCCTGCTCTCTAACTATGCTGGCAAGTGAAGAAGGAGAGGCAGAAGACTGAGTTGTAGGCTTACTGGGCTCTATTGCCCTTTACTGATTATCAGATATGTAATCATCTGATGTGGAAATGAGGAGATTGAGAAAAACATCTGGAAACCTTCCCATTTGACAGGGGAAGGGGAAGTGAGAAGGTAAAAGGTAACAGGTTAGAAGTCAGAAAGCTTTTCTTGATGTTCCAGAGCAGGAGACAGAACACTAATTCTTTATTCTCACACTTGTTGTTGTTCTTAATATTATTCAAATAGTCTATCTTAAGCTTTAAATTTAATTTTGTTTCTACATACAAAAAGAAAATGACATTTTAAGCATGCAGAACATGTAATACTATTGTAAAGAAAAGCTGTGTGTGTTGCAAATGTGCTGTATTTGGCAGAGTTAGAGGTGAAATAATAGGAGTGAGAATACTTGATCTGTCAGCCTACATAAACACAAAAACAAGAAAAAAAGATAAAAGGATGTGTAGAGATCTGCCTAAAGAGTGATGACTCATTACTGTCGTATGATGAAATGCATAACATTCAATATTAGGCTGGGTTTTACATTAAGCTAAAATTTGGAAGTTGAAACAGAGAACAGAAAAAAATAGATCAAAAAGAAGGAAACAAAAACTGAGGCACAAGAATTTTTTTTGTATACTGCAAAACATGTATAGCAATGTCAAAGGGGGTCTTCTGTTGTTTTTTATATAGATTGTAAACCATTTTTGGCTGGTACTAACTATAAAAACTCATACCAATGTAATGAACTTGATTGTCTATATGGCATCAATATTAATAATATTGCATGATATGAACTTGATATTCAGTCTACCCAAAGGTTGGTTGCTGTGAAATTTCTGCTGCAAGATTGAGACCAGTTACATATATTCATACTAAAAAATAAACTGCCCAACAGTTTATATATTTTATATATTTTTTTGTTTTATATAGTTTATATATTGTTGTGCATCATTGTATTGCTTTGTGTAGCTAATGGTACTGTACTCCATTACAGTAGTTAGCCCCAAGGAACAATTGATTTTTGGTGAACCAGTTTTAAGTTTTTAATATTTCCAAAACAGAAAAAAGCAAGTAAAAATCAATACTATATTCCCACTCTACTCCTACTATTACTGATATCTCCAGTATACCTCCAATGATCCACCCTTAAAATAAAGCCAAACAGCTTCAATGGTGATAATGAGTAGAATAACTATGATGACTTAATTACCATTGAGCTTAACAGCTTCAATGGCAGAACTCCAGAGTTCCATCTTCTCCCCACACCATGGAAAAAGGTACAGTAGTAAATAAATACATACTGTATGAACAGTGTTAAGATTGGCCAGGAACCATGATTCAATACTATGGCTCCCAATGTCTTCCTCAGATCCATTTCAACTGCAGTGAGACAAGCCAGCCAGACCCATTTCTGTTGCTGCTACAGTATACACTGTACTAAGATTGGATTTTAGTAAACATATCAGGTGAAAGCATTAGATATCCATCTTTAAAATAGTGGAAAAGAAGAAAACAACAGCTCCTGGAACTTGTTCATATCCAAATACTCCCTGAAGAGGTGAAAAAAGGGTGGAGGGGACATATGTAAAGGAGCAAGCATTTCATATGACAGTATCTAAGTGAATCATTCGATGAATTGAATTTTCAGAAGATGAATCTATAAAAGTCTGAAAACTAATTTACATTTAAGGTCAATTTTAAAAAAATCACCACCTACTGTATTTAAGACTCAGGCATCTTTCAAGATGTGGTTGGCTGTGATCCTTGGATCATTACTAATTACCAAATGGGCTAGATGGGCCAAACTCTCATTTGTAACCTTTTTTATGTCCTAATTTCTCTCTTACGATCACTGCAATCTCTCTATAACCAACAGGAGAACAGCCCACCATGAACCATGAATGGTTCATGGACATTTATATGAGCTTTTTTTAAAAAACTGCTACAGTACACTCAAAAAACCTAAAAACATACAAAAGTATAAATAAGGCAGTAGCCAATTTCAAACAGTGGTAGCACTATTTTAAAACATTTTAGGAAGCCATGTGTAACTTAAAGTGGGAAGAAAGCTGTTTAGAAAACATGAACTGCAAAATGGGGTATCATCTGACTATCTGAGTATTGACCACTGCATCATCTGACTATCTGAGTATTAACCACTGCATTAATAACACTCACTTAGGTGCCTGTTTATAATAAATTATTTTAATTTATGTTATGACACTACTAACTAGGTATCTCTGAAATAGAAAGGAAAATGCTTCACTGCATTACAATACCATGAATGTCTAAATACACATATTCCTTGTTCCGGTGGTAATTGTGGAAATATGGATGAAGTTGCTTCAAGGCTGTAGGGTAAATACATTTCTGATGTACTTGTAAGATGTGATATGTTTAATGTTTTTTTAGTGAGAAGCAGACAGACAAGCTGTTATCATTTTATGCTGGTATGATATACTGGCGTTATGAGGTGAACTGGCTCATTGACAATGTAGAGCTTGTGTCTCATTAGCTGTAGAAAAATAATTTGATATCTACTGTGTAACTTCATTTGAACTAAGCCATTTTAAAATATATACTTATTTTGTTTTTTGTACTTAAAGCCTGTGTGTATTTTTTTGCATTTATTATCTGTAATCATTTTATTTTGTTGGGTTGCCAAAACTACTACATTCGTATCAAAGAGGTGAAATTTAATATCATTGTCTAAACCAAACCTGTTTGCAGACATATCTGATAAATTGTACTAATTGTCTTTGAAATTGTTTTGTTTCACTCTACTTCAGATTAAGTTGAATATTTTGTTTTCATAACATTTTTTCTCTCTGCAACCACAGTAAGAGGTACCTGAGAAGCATAATTAGTTTCATGTTCAAGGATAGTATGTAGCAGTATAATAAAATATGAAGTTAGAGAATTTCTAAAATGTTACAATTAAGAGGAGGCAACATATTCCAATCTGATTACATGAATGTCCTTATAAGATCCAGAGGAGTTAACTACAATAATATGGCTGGCTAGTACTCCAGTCTCACATACTGTACTGTACATCTTTCTGAGGAATTACTCTAATCAATACTAAGCTGCAATATCCATCTTGTGATATTGAGTCATTAAATCCCTAGTGACCCAGTACAGTCCTGTAACACTCAGATAATCAGCTTTTGCTTCTACACCTGTTCTGAGCATACACAGAATGACAGTTCCTGTTCAAGCTGTTTATTCAATAATTGTAATTTCTTAATAGCAGCACAGTAATGTGACCGTTAGCATTGCTCTCAAGTTTAATTTCCACCTGGTGTGCCTGGTCTGCATGTTCTTCCTGTGGCTGCATTTGTTTTTACCAGGTGCTCTAGTTTACTCCCACAGTTGAAATACATGCCGTCTTGGTTAATTGGCATCTCCCAGTGCATGTGTGTGGGTGCCCTGCAATATTCCGGCCACCCATCCAGTCTGTATCTGTTGGCTGCTGGGTTTCACTGTGATTCATTATGACCCTGTATTGGATTTAACAGCTATTGAAGATAGATGGATGTATATCCTGATTAATAACCTGCAAACCAATTGCCTAATTCATCACAATTAAATTGAAATTAGTTTTGCGGAGTATAAGTGGATTAATGTAGTGGTAAGTTCTCTTCATATCCCATTTCAGTTGTTTTATTTATAATTCCTTTGCTGCTTTGGCCACATGCTTAGGGTCATTGTCATGCTGTACAGTCAAGCATTGCCCAATAACTATGGACTGTGGACGCATTTTCTTCTACAAAAGCAGACGAAATATTTCTACACACTTCAGAATTCATTTGGCTGCTGTCATCATTGCATAGTTACATCATCAATAAAAATAGTGAACCAGTTCCCGAGGTGGCCATGCATGACATTATCTCGACCGTGATTTACAGATGAGGTGATGCGCTTTGAGGAATGGGCAGTTTCTTTTTTTCTCTTTTTCACTTTATGTCTTGCATGTCCAAGCAAATTCTAATCTGGCTTTTAATTTTTCTTGATGCTAAGAAGATTTGCATGTAGGTATAATACTTGTAATTCTGCACTCTCTATCTCCCATCAGCTTTGAATGTTGAGGCCTAAATCCCTACTATCTAGAAGAGTTGTCGGTGGTTTCACTGAAAGTTGTATTAGGATTTCTGGGACAGCTATGTGCCACATTTTCAACTGATGACAAAAAAGTTGATTTTAGTATGTCCAATTTCTGTGAAAGTTATTGGTACAAGACAGGACACACACTGGACAGGATGCCAGTCCATCGCATGAATCTTCAATCATCTTATAATTAATTTGGAATATTTTGTTTTTTACAGTATTTTGTACTGTATGCAGTACTGTATATATGTACAACATACAATAAATTTTATTGTTTAAGGACCAATCATTTTCTACTGATGTATTGCGATTACAACTAGAACATCACAACAAATGATAGATTCCAGTATCTCCCTAATTGTTTATTCAATTCAATTGATTTTGGAATTCATAATTACATAGAGATTATGTGATGTTTCCTGCTTTAACTAAATTGTGATAATTCTACTCAATAAATCTAGTATGTTTCATATTATTATATTGGAATTACTGCTATAGTAAATGCATAATTACACAGATGTTCCCTTATATACAGTAGCTGTACTGCAGTCTGTTCTTACATTGACAGTAAATGTCATCAACTTAACTGGTGGATGTTTACCATTTAGTAGTTGAACAGAATTCTGTGATTTTTGCATTTTTATTTAAATCAAAAAGATGTCACATAAAGTAATACATAAATGTATTCTTATGAACTGGTCCTATAAACTCAGAAAGCTGACATTGTTTGTGGTTTTAAAAATAACCATATGCCCGCGGCATAGGGATGAATGTTGACTGTATGCTTTAGCTCCTGAAAGAATGAGTGATTCAGTGAAAGACTTTAATTCATTGAATATTTTTATAGACAGAAGCAAAAAACACTTTAGACCACTGGTACTTTATCTCAGTGAGGCCTAGCTCAGGACATGGTAGCTGCAGTACTAGTTGTTACAGTATGTATATCTATGAATTCTCTCAGATCATGTGTGCAAACACTAAAATTAAGCATAACATCATATAAAAGTTCCCAGTAAAGTCAGTCAAATGACCATAAAAACTCAGCAGATGAAAAAAAAAACAATTTCAATCTTCCCCATACACAACAGCAAAAGAAAATACAATAAGTAGTATAATTTAAAAGGACCATACATACAGTATAGAAAACCTGAGCTGGGAGGAACAGGGATTCAGGGAATAATCACAACTTTATATATCCATCACCAACCTACTGTAATACCCATACCAAGAGGGAGAAAAATGAAAGTTCAATAATATACGACTGCTTCTCATCAGTCTCTTAACAGCCTTCCTCTACATCCTCCCATCTCAAGCTCCCAGTACAAAAGAAACAATTTCAAAAACACAGGTCCTGTTGTACAATCACAGGGCCACTCATAATAGGAGAAAGAAATGAAGAATCAATGCTCAATAAAACAGTTACAAGCCCTTCCTCCTTAGCCCAAGGTCAAGCGTAAAACTATGCAGTCTTGCTGCCATTATGATCATTGAGAAGTTGTGATAAATATGGCTTTTATATAAGCACTTGTAATTAAAGGCTATTCAGAAGGATCCAATAAGAGTTAAGTGAGTGAAATAAAAAATCTGTGGAAAGTCATTGGAGAGTAAATCAAATAAATAAAATCTTACTGACCTTAAAAATGTAGTCCTCCTTTCTCCATCATCCGGTTTACCAAGAACAGAAAATTGAGAATTGTGTCACAACAAAAAAACAAAACATCTGTATATTATTGTAGGCACAAAAGGTGAGACTCCAGCATCTTGATGAAATCCACTGTACTTTCTTCTTTGCAAAAAACCTACACAAATATCATGTTTATTAGGAGAATCTATTCTGCATACATTTCGGGTGTGTGAAGTAAGACCATCAATAATGAATATAATAGTAATTCATGCTACGATAAGATATGGTACTGTATGATAATTAATATCAAAACAACTTCAAGTGGCATTATACAAATCTTTTCTGTGCATGTACTGTACTTGTGCTATTAAGTACAGTATATTGTATACTGTTTCTTGGTTGCTAGGAGAAGGGCTTCACAAAAATCAGAAACCGCCATCATTGGTTGTCCTCATCTAATGTGCTCCTGCAAACTTGATGATTTTCATTCTGTCTTCTAATCGAGGGCGTATCTTGCCAACAATGCCAATTTTAATCTCCTTACTCTTACAGTAACAGCACATGCAGTAAAACTTTGATATTCATAGGTTCTACATTTGGAATTGCCTATTCACACAGAATTCTTAATGGTCACATTTTTGCAGTACTGCTGCATTTGTAATAGAAGTGAAAACAAGATGTAAAAAGTATAGAAAATATTGTACAATAATGAAAACAGTCTTTACAGGGCAACCTACGAAATCATGAGGGTGATCTGATTTATCTGTTAGCACACACAATAACTTCGATGACAGTGGAGAACAATACAATTCATTTTCATTGAAAGTACTGTACATATTACAAATAAATACTAATGCTATTTCTGAGATTGTTAACACTCATATTATTAACAAAACTATATCATATTATTAACAACACAAAGCACTATACAAACGTACTTGTTTTACAGAACCATACCCTATTTCTCCATAAAATATTAAGTCCTGCATTCATGTTCACCATTTGTGAACACTACCTAACCTAAAAGTACCTAACCCTCCCCAAAAGCCAAGGTTTTAGTGTGCTTTTGTTAGTGTTGTGACCCATTCTATGCTTTTGTTTCTGTCTCTTTCTGTTACCTCAGACATATATCTTTCAAACCTTCTGTAGTTTCAGCATCATTTTTGTATTTGGACCTTGTCATCTAAGACTTTAGAAATGTCTGCTCTTCCTTAAAGTATATGACCATCTGTTCAGCAGTTGAGCGAAACATTGAAGATCAAAACAAAAACATCTAGCATGAACATATTGTGAATTATTTGAGCAGGTGCTTTTAGTAATATTTTGACCAAAATCTCTCACACATTTATTTAAACAGGATCTTACTAGTGCATTGAACAATTTTATTTCCACATCACATAATATCTCTTGTTTTAAATTCTACAATTTTAACTGAATGTTCTAAAGATTTCTGTGTTTGTTATTGCTTCCCCATCTAGTTCATTTTCTCTACAGGACTGTAGGACGTCTAAATAGCTATAGAATTAGATTGGCTGCATCAATGCTGAAGGTCAGAAGGTTCTGTTCATTGACATTCTGTGACATTTCTGATCTTTCTGAAATATCAAGTGTGTTTCTGCTCTAAACTGACAGTTACAGAACATGCTTCCATTTATAAACAATTTAATATCACCCTTCATAATCCAAACTTTTGTAAAGAAAATCAGATAATATTAAATCATTGATGCATCCTGGGAAGGTAATAAAGGTAAGGTTAAATTATATTGATGAATTTCTGTAAACCCTTTAAATTCACTTACTGTATTCCTTCATGTTTTTTTTAATTATAAACCCACTGCTTTTGACTGCTCGAGTGGGGTTTCAAAGGGTTTTAAAGGAAATCATGTTGTGATTACAGTTCCAGAATGGTTATTCATTTGAAGCTGTTGATTTGGAGTCCTTATATACTGTACACTGTGCTTGTTGTAGTTTTATCTGCAACAAAGCACCATTCAGCTCTTCCTTGGTTTTGTTAAGATACTGGTTATGGGACTCTGCACATTGCTTCTGTCTTTGTGTTGTGGATTTCAGTTTCTTTGTCTTGGTAATGGATAAGTCTGCCTTGTGTTTCATTATGTGAGACTTCATCTACTACAGCGGTGGTGGGGTTTGGAGATCCAGAACTAGCATAGAAGAGTAGTTCAGGTGGGTAGCTGCGTCAGCATGCGTAGGCTGCAAAGGAACAAGTAATAGGTTTATTCCATGCTGAAAAAAAGAAGAAAGAGAACACAACGTTTCTCATTACGATAGATTACTGTTCTTTTAAATTTTCTCCATTCATTGGAAGTTTCATTTCACACCTCTCTGCACCCATTCTGACTTCACACCTCTTGATTGGCCTCTCTTTCTGTCCCCTGCTCCCGCCTCTCACTCCTCCTCCCTCTCAACCTTTGTTCTCCCGCTACTTTACCTTTGCCTACTGCCCTGTCTCTCTCACACCTGAAGAAGGCTCCACGGCCGAAACGTTGTGTTCTCTTTCTTCTTTTTTTCAGCATGGAATAAACCTAGCATAGAAGAGGCCTTTGATGATGTTTTTTGCATCTTCCATATTTGCTCATCCTGTACTTGCTCACTGATATTTGGTCACGAATATTTGGTGCGTACATATGCCAACTAATAGTCTTGAAGGAAGTCAGGCTACAAAGATGTGACTAGTAAGCTAAAGAAATGGCTCCTGTTTTTAGTTTTAGAGCTGCTTCCCATAGTTTCTGAAGTTTTAAATGAACACAGGCAAAATTTTAACCCTGTAGACCAGTTTCAATCCAGCAGATGGCAGAAATAGCTTCTTTGATTCATAATAGTTGTAAGTTCAAGAAGGAACAATAATAATGAAGTCAACTTTTATGTCTTCCTGAGAAGTCAATGGGCTGTAGAATTGTCAAATACTTCCTGTGGAGTGATAAAATCAGGGGTGTCCAATCCTGGTGTGGAGGGTCTGGGTCTCTGCATGTTTTCTATTTTAACTCTGCTCTTAATCAACTCAATCACTTGCTATGAAGTGAAAAAAACACAGACATACTGGTAGGGATTCCCTACTCCTAACCTAGCTCACCAGAGCATTGTCTTGACTCTTCCAATGGAGTGGAAGGGGTAGTGTAGTATGGTGAGAATGTTCTTTATAGTTTCCAATACGCCAGCCAGTTTTTGTAAATGGCTTCATGATTTTGCACATCATGCCCTGCCAGCAGTCATTTACAGTTTAATCTTCATGTCATAAAGGTGGAAGTATTATACAGCAGTTCAGAAGTACTGTAAATAGCATTGACAAAGTTTCATGACCTGTACAAAGTCTTAACCCAATTTGAAGAGAGCACAGCTCTCCTTTAAGCTTTAATCAGAATTAGGAAGTTTTTCTTCTAGAATTGCAACAGACATTGCCAGGATGGCCCTAAACAATAAATAGAAAATTTCCATATAAAACAGTTTTGCATCTTTGTTTTTTTTGTCTGTTGTTCCATTACTCTTAATATTATATAAACATTTGCATGTTCTAAATTTTTCAAAACATGTTTCCTGTGCTCTAGGTACAGATCTTATATCCCTTTGAGTTTTAAACAGTAGCCACAACAAAGTACAGTGTTATTTTATATGGGAATTTTCAAAATCATTTAATATAATTTTTCTGCGTAGTGCCAGCAGCTGACATTATTAGCTACTTTATGACTCTCATGTGTACTTTTAAAAGTGAGAGATGAAAAATTAAGTAGATATATAATGAGCTCATATATTTATAAATTACAGTTGATGAGGAGACATATTTATAGCATTCAGAGTGCCATTTTTAATGTTGAGATCAATTATTAGTTTCACTGTTGAGGTGATATATTCTCCTGAGGGCAAGAAATTAGTACAAAAATTATGTCCCAATGGGTGAATGTAATATCAATGTGTACATTATTTTACAGTACTTATTTGAACAATGACAAATAGTTTTGTCACAAAAGTAAATGCAGACTTGCTCATGAACCACAAAAGTGTAATAAAGTGCATAAAAAGTGCATATCTTGAGTCAACCAAAGACACAAATCGCCAGCCATGATTTTTCACACCTTTTTCCCCAATATGGCATCTCATTATTATTGTTTGTATGCTCTAGAGAGAAATCTCAACTGTTAGAATTTGCGCACTCTTTTCCTGAATGTCGTTTAAATGTTTTTGTCAAAGCTTTCTAACAGTTGCTGGGCAAGTCTGAGCATCTGAAAGGAAATAAGTAGCCCTGTGTTTGGAAAAATTTATCTCCTAGTGACCAGTGTTTTCATGACAGGCTTTATGTGTCATGGTCCAGTATATCTTGGTGTGGCAAAAAGGATTATGTATTTTTAACATTATTGCATTTCTCAGACATGAGTTTGGGCTCCTAATGTTGTGTTACTGGAGCTGCTGCTCAACCCTGCACCTGTTGTTTCTGGAAGAGTCCTAGGAAACCAAGTAATTGAGAGACCTATTGGATTACATTATATATGATACTTTCAAGTGCTGGAATGATCCGATGATACCCAAAGGAGATGAGTATGGACACAGGGTAACAGGGGCCAGAGCTACAAGAACAGCATAAATGTTAAGAAAAAGAGTGCCTTTGGTTTAGTTTACTAGTAACTGTGCCGAAATGTTGCTCAATTAAATTATTCTTTGTTTTTAAATGGGTTGAAGGCAACTAGGGCAACATTTTGTGTAACAGCTGCAGTTCTGGTCAAGTAATATAACACTAATTTATATTAATTTTAGTTCAATATTAAAAAAATCATATCTGTTTCATACCCTATATACTTTGCTTATACATTAGATTTAAAACAAATTAGTTTTTTGGTCTTGGCTCATTAGATGGATTAGATCCATTTAAAGCCATTTTCCTTACCACATACAGTATATAAATTAATCTTTCATTTAAGGAATATATCTCTAGAAAAATAATAGTAAGGCTATGTGAAATGTTTAGACTTTTTTACTCACTGTTATTTAGAGGACAACAATTTTGATTTTTTTTTAGACAGAAATTAGATAGTTAGCATCCATTACAGTATTTTATATACTTAATTTAATTATTCTCAACTTAAATGTGAGGTAAAAATCTTTCTTCTCAATTGCTTGAGACTGGAATCTGATGTGGGTTTATAATTTACTCTCAAATGTGTGATTCTCAGGAGGGGAAATGTTTTTTCAAGGTTGTTTACTACAGTCTTATCTGTTCTCAATATAATTCCACTAGGAGGAATTGTTTCACTTATTTCGGCTAATTTCAACTGAATTTCTTTACTAACTCAGAAAGTGCCAAAATTGTTTCACGTGTTAAATTAAAATTTGAATGTATTCTTTGTGTGCCTTTTTAACTTGGCTATTTATTGCATTGAAATATTTTTATAGTTGACTCTAATGTTCAACAAGTCAACAAGCTTAACGTGTTTACTCTTTCTTAATAACTATTTCTGAAACTTAATGACAAATGGAAGTGCCGTTACCAGTAACTCTGCAACTTAATCTACTTAATTCATTTGTGAACCCCAAAATGGAGCTGAAAAGTGATTTTGTTTCTTTCAGGGTTACAGCAGTAGCCTAAAGCACCCTTTTGTTCTAAAATGTAGAAGTCAACCAGTAAGATAATTCTAGTAAAAGGTTATAGTTAGCTGGACAGGCAGTAATACTGGTTTAAGCACTACCAGACCTGAATGCCTAAGCATCAGGTCTAAGATGTCTCTAAAATACTTTAGATGCAGTTGCCAAATTTTAAATAATTGACACAACCAGGAGGCAGAACCATAAAAAGTGTGAAAAAGGTGCTCATTCATGTGCCACAGCATGTGATGATATGGCCATTGCTAGGGTTGTCCATATGGAATAGCGAACTGGAGAAACTGCCCCAGGCTTGGCACTATGGGGGTCCCCACACTGAAACATCAATGTAATGGGAGCCGGTTCTGACTCCCGAATGTGTTGTTTAGGACCCTATGCAGACGGTATAATCAAGAAGTGACTGGAGTAGGACATCAGGGGAAACACGACAGGAACAGGACTGGATGACAGACAGGGGGGCGTGACGGCTGTGATCCGGTGCTCTGGGGGCATGGCGCAGGTGAACAAGTCCAACACAGTCCAAAAAGGGAAACCAGGGCGCAGTCCATAATCCAAAACGGAGGTCCATCCAAGACAAGGATGATTAAAATCCGCGGGAAGGAAGAACACGAACAGGAACACAGAGGCTAAAAGGAATAATGAGGCCAGGCTCACTGAGCCCCGGACCCAGATGGTCAGGACGCCATTCTGATGTCCAGAATCACTCCTGGACCGTCTTCCAGATTCTGAGCCAAGAGCCACAGAAACGCCACACTTATATAGTAATCGGCAAACAGGGGGCAGGTGCATGTAATAACGAAACTAAAATACAAAAGGGTAGTAGCCCTCTAGAGGAGGGATGGCGATCGTGACAATCAAGGTATCCATATGCTATTAATTTTCTGAAAAGGGCATAAAACAGATGTCCAACCAAATAAAAACATATGCAAAGGCATTAAAACACGACACATTATAGTGTTTGCCTCTATTGTAATGCCTGTCTTGTAATGTTTTGAGATTTAAACTGAATAATTATCTAAGACTGCAACTCTAAATTGGACAAAGCAATTAGAAAATTAACTGGAATTGTCTTATTTTATTAATCCAAGGAAGAAAAAAATACATTTTCCAGGTGAACACAAGCATACCTACTCTAGCATGAAATAAAGAGGATCAGGAAATAAGGAGCATACTGCCCCTGTATCATTTCTGGGGAGGGTGTGGCGTTACAGTTGTTTGATTTGCTCCTGACTGACTTATCAGTAGTACAGGTGTTGCACTTTAGGAATGAAGAGAAACGCCCATCTAAGCACAACACATTTATTTAGGTGTCTGAAAATCTGTAAAGTTACAAAGATTGACTTCACCAAGATTGACTGCTTTACTTCACCAACTGATGCTCCAGGTGAAAAGCAGCATCACTTGCGCCACCTTCTGGCACTTAACTAAAATAGCGGTCTGTTCACACAAAAAAATCTTCATGGAAACTGATTATGATAAAAAAATGTGTCTGCATTAGACGGTCATAAATGTGCAGTTTGCCGCCACAAGAGGAGTATATACCATTGGTTGATTTCTACTCTTTTCTCTCCAAAAACTATAAAACTCTTACAGGAATAACATCCGCAGAGTGTTCCTTCCAAAGAATGTAAAAGGAAAAACAAGCTCCTATGGAATCCTTGCAACAAACAAACTGTTTCCAGTGCTGGTACAGTGGGACTGAGAAGTGGATAAATATATAGGATTTTCACTCACCAATAGCTGCTTGTGATAGAACACTGGTGATCAGGCTTGCTCTTGCTTTGACTTTACCTGGATTGTAGTCAAATGACTGACCAGATGAGACATGCCATTTCTTGGGTGACACAATCAAGGCTGGTATCCAATACCTTTCGTTGCATTCCACTACACTCAGGGGCTCAAATCATTGGACTAACTTGTATTAAAATGCAATACTTTCAGAATACTGATATTCTCTAACATTGCTTCATTATAAGTGTACAATATATGTGAGCAAAAACAAACCTATTGTTTTTTTTTTTTATTCCTTATGTTATGACTGTCTTTAAATTACATGGGTTATGTCAATTCAAAGCTTTTGTGATACTTCAATTATTGGGAACTGTTGATCTCTCCCTGATGGGAACTTTATATTTAGACAGGGAGAGAAGCTTGGAGTCAGAGTGCAGGGTCAGCTGTTTATACAGTACAACACCCCTGGAGCAGTTGGGGTTAAGGGCCTTGCTCAGGGGTCCAGCGGAACAGTATTCCTCTGCCGGCTGCAGGATACTAATCGGCAACCTTCTAGACACAGAGCCACCACACCGCCCCTAGAATGTTGTGTAGTAGTGGATTTGAACAGTAGGATTTTTAATTTTGAATGATTTGAATTATGATTTATCCCCAGGGGGCAATTTAAGGGGGAAACATAAGAACAGTTACAACAGAGTGAAAGCCATTTGGATAGTTTAGCCCAATTGGTAATTGGTAGCTAAATGAGGATCTCATTCAACTAGAAAAGAAGGGTATTGGCTTCATCACTGTGTTGGGGTACATGGTGTTACCACAACTCTTAGATTATGAAGTGTTCCTGGTTCTTGGCTTTAAAAACATTTCCTCATATTTCCAACCTATGAGGAAACCTAAGTTCATGTTTCACTTTTGATTTTGAAGATGTCCAGTGAGTTGATGTTCTCAGTTATTTGTTAGTCGAAAGTTTATCAAATCCCTCTGTTCAAGACTAAAGAGGTTTGGTTCCCTCAGTCTTTGTGGGGCTTTCCCTTAAGCCTAGGAATGCATCTGGATGTTCTTTCTCTGAATTGCTCTTCTCTGATGTAGGCATCCTCTCACAAGGCACCAGTAAATGAAGGGGTTTGTGCATAACTGGGACAATTATTAATTGTAGCAGTAAGTCACAAAATGATTCTTTTGATGGTATTAGAATCCAACCTTGCGGGATAACTCAAACAACGCACACACACGGGTACTAATACATGAAAATACATTTATTAATACATAAAATGTGCATATAAACATAACAGATCTTATTGTGAGGGTTAGCAGAATACAACAGGTATGTATTCAGTCACGAAAAGTTACAAATACCAAGAGGACATACATTCAGTATATCATACATTTAGACCGTTTCGTAAATGAACTTGGATTACAACTTCTACACTAGATACTCAAAAGCAAGTACATCACTCATAGGAATTAAATTTATATCAACTGGGGTTGAGGTAACAATTTAATTCTTGAGCAGTACTGCAGAATGTTGAATACTTATCCAATCTGTGTGTATTCAGATCTCCTGCAGACACAAAGAAGCAGTGGCAGGCTGTTGCCATGTCCAATTGGCACTCTCTGGCTCGGTGCCAAGCAGTGCCGAGAAGTTGGAGAGATTCCTGCTGCGATGCTCTAGCAGTGGCTCTCTGAAGACCGGCTAGTTAATTTTGGCTTTACTAGCAGAGTTTGTGCACAGGAGAAAAGTGACTGCGGGTCCCAGCAGGTCACGCTCTTTAGGCAGGAAGACTGGTTCGTTCTTGATGAAGCACTAGTTCTGAATATTGATTCAGCTGTCCACAGTTCCGACTGTAGTTCACTTGTTGATCAGGTGAGCGTTCGCGGTGGGTTCAAGAGGGCTAACCTCGGGTGGATCCTCTGGTTACGCGCTGGCTACCTCCATTCTCCATTCTTAGAACAAAGGAAAGTCCTGCACTCAGACACACTGGCCATTACATGGTGGTCTGGGCTGAGTCCAAGGATGTTCAGGAGGTGCTCTGAGTCTGAGAATGTCCAGGAGGCACCCACAGTCTGAGAAATGTCCAGCAGGCGCACTCTGGAACTCTGTGTTGCCTGTTTTACCTGGAGGAACTACGATCATTCATCGGTTGAAAGTTTCATGGGTATCAGAGACCCACGTGGGGTAACCTGCCCTACCCGTTCCTGATTAGCTGATGATGAGTAACCATGCCTTCTGACCTAAGAAGTTGTAAACCAACTTTGAATAAGACTCTCCCAGAATCTCCCAGACTTTGAAGCGCCAGAGATGACCATTTGTTAAGGTTGCTGGAGAATCTCAGCATTGGGAGTTGTTCCTTATCAGGACACTCTATCAGCTAGAAAAACACCTTAATTGTGAACCAAATGGAATGGCCTCCATGAAGGCCAGAGGGACTGGCAAGGGAGCAGAAAATGTAATTCTTGTACTTTAATAAGCCTGGCCGCTACAATGAACTGATTCCAGTCCAGCAATATCCTTCCTACAATGTGGTGACTCAAAATATACACAATATTCTAAACGAGGCTATGGCAGATAAAGACTGTTATTTTAGCCGACTTCCTGAAGATTAGCCTGGTCTAGTCCAATACAGTATATAGTTAAAGTTTATTTTAATTTAAGCCATAATCACACAGCATATCACTGATATCAACACTAGATATTAAATAAACATAACAGGCAGCTACAGTATGAAGAACCTTTATGAAACTTTTTTGCTTATTATTAAATAAGCTTAGACTGATATTTACAGATGTACTGTATATATATAATTTTGAATACAATCTTATCAATGAATATCTGACATCTGACATAGCCAATTTTACCAGCACAATGGGTATAAATCAAGCCAATTTTACAGTTAGATTATTATAATTGTCAAAATATATACAGTATGTATTAGTGGCAACAGCTACAATCTATCTTCACATCTCAATCATTTGAAAGACTTTTACACTGGCTGCACATTTATATTACCAAATTAGTTTACCTTGACCAGACAGGCTTTATTAAAACTTCCTGGCCTCTAATGACATTCACAGTAATTCTCCTCATTACACTTCCAACTACACAAGTCTTCCTTTGCTCCTCTGTCATTTGATGCCAAGAAGGCTTTTGATTGGCTTAATTGAGAATATCTGTGGTCAGTCTGGATTATACAGGCTTGAGATCAGATTGCAGTAATGAGACTCAAATTCTGTATCATCAATCCTTTGCCAAAGGTGTTAACAGGCAACAAGTCATCTTCCCAGTTTGATATTATAGATGCACTCATCAAGGAAGTCCACTTTCTCTTTGGTATTTTGTATTGCTTTGTTTCCTGTTGTTGAGAACCAATAGCTCATGCTTTTCATCCATATTATGTCTGTTCCTATTTCTACACTTCATATGACTCTATGCAGACTGTTGTTATGCAGGATGTTGCCTATGTTTCTAGACCCTGATGCTATTTGTGATGGTTTCAATGTTCTTTTACAGTGAAAAATCAATTTTTTAAAGTCTGAAATTATTACATTTACATGTTGCAATGGAGAAAGCTACCCTCCTTTCTATTTTAAAACTGTGCAAACACTTCAGATATGTTGGTATTGGGATTTTATTTCTCTACACATGCTGTCAGATACTCGGATGCAATCATTTTAATAATATTTTTAAAAAGGCAGACATAAATGTGGACACGTACAGTATAATACAAATAAATGGACATGATGTTTTTTTTAGTTAAAACATCTTAGTTAAAACATTTAGTTAAAACATCTTAGTTAAAAGTTTTTTTTAGTTAAAACATCTTAGTTAAAAGTACTTGGATAGATTACATACTAGAAATCATACGGAAAGGGAAGTAACAGCATATTAAACTCTTTAGCATGCATGGGGACTGCTCTGCCAAATGTATTTTGCTTTCTAATCGGTGTGTTTTTTTTTGTTTAATTCTGTTTTTGGCATCCATTTGAAGAATGTCTACTTTCTGCATACTGACATCAATATTTCATTGAGACTGCTGTCCCGATTAGACACTAGACTTTAAAGAATGTAAGAAATTTAACAAAAGGAAGTAGGCCAATACTTAATCTAAACCGGTTGGTTGCTAGTCGACAATTGAACTGAGGATCTCATCCAGCTGTTTCTTGAAAGAGGCCAGGGCATCTGCTTAAACATCATGCTTGGGTGGGTTGTTCCATATTCTCACAACCCTCTGTGTGAAAAACCCTCTGTGTGAAAAACTCCCTCCTATTCTCAGTTCTTCTAATGCACTTCTAATGCACTTAAGTCCCATAATTACACATTTAATTACAGCTCAATTACATTTCTTTCTTTTTCATTGGTGCAAATTAAATGGTAAAATTGGTAAATATTTTCAAAAAAAACATCTGTTGTGTCCTACTTGTTTTTAAGCCCTTTGAATGCTCAAACCGTGCCCCCTTATAATATTCTCTGATCAAGGCTAAAAAGGTTGCTGTTTTAGCCTATTAGTAAATACAGTATGGGTTTTACAACTACTTACAAATGGAGTACTAAAAATGCCACTAAATTTATAGTTGTGTTAAATATTTTTTGTACAACAGTCAAATTTTAATGACAGCAGCTTGAAAAGAATGAAACTTCATGTCTCTGTATTAAATATTTATAAGTATAAAACCTTATTTGTTAATGTTAGTTTACATCCTTGAGCCCCTGTCTGGGTGTAGGGAGTTGTGTATTAATGCTTACATTGTGTAAAAAAAGGAAGTGTATACCTGAAAATAAGGAACAGAGACATGCAATGTGATCAACAGCTCAGACTGGTGACACCCAGGTGTCTAGGGAAATTCAGCTATTAAAGAAACTATGACTAAGTGACCACATGTTTAGTACAGAGGAACATAGACTATACACTGAAGCACCATCTTCACTTAATAGATATATTCTTTTCTGCATTTAGACTAGTATTTGAAAATACATGGAAACATTGGCGAACAGATGGAGAAAGCTGCACCTTACGGATAAAGCTGAGGAATCCAAATGCTTGATGCAAGTGAAGGTTTGAGGAATAACAAGAACTGATGGAAATACCCAATCAGAGTTTGAATGTAAACAGGGCAGGCAATGATAGACTGGCTGACCTGAGACTGAAGGCAGACACAGTTGTCAGTGCTTAACAGGGCAGGGTTTCTTTTCTTTGCCACACAGAGCCATAAGGAGATTCGGTTCTTTGCCACTGCTCTGATGCTTGGCAGGACAGATGGGATGGCAACAGGCAGAGCGGGTTCAAGACAAATAGACAAATGCTGCTAAATGCTGGAGACAGGAGGTTGGGACAATCGGCCTGAGTGAGTCCCCATGGACCCTGGAGGTGTTCGAGTACTCATGCGAATATGGACAGTTTCCAAGGAGACCAAAGGCTGTGAGCTCTGACTCGCCTTGGCATAATGGAACCATACTAAAAAATATCAGAAAACTTAAACTAGAAGCATCTATAGTAGTATGTGACTTCTGCTGTAATAGATCATTATTAAAAAATAAAATCTAGTCTTTATAGAAGACAAGTGCTTAAGTACAGTACTTACAGCAATAGGGCAACCAATTATTTCCCAATTCATAAATGCAAATAAGGTCATTTACATTTTGTGTTAATAACTTTGTATTGTTCTGCATTTGTACTACTGTATATTGTATGCTATTATGCTTTTTTACATATTTTAGAAAACATAAACTTTGCCTGTGATGGTCTGGGTGTCACGATTGTAGTCTCTCCCCCTTAAGGGTGCTCTGGCTCATTCACTTTTTAGTTGATTTTGTGCGCCTGCTCCCTGTTCCAGCTCACCTTTAAAAGCCAGACGCTCACTCTGTTCCAGGCTCTGCATTGGAACACGGACGCCCGGAAGCTCGCCTATCACCAAGTCGCCCTACGTCCAAGGCTGGGGTGGCATTCGCCTCCTAGGTGTCCTGAACCAGCCGAGTCTGGGACCTGGAGTGCCTGGTTCCGTTCCCTCTTTCTTCTCCCCGTCCCTTTGCCGGATCCTGCTCCGGTTTTTAACTTTGTTTTGTTCATCTTGGATTTGTCACCCGGCTTTGGACCTTCACCTGCACTGGACTTCCCTTTGGACTACCTTTTGGACTGTTCGCCTGGACAACGCCACCCGGAGCACCTTTGTCATGTCCCCCCCGGTTCCTCTACCAGCCCAGTTCCTCGTCTCCCCCCTGTGTGTGTTCACTCCCTTCCTGATTCTGTCGTCTGCATAGGGTCCTGAAAGACGCTTCGTAACACTGGGTACATGGTACTAAGTATTGACTGAGATGTTAGTAGTACTTAGAGTATTTGCTAACTGATGGTTTCTTAAGAGCATGACCACAGGAAGAAGGCACTCCAAACACAATTAGCTGCGAGACAGTAAGTTCACAGAGGTAGGCTATGCTGGGTGAATCATAAAAAGGTTAAGTAACACATCACAACAAGTTTTAGTATTGCAAAAGACCCAACAGGTTGTATTTCTGTAAGGCTGAGAAAGAAAAAATTCAACTATTAGCAGGGTACAGTAAAGAGCTAGGAAAGCTGAGAATGGTATCCAATGGTCAGGTGAAGAATCTATGCTGCAGAATATCTGGTTTCTCAAAATTTACTTTCATGGCCAAGAAATGTGATGTAATTACATATTTTCCACCATTATGAAGGTAGCATTTTAGGATTTAACACCTTTCAACATTCAACAGTTGAAGATTCAAATGAACATTAAACAATACTAAAGAAATATTTTTTTTTCTTATTGCATTCATGTAAACACACCCAAAAGACATTTCCTTTTAAAATTGATTCAGCTAAACATAATATAAGAACTCTTCCAACCTGGAAACCTGAATTATTTAACAATTATTGAAGAACTTGATTAGGGATCACTTACGGGCAACAGTTTTCATGTCTTTCCACAGATTCTCAATAGGATTCAAGTCAGGACTTTTACTGGGCCATGCAAGGACATTTTCTTTCTTCATCTTGGGACAGCCCTGTACAGCTTGGCCTTATTCTTTGGATCATTTACCTGTTAAATGATGCTCTTTTTCCTCTTAGATTTGCTTAATACTTCACATTTAGCTGTCGTCAGTGTTGACAAGCTTCCAAGTTTCTGCTGATAAGAAGTAGAACTATAAGATAAAGCTGCCACCCTCCTACTTAACTGTAGTGATGGTGTTCCCTGAGTGATGTGCTATTTTGGGATGTCAGATACAACACATTGCGTTTAAACCATAAAGTTTAAACGTTCTTTTCTCACCACAAAAAATGTTTCCACATGTTTGCAGTATCACTAAGGTGCTTTGTCACAAACAAATGCAGGATTTGTCATGATTTTTTCTTTAGTTCACCTTGTAGAGTGAAGGGAATTCTTAAACAATGGACATTTCTCTTCCATCTCAGCTACTGAACTCTTTCAAAGTCATCACTTACCTTTTACCTCACAGTTGCATCCCTAATCCCAGTTGTATGTTTTTAGCAGCATGAAATTGGCTTTCGTCTAGTATTTACCTGTTCTTTTTTACAGTTTCTTCCTTTCCTGGCTGCATAATTTGGAGGGACAACCTGATCTAGGCAGTGTTTGGATAATATGAAAACACCTTCCTCTTCCTAATGATCTGCTTCACAGATATATTCAGTGTTTTTATAATTTGTTGTACTATTCATCTGATTTTTGCCTTTCTGAAACTTAATCCCTGCTTGAATTGACTGCCTGAGACAAATGACAAGAGTGAATCGTGATACAACGCTATCATTGTACATAGACAAAGGCCATCCATTGTGTGACTTCTCATCTCACTCATCTCAATTTCTAACCACTTACTCCTGGTGAAAGGGATGGGGTCAACAGCTTGAGCAGAGCAGACCAAACTTTCCTTTTTTCCCATCAACAACCTTGAGCTCGTTGTAAGGGACTTCCAGGTTCCCCCAAGCCAGCTAAGGGATATAATCCCCTTGGCATTTCTTGGGTCTGCCCCAAGATCTCTTCTGGGTCGACCATGTCTGGTACACCTCCAGCGGGTAGCATTTGGGGGCATCCTCACTAGATGCCTGGGCCATTTAAACTGTCTCTTCTCAATCCAGACAAGCAGCAACTTTACTCCAAGGACTTCCAGAGCTCTTCAGACTGTCTTAGTTCACCAGCCCTATGGAGAAACCTCATTCCCACCTTTTGTACATGTGATCTCATTCTTTCGGTCCCTTCCCAAAGCTCTGTGACCATAAGGACTAGCTTCATAGCCAAACTCAGCTCCCGGTTTACCGCTATGGTCCAGTACAGAGTGCTCATTCCTGCAGGAGCTGCACCAATCTGCTGGTCAGTCTCTTGATCCCTTTTACCCAGTGGATACACCAGAGGCTTCTGGCACTGTATCCTGAAAGAAAAGCATGTGTACAAGATTCAGGAGTTCTTCAAAGTGCTCTTTCTACCTCTCAACAATATCTCCAGTTAAGGTCAACGTTTCCCCACCCTTTGCCGAGAATATCTTGAGTAACATTCTGCCTTCCCCTCCTGATTCATCAAATGGTATGTAAGCCTGTCCAGCAGTCACTCTCCATGGCCTCACTGAACTCCCAGGCCTTCACTTCAGCAACCTCTGCAGCTGCAGTCCTCTTGGACCTGGCTCAGTTCCTCTCAGCCAAATCTGTGGTCCCACTACAAGCCACGCACAGAAGGCCCCCTTCGTCAACGTAACAGCACCCCTCACCTCTGGTGTCAACCATCGGGTCCTAGAATTCCCACCCTAACAGGCACTAACCATCTTCTGGCCAAAGCTCCTTGTAGACACCTCAACAGCTGCCGTCTTAAACAAGGTCCAGTCAGACTCATCCAGGAAAAATCCGGAGGTGGGATTTGAACTCGTCCCACATGGGTGATTTGCCCATTTTTAAAAATATGTAACTTTAAAAGAACTTTTGTGCACCTGAACTAATTTGACATAACAAAGGGGATGAATGTTTTTATTTTTTGATTGTTCTTAGTATTTATGCTGATGTTTAATGACTTTCTCCCATAAGAAAAAGTTTTGTTTTAAAGATTTTAGTAAAGGTATTTACTTACATAAATGCTATATATATGCTATAAATGCTATTTAATAAATGGAACGTAATAGGAAAGGGGTGAATACTTTTGTCAAGGCACTGCACCTTATGGTACAACTTCACTGGTTTGAAGTTTATACTGGCCAAAAAAGAATTGAAACCAAAGTTTTGATATAATTGAATAAGCCTAAAATTATCTTTACTTGTTCTTATTTACTGCATCAAAATCGATCATAAATTGGAACTAGGAGATATGTAGGTGAATTATTTATTTTTTTTAATCAATGTTTTCATGTACAATGTGTTAATGTGTTCAAGTGTAACCCCATTTGATAGCTATGTTTATGGATGGCTGTAAATGTCAATAAAAAATCCTAGATTACCATCTAGTGTCTGTATTACATAAATGCTTATTAAGAAATCTTTATCTGGTACAATTTGTACAAACCTGAATACTGAAATGCAACAATTGTGTCTTTAATATCAGACAGTTCATATCTGATTAGAACTTGCAAAGAGGCAGACTAAGCAGAAGTAAACACTAAAATCTTCCCATTGATGCGAGGCTAGTCAACAATTTATGGAATGGAGTAAACATTATTTATCAGTCTACAATCAATTTACATAATCTACAATTAAATACAGTAATCTACAAACTAAATAACCTACAATTTGTCAGTATCTGCTGTTATTTAAAAATAAATTGAATTGTCAATTATGTTGTGTCGTTTAACGTGTCTCAATGCACTGCTGAACACAGCGAGCTCGCATGGGGGAGAATGACTCCCATAGGCAGTGTGTAGGCAGACTCCTCCAGCCTGCCCGCCTTTGAGTCACTCATCTTTAAACTTCTCACTAGTAACTTACCCCAATACAGGAGGTTCAGCGCCAGTATTGGAGAGGCCAAGCATCCTCTACCAACAGTACAAAATGCCTGCTGGTGCCCAGGAGGCCACATGAGTATTGCAGCTGAAGGAGCCCTACTGATTAATTCCAACCCATCATTTAAAGTTCTAGTCGACTAATGGCACTACCTTTTCTTAAACTTAAATCTTAAAAGAGTTATCAAAAGCAAAGGTTTCCATTGGACTTTCCTAACTCAATCACAAGCATTTTCATTGCTCCATGATTGAGGGATATAAATCTGTTGGGTAGCCGAAGCTGTTTATCATCTTATTGTCCTTCATTGCTGGGCTGAGTCATGTCAGGAAGATGTGCCACCTGTGCCTGATGAGTGTCGCTCACACATTTATGTGACTCACATTACATGGAGAGTTTCCTAGAACTCATTGCAGCCTTATCTGAAATCTGCTTAACCGCTAACAATTGACAATTTAATTGTCCATTTAAATGCATTATGAAAATAATAAGAATTTACGAAAATTTCTACTGATTAATACTATAACAACAAAGAAAAGAGATACAAAATTAAAAAAAACTGTTCAATTAGTTTTGTTGCATTTGTAATTTGCAAAGATATTCCTATAGAAACTGCAAACATTGACAATTCAGACTTAAGTCTGAAAAATTGTTTATCATCCATGTACTTATTAAACTGTATAGGTGAATTGAGATCACTAACAACCAAGATAGTTTGGAGTCAAAGGGTGACTAAAAATGTCAAGATATAAAGACAAATACACATTCCCTAGAACAGAAATAATAAAAAAACTTAGAAAATGTAAACTGATCCTGATGCATCTAGCAATGCCTTGAAAAAAAAATAATTATGCTTACTTTAGTTAAATACTTAAAGACCTTAAATAAGTTAAAGACCTTTTGAGCCTTCACTGTAAATGGTACAAAGAATAAAATTCAAAACTCTTTCTACCAAACCATTTAAGAATGATAATTTATTATTATTATTATTATTATTATTATTATTATTTTTATTATTATTATTAATGTAATTTTGAAATACAAAATTGAACTGCTGGTACAATCTGACGTTATATTTCCTGTGTATTCTTCATTTATTGACAGGCAATCATATTATCGCCAAAAAGAGCCTTCAGGACATCAAATCCATAAGGAATTCCTGCACCCAGAAACTCACTGGTGCTTCCCCTCTACTCCAAAACCAAATCACAGAAGACTTGATGGATGACGTCTCGAATGAAACTTTTTCTTCAGACCCACCAAACATCTCATTCCCTCGGTCATGTCTTTTGTCCATAGCTTCCTCCACCTTGGCCAATATCCAGGCCAGACATTTTTGCTGCAACAGAATCCTCTGTAGCACCTGCAAATTTATATCCATTAACACACATATACTGTACAGTACATGGCCTCCATGATAGCCAATTCAAGATCACCCAGCTAGCCTCATGGTTATCCAGCAATCTCATTTATTGCATTTTTGCAGAAAATGTTTTACAATTTACAGTAATGAAACAGGAAGACCTGTTTAGCCAATATAACCCAGCCATTTCAGAGATCACATCAGAGCAGTGAATATCAAAGATCTCTCCAAACCAGC
This sequence comes from Lepisosteus oculatus, assembly GCF_040954835.1. Taxonomy (NCBI): domain Eukaryota; kingdom Metazoa; phylum Chordata; class Actinopteri; order Semionotiformes; family Lepisosteidae; genus Lepisosteus; species Lepisosteus oculatus. The sequence continues at coordinate 43,548,480 of NC_090697.1, read as the reverse complement.
AGATCCTCCTTTGCTACTTCAAGAAATGATCTGACCTTTTTCTTGTGTTTAGACACTTGCACGCTTTTGTCTGTGCCCTTTCGTAGTGATTCCAGAACTCTTATTCCAGTAAGATATCAGAGCCAATATTATTTTTACCATGGCCATGGCTTCCTCAACTTTTCAATGATACAAAAATCTATTTTTAAAACCTCTCCATTCATTTACAGGTGAATTTTCACCTTTTCACATTTTCACACTTCTCCTGAAACTCAATCCCAAATTTGCAGTTGTTTGGTCACTCTTTCTTACCTGCATGCCCAATCTAACTTGCTATTTTGATCTTACCAACCCCTTTGCTTCATATTCCTGTTTTTTTTTCTCTGTCCTTCATGTCTGAAAAAGGGTCCACAAATATGAAAGACCTTTTTTTCTACTTTTCAGTATAGAGTTGTAGTGGTTTGATGGGTTTACTAAGACAATTATTAATTGTAGCAGTAATCACGAGGTTGTTCGTTGGGGCTTTGATTTAGAAAATCAATCGTCAGAACAACTAACAACGCACACACACGGGTTCAATACACGGGATACATTTATTGATATAAACTGTGCACCAAACATATACTAGTCTGCCTGGATACGAGCGGCAGACCTTACTGTGAGGGTTATCATTATACAAGGTATATAATTTCGAAGAGATGCAAACACAAAGAGATACACAACAGAGAATATATGTCAATATATATTGTTCGGTTACCAAATCGCTAATCAGTGTTATTACCCACTGTTACTCTAAACTCGGAAGTAAATACATTACTCATGAATTAAATTGATAACAACTTGTGTTGAGGTACAATTGAATTCTCGAGACGCAATGTAGAACATGGGGTTTACTTATCCACTGTGTTTGGATTTGGAATTTCCCGGCACGAACACCAAACCAGCTGACAGGCTCTGTTGCAGCCTCTGTTCCAGCGGTTGTCCAATGGGCGTTGTGTCGGCGTCCTCTGGATACCGGCCAACCAGTCGAGGTGCAGCTCGGAGTCGGACAGGCGGAGGAATCTAACTGCGGCGCGCAGGGCAGTCGTTGCTCCGAGGGGATCTACCAGCAGTCCAGCTGGCTAGTAGAAAGTCTCTATGCACAGAGTGTGACCGCGAGTCCTCACAAGTCACTCTTTTGCCTGGGAAGAAGCTGGTTCGTTCCCGGACCAGCGCTGCTTCTGAATAAGCTATTCAGGTTGTCGACGAGGGTCCAACTGTAGGCTGCCGTTGATCAAGCGGAGCATTCACGTTGGTAGAATTCTGAGTACGTACGGGATCCTTGGCCTCGCACTTAGAACAAAGTCCAAGTCCTTTTGCAGACAACGGCAGTTGTCACGTGATTGTCTCTGAGGATGCGCGAAAATGGCCAAGGAGAGCTCAGAACTGAGCTTGCGCTCCCTTTTTGATCAAGACCTAGATGTGTGCTGATTGGTTGAGAGTTTGGCGGGCATTGGAGACCCACGTGGTATTACCATGCCCTGCCAGTCCCTGATTGGTTGGTCAAGGTGAGATATAAGTCACTTACTCTTGACAATTAGGAATGCAGTCCAGATGTCCATTCGGCACTCCCTAGAGTGATAGGCGCCAAGGGATGACCATTGATCATGATAGCCAGGCTTAGCTAATTGTATCCCCGTCTGGGAGCTTGTTTCTTATCAAAAGAAAACATCTTAAATCAGCCTGCATGAATTCTTTCTCTGTGGCTGCACCACAGAGATGGAGGGTGAGATGGGGCCTCCTTTAGGAGCATACCAACGCTTAATTCTGTCTTATTAACAAGCATTGCCGCTACAGAGTCAACCTCTACTTTTTTCTGTTTAGCTCATACACTGATGCAGCTCGCCACTGGGACAGGAAAATAACTATATGACTACATTCCATGGGAAAATCTTCAAACATAAGAGAATATTAAAACATAAATATCCATTGTAGGGTAGATTTTATTTTCAGTATTGAGACATTAAATTGTCTTTAGAATGCTCTTGCCTTAGCAATTTGGCTTCTAACCGTCTAAAGTTTGTCAGTTGTCTCAGGAATTTTTTTCTCAAGAAATGACTGGACAAGATTTTCAAGACAAATATTTGGATTCCCTTAGGTACTGAGCAGGTATGAGCAGGATGGGCCAAATGACCTCCTCTTGTTTACGACCTTTCTTCTGTTTTTTAACATCATGTCATCTTTTAAACCTGAGTGAGGTGTAATCCCCACTAATGTTTGTATTCCTTTCAGCAATCCATAGTTTCTTTGGCCTGTCGACGATGGTAAAGTGTCACGATTATAGTCCCAACTCCTTAAGGGTGCTCCAGCCCTTTCACTTAAGACTTTATTCTGCGCACCTGATTCCTATTCCCAGCCCACCTTAAAAGCCAGGCGCTGACGCTCATCTGGGCTCTGCATCTGGTTTCCGTACCGTGCGAGTCCGGGACCTGGAAGCGCCTGGTCCCGTTAAGGTTTTAATCTCTGTTCCCGTTCCCGTTCCCGTTCCTGTTCCCTGTCCGCCGGTTCCGACCCGGTTTCTGGTTTTAATTCCGTGTTTTGATGGATCTCCTGGTTTTGGACTTACCCTTGTGTTTTGGATACCCTCTAAGGATTATTCTTTTGGATTGTTTGCCTCGGCCACACCTTCCCCGTGCACCAGCGCACCTTGGACACGCCCCCATGTTTTCAGCCCCGTATTCCTGCATGACGTTTCCCTAGTGTTTCCCCACTTCTTTGGATTGTGTTGTCCGCAAAGGGTCCGGAAAGAACTGTTCATTACAGAATGCAGAGCCAACACCTGGACCCCGCGGACGGCACCCTGGCAGCCTGGATTCCATCGGGTTTTTTTTTCTCCCCTTTTTTTTTCTTAGGGCTTTGGAGCCGCCCTGAAAAGGAGGGGCTTACTGTCAAGATTATAGTCCCCCCTCCTTAAGGGTGCTCCAGCCCTTTCACTTAAGACTTTATTCTGCGCACCTGATTCCTATTCCCAGCCCACCTTAAAAGCCAGGCGCTGTCGCTCATCCGGGCTCTGCATCTGGTTTCCGTACCATGCGAGTCCCGGACCTGGAAGCGCCTGGTCCCGTTAAGGTTTTAATCTCTGTTCCCGTTCCCGTTCCAGTTCCTGTTCCCTGTCCGCCGGTTCCGACCCGGTTTCTGATTTTAATTCCGTGTTTTGATGGATCTCCTGGTTTTGGACTTACCCTTGTGTTAGGGATACCCTCTAAGGATTATTCTTTTGGATTGTTTGCCTCGGCCACACCTTCCCCGTGCACCAGCGCACTTTGGACACGCCCCCCTGTTTTCAGCCCCGTATTCCTGCATGACGTTTCCCTAGTGTTTCCCCACTTCTTCGGATTGTGTCGTCCACATAGGGTCCGGAAAGAACTGTTCGTTACATAAAGATTATGTCTTGGAGGCAATGCTTACTCTCTATTTTTCAGCCCATCATTAACTGCTTGCCAATCTCAAATAACCATATGACTGAAGTTTTTAACTTTAATTTTACCTCTAAATAAAAGGTCAAAACCAAATATATTTCTACAGCATAGGAATATGGTCATGTGAATTTGGTCAGATGTGCATTTTTACCTCTGACAGGTGATCAAAGTTTTACCTCTAGTCATACAGAGTAGAGGTCTATTTTTTATATTTTTATATTCATTATAAGGTAAATAATAAGGAATGGATCTTCGTAAGTATACTGACAAATTAAATATCTATATTCCCTAGATTAGAAATAATAAAAAACTAATAATTATGCCTACTTTTGACACAAGAAGCTAAAGGTAAAGACCTTTTGACCCTTCATTGTAAATAAAATAAAATAAAAATAAAAACTAATTCTACCAAACCCTTTAAGAATTATAATTTATGATAATTACTTATGTAATTTTTTAAATAAAAAATTCAAGTGCTGTGTCAATCTGACCTCTTATCTTTCATGTGCCAAATTGTGTGTCATTCAGTTTCATAATCTGATTTTGTTTTTCAGTTTTTACAGCAACACATGGTACTTCAGCTGATGTGACCTATGTATGACACTAATTTCATAGAAAAACAAATGCTCAGCATTTGCCTAGTTCAGATTAGTGGAACTGCATTTTAAGCTAATATTTGTCAGTTTCCAACAGTTGATATAATTGCATTATGTTATCAGACAATAATATTTATAAATGCCTTTGGAAACATTTAGACTTTAATTATTATATGGTCATTTACCAATAGTTTAGCTAGATCTTTGTATTAAGCAAAGATTATGTATTTTTACAACAAATCAAAATCTTAATGTGTCCATTGCATAACCCTCCATATAAAGGAATTTTGTGCTAACAGGCTTCCCTTTGGGCCTGTTGTCTAGGCCTGCCTTTCCTAATACGTAGAAAAAGACAAACTCAAGGCCGAATGTGGGGCTGCTGAGATCAGGGCTATTCTTGTCCAGACAGGTCCTGTAGTGCTGATAGAGAGGATTAAATAGACAGTCTGCTCATCAGTCGCAATTAGAAACAACACTAAAAACTATTTTAGGGCTGTACATATGCAGAGAACTTGACCTACTTATCAGCAAAGTCAATTCTACACCCCTATGTAATAAGACCTTAAAGGCTGCAGTAAATATAGGATGATATGCTGAGAGCAATGTGACACAAGGTTATGTGGAGAAGTGTAAATAACTCTTAACTCAGGTTTGCTGGGAGTGGAAGAAGTACTATTTATGTTATGTTTTTAATAAGATTGTGTTTCATTTTAGGATTTAAAAGGTCAAGCATTCCAAAGGGGTATTGTACTCTTCACAACAGTCATAACCTGAGATTAAGTTTCAGTGTATGGCAAAAGTATTTAGATACTTGCACACTTTTCATATTGTGTTGTTTCAAAGCTTGCAATAGTAACACTTTGAAGAAATAAATATTTTTTACATGCACAGACTACTGCATATATTTAAAGCAAAAAAATAAAATGAAAGAAGTATACAGACATTCAACAAGTAAGGAAAGGGAAAGGTTGTGAATGCATAAGTATTTAAACCCTTTGCTTTGGCAAACCTAAATTAATATTAATTTAGGTTCTTTATTACCTTAATGAGCAATGCAATTAATTTTGTGGCCTTTGTGTGTTTACAATAATGGTGATTCACATGATTTCAGGATAAATATATTTATGTTTGCAAGACCTTCATTCAGATAATGAATTTAAAACAAAGATTAAATCATGAAGACTTAAGAACTTTTAAAACAATTCAGGGAGTAAAAGAAAAGCTATATAAAGGCACATATCAGAAGAAAGTCAATGAATATCCCTTCATGCATGATGAAGGTGATCATTAAGAAGCTGAAGGGGTGTCATACTGCCCAGACACTGCCTGGATCTGGCTATGCTTATATTTTAGCAGCCAAGCAAGGAGATACTATAAGTAGTAAGAGATGCCACAGTGAGGCCAACAGTGTCTGTGAGAAAGCGAGTGATGAAGGCTTGATTTGAGATGGGAGAAACGGACCATCACTCAGCTTTGAGTCAAAGCTGTCTTGTATAGCACAGTGGCAAGAGAGAAGCCATTACAAACATTTCGAATCCCGCGAGGAGTTTTCTTCAAAGCATTTAAGTGATACTGCATACAAGTGCCATAATTTGTTTTGTGGTCACACAAGAAAAAATTGGAACACTTTGATCTAAATGCAAAATATTACTTCCAGTGCAAACAGCACAGTGCATCACCCTGTCAGCAAAATTTTTGCTGTTGTGGTGGGGCGGCATCATGTTATGGGGCTGCGTCTTATTAGCAGTCTCAAAACAGACGAAAGACTGGATTGAGCAAAATACAGGCAAATCTTGGAGGACAAACTACTTCACATCTACAGTTAGAAAACTAAATCTGGCACTAAAAGTCATCTTTCAGTGGGAAAATAACCAAAGCAACACATGAGTGGCTTGTGAATAACAAAGTGAATGTCCTTGATTTGTCCTGTCAAAGTCCTAACTTGAGTCCTATTGTCAATTTGTGGAAAGACTTGACCATATGTAATCCAGAAGCAAGTTGAGAGATTGAGCAAATCTGCCAAGACAAGAATACCAAGCCAGTATTCCATGTTGGTAGATACCAAAAAAGGTGTGTTCATTTGCCAGAGGTGCCAAGGGTCTGCATACTTTTGCAAGACATTATACTGTATATGCTTGATGAACTAATGTTCAGCGACATCTCTCTGAAGGCCTTCAAGATGGCTCATCATTCAGCATGCACAAAGTCAGCCTTTCAAAGTGATGTACAGTATGCTTAATCAATGGCAGGGAAGCAATATGCTTCTAAGCCTCCTCATTGGATTGATAAAAAACTCAGGAGAAAAGGGGGCAGGAGAAGTTGAATTCAAAACACACTGTATATCTGACTTTAACATCCCTTCCTTGTCATTCATTGTATGTATAATACATTTTTTTCTGCCTAGCATTCTTTAACTTGACAAAGGCATTTGACAAAATTGATCTCCTTCCTTCACTGGATTCAAGATGAATTCCATGCTCCACACAAATGAATGTACTACAGATCCCTTTAAAGTCCATTCATGTTCTAACAACTTTATCCTAAACTGGGTCATGGGGAGATGGAACCCATCAAGGCAAGCGATGAGCTCAAGGTTGAATACACACTGGTTTAGATGTCAATCCATTGCAAGGCACACACAGATACAGACACCAGGGTCAATATTCCCTGAAGCCAATTAACCTACAGTACCAGTGTGTCCTTGAACTGTAAGAGGAAATCAGAGTTTCTAGTGAAAACCCATTTGAAAAAGGGGAGAACATAAAATAAAAACTCCACGCAATCAGCACCCCAGGTATGGAATTGAACCCAGGGTCCCAGTGCTGCAAAGGTTAGAAATGCTAACCACTGTACTATTGTGTTGCCCCTAAGACCTGCTTTTAGCAACTGGTTTCAGTCATGTAATTCGGCAAGTTAGATGCAGTGAAGCATAGAGCTTGTCTGTTGGAGCCAAAGACTCACGTCCAAAATACAAACTATCCCAGCTTGAGTTATCAAATGCCAGTAAGATGATGACACTACAGTACAGTAACAAATCTCCTGACAATTGTTAATATACTGTATTTACTGAGGCATATCAGAACATGGGACTTAGGGTTTACATTCAGAAGACCAAATATCTCCACGAGAATTGTATCTCCAATGCTGTATGCAGAAGACTATATCTAGTGGGTGATACAGACACACCGGCATAATTGTTCACTCCCTAGCAGACACCACAAGCATTGAAGCTACGATCGTCCTTTGAGCTATAGTCATTGAAGCTTGATCAAACCAGATGGAAGATGAACAGCCCCTCTTCTGTCAAGGAGTCTAGAACTTTGAGATCTGAATTTGTAGAAACAAGGCACAAAGCAACAGCATTTGGTGACCTGATACCTTCTGAGACAACACCTGTACAACCTGACAGTGTGATCATTGGTCATAACAGTCACCTTTGGCTTCATAGAAACCAATCAACTTTAACCATGAGGGATACAGTGTGCTTTTTTAATGAATAAATGAGTAAGTGACATGTACAGTATGTTCTTTTGTGACCTATGCTCTATACTTCCTGCCTCTACAATCACTTTCAATTACATTTGAACACCACAGTTAATGACAACATAAATGACACTAATTGGAGTATTGAAATGTCTATATAAGTATGTGTTTTTATTAGTCATTTATTGCAAACTTTTACTTGGAATTTTAGGTTTTTTTTAATGGTAAAAACCTAGAATGATTACAGACTAGGCTTAAAAAAGAGGGCAGCAGGTGCAGACAGAATTGCAGCCCTTGTCTTAACCACATTCCCCATAAAGTTGTGGGGAATGAGTTGCTGCTCTTAGTCACCTCACGAGTTGCAGACAATTGGACAGGTGGCAGTTTAAAGAAGCATGAAGCAAAGACACCCAACTATCAGTTGATCTGCTGTATGGAAGACAAAAATCAGATCCTCTTTGTGTATCTGCTTTTGTGGAATGAGTATGGAACTGTAAGGTTTCAGAATTTTTGCGATGTGCTTTTTATGTGATGAGTCTCGGAGAGTTTCATTTGACAACATTTTGTGAAGTGTCTCAGTGTTTGCAGCTTAGCTATATTATAGTAGTACAGTATTGGCTTTAAAGAAGTTAGTTACCAACTCAGAAAACAGCAAAGATTTTGTTTTGTTTTTCTTACACTGTAAAAATAGAATACTGTTTTTATAATTTATGGTTGCATTTGTGTCTGTTTTCCCAGGCCTACCAATGTTAAAGATGAAAAGAGAAGAAAGAAAACACAACGTTTCGGCTGTGGAGCCATCTTCAGAAGAAGAAGGCTCTACAACCGAAACATTGTGTTGACTTTGTTCTCTTTTCAGCATGGAATAAACCTATTACTTGTTCCTTTGCAGCCCACGCAAGCTGATGCAGCTACCCACCTGAACTACTTCAATCTTAAAGATGCCTATTACAATGGTACAACACATTGTGTATTACAACTAACACAAACTGTACTCCACTTGTTTTTTCATTTAGGAAAAAGCACATTTCTTACTTGTGGGAGAATGTAACAAGCTACCCGGCCATGTGGTTGAAGCTGATGCTTTGGCTTCCTTCAAGAACTGGCTGGATGTGATCCTAAGATCAATAAGCTACCAAATGGGCCAGATGGACCAAATAGCCTCCTCTCATTTACAACAGTTATGTTCAAATATCTTTTAGATTTCATTTTCAGATTTAAAAAAAATCTTATCTATTAAACATATATAACAAACACTTGAGATTCATTGAACACAGACAAGAGATTTATCTAATATTTTAGTTAAATTTCCAGTCAGCTTGATTCTCCTCCTCATAACAGGGTATAATTTGCATTTAACAACTGACTGGTTGATATTTTTAACTAGAAAAGAGGCCTTACATTGAGACAAAGGGAAATCAGAGCTCATACAACAAGTGCAATTCACCATTTTTTCGTGTTTTGTGAACTTAAAAATACTGCCCCTTCAACCTTATTATTAGCCCTGTACATTATTCCTTACTCTTCAGTTTCCTCTACTGCAGATGTCACCATTTCATGCTTCACTTTACAGTTTTACAGCAAGAGAAAAAAGGGGATTTCCAAACTGTCACTGAGTGGTATTTTTGGTCCAGGAAGTTAACTTTAAAATAACTTTCAGCTCTTCTTTCATCTTAGATATTCCTATTACATAGTCTTCCATTGTGTAGATTCTTAATCTTGTGCTTTAGACTGAGAGATGTTCGGTGATATTGGCTCTAACTGAACATAACTCAAATTCTACCTTTTGCACATAATACTTTTAAAAGGAAAATACTACTTTTATTACACTCAATGAAAAACACACCCAAGAAGAACTGAACACACATTGAACAAGATAATACCATAGTTTAATATTGTGCCTTTTTCCATCTGTTTATTTCAAGTTTGACAAAGTATGTTTAAGGTCAAGAACTACAAAATTACTGTAAGTGTACTTATCCCTTAACAGAGTTTTTGGAATAAATACATCTCTTGAAAAAATATAGAGTACTTACTTCATGCAAAAGGTGTGAAAGGCCTCCAATATAATAGCACCTTAGTGAAAATAAATCCTGATGTTTGTATGCCAGAGCAAAAATATAGATGTAGTATGCATAGAAAGTTAAACAATTTCTTTAAAAAATCATCTTAATAACAAATAAGCATATCATACACACCACCCACACGAAAATTAAAGGGTCAACATGGTAAAGTAGTCTCTGTGAGCTGAGGATGGGATTCACACCATAAGAACAATAAAGAATCTCATCTACACCTAATGCACTTTATCTGTGGGTTGTTTTCATGCTGTAAAGCTCTGTCATGGTGAGAAAATGTCTCTTTCAAAAATTATTAATTATTATCAAAGAATTTATACATGCCCATCTGTCAAATGATAAGTTTGGTTAGTGTAAATTTAGAGTCAACTAAGTGTGATCTAAAGACATTAGGATCATTCCCAAGAGGCTGGAAACTAAGTAATCTACAGCCAGCCACTATAATGAATGAGAGGTATAATCCTTATAGCATGAAAACCCAACAGGTGGCTGGTGCAGAGCTCTGTCAGAACCTCATAACTTCCACTGAAGTTCTTTGTCAGTGTATACAATTAGTGATCAGTACATGAACACAGAATCCACACTCAACAACCAGTCTGTCTCCTTGTAGCCAGCCAACAAAACAAGGGTCTATCAAACAGGGTCCTCAGAGCAGGGGAAGAGCTTTGTTCTCTTCAGTAATAAATCACATTTCAGTTGGCCAAGTGATACATGATGTGGATTATGTATGGAAAGCACCTGTTCATTTCCCAATTCTGTTCTCGAAAAGGGAATGCAGCAGTCATGGCAGTTCAGCTACAGTATGTGAAGGGATAATTACGCTTATCTCCATGTCGTTCGCAGAGAGCAAGTAACTGTTTTCACATACACCAAAGGATTTCATTCTACCCATCCTTTGACGGTCACAACCGCCAAGTCCTGTTTTATAACATTCTTAATTTCCTAATTCTTCCTTCCTAGCTCCCTAAACACCAGGCAGGCTTCTGAGAGAACAGGAAAACACCAGGATGGATGGATCTGCAAAGCTGCCTTGGTGTTAACCATACTACGCACTGCTGGTGTGCTTTTGAAAGACATGTTGAATCACATCAACACATCCTCATGAACAACACCCTGAGAAAACAATGATGAAGCTTCGTGCAAGAAGTTCTTACATTTGACTGAGAGCATCCACTGTATTAAACAGCAGTACAGTATATCCTAGCTCAGGTGACTACGATCCCATTCTTTTTCTGAGACAGAATGTACAGTACGATCCCATTATTTTTCTGAGCAAGAATGTACAGTAGTCCTCTTCTTTTCCTAGAGTCATGTGTGTGCTGGGGGGCAGTTTCTCTACAAGTCCATTTGCTTTTCCACTGATTCTCATTTAAAAACTAAATTATTCATCAAAGTATGACTGTTTCCTTATACTCTGGCGACCCTTTAATTTTAAACATTTAAATAGTCTTCAAGAAACATGCAACAGTAAATGTACAGAATTCTCAGTCTATCCATAGCATATATTTAATTTCCAAATAAATTATCTTTACATTTTAAGTGACCTTAATTTTTACAGGATAGAATATATAAACTAACTAGTTGGCTTAGGTTATACCTTTTTTCCTTTTATGACTTCAATTTAAAGCTCTTTAAAATAATGAGATATTCAGCTGCAATTCATATGCATTATATGGACAAATAGCAACCCATGTTTAGTCAATATCATTAAAAGAATAACTTCTAAATATCAGGATGCTGATTCTGTGATATTAATAATTCCTTTGAAATTGAGGCCATTAGTTTATGTAATTGTAAATGGTTTGAAGCAAAGATTATCCTTTATAACATTATTTTCCATCTTAGTTTAAGTAGAAAAGCTCACTTCGAATTTCACATCTACTGTATCACAGTTGCTTGTCAGTGGAATTATCCACAGGATGAAACTGTCATCAGTTATTTACATCACTCTGTGCGTAGTGATGATTTTCCAAGTTAAAATGTTCTGAAGTGCGACTATTACAACTTTATTCCAATTTTCAACATGTAGAATTAAAACTGTCTTGCATTTTATGGATTTAAAATAACCTTCATGTTATTTCTCTGGAAATTACTAGAGTAGAGATATCCCTTACACATTTCAGCTACAAAGGATTTTCAAGTAGATTTGGCACCATCAGGTGTTTCAAGGGGTCTTAATGCACCCAAGAAGTGGGGTCAAAGCAATAGAATGTGTTCCTCAGTAAGCTATAATAGTCTCTAGACATTCTGTACACCACTGTTGTACAAATAGAACAATTTACCATTGCAACCGAAAAAAGGCTGCATACCCTATAAATGAATTAATATAATAAAACTGCATTATACCTAGGGAATATTATTCTCAGAAAAGTAATATTTCTGTGTGCTGCAACAAGCTGTCAACCACAAAGTAAGATTTCCTAAAGGCCTGTTTTGCTGCTTTATCTTTACATATTAAAAATAGAATACAGGTGTCATAAATTACCACACTTGTCCAAAAATAAGACAATCACACATGCAGGGGTGCACTCATAGCCTCCTAACAGTTGAAGTATCTCAAATTAATTATTGCAGATCTAATACAATCAAAGGAACAGCTCTGGAAAAGAGATTTGAAGTACTAGAAAAATAAAAATAAAGGACAAAATAAGAACTAGAAAGCATAACATAAAATCCACTAGGGACAGATGAACTAGCGACTACAGCCTTTACTTCTAGTGTATCTTTCTTTACAAGTTAAGGGTTTGATTTCAACATTTGGTGATTGTTCTGGTAATCCAGCTATAATCCAACTTTTTTAAAGATATTTTGAAGAGACATGCATGAACTTTAATGGACACACTTCTATAATTCAGACACAATCTGACAATACTGCTAGCACACACTGCACTAACAAATGCATGAAAAGGAATCAAACATTGAGCACAGGTTTCAATGATCATGTATATGAAGAAGACTTAATTTGTGAAATTACTGAAATACACAGACAAATTTGAATGGTTTCATGTTTTTTTATAGAATAAACAAAAGGAAATTATACACAGACAACAGTAACACACTAATACGCTGTGGCATTTTTTCTTACATTCTGATATACATTTGCACCAGTTTTGTGGCACTGTATTCAGAATTAAAACAAAACCAACAAAAAATGATTTTTCGTTACTTGTTTTAAATTACCACTGAGCTGGAAGGGTTACCACTCTATTTACAATTTAACTTCAGCTCCACTCTACAATTATTGCACAGTAAGCCACAGAGGGCAAGTAATGGTCTGTTCCCCAAAGTGTCTGAACCCCATAGAAAATAGGACAATAGCATAAACACAGCAAATAAAGAAGTCTCTCATACACTGCGTGTTCAATCACATAGGTTTGCCTTCTTTGTTGTGCCCACACAAATTTGTGGCCATAGGATGCAGTAAGGAAACACAGGGCAGCCTCACTGCTGAAATGAAGAAACGTGAGTATCTAGGTTTGCATATTCTTCTGTCTATGAACCTGCACAGACAGCCACACTCAGGACAACTAGTTCTCTACAGTGTCATTTGTATTCCCAGTTATTGGACAGTTCAAAACAATAGCAGGATACATTTCCTACCAACTACAAACCCATTTCCCTTTAATCGAAAGAGCCACTGCCATTTATCCAATCTCTGTCCTTGAAGTTTGTGAAACCTCTCTCTGAAGCACCAAAGTTCAAAGTGCCCTGAAAGTGCTGACAAGAGATCCTGCAGCATATTCCTGCCACAGAGTATGCCAACTGGAAATGACCACCCCCTCATTTAGACAATTGTCTCTACTCCTATCAGCTTTGGCGTAAGGATTCTGGGAGTAACACCATTGTTGAGATCTTCTTCAAACTCCAACAGCTGTCCCATGAAGTTGAGATTTGGAGATATAATTGGTCTCCTTGTCTTAACAAACTTGTATGCATCCGTCATAGTCATCCGTGTGTGCTTCATCAAGTACGCTATTACAATGGTGGCTGATCGGGAAACACCAGCTTGGCAGTGAATGAGGAGCCCCTTTCTGCTCTGGTGTGCTTCCTCTGGAAAATAAGAAAAAGGAGAAGATGGACTATTAAATTCCATTAAGAGAAAAACAAAACTTAAGAAATGGTTTATTAAAACCAATAAATTAAAAAAAAACATACTCTATCAACTTGTTGCGGTAATTGTCCAAGATAAGCAGATAAAAAAAAAACATTTTTTGTGATTCTTAACTGTATATAGAAGGCATAGTAAATTCACTATCAGTACACTGCATTTTTAAACAAAATGTTTACTGCATCACAATAATATCAATCTAATGGTTTGGGAAAAGGAACGTGTATATTATGGCTCAAAATATTTACAATAAAGGTCTACTAACACTACATTGTACATTATACCATACTGTTTATATTTATTATTTACCATTTGAAATATGAAATTGAGGGGCTTAATCACAGGTATTTTATATCTAAAATACATTATGTAACTGTCATATAATTTAAAAGATTCTTTAAATCCCAAATCTTTAAGAGAAAAAGGGAAAGAAATATAATTATTTTCTTTGTCATGGTTTTCTGTAACAATTTGCATAATTAGTAGCTTTCACCTATATTGTATTTATTGTGACAGATCAAAATACCAACAGACTCTGATACAGACTTAGATACACTAGACACTTTGAGTCTTCTGTATATTCACAGTACAAAAGAAAATCAAATATTTTCCTCCATTAAATTAATATTTCACTCAGCTCAAGCAACAATTTTTATTTTCCAGGGAGGATCTCAAGTTAAGATAAATGGAAAATACTGTCATGCAGACTCATAATTTAGTATATTTTGAATAACAACTAAATAATGACTGTCATATTGTGATATTTTTAACATAGCCTAGTCTTTCAAAATTAAATCTGCAGATCTTATTCTCACTCAACCCCTGCAGTACTTCACTCTATATTTCAAGAAGGGTAAAACAAAACCACAGTGTATATTATTAATCTCATCATCTTTTCAAACAATAAGGGAAATGCAACTGACATTTGTCATTAATACAGAGCAACCATCATTGTCTGCAGTTAATGCTGTAAAAGATTATCTGACACTAATTTTCTAAAAGCATTCAGACATAAAATATGTTTCTGCTCCTCTGAAATGGGAAATGGTTATTTTAAGGAGTAACCCACTAATATTCTATCTCAACAGGAAGCACTTGTAGGATGTGAGGTGTAGAATATTAGACTTCATACAAGACACACCCCACCCTAGAGCTCTACAGCTGCAGGACTAGAACCTTGACAGAACAGGAGAAGCAGCAAGCCAACAAAACAGCATAAAAAGCCTTGATTATTACTTTTAAAACACCAAGAAGTATATGAATGCATAATTTGGGTCAATCAAATTTATACAGTATACTGTATATAAAGACTATGGGAATATACATTAAGGCAATTTGACTGCAGTGTGTACAGAGTAGTTTCAATTCATGAATATGACTATATAAAAATCCAAATTAGAGAAAATTAAAGCCTTTTATGAGAGAATAAGGCAATGTGTTATCTCACACCTCTTATACCTACTCCTGTTAATGTAAAAAAAACATAGAACTGTAAAATGGACAAATGAATGAGTATTTTGGCCAGTTCCACCCAAGATACATTATTATCAGGATAAAAAAGATCCTTACGCACCGATGAATTCAAACGCCTCTTCAAAGTACTGCCTGAGGTTCTGCTTGTTGCTATCAGTGGCGGGCAGCCGCTTGTAGTTGAAGAGACCTTTCTCATAGTGGTAGAGAGGCAGGTGAGTGGTGACGTTGATGATGTAGCCGATGTTCAGCCTCTGCATCTTCTCCAGGTCCTGAGCATCATGCTCATTCCCCAGGTAGAGGAAGGGAAGGATGGGGGTGAGCTCCGCATTCTCGATGTCGGGGGTGGAAGGCAGCGAGTGGGGTATTCCTCCCGACACAGCCGAGGCCCCACCGGCGTCCAGGCGCTCATGCAGCTGCAGGGAGTTGTCACACAGGTTCTCATGGTTCTGCCTGAAACTGCTGAGCCCACCTGCAGGACAAAACAGCCATCACTTTTCTGCTCCTTTGAGGGTTAGCTGCCAAATAGGAAGAAAAATTCCTAGCAGGAAAACTGTACAGATGAAAATGAATGAAATAACAGACAAATCAATTTTTGATATACTCAGATTCTAAATGTAGCTTCGTCTGAGCTGTGAAATGGAACAACATAGGGGGGGTGGGGGGGGACACGAACTGAAACTAGGGTTTAAGAAGACTATTTTGGAAATGTTGTGCTAGTAATGAGTTAAACAAAAGAGATGCTTTTTTGAGACATGTAGAAGCCAAACTATGAAGACGTACAAAAAAATATTAACTGTACAATTTCCCTGTGCAAACCTCACTACAGGTGTTTCTTACCCAGTTGTCATATTTCCCAGTGTTCGAGCTAAGGAACAGTATAAGACATACAGTAACAGATGGATGGCATAGATGCTAAAAGCACTTCTGGCTAGATCTCGGGTAGTGTATGTTAGTTTGTTTCTTTTCATACTACACTTACTTCTTACTTACTTACTTCTGATTAGTCAGCAGTAGCACTCAAACACCAATTCATGGCTGTACATTGGGCACATTTAGTTAAAAGAAATGTAATTCAAGCGCATACTATGCTTGAATAATGTGTGAAGACTGTATCCAAAACTAGAAGCTTTTTTCTTCCATTTTAAGGAGATGTATTTGGAGTTGATGGCAGACCGATTTAGTTAATATTCCATCTTTATTTACTATCCGTAATACTAAACCTCTACTGTATTATTTAAACACTGAACTATTAATGTGATGTTTTATCTTTTTACTTTCACTTGATACCAATCTACCTGTAGTTTACACTATGCCTTTATTACATAGCTCTCTATGAGAACTCCAACAGCATTAACTACTTCCAATGCAAACATTTCTCTGTAAGTTTCAAAGTAGTTTTATCTAGCTCTTCCTCGTAATATACATAATATTTGCATACAGCTTGCAAAGTAGATATTGTCACTTTTTTTCAGTTAGTCAAATAAGGGCTATTAAGCACCTGTCAGCATTACATCACCAGCCTTCTCCCCCACCCCCTCCCCATGAGTGCACAGTTGTACTGGAGCACCATAAAACAAAGTAGCTGTTCATGCATTGTCTAGATTACAGAGCTGATGTCATGCTAAGTGATGTCATTGTGTGCCCCCAACAAATTGTCGTGGCAACAAGGCAGGTGGGGAGCTCATATCTGCTAAGGCAGGTGTAGTGTACTTTGAACAAGCCATAAACCATTTTGAAAAACACCTTTCAGCACATAAACAAATGAGCTACTTTGTCAGTAGCTATTTTTATTCCTGTTCCTTTTCCTCAATGGATCTGTGTTTGAATTAAAAAGAAAAGCAGAAGTAAACACACAGCAAACAAAATTTGGTCAATATGGGAAATACCAACTCATTAATACGGTCCACTTTTTACAAATAAGACTTTTTAACATTCTGTACAATGTACACATAAATACAAATAAAAATTATTTGTAAAATAATTATTCTAAATATCTAAAAGAATACAGCACATCTTTCAAATTTCAGGCTTAACTAAGAATACCCCAAGAAGAATTATTTTACTCAAACAGTATGAATGTGTTGTATTACAGGCAGCACAATAACACAGTGGTTGGCGTAGCTTCCTCGCAGGGCTGTGGCCCTGGGTTCAATTACTGACCTGAGGTACTATTTGCATGGTATTTGTATGTTCTCCCCATGCCTTATGATGATGTGATGGTGCTTTTCTTTCAGGTGCACAGCTTCCCATGTTAACTCAATGATGTACTGTACAGTATGCACAGTATAGCTACACAATATGAAAAAGGTGACAGTGATTACAGTTTAAACCTACCAGTCCAAAAACATAATGGTAGACTAACTGATAGGAAAACTGGCTCTGATGTGAGTGTGAGAGTGTTTGTATTTGAGTCCATCTACACTGTGATTGACTGGTGTCCATTCCAGGTTGAACCCCACCTTGTGCCCATTGCCATTGTGTATTACAGTACAACCTAGCAAACTTCACTCCTCTGAAGGGCTAGAAAGTATTAATCTAATATAATGGCTCTGTTTATAAATAAAATTACATTTCTATCTTAAATATAACTTTCTAGCAGATTTTTAATCTTATTTCAAAATGATTTTATTTGTATGAATTATCAAAACACATTGGTTAATATAAACAGGTGATTATTAAAAGTGATTATTTTAGCACTTGTTTTTGGTGAGAGACTTGGGAATACATTTTTTTTAAATCAGTTCACTTTCTGATATCACCTCAGAACTCCATTGTACTTTTATCTTTGTATATTTCCACATATGCTGTGTAAATGCATCAAATGACAAACAATAATTACTTAGAATAGGTGCCATTTCCCAAAATACTCCAAAGCTGTCACAGAAAAAGCACCTGTTAGGCTTTTCCCTTTGTTCATTACAAATGAGTTTACTTAGGAAAGTACCCTGTTCTACTTGGCAAGTTTTCAGTGTTACTTTCACTTTTAATCATCCACTTCCTGTGACAGTCTGTAGATTATCACACTATTGAATGTGTTAAGTGTTTGCTTCTGTCATTCTGGATATTTTAGCCAAAAGCAACAATAGTCCAATTTTAGTGGGTACTTTTCCTCTCTCCTAATCTAAGGTCACTGCAACTATCTACAGTATAATAAGGGATCATTCGATGAAGAAAAATGTCCAACATAGACATTGCAAAGTACCACAAATAAAAACATTTTTTTTTGTAAGAAATAGAGGTGACTGTCCCATGGTCTTCCACCATTCTCATTGATATTTTCCCTTTCCTTCTGAATTGCTGTTTACACCCAAACATGACTGATCACTTCAACTGAAAACAGCCATGCATGGCGACTTGCAATTTGTGGAAAAATGAACAAAGATGTACAGTGAAAAGAACAAAAAATCAGTATCACCAAACAGATCTAATCCTATGTTTTCTATCCACAAAGATGAAAGACTGAAAGTAATTCACCTCCCTGCTTTTTTTTTAGAGCAAAATGTTTTGCAGTCTCACAACTTTAAACTATGTAGGCTTCTGTGGGATAACATAAACAAAGTAACTGAAAGACCAAGGAAAGTAAAGTGGTGTAGACTGTGCAATGCAGGATAACATTTAACCACATTCTAGGGCTTGTCACACTCCAGAACCACTGAATTTGATCATTTATGCGTAATTAGCTTGGATATATCAATGAGACATTCAGAACCACATTTCACAAATTACCCTGAACTAGTTATGCCAAATAAGGTTTTAAAAAATCAGATGAATGAGGTAAAAATAGGAATTAATGTAGATTAAAAATGTAAATTGGAATAAAATCCTGAACACTGAGATTGAACAGCAAAACTAATTTTACCAAGTTCTCGAACACGCTCTCATGCATTACTGCAAAATGGGTATTAATAAATGCCATAGATATAGCTTCCAACATGGATAAGCAAGGGTTAAAAAACCCAGACATGACCCAAGAAATAAAAGGTATACACTGTAAATGTAACAATATGCCCAGCATAAAATAATATAGATTCTATACTCTGGTATCTGTTCTCATTTCTGCAGGTTAGATGGTATTTCAATCAAAAATGCTAAAGACATACATAAACTGTACACAAAACACAATAACAGAAACAAACCCTGAAGAAATAAATTGAGCTACTTTAAAAAGTGATGCCCAAACACTCTTCAATCTAGAAAAAGCAGACAATTATTAACAGGGAACAACACAAAGTCACAATTAAGAAAATTTCATGAACCTCTTCCACTACTATGTAGTCTAAAAACATTTTATTTTGTTTGGTATACATAAACTATTTTTCAACATTGCAACCTGCACTTCAATCTATTATTATTTTCCCAGTTAGATACTTTGCAACCTCTTATATATATATATATTTCCCCTCTCCTTGTGGTGATTGTATAGTAGGTTAGAGTACAGCTGATGGAAGCAATATTTACAGTGCTATCTATACATCACCCTGCCACAACGAATGACCTATAAGGCTTTGACAAAGACACCAAATACTAAATGCAAGACTCTACAAGCTCCAAGCCACAGATGAAAATACTGTCAGAGATATGCTTTATCAAAGACTTCCAGGCACCTTTCTAACTCCTACTGTTCATATACAATATGTGTAGGCAGAACAGCAAATTTTGTATGAACACGAGTATGTTTACAGAGATAATGTGGAAGAAAAAGGCAAAAGTGCTCTGAAACACTGAATAGTACA
The DNA here is from genome assembly GCF_040954835.1 of Lepisosteus oculatus. Taxonomy (NCBI): domain Eukaryota; kingdom Metazoa; phylum Chordata; class Actinopteri; order Semionotiformes; family Lepisosteidae; genus Lepisosteus; species Lepisosteus oculatus. Next base: position 43,528,572 of record NC_090697.1, on the reverse strand, counting down.
ATTCAACACCTATCAAAATGCCGGTCAAGTGAGCACAAGGAAACTGTGTCCAAGAGAAAGGTGGTTTGTCCCATTCTGGCAGCTGCAGGAGGTCTTGTGAATGGAGAGTCCACAAAGATGAATACCGCCTGGCGTCAGACGATACCTTTCACCAGAACAACACTTCATTGTCACACACCCCAGTTCAAGCTGATGTCACAGGGCAGATGTGCCACTCAACAAAGGCAGAAAGATTAAAACTTTCAATCTCTTCTAGAAAACATACAACCACATGCATATATAGTAAATGTTTGAAATTTATCTCCACAGCTGACTAAAGATCATCAATAGTAAAATGCACCCACATCTGCAACAACCATTGACACAAACAGGTTCTTAGGAATTCGCCCACATTCCTATGTCTAAATCACTGTATACAGTTTATCACTCTGACAAGGCATTCATTCAAAAATTAACTGATCTAAACTCACGTTACTTTCAGTTTGGCTAACAGTCTTTTTTTCCAGATTATAATCCCATTTTCAACTGTTCAATATAGCCCAGCAAAAATTCCGAAAGTACGTTTTCAATAGTTGGGTCAAATTCTAGTAACAACTCAAAGAGCTGACAAATATAAAAGTATTGTGTTGTTCATACTGTAGAGATACTTGACCTGGCTAAGGAAATGACAGTGCTGGCTGAAGACCAGGGCTGTCACCATCCCCCTCACTGCTGAGGAATGAGCCAGGGAGGATGCTGCAGCAGTGAAGTTGGTGTGGAGGGAGAAGAGCTAGAAAAGATGTGTGCAGGGAGCATTTATACTTCTGGGGGTGAAAGAACGACATTACAGCTTGAGCTCCTCCTGAACTTCCAGTAAATAACACCTTTAAAACATTCACATTTTCTCACTATTCATTTTACCCCTTTATGGATTTATTACTTAAAGCAAATCAGTTGCAAATTATACTCAGGATTACATCATATTATCATTTCTCTAGAGTAGAAGTTTCACACAAGTACAGTGTTGTTCAGTTTCTGAAAAATGTACACTAATTTGACTAACTTCCGAATGAAAGGCCTTTTAGGAAATGTCAGGGTAATTAACTTTAGTTTTAATGGTTTTAAGGGCAATACCGTTTGTTTTGTTTAATTTTGTGACTACCGCAAGGATAGCATGATTTTTTTTCTCTGAGTGACTTAAAAAAGTTAAAAATTTCTGCTACTAATTTGTAAAAATTAGTTCTTGAAATTAAGCAGCCAAGCAGGATTCAAAGGAACACTGTCACTAATACAGTATGTGTTGTTACACCAAGAACTCTGAAATTCCGTCATCATTTAAATGCCTTACTTAAATCATGTCTAATAATAATACATTGGATATAGGGCCAACAAGGCTATGAAGAGTTATAAAGCAGCCTGCTTACATGGATCAATTTGCTAGCATTTAAAAAATGCATAATCTTAGATATTATTAAAATTCTGTTATTATACATGTTAGTATACAGTATATAAATTACAATTTATATAATATTGATAAATATTGCAGGCTGCTCTGGTACAGGTTTGGTTTTTAGTCTTACATATTCAACACTGTTTTCCTGGTTTCATTATTCAAGCTGCAGTTCACTCTACTCTAGTCATAAATGATGCAATGGTTTATTTCAGCAAATATCAGTGAAATGTGCACAATGTCCCAGACATTTTGCAGAAGAGCAGGTTAATTTATTTGTATTTTGAAACTTTAACAACTATTTATTTTTACTTGTAACTCTATAAAAAGTTCCATCAATTAAAACCACATCTTTGTCAAATAAATTACACAAATACATCTCTGCCAGTGATCCCAACAGATTTTCACATCTTTATATGAGGATATTCCTTATATGAGATAAAAAAAACTGATAGCCTCACACATGTAAGCCATCATTTTTTTATGTTAATGTTGCTTTGGATGAGATTTCCACTAAATTTCTGGTGAAAAGATTAATCAGACGTGCCATTTGCCTCTTCTCACCTTTGAATTCAGACAGTATCAATCTCAGATTGCCCTTCCATTAAAGGAACTGGAAATTAAGGCAGTAATTTAAGACCAGTGCCAAGGCCTAAAATGCTCTGATCATATTCTCCCAACGTGATACTGCACCACAGAAACAGCAGCAGTGTGCTTGCAGTTCAGTACCAAAGATGGAGAAAATGGCACTTAACCAGATGCAGCAAGGAAGGCTTCAAAGATAGAACTCACTGTTTACAAACACAAACCAGGCAATGGACAGAGCAGTAAATTACACCAGTCTGTATTGCCAAACAGCCAGAGCAAGCTAAATATAAGCTTGTAAGCACTTTCCTTCCTGGTCCTCTTAAAGACTTTATGCTACAAGTACACTTCCATTCTAAAGCAACCAAATTAGATTTTTTTCTAACAGAAAAAAGAGAGATATTAACCTTCACTTCAACATGTTATCAAAACTTAAAAACTGAATTCACACATTAAGTGGCTTTTCATTTAAATGATATCCATTCTACAGCATGTGCAATTACCACACCATTTTATGAAGTAGTTATAAAGTATAGAGCAATCTTACATGCAGCAATTATAAATTTGATGTTAAAACATTGAAATTGCAAATGGAAAGGAAGCCTTTCAACATGTACAATCATAAATCCATTTATACTGGATAATATATACTGTAACTGGATTCCCCTTGCCAGTTCAAAAGGCTGTTTTCTTGGCAACTAAATTTCCCCAGCACACCGAAGCATTGAAATGTCATACTGTATCTCCAGCTGACCCCTGTATGTGGTCAATGTTTTGAAAAGTTTCTTTGATTTATCATCCTACCGAAAACACTGCACAATCACATGGTTCTGAAATATGGATTTTCAAACTTAATTCAAATCATAAACTGCATTCAATTTGTATTTGCATTCAAAACAGACAGTTTCACAGTTTTAAAACTTCAATGCTGCAACCCCTGTATAAACTGAAATGTTTTAAAAATACTAAAATACTAAACACCCCCTTGCTCTGAACTACTGCACAATATTTTAGATGTGTAAAGAAGGTACTTAAACATTTTGAAGTCCAACATAATTGCATATTTCAAATGGCAGAAGAATCTATAAAAATGCTGCTGTATACTGAGAAATGAAGAGAAATTTGCCATTTTATGGTTGGAATATAACTTACCTTTTATTGAAAAATCACTACATCTCCACTTAAGAAGTGCTTGTAACACCCACCCCACTCCCAATGCCTGTTATACTGTATGCTGCTCCTACAAAATGCTGTAACTACAGTTTCTGAAATGTAGTTTCTCTCTTTATCAAAACTGCAAATAAAACATAGAGGTCTACCCTTTCCTTTACACTGACTTCACACAAATCAACTTGTATACCTCCAGTAAATAAGCTTTTTGGTCATAAATGTGCCATGACTGTACAAGTTTAAATTGCTTTTAACCACCCTAAAAAAGTGCATACCTTTCAAAACCAGGGGGTCTTTTCCTTCTCTCTTCAATGATTCCAGGACTACATGTAAAGGCTGGGATGGCATCACCCTGCTTGGTTCATTGGTATTCTCATCGTAAACCACAATCTCCTTAGAAAAAATCCTTTTGAAGGAGTCCTTGCCTTCTCTACAAGAGATCAGGTCCAACACAGTGATCTTTCCTTGCTGAAGCCTCCGTCGGCTGATTTTGTCCGAGCAGTTGATATGCACTGCCCCTTGAATGTGACTCTTATTGTACTCCATGAACGGCCGGCAGTCGATGATGACTGTACCTGGGCTTCCCTGGTGGCCTTTGGGGCATCTGGTCATCCTCTTAGCCAGCTCATTGGGGTAGATGACCCGGACAGGGGACAGGGGTTTACCCAAGCCAGATGTTGGGCTTCCAATGCCAGTTGGTGCACTTAGTGCCTCATTGTTGTTAACCATTTGGTTGGTGGGCCCAGAGAAACAGACTCCTGAGCTCAGGTTGGGGCTACTGACACTGACTTGGCTCTGGGTCTGGCTGTCTTTCTCGTAAGTGGTCACCGTGCAACAGCTGGCGCTGCTGCATCCACACGACAACGAACGCGTAGAGCCGTTGGATGAGGGCATATAAGTAAGATTGGTCGCCCTTATCTTCACCACAGTTGTGCTGATGACTGTTTTACTGGTGGTAGTGGTGGTGACAGAATCCAGGTAGCTAGTGTCCAGGCAAAGTTTGAGTTCCTGAGGTCTGATTGGCCTTGGCAGTGCCACCACAATTCTGTCGTCTAGAGGAGATGGAGGCATGGGGAGGCTGAAAGCTGGCAATCTATGAAGAACTCAAGAATCCAATCTAGGAGCAATAACAGAAGCCAGTGGCAATTATGTGTTTATTTCTTCCTGCAACACTGGGCAGACATAATTTGGGATTAAAAATCAAATTTTAAAACATGGGACATGCAATTTGTGTTATATGGATTTATTAGTGTCACAAGCACACACCTTTTTTCAATTCATCATTGTTTTCTCTTTACTGGAACAGTATTTCCACATTATGGTACTAAGAACTGTCAAAATGACTACACTTGTTCTAATTATATGTATTATATATTATGTCAAATACGTTTCTAATACATGTTTAGTATACATACTGTTCAAGTTCATTTGTTTTTGTAAGGCTGCACAGTACAGCATGTATTTAAAAAATAAAAGGAATCTTGTTTATTATTCTGCCCTGCTCATAGAGCCAAAAAAGGAGACACCCAGGCATTGAGACTGATTCTAAATTCATAGCATCCCTCAGCAGCTAAATATACGAAGTGGCATTCCGTTTCAGTATCAGACTCAATAAAACTGGCAATTTATTAATGTTAGCAGATTTACTAAAGGGAAAGCGTATTAAAGTCAGATCAGAGTTCAACTTAATAAGCAGAACATCAGCGAACAACAGCCTGACAAAACACACTTTGTTCTTCAATTACCTTCACCTTTAAAATAACCCTGGATGAAACAAAACAAGATGCCAACACACTGCGGTCCCTTAACATGCTGCTTCTATTAAAACATCAACATGTAAATTTTAGGTATATTTAAACGTTTCATTTTTTATTAGTCGTGCATAATTTCTCATCGCATCACGTCCATCTGATACATAACAGAGATCCTGCAATTTGAAATACACACAATTACATGAAAACTGAAAACATGCATTACATTTAGCAATATGCATGTGGACGTGCAAAGAATACGCACACTTGCATACTATACCTGAGCTATTCTCTACCACAATAAACTAAGTTTACTTTTCATCAATTAGAAATGTTATGGAGAATACTAACTTTTTTACCCAGACATGAAGTGCATTTTACACAACCATATATTATACATAGCGGTTAAAATCGATTCCGTTCTTGGTTAAGCTGTCATCATATCAATTAAAGAGGAACTACAATGAAAACCTACAGGCAAAAGACTATCTACCGAAGCTTATAAAACTGCGAGAAGGTAAAATAAAGAGAAGGTATGTTTTACACTTACACCTCTTATGTAAGGAAGTAAAAGTGTTTAATACTGGCCAGTAACGATAATTCTACAGAGCAGAAAAAAACACTCCTATATAACAACTACATTTTCAAAACTACTACAAATTATATTCAAAAAACGAAAAGTTTCACTTACATTATGGCAAACTGTGTAGACTCCAGACGTCTATGTGCAGCTGGTTTATACTGTATTTATAACTAATGCGTCGCATTCCTCATGCAGCCTGTCCCATTGCTGTGCATCTGCAACATTTTACTTTCTGCCTTAGCTCCGCGTAATGTAATATACAAGAGGGTCAACCAACCTACAAAAGTGCTCTATTCCGATTGATACGGGTAAGAACCAATAGGAACCCTCATTAATATTAAATATAGAATAATGCAAAAGAAAAGCCAACCCAAGAATGGAAGGGTGGAGTTAGACGGGTGTAAAAAAAGACAGTTTGTGGAGGACAGTTGAGTGAACAATGCTCCGGGTTCCGTGTATGAGAACAGGGGTGATGTCATTGGCAACCAATCAAAAGGGTCTGAGCCGGCGCTAGCCAGCTGCACTCTATTTACATACGAGCCGAAATGCTGCCGCGGATATATGACTACAAGTGTGTTGAACGTGCGGTCAGCCTGTACAAACTGTCCGCAAATTTTGACGTATTGTAAAAAGAAAAAGAGGATCTTAGCAAACAAACTGGAAGAATCCAGCTGAGGTCCGTGTTGATGCTTACACAGGCTACGTTTAGTTTTCCGTTGTTCTTTTCTTCTACAGTAACATGGCTAATACGAATCGATAGTGAGTTTTGTTGATGAAAATATGTTTTTTTTATTTTACAATTTGGTGAAACAATGTAAGTCTAAGTGGGTAATGTGAAAAAAAATGTTTTCGTACGCACTGTATCGTATTTTATTGTACCGTTTCAGACGTGCACAGGTAAATATTAAGTTAGAAGCGATTTGAAACGGAGTGCTGCAACACTGCACATTCACATTACACCTTCCAGGTCAGCCCCATACTAAAATGAACTTTTGCATTCACTGTTCTGAGTCTAACCGCAGAAGCAGACCCTTCTGTCCCCTTGGTTACAGTCCTTCCAAACAATAAAGCACACTTTTCAGAGTGCAGTAAAAGTGACCCTGAAGTCTTCAAAAAGGGAAAGGAGCAGATATCATTGGTGGTAAATCTTGTGTTCTGGCAGGACTTGCAGTGTGAAAGTGCCAAACTGGCCGTTGAGAGCATGTTCCAGCTGATAGGACACGTGTTTCAGATAGAAGGCCTCACCAGTATCGTAATGCAATCTAATCCTAATGTGAATATAAGCACATATTTTAATAAGGTTATAATAATGCAGTCTATTTGTTGTTACTGTCCAATCAGCGGCAGTTCTAGTTATTTATAACTACCTAACTGCTGTTGATCAGAGCAACTGCAAATGAAATTTAGAGACGTAGAATGAAATTCTGGGTAGCATCCTCACAGCACAATTGGCTTCAACTCTAGCCCAGAGTACCTCTTGTATGCAGGTCGTATCATCTCCCTGGGTATATCTCCATCTTCTCCAAGGTACTCTTCAAAAGATGTGCAGCCTAGGTTAATTTATGGCATCCCATGCTCCAATAGGAGACCTGTTACCTGGCAGACTTAGGCTGGACATGACCCAATAAGTTTTTGGCTGGTCCTGTTGGAATAGTTTGGTCTAAAAGGTCAAGCAAACCTGTTTATTTTCTCTTGATCCTTGATTCTTCTTGATCCTTTCACATTCCCATCCCTACAGTACCTTCAAACCCAAATAACCAGCATGTCATCATTATACTGTAGGTATTGCTGACCATGGAACATACCTGTGTTTATTTTTATAACTGAGGGAAGATTTCTTTCTTTTTCATCACTTGCCAGACACAGCTCACAGGTCTGGGATGCATTATTTGATTTAAAGAAACAAGCCTTTGAACTGTGCATAGTTTTAGAGAGCATGGACCAACCTTGGATACATTTTTTTGTTGTCTGGAAACCAGCATTACCCTTCTATGCTGTTGTGTGCCTTTAAGTTCTTGTTTGTAGTTGAAGTCTGGTCAAACGAGTGGAAGAGTGAGGGTGGCTTTTGACTGCAGAAGCTCAGAGGCTCAAAACATTTGTAAAAATGACCATTGAGCTGTCAAAATGTCCTTTAGAGGGATGCATAAGGGCTAATTACATGCAGAAAAGAAGAAAGATGATGTTTTGGGCCTTCTTCAGTGGTTAAAAAAGCCATTAGTTAACTTGTTTTGGCTGAAACACACTAAATTTTAATATTTACATTTAATATGCATCAATACATGATGTCATTTAAAATTTTCAAAGTCCAGTACAGGACTTTGAATCTTATAATAAATTAATTACTGAACTTCCTTTTCTTTAATTAACCAAGGTGCTGAAGGTCACTTTGATTCAGGAGTGTCTGAATAAAACTCTAGACCTATTATTTAACATTTTATAATCTACTTATCATTTTATTGGACATCAATTAATTTCTTGGGTATTTATGGCTATTCTATAGAAACATTTATGGCAAAAATCCATGAAGGAAGTCACAGATTATTTTACCTAGGAATATTGATGGGTATCTTAGTCCCTTTGCATGAAGGTGACTGTTTTATTCAGCAAACTGAGAAAGAGCTTTCTTTTTAGTCAAAATCATTTTGTTATGCAGAATATCAATTAGGTGGTTTACATTATCCTGCTTAACAGGTCTGACGAGGAACTGGTTCTAAACATCATTCAGAATGTTATTTTACCTGAGTAAGTGATGGGTATAACATCTTAACTTCCTTCTTTAGTTTGCAGTATATACAAAGAAAAATAACCAAGCAATATCAAGCATGCCTTTAAAAAAAAACAATGTGTCTGTATCTAAAAGATACATGGTACTTTAAACAATAAGACAAACAAATGTACAAGACGACATTTGTTTAGTCCAGAGGTCTGCAGCCCTATTCCTGCGAGCCATATACAGTACATAGCCTTGAGTAGGTAGTAAGGATCCATTTTTAATAATATGGTTGCCAAAACTATATGCAATATTCTAAGCAATGTCTTATAATTTAATTTAAAATTCATTCAGTGCATGTAGGTAGAGAAGCCAGTGTGGTTGTATTTGGACCTACGTTAAAGCATGTGTCCACTTCTAACTCACTCTAACTCAGTTTTGGAAACACTTTCATTATTATATTATATACTTATCATGATTCACTTCTATTTATACCAGTAATGTTGAAAGACTGCCTCATTCATGTGAGTTTCAAATATTCTCGTATCATTTGCTTGATATTGTTTAAATAGCATGGGTTCTATTTTAATAAAATCCAGTTAAGTCTTAAGTTTAGAGTATGGATATAGAATTTGATTAAAACTGAATTAACTATTTTATTGTCAAGGCAGAAATTAGTGCCTATACAAAGGTCTGTGGGAAGCTTATTATCTGTAGTGTTTAAATATCCACATATTTTATGACAAACTTCATCCAATGCAAGGTTGCGGAGCAGCCGGAGCCTGTGTCAGCAAGCAATGGGCAGGATACACCCTGGATGAGACGCCAGTTCATCGTGGGGCAGACGCAGCCACAAACAAACACACACTCACACCAGGGCAACTTTTCCTGGAAACCAACCAGTATGTTTGTAGACCATGGGAGGAAACTGGAGCACCAGGTGGCATACATGCTGTTAAATTTTCAGTCTGTCACTCTTACTCCATTCCTTTTCTAATGCATAGTAAGAAGTAAGGAGTAATAGTGACAGACTGAACATTAAACAGCATTTATGCCACCATAAAGAAACACCACAGCTTATCTCCATAACACAGATCTATGCATCAGGACATTTAAGACTTCAAAAACTGGTGTTTGAACTAGTAATCTGGATCTTGTGTGGCTTGTGGAGCACCCTGGAGGAACTCCAACAACCAGACTACATCTGTGGTAACTGCAACACAATCCAGATCCAGAGTTGTACACCTTCGATTGTTAGAGAAACATCATAGAGAAATGGACTTAGTGAATATGGTCCCAGGTAGTGAAAGGAAATAATTTCACCAACTCAATACCAGAACTGAACTCACCAAAAATATGTGCCCCACTCCAGAAATGTTACGATCCCTGCCTCCCGGCAACGGAAGAGGCAGAAGAAGGCGTAGCCTTACTTCATCAGTCTACCTATCAGTTTCCTTATTCACCACCACACCCCCATCTCATCCTGTACTTAAACACCTGTCTTTTCCTACCTCCTCGCTCAGTATTGGTTTTCCTTTTGAGCTTCCTAGTGCGCTACTCCTTCTTCTGCTTTGTGTCTTTCTTGTTCTTCGGATTACAGTTTTTCCCCTTTGACTACGGTTTTTCGGATCATGGCTTGGCTTCAGTACTCACTCTCTATTTTGGATCTCTGGCTTCCCCTGGACTCTCGGATTGTTCTATCGTCTACGGTTTAGGATCACGGTTTGGCTTTGGTAACTCGTTCCCTGTTTGGATCTCTACCTTCTCCTGGACTCTTGGCTCGTTTCTTCGACCACTGCTTTCTTTGGATCACGGCTAGGCTTTATCAGCTCCTGCAAGTGGGTTCATTCACTGGTTTCGGTTTCTCTTACCGAATCCCTTACAAGAAACTGCAATCAAACATGGGAGCTCAAGGCCAGGTCCACTCCATCACTGGCAAGTGATGACTAGGAACCCGAAAAAAAATCAAATAAAGGAGAATGTTGGAGACTCTGTTCTCTGGAACACCACAATTGAAATTTCCACCAGAGACCTTAAGACAGAAGTTTGCTGTGTCCCTGTGGGTACTGGATTTCTATCTAGGGCACGGAATACTCAGTTGTTATCAGTGTGGTCAAAAATGACATTGGAATAACCATCTTACTTTCCATGCAGAATAAATTCAAACAACTTTTCAAAAATTTGAAGAACAGGACTATATCAGCTATTTTCTCAGGGATCCTATATGCACCAGGCAAAGATGAACAACTTAAAATTAAAATGTCCAACCAACACATGGATGAGGACAGGGTGTTCAGATGAAGGCTTCAGCTTTCAGGACCACTGGAAACATTTCCATGGCAAAAGCTACAGTATCTGTACAGATGTGACAGATCGCACCGAAATGAGACAGGCTGTAGATGTATTGGCACAAGAATCATCAAAGAAATCATGAAACGTTTAAACCTGAAAGAAACCAAAGAAAAACAAAAGAAAATTACAGTATATGGTGATCACAGACCAAAGGATTATACTAATTAAATATCCAGATTATATATCCAATATTTCTATATCAAAATAGAAAGATTAGCTAACATAGTAGCAAGAAATAGAAATTAAAAAAAGATTTCGATTAAAAATCTGGACAAGGCAATTGCTAGAAGATACATTCAATGTAGAGAGTTTTGAATGCGAGTAGCAAAAACATATACTGTAAATACTACAATGGAAAACACAGAGGTAGAAGATGCTATGTATGAAAAAAACTATGCCTTAATCTGTGTCAATGGGATTGTTAGATTGTTTTGTCTATCTTCCAATTGTTCTGTCGCTTATGTGTTCCATTCCACATTGGAACATGATCTAAACGGGACAGTAAATGCCTGATGTTTTTATATCATTATTGTGATGAAAACCACATACTCGGATTGGTGGAGTTGGGTTAAATTATTTAGAAATCCACCTGTGCCTCTGGCAAAAGAGGGAAGGGCAACAGAAAGAAAAGCCTGCTGCCAGAGCCCATCGGCTGTTGACCCTGGGGGGAGACTGTGTGCTTCTGCCCTGCAGGGAAAAAGAGTAACATCCCCCCCTGTGGCTATCCAGGTGCTAAGTTTTACTATTTTATAATTTTCTATATAGTATTAGTTTCCCTGTACTCTGTAGTATTTTTTTATTTAGCAAACCTTTCCCAAGTACAGTATTTATCAAGAATTGCTTATTCAAAGCATCCTTAATTTCCATTGCTAACATACTGTACTGTACATCTATTTCTATAGATGCAATTGGGTATTTTTGAGTGCACTTTAAAATAGGAAAATTAGCTAACACCGTAAAGCAGGAGAAGTTTTTTTTATCAAAAGGATCTTGATAAAAATCAAGACCAGGCCAACAACTGGTAGACGATGTTTGATGTAAAAAGCTTTGAATGCATGAAGCCCTCTTGTAGTTATGTTTTCTAGTCATCCTTAAAATATAAGTTTAGTAATTTGGTATTCTTCCATTCAACTGATCTGCTGACCTATTTAACATCTGTACATCTTATAAAATCTATTCTAAAAAATGTACATGACTGTGGGAGTAGTATGGAGGGGAATGGTGCACAAACCACCCTTTAACTGTAAACTAACAAGCAGTTATGAAGTTAAAATAAGTCAGATTTAGTATTACTTTTAGCATAGTTCTGTAGTGTTAACTCTTGTTCACATTGAAAAGTTCCAGTTCAACATCTGTCCAAAAAATGGTAACAGTGCCACGGATATACTGAATAGCAGTGCTCCTGTGTACTAAAGTTTTCATGTTCTACTCTAGAACTGAAAGTCCCTAAACTTGCTTAACGTATGTAACCTGATAGACGAGATTTACAAACCTTTAAGACTTGAATTAAGTATTTAATGGATTTGAGTTCTCTTTCTCAGATTCTTCACATTAGAGTAGAAATGCCCAAAAAGTTTTTTAAGCATAATTAAACCAGGCTATGATGTGAATAAAATCACAAATAAATAAACCTGTATTATCACAGTGTTTTAATGGTATGGTTAAACATTATCTTTGGACACAATCCTTATCTGGTGCCTGGAATTTACATTCATTCAGGACTGAATGAATCTGTATGGAATCAATTGCCTAGAATAACTAATATTTTAAAATGATAAAGTGTGAAAGTCCCTCATTGTAGTATTATCAGATTAGTTTTTAAACCTTAACTATACTTTCAATATCAATTTCATTTGTTTCTAAACCTCCCAAACACTTCTCAAATCAGTCATTATGCACAAACAGAAAACCTGGGGAATACCAAAGAATGTTTCATTGAGTCAAGCATATTTTTAATGTTTTATTTTGAAAACAGTTCAAAACTGTGTAGACAAGGGCTAATATTTACTCACTAACCACTGGAAAGTTAAAAACAATAATGACAAAAAACCCACTTTGCCTTTGTATATACAGTAAACACATACCGTACAACATGTCAAAAATAACATAAAGAATTTACTTTATCTTCTGTCATTATGTAAGTATGGCTCCATTACTAGGAATTTTAAAATTATTTGTTTTCTCGCGTTTCCTGTAATATTTCAAAATGTAGCAAATTTTAAGAAAAACTGTATTACTGATTATTCCTGATGTACAGTACGACTATAAACAAATAAGACGTTAAGTTTTTTTAACCAATTCTCTAACTACTGAAACATAAAGACAGCCTCAGCTTTTCTCTTTGAACACAACAAATGCATACATTCTCCAAACTGTGCCCACAGACAAATTGTTCGCCCACTAATATCCACCTCTGTGCTCACAGCAAACCTTAATACGGCAGGCAGCTTCAATATTGCTGTGAAAGAACACTCCATCACTACTTAAACTATGTATTTTAAAAAAATCATTGCCCTTAAAATGCGGGATATGAGAAATAAATTTAAGATATATATCCCACCATAAAAAGATCATTTATGAAATAGTAATTGTACTTCAAGAGTTAAAATCAAGCAATGCAACACCATTCTACATCTACCGTACATACCAAAAAAGCAACATTCACTAAAAGCTTGTTAGAATAAAAAGAAATGTTTTGAGCTGAACCTGGATAGCACTCTTACGTTCTGGCAAATTTGTAATACGATGGAATTCCACCTCAGCAAATGTGTCTGTAAAGTGGTTTTGTGATTGTCAGAGTTTGCAGAAGTCATATACTGGAACTAATCTTATATGTAGACCTTGATCATGAACCACTTTTTACTGTATGTAAATATAGCCATTTCAAAGATAATTTAATAAGTCACAGGTAATTAATGTAATTAAATAAGAGCTCTTATTGAATGTTGAGAACATCTAGCCTAGTATGATAACATTTATACAGTAGCTGCATTTTAACATGTTAAGGCCTTCAAAATTAAAAATGCTCTTTGGAAACTCCAAAATAAGACTGCATTTAATAATCAAATACAGTACTCTTGAAAACACCTTCTGATTTTAGCAGAATGAAGACCAGCAAGTACAGTAATTGTAAAAATCAAACCATGGAGTCCCAGAAAGGAGGGAGGGAAGGGGTGTTGGATGAATAGAAAAGTTGATGGTATTTTCTTTCTATGGTTACAAAACATAAATATTTACTCATAAAAATAGTTCAGAAAAAGATCACAAGAAAGTATCTAGCTATTCTGAGACCTCATAAAGAGAAATTCAAAAGAGAGCTCAGTGCCCAGCATAATATGCATTTTTTGTAGATGGTACGATAATATTTTCATCAAGTGGAACATTAATGACATTACAGTGAGCTATTCCTGATTTAGAACTGATAAACACAATCTCAATTTTATCTTAATTGAATTTTAACCAGTTTTTAGCTATCTGTGGCTGAATCATTTAAGCACATTGCTAGCAGTTCTTTATCTGTCTGTGAATAACTTACTTCTTCATTGATTAAAGCTTTTTATGTGTAAGACACTGGCTGCCATCATTTTTCATGTTTCTGAAGACATGCGCCTAGGCCCAGATGTGAAGCGTCAGCTGATATTTGGTATTTTTTTCTTGGTTCGTAGAACTTCAACAGCTGTTCATCTGTGATATTTGCCAGCTTTTTTCTGACAAACCTCCCTGAACATCCCACCATCCATATTCCTTATGCCCTCTCTCCCTGGTCAATTAAAGCCATGTTATTGATATTTAGTTGCAGTTTTGGTTGAAAAGATGTATACTGGTGATTGTCATTGCCTTTGAAAAAGCTAAAAAGTTTGCATTAATAACCTTTTAGAACTTTTTTATAACATATGTAACCTTTAATTCTAGTGAACTTACAATCTCAAAATAAAGAGAAAAATATCTAAAAATATATTTATTCAAACATAGATTGTTGCAAATATGGGATTACAAAAATAGTGATTTACCGAAATAGACTGAGTGGGATAGTAAATAATCATAACCCTGAAATTGTAAAGATTATGCCAAGAATATACAGTACCCGAGTGGTTGGTATAATTTAACCCACCTCAGTTCCATTTTCTCTGGTACAGCTTTGGTGAAAAGAGTAATGAATCAGACCTACTGTGTTAAACAAATATTTATTACAATTACAATGACAGACGCTTAACAACATTCAACACAACATACAATATTCTGAACAACCACAAATCTGGAAGTGAATGGAAAATGTATCTCCCTATTCTCTACAAACTAGAGGAGGACATTTTTAACCTAGGGATTCCCTATACAGGAAATCAGAACAATTCCAAACATTTACACTCAACATAGTATGCAAAAAGCTAAAGTGATAAATAGATCTAGTACATGCATTTCTCATTAATTTGCCTTGAAATCATATTCTTTACTGCACCAAATGAAAAATTCAATACAGTGTGAAAAGGACAGTTCTATACCTTAACCTTCAGAGCTGCCTCAAAATGACAGGATGGTAAGCTCTTTTAACAAGGTTTCAAGATTTAACTCAAATCTGGTCTTTAAGGATGGTCTGGACAAGGACCTCCTTGTGTTTTTCTGTCTCTGCTGTCCCATGTCCTTCCCTCTTGTGCTTTCTCTCTCTTTGCCCACCTGCTTTTTTATCCTCAGTTCCTCAACTTTTTATCATTTACCCAGAACTTAATTAACCAAGGTAAACTCAAAAATTCCTTTGTTTAATTTGTCTCTGACCCCCTCTGCAAACATCTCAGTTACTTTCTTGCTTTGAAGCTCCCAAGAACTGTATACGTGGACATATGTGGTGTTTTCATTGTCTCTAGATTCTTAACCACTTCAATATCTACTTCCAATTACTGTAACAATATACAGTAAATGAAGCTTGAGTCATGACACAGATGTCCACATTTTAATTCATATGAAATTTATTTACTGCCCAGTAGTATAAGCATGACAGGGAAAACTAGTTTTATTTAAGATGTGGATTTGATTGAACTGTTTTTTTTTTGCAGTTACTGATATTCCATAAATTGAATAAGTGTGCTCACTCTTACCAGCTATCTCCCATTCCCACTTAAAGCACATTGCAAGTTTTACAGTTTTAAAGCTGTCCAGAAAATGTGTCTTCATTTTCCTTTACAATTCTTTAATTGAAATTAGGACAGACAAGCATTCCACCAAATGACAATGCAGACTGGGCAGACATTTATGATTGTGCCACTTCCTCCGCAACCAAAAATCACTAACATGAGTCTAGTTTTTCAGTTGTTCTAGTTGTTCTCTTCTTTCTCTTCTCTGGAACTATCCATCCTTCCTATCACCTACCTCCTTGGAATTAATCAGAACAAATAGCAATGCATACACAGTGCTTCTAAGAATATAAAGACAAAATTGTATTAATACAATAATACATTATGGCAATAAAACTATATAACAAGGGTAAATATTAATCAAACTGTTGTAACGCAAACAAACAGCGGATCAGCCAGAGAGTGATTACAAGAGAGGAATACAGTAGCTGCCTGTACTGGGGTGAGTGTTGCTCAACATAGTAAAATCAGTCTCAAAACATTAACATCAAGATTCATAAATACTTCAAGAAGATATGTGAATATTGATTTTCTGTCAAGAATTAATGTATTACCAAATACAAATTTATTGGGAATAATAGTTCAATTCTGGAGTGTTAAAATGTGAATATTGAATGCTCTATACTTTACATGCTTCACCTTACAAGATTTAAAGTTCCGAAGAGAGAGGAAAAGCTTGATTCTATAGATATCTCCTGGGTACTGTGGAAGAGACTCTGGGAAAAGTGAAGAGTTCATTTACAGTTTGCTTATTCCAAAGGATGCATGTGCAAAGTCTCATTTTTTGGAACATTCCATATAATCACATTAAAAGAAACAAATCGTATACAGTACATTTCAAAGAGAGGAAGTTACAAAGGGACTTGATTAAGTGAAACAAGCAACTGAGAATGGAGGTGAATATTAATTATCTTGGTATTGACACATGGTATTGAAGATAAGAGGCAATTATTTGTACAAAGAGCCAAGCACATCTGCGACAAATGACTTGTTAATGATACTGAAGCTCAAGCTCTGAAAATCTTTGAGAAAAGCCTTCTGTTTGTTAAGTAGTGTTCCTTATGTTCTAAAATAATGTCATATTAAAATGTTAAATAGCAATTAAGGGATATGCGTAGTGAATTCATGAGGTAATTTCCTGCTGAAATTAAGATGCATATAGTGCTGAAAAAAAGAGGAACACAATTGCTCAGGCATAACTGAATTGCATTATTATTCAGATAGCTGGAATGTAAACAGCAGAACTTTATGTAACAAAGTGGGTGGCACATTCTAGAGCCTGTGGCAGCTCACAATAGTGGCACAGGTTAAAGGCGGAGCCCTAATCAAAGATACACCCTGCACACAAGATTTAGTGTAAAACTGTTCTTTATTGACAGGAATTGTGTATAATACCGGCTTGTATCCAGTACAGCAGGGGATGTCCTGTCCAAGGAGGCCAAGATAGTAGCAGGAGCCCTATGGCTCCGTTAGTGACCCAGCAGACCACACTGTATCTACAGTGCCTTGCGAAAGTATTCGGCCCCCTTGAACTTTTCAACCTTTTGCCACATTTCAGGCTTCAAACATAAAGATATAATTTTTTTATTTTATGTGAAGAATCACCAACAACTGGAACACAATTGTGAAGTGGAACAAAATCTATTGGATTTTTGAAACTTTTTTAACTAATAAAAAAATGAAAAGTGGGGCGTGCAAAATTATTCGGCCCCCTTGCGTTAATACTTTGTAGAGCCACCTTTTGCTGCGATTACAGCTGCAAGTCGCTTGGGGTATGTCTCTATCAGTTTTGCACATCGAGAGACTGAAATTCTTGCCCATTCTTCCTTGCAAAACAGCTCGAGCTCAGTGAGGTTGGATGGAGAGCATTTGTGAACAGCAGTTTTCAGCTCTTTCCACAGATTCTCGATTGGATTCAGGTCTGGACTTTGACTTTGCCATTCAAACACCTGGATACGTTTATTTGTGAACCATTCCTTTGTAGATTTTGCTGTATGTTTGGGATCATTGTCTTGTTGGAAGATAAATCTCCGTCCCAGTTTCAGGTCTTTTGCAGACTCCAACAGGTTTTCATCCAGAATGGTCCTGTATTTGGCTGCATCCATCTTCCCCTCAATTTTAACCATCTTCCCTGTCCCTGCTGAAGAAAAGCAGGCCCAAACCATGATGCTGCCACCACCATGTTTGACAGTGGGGATGGTGTGTTGAGGGTGATGAGCTGTGTTGCTTTTACGCCAAACATATCGTTTTGCATTGTGGCCAAAAAGTTCGATTTTGGTTTCATCTGACCAGAGCACCTTCTTCCACATGTTTGGGGTGTCTCCCAGGTGGCTTGTGGCAAACTTTAGACGAGACTTTTTATGGATATCTTTGAGAAATGGCTTTCTTCTTGCCACTCTTCCATAAAGGCCAGATTTGTGCAGTGTAAGACTGATTGTTGTCCTATGGACAGACTCTCCCACCTCAGCTGTAGTTCTCTGCAGTTCATCCAGAGTGATCATGGGCCTCTTGGCTGCATCTCTGATCAGTCTTCTCCTTGTCTGAGCTGAAAGTTTAGAGGGACGGCCAGGTCTTGGTAGATTTGCAGTGGTCTGATACTCCTTCCATTTCAAGATGATCGCTTGCACAGTGCTCCTTGGGATGTTTGAAGCTTGGGAAATCTTTTTGTATCCAAATCCGGCTTTAAACTTCTCCACAACAGTATTACGGACCTGCCTGGTGTGTTCCTTGGTCTTCATGATGCTCTCTGCGCTTTCAACAGAACCTTGAGACTATCACAGAGCAGGTGCATTTATACAGAGACTTGATTACACACAGGTGGATTCTATTTATCACCATCAGTCATTTAGGACAACATTGGATCATTCAGAGATCCTCGCTGAACTTCTGGAGTGAGTTTGCTGCACTGAAAGTAAAGGGGCTGAATAATTTTGCACGCCCCACTTTTCATTTTTTTATTAGTTAAAAAAGTTTCAAAAATCCAATAGATTTCGTTCCACTTCACAATTGTGTCCCACTTGTTGGTGATTCTTCACATAAAATAAAAAATTTATATCTTTATGTTTGAAGCCTGAAATGTGGCAAAAGGTTGAAAAGTTCAAGGGGGCCGAATACTTTCGCAAGGCACTGTATGTGGCTAATGCAATATTAGCACAGCTGGTCTTCAGCCTGGAGGCTTGTAAAGCAGCTGTAAGAGTAGGGTCTGAGGATTCGTGTCTGTATTTGTAAAAAAATGACTTGAGGCATATTAAAGTGGCCGTTGCAAAGATACCATGATAGCACAGCTGATCTTCAGCTTGGAGGCTGGGATTGTTGCTGGTCTAACCGGAATCTTCAGCCTGGAGGCTGGTTCAGTAGTCTGTTGGGGTTGAGGCTGATGTGAAGTTCTTGTTTCCAACTTCTTCCCCTTCTTCAACTTCTTCAACCAATAAATTAAAAGGATTAAAATAAATTAAAATAGGCATTTATTTACCACATTTGTTTTATTTATATTATAAATGCTAGAATATGTCACAATATTTATTTTAAACTCAAGCTGTTAAAAAAATAAAATGTAGAACATTTGATTTCTTGTAAGTTTTAAGTGAAATTAATGAGACTTTTTTTTCTTTTAGATATGATTTCATGGATTTTTTAAATATCTGATTGACAACCAGGTATTTTAGAATTCGTACTGTCTTGCGAATGTATCCACAAATGATGTTACATTTTTATTCAAAATCTGAGAACTGCTCAAACCCACACACAAGCAAATATTAAAGACAACTAACTGAAAAATATTGATTTTATCAGTATTCAGACCTTAGAACTCAATATTTGGTGGAAACACCTTTGGTGGCAGTTATAGTCTTACGTTATTTTGGGTAAGTCACTTCAATCTTGTACTTTGCTCTACAAACTTTGCACATCTGCTTGGTGCAATTTTACCCATTGTTCTTTGCAGATTTACTCAAGTTCTCTCAAGGTGCTTGGGGATCATTTAATAACAGAGGTTTTAATGTCTTTCTACGGATTCTCAGTTGGATTCAAGGCAGGACTTTGACTCAAGGACATTCACTTTCTAATTCTTAAACAATTTCAGTGTAGATCTGGTACTGTGCTTGGAATCATTGTCAGCTTGAATTGTTGTCCTGGTTTTAGGTGTGAAACAAGTTTTCGTCTAGGATTTGCCCGTACTTTGCTTCATGTCTTGATAAATTTCACAGTCCACACTGGTCAGAAACAGAACTGTAATATAATGTTGCAACCACCACACTTGACATTAGGTGTTTACTGAGTGATGCAGTATGTTAGGTTTGCATCAGATGTAACATATTGCATTTAGACCAGAAAGTTCCAGTTTTATCTTATCTGAGCACATAAATGTTGCCATATGTTTGCAATATCATTTAAATGCTTCTACTCTTCTACTAGCACCAAGAAATAGAGACAGCAGCATTGAGTATTGAGACCTCTCTCTATTAATATAAGACTAATATATATATATACATATTACATAATATGTTACATAAATATTATATTACATAAAAACACATACAGTACCTGTGGTTTTGGCAACAGGATTAAGACTGCAATATCCAATTGCTGAATAAATCTTGGAAGGTCCAATTTAAAAAGAAACTGCAGTGATTTCCGGCAACTGTTGATTAAAGCACAGTAAATAATTAATTCAGTAATCCTTTTATCAAATCAGCTATTAATAAAGAATTTAGTCAAATGTATCCTTGAAGAGTACAAAGTTATTTTAATTCTAGAGTCCATGAGATGAAGACAGAGTTGGTTACTGAAAATTAAACCCATTTTTCCTCAGTGGAGATGTTCAACACTATGATTGACTACAGCTTCTATTACAAATCTGTTTATTGCTTTTTTGTGAGGTGGTTTTTAATGGACAAAATAACAAAAAAGCAGGAAATAAGTGTTTGATATACCACTATTAAAGGTCAATATCTTGGCATTTTTATTTCTATTTAGCTGCTATTACTTTTAATATTTCAGCGTTATGTAATTGTCTTTTTAGCAGTATTGTACTGTACCTACAGTAGATTAAATTTCTTACAATGTTGCACAGCTTGTTAAAATAATATACTGTACTGTCCATTTACAGCATAGTCACTTTCATTCCATAGTCTTTTCATTTATACACAGCACACTCATCAAGTAAACTATTAATGGTTTAATTTTAATTTTGCAGCCAACAATGTATGATTAAACCAATTTTTGAATGAGAAAATCTGGCTTGTTTTACAAAAGCGTCTTCAGAATGTACAGTACATACAGTAGATGGAGACTGTTACATGCTACTATGCTACATCTTTTCCTTTGAAATCCTCTCTCTGAGAGAATTACAGTAATTCCATTAAAAAGGGAGGAATAGCAATACAAATAAAATTGCAAGATTTCAGTTATATTCAGTTATTAATAGGGTATTCTAGCTTCAGTTTAAAAACTTTTTTTAACACAGAAAAAGACAGATTAATTTTTGCATTTTTCCGTTTTAAATTAAGCATTGTGGTTATTGTATCATTGGAAGTTCACTAAGCACAGATAAATAATGTTTGCAGAGTATAGCAGGTATAAAATTAGTCACGTTAACACTTCCAAAGTCCCCCAAATGTAAATATAATGACAAATAATTTTACTGTTTTTTTCAAACTTCTTAATGGACTGCAATTTTTATTAAACTGAAAATCTGCAAATTGTTTGCAGCACTTATACTGTAGTTTACTGTGTTCTCTCTGGAAATAAAAACAGCTCTAGTGAAAGTGATGGTTAGTAAAGTCTCTGTGCAAATGTTGGTTTTTCTCTAAAATCCATGATTCTGATACTGTAGGTCAGTAGTCCAGTAGGGACGGTACGCTGGTTCACTCAGTACCTGTTTTTCTTGTTAAAATTAGGGTGTCTATGAAAAACAATGGGTCAATTGAGGTGTTCGGCTAGCTGTCGGACAGTTAAACACAAATGATCAAAAGGGGATTTCTGGTGGTTTAATCTGGTTAATTTAAACTTCATGGTAAATTATCAGAGGCTTCAACAGACAGAACACAGCACAAACATAGTAAGCAGACAAGAAGGAGAAAAAGGAAACAGAAAAAAAGACAGAGTGAGCCAAAAAGCAGGAAATAGGTACAAAAAGAAAGCAAGAAGAATAACATCATCAGCCTCCTCTTTCTGTAAGCTTGTGCAAGGTGAGAGAACCTTGTTCTGATCGGAGATCCCAAATTCTGGCTAAGTAAAATTAATCATTTTAGAGAGCTTGGTATTCTCCTTATTTTAGGCAATTCCGATTGAAATTATTGTGGATTCTTCTGGCTCTCCTTTTTAGTGATTTGTAGAATAAGGAGATAGATTCCCACTCACTTTTTGGCATCCAGGCTGCTGTAAGCGAGATTGAGTTTTTAGTTATATTCTTTTATTTTGGATGCAGGGTATTTACCTTGTTGGCCTATCAAGGTTTCTGAGTCTTTAGACTAGAGTTTCATTGTTTTGTGCATACAGAGTGTGTTTTTGTTTAATGGTGTATGTTCTGTAATGTTTTGTCTCATTTAGGTGTGCTATTGTTAATATTTGTCTATATTCTATGTGTCTCAAAATTGGACTTCTCCCACTCCCCCTTATTTGGTAATACCCTTCTTACCACAGGTAGTAGTTTTCACACCCAGGTTCAGGGCCTGCATTCATAAAAAGGTAGGTGGGGAATAGACTGTAATTCGTTCAGTAAACCATGGATACTCATTAAGTGAAATATATAGTAGCTGCTCTCCTGGTACCACAACTACTGGGAGATTTTTTAAGAAAGTGAATGTGAAAACGAAGAATGAAGGTGGCTTGGCTGGATGACTCTTTAGGTGAAATGTATATTTGTCTGAAGTGATGTACTCAAGTGGTGAGTGGGGCAAATTCTGCCTCTTCCTGTTAAAATAGATCATCCTTTAGGGTGATAGTACTGCAAAATGTTAATCATCTATACCTTCAAAATATTTTACAGTACTCAGATGCAGTAGATTTCATCCATCATTATTACAAAGGGATGATCTGTGATGAACTGGCACCCCATCCACAGTAAATGCTGCCTTTCACACATTGTCTGGTCTGGCTCTGACTCATCATTACCCTGCATTGTACTATGAAATTGTTGAAAACTGATGGATTAATATAAGTCCGGATATATTTACCTTATGACTCTTGCTTCTCATGTTGTCTTAGTATAAGGTGCAGCATTTCTGTCCACGTAAACAATGTTTGGAAGACTTTTAGAGTGAACTACAGGTGAATCCAAGTGAACATGTACAGTAGATAACTAAATTTAAATAATAAGCCTCCTCATTTTGCATCATTTATATAGCAATAACATTTAAATGAGGCATTATATAACAATTGTATTGTAGCAATACTAGAGAAAGAGAATCTTTACTCTTATATGCAATCTACCTAGTTCTCATCTCTTCAAAAAATAAAATTCTAAGAAGTTATACTGTATACTGTATGTATACAGTTCAAGTTATAAGAAGCACTTTATATTTCAAGGAAAAAAGACTTCAACCTTTTTGATCCTATTCTGGTTTTTCTGATATAACAAAGAATACTTGAACCACTTATATAATAACTAACAAAAAGGCAGCTTTAACTTAATCAAAACACAGTAAGACTGCAATGACAGCAATATGTCCAAAGTAAAATATTTCCCTAAGAACTACTATGGCTCTGAACATGTGCTTGATGTTGCCTATACTCTTGTATTATTGTGATATGTTTGTGGACATGAAGAAAACCCTGCTGGAATGTAAACACATTCTGACTTAAGTCCAGCCAGAATTCCTGCTGCTTAGCTTAGAATTTGCATCATTGCCAGCGGCCATGTCACCCTCCGTCTTACAATTGGCAGCCCACTGAAGCTAAGCAGGTGTGAGCCTGGTCAGTACCTGGATGGGAGACCTCCTGTGAAAAACTAAGGTTGCTGCAGGAAGAGGTGTTAGTGAGGCCAGCAGGGGGTGCTCACTCTGCGGTCCATGTGGGCCCTAATGCCCCAGTATAGTGACAGGGACACTATACTATAAACAAGCGCCATCTTTCAGATGAGATGTAAAACTGAGGTCATTAAAACTTTCTTGAAAAGAGTAGGGTGTAACCCCGGGGTCCTGGCCAAATTTCCTATGTGTCCTAATAACTATGAATTAGCTATATTACTTTGTTCTCCTCCCCCCCCCCTTCTGACGGTTCGGCGGACCCTGGTGATGTGGGATTAACGCTAGGATGAGAGAGGTTTTGCGTCATTGGCAATACTGCAGGGATCCTCACAGAAGGCCCATTGCAATAGCATATACACTACCGTACCATAAGAGAAAACACAAATCTGTTTGAGTATTCTAAAACGTTCAGCAATAAGTCCCACCTGGTGTATGCTGTCTTGTTCCTGTTGCTTGCCAGAACTGGCTCTGTCTCCTCCGTGATCTCGTTTTGGATAAAGCAGTTAGAAAATGGATGGATGGATTAAGACAAATTAAAATTTCCAGACTTCAGTTAGTCCAAAACTCTGCAGTCAGAATCCTAACAAGTACTAAAACCCTTAATCATTTCACTTCTGTTTCAATCCACTTGACTTTTGCAATTTAGAGACCAAGAAATATGTTTGCTTACTTTCAGGACTCTACATACTGTAGACTGGCATCCTCTCCCTTTTCAGTGTCACTATTATTCAAGTGTCACATCCAAATATAGAATATTGCAAACAGCTGAAATCTACATACTGTATGTGCTCTCCATACATTGATTTTGGAACTCATTCTTTTGGGTTTTTGTTCCAAAAATATATTGGACACTATAGATTTTTTTTCTTTCATCAATTGATTAATTAATTAATTATATAGCCTAAAGGAAATGTTATTCTTTATTTAAGATGATGAAACCTTCTGAAAAAATATGACCCACGTACTTTAATATAGTTTATTTTTCTTATTATATTTTCTTCTACCTATTTTTTAATAACTCCTGGTATATCAGGTGTGTCATCTTTAAAATTATTAGCTTTTTTATTTTTTTATAGTTCATAGAGTGAATTAAAATAAAATACAAATTCTGTAAGGTGTCACTAATCATACATCATTTTGACATATAAAGAATATTACCAAATGTACCTGTCTAGTCTTTTTTACTGTAGCAACAATAGGGAAGTTTACAGTATGAAATATATAAATATGATAAGAAAATATCGGGAAATAAATTAGTTGGCAATAATATCCTTTTAAAGTTTCAATAATATTAATGATAATAATGTGAATTATAAACGTAAGTGCAAATACTTTTGTTTTAATTTACTCAATCAATTTATCAACTTATACATACTGTACAATATACAGGATATGTGCTTTAGGTCCCAGTCAGTTTTAGTCAATTTGATCTTATGACATTTCATGGGATTATGCTAAGTTTTCAGTTAAGTTATAACGCTTCTTTGTCCTTAGTGATTTGTATGAATTTGTATGAAAGACTTTTGCTGTGATAATGTCACTACTTGTTACAATGTTATGCGTTTCACAATGCCAATATAATTACATAAATTTTGGCTTATTTTAGAAAACGAACAGCCAGTTTTTCAGACACCTCATTCAAGTACTTTTTTCAGTTCATGAATGGAAAAATTGAATGTGTGTGGTTTTGTATTTTCAGAACATAGACTGTATATACATGCAAAAAATACGAACACTAAAACCACTTCCTTTCCTACCACTCAGAAGCAACAAAACATGGGTTGGCTGTACTTCTCATTAAGGGAAATGAATGAAAGGTAGAAAATAATTAGGACACCATTATGGTTTTACTAAGAAGCCGCCTGTCATGTTCTAGATTTGACTTTGCAAAGAAACCTAAGAAAGAATATTAGTTCTTTGGCTCTGTAGCTACCTTTGTAGCACATTAAGAACTTGTTTCATAGCCTGCAGAAAGCACAATCTACTTTCATGTTCCCATGGTGAAGTTAGTTCAGGAAAAATTATAAAATGAATATGTTCTATATAAGAAAATCTTGAAGGACAACTTTCAAATAGTATTTGATTGTGTGTTTTTTAACAACAAAATGAAGATCTGATTTGTCCCATTCTCTCGGGACACGCACAGTACAATTGACAACACCACACAACGTAGGCAGTACATTACAAATCAGTAAATAATAGTGACAGTATGAACACACAATAAACAGAACAATAAATACATGATAGCCAAGTAATACTGTAAGTGCAGAGGTACCTTGGGTTCTGAGGCACTGCATAGTTAGCTGTTAAGGATGCTCACAAAAAGTGACCAAGGCACACATACATAATTTCAGACATTTCTGTGCAGAATGTTATAGATCTATAGAAGCAGAGCCCTTGTACTGACATGAAAACACAGAGTTCCACACAACTGAAGCACAAATACTACATAAGGAAAAAGGAAGGAACATGTGTTCTCAAATAAAAATCCCATTACTGACTGAAATTCCCTCTTAGGCAGATACAGTCATAAATGACATATTTCTTTTAGCCTGGGGGAGTCTACCATTAGAAAATTGGTATTTCCAACAAATAAAAAACAAAAATCCTTTACTTAAGGCCTGTATGTGTCACCAGTGCTCAAATTACCTAGAAATTCTGTAGTCCCAGCCTATGAAGAAGGAAACCCTTCATAGTGTTAATTTTTCCTACCCTCGATTTTGCTCACCATTATCTCTCTCCTTGTTTCTGTGTGCTACTTTTTATCCTGTGTTGAGGTCCACTTTGCCCAAGTTTCATCCTCCATGAAGGCTGTCTTAAGAATTTAACTTTAATTTGGATTAGTCCCAGTTAAAGATTAACACTGTTTGCCACATTTAGTGTTTAGTGAAGAAGCGATAAACAGCTACTGTACATACATTCCAAGTGTACTCACTATTTTACATTTAAAGAGAACTTTGATGGGAAATTGTAACATTTGGATCCCCCCACACATACACTCTGAACAATATACAGTATTAATACAAAACATAAAAGCAGACTTTATGGTACGATATTTTAATATAAACAAAACAACTTGTCAGTTAGTTGCCATTCTGTGCTTTAATTATATCATGATAAGCCAGTTTATGTTTAAAAAACAAACATTTTTTTGATGCAATTATGTTTGTGAACTCCAAGTAATGCCAAGTAATTTATTATTCTTCACAATGTGTAATGTTACTCCACACATTTTGAATGTTTTATTTGTGCATTAGTTTTATTATATGAGAACAATCCATGTGTGGTATTCTGGGATGTTTTCATCAGGAAGTGTCATCTGAAATGGCAATCTGTAGAAACATGAAAGACATGCTGAGTTCATACTGACAATATCTGAGATGTAATCATGAAAAAAGAATGCAAAACATAATATCACTATTCAGTGAAGCAGTGTCACTGTCAGGTCATCACTTAAAATACAGAAACATTACTCGATGCAAGTTGTTTAAGGATCTATCCATTTCAAAGGTACATAATCTTACAAACACCTTTAAGCATGAGGATATACTAACTGAATAATGCTCACTAGCTGTGAAATACCAGGATTCCCCAGTTGAAGGGTACACATAAATCACTACCAACAAGAGTATAGTTGAGAAGAATCAGCCAGGATTCTCTTGTTTCTCAGGGAAAATGCGACTCTTGCAACATCCTTGATGACTATGTGTTAATGGCAATCTCACTGAAGGACATGCCCACCTCCAGAAGTCTTTGAATTTCCTGTACATCACTGCAGAGCTTGTAATGCATCAAAAGATGAAAAGCAGAATACTGTAGGTGAACAGGTCACAGGATCCTGCTTGCACTTCCCCATTCATCCTCTGGGTATGATTCTATACTGTGGGTATAATAATTAATTAATAATAATTGCTTACAGTTCTGGACACTCCACTCAAAGCGCTTTACAGGTAATGGGGTCTCCCCTCCACCACCACCAATGTGCAGCATCCACCTAGATGATGCAACGGCAACCATAGTGCGCCAGAACGCTCACCACACATCAGCTATTAGTGGGGAGGAGAGCAGAGAGTAATGAAGCCAATTCATAGAGGGGGATTATTAGGAGGCCATGATTGGTAAGGGTCAATGGGAAATTTGGCCAGGATGCCGGGGTTACACCCCTACTCTTTTCGAGAAACAGCCTGGGATTTTTAATGACCACAGAGAGTCAGGACCTCGGTTTTACATCTCATCCGAAGGACGGCACCTGTTTACAGTATAGTGTCCCCATCACTATACTGGGGTATAAGGACCCACGTGTACCACAGGGTGAGCGCCCCCTGTTGGCCCCACTAACACCTCTTCCAGCAGCAACCTTAGTTTTTCCCAGGAGGTCTCTCATCCAGGTACTGACCAGGCTCACACCTGCTTAGCTTCAGTGGGTTGCCAGTTGTGAGTCCCAGGGTGATATGGTATAGAGTTTATTGCTATGAGCTGAGATGTAAAGACATGAAGGTGTAATTAACAATTATGAATTGGGTGGGTATACCATTACCTGAGCAAGCCATGTTTTAAACAAAAATCTCAACTGAAGAGATTTGTAATAATGTACATGAGATCAGAAATGTAGGAGGTAAGTGCATGCTCTTGTTTATCTTATCATCATTGCTGGTCACTGGAGAAGTAGTACCAGAGTCACTCTGCTTTTGGTCAAAATTGTAGGCTGCCAGGTCAGTTTGGAAAAATGGTGAATTCCACACCCTGACAATAGCAGATCTCCGACGTAAGTAAAGGCACTTCATGATTTTAAGCTGTGATTTAAGACGTCTAGCACTTTTGCTATGGTGAAAAAAGTTAAACACTGAGTTCCTAGAATTTGTAGGAGAAAATTGTAGCCTTGTAATTTAGAAACATAATATCCTATGTTACTCTAAGTTGTATGTCCCTTGAAACACTATGGCACAGTACTCGTAAGTGATAAGAGAAGCTACCAAAGTTATAAAAAATGAAATCATCATCTTTGTTGCAGTAGCAATGAATTCACTAAAATCCAAAATAAGCTGATTTAAAAAGTTTTAATAATTGATTTAGATACAGTGGGTTCTAAGAATGAACTAGGTAAACTTACAGTATGTCCATGATGTTTCTTTAGCATCACATGCACTTGCATTAAGTTCTGTCAATAGTAAATTGAGCAGAAAAAAATCCCGGTGCTTTCTGCATGCCAGGTTGGTGCTGAAAAGCAACACTTTAATTGACATACAAATGATGTGTATACTGTAGAAATGTTCAACAAGAGCTTTGAGGTTTAAGCTTTATACAGCTATGCTTTTAGATGCTCAACACATAACAGAATACAACATGTTTCTCAAATTACCAAATTGGATACAGCAACAGCACAAAAATACTTAAATACATTATCTGATATTTTGAATTGTTATGAAACTGTATTATACATTAATATATTTCATTGCATTTAACCTCATACTTTGTAATACATGTTCTTTCTTTTTTAATATGTTAGGGGGCTGTATTAATATTTGTTTTATGTTTTGTTGAAATTATAAGAATCAACACGCCAAGCAAAAGATGTCTTTTTGAAAAGATACTGTAGAAGAGTTATATTGGGATTGTGATTATGAAGCAAGAAGCTCATTGTCAAAGAGTGCAATACATTACACTAGACTTTTAGCACACAATTCCTTTATTGAAAAGGGGAGAAACACGACCTGCAGACAATCTCAGACACACTACTGATTTTTTAAAACTGCCCCCTATAAATTTGAAATGATTCTTCACTAAAGTAAGGGTTATTTAATGTTTTGCTATTGATCTTAAAAATTAGTTATTTCATTTGTACACTTTTCACTTGTTACTTATTCAAAAGTATTCTGATGCTTGTCCAAATCCATCAAAATATTTGTCTAACCATCATGCATCAGCAAAAATGTCACATTAGTTAGTTTTGTTTGTTAACATCAGTTCTGCATCAGTACTGCAGTACTGCAGAAAACGCAGGTTGGAGACAAAAAAATGATATTAATCTGACTTCTAATATCACTCTGAAGTGTTAACACAAACACTAGTTCTAGAGATCATTCAAAGTGGCTTATGTTCCAAAATCAACACAAGATATGGAAATTGATCATACAATGTTTTATTTTGGGAAAGGAAATGGGGTTATCTTTCAGTTGGAGAAGGAAGTAATAAATCTCATACCCGGAAAAATGTAAGAGAGGCACGTCCCTAAACTGACAGCACCACATGCCTGTACTGTAAATATCTGGCAGGCTTTAACAGTTGTTGTATTGCACATAGCCAACCTTCTAAACTCACCCTATCTTTGGCAGAGGTTGGTTGTAGCCCATATGACCCACAGAGCAATGGGGAATGACCTGCTGTCCTCTGTCACCTGACCTATATTGTGGGAGACAATTGGTTGACATTTAAAAACCAGGAACATCTGCTGCCTGACCAGAGAGTAGATCCTTTGTTCTGCTCTTGCCCCAAAGAGAGGAAGGAAGTGTGCATCAGACTGTGGAGCTAGGGATTTTGTGAGGTTTCAACCCATTAAGAGGCCAAGTGGGTTCAAAGCAGGAAATCATGCCTTTAAACAACCACATAAACATGTCACATTTTGTGATGTTTGCAGTGTTTTAAAATCCGAACAGAGTAGAGAAGAGGGCATTTCCTTCAAAAGAACCCCTAACAGACCCCTTAAGCACAGATTTATAATTATTTGGTATTCTTAAGTCTTACTTGAGAAATTTGTGTTAAATGTTATTTATCTTAAACCATACAGACTCTAAACAATAACAACATTATATAAAGATTTTTACTTAATTGTACCTTTGTATTTTCATATATACACTTCATATATATGGAAAAAGGAAGCAGACATGAAAATGAAAAATCTGTCAAAGTTATAGCTGTAATGTCCTTCATTGACCAATTTATTGGGATTTTTAATTGTACTGTTCTCTAAAGAATTCCTGGATTACTCTGAATTGTATCTGTCTCTTAGTGAAGCAAAGTCAATGATATAGCCAATACAAACATGTTCGGCCATATGGCATTACTCTGATCCCTGGATCTCATGATCAACCTACTTATTCACTTAAGATTTGTTTTCATTTTTTTGAGGAATAACAAAATACTGAGTCATGTGATTTTATTAAAATACCAAGTGCTCTGTATTTGAGTTGTTTGCCAAAATTAGCTTATCAGGAATCTGTAAAAAATCCATTATTTTTAGTTATGGAAGACCACAGAAAGAAAAAATAAAGCCAGCCATGAGTAATAAAGGTCACTTAGTAGCTATAGGCAAGATTGAAAGATTGAAAGCTACTTGTCTGTGGGAAAGGCTGCCCTAAGATTGAAATGTTGTGCTAAAATAATAATCAGAACTTGTTCAGGGAAGTAAGGAAATTGTCTCTTTTCATGACAGGCCAGGACCCTCTTCATATTTATGGTGTCAATAGTGACACCATAAGAAATTCCAGAACAAAATAATCATCTTCTGTGGACCAGAGAACAACCGAGGTGGCAGTAGAGAGTGGAATATTATTTCACTATTGAATGTCAGTTTAATGTTGATAGGCCTAGCCGAACACAATATTTGTGGAGACCATATTTTCTCAGACCAAGATTAGAAGATCCATGCATTAAGGTATACAGTACTGTATGTCCTCAAGGTCTAGAAGGCAGCAGGCTTTCTATGTCTCTGGAAATTACTGACAACTGAAGACCTTTGAAAAGGTTGAAATTGGTTTAGGTAAGATACTGGTCAGCTTAATTAGGACATGATATACAAAGTACGGGTGGAATGAAACTCGCAGAGATAGTGGCTCACAGGACGTGGTGAGTGCAGAAGGCATGTGCTTCTACTCTAGGGCAAAATGGGGTTTCACATAACAGATTGCTAAAAAGAAAACAAAACAATTCTCCTTCCTTGGTAGTCTCCAATCCTTTTCTCTCAAATGAGACAAGATCAAAGGAAACAAACTAAAAATATCATCTAAAATCAACAAACTAAAATGTTCACAAGTTAAGATCCATCTTTCCTTAACATCTTAAGGTGCAGTGGCAGAGGCTGTCAGTGGTGATGATTAGCAGACTACTGCCGTCTGTGCCAAATTAAACTATGACTAGAGATCACTTCAGCACGAGCTGGAGGTTTTTAGTTGTGTGCAGATTCAGGCAGAGTAGACACACAAAACAAAAATAATACTTGACTCAACAGGTTGCTCTATATACTTGAAAGATGTTTTAGCCAAAGAAAGTAGCAACTTGGATGAGTTGTTTTTCTGTTTCTATGGGGGGTGCTTTAGCTACAGAATTAGTCAGTAGGTCAAAGTTTTAGTATTGCTCCACAGCTTGCATTTAATTACTCAGACTCAACCTTTCACACTCAAGACTGAACTACAGCAAGTAAATTGGAAGAAGATCTCACATGTAGTCATTAATTATCTTAAGTATCCATTTGTGTCTACTGGGTTAAGTTCTAGGTCACTGTAACTCTCTACAGGAAGATACATATGGTTAATGGATAAAACATATTCAGTTTTCTAGTGCAACAAAATTAATTCCTGAGTTGACTAAAATCTGTAACTAATTTCTCTTCTCAGATTTTCATTTTTTCTTCTTCCATGTGGTGGCTCTGTGGCTAAGGATCTGCACCTGTGTCTGGAAGGTTGCTGGATCATATCCCGCAGCTGGCAGAGGTATCCTACTCCATTAGGCCCCTGAGCAAGGCCCTTAACCCCAACTGCTCCAGGGGTGCTGTATAAATGGCTGACCCTATGATCTGACCCCAAGCTTCTCTCCCTGTATGTGTGTCTCATGGAGAGCAAGTTGGGGTATGCAAAAAGACAAACTCCTAATACAAGAAATTGTATATGGCCAATATAGTGATCTTATCTTATCTTATATATATTAGATGTTCCAATTCATTATGAAATCTGCACAGAAGCTGATGTATTCACAAAAGCTTTACAAAATCGTCAGAGTGTACAAATAATTTAAAGATAAAAAGTGATACTGGTCAAAGAATGGTACAAGAATAAGTAGGCCAAGTGATTGCCAACTTGGCTTTATGACAAAAAAAATATTAATTCCCTCCGTGGGAACCTTTAAGAGACGGCCTGATAGACTTTTTGGCTCTATAAAATACTAGCAACCAAAACATGCGCCAAATAACCTCCACTCAGATGCAGCTTTTGTAGTTTTAAGTTGTTGTTGAATGTGTCTTAAAGTTTAACTATATATTACTGTATGTAGGGAGTATCAGAAATGTGACAGAAAAGTCCCTGTGTACTTGTACATTTCCCATCGTTATTTTCCTATTTTCAACACTACATAAATGATCAAAATATTACAGATATTATTTAATGCAAATTGGTTCATGAGACTGCAATACATCCCAGAGATGCTTTAATCTGAATATTAAATTCATCAATATA
The DNA here is from genome assembly GCF_040954835.1 of Lepisosteus oculatus. Classification (NCBI taxonomy): domain Eukaryota; kingdom Metazoa; phylum Chordata; class Actinopteri; order Semionotiformes; family Lepisosteidae; genus Lepisosteus; species Lepisosteus oculatus. The sequence continues at coordinate 43,495,456 of NC_090697.1, read as the reverse complement.
AGCAGGGGGTTGCACATTGGTCAGCATTGCTGTCTCACAGTGCTAGGGACCTGGGTTCAATTCTGGACCTGGGAATTTATCTGTGTGGAGTTTATATATTTCCCCGGCGTTTATAGGTTTGGCTTTCTCCCACTGTCCAAAGACATACTGGTAGCTTAATTGGCTTCTTGGAAAATTGGCTCTGGTGTAAGCGTGAGTGTGTGTGTGTCTCTGTTTGTGTTGGTATCTGTGTGTGCACTGAGATCAATTGTCATCCCGCCCTGTGTGTATTCCTCCTTGTGCTCATTGCTTTGCCTGGATAGGATTTGGCTCCCTTGCAGCCTTGTTTTGGATAAAGTGGTTATAAAATGGATAAATGGATGGATATAAACAGGAATTTGTAAGATGGTTAGATATCATGATCCAATGGAATATAATAATTTGTTGGTTGTCTTCTTATCTAATAGCTAATAATATCCTCACTGCATATTATCTAATGTTTCCAGGGCCTGCAGGCAGTATAATATCCAGGTATGACTATAATGTGAAATACTTCTGATGAATGGCAACAGATTAGCAACATCAGATTGCAGAGAGCTAAAAATGTACTATTAATGGACACAAGACTCACCTGACACATGTTGTGTAGATATTGAATAGTGCGCTTCAACTTTTTTGTGCAAACATGTAGCCTTCTCTAATTTCCACACCTGCGATAAGTACATTCCACATAAGTAGAAAAAATACAGAAATCATATTCAATCCATACGAACAAATATGTTATAGACCTCAACCGAACATATTTTGTTAAAAATTCAGTTTTGTTTGGCCTCTCAGAGATGCACAGATGGACATGTTGCAGACTGAACAGCTTGGAAGAACAAATCACCAGGAACTAATGTGAGGAATGAACATTCCAGCCAAAGGACTAAAGTATCAACACCCTGTAGATGTGTGCAACATAAACTATTATAATAAAAATATACTCTACTGTATACTTTCCATAAAATATTACTGTTATGTTATTTTCTATCTCTAACTTCATATCTAGAAATCCATTGATATTTAAAATGTGTTTACACTGTAGTAACTTTGACACTATTTTTAGGTTCTGTTTCTTTTCATATCCTACTGCATTTAACCCTACACTATATGGCCTTCAGTTTTGTTTTTTGTGTAATAAAGTAAATTCATAAATTTTGGGGGTAGTTTAGAAAATTCGACTGGTCTCTCTGCACCTACTGTATGTGGAACATACCCATGTTGAATATTCTGATGTTATTAGGATGAAAAATGATTGTTTTACACAATGTCACGATTATAGTCCCCCCTCCTTAAGGGTGCTCCAGCCCTGCACTTTAGACTTAATTCTGTGCACCTGATCCCTTTTCCCAGCCCACCTTAAAAGTCAGGCGCTGACGCTCATCCTGGCTCTGCATCTGGTTTCCGCACAGTGCGAGTCCGGGACCTGGAAGCGCCTGGTCCCGTTAAGGTTTTAATCTCTGTTCCCGTTCCCTGTCCGCCGGTTCCGACCCGGTTCATTGTTTTAATTCCTTGTTTGGATGGATCACCTGGCTACGGACTTATTCTTGTGTTTTTGGATTCCCTCTATGGATTACTTTTGGATTGTTTGCCTCGGCCACACCTCCCCCGTGCACCAGCGCACTTTGGACACGCCCCCCTGTTTTCAGCCCCGTATTCCTGCATGACGTTTTCCTAGTGTTTCCCCACTTCTTCGGATTGTGTCGTCCGTATAGGGTCCGGAAAGAACTGTATCTTACACACAAGGTGTGCATTTGTTTTTAGAACCTACTGAGTGTCCTAACTGAAACAATGTGGAAGTTCATTGAAACAGGAGGCACTTTTTTTACCTGGAGGTTTGTGGGAATATTGTTAACATACCCTGGCTTGGTTAAAGAAGAGACTGGATGACATAATTGGGTTAATGAATAACCAATCAAACAGACTAAAGGGACTGAGCAGCCTCCTCTCATTTTTATGTTCCTAGGTTCCTGATACTAGTTTTTAAAGTTTTTTCTAAAGTAGCTAGATGATATGAGAGATAATACTCTGTGCAGAAATAGATTTTATGAGAATACAGTAATAAGATATGCATCAAGAGGAGTGAAACAAAACAATAAGATGTAAACAACAAACTTGTAAACTACAGAATTATAAATAAATATTTTTTTATATAATAAAACCTTTTTTGTTTCTAAAATGACAGAGAATATCGTAGTGAATTTAGATATTGAACAACAATTATTGTAAAATGACACAATCTTCTTATGGACTGTGTGACGTGGTTGATTTTGGCTAGTGATTTCTATCTAGCTACTGTACCAATATAGAAGAATATTCTGTATATAATATATATATACACTTTTTTATAATATACATATTTATATTATAAAGACGTACATCACAAATATATTAGAGTAATATATGACTATGTAAATGAGCCCTTAGGTAAAGGTCACTTCTAGGTCAGTTTTGAAGTTCTAATGACATTATAGAATTAGATCACATCAGGTGATTAATGATTGTGATGTACCTTCTTCCCTTCTGTTTTGTCTCCTTTCTATACTTCTTCCTCCCTTTCTCCTCTTCCCCCTTCTGTCCCTCTGTTTATCCTATGGTCCATAACTATGGGGGTTGGTTTCACAACCTGCCTAGGAATAGCCCTTACTGTTGGATGTGTATTCTTTTATATGACAGTCTTCATGATTTACAGTGATGCTGATTAATGTGAGTAGATCTTGGGGAACACTGATCTGTGTCCTCCTGCATGTTTTTTGTCTTCTACCCCACACACATCTAATTTAAATAAATACCAGCAAACAGAAACCATTGTTCTAAACCCTCAGAGTAAGGAACTGTACTCAAATTGGGAACTGTAAACATTGCTAACCTTGCTGAAACTCCAACCCACCCCCCTGGTCATTGTTGTGAATAACAAGCTACTGGGTATTTTTCCGTGAATACCCACAAACGTCATATCAGTTTAAGTCAGTTCCCTATTACAATTTTTGTCATTGTGATGATCAGATCATTGCTATACAGTATTTTATATTACATTTACAAATTCTGATTTCAAGGAAAGTGTCAGGTATATAGCAGGGGACCAAGGGAATTACATTATCAATGGAATTTAAATTGAAATTCTGTTCAAAAGAAGAAAGGAGTGGGTAGCTTTTTGTATAATGTGCAAATTAGTTCTGGATGGCAGAATGCAAATTGATATCACTTAATAACCTCAGAAATAGATATCTTATTAAAAGTAAAACAAATAAATTAGTCATTTCCAGCAATATGACATGTTTTAGTTACTGTACTGTACGTGCAATGAAATAGAAACAAAATAATCATGTGCAGGGTACTTTATTTTTCCAGTTTTTTTATTGCAAATGGAACAGCTCTTAAACTGCCCCAGAGTTAGTAACAGTTGAAAGCTAATTTACATCTTTAGTTCCTGAATAGGACACAACCAAAAAATACAAGGCATAAACATAAAAAAATGTATCAAAGTATATTGTATGATAAACAGATGCTTATGCTAAAGACTTGTTTTTAAGCTAGTGTTCCAACGTTTACCTTCAAAGTTCCCTATTTTTCATAACTCACTTCAACTCCTGCTAATTACAGCGCCTTCATACCTTGTTTTGTTTAAAATAAGTTTTGTAGACTTATTTCAAAATGGATTGAATTGATTCTTTTTTTATTGACATCAATCTACACACAATACCCCATAATGACAAAGTGAAAACACATTTTTTCTAATTTATTAAAAATAAAAAACTGATATCTCCCATTTACAGAAGTATTCAGACCCTTTACTATGACACTCCAAATTGAGCTCAGACGCATCCTGCCTACAGTATGAGTGCAGGTGGACTACAATCAAGTTCTAGAAACATCTCAAAGATGATAAAAAATAGGATGTATCTAAGCCCAATATAAACATACAGTAAATATAAAATGTCCTCTTTGCAGCCTACATGGTTAAAAAAAACCTCAATAATGACATCAAACAGTAATGATGGAAAATGAAAATGTCCTTCATTACCAGGTTGTTAAAGCCAGTATACTGGATTCATTTAAGGAACAGCAAAATAAAATCTTTACATCAGTCAGCAGCTAACTACAGTGTAGAAGTGTACTTGTAACTGCTCTTACATATACTGTATTGTTCACAAGATAATAAAAAAACAATGAAATGAATAACTATTAAATCATTTATACAGATACAACTTATTTGTATTATTTTAATAAATATTTCATAGCAAGATAAACATTATATGTCGAAACATCATACTTTAAGGTTTGATGTCCATCTTGATCATTCATTTAATGATTTTCATGATCAAGGAAATAGCGATGCATAATAAACATGACAGCTTGCATAAAAAAGTGTTGGGAAATTCTGCTTGTTGTAACATATTCTTTTAAATTTATGGTGCCAAACTATTAAAATCTGTAAATAATCTAAACTGTTTTATGCCCCAGTTATGACCATTTGGTTTAGTGTTGTTTTTACAAGTTTTTGCCTATGAGCAGAAATGTGGGTATTAATTTAAAAAAATTAAAGAGCTCCTGGAATTAATTTCCAATTTGACTTAAATGTCTGTGCTGTTGGCTAAGTTAATTTTATATTAAAAGTTCCGCGCCCCTGGTATTCTTGTTCATATAAGGGAAAACATCTTCTCTTGGGTTATATTAAAACCCTTTCGTGCATGCTATGCTGTTCCTAGAGTCATTTTCAGCTGTTAGAAAACTGTTCTGAAAGTCAGATGTTCTAAATGTTTCACGGTCAGCTTGAAAACTCGGGTCATCTCTGTGAAGTCACAGCTCAATAAAATGGCACAAATGCTCAACTTATGAAGAATTGCTGGGATTTTCAAGGCTATTGTGAAATCATTTGTGTTAAGGGTGCACCTCTTTTTAATTACAACCAGATGTCTGATAAATAATCTCTGACAGCCATGTGAGTATGAAGCAAAACAGGTCAAAACCTTCCTGACAGGGCTGAATAATAAATATCTTGAGCCCCATCCCAAATATTAATATCACCTGGTGTCTGTCACATTTTGACTAAAAACAATATTCCAACAATACAGAATGCACAAATGATGGCATCTTTCTTTTTCTGAAGTTGATCATGAACAACACGTTTTCTCTAGCAACTGTCAGGTGAGGTCAGACCTCTGATTATTCATGCTAGCTGGCATGCAATGCAGCCTGAAGCAGCTGTGAATCAGAGTTTAGGTCACTTAGCAACTGCCAAATATTGTTTTGTTAATATAATGACAAATACGCAGGTTGTTTTTAAACTGGAAACCATATATGGAAATAACATGGTATCACAGTTTTTTTTCTTCACTGAGTTTGTTTAAGTTTGTTTGAAGATCATTGTCATCAATGGTGTTTTAATAGCTAATGAGTCAAGTTGTATTGTCATAGTCTCATTGGCCAAGAAACTGGATTTTATTTGCATCAATCTGAATAATACAAGGATCAGGTTAATTAAAAAATATTTTACAGATTTTAAATTACAAAATGTGATAAAATACTTCAGAATGACAGACATGTTAAGATTGTTTTTTAAAGCGACCCAAATTATGGTCATTCAAGTGAATCCAATGTGAATGAGCTCTAAATAAAGAACACTCTTTCATGTTGTGCAACATAGGAAAATTAATCTACAGAGAGGCAATCAAGTTAGACCACACAAATTAATTTCTGTTTAATTGAAACCTTTAGTGCAATCTTTTGCAATACATGTGTACAAAATATTTAACTAAGTCATAGATTAAAGTCTCTTTTTCACTGGTAATTAAATCATCTCAGAAAAAAAATTTAAGTGGAAAGTACGAAATTATTGAATGCCCTTTTGATCAATAACATAATTTAATTGGATGTCTAAGAAAATAGTTAGATTTGGTTTGATTTTAATGGTCATCTGGAGGATGCATTTAATGGGATCTGAATATTTCTGAATAAATGTCAGGACTTGTGAATAATGTGTGTGTTTTTTATGAATACCAATTACTAAATTTCACCGTTAGTCACACCAACAGAAGCACATCCATGCGTGGAGAAACTGCATTGTTTTAAACCACTCAATCTAACCATATGTCCAGAAAAAGTAGGAGGCTTTGACTAAAGCATTATTAATGATAGTACTTGCTCAACACTTCAAATTAAGGGTTGAAAATGCCTTACAAATACAACAGTAACAAATGTGATAACCAACCTCTACTGCAGATTAATTGCATGTTAGCGCTAGAACCCTGATTGTGACCATAGCCTGGACCATACCTCTAACACATGGTTTAATTTGCAGTCGGTAAATATTGTAACAAACCCTACCCCTACACAAGGTGGCTCCATGGAACACAGTGGCAACACTTTTCAATTCAAAAACACTTTATTTCAGAGTTCATGGAGGTCCTTACGTCACAGATTGAAAAAAGGGGTGTGGGGGCACCTCGTGTGAGGGACTATATTGATTTTGAGTGGGCACTGAGTGGGCTGGTATCTGTGTAAGGGCAGGGCATTTGTATTTCCTTGGTTCTCAGCTTCCCTTTGATGAAAGGTTCTTTCACTTGTTAATTACCACACAGTTTAGAGATGACTTATGGGATTGTGAGATACTGTACGTCGAACTGGACCTCAGAATGAGGGGGTAGCTCTAGAACAGGGTGCGAATTCACACCATAATTACATCTGGCCACCTGTGTGCAGCCAGGTGATCAATGAGCTCTGAGCAGTTTGCTCTGCCCACACCCAAGCAGTCATGGTGACACTTCCACCCCCCAGTGAGTCGTGATCCTTGGCTGGCAGGGCTACAAAAACCCTGTGGACAGAAGACCCTTACTGTATACTAGTGTCTGTTGCTGGTCTGTGGATGTACCAGTGGTAGTTAAAAGGGACGTGTTGCAAAGAGAAAAGGGGTTCTAGCACCCTTTATAACTGTTGGGTGGCATAGTCACCCACATAGCGAAAGCAACTCCAGTATTTAGGGATCATATCCATGATGCTAACACATAAAAAATTCAAGCATTACTTTCCCAAGATGGTACCAAACACAGATCCCTTAACTAACACTGTGAAGCCCTTTACATAACTGAGTATTATTTCCAAGTATGAATGTAGGCTTAACCACCATTAATAATCTAGTTAAAGTAATTAGTTACCACTCAGTGTGTTTGTTTTCAAATAATCAAGACCTTTAATGACCTTAAGTGGCAGACTTCCACCAGTTGTTATCAGATTTGTTCCTGCTATACTTAAGTCTAACACATATCTTGACTAATAATTTAGATATATAATTTATATCTAATTATATTAAGGAGTCCCATCAAAGACTTACAGTACATGCTAATTATGAGTACATGCATTTTCCCAACCCCTAAACTAAAGTGAGCTAAAATTACATTTTCATAATTAAGATTTATAGCACTGTTGTGTATTTGTTTTTAGAAATGTAACAAGATGTGTGGAAATGTTTAAAATATAAGCATACTTCAAGCTTGCTATACAAAAGAAATAGAGACGAGGATTACTGCAGAAATCCAAGTATGAATAACTTATAGAAATCAGTCAGGAAGAAGAGATAATTCGTGATTGGCAAATTACTTTCTCTGTGGCAAAGAGTAGGGGTATAGGTTGGTGGTAGAGTATTCAACTATGGAATAAGAGGTCTCCGGTTCAAATCTGGGTGTCCCCTGTGTGCTCTTGTGTTTTAAGCATCACTGAAATTCATCGGTTATGCCCATAGAACTTCTTGCATTTAATTTAATTGATCATGTAGACATAGGACATTCTATAGATTTCCAATAATCACAGATAATGATAATCACAGAATCATGATAGGTTTCCAGTATGTAACGTAACACACTGCCAAAACACTGGGTAATGTTTATTATCCAGTTATTAATAATCTCTGAACTTTAATGCAGTTAAACAGCTGGTGAAGGCTGCCTGGATATGATTGACAACGGCAAGTTGGTCTGACAGATGTTGTACTGAGCTCAAACCAGGAGAAATGGTTTTAATAGCGAGACCTTGACTTTGTTTTCTAGACTAGTGCCATTAATCAAGCCAGTGCCGATAATCCTCGTAAAGAGTGATTTTGCACTGTTCTGCTGGAAACGAATGCTTACAATCTGGCTTAGGGGAATGGAAAAACATTTAGCTCAAGGACTCTGTCCTTGAAACACTGTGCAGTAAGGTTGCTGTCAGTTTGCACCAAAGGTATTAAAAAAAATAAATGTGATAAAGAAGATTCCTTCTCCCTATCAGCTGTCATTGGTGAATAAAACACTCCACCACACCCTCTGCTACCACCTCTAATGTATCTGAGCCTACAGAATATGGCAGTTTTGTCTCTTAACTGCATTAACCCTAAATTACCTCCAAGCATGCAATTATAGTATATTTGCATGTACTGTATAGCTCATAGGAAATTGCAGTGAAGATTACATGCCTGTACAGTATATTCCAGACCAAGGACATGACATTGTAGCTATCACTGAAAATGAATTACACTACTGGTTATGCAATGGGATAGATATTGTTGTGATGTAGGTCACTACAACTTCATGCATTTATTTTTCCATTAAAAAATAATGTTAGTAAGAAGCAAGCTATTTGTGAAGCAATTTCTCATGAATCAACAAGCACTATCATAATTAAATCATCTTTACTGAAATACATTATTAGGTTAGCATAGCTGGGGCCGAGGGGGCAATTCCTGGCATGCTATTTGTATGTTTCTATGTTCTCCTCATGTTCACATGGGTTTTTCTCATGGTGCTCTGGTTACTTACTGTACCACAGTCCAAAGACATGCTGGTAGGTTAACTGGCTTCTGGGAAAACTGGGCCTGGTGTGAGTGTGAATGTTTGTGTCTCTGTCTGCCCTGTGATGCACTGGTGTCCTGTCCTACGCCCGTTGATTGCCAAGTTAGGCCCTTACTCCTCCATGACCATGTATTGGATAAAGCAGTTATAAAATGGATGGATGGATTATTTCAACTAACTCAAACATATGCATTGAGCATACGTTATTTAAGCATGAGTTATTTATTTCTGTTAGAAACAAGAAGCGTAAACACATTGTACAAAAATAACAATGGTTCTCAAAAAAGCTCTTGCTGTTAGTATTCTAAAACAGCAACAGTTTCTAGGAATAGATGTCACCTGGTGTCTACTGGGGACGTAGCCAAAATGATGTATAATGTATACAGTTCCTCAGAGACCCAGAGTATCATTAAGCTATGAGCTTCTTTCAATTCACTGGAGTAAGTCAGTCTGAAATTAAATAGAAGCATGAGAATGTCTTTTAAAAAGTGAAGAATACTAGAAAAAAAATAATTACAAATAGTAATTTCAGTTATTTACAGATCTGAAGTTTATATGAATGGTTTATAAATGTACAATTTACAACATTGTTAATATTAGAGAATGGATAAAGTATGGTTGGGGATGAGTTTTTTTTTCTTAGTATGTGGGATAGTTCATAAGTTTTTACATGCTTCCACTTTGAGCTACTAAATAAAATTACTAAAAATGTGCTGTGTGTGTATTTATTTGTTTTTCTTTTCATCAAGGGCTGGCATTGCTCCAGGCTTGTGGGCCCCATTGCAGTTCCACGGGTCCCTGCTTCAGTTTCCTGAGCCGCTCCACACTGCTTCTCAACCTCCAGATGGTTTTAGCTGCCTCCAGCCCCATTGCTTCAATCAGAATACTGAACCGGGATGCAATTGTTAGAACCTGCAACAAGATACATGAGAACGTATTCATCGGTAAAAAAGATAACATTGGAAAAATGGATGAAAGCCTGATGTCTGAAACATTTAAGTACTAATGAACATATTTATGTCACAACCACCAGCCTGCCCAGACCAGCCCTGAAGAGGACCAATCAGCACCAGCAGCAGGGTGTTAATTTCAAATTCCGCCGCACGTGTTAATTCATCATCAGACGCTTTACCTTGCGGCAGGGTGTATTATTTAAGCCTCTGTTACCCACGTATGGATGCTTGGTATTGAGTACACTTCTCGTGAGCTTTACCTAGCGTTTCTTGCCTTTTGTCTTCCTGGAATTTGACTCCCCCTTTTTTCGCCTTCGGACTTCGGATCTCGCCTTGCTCTTCGGATTCGGATTGTTTGCCACCAGTGTCTTAACCAGATTATTACCTACCTTCCTCTTTTCGACCTTGACTCCGTCTCACGTTTTGGATAGTTTGCCTCTAGTGCCTTTACCAGATTTCGACCTACCTTTCGCCCTCTGACTACGATCTAGCTCCTTGTTTTGGATTGTTCGCCTTCAAACCTGCCACCTTTTCCTGCGCCTGCATTGGATCCCGATCACCTTTTCAGAGTAGCGTTGCAATTTACAGTAAATGAACATTAACTGGTCAAAAATGAGTTTCTGGAAATAAATTTTTGTTACACATAACATGAATATGTTAAATTTACATTGAGGAAAACTGTGTATTTATTACACTGTTCTTTACAAAGTAATGTTTTGTATGTTCTTATTCAGTTATGGTGCTTTGAAGCAAATACTCTATTCAACTAGTTTCCCCAAAATTAAGTCCTTACTGAGGACAAGGTTACAATTGATCAGGAGGCTTTTCAATATTTACAGAATTCAGTCTGATGGTCTAATTTGTGATTAAATCCCTTGCTTTGGAGAGCAGTCTTTCACTTTCAACTGCTGCTGCCAGCACACAAAGGAAATGAGACTGTTGTTTCAAAAAGTTAACGAGCCTCTGTGTGTTTTCCAGTATGCCCAGGGGTAAAAGCCTAATGGCTCCTTTCTATACTGCATATACTGTACCTTCAACACATTGATCTTCTCATGTCATCATCATCAGGGCTGCTGTTGGAGAGCTCACAGACACCTACAGATGTGTGCATGGATGCTCTTTTGGAATTGGATCACTTTTAACTATTAAACAGCAATCAGACAAGACTTTGATTGCAACATCTTTGCAAATTGTTGAAGAAAAAGTTTTTGAACCATTAATTAGGACAATGTGATCATTGACAGTCAAGGTGTTATCTCTAAGCTTGATAAGTTTGTTGCAATTTGTCTGGAAGGACGATCTTTCATATTCAATACAGTAGTTAGGGGTAATGAGAGATGCAGTTGCATATTTTACTCCAGGGAGAGTTTTGGTGTTTTGGTGACTTCCTGGAATAGTCTGCACATCTCTCACACTTCTTCTAGGTTAATCAAATAGTTCCTGTGCTAGAGCTTGTTTTCATGTCATAGATTGTGCCAGACTGTGCCAGACAGGTTTCATCTTCAAAAGAATGCAGACTGCAGGCACTTACAGCATTGGCTCCACTGTCAAACACATACCACTGGTGGGGTTCAGCACATTTTGCACAGAGGAATGTTCTCCCCAGTACGTTGCACATCATCAGGAATTCAGCCAATGCATTTTCCTATACATTCTACTCCAGGTCAATTAAAGAATATTGTTGCAAGAAACTGCTTTTGATTTCTTTGTGCATGTTCACAGATCAATAGTAATTGAAGCAGACTGTAGTTTTTTTCTAGGGTGATGTGGGGGTGCAGTGGCCTGCATGGCTGCCTTTCAGAACTGTGGCTCTGGGATTTTTTTTTCCCAGACCTGGGGTGCTATCTGTGAGGGGTTTGTATGTTCCCCCCTGTGGTTGTGGTCTGATTTGCTCCCACTGTTCAAAGACATACTGATAAGTCAATTGACAGTTGGGAAAACTGGTCCCTGTGTGAGTGTTGTCTGTGTTTGTCAGTGTGGGTCCTTCAATGGACTGTCATCCTATCCAGTGTGTGTCCTGCCTTGTGCCTGTTGCTTGCTGGGATAGGCTCCTGTTCCCCTATTTCCCTAAATTGAATATAGTGGTAATAAAAGACATGGATGTAAATTTTATTTTACATTACCTAAATAGTCTGAGTATGCATTGCTAAGGAGCCATTTTCCTTGAGTGTGGTTAGTATCCTGGACAAAGAAGGTGTAAGATCTTCCAGAAAAATCTCAAAACTCAGATCTAAAGATTGTATGTTGTATATAGAGTGTAAAATTGTAAAATTTAAGATTGTACAGTATGTTGTTTCTTTCTTTGTATGTAGTAATGGTATTGTTACAAAGCATTCTTTCAGGACCATATCCAGAGGAAGTCCAGTGCAGGCAAAGGTCCAGAGCTGGGTGATAAATTCAAAACGAAAAAAACAAAGTTAAAAGCCAGAGTGGAATCCAGCGAGGGGTTGTAGACAGACATGACAAAGTTAAAAACCGGAGCGGGATCCGGCGTGGAGTCGGGGGAAAAAAGGGAGAACAGAACCAGGTGCTCCAGGTCCCAGACTCGGCTGGTTCAGGAAACCAACGCAGAGCCTGGAACAGAGTGAGCCTCTGGATTTTGTAGGGAGGCAGGAACGGGGAGCAGGTGCACAAAATCAACTAAAATGAGCCAGAGTGCCCTTAAGGGGGAGGGACAACAATCGTGACAGGTATGTTATAATTAATTTGGCTATTGCATTCATCCAAGACATTTTACAAGGAAATGCCGATGTATGCAGTCAGGAGACCGAGAAAAATAATTAATATAAAGTGGAAAACAAAAACTACTTTACAAGAGCTGTAAACTCATAAAAGTGGTTGGATGGGATGCCAGTACAGTATAATTATGAATGTCATCATTTCAAAATGTATTGATCAATTTCTCTTACCTCCTTGTTAATGATATCTGATAATGAAATGTTTTAAGTATTATTTTACTTTTCTGGTTTTTAATTACGTCTTTAAAGATTTCATTTTAAATTTAGTTTGTAAACCTCTGCAATCTTCATTATCTGCAATTAATATTGACAAATCTGTTGACATGGAACAATTTAAGAAAACTACAGAGTACAGTAAGTATTTTCACAAAGTATTTACCATTTTTGAATTCTGTATATATATTGTTTTTCTTCCTCACTCATTTTTCAGGGCTCCTAACTTCAATTGTTCATTATTCGGAATGAGTCAAACAAAGCCCCCAGGCCCTAGTATGAAGTAAGAAACAGTTAAAAACTTAATGCAAAAAAATGAACACATGAAAGGTTGTGGATCTCTTACTTTCTAAACAGATTCACTGGGATTCTTCAGGAAACATTTGGAAAAGATCCTTGAATATAAGAAGTTACCAGCAATTGGTTAAAACAAGATGAGCTGAATGGACCTCTCTTGTTTGTGATATGTCTTATGTCACAGGTTTTACTGCTAAATTCCACTATGGACATGCTAGCTAAATAATATCTTTTGGGGACCATTAGAACTAATGATTCCCGTGCATTTAGGAGTTTTGTCTGCTCACCAGACCATGAAATTAACTCATGTAGTAAAGCTGGGAATTGATTGCGTGTGACTGAAATAAAATCAAACCACGTTATACCGCACAAGCTTGTCTAGGTTCAGCTATACAAATAATGTGCTTATATTCTCACTTGCCATTACAAAAACATTACTGCTTTTTAAAACATTTTCCTCAGTGACCTGTTTCTGCAAATTTGGTATCTCGAGGTTTTATCAATCAGGATGCACAAATACAATTCAGAGTTCCATGAACTGTTATTTTTTAATTAAAATACGATTATTTAAATAATTCTAAACCGTAGCGAATGGAAGATAATGTAGTTGCATTTACACCTGAACGATACAAAGTGACTAATCAACATTAAACCATTTTCAAACCCCTTTAACCAACACGGGGTCATGGGGAGCCTTAAACAACTGGCACAAGGCAGGCTACACCATCACAGGACGACACAGACATACACACACACTCACGCGTCATTGATGTCAGGAGACTTGGAGGGAGTCATGCCCCCATCATCAAGGGTACAACAGGGGAAATTGTCAGCTGCTTCAGATTCCTAAACCTTTGCCGACATGGTTGAGTCTCAGAACTATGTAACCAGTCTGCGGTGCCTAAAGAAATGCAGTATGGGGAAGAAGCTACTCATGAACTGTTACCACAGCACCATAGAAAGTGTCCTCACTGCTGGCATCACTGTATGTTACAACAATACTGCCATACATGACAAAGACGCTCTACAAAGGTTGTGGCAATGGATCAGAGAATCATAGGATGTGATTTACCATTAATCAGTGAGATTCACAACATCTGCTGTTGCAGTAAAGCCCAATCCATCATTCAGAATCTCAACCATCCCGGCCACAAACTGTTCTCCCGTCTGCGCTCTGGCAAGCTGTACCACATCATTAAAGCACGGACCACTAGGCTTAAGAACAGCTTCTACCCGATGGCATTGAGCATCCTTAACAGTTAACTGTGCCTCAGAATTCAATGCACCTCTGCACTCTGGAATTTGACTTTGTACCACACATTTTCTCGGTTTGTAATTATTGCTCTGTTTGTTTATTGTCTGTACATGCTGTCACAATTTATTATTTACAGTTTTGTAATGTATCATCTACACTGTATGGTGTTGTCTGCTGTACTGTGCATGTCCTGAGAGAATGGCATGAGTAAAAATAAAGGCAAATTAACTCCTGTATCTACTGTACCTATCTACACCTATCTATACTCTATCTATCTAGAGCCATTTATCCCAGTAGCTTATTGACTTGCCAGTTAATAACAACACCCTTTTATTTTGATCATTTTAAGACAGCCTTTTCAAATAATATTCAAATAAAAGGTTTATCAAAATGTTTTATAAAAGAACTAGCAGTATGTATAAAACAGGAAACAAAAATGAAGTTGATAAACTTTGTAAAAGGACTGTGGAACTATGAAGCAAGTTAACCAGCCATGTTGTTGAAGCTGATATTCTGGTTTCTTCCTTGAATACATTTCCTACTGGCCAGATGGGCTGAATGTCCTCTTCTAATTTGTAATCGTTCTTGTTTTGGTGTATTCATAAAAACACTTTAGAAATCACTTGAATTATAAGAACCTACGGCTAGTTGTGAAGTCATGGGAAAAATATTTCAAGATAATGATTTCACAAGTTAAATTATCTCAGGATCTTGACATTTGAAATCAGTATGTCTACGTTGTGAGATAAATTACCTAATGACAAAGCAATCCAAACCAAATCATTTTTAAAGATATACTAATGACCTAAACCAAATTGATGACAAGTTATTTCCAGTAGTAGATAAGCAATAAGAATCTTTAAACTTTTCTGAGCATTTTTATGTTACTTTGCAAAAATATCAGCATCCATATTACTATCAGAATACTACTAGAAATGTTATTTCAAGTTTTCAGTTCCATGTGCAGCTGTCTCACTTATCCAGAGTTATTTAATAATATTTTTTCTGCTTAATTATATGTTTTTTTCATGTTGAGATATTGAAATGACACTACTTCAATATGTTTAATGAAATGGTGGTAGGATTTTCACTTCATTATATTTTCTATCTTTAATCTCTAATTTTTTCTTTAACTCAAATATTGAAATGGATTTTAGATGGTCTTCGTACCTGGGACCCCACTATTTTTGTTTTAAACACAGACATCCAGTTTTTTTCAGCTATTTGAGTTTTACACTAACCCTACTGGTCACGTCTCTTTTCATCAGGTAATTGTGTTTGTCTACAATGAAGAATACTTTGTGATAAGCTTATTAATTTCTTAATTCCCAGAAGTTACTTTATGGTTGTTGACTGACATTGCTGTAGTACTCAACCATGTTCAGACATTCTTCTAATTTCACAGCTGTTTAATTGTTTAACATGTACTGTATCTGTGTTTCCACTGGGTTTTATTTAGCAAAAAATGTTTCTTCTCAGACAAAATGCAGCCTTTTCCTGTTGGGAAGCACCACATCACCGCCCCTCTGCTGAATCTTAACTGTACAACAAAGTCATTAAAAAGGATTTTGCCACATCACTGCCCTCACTCTTCTTTTAGAAAAGGCAGCTCATCACCGTGTCTTGCCTCACTGCTGTCTTGATAGCACATCCTTTTTGTTTAACAGTTTTATGGCTAAACCAACCCTTTGTGTTGTTTGGAATTTTTTGTGGTGTGCTCCAAATACAGTAAGAGAGAGAAAAACCATAATATAACACACATCATATACAAAACACTATATAATGCTGTTCTACAATGAAGATGTAAATCCACAAATTGACCAATAATACTTTAATAAATACTTTTATGATGGTTTTGAGTTTAGAGACTGAATAGCCTCAGGGTAGGTGCCAATGACAAATATTCCTTCTCTGAAGAATTTGGCTTGCTCCTCTCCAGAGTTGATGGATTCCCACTTTTCTCATGCTGCCACTCTTTTCATAGTGTAGGCAGGAGATTATCAAAAGAAGAAAATGAGAAGAAAGTTTGGATGAAGAGACGGAAGCATGTAGCAGACTTTTCATGGACTAACCTCCTTCACCGGTTTTCTAACAAAATCAGAGTTTTCAGTGCAATTTCTAGAGATCCAATCAATCACTCTTCCTTGTTTACTTTTCTTACACATTGTCTCGGCAGCACCAGACACCGAGTGCTACACCAAGCATTGAGTCACTAAACTGCACATTGACACTATGCGCTGAATATCAATTCATAGTATCATACATTGGAAGTCACTGCAGTACATTGGTGCACAACATAAACCACCACCACACAGCACCAAACATTGGCCTTTGCATCCTATATCAACACACTGCACTGAGTATAGGCATCAAATATTCAAAATTGAGTGTCTCCTGCACTGAACAATAGGCTGAATTGCATTTGTCTCAAGATTTAGTGGAACTTATTCCAGCTGCTAGGAAGAGAGCTGGGAGATATTATCCTGGCTTGAGAAGGCTTATCCAGTATTGATGAAATGTGCCAAGCATTAACACACAGTTCCAAGGCATCAGATTTCAGTGTCGAGCATCAATCCACGGTATTAGCCATTGGTACACGGGAACAATGTACAAGATTATCTTTGGATGTTCACAACCTCTTTTAACAGGCCTTGATGTCACCTTTGTAAACATCATTTTACCTGCAACTCATCAGAACACAGTGGATAACCATCCTACCGGAATAGCTTTTAAAACTTACTGTAGATGGTCTGGAGGTAGACCCCTCATGGACAGGTAGTGAATCCAGCTACCCCTTCCACCTGTTGTGCCACTATCTCTTGTAGGAGTTGTCAATGCACTCTCCCCATTGGCTTCAGGAGTTAGCAAAACAGAGGAATTACCCCTGTACCTTGACTTGTGCCCATTCACTTAGTGAATGAGAGAAAAGGGTTGGCACTCCAACTTTCTGGATGACCTGCAGTGCTTTGCATAAACCAAGAAAAGATCCCGGTTATGCTCTTTGCTCTACATGCTGTAGCACATTGTGCCAACACATACAGGAAGTACTGCCAAAGCGAATTCCCTCCACTTGGAATCTCCATGGCTTCCCTGTGCATCAACCATGGAAACACACATCATCCTCTTCCTGACACTACCAGCATGTTACCTTAGGTTTTGTTTTACATGATCCATCTTTGTCTTTTGAACTCTTGCTAGGATTCCAATGCTCCCGTATTGTTTCCCCACACAGGGAAGACTGCAAAATCTTATTCATACTGCAGGTCTTCATGGGCCATTCATAATTTTCCTTTCTTATGTCATACTGTATACAATAAACCCAGCACTAGAGCATTCAAACACTATTTACCCTCAAGATAACCAGATCTTTTTTCACTAACTACCAGGCTTAACTCACTGATTGCCAGGCTGATCCCATTTGATCAGGAGCACCCTACTATCAGAAACACTTATCACCTGGATCAGTGATACAGCAGCAACCACATCAGTTTAATTATTTCTCTACCTTAAGACCACTTGTCTGTTGATAGGAAGATCAAAAAGTACTCAGGACTCTACTTGTGTCATCTAGATTCCTCTTAACTTGGGGAGATGGATTATTGCTACCTTGCCAGGTGATGATGCCTCCAATGAGCCCCTAATTCAGCTGGCCAAACCTGTTCCTCAGCAGCATACTTCTCTTCCATTGAGCCTAACAATGAGCCATCTAGTCCACCAGTCCAACACCTGTGACACCCTTTAATACAGCCTAAGCCATCACTAACATTTCATAAACCTATAAGCCAGCCTAATCCATTACTAGCAAGAACTCCCCTCTGAGGCTCTAACTCACCCTCCCTTCAACCTAGAATCCTGATGAAGACCGGCTCCTTTTTCCCTGGTCTTATAGGCCTCTTAATTAGCCCAGAGGAGTGATTAATTCTATACAGAGCCTATCCCAACACCCACTCTCCCTCACTTGGAATCTTATTTACTCTGAGTGCAAATTACTAATTCAGATCAGCTTTGTCTCATCCTGTGTTATCCTAATTGGCATGTGGCCACCTTGGCTGAAGACCACACCATTGGGCTTAGGTTTTTACAAAGCCACTTCTTACTATCTTACACTATGGTTCACAATACATTCATTTCCACTATCAAAAAATCTTCAATTTTTCCCAGACAGTACCAATTGTCTTAAATTCAAGACATTTAAGAAGAAACACTTGACTGCCTGATTGCCCATTACTTGCCGTTTACTGATATCATAGCAAACATGTTACCTTATCATGGTTTAACCAACCAACCAAACAATTTTAATCTTATATAGTGCCTTTCAAACCAAAAGATTTTCAGGATAGTTCACATAAAAATTAAATATAAAAAAGTAAAATTATAAAGTTATGTATGATTGGGAATTAAAAGAAAAATAGATTAGGAATTGAAGACTATCAAAAGAAAACATTTAGGTTTTAAGGTGAGATTTAGAAACAGTAGCTACATTTTTAATATGGTCTGGAAGAATTTTGATGAGGGACTATTGCTGAACAAGCTTGGTCCCTTGACGTACAATGTGACATCCTTAGAAAATTATGGAGCGTAGAACCAGTGGAATAAAGTGACCAAACTGGGATGTGTGGAGATAATTACTCTTGAAGGTACACAGGAAACAGCCCATACAATGCCTTGTAGTTCAAGAAGAGAATTTTAAAGTCTATCTTGTAAGACACTGGAAGACAGTGCAGGTTTTTCAGCACAGGAGAAATATGTTCATATTTTTTAGTCTTTTAGTCAAGTCAGCACTTGAGGAGCATCTGGTCATAATGTTTCTGAAGTAATTTTTTAGATGATCCAGCTAGGCATTGCAGTAGTCTAGCCTTGAGCATGAGCTTATTTCTTGGCATCAGTAAGAGAAAGAAGTTGTGTCTTGGTCTGGCATTTGCTCACCTACTACAGAGGGCTCATAAAGAAAACCGTCTTCTCAGCAACTGGTGTTTCTTAATCCATGACATGATGTAGTACCCCTGGGATTTCTGGTACTAAATCATACTTTTTGATAGGATGAATTGGTTTGAACACCTCCTCACCCTCTTTCTCCATCACTGACTGTTTCAGACCCGTTGAGCCAAATACTAGTCACTCTGCCACCTGGCATCAATTAGTGGATTCTAGTGGGCAAACCTTTGCTGACCGATAAAGCAGCCTGTGCCTCTTGGCATCTAGCCTCTGCCTTGGGGGGAATTCTGTGAGTCCTGTGTAACTTCAACTTATCAGTGCCTCTGCCCTAAAATTGGCCATCCTGTCCACTGTCCTGTAGTGGGGACAATTAATCTCAAAACACAAGAATACAGAATTGTGTATTTGATATATCCACAAGGCCTTTTAGGAACAGTACTCTCTATATGACCTAGTAAAAAATATTGCAGAGCATTTCAAATGTTCACACCTGTTCTGTGGCATAGCTATTATTATATTTGTTTATGGGAGATGCCTTTTTTAACTGTCCCCCTGTTGTCACACATGCAGATAATGCTCAACAGCTCACATGCATTAACCTAATACATTGGCTCAGTCTAATAGAATGGGGGGATAGTGTGAAAATATAATCATGGCCTTAATGATGCCTTTTGCATGCATATACTGTATTTTATCTATGTTAGCATTAGTTTAAATATAAACTTGCTCGATACAAATTGGCTTTAAGTAAAATGGATCAGTTGTCTATGACTAAATTAATTTCAAAGTTTGTAGGACAGGGTTTGCACCTAGCATAACCCATGTCAGCTAACGTTGTCAGATGCATTCTTCTCACTTTCACTACCACAAGGCTTCCAGGCAAGCCCCCTCCTACATGAAACCCAAACGCTTTTGATAAAGGTCAAAAAAGATATACAGACAAAAGCAATGGAAACAATTACTAACTCATTGATGTTATCTTGTGTTTAATCAAGTTCTACCAACAAAATGTAAATGAGAGACATCTGAAATGGCACTTTGGGGAAAAAACAAAGCAACACTAAGACACATCGTAAATGTTCATGAAATTATCTAGTCACCTAAGATTATGCGACTGTTTATCTCCATATTTTGTGGACATAAAAGCTAGATGTCAACCTGAGAAAGAATGATTCAGATCAAGGTATTTGTATTATAAATGAAACAAAATCATGCCAATGACCTATGATAAAAGGTCATTAAAAATACTGAAAGTCTAAGGGGAAACGCATTAGAACTCATTCAAAAGGAATCTGGGGACTGCTGAACATTATTGCAGAGCCCTGTCTGTGATTATTATTTATATATTTAAGTTAGTCGTAATATTTATTTAGAAAATGTATTGTCAGCATTGGTTGGTGGATATGATTACTGTAGTTCGGGACATTTTAAGAAAACCAGACCTGAAAGACCATAAGAAAACCTGATCTGCCTTGTATATTTTGCTTTTATTTAATGATTATTAAGGTTTTGTGCTGCTAAAGTAGGAATATTTTTGTTTCTGTACTGTTTTTGTCACAAATCAAGTTTTGGATGCAATGGAATTTGTTGCTATAAGGTTCTTTTTAGAAGAGAACAATCAACATCTGAAGTCAAATAATCATATTTGATTAACTTCTGATTTCTGAGGCCCATGTCCAAAAGAGCAGTGAACTGTGATTTAACCCCTTTCATCTCTTTCTCTGTGTTGCAGAAATGCCCATACATACTTATAACTGATTAGTGTAATGTACACTTTGTTGACATCACTAATAATATTCTTCACATATTATGATATGTAAACTTATTCAGTTGTGTGTTTTTTAACAGCAACAGCCCATGAACATGTGTTGTTATCCTTAATCCTTAAATAATCGCTAATCATTATATTCAGAACTAATTTTTAAGACTTCACTAAAAGTTAAAATTTTGGCCTTGTTCTGTTTTTACAAAGACATTCTCTCTACACAGAGAAAACGGTGATTCCTCTGTCCCTAAATCTAGACACAAGGCCCATTTAATTGTGTGACTCGATAATTATGGAACTGCCTTGCAAGATCAACATATTTAAGAATTTAAGAATCCCCTTTTAATTCACATTTAAAAACTTTAATTTTCCATTATAATTATTTTTAATTTTGTCCACTCGGAGATGTTTATATTTGTAGTTATTTTTGCACTTTATTGAGCGTGATGTTTGAGATGAGGACAATTAAGGCTACAGAAAGGAAGAGGCAACTTTACTTGATCAGCTGGTTGCTAGTTTGCTTAATTATTGAGATCCTCAACCAGCTGTTTCTTGAAAGAACAGAAGCTTGAACAACATGGTTCAGTAGTTCGCTGCAAGCTTCATCGGCCCTGGAGGAAGTAGAAAAGTGATTTCTGACCTAAATTGAAGGCGTTTACGTGTTTAGTCTATTCTGGTTTTCAGTGTTGATCCAAAAGAAGTCCATCGGACTGACTTTATATAACAGCATCTAGATCATTGTTGAATAATCACTCTTCCTTAATAAAGAAAAAAGTGCTGTGACCTTAATATAAATTTTAAGGTACGCTAATAATTACTGAATATCACTTCAATTTGAGCAACTCTTACTTTTTAACACAACACTACTTCCTAGGCTAAATACAAAGATAACAGTGCCAAGAAAAAGGTTTCTGAATCCTCCAGGTTGGTCCATTTTCTTATTTTTAATTTAATACAAATTTATTTAATTAAATTATTTAATTAACAAAATAATCCAACAGTAAATACCCTCATGTGAATGACCTTGTGAACCCTTAGATTCAGTATCTGGTTGCACCTCCTTCAGCAGCAATGATTCTTACAAGGCGTTTCCTGTAACCCTTTATCATTCTCTTGCATCTGCTTTTAGGAATTGTAGCCTATTCTTCCTTACTGGAACTGCTTCAAGTGGCAACATTTGACATTTGAGGGCTCATGTGCTTGAACAGCTCACTTCAAGTCCTGCCATAACATTTCAAAAGTGTTTAGGTCCAAACTTTGACTTGGTCCATGCAAAATGCTACATTTATTCTTCAGTTTTTCTGATGTAGATCTACCTGTATGTTTTGGTTTGTGATCTTACTGCATGCGTCACTTTCTTTCGGCTTAGTTTCAATTGTCATAACGGATGACCCGATGTTCTACTTCTTTCTGATTTTCTGATATAGTTTGCTGATACAATTCCTACTACCATGCTTAAACGTCACCACATTAAACGTATCTTCTTGTGGTCAAAAAGTTCAACTTTTGACTCTTTTCTGTTCAAAGTTCTGATACTCTTTTGTGAACTTGAGACTGACAGCCATGTTCTGTTTTGAAAGCAATGTTTTCTTCCTGGCTGTAACGAACAGTTCAATCCAGACCCTATGCGGACGACACAATCCAGAATAGTGAGGAAGGAATACACTAGGGAAAAGTCATGCAGGAACAGGGATGAACAGGGGAGCATGTCCATATGGTGCTGGTGATCCGGGGAGGTGTGGCCGAGGCGAACAGTCCAGAATAAATCCAAAAGGGAGAATCCAAAAACGAAAGCAAAAGATCCAAGGCTGGGAAATCCGTCCAAACAGGAGATTAAAATCAGGTGCCGTGTCGGGACCGGTGGGGGGAACAAGGACAGGAGCAGGAAGTTAAAAACATAACGGAGGAGGAAGTTAAAAACATAACGGAGCCAGGCACAACCAGGTCCCGGGCTCACACTATGCAGGGATCAGATGCAGAGCCCTGGGTAAAATCAGAGCCTGGCTTTTAAAGGCGAACAGAAACAGGGAAGAAACAAGGAACAGGTGGCAGGAATGATACAAACGAGGAAGGGCTGGAGCACCCTTAAGAGGAGGGGTTGCGATCGTGATACTGGCCATCCTCCATGAAAACCATTAGGGCTCTTCTTGATGGCTGAGGCATGAACACTCACATTACCCACAGTAACAGAAGCCTGTATATGCTTAGATATTATTCTGGGGATCTTTGTGACTTCCTGGATAATTATTTGGGTTGTTCTTGGTGAGATCTTGGCAGGATAATTGGTCCTGGGTCAAGTCATCTGGGTTGCTTAAGAAAAGGCTGGTTTTTGGTTAAAGAAAGGTATCATAGTAAAATAAGTGGGATTCACATTAATAATATTAGGGGTTCACAGATCTTTTCTTGTCACTCTAATTTGGATGCTTATTGTTTCCAATTTTAGAATTTATCTTCAATGTGAAATGTCTTGAAAAGTCTGCAGAATAAACTATTATGTATTGTAAGCTCTGTTTGTGTTAAGTTCTTTTGTTGCTTGTTCAAAGAACACTTCCAAGGTAGTTAAATGAGATCTGTCTTTTCCTTGAAGAAATTGACTATCCCCTAGTGTCCTATTAAAACACAGATGATTCCTTTATTTTAGTGCTTATTTTTGTCACCTCAACATTATATATGTAAGAGATTTAAGAATGGACTTATTTGATTCCTTTTTGTTCTCCTTTTTAGAGAGTATCAAATTTCTATTTGGTAAATAGTTTCTGTCTTTAGTGACTACTGAAAGAGGTTTATTAATGATTTATAAATAACATCCCTAAAGTTTTTTTTTGTGCAATTAAAGGATTTTAATCAATGTCTTATCAATGTCAATTAGTCATTTTTATGTGATAGACTATTTGAAAGCACTAAATATAATATGTATTTAAAAAGCACAAAACAAATACATGGTAAAATATTCAAATAAAAAAATTACATAGACAGATGAATAGTATAATACCATATATGTTTTCATACAGAAACAAAATCATATTTATTTTTTTACATTACAAAATCAGTTTTAAGGAAACATCATTTTGATCATTTATAGTTTTCAAAAGGCAGTAAACTCACTCCTACACTACTCCATTTTCTGGCAAAAACTGTGGTGAGGTGTTTCTGTTTATAAAGCAAGTTATTCCATTTTGTCATTTGCCTTTTGACATTTTCTTCAAAGGCCTCTCAACATAAATTATTTTTATTGCTTCCTCAGTTAGTCAGCACATCCCACTTAAAAAGTATTCCATTTTTTTGGTGCACATTTTGTTTTCAAAACAGTACAGTAGAGATTATTTTAATCATTATATATTGGTACCATGTGATCCTTTGGTCAGTATAGAAAGGTAAAATTCTATAATGCGTCTTTTTTAAGTAGAGAAGACCAATTCTAAGATGTCAAGAACTACAGTAGAACTATCACAATTAATACAAATTTAAAAACACTAACAAAGACATTTCTGTCACTTTACTATTAATAATGGAAATACTGAACATTATATATACTTAGATCACATTTGGCAATGTTTCACAGTGGCTCATAGAACTTTTTACTTTACTGCTCTTTAGAACAACTTCAATTTCACAAGAAGACTTCAGTTCTTTCATGAGACAGCCAAGTAGAAAATACTTCCAAAATTGAATAATTCCCAGAATTATGTTGTTTTTAGTTGATAAATATTATATACGTATAAGGATAAATAAATGTAAAAGACTCTTTGACTTTAGAGGCTTATAAACCTGATATTGGGTCAAGAGGTTAAATCTCAACCAGACTTTTCGGTATGTACAGTACATGCTTAGAGGTAGGTAAATTTAGTTATAGTACAGTTTAGTTCTGTATGGCATTCAGCAATTACTGTAATTATATTACAACTTATAAAGTTAAAGTTGAGAAGTATAAACTTCTTAAGAACTCAATTCCCTCAAAAATTCAATGTGTGTCAGGGAGAAAAACTTTCTAAATATTTGAAAATCCTGAGAGATGTCAAAGTTTGAACATGTTACAAAGATTGATACAAATAGTGCTGCAGTACATCTTCAACCTCAGCCTAAGATTAAAAAAGGTTCCGATGCTCTGGAAGACATCTTTCCTGGTGCCAGTACCCAAAAAGGGGCAACCTAGTCTTGAATGACTACAGACCAGTGGCACTTACATCACACCTAATGAAAACTCTGGAAAGGCTTGTACTGGACCACCTCAGAACCCTGGTGAGTACAGCACTGGACCCCCTGCAGTTTGCCTTCAGGTCACACTTGGGAGTGGAAGATGCAGTCATCTATCTGCTACACAGAGCTAACTCTCACCTGGAGAAGACGGGGAGCATTGTGAGAGTTATGTTCTTTGACTTCTCCAGTGCCTTTAACACCATCCATCCACCTTTACTGAGAGATAAGCTGAGGGCTTTGCAGGTGGACACGTCCCTGGTGTCCTGGATTATAGACTATCTGACCTACAGGCCACAGTATGTACGGCTACAGAGCTGTGTGTCTGAACAGGTTGTTAGCAGTACTGGGGCTCCACAGGGGACTGTCCTTGCTCCATTCCTGTTCACTTTTTACACCTCTGACTTCAGGTACAACTCTGAGACATGTCATCTGCAGAAGTTTTCGGATGACTCTGCAATTGTGGGGTGTAATAGAGAGGGGAGGGAGGAGGAATATAGGAGCTTGATTACCAACTTTGTGGAGTGGTGTCATCTTAACCATCTCCAGTTTAACACCAGCAAGACCAAAGAAATGATCTTGGACTTTCGAAGGAATAAGTCTCCGCTGAACCCTGTTTCCATCCAGGGTGAGGACATAGAGAGCGTACATTCCTACAAGTACTTAGGGGTACACCTGGATGATAAGCTGGAGTGGTCTGGTAACACTGACACCCTGTACAAGAAAGATCAGAGCCAACTATTTTCTTCAGAGGCTCAGGTCCTTTGGTGTGTGTGGAACACTGCTACACATTTTTAATGAATCAGTGGTGGTGGCGGCCATCTTTTACGCTGTTGTGTGCTGGGGCAGCAGCATCATGACAAAAGATGCAAATAAACTTGATAAACTTATCAAAAAGGCTGGCTCTGTGTTGGGGATGAGCCTTGACCCCATGGAGGTGGTGGCTGAGAGGAGAATGCTGACCAAGCTCACAGCCATCATGAACAACACTTCTCATCCGCTTCATGGGACTGTTACTGGGCAGCAGAGCACTTTTAGCAACAGACTGCTCCAGCTATGGTGTTCAAGGGAACGTTTCCGCAGGTCTTTCCTCCCGGCGGCTGTCAGGGTGTATAACGCTGCCCTAGGCTAGGACTGTTAGCCCTTCGTTTGCTCGTCTATGGACAGCATGTTTGCTCCATTGTACTTTTTGGACGATCAGTCTGTATAAACCTATGCACATTTTGCACATATTTTATTGTTTTTACAGTGACTATGATCATCACATTTTGCACATGCCTATGTATTTATTTTTTATTTATTTTGTTGTCTTTTGTTTTATAACTATTCTGATGTCTGTTTTTGCTTGTCTTGGGCTGGACTGCTGTAACACATCAATTTCCCTACAGGATTAATAAAGTATTATCTATCTATCTAAATAGTGCCATAAGTCGTCATTGTGAATATGGCTGAAGGTCATTATGGGAATGTATAAGCTACATGTATTTCAAATTGGGAAATCACTGGAGTTTCTGCCTTCTTAAAGGCAATTGAAAATGAATAATTTGCATTCTATTATAATTTCTTTGCTAGGCTCCTCAATAGGATCTCAGGAAGGAACTCAGAAAAAGCAGTTTCAAGGAAAAACAAGCAAAACTACTGTACTTTACATATCCATGCCCCTGGAAAAACACAGGGGATTTGAAATGTGTGTATTTCAGTCCAAAATCTAAAACGTCCTGTAAATCCATTTGGGTGGAGCTGTTTCAATAAGGCTGTTTAACCAATCATCCTTATTAAATGCATTTATAAGCCATTCATCATTAAAAATATTCTTAAAATGATAAATGATAAAGTGGAAATTATGTCCATTTTAAGACAACAAATATGCATGCAAGCACTCAAAGCATATGTGTATTATATGATTCGCAGTTATGTTTGGAAGAATTACAAATATATATTTCTAGTAAAACGATTGAAAATAAGTCCTATCTGATTAAATTTTAAGAAGTGTGTCTAGTTTAAGAACTCACCACAGACTGAAGATTGGAGACTATCATCAATCCAAGTCTCATGGGGAACATATTGGCTTTGTAGTTGACTGGTGTTTACCATTTAGTTTCTATCCTTCAGTTAAGGTTCTGAGATACATACAGAAAATGAACCACATTAAGCATGCTAAAACCCTTTAATTATAACAAAATACTGCACAATGAAGCATAATAAATCTTACAAATGACAATACAATTCAGTACTTGCTATGTACTGTAGTATACTGTAAAAGAAAACATCAGTTAAACAATTTAGCATGAACAGTATCACTGAGCTGAATCTCCTGAAAAAAGACAATGAATAATTAGCAGGATCTTGTTAACAAATGAGATACTGGTGAGATAAATAGTTTGGAATGTCTAGAAGTTGGTAGGGCTAGATCTAGAAAAATAATTGTCTTCATAAATGTCAAAAACAATGCTCTGACAGTAAAGAGCCAGAACAGTCTTCCTCTTGGCATATATTGATTTTTTAGTTACTGTATGTTGCCACACATCTATTGCAATGTTAACTGTTTTTTATTCAGCGTCTGTAAAACATGGTCTGCTTACTGGCATCACAGAACTACCACCTCATGCAGCCCCTCCAAAAAATAAACAAACAAACCGTCCATGGCAACTAAAACAGCACTGTATATGTTCTGTAACAAAACATTATTTTTACATGAAAACTGGTGGCAAAGGAAAGAGGGTAAGACTTTACAGATTGCAAAATTACACTTCATAAGACGATAATAAGCTAGCTCTTAACATATTTAAAATATTGCACATACTCTAAGGTTACACTGACTCCAACAGCCCAAAACACTACTTTTGTCTTTATGTTTGTTTATAGAAGAAACAAGCTAGTATCTAAAATACTACATCTATGATACTAAAATGCAAAGAATCTGCATATATCATCATATTTATTCTACTTTATTAGTACTT
The DNA here is from genome assembly GCF_040954835.1 of Lepisosteus oculatus. NCBI lineage: Eukaryota > Metazoa > Chordata > Actinopteri > Semionotiformes > Lepisosteidae > Lepisosteus > Lepisosteus oculatus. The sequence continues at coordinate 43,467,303 of NC_090697.1, read as the reverse complement.
TAATAATACAGTCCATTTTTAATTGTTTAAATTCTGTATAACAACCATTTTACACAATTTTTCTTCTAACAATGAAAGTTTAAAAGTTAATAAAAGTAGATAATGTAGTTAAAAGTAGTCAATAAAAGTTAATAAAAAGTATGTTGATGTGGAACAGAAGTTAAGTGTTTAGAAATATATACTGAAAAATTACCTTATCCCAGCAAGTCTTATTTTCTGAGAATCTGTAGGCGCAGCTAAGACTGAAAAGGACTGGGGAACGCTGCCTGAGGTGTTATTACAATCTAATGTTACTGTATAGTACAGTATATTGACTTCAACGGTCCTGAACTATTTTTGTCTATACTTGATTTCTTATCCAGAGTAGGAAATCGAAGCAATGTAGTTATTTTCCCATACTGTTTTGAATTTGCTGTAAGTTACTCACCTTTGCAAAAACACTTTTCTTCTCATTGTCTGTCTGCTGCTCAAATTAATGTCTAGTTCTTTGCTAACAAGGAGATTTAGGCACGGATTAGGGCATCTGGCAGTGCAAATGTCTAATACCAACAATTTTGGACTAACTGAAAAAATATGCTTTGTGACACTAAAATATCAAATATGTAGGAAATACGTAGGTACCACCCTCCCCCATTCTATGGTCTGATCATTAAGCGCACACAATTATACTGTAAAAGCGACTTGCCATTTGATTTGTTCTGTAAGGAACCATCATAGTGCTCCATTTTTAAAGCAGTGAATTAAAATGACTTCAGCTTTACCCTTATAGTATACAGTATCTTGTTATAATTCCGACCTCATTGATAGAGAGATTATTCCCGGGGGGGGGGAAGTTGTTTTACAGCATCAGTGTTGGTGTACAGACAGACAGAAGTAAAAAAAGACAGGAACAACAATATACCGTACATTCATATTTATATTGAAGGTCAAGTGTTAAGTAAGCATATGGCTACAGGTATGAATGAGAACTTAAACCTGTTGGTTTTGGTGTTGGGGAATTGGATCCTTCTAGTTCTTTTCACATATCTTTTTGTATACAAAGGATTAATTTGATTCAGATGGGAACTCCTCTAGGCTGGCTTGTCTAACAGTGTCTTCTGGATTGAACTTCATATAAACTCTTAGTTGTATAATAAGTAATCATTTTACTCATTATTTGCTTAAAAGACATACTAGATTTCCTTAACCATGTATTACAATGGCAGTCACAAAACAATAACTAAACAACATCCTCCCATACTGATCTCTAGCAGTGGAAAGGCTAAACTGGAACAGTTAACACTGCACCTTAGACATTGGCGTATGTATTCTTCAGCTCGTTAAGCTCAATCACTGTGCTTTCTTATGAAAATGACAATTCTACAGCAATTCTCTACTAAAAATAAAGCAAATCTGTTTTACATTTTGTAAAACAGTCAATCCACATAGATCCTTTTATAGTACAAAAAGTATACTTTCTGGTTTATTGATGCAGAGAGGTAACAAAATACAATAACAGTATTGACAAGGAACACTTCACAGTGAGTCTGTTATTATTAATAGTGTTACTATTGTATACTGTAGTTAACAATGAGCTGTTGTTTATTTATTCTTTTTATTTTCATCGAGGACTTAGTCGTGTTAATATCAGTCAAAGTTGTTATAATGGTTAGAAACACAAGTAGAGGCTTTGAGTACATTTTGATGCTGTTAAAAACACATACTGCAACCCCTAACTGTGTAAAATGTCTAGGGAATTTGCATAACAAGACATATTCTGTATGCCTTGGAATTTCATCTGTCAAAAGTTCTGCAATCTGTTTATGCTTTACATGCATTCTCTAATTCATTGCTTTAAGTTTGTATTGGCTACACCAACTGACAATTTCTTCCCTAAACATATTTGTGACAATTGGTGAAACCTAGCTGGAGTGTAAGAACGGTGGGAACCTGAAATCCCATCTATGAAAACAATTACATTAAAACCCATTTATTAGAAACACGTCACCCTCTCATTCCTTCACAGCTTCAGCCTTGTAACATGTACTTTTATATACAAATACTTTTACGCATAATGTAAATGTATAAATAATTGCATATTTGATTATGTATACATAATAAAGTGAATACATAATTCTGTTTTATGTATTCAAGTCTTATACAAGTCTTTATTAATGCCATTTTGTCTTTTACTATGATTTTGGCTTACAAAAAATTGAATTTATTTTTAAATTACAAATGCAGCATGAATCCCAGACCTTTTTGAAATCTGTGACAATTGTCTGTTGAAATTCATGTAATGTCCTTGCCTATCCATTAAAACTTCTGTAACACAGAAAGTCCAGAGATTGCATTAATTATATGCAACTGGCATCATATATTACAGCTTAGAGCTGTAGATAGCTGGCTTGTGTTTTCTTCAGAACAACATCACATTCATTAAGAGATAAGACCTGAAAAGTGACTAGCTGCCTGGAGCACAAACACATCAACTCAGAAAAAATAGATTAAAATAACATGTGCAGGGAAATCAGTTTATATCTGGGGTTCAGGATACAAACTACAGGACTGATGTACCAGATTAAAAGACTAAAAACAATGAGCATAATAAAAATGTTACAAGGAGAACAACCAGCTGTCACTAAGTAAAAGGATGTTATCCGTCTTTTACGGATGTGGCACAGAAAGATGGGATACACAGATAAAACTAAAATTCGATATGCCCTACTTTCTAAGGTTACATAACACTCATAATTCCAATGTGCAGTTGCAAGAAGTAACAATATGATTTAACTTTATTTTCCCAGGCCAATTAAATACTGGATCTAAAAGAGTGAATTTAAATTTCCAAGGTCTACATTTTACAGATGACACCTACTGTAATTATCGGGGTATATAATATTCTGATATGACATATGACTAAGATTCATATTCATTAAAAATTCGGACTCACAGATGACCAAACTTAAAAACTTTTCGTATTTTTTTGAGCCCTTGTTACCACCCTCATGAAAAGTCAATATGCTGTATATTAAATGTTCCCTTGACCCAGATTTAATCAAAACTGAAGCCAACCTAGTATAAATTACCTCATCTTACAAGCCAAGAAGCCAGAGGTTCCCCAATAATACCCAATGGAAACCTAACATCAACATTGCTTTGTGGGCTAATGTTTTGATTAAATGCAGGCCTTATTCGTGAAGGTACAGTAAATACTCATATTAATTGAACAGTACATAAAGAGTTAAGAAGACCCTTCCTAAGAGGACTCTCATTCAATCAATGTAAAGCATACAGAGTTGAGACAAACCATGAAGCAAATAAAAAGCTCTTGTGCAAAATAGTAAATGAATTATGAGCAGGAGAATCAAATTAATCTGCAAAATTTCTCTAGTGAACTTCCACAGTTGAATTTGTGGTCCAACAGTATTGTCTAATTACACCTTTACATAATACATCTAATTAAACAATGTAATTAATCATTACTATACTGAAAAAATATCTTTTAATTTAAATAATATCGGTATCTTGGACATAAAAACAGTCTGAGCTACAGTACATACTATAAATGTGTGAGTATCTTTATTCAATTTTTTTTTCAAGAATAACAAGCATATAATGTGGTGTTAGGTAATGAGGACTTTGTTTTGGAATGAGGGAAAGAGAAAAAATATGTTTAATTAATACTTTTCCCTCTTTAATTAAATTACTTACTTTTCCTTCTCTACCTCAACTTTATATAGCCTCTTCCTGTTCAGCCAACTGGAGCTTACAGTAGGTGTAAGGTATCACCATTGCTTATAGTAGGTCAGCCGATTCCTCAATATACAGTACAATCTTGGTCCTGCTGAGGTCAAGGAGCTTTCATGTTGTAGGGTGATCCATGTATTCCTTATACAGTACATCACCCAGGATAAGGACATCTACTAAGCAAGAAGGTCCTTCTTTCATTTTTATCCTTTCTTATGTTCTTATGTACTGTATGTTTCTCTTTTAATTCCCTTTAAGTCATTGAAATATTTTAAATATGTTTCACAGTGTAATCACTGCATCTTTATACAGTTAGCATTTTTATAATGTTTATCTAAAAGTACAACTAAGTCTATCATTCTCAAGAGGCCCTTTTAGTTCAATTTTGGTGATGTCACCCTATTCTTTCTATTTTCAGGGAACAACAGGGCACCATGTACAAAACTGATGACACTGATGAAATAAAAGGACAGAATTTGAGAGGGGGTGGCAATTTTAGTAGTTTGCTGATGGAGTTGGATAACAGGATGACACTGGTGGCTGTGGTTGCCTGAGTCAGAGGGTGACATCAGCCATGTATCCCGTCTGTCAGGTTGCCTATCTACAGAGGGGCTTAGCCCTGTTGTCCTATTGAATTACAGTTAATACTGTTATTCATCTATGGACAGTGGAAACCATTAGCTAATCTGATTAAACACACAGTTTGATGGGATGAGTAACACATACAAACACATTAAGTTGGTGCATGGTTACAATGTGATATCAATGCTCAGGAGTAAAAAAGAAATCTGCAGCTGATATTCATTTTGCTATTTTCTAAATAGAAATTCCAATAAAATGTTTTCCACTTATTAGAATACAATTCAAGCAGCCCAGGTCCAAAACTGTGAATGTCCCTCGCTACTATACCAAATCCAATGAAAAGGAAGGAAACAAGGAGATTTGATCCCTTCACCTTACTCTAGACTTTCCACATATACTGACATTTGAAACATTTTGAGATACTGTATAACACATTTAGGCTCAGAAATTCTAATCTGCAATGTTAAATTAAACTCTACCAACAGTTCAAGTAATAGCAATAATTCACTTGTCACAAATCCCAATGTGATTTTAAAATGTATTTCTAGTTAAGGGCTTAAATTCAAATATGTCTAAATCTAAAAAGCAGAACCAGACACTCTAGGGGGTCTGTGAGAGAAGATGTAACTGTAACCTTGAACTGAAGCCACAAAATCATGAATGTTACTATTTGCTTTACAGAGAGGATTTTTCCAATGAAGGATATTTGCTTCCAGTCATGGAATGGAAACTCAATTTCCCCCCTCTTGTGAGAAATTTAGAGTATGCTTTATATAAATAGTGGTTTTATCATACATTCATAAATAATGTACTATTATTTAAGGTTCTATAGCATATTTTCTATAGAATCTAGTCTTTAGAAAGGATCTTAGTAAAGATTCTTAGGGTAATTAAGAATATTCTACTTACACTGTTTTGAGCACCAAAAAATTGCTTTCTTTCATAATGATCACTGACATTTTATTAAACTGACATGAAAAAGGTACATTTATTATGCTAATTAACATTTGTCATCAACAGGGCTGAAAACAATATACACTATACATGTGTGATGCCTATTTTCATCCCCTTTCTCTCAGACAGGCCTGTTACGTGTCCAACTCCTCAATATAACTGCCACCTTCTCATCTGCCACAAAATATGTGTGTGTTGATGATAAATTCGGGGAGAGCTTGCAGGATGGTGATATAACACTACGCATTCAGGTTGCCATTCATCACTACAGGTTGGGTTCTGCAACAATCTTAGCTTTTGTATCATTCAAAAGTCCACTCTAGTGAAATTAGCTCCACAGCTTGCGAGTCCACCTGAGGCAATTTAGTTCTCCTTCCTTCTTCCAAGGTCCTTTCTTTGTTTCAATTTCTTGATTTTCACCAGACCTGACATTCAGCGAGTTAAATCACCTCATCACACCTCATTGCTATCAACTCTTTCAAAAACAACAACAATCATCACCATAAATACAATCATTTGTGAGGATTATTCCAGCTGAAAAGAGAAGAAAGGAAACACAACATTTCAACTGTGGAGCCTTCTTTCAGCATGGATTAAACCTTTTCTTGTTCCTTTGCAGCCTACGCAGGCTGATGCAGCTCCCTACTTGAACTATTTGAGAGGATAAGTTGAGTAGTGAATGATTAATGAATCACAATCATGCTGAAAGCATTTAATCAAAATAGAAAATTATTTTTTTTTCTAAATCTACTGTATATTGTACACACATGCAGTGATGTGTTCATGGTCAATGTGTCATATCTAAATTCACATAAGTTAATCAAAAGCATTAACTCTCTTTTTTCCAAGCACACAAAAAGGAGTAATAATCATCGTGTTTCAGTTCTTTAGTGTCCACTTCACTGCATTTTGTGACATGCTATAAGTACAGCACTGCTCAGTATTTTAGGAAGAAAACACATTTTTGAGATATCTCCTATTTTCCCAAAAGTATCATTCAATAATTTAGCATTATGACTTTACTTTAAACACATAAGTGTTTGACTTATCTGTTTGTGCTGATATTTGTTTTACTCACTTCATAGACAAAATGTGAAAAAATGTCCCGATAACACAGTAACTCCTTACAATCAGGCAATATAGGCAATAAGCCCAAAATGCAAATGTAAAAATGTAAACTGAATGACTTCTTCTTTTAAACTTAGATTTAAAAATATGCTTTGAGGGGTTCTATTTCAACCCTTTGTGGAGTTAGGATGGTGTAATAAGGCAGGACAATCTGGAGTGCGAGATATGCATTAAGCCCATAGTAAGAAATAATAAAACATTTTAGGGGATTGGCAGCACCTGTGTGAAGCCAGGTTTCCCTACATATATAAGGTTTAGAGAGTGAACAGTCCTGGGTGGAGCAGGGGAGTCAGAAGCTTGACGTCAGGCATAACAGACAGGAAACAGCCTGGCACTGAAAGATCAACCTCAGAAGGGGGATGATTCCAGCAGCAACTCCAGAGGCGACTATAGGTTTCTACAGACATCCTGATCTTAGGGAGAGAAAGAAACTTTGATAGGAAGGATGACTCAGGTTTGAGCAAGTGACAGAGTCTCACAGTAACACTCCTGTTGAAGATCTGCTGATGGGAGGTGACATTCGTTTGGAGTTTCAGGGTAGAGATAATTGGTTAAGAGCAAAAGGCCTCCAGATTAAATGGTTAATGGTTAAACGGTTATTGAGAGCATGGAAAAGAGTAGCAGCCCTGGTTGTTTCCATGTCGGTTTACAGGTAATGAGAAGATAGGAAGAGAGAGGACAAATGTAACCGATGAGGTTCAGAAAAATTTCCACTGCTGCTCATTTCAAGGTAAAAAAAAAGGAGAAAAGGGCATGCAATAAACAGACCAAAGATGCAAAACTACAAAGGTTAAATGCAACAAGTAAGTTGGAAACTGTTTTAATTCTGGTTAATCGGAGGTTAATGTGTTTAGTTTCCCCCTAGGGGGATCTGTCGCAGAAGGGTAGATAAACAGAAATAGAATGAGAGTGAATAGTCAACCCTAGCAAATATAGAAATACAGTAAAAACATCTATGTTTTTTATAACATGCTGTCCCAATAAGTTGCTTTTTAACCCTATAGTTGGAATTATATTACAACAGCTGTAATCTCAAATGTAATTACATTTCCTCTTTCAGCAAGAAAGTGTTTTCTTTTATTTGTATGAGAGAGAGGTGAAAGAGAAAAAATGGTTTAACTTCTTTCAATAGTCCTATATACTGTATAAAGGAAGTGAATGTCTTCCTGTTTCTGGTAAACTTCTCATTCTGCTAGGCAGATTAGCAACTTAAAGGTCACTTGTCTGAGAACCTGTATTACAGCCCTAGATTGGGGGGGGGAGTTAGGAGCTTTAAAAAAGTTAACCCTTTCTGGTTTTCAAATGTTTTTCAAAATTATTAAAAATCTTGCTGTTTATTGTTGCAGACTCAAGGCTCTAAGATCTTTGAAATTGTATGGCAGTGTAGGAGCAGGTGCAAAATGTAAATTCACATATGTGTGAGTGTGATATTACACAATCAGGGTCAGCTCTGTTTCAAAAACACCAAGTAAATGCCCTAAAGACCCAAAATGTCTTTCACCAATTTACTGTCTGCTACAAGGTCTCTGTGGTCTTTTGTTTCTGTGTAGACAGGCCAGTCAATTATCAGGTGAGTATTCTGATAAAAACACCAGTCTGTTTGGGAAATGCCGATGTAAATTTATCAGTATTATATTTGGCTATGTTTTACACTGAATTCTATTATCATCATTAGGCTAAACAAAAAAAAGAGTTACTTGTCTTTCTTGAGCCATGTTTCCAAATTATAGATGGCCTTTTGCCAGGCACAATTAAGTGAACAAGTGAAGTGGATTAGCGCCCTCTTTAGGTCATGTTTTTGTTAAATAAAGCTGAACTGTACAGTATATTTACAATGAATCAAGGCCTAGCATTTACTGAGCACATCTAACCCTTCAAATACAATTACTTACTCAAGACTGTAGTTAAAAGGATTCTGTCAATAGTGCTGCAGAATATGGTTAAAATTTAATCTGCATTTAAAAAAAAAGGTGTTTAACCTATTATCTAATGTTGTTATGCTAGAGCTTACTGTATGGTATATGCAATTCAATTTGTAACAGCCTGAAATTACTATACAGTATGTCCAATAAAATACTGTACTGCATGTATAAAATACTATAAGGTCTGTGTATCTTTTTAGTACTGAATATTATTATTTTTAACATTAAAACATAACATCATTTTCAATAGCTGCATATCCCATTCAGGAGCACAATGGCCAGAGACTATCTGGTGAAGCATTTGGCCCACGGTTGAATTGTATAGGGCAGCAGTCTAACACAGGGGACTTACCAGCACAAGTCCAGTCTTTGGACTGTGGAAGGAAACCATAACACCTGGAGAAAACCCACACAAACACCAGGAGACTGTTCAAACTCCACACAGAAAGCAAACCCAGGAGCGTAACCCTGGGCCCCAGCACTGCAAGGCAATAATCCTAACCACCGCACCACAAATAAGTTATCAGTCTTTTAATTAATGAGTAAAGCCTTGTATAAAATATAAGGGTGTGACTCTTTGCTCGACAAAGTTATTGGAAACCTCTTGTGTTTTGTTCATCTTTCTGTCAACCTTTGTTGAATTCTTTTGAGCGTTACAACCCCTTTGTCTGCTTGACTATGTTTTTTGGATGTTCCTCTGGTGCATATTCTTGTTTCACCTTAGCTCAGCTCTCTATGGCTGCCCGCCTCCGTTTGCCGCGTGGTAGTCTACATGCCTGTGCCCTCGATCTGCTGCATGCACCACTCCTGCCTGCTGATTATCTCTCTCGTGCACAGCTCTCGTCCTCCACTAGAATCCATCACCTGCCCCAGACTGCTGCACCCCTTCAGGTTTGACAGAGTGTGCTTATTATATTCACAGATTAATGGGAGGAAAAGTCAGGATTTCTAAAAGAGGTTTGCTTTAAATATATTATTTAATATATTCAATTATTAAGTAGAGGCATTAAAGTAGACATTCAGCATGAATATTTGTAAAACCGTATCTTTTCTACAAATGAAATCACCAGATCAAGAGAATTCAGATTTTCAGATTTGAAATTGGAAAAATTTATTTCAAACACACATCGGTCATGCATTACAGGAATGTTTTCAGAAGCGAGGACACATACATACAGATTTTGAAAGCAAAACTTTAAAGAAATACGCCCTCCAATGCCACTGGAAATCAACTGGATCCACCTCCATAACCGCAAGGATAACAAGTTAAGCTTTGCATGGGAAATATTATATAATTGATGCTGAATAATGCATTCAGTTGCTTTGGCCTTGTGAAACCTACCCTGATCACTGAACCTACAGGAACTTGCTGAAGCTCCTTGATAGAAATGCATCAGACACCTCAGGTGCAGCTCTAGTGTCAGTTAGCAATTAGTAACATGGAATACCAGGGAGACAGCAGGGAAGGTCAGTTCCAGGCCTGAGTTGCTGCATACAGTGCCTGATCCTAGAACCTAGAGAAACATAAATTGTTAGCACACAGGAATATGTTGAATCTGTCATTTGTTAAATGCTTGAATGCTTCAAAATAATAACATTATAACCATAATGTATATGTAACTCACCATAATTTACATTTTGTAAGGAGTGCATATTCTGTAGTCATCTCTCCCATGGAAAGGCCATAGGAATGAGAGTGTGTGTGTCTGAGGTGTCTACCTACCAGTCTGGAACTCACTGCTTTCATTTTCTTTTCTCTCTAGAGTGTTTATGTGATTTTGCACCCTCTGTTTCCATGCTACTGGGAGCTAAGCTGTTCGTTTTACAGTAAAACCTTCAAGCTAAAAGCTATTTTGCTTGAAAATTGAATTACTATTGAATGCCCTTAGCCTTAACATTACAATATCCTTTGGGTTCATCAAACATTAGCTCAGGAGAGATTTTGCTCTTTGATGAAATTATGTGTAATGTACCTTTTGTATTCAGTATCTCACAACATTGTACCAGAAAAAAATCAAATAAAACAACAATCAAAACAATGATGTTAGATACATATACTTACAGTAAATGCGAACAATAATAGCAACACATCAGACACAAAAACAAGGTATAAAACAATTTAGATTTAAAAGGATTTTCCTTTTTATTGTCCCTTCAGAACATTCCACAGTCTAGACGCTGTAGGAGCAAAGTTTTTGTCCACAACCAGGGGTTTGAAGGCTGCACGTCATGCACAGAATGTATTGTAAAAGAGTTAACACATGTAATTATGTCCTGGCCAGTAGATTTTTAAGAGAAAAAAAATCTATTCTTAATACTTATGGGAGCCAATACAGAGAAGCTACAACTGTAGCAATGAAATCATACCATTTGTATTAAGACTGCAGTGACTACATTCACTGTGGAAAGCGGTCTGAAAAAGGCATTCTCCATTCTGTATGAATCAATATTCGACACTTTAGTATCATATTTGTTATTCAATTTATGAATCAAAAGCCTATCCTTCCAATTGTAGCCTCTAATGGGAACCTGAAACAACTAAATCAATAATAAACAATGATTCTTTCAGCAGCAGCCACACAATTTCTGTATTATTGCTAAAACATTTTCCTTAAGAATTGTTGGTAGTGTTGCAAACATCATTTTGTAAAAGGTATGATCCCACACCGATGAAAAACATTTGCCCATTGCTTCCCGCAACTACAAAGTACTATTCAGGGGAATCAGTAATATACTGTACAACAGAAAGTGATTCTGGACCATCAAATACCATATATAACGTGTTAAATTAAAATGGATCAATTGTCTATCAGGATTTTTAGATGCGCAATAGAAAATTGTTTTGAAAGATTATTCTATGAATACAAGAAATAAAATCTAAATATTGTTAATCACTTAATCAAATCAGTGAGCTTTATAATTCAATGTAAGGTAATATATTTGTTTTGATAACAGATTTATGGCCTTAGAAAGAATTAGAGAGTTGCATTCTTCTGTTAAAATGGATTTAGACTTTACAGGACTAAAGTATCAAAGTTAGTACTTAAGTATTGAAGATAGGATAGATTTTCACCGCCAGCTGTTTAAAATGCCTGACAATTACAACCTGGGGTGCTATTTACACGGAATCTGCATGTTCACCCCGTGTTCATGTGGGTTTTCTCCCACAGTCTAAAAACATACTGGTAGGTTAATTGGCTTCTGGAAAAGAGGCCATTGTGTGAGTGTGCATGTCTGTGTCTGTGTGTGTGCCCTGCGATAGACTGGTGTCCTTCCCAGGGTGTATCCTGCCCTGTGTCCATTACTTGCAGGTATAGGTTCTGGCTCCCCCCACCCTGAATTGGAAGGAGAGGTTAGAAAATTAATAGATGGATTGATGGATATTATATATGAAAAAAATTGTTTCTATGTCTGAGTATTCAAATTACAGATCGATATTGTGTTCAGTTATTTATTGGCCGATTTAGACTTCTGTAACAAGGAGCCTTGGCTGATGCTATAGACTTATAATATGGCCATTGTAAATAAAAACAAGTAACGAAGGAAAATATATTGGATACATTTTGTTTTCTTTACAAAAGGGTAATTAAGCAACAACAATCATTTGGAAAACAAGACTGAAAATAGAATAAACAGATGTCTGTCATATATCATTTCCTAGCAATAACAGGGGAGTTTCAAAAACTATCATGTAAAAAAAAACATTAATACTGATTTGTATTGATCTAAAAATTAATTACACTTATATGCATAAATAGTTTAAATTTAATTTATTAAATTATTTGGATAATTACTTAATAACCAGTAAATATCTTGATGCCTAGGAACTGTTGTTACAAACTGGCAGGATCATTACTACTACTACTAATAAAATTATAATATGGTATGAGTTGCTTCATTGACAACATTTTAAAGAAAATATTCCCATTCAGGTGCCTTTGACCACCAAATGTAAAAAAAAGTTTTTTTTAGCTTTTTGAGCCAAAAAAGGCCAAAATAAGATCTTAAGACTGTTCTCTCTTTGACCTGTGCTGGTTCTTGACAGGCAGTGATGGTGTGTGTTTGCTCAGTAATCAAAGAGGATAATTAAATGTGACCTTTCAAGCCAAAATTAATTCAGCCCAAAATGTGGCTAAATTAAATACTTTAATCAGGTAATCTCATGCTCTAAGAATATTAATTTTGGTGGCTAATGAATAGAAGATGAAGGGTAAAAAGAGTAAGTTAAATTAGTCTGCATGTTAAAGTTTATCAAAATTGGGCAAGCTGTAGAATTTGGACGTAAGCCAGCAATAGGAATTAGAAAATGTAAGCACAGCTCTGGAAAATAAAATAAAGCTGACTTATCAGGGCAAATTAATTGCACCTTGTCTTGAGCTCCTCAATTCATAACCCAAGAATACTGTACATATTATTAAATAACCACTTATAGCTCATCTCTTAAAAGGTAATCTAAGCAAAGTAGGAAAACTAGTCCTGAAACTGTTGGAAAAAGATGTTTTTACATTGTGGGCCTGATTTATGTAATAGCTAATGGAAACCAGTCTATTGCTACAGTAAATTAAACAGTCTAACATATTATTCTATAAAGACCTATTGAAAAGTTAATGGTGTTAAACACAACTTCCTCATTAAATTCTATTTTCATTTTGCACAGTCTGGCTTAAATTTCCGATTTGAATCAATTAGTGAAGCAATTTCTTATTTTTCTATCTGTACAATGGTGATTCTGGTGCTTGATGTCTTCTAACTGCATGTTACCCATTGAGTGCTGAACTACAGAGGTGGATGCAGCAAGTCCTATCCTATGTGTGAAGTGCTTTGAGATAAGAAAGAATGAAAAACTCCACAAAACTTATCTGGATCTTAATGTTAAAGGAGGTGGCATAGTGGTGCCTTAACCCCTTATTATAGTGATTATATTTTCTTCACTCACTCATTTAACTTTAACATCTAACATTCATTTGGTGATATTGTAGCAGATGAAACAATGAGTGAATTTTGGAGACTATCCTGGCAAACAACAGGCACAAGGCAGGGTACACCCTAGATGAGAGGGGCACATACAGACACAAAATGCACACAAGAGCCAGTTTTCCCAGAAGCCAAATAACCTACCAGTATGTCTTTGGATTGTCAGAGGAATTCAGAGCACCTGAAGGAAACCAACATGAACATGAGAAGCACATACAAATTCCACAGAGATAGCACCCCAGGAATTGAACCCAGGGTCCCAGCACTTTAAGCATTGTCTCACACCAGTTTAGAACCAGTTAAGATCTTTATATAACTAATTTATTGTACTAATTTCATTTTATTGTAAAGTATTTCCATTTTGGTAATATAACTATTTTTAATATAATGCCTGCAAGAGTTTGGCTTTATTACATTCTAGTACACTTAAATGATTTGGCTGCTATTTCCTTGGAATCAGTCTTGTCTAGCATGCAAATTAGCTGCTTAATCAAAGTAACAGTGTTTTCTTGACTGGTTCACCGCCAACTGTACCTACCATTTGTAAGGCTGACTAAAAAACTGCAGAGGGGATTCTAATTTCACTTAAACATTCCATCACTTATTTATGTCATTCATTTAACTAAATTAAAATAAAAATAAAAAATAAATACAATTTAGCAGTCATGTATGTTTTTGAATGTCTTAGCTTATACAGGATAAGCAAATTCCACATGGCACATAAGCTATGTACATGTTCAGAAAAAGCATATCTCTCAGCAACTTAAAGAGTGTCTAGAGTTACGTGAAAAAAAAGTATGTTGGACTGTTGACAAACTATAGATGTCACAGATGTCAGTATTGATGCAAGTTACAAGCTGGCTCCTTAAGAGTAACACTGTAAATTATGTAATTAATAATAAAATGCAGGTTACAAAATGTGAACTAATAAAAGTACATTTAGCTTCATTCTAGAGGCAAATTATGGCTGTAAAGAAGTCTTAACATATTGTCTATTGGACAGAGCAACCCCTCCTCCACAAATATTTTTCTTAGCAATGTTTTATTTTTGTTTTGTTTTGTCTTGTTTTTTATGCTGCATTGCTTGCTGCTTAAATTGTGCCCCCCTGGGAATGAATAAAGTGTTTTGGATTGAATTGAATTGAATTTTGAATTGAAAAACAGAATGCCCTCCATGTCACCCTTGTGTAATATTGATAAACAGTCCTAACCAGAGTCTTCTAATTATAATTTAATCTTTTATGTTTTCTTTATTCTCTCCTCTGGTTAATACAAGAGTAAATGACAAAAATGCCATCATTGTGCAGTGAGATAAAATGGGTATATGTCACAATCATCAAAGAAAGGGCTAAACATTGTTAGCCCTTGTCTTTGTATGGCTCACAATATGTTTTTCTTGTTAATACTGTCTGCATTGGTATATACGGTCTCTTATATGGTTTGTGCATAGCCTGACACATACTGGACAGGACTAATCTCCAACACCCCAAATTCATAGCACTTTGTACTGGAATTACCTGATCAAACTACTATTCAATGGTCAATGAGTCAGATCAACAATTTACTCAAATTGTAATTTTCCTGTCAATAGAAGAGATGTTGCAAGTTAAAAGATTAGCGCCTCAAGACTTGGGCAACAAAGTCTCAAAATCCGTCAAGATACAGAAGCTCAAGATAAAATCAAAGTTTATGTGTATTCTTGCCTGACAGGAAGGTGTGTGAAACTATACTGTTTTTTATTTTGGAGCAAACACAGCCTGGACCAAAAATAGAATCAGTCATTTAAAGTAGTGCAGTTAAACTGAAAATGATGGGAAATGCTAATACTGCCCCATAGATTAATGAAAGTTATTATCTTTCAGGTCAGGGACACAATAAGCCGGCGCAAAAGAATAAAGATGTCCTCTTGAAGATAATAAACTGCATCATGTTTTGTGAAAGCTATAAATTATTATGGAGTGAACATAAGGCACTAAGACTTTTTTAAATTAAGGAGTGTTTATCAACTTGGTGGATCGGTTTTTTCTTATTAGGCTGATCATCTTTGCAAATGCAAATAGTACATCAAAGACCACAATGAAGTGCTTGAATGGATCCTTGCTTGTATGGAAGTATAATTTTGTTAAAATAATAAGGCAAATTCTATCAATAATTAATTTAACTAAGGGATAAACACTGAACAGCCTTAAGTGCAAAAGGTTAATGATCAGAAAAAATTGTCATGTCAATCTCACTCAACTATATTTTGGGTTTCATTTTTCAATAAAGAAGGTTAAATATAGATCATGAAGTAATGCTGTCCATCTATCCATCTGTTTTCTAACAGCTTCTAGTAATTCAGGGACACAGGGGAGTCCTAGCCTATCTCAGGAAGCAATGGCACAAGGCAGGGCTCACCCCGGGCATCCTGTCTTTCCACCATAGAACACACAGAGACAATTGTTCTGTTTGTTCATTTACATAACTACAGTACATTAAAAAAGAGACAGATAGTGGTAGTGCATCTTTACTAGAACTTTCTCTGTTTCATCAATAACTTTTAAAATCAGTGTACACATAAAAGAACAATGAAGTGATAAACATCCACAAGCAACCAGTTCCTCCAATTGCATATATATATATAACAAAAACCCAACAACAATAAACATAGACAACTGTATGCCCCACATGTGTTACATCCCCACAATGGCTATGTTTAGGGGAATATGAAAACTGAATCTTAATACAAAATATAATGACAGAAATAGTAATTACAAGAGTCATAAAACCATAACTGCAGTATAAAGTTACATTGACACACTCTTAAACAGCATTAAGGCTTATACATAGTGGGCACTACACGAGGGTTGTGGGGAAAAATAGGAAGAAGACAAAAAAAATCTAACTACACTATTCTAGATTACACATGTTCACACCAACCACCTCCTTTTCCCAAAAAACAAGAACAATCATAGTGCCAAAAAAAAGTCTTCCACACAACTACCTTACTGCACTGCACTGTAAAATAAAAAATAAGAAAATTTACAATAAATTCTGATGTAGACATAAACAATACTATTACACATATTCCCCCAGCTTTCCAACTTATCACCCCCAGAACACCCCTAAAAACATTCAAAATTCACAGCTGAGAGGTCACAGCTCCAACAACAGCTTACAGTACTTCTACTCTCATACTAGACTATGGGAGCAAACCAGAGCACCAAGAGGAAACCCATGGTAATAGGAGGAGAACATACAACACTGCACATAGATAGCACTTCAGGTCCAGAATTGGAGCCAGAGCCCCAGTACCTTGAGGCAGCAATATTAACCACTGCACTACCATCCCACCTTCAAGGTAATGCTAAATGTTTGTATTTCAGAAAGATTAGTAGGTGTCGTATTGGTGGTATAGTGGTGAGCATAGCTGCCTTCCAAACAGTTGACCTGGGCTTGATTTCTGGCCAACGCATCAGTGTCCATACAATGTTGACTATAGTGTGCACAGGTTAAATGTTGTGCTATTCAAAATGTAACAGAAGCTAGACAGCTAGGAGTAGCGTGGAAGTTAATCAGTCTAGTAAAGATGACCATGACCAAAACAAGTGGTAAGGTGAGGGTGCAGAACCAGGTATCGCTCAAGTTTCAGATGAGACAAGACCTTAGACAATGGAGATGCGCTCTTGTGTTCACTATTCATCTTGGTTCTAGAATCAGTGATACGGATCATCGATATTGTAGCGCTCTCAGGTTCATGTGGGTACTCGGCTGCTGCCTCAGGTCGGACCCCCACCGCTGGGGACTCTAAGCAGGGCCTCCAGCATCACTTGAGCTAAAGGGAAATCTCCAGTCAGCCCGACAGCTGCGGTCCCTGATATTCACAGGGAAGGGCAGTGACGTCACCGCACTGGTAAGCCGGCTCGCACAACCTGTAATGTCGGCTGTATGCGTTACAATATCTACAGAGGAGGATCATTACTGAATAGATTGGGGCAGTACTTAGCCTATGCGGATGATGTCTATTTGTTGCGTAGGGACGTCAGCTGAAAGAAGCATCAACAAGGGCTGGACTGACCATCAATATGGCGAAGACCAAATACATGGTGATGACCAGGAAGGGCACCATCACCGGCGATGCTCGAAATCCAGGGCTACCAGTTCGAGAAAGTCAGTACTTTTAAATACCTGGGTTCGCTGATCTCTGAGAAAAATTAAATCAGTCTGGAAATTAGAAGGAGAATCAATGCAGGAAATAGATGCTACTTTAGTGTGCAGGACCTGATGAAGACCAGACTTTTGTCGAGGAGGGTAAAGATATATCGGACCATTATCCGCCCTGTGGTAACCTACGCAGCGGAGACATGGGTGCTGATAAAGCGAGATGCAGAACTCCTTAACACGTGGGAGTGAAAGATCCTCCGAAAGATCTACAGGCCAGTCCAGGAAGGAGGAGAGCGGCGAATAAGAACCGACGTCGAGCTTTACAAGCTGTATGAGGATCCCACAATGAGCAGCACGGCTACGCTGGCTTGGACATCTAGAGCAGAAAGACGATACCAGAGGGGTACGGAGAGTCTTCTGTCAAAAGCCGGAAGGAAGGCGGCTTCAAGGGCGTCCCTGCAAGAGATGGATGGACAATTTTGAAGGAGGCCTCAGAAAGTTGAGAGTGAGAGGATGGTGAAGACTGGCTCAGGACCGAGACGTGTGGAAGAGGCCAGGGCTCTACAAGGGCAGTAGTACTATGGGGTTAGATTATTTGAAGTGTGAGGCTTATATTATCCAAATTGAATATTTAATATTATTTTTACATTAATATATGTTAAATAATGGCCAAATAAAATATTTTTAAAAAGTAAAATCAAACTAAATGCCAGAAATCACTGCTCTGAAAATTCCTCAGGAATCATATCCAACACCACTGATGTAAAATACTGTATATGAAGGAAAAGGGGATTCTTTTACTTACAAAAGGTCTTTCTGTTTGTATTTGCCCTGGGAATATTATCAAGCCTGCTAAATGCATTTTAGTCAGTAAGCTTCTAGTAATCGAAAGTGAGAGAGAATATTTTTTTTACATTAATGGCTCCGTGCTGAGAAAAAGAGAAATCCAGAGTGTTATGGTATTACTTAAACTTGAGCTTGTTTATCTAATTAATCATAGTCACATACAAATGTCCTTGAATCTGTTATTTTACCGAAAGCTATGTTGTGTTTCATTTTCTGCCTGGCATGGCATGGAATTTGAGTTTTTTCTATCATTCACCTAAAATAGGGGGAGTGAAAATAATTAATAACATTGTTCTAACATGGCTAAACATGTATACAAAATAATACCCAGAAACAATACATGAAAGTCTATACTTTTGTCCCATATGAAGATTTTCATCTGAAATACAAATTTCATTAATATACGGTAAAAATGACAAATTTCATATCACTGTGATAATTGTACTTACACTCTTGCAACACAGAACTTTGTCCTTTCACTACCTATGGGACTGTTTCCTTAGTGAATTACTCATGAATGAGTGAAGTACCCTTTTAGTACATCAGCCATTTCTCTTTTATCATCTACGATTAACACTGTTGGCCTACATACATTTTACTTCATCTTTGATGGTTCATGGTACCAATCATGGCTAATCCTGCGCTCTGACCCCAAGCTTCTCTCTCCCTGTCTGTGCGTCTCATGGAGAGCAAGCTGGGGTATGCAAAAAAGACGAATTCCTAATGCTAAAAAAGTAATCTTATCTTATCTTAATAATCCATATCTTTTAATTAGCTTAATCACTTTGTTCTCCTCCCCCACTGATAGCTGGTGTGTGGTGAGTGTACTGGTGCACTATGGCTGCCGTCGCATCATCCAAGTGGGGCTACACATTAGTGGTGGTGGAGGGGAGTCCCTATTATCTGCAAAGCACTTTGAGTGGAGTGTCCCGAAAAAGTGCTATATAAGTGTGAGGAATAAAAATTATTATGATTATTGATTACATCAGCTATGGGATGGAGCAGGTAAAGTATAAGTCCATGTGCTGTTTACATACAAAAGAGGATTTTGTGTTGAACATTAATAAAACACAATAGCACCAACAATAAGAAGTCAATTAATTAATAAACCCTGATCACATCCCTTGCTGAAATACAATCCAGGACCCTGGAATTGCTCGACACTATGTTCAGCCTGTTCATCACTTTTTACACATTCAGAGTTCAAACCATTCAGTATGTGGTGCTAAAATTAATGTTTAGCATATCTTTAGAAGTCATTTCCACTTATGAGCAGTTGTTGAAACAGGCATTTAAATGTAAAAAAACACATGGAAGGTGCTATGATAGAGAGTTAAGCTATTCCTGGAATTGCAGCTTTGTAGTACAAGACCCATTCTGTACACCGATACAATGATATTTCAAACTAACATTTCACCTAGTATAAAATGTTAAGGTTGGTATACGGATGAGTGCTTTATACTTCAAAGGCTTCACCTAATATGGTTTACATAACCAAGACTGTAATGGCTGAAATTGTTATCAGCAAGCCATAACAACAAACAAACTGAATCCACTGCTATAGTATGTTCTATACTGTAAATACTGGACAACAAGCAGCTAATCACACAGAAAAAATCTGAAGATGCAGATGTAAATAATTTAACATTTCACATGTTTAAAGTCCCATAGGGTGAAATCCCTAAAAACAAATTCCTTCAGTCCAAAGACACTTTCTTTTTTCCTTTCTCAAGCCTAGGAGTTAGACATGACATCAGACAATAAACACTGAACAGCATACCAGACTGATGTAGTTCATAAAGGCAGTCAACAATCTAGTTCTCTTGTAACATTCCTTTTTACTCATATGCATGGGTACATTTTGAAAAGACACAGAAAATATGATACTTTCAACACATTAAGCAGTGCTCCCCTTATGGCTTGAATAAATCAGATGTTTAGAATTAAGGCTGATGTGTTCATGCTAAAGAATGAGGACATGCACTATCTACTGTAATTCCCACCCTAAGCATGTTTTAAACCCTCAAGCCTCTGTAGATTGGGAATGTAAGAAATGTTCCTGTTGGCTAATCAGTTTTTTAAATATAAAGGTATTATATCAAATATTTTTATTTTTTACTTTTTACTTTTTACTTGTTTCCTCTCGTTCTTTTACATTTCTGACAAGATAGAGCTCCATTCCTAAATGCAATCTCAAGTATAGCTTCTCATTAAAATGGCTGTGAACATAACATATTGTAATTAATCGTTCATTGGAATCATTAAGTAGATCAGAAATATCTGAAACGCAGAGCATTACTAAGCACCATAGATTGCAGGTGTTGAACCTGTGAAAGATCTTAACGTGAAGCTGAATTTGAAGTTGGAATTCAATGTAGATAAATGTTTTGCCTTTATTCGTACAGTAACCATGCTACACAAGTAATTGTCATTGTTAACATTCATTTTACAATACAATGCAATAACACTTTATTGTCTGATTTTTCAGAAATTTGTTTTGCATCCAAGCAGATATGTTTTACGCACAGAGACTTACAAAAACATACAAACAGTAGCATTACATGAATTCACACAGGTTACCAAAATCACACAGTAACCAGAATCCACAATCACCCTAAGCCCCTATAATTGCACATTATTCCTTCTTTTTTGCACATAACCACTAATTGCACTTGTCCATAAACCAACACTTTATTATTTACACATTTATTGAGTAGTTTTATTGATTGTTGGATAAAGGAATTCCTGATTTTGTTACATCTGCATTGAGGGGTGGGCTCTGGGATGTCTGTTTTGAAGACAGCAATTGGTATTCTCTCTACAGAGCATGGAAGGAATCATAGCTTGATGAGATGCTAACAGCTAGTCTTAACACACTTTTAAGGTAAGCAGTTTGAAATCTCAGCTCTAGCAATTGTCCCACTGTCTTAGAACACATCCCCATGAGCTAGGACATCTTGGCTTTTTGTTGCACAGAAAGGCTGTTATACCTAGTCCTAAGGAACAGTATGTAATAGAGTTTTTCTACTGGATGAAGATGTTTCATAAACTTTAGGAAATCAAAAAAGAGTAAATAGGCTGACACAGAAGAAACAGAAGGACAACAATAGCAGATGGTTCAATAAACAAACCTAAATGAACCTGATTTTAAGTGGCATCAGAAGAAAAGTGAAAGAATATAATTTAGAAATTATATTGTCCACATCGGAATTTCTAAATTATTAAATCACTCAGTCAAATCGTGCGTTGAACTATGCTTTAACAGGCAATATTTTAAATGACTTCAAATACAAGAAAGATAATGATGTATAAAATCTATAAAATACTGTATACTACAGTATATTACCCGACTTTGACAATATAGTACATAACATTTGTATTTTGCCTTCATTAACTATGTGCCTGTAAGATGTGAGATACATATCAATCCCACCAACTAAGGAACGTCATTTATTTAGATAATTATGTCATTTCAAGGGAATATTATTTCCAGTTATACTTTGGATAATATGTTAATTTGAAAAGCTTCTAGACTTTCTTATAGTACATATAGTATCAGAGATTAATGTCATCTGGGGTTATGATATTTGATATTACAGCAGAGGATATTTGATATTACAGCAGAGGATATTGTTCAGAGGTGTTTGTCTGTCTGTGGGCTAAGAGGTAAGTAAACACAGGATAAGGCCCAGATGATCACTGGTTGTTCTTTATGATTTACTCTGAATTAACTCATCAGTAAATCATTAGGACAACCATAATGAAAAATAATGATTGTCTGTGATTGGCTTTTCCAAGTGATGCTATTAAGCTCCCTTTCCCCCACAGCTTGATTCATGCAAGAAATCCTTGTCCTGTTTAGTCCTGGGGACCAGATTCTGGCTAGGTACCCTGAGCATTATTGTGAGAGAGCTTGCAGTCTTATTTATTTTGGGAAATTCTGATTTCCTATGTCGTGGGGTCCTGAGGCAAAAAAAATGATACATCATGACATTAGTGAGTGATGGATTGTTAGAAAAGGGAAATTGTTTTCCATTCACTTGTGGGCATCCATCTGTTGTGGTAGGGAGATTTAATCCTGGATAATATCCATTTTTTTAATAAATGTTTGTCTTGTGAAGTTTGAGCCTGATTTATTACTTTATTATTAGAGCTGTGTCAGAGAATAAAAAGATGCACATTTTCCATAACGCTGGATTATTTCCTACCCACTACATTTGTTACAGTGTTTATACAATGGATGCTAAGGTCTGCATTTTACCTCAGTTGTTCGTTTAGCATGATACATACATAATATTAGTTACATTTTAATACATTTATATTATTTAATTTATGAATGTAAAAAGCATTTAAATATGATTAAGAATTAGAAAGATAAAAAGGCTATTTAAAACACATTACTCCAAAATAATGAAAGAACAATATAGTTGAGAAATGAAGATTATCAGGCTATTGAGAAACATGCATCCCAGAGATTGAGAAGTTCTATTTCAACAATCCGCACAATAGTCCAGACACACCAGGAAAGAAGCTCCGTGCTAGATAGGCCAAGACTGTGAAAGTAAAAAGTAACCATGTCAATCCACTACCATTGCATCTTTCTACTTCATCTGCATAATGATTTTCAGACTGCTGTAGCCTGAAAAAAA
Organism: Lepisosteus oculatus; assembly: GCF_040954835.1. Classification (NCBI taxonomy): domain Eukaryota; kingdom Metazoa; phylum Chordata; class Actinopteri; order Semionotiformes; family Lepisosteidae; genus Lepisosteus; species Lepisosteus oculatus. Next base: position 43,444,376 of record NC_090697.1, on the reverse strand, counting down.
AATAAACCACAGTTGAATGACTGCAGCTGCTGTCTGCATAAAAATGCACGCCTGGTTGATGCAGATGGAAAAAGCTCTCTCAGAATATCCCATAATATAAATACTTGATTGAGCTCAGATCTGGTGAGTGGAAAGGCAATGACATATGGATAATATCAGTGTCATACTCATCAAACCACTGGGCAACCACAAATGCTCTGTGGATGGAGGCATTGTCAAACTGAAAGACATCCCTCTTAGCAGGAATGAAAAGCCACAACACAAGTAAAAATTATCATCGCTTAGTTCCATTCAGTAGAGATTAACATTGACCTTGCTTTTTAAGGTAATGAGTGCATCAAAACATGTCAGAAAAATGTTCTCCACAACATTACAGAACCACCTCCACTCCTCATTGTTGGAATCAAGTACTCTGGGCCATAGAGTTTGCTTGGTTGGTGCACATAGATGTGCACTCATCTATGCATTGTGACCATATCACATTTCTCCACTACTGAATAGTCAATTGCCTGTACACCCTGTTCCACTGTATTCACTAACTTGCATTACCAGGTGTGAGGAGTGGTTTGTCCATTGAAACCCAACTACAGTATCCTGCTCTTTTGAGTTCTCAGCAGAACATCTTTGTTTAAACTTGCTGCTCGCACTACAGCTCGAAAATTGCAGTCATATGATCTGTTGCTTGCCTGTTTTGCCAAGACCTTCAAATTTATGCACAGATATAGTATCATGATCCTGAAGTGTATCCTTCCATCTTCTCTTGTCCTTAGCTGTTGATGTTTTTCCAGTGGATTTCCTTGTTGATATCACCTTAGACACCATTGCTCATGAAACTTTAGCAAACTGAGCTGTCTTTGTTAATGAAGCTGCCAAATATGCTCCAGTTATCACCCATATTTCAAAGTCACTGGTGTCTTCAGTTATAGCTGTCTTAGCATAGAAAACCGATAGTTATGTCCTATTGGGTAGCCTTGTCCAGCATTTTTTACATGGTCCTAAGCATGCTGGAATGTTATTGTCTAACACACGAGACACACTTTTGTGGTAGCCCTTGCTCTCACTATATTTGGTATCCCTCATTTACCCAGATATTTTGATTTGTTTCTCCACTACCTATATATTTAAATATTCTAGGATATTTATTGAATTTTATTCATTGAATGTAAATAATATGAGATATTTCTGGAACAAATTTCATCTGATGTATGGACAAAAAAATATATAATCAAATTGGCCATATTCACAATGTGAAAACCTTCGGATGTGTTGAAATCTTTCAATGGCTGGTGTATTCTTTCACAAATACTGGAGATACTGGAGATGATTCAATCCTGCATGATGGTCTTCTGGGGAAAGACATATCACTGTTATTCATTAAATCTTTTATTCCACTTTAGCCTGCCTTGATTCTGTGACAAAACAGACTTTCACATACATGCCAAGAGTAAATATTGTGTCTTTGCATAGCAGGGCTCAGTGGCACTCAGTGACATCACCTCCTTGAAACCTCAGCAATGACCAATTCTCCTGCAGAATAAGACCTGGATTTCGCTGCTGTCTAGGGAGTGGTGCTGTGGTTGCTCTCATCCTGCGAGTAACCATGATTGAATCCCTGACATGTTTTCAGAGGTGCTTGGTGTAACGAAGCGTAGTTTAGGACCCAGTGCAGACGGTATAGACGGAAGTGACTGGAAAAGGGGCTACGGGAAAAGCACGGTAAGGAGAGGAATGGAAGGGATAATGAACAGGGGGAGTTGCCGACAGGGAGTCCAGGTGCAAGGGGGAACACTGGCAAACAAGTCCAAGGAAGTCCAAAAGGGAAACCGGGGCGCAGTCTATAATCCAAAGCCAGGAGCTCCATCCAAGATGAAGACAATAATAAAAACAAATAACGGAGACATGGAACCAGGAACAAGGAGTTAAAAATAGAGTAACAAGGCCAGGCGCTCAGAGCCCCGGACTCAGCTTGGTCCGGACGCCATTCGGAAACCTATGCCTTCAAGCTGCGGACGTGGGGCAACTTGATGCTAGGTGGGCCTCCAGGCGTCCGTCTTCCAATGCTCAGCCCCCAGGTTCCAGAGCGCCGGGTTTAAATAAAGAACTGAACAAGGGGGCAGGTGAACATGATAATGAACTAAACACAAAAAGGGTCTGAGCGCCCTCTAGAGGAGGGATGACGATCGTGACACTTAGCTTATGACTTACTTCTTACTTGTTTCTTTGCAGTTAATGTTCACTGCTGTGGCTACCTGCTCAAACATGATTAAATTACGTATGCAATTACTCAACGATTCCTTTTGTTTTCAGGTTGGTCATCCTTACTTGTGGTATTATGAACACTTTATTACATCACAACTGTGCCTTTAAAGCATGTACAGTAAATCAATTCCAGATTCTGGAGGTGTATATGCATCTTTTTAAATTCTGTTTAGAGCAGCCGATATTGCAGATATTGACCCTGGAGAAGATGTTCACTTTGTCTAAGTAAGACTCTTACCAACTGGTTTAGCTCTGAATACGAGCTTAGTACAATGAAAACATACACCCACAAGCTTTCCCAGACCAGGTCTGAACAGCCCTGTTTGAAAGACTGCTCCTAATTGCAAAGTTTTCTTGGCGTAAATTCTCAAAGCCACATGTTTTCTTATGTATTGTTGTAAATTAATTTTCACTGGAGACTATGAAAGAAGCCAGAAGTAATAATAAATCAAACTGAAATAACACAATGGTTCATGGGATCATTTAATCAGATAATTAAAGCATTTTCAGAGAGTAAGAAACTTTGAAAACATTCTATTAAAACAAATCACTCGTCCCTTTAACTGTACCCCAGAATGTGATGGATTACAATATCAATGTGCTTCATGTAAGAATTGTACTCACATGTGGCATTTTCATTTGACACATTTCAGATACTGTATGTAAAATACAACTTTTTAAATATAATCCCTTAAGCTAAAAAATAGCAGAATAATATTGCAAGTGGTAATCAAAGAGTTTCATATGGGGAACAGATTACATTGTTCCAAATATGCAATTTATACTCAGTATACTTAAAGCCAAATCTGTTCCATAACCTGTAATACTTTACTATATAACTGGACATTTTAGTAGAGCATTACCTTCAGTAGAAAGATATTTCACCTCTGATGAAAGTACAATTCCATTGTTTAGAAAAATCTGTCTATCACGTGATGTGAATGAAGAGACAAAAAAAAACTTTTAGTCTGGCTGCTGATGTGTGCAGTTTTCCCTTAGTTTTAAATACATCATTGAGCTAATTTAGCTGCACGTCCTGAATGGTTTGGTTGGTTGAAACTCTTTTGAAACATACAACATAACCTTACCAGGTTCATACTTTATTAATTCTGAATAAAGCAGTCATATTAAGCTTTTACTAAAATCATAACCATTTTCAGATCACCCCATTCAGTCTATTGACTAATTTATTTAAAAAGTTTTAGTTAAGCGGTTGCAAAATTCCACATTATAAATGGATGATAAGACAATTGTTAATCAAAAATTACAGGATCCTTTTGCAAATTAACCCTAAGTTAGGTATAAGCCATTAGTTGTTTGTTTCAGTTTACAGTCAAGTTATTGTTTTACTAACGTAATTAATTTATAGTAGTGGTTGAGTATTGTCACATTTTGTCATTCACTTAATATCTACTTAATCATTTCCATTCATAAAAAACGTACAAATGTCATAATTTAAAATATTACCAATCTAGAATATTAAGAAATGCTCCTACATGGCAAAGAGATTATGTTAATTTAACTCAAATGTTAGCTTTTTATTTTCAAAGATAAGTCATAAAGTTTAAAGTGTTTGTATAGCTATAAACACATTAAAGGTATGCTTTTTGTAAAAAAATGTTATGATTTCAGTTCTGTCCATTTAACAGGTGTACACGCACATCTGTGTATACTAACTACAGAACACCCTGTATAATTTTGCATTGGAAATAGTTAATTCTGTTCTTCTATATAGAATGTTAACAGTACCAATATTTATCAATCTTGGTTCTTTTTAGAAAATTGCTTTTAATGATACCATGATGAGGACAAAAACAAGCATATGACACATTCAGCTTTTGACTGCGTGTGGACTTTGAAAAAAAAATATCCTACAGGAATGGAAACGTTATTAGACTGCAAAATGTTAAATTTGCTTATGTGTTTATTTCATATAATTTTCTGATATGCAATGTGCAGTCATGAAGAACTGAAAATAATTGCATCTTACAAAGACGACTTACAACAGTATAGCATTAGCAAATACATCTCAAACAGCTAATATAAGTAAGCAAAAACCTGGGAAAACTTGGTTTATTTTGACTGGGTAGATCTATATTTGTTTTGACATTCCAGTTGCGTAGTTTTGAGGTTTGAGATTTTCTGGCTCAGCTGCTCAATGAGCCATTGCAATATCTGCGATTCAGTAAGGAAACACTCACACAACTGCACCGGGGGGGAAATTACTGCTTTGATACATCATAGTCACAAAGCAAGCTGTGTAATGGAGTCTTTGGAATCAAAGTTTACTTAGACTCTAATGTGCCTCAATGAAGTCATCTCAACTGATGTGATAATTATTCTGTAGGGAATTAAGTTAAAGCAAAAACAAATGGAAAATAATTTGTTCCTGAAAACACACACTAATGGCATTACATCATTTTTTATCTTAAAGTCACAAATGTGAAGTATGATGGTGATGTGCTGCTTTCCTTTGCTCTCAACGCAGAGGTAAATCTTTCCTGAAAAAATGAAATCCAGAATACAGAAATGTATCCAAATCCGTCATATTTCAAATCCCAATTTTAAGTTTCCAGCAAGAGTCTGTTTTAGGAAAATAGGAACAATTTATCAAAACGTGGAGCCATTTAATTAAGAAAATAATTTCATTTTCATTTACATTTCTTATCCTCTACTTTATATACATAAAAAGTGGTTCTAGAGACGTTGCTCCTAAATTCAATGACTGAGGTACTGAATGAGAAAGTTCTGACAGACAGACTTCTTGAAGGATTTCTTTGTTAGCACTGCACTGAACTAACTAGGTTTTTTACACTTCATGCATAAAGTTGGACTTAGGTTCAATTGAATCAGATGAGTGGGGACAAACAATTTGCTCCTGGCAGCAGCTGCTACCTCTTTAATGCGGGAATTCAGTGGTGTTGATTAACATTCAACCATTTTAATTCCAGTGATCAAGCAAAATCATGACTTGGTGAGTACTCGCAAGGGTTCATTGTGCAGAGAGACAACTTTGGACAGCTGTTTACTCCCAATCTGGCATCTTGGTGAAGCGTTCTGAGACTCAGACAGCAATGGTCGTAGTCAAATGGCTTTTTGTCAGATAGCCTTATTTCAATTAAGGGAGTCGAGGAGAGAAAATAAGCTCTGTGGTGCCATCATCAGGTAGAGACAAAGATGCTTCTGGCTGGCACCTGTCAATAAGAGTACCATCCTGGTTTGTGTTGCAGTCCCACAATGTACTGCTTAATCTTCAGTAAAGTATAGTTATTATTACATTTATGTCATTCTATTAATACTTTCATATCTGTGGCAGGACAGCTGTAGAAAGGGATGTTTTGCAGATTACCTGTTGCTAGAAGTACACGGTCCCTATATTTCTCGGAAATAGCCACAGAAGGGATTAATTATTAGGTGATTGGTTAAAGGAATGCTCATTTATGCACAGGTGCAGTTAAGCTTTTGATTGCTCTAAAAAAGAGCATACCCAGTGTTAGTGTTGTTGACTGACTTATCAGAATCTGTTTTTGTGTTTGCTGCTACTGTATATGCATAAAATCAAGTCTCCTGGACTGTATATTTTACTGTCTTTGTGAGATTTGGTTTCTAGTAGGGTAGGGTATGTTACATTATTGATCATTATTTTCAATGTTTTTTTTAATCCTAAAATTGATTTCCACCATTATTTAACACTATGGTTTTATAATTACTGATGTATCTTCCACACTGAATAAATAAAAGTATGTTATTTAAAATACAGATATTAATTTGTGAGATAACAGCAAAATGTAATGGTTGAATCATTTTGAGTAGAGAGATGTTTTAGCTCCAAAGGAGCAAGTAAGCTAATGCCACACTGAAGAGTGGAAAGAAGAAACATGTTTTTGTTGTTGAAGCTTTTTCATTTTAGATTTTTCTTTAAAATCATAATATGTGAGAGCAAGAGCTGGTGTATATTTTTCATTTCTGTGTAATAATAAAAGGGTAGGGAGTGAATCTAATTGAGAGAGTGAGATCTGCACTACCAGGAAAGAGGTAACTCTACTAAACAGAGACCTGGCTCAGTTTTAGATTCAACAATGCTGAAAAAACATCAAAACCAAAGTCATGTTCTGAGCTAAGTAGATCTTTAAGCATAAAGAAGCCATCAAGGGCAAATGTAACCCTTTCACAGAAGCTTATTCACATTTACAGACATTTAAAAAGGCTGCTGGAACACATGGTGATGGTGTTTACGCAGAACAGAGAACAACATTTTGGGTAGAATGACTTTGTGGTTCGTATGAAGAAAGGCGGGAAATGACAGCACAGATCCCTGAGCGTTGTGGTTTCCTCAGCCAGACAAGTTAAAGCCAATGTTTTAAGTACATTATCCCTTCTTATTCATTAGCTTACTTTGTTATTTGAATTTGACCAAATTATTGTATTCATACTGTAACATAGTGAGGATATTGGTTCAACAGTCTGAGTTCAAAACATTGTAGCACTCAGTCCTGAAATGGTAAAAACTGTTTTCTAAAAACCTTCTCTCCTAGCTGATGAAGTATTCTTAGAATAGAGATAGATTCCCATTGGAATTTGGGCATCTATTGCATCTATTTTGTGATAGGGAGATTAAGTGGTACAGTAGGTAATATTCTTCATTTGGATTGCAGGTTTTCTCTCTATTATTGGCCTGTCAAGGGGTTTAGGGTTTCAGGTTACAGGACAGCATTCTGCATTCCTGGGTCTGTAGAATGTAGATCCCGGAGAGGCATTGGTTTTTTTTTATATGGTATAATTAACATATTTTGTAATCACACAGAATATGCATCTATTAAAATCTAGAAAATTTGATAAATTGTATCCATTACAGTAGAAACAATAAAATACTTGATGTAAGTTCAGAGTGCCTTTACAATGCTAAATGGCCAACAACCTAGTTACGGCAACAGACAAAAAATAAATCTAGACATAGCATATGGACACCAATTTGAGGATTGACTCCTTATTTGTCAACTCCTGCAGTCTGCAGACTGAATATGCTGTACTCATGCCAAGAGGGACACTAGCAGAAAATTAAAAAAAACTATCTAGATAAAGAAGATACCCAGGATATTTAGTAAAACAATGTATTTGTTTTCATTAAAACCCTATTGTGTTTGATGCCTTAAAGAAGAAACAACACCCCTGCAGTTTTAACAAGTGTGTGTTATGCTGCTACATATGGCTTTGTAGCTCTTCTTGGTTTTGTTTATGTATAGAGCTCCAAAGATACCAACATAATCAAACACATGGACAAGCAGTGTGAGGTGTTTGTTCCTAGATCTGCTAATATCCAGACTGAGAGGCTTATTCTTTTCTGTTCTCTATCAAAAGACAAAGTGGCTCCCTCATTTTCCTTGTATTGCTTGAGGATTACACTGGGATGTATGGTGATCAAGCAACAGCAGTTTTATCTGAACAAACCAATACTAGTAATGGATACATTCTGTGATATGACATTTTTAGATTTTACTCCATGGATGAAGATGATAATACATAGTAATTAAGTCTCTATTCTTTCGAATCCTGAATTGACTGGAAGTACAGACATGAACGTTTTAGTTTTGTTAATTTTAGTTCAGATAGCCAAAATGTTACATTGCATTTGGACAGAAAGAATGTATGTTATAAATTAAGACAGGAAGGACTAAACATTTTTTTTATGAAATGCAAAAGTCTAGCTTAAATTGATAAGCCATCTACTTTCACTGACGAATATCAATTCTTTACCTATTGTGAATTTCTACACAAAGAACAGATTTTTTTACATAATCTTGAATAAGTGAAGACATTTAAATATCTTGTGATTTAACCTTGTAATTTAAATTTCAATATCAATAGATTTAAGTACCACATGAGGTCACCTAGTGTTAGTACAGGCTAACAATGGACTGAATTTGTCTGAAACTGACAGCTAAGGGAAAAAGAGCCCTGTTTGAATTTAGATGGGAAATCTCAAGGGTAGTGCCTGGCAGTTTGCTTGTGGAATGACTGTTAGCCTGTGCTCTGCATCAACAAAATTCACACCAATGACTGCTTTCAGAGAAAAGGGAGTATTATGCATGTTTTCTGAAATGTAAAATTCTCCATGAATAAAGATGTCAGAATCAATGTCAAGATTATTTGCACAAGAATAAAATCTGGCATTTCTAAATCATTTCACCCTGATACAAGCACCGATACAGTATGTTGTTTCTACTTACCGTAAGTGCCTCTTGCATGTTGTATAACTGAAATTATAAGCTTTTGAAAATTCCCTAAGATCAAACAGTGAGCGACATTTTAAGGAAAAATATGGACATTTTCTCTAGTTTTGTAAAAAAGTATTAGTTTTCAAGTTCGATGTGAACCTGGAACCAGTCATTCCATCACAGTTTTCGATACAGTACATGGGAACTAAAGCAAAACTTCAGGAGAAGGTCAAACCCTAATCTCACCCACCGCCAACACACTGCATGCGCATTCATATTCCTGCTTAATCACAATCCTTTTCCACACCCCACATTAAAGGAGGGGGTTCAGACAGCCTGCCCTAATAGATGGGTTGTTGTTCTCCTCATGGGCAGTCGGGTTACCCCAAGAAAGATCATTATTTACATTATTTCTCCTTCCTAATTAGCGATTAATTAGACTACACAATTTCAGATAATAATGTTAACAACAACAAGTACTACACTAAAAATAATAATAATAATATTGATATGTTTAGAACACAGAAAGTCAAATACTGAAATTATGAATATTTTACCTTTCTTGTTACCATGAGCACATGTACTGTTTATGTCACTGTGGAAATCTGTGACACTTGTCCTCAAAATCTAGTCCTCAAAAATGTCAGTGTGTTTTAGGAAGTCAAATAGTTGGAGACTCAATGGTCTAACAGTGACAGGTCATTATTTAATGCTAATATTTGCATTAAAGGGGAGGCTTATTACTTTGATATCTCAGCTTTAATGGCTGTGGACTTTAACGGAACTTTCAATTTCTTTTAATTCACAATTTCTATCGCTAAAAATAGCTTAATATGTGGCATGTCACAATACGTATACAGTACCAATTATTTTACACACTTTCAGGAATGTACAACAAAACCATTGTTGCGATGGATCTGTGCTGCCAGCATTCGACAAGATATACAGTATTTTTTTATCTTTACACATGTAATGTGGACTTATCATGTGTTCCTGAACACATTATGAATTTCTGACATATAATTATTAGTGCTTCTGCTGTTCTTCAAAATATATTTGACTCCAAACTTTTGTTTCTCTTGGACTAATACTGCAGTAGATTATATGTTTAGTGAAATACACCTGAATTACCTCTCATGAGATTACCTGCTATATATGATACAAGACACTTACACCATTTATTTGAGATCGTTATTATAATTATTTGTTAAAAAATGTGCATCTGCAGCAGTCTGAAAAATAAAAATGTTTGTCTGTTTTTTAACAATAATCCAAGTAAAATGAAGATCTCAAACCATGCAGCCAAATCTCACAAAGCCTAAGGACCAGACTCAGAAATATACATTAATCTCCTTTGAAGGTAAAACACTCGAGTCAGCACTAAAAACTGACAGACCATAAAATTTTAAGTTTCTGATTCTCTCATCACTCATAAAGTAAATTTTTGTAACAATCATCAGCTTCAGAAGATGCTTTGGGATTTTTTGAAAGGATTAAATATCAAAAACACTCTTTTACATGTGCACTGTGGCTTACATCGAGTCATTTTCCAGAGATTTGTTTTTACCTACTCCACATTTTTCATAATTAAAATCGGTCAACTGAACAAAACACAGGAACACATATGGAATGAGGTTTGGCATTCATACATTGAAAGTAATTTATTTAGGTATAAAGTAATTCCAGTAAAATTATCTCATTTTAAATGATGAATACATAATGTCATTGTTAAAGAGTGGATGATTCAGATAAAATGGTGGATCTCATCTGAACAACTGTTCCCCAGAAAGTTATCGGGAATAATCTGCTGCCTTTTGTCACTTGACCAATTGGAGGAAAACATTGGTCAGGTGACCAAGGTCATCACGCTTTAATTGAATTTGGAGTGCTGGAGAAGGGACAAGGCAGACCATTAAGTGGTATGTCATCTACCGAAAGCGATGCACTATGTTGGATTTGAATTAGCTGGAAAACATGGCATTCAAACAAAAAACTTCTCAAATTTGTTTTTTTCTGGCCTTTTTCCAAGTGTGCAATATCACTCAGGTATTTAGTTGCAAACCAAATGGGTTTCAGTTCCATACAAGCCCCCTTTGTGCAGAGACCAGGATATCGTTGACCCTGGACATTTTCTCCCATCTCAGCCATTGAATTCTGTTACAGTTGGCCTCACATTGGCATCCCTAAAATGTTAATTCCTTAGCTGGCTGCTGAATCAGGAGGTACAGCTTGATCTAGGAAACATCTGCGTGCCTTCCATTTCTTGATGAGTTACTTCATTATTCTCGAAGAGATATGAAGGCTTTTCGAGGTTTTATATCCTTCTCCTAATCTGTACATTTCTACAATTTTATTCTTTTTTTAAAGTTCTTTCATGGCTGAATCTTTGTTTGAAATTCACTACCTGACTAAGGGGATCTTTCAGGAATAAGTGTACTTATTCCGAAATCATGTGAACCTCTATTATCAATCACAGACAGAGGCCTCGCAACTAATTGTGGGAATCATTGTGGTAACTTTGAGCACTTACAGTAAATGATTTTAGGTTTTCCGGATCATACTTACCTTTACTTATCATTCAATTTCTTTTCAAAATAATTATAATAATAATGATTGCTTACACTTATGTAGCACTTATATATGGACACTCCACTCAAAGCACTTTACAGGTAATGGGGACTCCCCTCCACCACCACCAATGTGCAGCATCCACCTGGATGATGCGACAGCAGCCATAGTGCACCAGAACGCTCACCACACATCAGCTATCAGTGGGGAGGAGAGCAGAGTAATGAAGCCAATTCATAGATGGGAATTATTCGGAGGCCATGATTGGTAAGGGCCAATGGGAAATATGGCCAGGACATCAGGGTTACACCCCTACACTTTTCAAGAAACTCCCTGGGATTTTTCTGGGATCTCATCCAAAGGACAGCACCTGTTTAAAGTATAGTGTCCCCATCACTCTACTGGGGCATTAGGACCCGCATGAACCACAGGGTGAGTGCCCCCTGCTGGCCCCACTAACACCTCTTCCAGCAGCAACCTTAGTTTTTCCCAGGAGGTCTCCCATCCAGGTACTGACCAGGCTCACACCTGCTTAGCTTCAGTGAGTTGCAGAGTGATATGGCTGTGTGAAGTAGGTTGTGTATGTGACAACAATTAATTGTTATGTCAAAGTTTCATGACTGCAAGCTTTAAAGCCACAAATTGTGAAAGCTCTGCAAGTGTCTGATTACAGTACGTTTGCAAGACACAGCATACTTAACATCAACAACTCTAAATTGTGAATCTAAACTTTATGATTTCAGGAAAGCAATGAGAACAAGAAGTGAACTGGAAACAGATGGATTCTGAAACAGTAGATAATTGATGATTATATCTCAGGAAGCTCAAAGCAAATTATTTTCTTAATTGAACAACACTAATAATAATATGAATTGCTTACACTTATATAGTGCTTTTCTGGACACTCCACTCAAAGCGCTTTACAGGAATCAGAGACTCCCCTCCACCACCACCAATGTGCAGCATCCACCTGGAAAAAAAACAGAACAAGTTTTGGAAAAATCTGGCTTTAATATTTAAATTCAAAATCAGGGGACAAACAAATGGAAGAGAGCTTTCTTTAGAATGTAACAGATTCAGAAAGTAAAAGTATATAGACACAGCTGAAAAACATATCCACCAAGAAACAGACAGAAAATTATATTTCAACTGAGGCAAAAATGATCCAGCATTTTTTCAGTACTAACAATAGTAAAAAACAGTAAGAGCAGAAGAAGTTTTCAAGTATAATAGAAGATTAGTAATAAGAGCTTACTAAAAGAACACATTAAACACTGAAATAATATTTCACAGGTTTTTAGTATGGATCTTATCAATAACATGTTCTATTTAATGGATGAAACTAGAAAATTTCAGTACAACAGACACTGAGATTCTATGGCATTTTAGGAGGTTATGTAAGCAAGGGGCTGCTTTAAATTAATGAATGCCCAAGGACTGGTCATATTTTTCCATCAGGAAACACAAGGACTCTGGTATTATTAATAGATACAAGATTAGCACAGTGGAGCAATGGTTGGCATGTAGATGAGTTTCTACAGTGTGTTCTACTCTTGTTTCCACAGGTTTCCTCTGGGTGCTTCGATTTCCTATCTCAGTCCAAAGATACTGGTAGGTTAATTAGCTTCTGTGACAATTGGCTCTGGTGTAGGTATGTACGTTTGTGTCTGTGTGTGCCCTGCAATGGGCTGCAGTCCAGTCAAGAGTGGATCCTGTCTTTTGCCAGTTGCTTGCTGGGATAAGCCTGTGATCCTTTATTGGACAAAGCAGTTTGACAGTGGATGGATGGATTCATAGACCCTTAGCTGTATTCACCACATATTGGGAATTGTAAATGTAACACCAATTCCTAAAAGGAGGAACAAAACTGAAACTACTGTAGGACAGGAATGAGTCAAGACAAATGTATTTAGAAAAAGATGGTCTTTACTTCTGGAATTATTCATACTATTAACAAGGACAGCTAATAACACTAATGCATGTACTGTGGCTCTTTCAGGTGTCAGCTACTGTAGATGAAATTTTAGGTCCCACTTAACTACCAAACGAGGAAGACAGGTCAAATAGCTTATTGTGATCTCAGGTTCTTTGTTTGTAAACAGACTTTGTATTCCCTAGCACATTAATTGCTTCTTCTGTGTTTGTCTGCTGTGTGTCTATTGTTTCTTTAGCTGATACAATTTTAGAAAAGTTAAAGATCAGGACAGCTATTTACACCTCACCTAATTGAAGCCCTGGGCTTTTTTAACATTGTCTGCAAAATCACTTGTACTATTGTCACCAGTAGACACTTCCCTAATGGGGAATACAATTAGTATAATTAAATATGTATTGCACAATAAAAATTCTGCTATCAATAAAATAACGCAAAGGGCAGGAAAGGTAAAGTACAGAAAAGAGAAAAAGACAAACATTTAACATGAGCATCATATACAGGATATACAGTTAGGAATTACTTTCAATTTAACAGTTTTTTATTTAACAATATTCTTTATTTCAGCACTTGACCTATTTTCTAAACATGTTATTATTGAATGTAAAAATCATCACAATCGAAACGTCCTTCACACCCTCTGTCTACAATGCAAATGAGAACTTATGAAGGAGTGTATTCTTGGTGTTATTTTGATTTCAACATCTTTGTAAGAATGGCATTGCAGATTTAAGAAGTCTTCCATCAAGGCAAAAGACATGTCAAGATTCAAGCCAGGGTTTTTAAACAAAAAAAAAAGAGTAAAAGCAATATGCAGCACCACTGCTGCTCTGCTGCACCATTTCTTTTTGATGTATTGCACTGCTTAACGTTTGATCGATAAAAAGGTGTGAATTAGTACTTAGTCTCAGCATCACCTTCCTTATCATTGTGGAAAGGCAGTACGTTCTGCAGGCGGTGTGAGTGGGTGATTTATCTAGGGCTAGGATTGCTGGCCTGTGCGTGCTCAGCTAAAAGACAACACTACTGCATGAGGCTCATGTGACTGTTCAGATGCTGTGTGGAAGTCAATGACTACAGATTCAAAAGTTGTTTTAAAACAATGATGAATGTACGGAATAGAACTAATGGTAGCAGTCTGTTAGTTGTATTGAAAGATGAAGATAATGATGTTAGAAATATCCCCAAAAGTGTATCCTGGCTTGCACCTGTTGCTTGAAGGGATAGGCTCCAACTCCTTTGTAACCCTGCATTAGATAAAGCAGTTAGAAAAAAGAACTGATGGTGTTAACAGACAGGTCTCATTGTGACCCCCTTTCTCCTGTATGCTGTACTTATTTCAAGTAAAACTTAATGTGAAACTTGTGCAAGATGAAAACTTATCTCCGAGATCTGCTCCATGTTGTAAATGATGATTTTTTAGAGCTATGCTAATAAAATATTCTGTTATAATATTGTTTCTTACAGTACAGTACAGTATATTAGGTTGTCTATTTGTGCCTTACAGGTATACAGAGTATGATCATTAAGATGCAAACAATACAATAAGTCTTTGCTCTTGCTCTATTTGGATAGACTCCAGAAAAGCAATGTTTGTTTTTTGTATGTAGTTCATTTTTGTAGTCTTTATTTTTTTCAGACTATTAAAAAAAAGTGGGATAGTCCATTCAGGAATACATTTGAATGTGGAGCATGGAGCTTAATATATTTTAATACAGAGAACTTACAATGCATTCAACTGTAAAAAACAAGTCAGCTGCAGTGCTGTGCAACAGTAATATTTGATATTCTAAAACGCACTAAAATATTATTAGAAACAGCATTTTATCTTCACTGCTAGTCAGAAAGATTAATATACAGTATATAATTTACACAGTACTGTATAACTAATGGAAAATAAGAACTTGATTAAGTTAACTTAACTAGATTTAATTATAACTAGATAACATATAATGTGTCATTGTTTTATTTAGCTGTGTTTTTGCAATTAATGATATTCATTCCATATGGGCAGCCCTTCATAACTATCTTCACAATGGCAATGAATTTTATTGAAAAGAAAATGAATTCCCTTTGTTAAATCTGAAAGTGGGATTTAACAAACAAATATGTACTGTAACCACAAAACAAACGTGTGTGGTTACAGTACATATTGTTGGATTATTCCATTTCTTATGAAGTACCAGACAATTATATGATCAATTATAGGTCCTCAAGCAAGGTCTTATTACATAACCTTAAAACTGAAATTCTGAAGAAAAATAATAATAAGATTATTGAATTATCATTGATCAAATTATTGTTGAATTTACAAAAGATGCTTTGCATTTCAAAACAGGAAACAAATATTCTTTAATATCTTTAATATGCCACTCTTTTTGTATACAACTGTTCTTCTGGATTGGAAGTTATGCTGTCTTTTTATTTTCCAAGACAGTCACATTAGTATGTAGTATGTCATCCACATCCATGTTCATACATGTATTTTCAAAGCACTTTCTGTAGACTTTGAATTAGAAAATATTAAACAGATTTCTCAAAATTAAATGCATCCAACGTCTGGTTTGTCTCCATTTATTTTGTTCTTAAAACCTGCAGGTGAACAGCTTGAATATTTTGTGAGTTTCAGTACAGTTGCAGCCCCACACACATTCACTTATATAAGCCACTTTACTCAACCTCGCATGATCTCTGTCAGAGAGTTTTTTATTGGCTTGGAAGATAAAACCCACAATGCATGTTCAACAATATTTTATGCTGCAGTTCACTGACAATTTAAATAAGCAGTATTCAGTAGCCTACATTTATATGACCGAATGCAGACAAGTAAATACTGGCAACTGAAAAAATGCAGGCAACTTAATACTGCCTATTAGCTCCAAAACCAAAAATAAAAATATCTCACAAACATAAAGAAGTCTATTCATTGAGAGCAAGATTTGTATGAAGGCAGATTTATTCAAGCTCTCTCCAGCTCCTTGAGGATTGCTTACAGAAAGCAGTTTTTAGGTCTTTCCTTAGTCTCAATATGATTCAAGACTGGGCTGCTCAAGGACATTCATTTTCATATTCCCAGTTACCTATTCCTTATTACTTTCTTATTCCCAGTTTTAGTTCTGAAACAGGTTTTCCTCTATGATTTGCCAGACCATTGCACCATCTATGATCCCATCAGTCTTGACAAGCTCTGCAAATTAGAAGCAGAACTACTGTATAACAAAACGCTGCCAACACTTGTGCTTGACATTAGGAATAATGAGCACCACTTGGCTGCTTTGTTGCAAACCCCTACGCATTCTTTTTTAGTTCCATCCAAACCACTTTGTACAGTGACCAAAATATTGTAGACCCTTGGACATTGTCTTTCCCTTTGCCACAGAACTCTGTCTCTCTTTCAAAGAAACCATTGACTTCACAGTGGCATCCTTAAACCACTCTCTTCCTTGCTCAGACACAGATCTAGGTAGTGTTATTGATTGACTTCCTCATGCTCTTCTTCAAGCGATATTAAGGACCTTTGAAATGTTTTAACCCTTTTCCTGATCTGTGCCTTTATTCGACTTCATTCCTGAACTGTTTTGGAAGTTCCTCGGTCTTCATGGTTCAATCTGTGTTTGAAATAAACATCCTAATTGAGGGACCTTACAGAGACAGGTGAATTTATCATAAAAACATATAAACTACTATTGGTGCGCACAGAAAGAGGCTAGCTACTAATTGTGTTAAATTAAATTAATTTGTGTACCTAAATTAAAGTTTATCATGGCAACAATTGAATTCTCATGACACTTTTTCCATTTTTCTTTAATATTAATTTGATATATACTTCTTTTGTATTTACTGTGTGTGGTGTAAGTTACATACTGTATATAACAAATATTAAGTGCTAGTTTAATGTGTTATAACTGAACAGTTTAAAGCAACAAAATGTTAACAGTGCTGCAAGGGTCTGAATGCTTTTCAAGGCACTGTATACAACACTACATAAGTCTTAGACCATTCAAATTGTTGTTCTTTTTTGCTCAGTTAGATTTGACTGGTACATGTAATGGATGAACAACAGCAACATTTCACACTGGTTGTTCATATGTGGTTTATTTTACGTTGTTCTGAACAGATTTTTTAAGATTCTAAGCAATGTGATCAAAGATTGTTAAATGACAAGTTTTGTTGCTTCTCACCCAGACTTTGTTGTATTAATAACAATGTTTTTATAATAATTCAAAATAGCAGTGGAACCTAAAACCTAAAAGTCCATTTTAAAGCTCATAACATACTCATAAAGTATACAGTAAAATGTACTGTACTGCATTCTGAACTTTGAATGTAAGATGTTTGGGTGTTCTACTGTATGTATACTACTGTATATCCATCCTTAAATCCCTAACAAAACCCAAAATGTACCAGCTCTATATTATATTGTCAAGCAGAATCCATGCAGAATCTGTGGAAACCTTTAGCAGATAAACAGGATAACATGTAGACTCAAACATTGGTTTCAGGAACATATGACATGGTAGGAATACACTTTAACAGGTTTTGTCATGTTTGACCGGTCTACTACCACTTAGAAGTTGTATCATACAATGATAAAAGTATTAAAAGTTCAAAAGCTTTTAATCATGGGGTGCAGATGGAAGAAGTTTGAGACGGGAGCTGCATCACTGTGCGTCAGCTGCAAAGGGGAAAAAAGAAGGGTAATTCCATGTTGAAATGTAGAAAGAAAAAACTGTTGAGCCTTTTTCTGGGCAGAACGAGAGAAAGGAAGGCAGCCAGGAAACAAAGCATTGGAGAACGAAGGTCAGAGTCGGTGTGAATGGGAACAGAACAGAGAAAGAGTGTCCAAATGAAAGGAGATTTGGGAGAGGGATGTGAAGAGCTTTAATCTGTAATTCAATGGAAAGGATCTAAAAAGAAATATGTTTGCAACTGAAAGGGGATAGGTGTGATCCAAGTTTGAGGATGATCCAGGGTTCTGATGTTTTTTCTGGAGTAGGATTTCTGAAATCCATATAAAACTATACTTCCAGAGAAGCCTTTTTTTTGTCTTTGCTCCTCACTGCTCTGACATGCTCCTAGAAAAGTTCAGCTAGTATTCTTCCTGTCTTGCTGCCCAGTACATTTCTTCTTTCTCATTTTTAGCTTGGAGTTATCCTAAAGTGATTCCTAAGTCCTATGAAATATAGCTGGAAGCTGGGCATACGGGTACAGAGCAGGTGCTCAGCTTCAGGATAAACTTATCACAGACTTGCAAATGCTTTTACGGGCTAACCTGTAAGACTCTGCCTTATGAATAAGCTTTGATCATATCCCGGATAGCACAATAAGTTTTCTTCAAGGTAAAAAAGTTGATTACAGGAAGAAACAAAAGTGAAAGTCCTGGCAGAGACGTGGTCTCAGGGTGTGTGCGAGTATCTTGTCTTCACCTCTCCCAGGCTGGTACGGAATTCTGACAGTAGGTTTAACAACAAGCAATGCTTCTTTCTTTTAAGTGTAGTCTTCTGAAAATTCTGTTTACTTAGCTTGCAGCTACCAATTTTCTAATGCACACTCCATAGCCCTAGAGTTATATGTGCACATCAATCATTTTCCGCAGTCAGGCATTTCTCCTTTCATCCATCCTTCTAAAGAGGCACCACTGAATTCCTTCTCTCACTCCTTCCGTGACAGCACGTACTACTTTCTCTCACTCTTTGCCTTTGCCCTCTGGCATTTCGGAGGGAAAAAAAGTTATTTATCAGGACACAATAATTCAATTCTAAGGCTCGGACCTCATTTTTGGTTTAGGGTGGCAGAAGGAAAGATTCCAAGAGTCTGCCAGAAAAGGAACATTAACCCTGCTGCACAGAATATTTTTGCTTTTGTTGTGTTTTACTTTGAAGAAGAAGCAAAGCCCATCTGTTAAATGGAGATAAGCACTTCTGAATGGATGGAGCCAGATGGGCCACATTTTTCCTCAAATAATTCCTCCATTTAAATACAGCATTCATATATTTGATTTTTATGAAGTACAAAAGTGTACGTATATTTCAGTTTTATTCTCCACTCGTACATGATTAGTTCTCCTAAATTAATTCTTGGACTGTGCTGAAAGATGTCCCACTCCTCCAGTGAAAATGCTAAACGTGCTGATTAACCACTGGGATGTTAAAGTTCCTGACTTACTGAAATTACTGACATTCCAATTTTCTTCTTCCCCATTCACCTTTATCATGGTGTTTCATCTTAATTATTAATAATATCTTTAGGCTTTTCTAAATTTGTATTATGTCACTGATCATAAAGAAGTTTTGTTGTTTTTTTTCCAAATATTAACAAAAATATGTAAGTACATACATGTCTATTTAAACTTGCAACCACTACAAAGGAGAAACCAGTAAAAAAGCCATTCATGATGTACTGTACTATATGATACACAGTACATGCTGATCCAATTCTCATTCTACAATATTAATTGTGTAAACAGCCATTGAGTAATTTTATGTAATTTTCACTGCTGGTATTTTCATTAAAACTATATCCTAAAATAACTGATTTATTGTATATAAATAAATGAGTAATATTAGAGCTGCACAGCAATGTTTTAGTAATGCTCTCATAGTAGTTTGGGATATCTGGGATATCACATTTTATTTTGTTGAATAATCAAATGTGTTATTGCCCACCTGTGATAAGGAGCAAATAAAGTACTGTATAATGAAACGTGAAAAAAAGCAAAACTGAAAGGACATCTATGAAGGGTTACCATCTGGCCAGATTTCCTTTGTACAGTACTTGCTATATTCCAATGAAGTAAATTAGGTGTTTTTTAAAGACGTTTAGAAGTGTTTTTTTTCATGAGTTTCGATCCTACAGACACAAAGACAATATCATTCCAACATTATAATATTACAACTAATAAGTATATGATATACTATAGGTGAAAGATATCCTCTATAAATAAAACAGTTCAGCACTTATTGCAAGTTTACTTTTGAGAAGAAATTGTATTGAAGTTACCAGAGGACGTTTGGGGTTAATACACTATTTACGACTTTCTTTTTTATTCTAAAGCATGTATTGACATGTAATTAACAATTAAGTGGTTTGCTGGCTTGGCAACAAAATTTATTTTCTATTTTTTTTATTATTACATATTAATAGGTGTAAAGATTGTGGTGCAAATTGATCATCTGTAGTCAATTACTGGTCATTTGTCCACACGTGTTGAAGACTCACAGACTGATGCTTCAGAGCTTAAACTTCTAACAACTATCACATGTCTGCTGAGAGAAATGGACAATAGCCATGGCAAACAGAATAAGCTCTGCCAGATTCAATTTAGCATGAAGGGTTTCAATGCCAATGATTGACTTGACAAAACCTGGCTTTTAAGTACCCTGTAGTGCTGAAAATCTTTTGGACACTTTTTAAATTCCTTTTTCTTTGACAATTTTCTTGCTTTTTGCCAGTAATGTACTGCTAGATTTGGAGAAAATAGTAACCTGTAGGGAAGTCTTTCCCTGACTGAGAGCTTGATTACATCCCATTTTGCTTTTCTAGTTTTAAATGGTCTGAACCACATCATGATTTTAATTTGTAATGCATTTCGAGGCATCAAAGCATCTCTAAACTTTATTTGGAAATGCTACAAGTCTCTCTCAAACGGTAGAGTTGGGCGTTTCTCTTTGTCTTTGTCAGCATATTGGAGTCCTGAAGGTTTTGCTTTTAGTTTTCGACTGGAGTTGTTGGAGAGTAAACTATTTGATCAAATGAAGAATGGCGCTCAGAAATATAAAATAATAGAATTGGGGTGATGTCACACCTTTGTTTGACTCCCATCTAGACTTTATATGGCTCTATAATGGATTCGTTACTGGGGACATATGCTGCACTAATTAGGGGTACTAATGAATTTGGATGTAAATCCATGCTTCAGAAAGATCAGAGTCAAAGTATGCCTTGGTGAGGTTGCTGTCATTTCCTAAATCTGGACTGTAAAAAGAAACACATCAACTGGATCTTTTGATGAACTCAGTTCATACTGGGATTCGGGGAGAAGCTCACCAGCAAGAGAAAAGAGACAGGTCAGGCGATTAACGATGATTAACTTGTAACGATCTTGCCCCCCCCTCCCCCACGGACAGCAGAGAGAGCCCTCAATTTCAATAGCTGGATTTTTCTCTTCTCTTGAAGATTATGACATTCACGACATCCCTGAAATCATTCAGGATCACCCCTGTAGAAACCAAAAAATTCAAGCCTGAAGTGTTCGTTCGTCCAGCAAAGCTTTATTGTATGCATACACGGAACCACAATAAGCACTATAATAGTTATAGTACCTATTGTAGCTCAAAGTGGATATGGTCCTACAGAACTTATATATACACGTTTCCCCCCCCCTCCTCCTCCCTCCTGTCTTTGATGTAACCGAAGGAAATAGAAACCTTCCTTTGTCATCAGGAGTTTAGTGTAAACATTCACCATATGGGGGTAAGTACAGGGGGAGAAAGCCTCGGTGATCAAGCAGGCTTGACGGTTACAGAGCCTCTGTGATCAAGCAGGTGTGATGTTCATCATGTAAAAGCCATTAGAAGGCTCCATCAATCCCCCCTTGGAAAATAGGAACATAGCTTCATTTTTCAACAAAAATGCGGAGTCTTCTAACTTTACTTCATACTTGTGTACTGTCCTAACATTTGTATTGGTGGTGATGCGGTGACATAAAGCAGTGATCATACTCTTAATACATGTGATTATAACAATTATACATACAAACAACACTACTCCTCAAAACAAAACAAAAAAATAGTCTTTATGTTGTGGATTCCACCAGAGGTTGTGCATGTCGACAGAAGGAGGCATGAATCCACTGGTCCTTCCTTTGGACTTTCACAGTCTGTCATCAGCAGCATTTGGTACGGCCCCTCCCACTCAGCCTGAAGCTTCTGGGATTGTATCTTTTTAATCCACACCCACTCTCCCAGCTGTAGGTCGTGGCCTCCAGGAATGGTCTTTACCCAGGCCGCCTTCACTTGGTGGATGGTGAGGGCATTGGTCTGTGAAAGCAAATGACAATACTGCAACACAGAATTAGTTGTCTCAGATCATGCTGGTGGGCAACAAAAGTATCAGTGAGATGCATTGGCCTCCCTGTGACAACTTCAAATAGGGTTTAGTCCTGTGGTCCGGTTGGTCCCAGCTCTCAAACTACTCAGCTCCGCGAGGAGGGAGTTCACCCAGGAGACCCCTCACACAGACTACTTAGTGAGTCTCTTCTTGAGGGTTTGATTAACCCTCTCCACTTTCCCTGAAGACTGAGGATGATGGGGGCAGTGTAGATCCCACATCACTCACGGTGAGGCAATCGCCTGACACCTTTCTAGTGACGTGTGTAGTTTGATTAGAATCCAAGCGGCAGGGCAGTCCCCACCCGTTGGGAAAACCGGCACACCATTTGACTCACACCCAGGTCTCCAATTTCAGGCAACAAAAGGCATTAGGCAGTGAGGGCATGCAGGGGATTCGGTCTGCTGGCAGCGCCACACCTCATCATCCTGCAGTGACACATTTTTTCCCACCAACAGTGGTCTCAGACCTGCATTCCCAGGGCTGCTTGCCTGGCAGCCACATCTGCATGGTCATTCTCCCGAGTTACTGGAGATGTTTCTTTATTATATAATTTACACTTTATCACAGCTACTTCATTCAGCAGCTGCAAAGTTTCTAACAGTTCAGTATTCTTAACTGGAGTCCCTGCCTTGGTGAGGAAATCTCTATTCCTCCACAGCCATCCAAAATCGTTGCACACCCCAAATACATATACTGTACAGTATACAGTAGGTTTAAATTGTTACTGTTTTTCCTTTAGCATTCCTTTCAATCATTGCTCTCAACTCGGCTTACTGTGCTGAGGCAGTGGGGGCGTCTTTCCAGCTGTTAACACATCAAATTATGTTGTAACAGCCCAGCCTGCTCTCCATTCTCCCCTCATGCACTAGAGAGGACCCATCAGTAAACAGTTTTAAATCTTCACGGTTCCCCCACCCTTTGGCTACAGTATCTAATGGTCCCTAATAGTATCCCAAGGATGGTGCCTACCTCCATGCTCCTGCGTCAGAACAGCTGCCCAGAACCTACTTTCCACAGTTACATACAAAAGAGTGGTCCTCCATCTGAGGAAACCCCAGTCTCAGCACCTGTAAAAGAGCTTTTTTTTCAACTCACTAAAGGTGGTTTCTGCTGCCGGAAACAAGGCAATCTTGTCCTTGGGCTGCACTACCCCCTTAAGCAGATCTGTTTGTGCTCACTCTGAAAAAGAGTCCACCCAGGCCCTGTTAAAATGACACAATTCTAGACACACTTGGGCCTTATCATATCTAGCTTTATGTACTTTTTTAACTACAAACACTAAAACCTGAAGCAGCTCAGACTTGTGGGTTTCCTCATCAGGGGAAGCCATCAGAGTTTGTACTCAGCAAGTACAACTCACTGTCCCCAAATCCTGTGGCCTCCTGCCGTCTACCCACATACTCTATACCACACTGTTGAGCAGTAAAATAAGACAAGCATGACAGTATCCCATAATGGAGAAACAGACATCTCATAGTAGTACATTTTAGTTTTAGTTTTTACATTTTGCTCAATGGACTAGGACAGACTTAGGGAGGCTACAAGGGAACACTATGCTATCACTATGCTATCATTAACTGTGGCTGAAAAGCTGATCAACATATTTGTATTCTCTCGAATTGACTACTGCAATGCTCTGCTCCCTGGGGTATCTAAATCTACTCTGAACAAGCTGCAGTATGTCCAAAATTCAGCAGCCAGAATCCTGACCAGATCTAGTGCAAGTGTTCACATTACTCCTATCCTGGAGTCCTTGCACTGGCTTCCGGTCAAATTCCGCGTAGACTTTAAAATCCTCATGCTCACCTACAAGGCTTTACATGGCTTGGCACCTCAATACCTGTCTGAACTTTTATCGCCCTACTCCCCACCTCGCAACCTCCGCTCTTCAAATTCTGCCCTCCTTACTGTCCCCCAAGCCCGTCTACATTGTATGGGCGACAGGGCCTTCTCCTGCTATGCCCCCAAGCTCTGGAACTCCTTGCCCAAGGATATTAGAGAGTCACCTTCTCTAAACTCCTTCAAATCCAGACTCAAAACCCTCCTTTTCAGAAAAGCCTTTACTTAACTGGTTCCATTCTTCACCCCTCTGCTCTTCTTAATACCATCTTCCACGGTCTCCTCTATTGTTATTGTTGTATTGTTGTAATTATAATTGTGTCCTGTCTTGTGAAATTTTCTTATTTATTGTTGTAGTCTTCTTATTTATTGTTATTGTCATCCTGTAAAGCGCTTTGAGAAGCCACCTTTAAAGGCGCTATATAAAATAAAGTTTATTATTATTATTATTATTATTATTACTTTAGGTAAACAGATCTCTCAAAAGACTGTTTATCCTCCCAAGACAAATTTATTGTTATAGTGGGGAGACACTTTTTTTCTGTTCTTCCCTGTCAGATGAACCCCAGGACAGGTCTCTGCTTTTCTTCATCCTGCATATGCTTTCTGCAGTTTCTCTTAAAATGACCTGTATTTTTTACAATAATTGTGAACCAGAGATCTCCCTGGTCTTATTTATTTTCTGAGATTCATCCAATTTCTGTGGAATACACCCCATGTGAACTGCTCCCACCTTAGTGTACACATATCTCTCCATCTGTCGGCAGAGTTTAACCAGTTCTGCAAATTTCACAGTGGTGCTATCCACCAGTCATGATTCTGAATCTACAGCATGTTAGCAATATCTGGTTTCAACCTATTAAATAAATTTGCTTAATTACCAATGGGGAATTACCCCCTTAATTAAACTTAAAGCTAAGCAATATAAAGCACAAATGCTCACCACTGCAGGTCTGTACTCTCACCATATATTTCAACTTTGTTTCAATTAATTTTATACAAATAACATGTTTAGATAACTCATTTAGGTCCACCTGTACTGTGCTGGTAGTTGTACTTATATGTTTTAGATGCTTTTATATTTTCTAGTCACTTAAGTTGCTTTTTCATTTCCTTTAGTCAAGTCTCTTTAGTTAAGTCTCTAGCCAGTCCGGCTGGGTAGACACACTCGCACCGTCAGTTACTATACCAAAACTTCACAGTTACACGTTGAGGTCTTTCTCACACACACACACACACACACACACACACACACACACGCGCGCTCACATGCACACACACACGTTGTATGTAAATATGCCAACATACAAGTTCATAAGACACACATACACATTAAGAATACACCTGAAGAACACCTCTCACACCTGAAGAAGGCTCCACAGCCGAAACGTTGTGTTCTCTTTCTTCTTTCTTTCAGCATGGAATAAACCTATTACTTGTTCCTTTACACATTAAGAATATTTTTTTCCGCATTACATCCTTAAGGTCTTAGATGAGGTTTTATACTTCGTGAACATTTTAGTTCTAATTTAATTATAACGTGTTATATTTTGTTTTGCCTTTACATGTATCTAATTTAACAGCCGTATTCAAACACCTTTCCACAAGCTGCAACATCCCACACACCCTCTGGCAGACCTAATTTTTTCTTCAATTTTTCTTCAGTTTCCTTCGCCCTTTTTTTCTTACTCACATAATCTGATAGCTGTACTATCATCTCATCACACCACTTTTTATCCACTTTTTATCCATTCTGAAAACAACAATATAACAACAATGAAACAATAAAACAGTAATGAAACAATAAAACACCGAAGTGCTACTGGGCTTTCCAACAAATAACACGGACGCTTGACAGGAGAGAACTGGAATTTACAGCACCAAACAGAAAATGCCTGCCCGGGACAGAATTGAGCCTTACAGCACTTACCCACAACTGCACCAGTGCCTCCCTTGGGCCAGGGAACTCCTGCTGGCTCGGCAAACTTACATTTAGGCTGTACTCCCTGGACAAGGGAGCCTCCCCACCACAGCACAAGAGAGTCGGGACTTTTGGAAAGAGGAGTCCTTACCTCTGACTTTGTGCACAGAATGCCGTCTCGGGTGCTGGGTGGGAAAGTCTCGTGTTGTTGGAGTACTCTGCTCGCAGTGCCAAATTGCCAAATCACCCCTTCATTCCAAATGTGTAAGGTGGGGCATGGGGATGTACAGCTATGTTATTTCCTGTTCACTATGCCTAAAACTTATAGCAGGAATTATTTCGCCTCCTGCTGTTTTGTTGCCCTTCATCTGCATGATGGCTATTATGACATTGTTAAGAGTTCCAAGATCAGATTTAATTAGGTATTCTATGATGGAATTGAATATATTGAGATAGTGAATACTAGAAATGTATTATGAATATATTTTCATAATGCTCCTTCCAATATACCCTTCCTTATATAAGGTTCTGGATACCTTTCCACTAAATAGTATTAAACATATGTTGATCAAACTAATCCAAGTTTCTCTTTTTAGGTATTGAGGATACTTATTTTGAGGTGATCACAAGTAGAATGAAGTATTTTCATTTGTTCATGGTTGAGTCTTGAGAGCCTTACTCCAATGCATTCTTCAGTGAATTATCTTTTGGAAGGATTCTTCAGTTCTGTGACATTGATTTTTCAAAGGCAACGTACTGGGATTAAGTTTGTAAGACAGAAATGAATGGAAATAATTAGTCCAATAACAATGAGGTCCTGGCATTGATCTGGTGATTTCAGTCACATACAAT
Organism: Lepisosteus oculatus; assembly: GCF_040954835.1. Classification (NCBI taxonomy): domain Eukaryota; kingdom Metazoa; phylum Chordata; class Actinopteri; order Semionotiformes; family Lepisosteidae; genus Lepisosteus; species Lepisosteus oculatus. The sequence goes on along the minus strand of NC_090697.1, from coordinate 43,417,678 downwards.
GATATAGTCATTTGGATGCAAACATTTGGTACAATGCTCTGAACATTTGATAAGCAGGAAAATGCTGTTGAAGTTGACATTTCCAGCTTCTTCCTTTCAATTTGTGAAAGGTGATTGTGTGTGGATAGTTTTTGGTATCTGTTCCATTTCTGAATTGCCAAATAGAATAGACCTGTCCCCCTACAGGTCAGTTTGCTCTTCATTTGTTTTGTCATGTGAATCTAGACAAAAATCAAGAAAAACATAGGTACTGTATATCAATTCCATGCTAATTTGAGAGGATTTATAAGATGCTGTTTGATTCCACCTTTGAACTCATGAAGGTGGTTGATGGTTTCATTCTTGTTAGCAATCCCAAATTCTAGAATTTGATGTTTTTCTTCTGATTTGCTCTTCCAGAATAAACTATGGTTATCTCCACCTTCCCTTCTGCAGCTTAACAGGTGCCACTCAGAGCAACAATGTTGATGTTATGTCCCTGGATTTCTCAGGCTTTTTTTTCAACCTCGTTTCAATGGCACGGAGACCAAGATGATTACAGGTCTCATTCTGCTTATGGCCTCATCAAAATTTTAAAATGTTTTGGATGAAACCTCTTCTTACTACTGTTCTGGCATTAATGACCTGAGTACACAGGAAACACCCTTATATTCTTCTACGTACCATTCTCATTTAGTGTGCATTATATACTTGTTGTATCTAGTTCCCTTTTGATTTAGTGCAAAACATAATATAATCGTTGGGCCAGTGGCTCTGTGGCTAAGGTGTGCCTGTGATTGGAAGGTTGCCAGTTCAAATCCTGCAGCTGGCAAAAGAATCCTATTCCGTTGTGCCCTTGAGCAAGGCCCTTAACCCCAACTGCTCCAGGGGTGCCGTATAAATGGCTGACCCTGCACTCTAACCCCAAGCTTGATCCCTGTCTGTGTGTCTCATGGAGAGCAAGCTGGGGTATGTGAAAAGACAAATTCCTAATACAAGAAATTGTATATGGCTAATAAAGTAATCTTATCTTATCTTTATGTAATGAAAATGGGCTTGTTTACTGAAAGTACCCCATTTTGTCTCTTTTAACTCACAACTGTTTTACCTTTACTACACTTAAATATTATATAAACCAGTATAAAACTAAGATTACCTAGGTTTTTTTTCCAAGGTTAAATTTTAAAATGAAACTGAGGTTCAATTTGCACTCATATGGAAATATCTAAGTTCAATGCTTAGTCATACCGTCAAATAAGCTTTTCTGTGTGGGTAGTGTAGACCAGGATGTGTTTTTCTTCACTGAGTCAGACCAGAATCAAAAGATTAAAAAATCTAAGGTTCCAGGACAAGAAAGGATAGATTTTTTTAAGATTGTGGCTCTTGATAGGACCTCAGCAACTTCAAGGTGTCTTTCAGTCACAGTAAACAGGAACAAAAAAAACAACAACAAAAATTAAATTCATAAAACAAGGGTCAGCAAAATACAAATAACAAAAGACTGGGTAACAAAAAAAAAACAAAATAATAAACCAATGTGGGTTACCACCACTGTTCCTCCTATATTGCACAGCAAACTGTCAGTCAAATGCTCTCAAAATGCCCCTTTGCTCTGCTTCTCAGCATGTCTTTCATATGCCCTGGTTCTAAAACAAACAGACAATAAAACATACAAATAACACAATACATGAAACAAACCACATCCATATATGCAGAGAGCGTAAATGACATGCATACACTAACACTACAAGAGAGTAGTACAATTCATTATAGGCATTTATCAGATCAAAAATTACAAATGGTGTTTTCTTCTGTCCAGGCTTGCAGACCTATAATGGCCTCTAGTGTTGGTCCTTCTTTTACAAGGTCTTTGCAACACCAAAAAACACTGGACTGCTAGCTGTGCAAAGGCAAGTCACAAAGCATTTACTGCTGCAAGTGTATCAGCGACTGCTCTGTCACATATGGTGAGTGTGTGTATCTTGGGGTGTGGGAGAATCCAAGGCTTAAACCCAAGTGACCACAAGGAGAGCATTCAAACTCCACAGGAGGGCGCTAGCACTCAATACAGAATTGAACCAAGGACCCAAGAGCTGTTAGGCATCAACGTTATAGTAGCATTATAAACATATACATTTGAACACATTCTTCCTACCTATATGTGTAAATCGAATCTGCTTCGAGATATGCACTGTTGATGCCATTATAATTCCTGGCAAAAGTTTCCAAAGCTCAATACCAACAATTTCAAATTCTACTTAATGAGATAAAACATCTATTATTTTCAATATTTACCAGCTTAAGTGTAAATGTATAGATATGTTTTGTATTTGTACTCTTTAACTTTGAATTTGTATATTATGTCCATACAATTTCTAACAGCTTCTTTCCATTCAGGTAGAGCCAGAGCCTATCCAACAAGCAACAGGCGCAAGGCAGGATACACACTGGACATATTGGAAAAGACATTCATTGCAAAGCATACAGATACAAACATACAGATACAAACACATGATCAACATTCCTAGAAGCCAATTAACTTACCAGTATCTTTGAACTGCAGGAGGAAATTGGAGCACTATTACAATAAACTGGATACAGTTACAATACGATGATCATGCTACAGTAATAAGTGGTCAGCTATATTATTACTGCCCTGCATCCAATACTTAATAAAATTGTATTTCATTGTACAATATCAATATGTGAAATATAAATCAAGCTTCCATATTTATATCGTCACCTTATCATATAGTGGTCTGACAACACAAACAGGGCTACAGTATAATCAGCTGTTCAGTGTAGAGCACACAGAAAAACGTGGAGCAGGAATTCAGAGACAGCCATTAACCCATGCAGAACATGCAAACTCTACACCAAGTGTGTTCCATGCCAAACACAGGCATTGTGTCTGACAGTGCATGAATCACCACAACAAGGAGTCAAATATTCTCGCTCAGTTAACAGTTTAAAGCACAAATCGAAGTAATTGAAAGGCTTTTGAATATTTAATACTGAAAGGGTTGCTGCAAACAGTGAACAGTGATATAAACAGCTTTATGAGGTGAGTTATGACATCACACTAATGCTTGGCAACATGAACGCATCAGAATGTTATTCCAGGTGACAGCGGAATTCTTACACTATCACAAGCCTATAAAAGGGGGTCACCCTCTTACATGTGAGGATTGGTCACATTTAATTGTGGACAGCCCTGCACTTACCTTCTTTTGGATTACAAAGTAGGTCTTTCGTTAGCTTCTTTGCTCTATGGGTCAATGTCAGAGTGACCCAAGGGGGCCACAGGCCTGGAAGGCCAGAGGCCCACCAGTTACCCCCCCAGGTGACCATGAATGTGCCTGGAAAAAAAGGAAAAAGAGAAGGCGTCCAGGAAACAAGAAGAAAAACTGTTTCGCTTCTTTTTTTCTTCACATCATGGCCCTGTGTGTCTGCTGCGGTGGAGTCACCCCCGGACCTAATTCCAAAACCCGCAACCGCAAAGAGAAGACCACGGCTACTCCTGCCACCTCATGTTCTACTGGTAAGGAGCTTTTTCTATTAGCCTGAAAGGCAACAGTCCTTTTACAAGACTGCTGATAACAGATCTAACTTTGATATGTTTACCCAGGGGTAACAGAAAATAAAATGTGACTTACTGTGTCATCTGCATCAACCCGTTTACATTCTGAAAAGTGGGGTTCAGGAGACGAGCCGGGTGTGAAGCACCTCACAGGAATTTATCTGAATATTTCCAGTCTGTTTCTTGATGGTCATCTGAATTACAGACTCTGATGTGAAGACACCCCCCAGCCCCCTATCAGTCTCGAACAAGCAAGCGGAACCGACTGGGATTCAGCCTAACAACTCCAGCGGCCCCACTCCAGTGACAGACCCTGTCTCTGCAGGACATAAAGACCCTGAAAAAGGACACACAACTTTGAGTCACATGGGCACTGTGTGAACATTGCGGGTGTGATCCAAGTACCCTCAGAAACTAACAGGTAGAAAAAGGGTAACAATTAGAAACTAATAGTTTTCTAGAAATAGAAAAAATACATTTTACATTCACTTAGAATATACCGTAGGTTTCCAAACCACCAAGGCAGGCCTAACAGGCTCCTAGTGCTTGCAACATCTGCAATGTTCTTAATATTAATGCTTTTTACTCCAGAGCCAAAATTGCTTCAGATTTTCTAAGTCAGTGGTCAAACTGAAAGGTAGAAAACTGGCAATAGCTGCCCCAAAGAGGTCAATAACAGTGATGTCCTATATTATTTCAAATTCTTTAAGAAATTAGCTATGAAAAGGACAAACTTTGTCTTCAACACTTGAAGCTCTTGAAAAAACAAGGGTTCGTATGAACAGCTAGAGAATAAATAACAAACATGCCTATACTATATATATCTATGAGATGAACACCTTAGCCATTGGCCTTCTTTCCTAAACCCACAGCCAGTTGAACAGTTTCCAAGGCCAGTGTCACCAGAGGCTCCACGGGCTAATGACAGACCCCCGACCACGAAGTGGGCTGATATTCCTGTCAAGAAGCCCATCAGGCCAGTTACTGCACCTCCTCCAGTGAGTGAGAGAGTCACAGTGCTGCCGGGACTCCCTGCTACTGCAAGTCTGTGTATCGTTACTGTCTCTGCCAAAGAGTCTGTGTGCTTCTTTACATATGTGATTTGTATTTTATTACAGACAATTGAACCATTTAAAATGTTACCAACACAACCGTTGCCTCTTGTTGGTAATGACATCCCAGCCGCAGGACTGATTGGCCTCTCAGTGTTGAGGAACGGAAACAGACCAAAATCCGAGCCTCTTCAACTACAGGACACAGGACCCTCTGCTAAAGTAAGCCCCTTTATTAAAGCCGTCGATGCCATAGGGTTCTTTTGGAAGAGAGCGGGCTGTTGAAATTGCCATGTAAAAAAGGATGTGGAAGAAAGCAGGTTTCCTATTGACATTCCCCTGTCAAGCAATGTCTTCTCTTGGTGGCACCTGAAGAAGGCTCCACGGCCGAAACGTTATGTTCTCTTTCTTCTTTTTTAAAGCATGGAATAAACCTATTACAATGTCTTCTCTTGTCTTCTTGGTCACTTTGCAGATAGACTGGCAGCTTCCAGGAGTGCCTATTCCTTCCCCCTCCTCCTGGCAAGAGGATGGCGAGGAAGATGAGCTGCATGTCTCCCAGGAGTCTTTCAGCAGCACAGACTCCTCTGAGGAGGGCTCATACATCCTGTGGGCTGAGGTCGGCTCAGAAGAAACAGAGCTGTGAAAGAAAACACGTGCCTTGAAACCATTTAATAAAAGAATCTCAAACTAAATGTGTATTCAGTTTTTTTTTTCATTATGAAACATCTCTCTGTAACTGTGTATTCACGCTGTTATTTATGCGTTTATTGTTGACTGAGAGCATCTTCAAGCTACTGAGGATCAAGTCATTTCATACAGGGACACATTTGGCTCTTCATCTCCAAGTGTTCCCTGATGATGGCGAAAACATTCTGTAATACCTCTGTAACACAGCAGGCGTATTTGACAAAATCCACAGACAGGGCTTGTGTATTCTTGGATAATCATGTTTATAACCAATAACACAAAAAACACAATTCCTTTTTTTCATTTGGGTTCAACGGTCATATAATTACCTCTGGCCTTCAGAGATCCTGTCAGTTACTTACACATTGCTGCTACAGATTTTAATAGCTGATTGGACAGCACTTTGATTTAGGTATTGGGTAAGCTATATAAGAAAGGATCCTAGTTTTGTTTGAGGGGAAGGTTTTTGACTCTTTGTTTCTTTCTTTGTCATAGATCCCCTCTTCCTCACGAAGAGGAGGAAGAGTTTTCTGGCTGCACATTTCTGACTGTATTTCTTATTTTTGTTTCTAGAACATTGTACCAAGCAGAAGAATCCACATGTAAGCTTCAGGGGAGGTTATCTTTAGTATATATACTGTATATAAGTAGACATTATAACTGGAGGTTGTTTTCACCATTCTTACAGATCCAGGAATATCCTACAGCAACTGTACAAGCACATAACAATGAAGCTGAATTATAAGAACTACTGAAATAATTATCTTTGAAATTGTAGTTTGTATTTCAGGGGATTCCGCTGGCAGAAGAAAAGGCAATGATGCCTTGACACAGGAGATGATGTTTGCGGTGGAATCACCACAACAAGGAGTCGAATATTATCGCTCAGTTAACAGTGTTAAGCACAAATCGAAGTAATTAAAAGGCTTTTGAATATTTAATACTGAAAGGGATGCTGCAAACAGTGAACAGTGATATAAACAGCTTTATGAGGTGAGTTATGACATCACACTAATGCTTGGCAACATGAACGCATCAGAATGTTATTCCAGGTGACAGCGGAATTCTTACACTATCACAAGCCTATAAAAGGGGGTCACCCTCTTACATGTGAGGATTGGTCACATTTAATTGTGGACAGCCCTGCACTTACCTTCTTTTGGATTACAAAGTAGGTCTTTCGTTAGATTCTTTGCTCTATGGGTCAATGTCAGAGTGACCCAAGGGGGCCACAGGCCTGGAAGGCCAGAGGCCCACCAGTTACCCCCCCAGGTGACCATGAATGTGCCTGGAAAAAAAGGAAAAAGAGAAGGCGTCCAGGAAACAAGAAGAAAAACTGTTTCGCTTCTTTTTTTCTTCACATCATGGCCCTGTGTGTCTGCTGCGGTGGAGTCACCCCCGGGCCTAATTCCAAAACCCGCAACCGCAAAGAGAAGACCACGGCTACTCCTGCCACCTCATGTTCTACTGGTAAGGAGCTTTTTCTATTAGCCTGAAAGACAACAGTCCTTTTACAAGACTGCTGATAACAGATCTGACTTTGATATGTTTACCCAGGGGTAACAGAAAATAAAATGTGACTTAGTGTGTCATCTGCATCAACCCGTTTACATTCTGAAAAGTGGGGTTCAGGAGACGAGCCGGGTGTGAAGCACCTCACAGGAATTTATCTGAATATTTCCAGTCTGTTTCTTGATGGTCATCTGAATTACAGACTCTGATGTGAAGACACCCCCCAGCCCCCTATCAGTCTCGAACAAGCAAGCGGAACCGACTGGGATTCAGCCTAACAACTCCAGCGGCCCCACTCCAGTGACAGACCCTGTCTCTGCAGGACATAAAGACCCTGAAAAAGGACACACAACTGTGAGTCACATGGGCACTGTGTGAACATTGCGGGTGTGATCCAAGTACCCTGAGAAACTAACAGGTAGAAAAAGGGTAACAATTAGAAACTAATAGTTTTCTAGAAATAGAAAAAATACATTTTACATTCACTTAGAATATACCGTAGGTTTCCAAATCACCAAGGCAGGCCTAACAGGCTCCTAGTGCTTGCAACATCTGCAATGTTCTTAATATGTCCCTTAATGCTTTTTACTCCAGAGCCAAAATTGCTTCAGATTTTCTAAGTCAGTGGTCATACTGAAAGGTAGAAAACTGGCAATAGCTGCCCCAATGAGGTCAATACCAGTGATGTCCTATACTATTTCAAATTCTTTAAGAAATTAGCTATGAAAAGGACAAACTTTGTCTTCAACACTTGAAGCTCTTGAAAAAACAAGGGTTCGTATGAACAGCTAGAGAATAAATAAAAAACATGCCTATACTATATATATCTATGAGATGAACACCTTACCCATTGGCCTTCTTTCCTAAACCCACAGCCAGTTGAACAGTTTCCAAGGCCAGTGTCACCAGAGGCTCCACGGGCTAATGACAGACCCCCGACCACGAAGTGGGCTGATGTTTCTGTCAAGAAGCCCATCAGGCCAGTTACTGCACCCCCTCCAGTGAGTGAGAGAGTCACAGTGCTGCCGGGACTCCCTGCTACTGCAAGTCTGTGTATCGTTACTGTCTCTGCCAGAGAGTCTGTGTGCTTTTTTACATATGTGAATTTTATTTTATTACAGACAATTGAACCATTTAAAATGTTACCAACACAACCGTTGCCTCTAGTTGGTAATGACATCCCAGCCCCAGGACTGATTGGCCTCTCAGTGTTGAGGAACGGAAACAGACCAAAATCCGAGCCTCTTCAACTACAGGACACAGGACCCTCTGCTAAAGTAAGCCCCTTTATTAAAGCTGTCGATGCCATAGGGTTCTCTTGGAAGAGAGCGGGCTGTTGAAATTGCCATGTAAAAAAGGATGTGGAAGAAAGCAGGTTTCCTATTGACATTCCCCTGTCAAGCAATGTCTTCTCTTGGTGGCACCTGAAGAAGGCTCCACGGCCGAAACGTTGTGTTCTCTTTCTTCTTTTTTTCAGCATGGAATAAACCTATTACAATGTCTTCTCTTGTCTTCCTGGTCACTTTGCAGATAGACTGGCAGCTTCCAGGAGTGCCTATTCCTTCCCCCTCCTCCTGGCAAGAGGATGGCGAGGAAGATGAGCTGCATGTCTCCCAGGAGTTTTTCAGCAGCACGGACTCCTCTGAGGAGGGCTCATACATCCTGTGGGCTGAGGTCGGCTCAGAAGAAACAGAGCTGTGAAAGAAAACACGTGCCTTGAAACCATTTAATAAAAGAATCTCAAACTAAATGTGTATTCAGTTTTTTTTTTTTTCATGATGAAACATCTCTCTGTAACTGTGTATTCACGCTGTTATTTATGCGTTTATTGTTGACTGAGAGCATCTTCAAGCTACTGAGGATCAAGTCATTTCATACAGGGACACATTTGGCTCTTCATCTCCAAGTGTTCCCTGATGATGGCGAAAACATTCTGTAATACCTCTGTAACACAGCAGGCGTATTTGACAAAATCCACAGACAGGGCTTGTGTATTCTTGGATAATCATGTTTATAACCAATAACACAAAAAACACAATTCCTTTTTTTCATTTGGGTTCAACGGTCATATAATTACCTCTGGCCTTCAGAGATCCTGTCAGTTACTTACACATTGCTGCTACAGATTTTAATAGCTGATTGGACAGCACTTTGATTTAGGTATTGGGTAAGCTATATAAGAAAGGATCCTAGTTTTGTTTGAGGGGAAGGTTTTTGACTCTTTGTTTCTTTCTTTGTCATAGATCCCCTCTTCCTCACGAAGAGGAGGAAGAGTTTTCTGGCTGCACATTTCTGACTGTATTTCTTATTTTTGTTTCTAGAACATTGTACCAAGCAGAAGAATCCACATGTAAGCTTCAGGGGAGGTTATCTTTAGTATATATACTGTATATAAGTAGACATTATAACTGGAGGTTGTTTTCACCATTCTTACAGATCCAGGAATATCCTACAGCAACTGTACAAGCACATAACAATGAAGCTGAATTATAAGAACTACTGAAATAATTATCTTTGAAATTGTAGTTTGTATTTCAGGGGATTCCGCTGGCAGAAGAAAAGGCAATGATGCCTTGACACAGGAGATGATGTTTGCGGTGGAATCACCACAACAAGGAGTCGAATATTATCGCTCAGTTAACAGTGTTAAGCACAAATCGAAGTAATTAAAAGGCTTTTGAATATTTAATACTGAAAGGGATGCTGCAAACAGTGAACAGTGATATAAACAGCTTTATGAGGTGAGTTATGACATCACACTAATGCTTGGCAACATGAACGCATCAGAATGTTATTCCAGGTGACAGCGGAATTCTTACACTATCACAAGCCTATAAAAGGGGGTCACCCTCTTACATGTGAGGATTGGTCACATTTAATTGTGGACAGCCCTGCACTTACCTTCTTTTGGATTACAAAGTAGGTCTTTTATTAGCTTCTTTGCTCTATGGGTCAATGTCAGAGTGACCCAAGGGGGCCACAGGCCTGGAAGGCCAGAGGCCCACCAGTTACCCCCCCAGGTGACCATGAATGTGCCTGGAAAAAAAGGAAAAAGAGAAGGCGTCCAGGAAACAAGAAGAAAAACTGTTTCGCTTCTTTTTTTCTTCACATCATGGCCCTGTGTGTCTGCTGCGGTGGAGTCACCCCCGGGCCAAATTCCAAAACCCGCAACCGCAAAGAGAAGACCACGGCTACTCCTGCCACCTCATATTCTACTGGTAAGGAGCTTTTTCTATTAGCCTGAAAGACAACAGTCCTTTTACAAGACTGCTGATAACAGATCTGACTTTGATATGTTTACCCAGGGGTAACAGAAAATAAAATGTGACTTAGTGTGTCATCTGCATCAACCCGTTTACATTCTGAAAAGTGGGGTTCAGGAGACGAGCCGGGTGTGAAGCACCTCACAGGAATTTATCTGAATATTTCCAGTCTGTTTCTTGATGGTCATCTGAATTACAGACTCTGATGTGAAGACACCCCCCAGCCCCCTATCAGTCTCGAACAAGCAAGCGGAACCGACTGGGATTCAGCCTAACAACTCCAGCGGCCCCACTCCAGTGACAGACCCTGTCTCTGCAGGACATAAAGACCCTGAAAAAGGACACACAACTGTGAGTCACATGGGCACTGTGTGAACATTGCGGGTGTGATCCAAGTACCCTGAGAAACTAACAGGTAGAAAAAGGGTAACAATTAGAAACTAATAGTTTTCTAGAAATAGAAAAAATACATTTTACATTCACTTAGAATATACCGTAGGTTTCCAAATCACCAAGGCAGGCCTAACAGGCTCCTAGTGCTTGCAACATCTGCAATGTTCTTAATATGTCCCTTAATGCTTTTTACTCCAGAGCCAAAATTGCTTCAGATTTTCTAAGTCAGTGGTCGTACTGAAAGGTAGAAAACTGGCAATAGCTGCCCCAATGAGGTCAATACCAGTGATGTCCTATACTATTTCAAATTCTTTAAGAAATTAGCTATGAAAAGGACAAACTTTGTCTTCAACACTTGAAGCTCTTGAAAAAACAAGGGTTCGTATGAACAGCTAGAGAATAAATAAAAAACATGCCTATACTATATATATCTATGAGATGAACACCTTACCCATTGGCCTTCTTTCCTAAACCCACAGCCAGTTGAACAGTTTCCAAGGCCAGTGTCACCAGAGGCTCCACGGGCTAATGACAGACCCCCGACCACGAAGTGGGCTGATGTTTCTGTCAAGAAGCCCATCAGGCCAGTTACTGCACCCCCTCCAGTGAGTGAGAGAGTCACAGTGCTGCCGGGACTCCCTGCTACTGCAAGTCTGTGTATCGTTACTGTCTCTGCCAGAGAGTCTGTGTGCTTTTTTACATATGTGAATTTTATTTTATTACAGACAATTGAACCATTTAAAATGTTACCAACACAACCGTTGCCTCTAGTTGGTAATGACATCCCAGCCCCAGGACTGATTGGCCTCTCAGTGTTGAGGAACGGAAACAGACCAAAATCCGAGCCTCTTCAACTACAGGACACAGGACCCTCTGCTAAAGTAAGCCCCTTTATTAAAGCTGTCGATGCCATAGGGTTCTCTTGGAAGAGAGCGGGCTGTTGAAATTGCCATGTAAAAAAGGATGTGGAAGAAAGCAGGTTTCCTATTGACATTCCCCTGTCAAGCAATGTCTTCTCTTGGTGGCACCTGAAGAAGGCTCCACGGCCGAAACGTTGTGTTCTCTTTCTTCTTTTTTTCAGCATGGAATAAACCTATTACAATGTCTTCTCTTGTCTTCCTGGTCACTTTGCAGATAGACTGGCAGCTTCCAGGAGTGCCTATTCCTTCCCCCTCCTCCTGGCAAGAGGATGGCGAGGAAGATGAGCTGCATGTCTCCCAGGAGTTTTTCAGCAGCACGGACTCCTCTGAGGAGGGCTCATACATCCTGTGGGCTGAGGTCGGCTCAGAAGAAACAGAGCTGTGAAAGAAAACACGTGCCTTGAAACCATTTAATAAAAGAATCTCAAACTAAATGTGTATTCAGTTTTTTTTTTTCATTATGAAACATCTCTCTGTAACTGTGTATTCACGCTGTTATTTATGCGTTTATTGTTGACTGAGAGCATCTTCAAGCTACTGAGGATCAAGTCATTTCATACAGGGACACATTTGGCTCTTCATCTCCAAGTGTTCCCTGATGATGGCGAAAACATTCTGTAATACCTCTGTAACACAGCAGGCGTATTTGACAAAATCCACAGACAGGGCTTGTGTATTCTTGGATAATCATGTTTATAACCAATAACACAAAAAACACAATTCCTTTTTTTCATTTGGGTTCAACGGTCATATAATTACCTCTGGCCTTCAGAGATCCTGTCAGTTACTTACACATTGCTGCTACAGATTTTAATAGCTGATTGGACAGCACTTTGATTTAGGTATTGGGTAAGCTATATAAGAAAGGATCCTAGTTTTGTTTGAGGGGAAGGTTTTTGACTCTTTGTTTCTTTCTTTGTCATAGATCCCCTCTTCCTCACGAAGAGGAGGAAGAGTTTTCTGGCTGCACATTTCTGACTGTATTTCTTATTTTTGTTTCTAGAACATTGTACCAAGCAGAAGAATCCACATGTAAGCTTCAGGGGAGTTTATCTTTAGTATATATACTGTATATAAGTAGACATTATAACTGGAGGTTGTTTTCACCATTCTTACAGATCCAGGAATATCCTACAGCAACTGTACAAGCACATAACAATGAAGCTGAATTATAAGAACTACTGAAATAATTATCTTTGAAATTGTAGTTTGTATTTCAGGGGATTCCGCTGGCAAAAGAAAAGGCAATGATGCCTTGACACAGGAGATGATGTTTGCGGTGGAATCACCACAACAAGGAGTCGAATATTATCGCTCAGTTAACAGTGTTAAGCACAAATCGAAGTAATTAAAAGGCTTTTGAATATTTAATACTGAAAGGGATGCTGCAAACAGTGAACAGTGATATAAACAGCTTTATGAGGTGAGTTATGACATCACACTAATGCTTGGCAACATGAACGCATCAGAATGTTATTCCAGGTGACAGCGGAATTCTTACACTATCACAAGCCTATAAAAGGGGGTCACCCTCTTACATGTGAGGATTGGTCACATTTAATTGTGGACAGCCCTGCACTTACCTTCTTTTGGATTACAAAGTAGGTCTTTTATTAGCTTCTTTGCTCTATGGGTCAATGTCAGAGTGACCCAAGGGGGCCACAGGCCTGGAAGGCCAGAGGCCCACCAGTTACCCCCCCAGGTGACCATGAATGTGCCTGGAAAAAAAGGAAAAAGAGAAGGCGTCCAGGAAACAAGAAGAAAAACTGTTTCGCTTCTTTTTTTCTTCACATCATGGCCCTGTGTGTCTGCTGCGGTGGAGTCACCCCCGGGCCAAATTCCAAAACCCGCAACCGCAAAGAGAAGACCACGGCTACTCCTGCCACCTCATATTCTACTGGTAAGGAGCTTTTTCTATTAGCCTGAAAGACAACAGTCCTTTTACAAGACTGCTGATAACAGATCTGACTTTGATATGTTTACCCAGGGGTAACAGAAAATAAAATGTGACTTAGTGTGTCATCTGCATCAACCCGTTTACATTCTGAAAAGTGGGGTTCAGGAGACGAGCCGGGTGTGAAGCACCTCACAGGAATTTATCTGAATATTTCCAGTCTGTTTCTTGATGGTCATCTGAATTACAGACTCTGATGTGAAGACACCCCCCAGCCCCCTATCAGTCTCGAACAAGCAAGCGGAACCGACTGGGATTCAGCCTAACAACTCCAGCGGCCCCACTCCAGTGACAGACCCTGTCTCTGCAGGACATAAAGACCCTGAAAAAGGACACACAACTGTGAGTCACATGGGCACTGTGTGAACATTGCGGGTGTGATCCAAGTACCCTGAGAAACTAACAGGTAGAAAAAGGGTAACAATTAGAAACTAATAGTTTTCTAGAAATAGAAAAAATACATTTTACATTCACTTAGAATATACCGTAGGTTTCCAAATCACCAAGGCAGGCCTAACAGGCTCCTAGTGCTTGCAACATCTGCAATGTTCTTAATATGTCCCTTAATGCTTTTTACTCCAGAGCCAAAATTGCTTCAGATTTTCTAAGTCAGTGGTCATACTGAAAGGTAGAAAACTGGCAATAGCTGCCCCAATGAGGTCAATACCAGTGATGTCCTATACTATTTCAAATTCTTTAAGAAATTAGCTATGAAAAGGACAAACTTTGTCTTCAACACTTGAAGCTCTTGAAAAAACAAGGGTTCGTATGAACAGCTAGAGAATAAATAAAAAACATGCCTATACTATATATATCTATGAGATGAACACCTTACCCATTGGCCTTCTTTCCTAAACCCACAGCCAGTTGAACAGTTTCCAAGGCCAGTGTCACCAGAGGCTCCACGGGCTAATGACAGACCCCCGACCACGAAGTGGGCTGATGTTTCTGTCAAGAAGCCCATCAGGCCAGTTACTGCACCCCCTCCAGTGAGTGAGAGAGTCACAGTGCTGCCGGGACTCCCTGCTACTGCAAGTCTGTGTATCGTTACTGTCTCTGCCAGAGAGTCTGTGTGCTTTTTTACATATGTGAATTTTATTTTATTACAGACAATTGAACCATTTAAAATGTTACCAACACAACCGTTGCCTCTAGTTGGTAATGACATCCCAGCCCCAGGACTGATTGGCCTCTCAGTGTTGAGGAACGGAAACAGACCAAAATCCGAGCCTCTTCAACTACAGGACACAGGACCCTCTGCTAAAGTAAGCCCCTTTATTAAAGCTGTCGATGCCATAGGGTTCTCTTGGAAGAGAGCGGGCTGTTGAAATTGCCATGTAAAAAAGGATGTGGAAGAAAGCAGGTTTCCTATTGACATTCCCCTGTCAAGCAATGTCTTCTCTTGGTGGCACCTGAAGAAGGCTCCACGGCCGAAACGTTGTGTTCTCTTTCTTCTTTTTTTCAGCATGGAATAAACCTATTACAATGTCTTCTCTTGTCTTCCTGGTCACTTTGCAGATAGACTGGCAGCTTCCAGGAGTGCCTATTCCTTCCCCCTCCTCCTGGCAAGAGGATGGCGAGGAAGATGAGCTGCATGTCTCCCAGGAGTCTTTCAGCAGCACGGACTCCTCTGAGGAGGGCTCATACATCCTGTGGGCTGAGGTCGGCTCAGAAGAAACAGAGCTGTGAAAGAAAACACGTGCCTTGAAACCATTTAATAAAAGAATCTCAAACTAAATGTGTATTCAGTTTTTTTTTTTTTCATGATGAAACATCTCTCTGTAACTGTGTATTCACGCTGTTATTTATGCGTTTATTGTTGACTGAGAGCATCTTCAAGCTACTGAGGAT
Source organism: Lepisosteus oculatus (assembly GCF_040954835.1). Classification (NCBI taxonomy): domain Eukaryota; kingdom Metazoa; phylum Chordata; class Actinopteri; order Semionotiformes; family Lepisosteidae; genus Lepisosteus; species Lepisosteus oculatus. The sequence continues at coordinate 43,402,484 of NC_090697.1, read as the reverse complement.
CAAGTCATTTCATACAGGGACACATTTGGCTCTTCATCTCCAAGTGTTCCCTGATGATGGCGAAAACATTCTGTAATACCTCTGTAACACAGCAGGCGTATTTGACAAAATCCACAGACAGGGCTTGTGTATTCTTGGATAATCATGTTTATAACCAATAACACAAAAAACACAATTCCTTTTTTTCATTTGGGTTCAACGGTCATATAATTACCTCTGGCCTTCAGAGATCCTGTCAGTTACTTACACATTGCTGCTACAGATTTTAATAGCTGATTGGACAGCACTTTGATTTAGGTATTGGGTAAGCTATATAAGAAAGGATCCTAGTTTTGTTTGAGGGGAAGGTTTTTGACTCTTTGTTTCTTTCTTTGTCATAGATCCCCTCTTCCTCACGAAGAGGAGGAAGAGTTTTCTGGCTGCACATTTCTGACTGTATTTCTTATTTTTGTTTCTAGAACATTGTACCAAGCAGAAGAATCCACATGTAAGCTTCAGGGGAGGTTATCTTTAGTATATATACTGTATATAAGTAGACATTATAACTGGAGGTTGTTTTCACCATTCTTACAGATCCAGGAATATCCTACAGCAACTGTACAAGCACATAACAATGAAGCTGAATTATAAGAACTACTGAAATAATTATCTTTGAAATTGTAGTTTGTATTTCAGGGGATTCCGCTGGCAGAAGAAAAGGCAATGATGCCTTGACACAGGAGATGATGTTTGCGGTGGAATCACCACAACAAGGAGTCGAATATTATCGCTCAGTTAACAGTGTTAAGCACAAATCGAAGTAATTAAAAGGCTTTTGAATATTTAATACTGAAAGGGATGCTGCAAACAGTGAACAGTGATATAAACAGCTTTATGAGGTGAGTTATGACATCACACTAATGCTTGGCAACATGAACGCATCAGAATGTTATTCCAGGTGACAGCGGAATTCTTACACTATCACAAGCCTATAAAAGGGGGTCACCCTCTTACATGTGAGGATTGGTCACATTTAATTGTGGACAGCCCTGCACTTACCTTCTTTTGGATTACAAAGTAGGTCTTTCGTTAGCTTCTTTGCTCTATGGGTCAATGTCAGAGTGACCCAAGGGGGCCACAGGCCTGGAAGGCCAGAGGCCCTCCAGTTACCCCCCCAGGTGACCATGAATGTGCCTGGAAAAAAAGGAAAAAGAGAAGGCGTCCAGGAAACAAGAAGAAAAACTGTTTCGCTTCTTTTTTTCTTCACATCATGGCCCTGTGTGTCTGCTGCGGTGGAGTCACCCCCGGGCCCAATTCCAAAACCCGCAACCGCAAAGAGAAGACCACGGCTACTCCTGCCACCTCATGTTCTACTGGTAAGGAGCTTTTTCTATTAGCCTGAAAGACAACAGTCCTTTTACAAGACTGCTGATAACAGATCTGACTTTGATATGTTTACCCATGGGTAACAGAAAATAAAATGTGACTTAGTGTGTCATCTGCATCAACCCGTTTACATTCTGAAAAGTGGGGTTCAGGAGACGAGCCGGGTGTGAAGCACCTCACAGGAATTTATCTGAATATTTCCAGTCTGTTTCTTGATGGTCATCTGAATTACAGACTCTGATGTGAAGACACCCCCCAGCCCCCTATCAGTCTCGAACAAGCAAGCGGAACCGACTGGGATTCAGCCTAACAACTCCAGCGGCCCCACTCCAGTGACAGACCCTGTCTCTGCAGGACATAAAGACCCTGAAAAAGGACACACAACTGTGAGTCACATGGGCACTGTGTGAACATTGCGGGTGTGATCCAAGTACCCTGAGAAACTAACAGGTAGAAAAAGGGTAACAATTAGAAACTAATAGTTTTCTAGAAATAGAAAAAATACATTTTACATTCACTTAGAATATACCGTAGGTTTCCAAATCACCAAGGCAGGCCTAACAGGCTCCTAGTGCTTGCAACATCTGCAATGTTCTTAATATGTCCCTTAATGCTTTTTACTCCAGAGCCAAAATTGCTTCAGATTTTCTAAGTCAGTGGTCATACTGAAAGGTAGAAAACTGGCAATAGCTGCCCCAATGAGGTCAATACCAGTGATGTCCTATACTATTTCAAATTCTTTAAGAAATTAGCTATGAAAAGGACAAACTTTGTCTTCAACACTTGAAGCTCTTGAAAAAACAAGGGTTCGTATGAACAGCTAGAGAATAAATAAAAAACATGCCTATACTATATATATCTATGAGATGAACACCTTACCCATTGGCCTTCTTTCCTAAACCCACAGCCAGTTGAACAGTTTCCAAGGCCAGTGTCACCAGAGGCTCCACGGGCTAATGACAGACCCCCGACCACGAAGTGGGCTGATGTTTCTGTCAAGAAGCCCATCAGGCCAGTTACTGCACCCCCTCCAGTGAGTGAGAGAGTCACAGTGCTGCCGGGACTCCCTGCTACTGCAAGTCTGTGTATCGTTACTGTCTCTGCCAGAGAGTCTGTGTGCTTTTTTACATATGTGAATTTTATTTTATTACAGACAATTGAACCATTTAAAATGTTACCAACACAACCGTTGCCTCTAGTTGGTAATGACATCCCAGCCCCAGGACTGATTGGCCTCTCAGTGTTGAGGAACGGAAACAGACCAAAATCCGAGCCTCTTCAACTACAGGACACAGGACCCTCTGCTAAAGTAAGCCCCTTTATTAAAGCTGTCGATGCCATAGGGTTCTCTTGGAAGAGAGCGGGCTGTTGAAATTGCCATGTAAAAAAGGATGTGGAAGAAAGCAGGTTTCCTATTGACATTCCCCTGTCAAGCAATGTCTTCTCTTGGTGGCACCTGAAGAAGGCTCCACGGCCGAAACGTTGTGTTCTCTTTCTTCTTTTTTTCAGCATGGAATAAACCTATTACAATGTCTTCTCTTGTCTTCCTGGTCACTTTGCAGATAGACTGGCAGCTTCCAGGAGTGCCTATTCCTTCCCCCTCCTCCTGGCAAGAGGATGGCGAGGAAGATGAGCTGCATGTCTCCCAGGAGTCTTTCAGCAGCACGGACTCCTCTGAGGAGGGCTCATACATCCTGTGGGCTGAGGTCGGCTCAGAAGAAACAGAGCTGTGAAAGAAAACACGTGCCTTGAAACCATTTAATAAAAGAATCTCAAACTAAATGTGTATTCAGTTTTTTTTTTTTTCATGATGAAACATCTCTCTGTAACTGTGTATTCACGCTGTTATTTATGCGTTTATTGTTGACTGAGAGCATCTTCAAGCTACTGAGGATCAAGTCATTTCATACAGGGACACATTTGGCTCTTCATCTCCAAGTGTTCCCTGATGATGGCGAAAACATTCTGTAATACCTCTGTAACACAGCAGGCGTATTTGACAAAATCCACAGACAGGGCTTGTGTATTCTTGGATAATCATGTTTATAACCAATAACACAAAAAACACAATTCCTTTTTTTCATTTGGGTTCAACGGTCATATAATTACCTCTGGCCTTCAGAGATCCTGTCAGTTACTTACACATTGCTGCTACAGATTTTAATAGCTGATTGGACAGCACTTTGATTTAGGTATTGGGTAAGCTATATAAGAAAGGATCCTAGTTTTGTTTGAGGGGAAGGTTTTTGACTCTTTGTTTCTTTCTTTGTCATAGATCCCCTCTTCCTCACGAAGAGGAGGAAGAGTTTTCTGGCTGCACATTTCTGACTGTATTTCTTATTTTTGTTTCTAGAACATTGTACCAAGCAGAAGAATCCACATGTAAGCTTCAGGGGAGGTTATCTTTAGTATATATACTGTATATAAGTAGACATTATAACTGGAGGTTGTTTTCACCATTCTTACAGATCCAGGAATATCCTACAGCAACTGTACAAGCACATAACAATGAAGCTGAATTATAAGAACTACTGAAATAATTATCTTTGAAATTGTAGTTTGTATTTCAGGGGATTCCGCTGGCAGAAGAAAAGGCAATGATGCCTTGACACAGGAGATGATGTTTGCGGTGGAATCACCACAACAAGGAGTCGAATATTATCGCTCAGTTAACAGTGTTAAGCACAAATCGAAGTAATTAAAAGGCTTTTGAATATTTAATACTGAAAGGGATGCTGCAAACAGTGAACAGTGATATAAACAGCTTTATGAGGTGAGTTATGACATCACACTAATGCTTGGCAACATGAACGCATCAGAATGTTATTCCAGGTGACAGCGGAATTCTTACACTATCACAAGCCTATAAAAGGGGGTCACCCTCTTACATGTGAGGATTGGTCACATTTAATTGTGGACAGCCCTGCACTTACCTTCTTTTGGATTACAAAGTAGGTCTTTCGTTAGCTTCTTTGCTCTATGGGTCAATGTCAGAGTGACCCAAGGGGGCCACAGGCCTGGAAGGCCAGAGGCCCTCCAGTTACCCCCCCAGGTGACCATGAATGTGCCTGGAAAAAAAGGAAAAAGAGAAGGCGTCCAGGAAACAAGAAGAAAAACTGTTTCGCTTCTTTTTTTCTTCACATCATGGCCCTGTGTGTCTGCTGCGGTGGAGTCACCCCCGGGCCCAATTCCAAAACCCGCAACCGCAAAGAGAAGACCACGGCTACTCCTGCCACCTCATGTTCTACTGGTAAGGAGCTTTTTCTATTAGCCTGAAAGACAACAGTCCTTTTACAAGACTGCTGATAACAGATCTGACTTTGATATGTTTACCCATGGGTAACAGAAAATAAAATGTGACTTAGTGTGTCATCTGCATCAACCCGTTTACATTCTGAAAAGTGGGGTTCAGGAGACGAGCCAGGTGTGAAGCACCTCACAGGAATTTATCTGAATATTTCCAGTCTGTTTCTTGATGGTCATCTGAATTACAGACTCTGATGTGAAGACACCCCCCAGCCCCCTATCAGTCTCGAACAAGCAAGCGGAACCGACTGGGATTCAGCCTAACAACTCCAGCGGCCCCACTCCAGTGACAGACCCTGTCTCTGCAGGACATAAAGACCCTGAAAAAGGACACACAACTGTGAGTCACATGGGCACTGTGTGAACATTGCGGGTGTGATCCAAGTACCCTGAGAAACTAACAGGTAGAAAAAGGGTAACAATTAGAAACTAATAGTTTTCTAGAAATAGAAAAAATACATTTTACATTCACTTAGAATATACCGTAGGTTTCCAAATCACCAAGGCAGGCCTAACAGGCTCCTAGTGCTTGCAACATCTGCAATGTTCTTAATATGTCCCTTAATGCTTTTTACTCCAGAGCCAAAATTGCTTCAGATTTTCTAAGTCAGTGGTCATACTGAAAGGTAGAAAACTGGCAATAGCTGCCCCAATGAGGTCAATACCAGTGATGTCCTATACTATTTCAAATTCTTTAAGAAATTAGCTATGAAAAGGACAAACTTTGTCTTCAACACTTGAAGCTCTTGAAAAAACAAGGGTTCGTATGAACAGCTAGAGAATAAATAAAAAACATGCCTATACTATATATATCTATGAGATGAACACCTTACCCATTGGCCTTCTTTCCTAAACCCACAGCCAGTTGAACAGTTTCCAAGGCCAGTGTCACCAGAGGCTCCACGGGCTAATGACAGACCCCCGACCACGAAGTGGGCTGATGTTTCTGTCAAGAAGCCCATCAGGCCAGTTACTGCACCCCCTCCAGTGAGTGAGAGAGTCACAGTGCTGCCGGGACTCCCTGCTACTGCAAGTCTGTGTATCGTTACTGTCTCTGCCAGAGAGTCTGTGTGCTTTTTTACATATGTGAATTTTATTTTATTACAGACAATTGAACCATTTAAAATGTTACCAACACAACCGTTGCCTCTAGTTGGTAATGACATCCCAGCCCCAGGACTGATTGGCCTCTCAGTGTTGAGGAACGGAAACAGACCAAAATCCGAGCCTCTTCAACTACAGGACACAGGACCCTCTGCTAAAGTAAGCCCCTTTATTAAAGCTGTCGATGCCATAGGGTTCTCTTGGAAGAGAGCGGGCTGTTGAAATTGCCATGTAAAAAAGGATGTGGAAGAAAGCAGGTTTCCTATTGACATTCCCCTGTCAAGCAATGTCTTCTCTTGGTGGCACCTGAAGAAGGCTCCACGGCCGAAACGTTGTGTTCTCTTTCTTCTTTTTTTCAGCATGGAATAAACCTATTACAATGTCTTCTCTTGTCTTCCTGGTCACTTTGCAGATAGACTGGCAGCTTCCAGGAGTGCCTATTCCTTCCCCCTCCTCCTGGCAAGAGGATGGCGAGGAAGATGAGCTGCATGTCTCCCAGGAGTCTTTCAGCAGCACGGACTCCTCTGAGGAGGGCTCATACATCCTGTGGGCTGAGGTCGGCTCAGAAGAAACAGAGCTGTGAAAGAAAACACGTGCCTTGAAACCATTTAATAAAAGAATCTCAAACTAAATGTGTATTCAGTTTTTTTTTTTTCATGATGAAACATCTCTCTGTAACTGTGTATTCACGCTGTTATTTATGCGTTTATTGTTGACTGAGAGCATCTTCAAGCTACTGAGGATCAAGTCATTTCATACAGGGACACATTTGGCTCTTCATCTCCAAGTGTTCCCTGATGATGGCGAAAACATTCTGTAATACCTCTGTAACACAGCAGGCGTATTTGACAAAATCCACAGACAGGGCTTGTGTATTCTTGGATAATCATGTTTATAACCAATAACACAAAAAACACAATTCCTTTTTTTCATTTGGGTTCAACGGTCATATAATTACCTCTGGCCTTCAGAGATCCTGTCAGTTACTTACACATTGCTGCTACAGATTTTAATAGCTGATTGGACAGCACTTTGATTTAGGTATTGGGTAAGCTATATAAGAAAGGATCCTAGTTTTGTTTGAGGGGAAGGTTTTTGACTCTTTGTTTCTTTCTTTGTCATAGATCCCCTCTTCCTCACGAAGAGGAGGAAGAGTTTTCTGGCTGCACATTTCTGACTGTATTTCTTATTTTTGTTTCTAGAACATTGTACCAAGCAGAAGAATCCACATGTAAGCTTCAGGGGAGGTTATCTTTAGTATATATACTGTATATAAGTAGACATTATAACTGGAGGTTGTTTTCACCATTCTTACAGATCCAGGAATATCCTACAGCAACTGTACAAGCACATAACAATGAAGCTGAATTATAAGAACTACTGAAATAATTATCTTTGAAATTGTAGTTTGTATTTCAGGGGATTCCGCTGGCAGAAGAAAAGGCAATGATGCCTTGACACAGGAGATGATGTTTGCGGTGGAATCACCACAACAAGGAGTCGAATATTATCGCTCAGTTAACAGTGTTAAGCACAAATCGAAGTAATTAAAAGGCTTTTGAATATTTAATACTGAAAGGGATGCTGCAAACAGTGAACAGTGATATAAACAGCTTTATGAGGTGAGTTATGACATCACACTAATGCTTGGCAACATGAACGCATCAGAATGTTATTCCAGGTGACAGCGGAATTCTTACACTATCACAAGCCTATAAAAGGGGGTCACCCTCTTACATGTGAGGATTGGTCACATTTAATTGTGGACAGCCCTGCACTTACCTTCTTTTGGATTACAAAGTAGGTCTTTCGTTAGCTTCTTTGCTCTATGGGTCAATGTCAGAGTGACCCAAGGGGGCCACAGGCCTGGAAGGCCAGAGGCCCTCCAGTTACCCCCCCAGGTGACCATGAATGTGCCTGGAAAAAAAGGAAAAAGAGAAGGCGTCCAGGAAACAAGAAGAAAAACTGTTTCGCTTCTTTTTTTCTTCACATCATGGCCCTCTGTGTCTGCTGCGGTGGAGTCACCCCCGGGCCTAATTCCAAAACCCGCAACCGCAAAGAGAAGACCACGGCTACTCCTGCCACCTCATGTTCTACTGGTAAGGAGCTTTTTCTATTAGCCTGAAAGACAACAGTCCTTTTACAAGACTGCTGATAACAGATCTGACTTTGATATGTTTACCCATGGGTAACAGAAAATAAAATGTGACTTAGTGTGTCATCTGCATCAACCCGTTTACATTCTGAAAAGTGGGGTTCAGGAGACGAGCCGGGTGTGAAGCACCTCACAGGAATTTATCTGAATATTTCCAGTCTGTTTCTTGATGGTCATCTGAATTACAGACTCTGATGTGAAGACACCCCCCAGCCCCCTATCAGTCTCGAACAAGCAAGCGGAACCGACTGGGATTCAGCCTAACAACTCCAGCGGCCCCACTCCAGTGACAGACCCTGTCTCTGCAGGACATAAAGACCCTGAAAAAGGACACACAACTGTGAGTCACATGGGCACTGTGTGAACATTGCGGGTGTGATCCAAGTACCCTGAGAAACTAACAGGTAGAAAAAGGGTAACAATTAGAAACTAATAGTTTTCTAGAAATAGAAAAAATACATTTTACATTCACTTAGAATATACCGTAGGTTTCCAAATCACCAAGGCAGGCCTAACAGGCTCCTAGTGCTTGCAACATCTGCAATGTTCTTAATATGTCCCTTAATGCTTTTTACTCCAGAGCCAAAATTGCTTCAGATTTTCTAAGTCAGTGGTCATACTGAAAGGTAGAAAACTGGCAATAGCTGCCCCAATGAGGTCAATACCAGTGATGTCCTATACTATTTCAAATTCTTTAAGAAATTAGCTATGAAAAGGACAAACTTTGTCTTCAACACTTGAAGCTCTTGAAAAAACAAGGGTTCGTATGAACAGCTAGAGAATAAATAAAAAACATGCCTATACTATATATATCTATGAGATGAACACCTTACCCATTGGCCTTCTTTCCTAAACCCACAGCCAGTTGAACAGTTTCCAAGGCCAGTGTCACCAGAGGCTCCACGGGCTAATGACAGACCCCCGACCACGAAGTGGGCTGATGTTTCTGTCAAGAAGCCCATCAGGCCAGTTACTGCACCCCCTCCAGTGAGTGAGAGAGTCACAGTGCTGCCGGGACTCCCTGCTACTGCAAGTCTGTGTATCGTTACTGTCTCTGCCAGAGAGTCTGTGTGCTTTTTTACATATGTGAATTTTATTTTATTACAGACAATTGAACCATTTAAAATGTTACCAACACAACCGTTGCCTCTAGTTGGTAATGACATCCCAGCCCCAGGACTGATTGGCCTCTCAGTGTTGAGGAACGGAAACAGACCAAAATCCGAGCCTCTTCAACTACAGGACACAGGACCCTCTGCTAAAGTAAGCCCCTTTATTAAAGCTGTCGATGCCATAGGGTTCTCTTGGAAGAGAGCGGGCTGTTGAAATTGCCATGTAAAAAAGGATGTGGAAGAAAGCAGGTTTCCTATTGACATTCCCCTGTCAAGCAATGTCTTCTCTTGGTGGCACCTGAAGAAGGCTCCACGGCCGAAACGTTGTGTTCTCTTTCTTCTTTTTTTCAGCATGGAATAAACCTATTACAATGTCTTCTCTTGTCTTCCTGGTCACTTTGCAGATAGACTGGCAGCTTCCAGGAGTGCCTATTCCTTCCCCCTCCTCCTGGCAAGAGGATGGCGAGGAAGATGAGCTGCATGTCTCCCAGGAGTCTTTCAGCAGCACGGACTCCTCTGAGGAGGGCTCATACATCCTGTGGGCTGAGGTCGGCTCAGAAGAAACAGAGCTGTGAAAGAAAACACGTGCCTTGAAACCATTTAATAAAAGAATCTCAAACTAAATGTGTATTCAGTTTTTTTTTTCATTATGAAACATCTCTCTGTAACTGTGTATTCACGCTGTTATTTATGCGTTTATTGTTGACTGAGAGCATCTTCAAGCTACTGAGGATCAAGTCATTTCATACAGGGACACATTTGGCTCTTCATCTCCAAGTGTTCCCTGATGATGGCGAAAACATTCTGTAATACCTCTGTAACACAGCAGGCGTATTTGACAAAATCCACAGACAGGGCTTGTGTATTCTTGGATAATCATGTTTATAACCAATAACACAAAAAACACAATTCCTTTTTTTCATTTGGGTTCAACGGTCATATAATTACCTCTGGCCTTCAGAGATCCTGTCAGTTACACATTGCTGCTACAGATTTTAATAGCTGATTGGACAGCACTTTGATTTAGGTATTGGGTAAGCTATATAAGAAAGGATCCTAGTTTTGTTTGAGGGGAAGGTTTTTGACTCTTTGTTTCTTTCTTTGTCATAGATCCCCTCTTCCTCACGAAGAGGAGGAAGAGTTTTCTGGCTGCACATTTCTGACTGTATTTCTTATTTTTGTTTCTAGAACATTAGAACTAGAACATAGACATTAGAACTGGAGGTTTTTTTAACCATTCTTACAGATCCAGGAATATCCTACAGCAACTGTACAAACACATAACAATGAAGCTGAATTATAAGAACTACTGAAATAATTATCTTTGAAATTGTAGTTTGTATTTCAGGGGATTCCACTGGCAGAAGAAAAGGCAATGATGCCTTGACACAGGAAATGATGTTTGCTGTGGAAGACTGAGCTTCTTCTGAACATGACAGTGGGTTACGCCATTGCTGTCACCTGTCTGACACGGCTTGCGGCTCTCAGGGAGGCCCTGGCCCTGTTGACAGGAGAGAGGGAGACATGGCCGGCTCCAGGCGTGAACGAGCTCCAGGCGTACCTGTCATTACTTGGGATGCCAGCTCAACTGGATCCATAGTTATTGCCAGAACTCTCTGCGTCTCTAAAATTCCTTCAGCAAGGAGGTGATCCAGCTGGTTCTCTTACAGGTGGGAATGCAGTATAGGATTAGGAGGACAGTCTTTCAGCAGCTGGTGTGATATCCAGGGAAGGAGCTAGGAATTATTCATGGAAGTACCTTTTATATGCAATTTGTAAATTACACAGTCCCTTCTTGCACAGTCCCTTCTTGTACACCTTTATTTCCCACACAGCAAACCTACTAAATTCCTACTAAAATTCACTTTTCTCGATTGTTCTGTTTCTCTCATAGAATTCTATGAAAAATATTTCCTTGTGTGAGTCATACCTGTGATTAGATTATCTAAAATTAGTGTGATTCTTCCCAGAATTATTTGAAATTTAACCTACCAGATGAAAGCTGCATTGGGAATTTGGTACAATAAAGAGTTCAGTTAACAGATGATTTTTACATCTCACTGGCAAAGACATTGTTAAAAATCCTGGGAAGAATGTTTTTATTCTTGATTTTCACTGTCAAATTAATCATATTTCCATCAGTTTTCTAAATTAATGGGGTAGGTACTTGCTTATATCAGTAACACTGATGAAAAGAAATGGAGTGTACTCCAGCATTATTGTTTCATCTTCTTGTTCCAGAATGAACTGAGACCTTTAGTCAACACCTTCAACAGGAACCTGACTAAACTTGTAATCTGCATTCTAGGTCAGCTACTTTTAATGTTTTCAGGCCAGGGCAATGGCCAAATTACTGAAACATTTTGACTTGGACTTGGGTTGAAGTAATAGCTGGAGATGATGACTATGGGAAATATGGAATATAGATCATTTGAAATAAAGTTCAGAAGTTTGATGTCTGCACTGAACTTACTGAAATTATTCCCATGGTGTACTTTAAGAAAAAAATAATACAAATTTATCATTCACATAAAGCAGTGTACAGCAACAGTCATCATCACATTTGCCAGTGATGCAGACATCTCTTTCATTCTCATTGGCTCTGGGGGAAGTTGTGAATCAAAACATCATTTGACTGCTCTTTAATTCTGTCAGCGATAGAGAATGGTGCTCTCACATCTGCAGCACAGAATGATTAGATCATTCAAACTACTTATAATGATATGACTCAGTTAAGACTCAGTTAACATACAACGTGTACAAAGCTGTGTACCCAGTAGCACTGGCTCTTCATCACATGCTGCTCTGCGGCCCTGGAAAAGGTCCTTTTAAGAATGGAACATGCCCAGACATCACTGAACTCCAGCCATGGCAGGTATGAATGACGTGTGTGGAGGTGAAATTTAATTTTAACCTTCAAAATAATTTATTTGTATTTAATTACCTCAAATGAATTTGTTTTAAAGCTCGTTCACTATCTCAAAGAAATGGATGGTAACACACCTGTAGGAGAAGAGATACATTTTGACATTCAGTATGAATGATTATCAACTGGCAAAGGCAGGTGGACGGGTTGGTAAAGTTTGTGAATGTTGGTCAGTTTGATGCATCAGATTGATCTGAGAATGAACTTAACATTGAGGAAGATGAACAGGTTTGGACTGGGGGTCAGCCAATTATTTTTGATGACTGAGAAATGTGTTTGTCAGTAGGAGATACATAAGCATAAGTAATTGGAGAGAGATTTATAATCATATCAAAGATGATATATGATCTAATGCTGAAATTCATGAGACTAAAAAATATTTTTGTGGGTTCTGAAGGATTATTTCAGGGACAACATGGCCAGTAAGTTTTGTACTGTATTTATTAATTTACAAGCTACATTTCAGTTGCAAAGATACAATTTGTGAGCTACATCAATAGTTCTCCCATACAGTGATTTATCATTTTTTCCACTATTGTTAGGAGCTGATTTTTAGAGATACACAGGATTATTCATCACCTGTTATAAATTTCCTTATTCACCACCTAAAGTTATTTGCATAGATTAATTGAGGCCAGGTACTGGCACCTAGTCCTAATGTATATTAAGTGTTCTAAGCATAACATCTATTACTATTATTTGAGTCCACATTTGAAACAAAGTCCATGTGTTTAATTTTTAGTGTTATTTGTTTTTTTATCATTATATAAACATATAGAGTATCTCGTATGTTGTGTTATTTTGTTTAGTGTGTCACTGTTAATAAAGGTTTATCTCAGTTTGCCTCTAATATATAACTTCTTTACCAAACATGTGCCAGAAAAAGACTTCAATTCCCTCTAATTTTATCACCCACTCGGGTGTATTCTTGGCATAATCTTTATAATTTGTTTATTATGATTGTTTAAATTTTTCATTAACCACCTCAATCTGTTTTCACTAATTCTCTTTTTTCTTAACCTTCTATCTGTAACAATATCATACATCAGAGAAGCACACTCTGTCGTTCTGATGAACTGTAAAGCGGACAACCAGAGAACCACAACTGTGCCACTGCCCAAGAAGATCAAGATAACTTGTTTAAACAATTACAGTGGTACTCACTTCAGTGGTCACGAAGTGTCTGGAAAGCTTAGTATTTTCATATATAAATTACACTATCCTACGCTCTTTTGACCCACTTGAGTTTGCTTACCGCGGAATAGGTCAGTTGATGATGCAATATTTCTAGCACTACATACTGCCTAGAACATTTAAACAGGCAGGCCATCTATGTTAGGATTCTGTTAATGGATTACAGCTCGGCCTTCAACACAATTATTCTCTTTAAACTTGTCCCAAAACTCAGAAATCAGGGCTTATGCAACTCTATCTGCAGCTGGATACTGGATTATCTGACAGGCAGACCTCAGGTGGTGAAAATTGGCAACAATATCTCCTCTACAGTGATCCGAAACACTAGACCATCCCAAGGCTGCTGTCTCAGTTCTAGGCTATACTCCTTATTCATCTATGAATGTATAGCCATTTACAGCAGCAACCAAATGTTTGCAGATGACACCACTGTTATTGGGCTGATCAACAAAAAGTCCACATACAGGAGTGAGGTGGAGCATCTTACAAGATGGTGCCTTGACAACAATCTGGCCCTGAATGTCAGCAAGACAAAATAACTCATTGTGGACTTCAGGAGACCCAGAGGGAGTCACGCTCCAATCAGCATCGATGGCACAGAAGTGGAAACTGTCAGCTGCTTCAGGTTTGAGGGCCTGCAGATCACCACCGACTTGGCTTGGCCTCACAACACTGTAGCCAGTCTGGAAAAGGCACAACAGCATCTGCACTTTCTGCAGAATTCCTCATGAACATTTACCATAGCACCATAAAAAGTGTCCTCACTAGTGGCATCACTGTGTGGTACAGCAATACTACAATGCACGAGATGCACTTCAAAGGATTGTGGCAATGGCACGCAGGTTTATAGGATGTCATATACCAATCAGTGAGACTCATGCCATCCACTGTCACAATAAAGCACAATCCTTCATTCAGGATCCCAACATTCCAGCCACAAACTGTTCTCCCCCTTGCGCTCTGACAAGTGGTACCACACTATTAAAGCAAGAAACACTAGACTCAAGACCAGCTTCTATCCCACTGCAGTACTTATCCGCAACAGCTAACTACAATGCCTCAGACTCAATATACATCTGCAGTATGCGTTTTTTGCATGGTCTACCATGTTGTTTCTCGCAAATACATATTTATGTTCCACAACATATTTATTGTTCCTGTTGTTATTATTTATTCAGTTTGTAATGTAATGTGTACATTGTGTGGTGTTGTCTGTGTATGTCCCGTGAGATCAGCGCGATTCAGAATTCCAATGGTGTACATATAGCAATAAACTATTCTTATTTACGCTGTTCTTCCAATTCCATCACATTTTCCTTGCTTGTGCACTACATTCTCTCAGACACCAGTACTGTGATAAGGGATGAGTTTTCTCAGGTGTGTTGAGGAGCTCCTGATAAATATCCCCGCAAATCTCCATCATACTGAAGTTTGATTGTTGCTTCTAGTTTACTGTAATTCCAGAGCGTACAGTTATTTTATGAGACATGATTGTGCAGATCTACGATAAGCGTAGGTACAAAAGAACACAATTCATACAGTTACAATAAAAAGATCACACCAATAAATGGAATGCTATATTATTCTTGTCTTGCATACGATACTGAATAAAATTTGCATTTCTTAATATAATCTATGTGAAACAAAAATTAAGCTTTAATTTTTATATTTTCATCTTTATCATTACAGGGGTGCGCAATACAAATGGGGGTACATTATGATTGGCTGCTAAGTGTAGAGCACACAGAAAATAAACATGGAGCTGCGATGTAGAGACACCAGTTCGCCCAGACAGAACATGGGAGAACATGCAAACTCCACACCAAGTGTGCTCAAGGCCATTGTGAGACACTGCAGGTATCACCACAACAAGGTGCCAAACCTCATTGCTCAGTTAAGCAGTACTAAGCGCAAATCTAAGTTATTGTATTCCTAAAACAGGAAACAAAACCAAAAACTGCTTCGCTTCCTTTTTTCTGAACCTCATGGCCTTGTGTGTCTCCTGTGGTGTAATCACACCTGGGAAAAATTAAAAAAACTGGAACTGGAAAGACAAGACCTCAGCTACAGTGACCTCCCACTCCTGCCACCTCAACTTCTACAGGTAAGGAGCTTTTTCTATTAGTCTGAAAGACAACAGTCCTTTTAGAAGACTGCTGATAACAGATCTGACTTTGGTATGTTTACCCAGGGGTAACAGAAAATAAAATGTGACTTAGTGTGTCATCTGCATCAACCCATTTACATTCTGAAAAGTGGGGTTCAGGAGAGAAGCCGGGTGTGAAGCACCTCACAGGAATTTATCTGAATATTGCCAGTCTGTTTCTTGATGATCATCTGAATTACAGATTCTGATGTGATGTGAAGACACCCCCCAGCCCCCTCCCAGTTTCAGGGTCTGAAGACGAAGGTGGATGTGATTCGAACAAGCAAGTGGAACCGACTGGGACTCAGCTCAACAACTCCAGCGACCGAAATCTGGGTGAAAGCCGTGGCCCCACTCCAGTGACAGACCTTGTCTCTGCAGGACATGAAGACCCTGAGAAACAACATACAACTGTGAGTCACATGGACACTGTGTGAACATTGCAGGTGTGATCCAAGCACCCTGAGAAACTAACAGGGTAACAATTAGAAAGTAAGAGGTATTTAAATTTGGAGAAAAATTCTTTATACAATGAGTTGTAGGTTCCTGATGCAGGCTCCTCAGCTACTTTGTTCATCCAGAAACTCTGCGACCTTTTAAGAAATGATTGGATTTGAAAAATTACACTTTAAATCCACAAATAGGTTTCCGAACCACCAAGGCTCCTAGTGCTTGCAACTTTTACTATGTTCTTAATATGTCCCTTAATGGTTTTTACTCCAGACTCCAATTTGCTTCAAGTCAGTGCTCAAACTAAAAGGTAGAAAACTGGCAAGAGCTGCCCCGATGAGGTCAACACTAGTGATGTTCTATTTGATTGCACATTGCTTTAGAAATTGGCTTTGTAAAGGACAAACTTTGTCTTGAACACTTAAAGCTCTTGATGAAACAAGGGTTCATATGAACACCTAGAGAATAAATAAAAAACATGCCTATACTATATATATCTTTGAGATGTACACCTTACCCATTGGCCTTCTTTCCTAAACCCACAGCCAGTTGAACAGTTTCCAAGGCCAGTGTCGCCAGAGGCTCCACGGGCTAATGAGAGACCCCCGACCACGAAGTGGGCAGATGTTCCTGTCAAGAAGCCCATCAGACCAGTTACTGCACCCCCTCCAGTGAGTGAGAGTCACAGTGCTGCCGGGACTCCCTGCTACTGCAAGTCCTTGTATCGGCACTGTCTCTGCCGGCACTATCTGGCACTGATCCTGTAAGCTACACCGTTTGCTTTGTTACATATATTAAATACATATACACATTTTTAAATTACAGTCAAACCCTTTAAATATTTTTAAATTACAGACAATCGAACCTTTTAAAATGTTACTAATGCAACAGTTCCCTCTGGTTGGTGAAGAAATCCCAGCCCCAGGAATTATTGGCCTCCCAGCTGTGAGGAACAGAAACTGACCAAATTCCGAGCCTCCTCGACTACAGGATACAGGAGCCTCTGCTAAAGTAAACCCCTTTATTAAAGCTGTCGATGCCATAGGGTTCTCTTCGAAGAGAGCTGAGTGTCTTTTTTCATACAGGAGTATGCAGGTGGTATATATCTGTGCTCTCTTGACAAGCCTAAATGTTCATCTGAGTGGCAGCACAAATTTCAATTGTTTAGTCAACATGGCCTTCACAGATCACCGTTAGAATCTGGCATTTGCAAATATAATGGCACCTACATGGAGCAATTTCCATGATATGAAATGATATGAGATGTCAACTGAAATAAGTTTCTTGTCAGTGTGGTTTCCTATGCTGGAAATACTTAACAAGGCTGGTTTCCCATTACTACTTCTCTAGTTTTTAACTTTTCCAAGTAAAAAAGGATCTTGAAAAAAGCAGGTTTCCTATTGACATTCCCCTGTCAAGCGATGTCTTCTCTTGTCTTCCTGGTCACTTTGCAGATAGACTGGCAGCTTCCAGGAGTGCCCATTCCTTCCACCTCCTCCTGGCAAGAGGATGGCGAGGAAGATGCTGACAGTGAGAAGGTGAACATGGTTTTGAGTTCTCAGACACATGAAGAGCTGCGTGTCTCCCAGGAGTCTCTCAGCAGCACGGACTCCTCTGAGGAGGGCTCGTACATCCTGTGGGCTGAAGTCGGCTCAGAGGAAACAGAGCTGTGAAAGAAAAACACGTGCTTTGAAAACAGTCAATAAAAGCATTTCAAACTAAATCTATATTCATGTTTTTTTTCATTATGAAGCACCTCTAAGAAACTATGTATTCACACTTTTATTTCCATGTGATTTTTTTACTGACAGTATCTTCTAGCTGATGATGATGAAGTAGGTACCATAGCTGTGTCTTATCTTTTCCTTTCAACATGGAATGAACCTTTACTTTTTAACTGTATTGTATTACTTTTATGAGAAGCATGGCTGATTACACAAATGAGTAACAAATAACATATGCTTACTTTATTTTATTATGATATTTGTTAGTGCTTTTGTATTTTCTTTTTATTTTGCTTTTAACAGTAACAAGTCAGTTTATAGCATTACCTCATTCAAAATCAAATGCAATCATTAGCCATTAATGCAAAAGGAAATTAATTACATAATGATATGCTATGGCATATAGGTGAAAAAATTGCACAGCCCTCCAATACTAATATAATTTTAAAAGGAAAAAAAAACAATTAATAAATGAAATAAGAAAGGTGATTTTCAATAGTCCAAAGTGGTGAGCAAATCTTCCAAACGTGCACAGAACTCGAGTGAAGACCATACACTGTATGTCAGTTTTTCCAGAGGCAGAAATGTAGAGACAAGAGAGCCACATTTCAACAGTTGGTACGTTGACAGACCATTGCAGAACAAGCACAAAAAATAGACATTCTGAATCTGAATGTCACATTTGACTGTATAATCACCGTGTAGAAGATACAATTATGCAGACATTGTAAAATCTTTACCCAAGATTTTTTTAATGACAGAATGTACATTATTCCAGTTTTGTTTAATTTTATCACATTGCCAGAATAGATGAATAAAGGTACCCATCTAAGAGTGAAGCTTAAAACACTGATTCGATCTACCCGAGTATATCTTTTGCAAACGGACTGGGGTTCGATAAAATTTGTTAAGACATTTAAAATTAAGCTCCTCTATGGTAAGGGAAGAGCACTTTGGATAAAGCTTTTCACAAATTGATAGCCAGTCCTCCTCAGGAAATGAGTGCCTCCTGTCTCGCTCCCAGATAGTTTTCAAGGTTGTATATGAAGACATACAATTATTAACTAATATATATTATATAACTTTGATAACATTCGCCTAGGTGTACCAGGCGTTTTTTATTCCGCCTCAGCCAAGATTTTTTCAACCTCAGAGAGAACGAATCTCAATCTATTTTCTTTCATAGGAGACAAAATATAATGCCGTATTTGAAGACATTTGTAAAACCCAGATGTGGGAATATGACATTCAGCTTTGATGTGATCAAAAGATTTCAACATTTCTTGTAAGAATAAACAGGAAAGGTCAAAAATCCAATTTCTGGTCCCGTCTAAAAGTCCTATATTTCTCATCTATGGAGTGAAATCAGGATTGAATGTGATAGGTGATAACAGAGATGGACAAGTGGGTATATTAAGTTAAGATCTGACCAGGAAAGTACTGTGTACTACAAATGTATCTGATAGATTTCTCAATAGACTAACATTGCTAATAAAGGGTAGAGATTGTATGGGCAACGGCCGACGGCAGGTGGAGCTACGCGCCGGTTGGAGTATTCTCAGTCGCATTTAATGGCAACGTCAGCTCAAAGATTTGGTTCAAACCACCAAATGGCGACGGGCGTGCCGACAAGCGGACCCTGCTGATGCGGGATTAACGCTAGGATGAGAGAGAAAGATTGTATGGGCAACGGATGACACACTACTGATTCCATATTAACCCAAAGCCCATCACGCCCTTTAGAACACCAACCAAACTTATGCTTTATTTGAGCAGACTAATAATAAAACTGAAATACAGGAACCCCAGCACCTCCCTTTCTCCCTGGTTTTAATAATTGTGTAAACTTGACCCTTGTTTTTTTTTATTATTCCAAATAAACTGATATATGTTCATATTTAATTCTTTGAATAATGAATTAGGCAGGTGGCAAGGAAGAGACTGAAACAGATAAATCAACTGAGGAAGAATATTCATCCTGACAACATTTATCCTCCCAAAAAAGGAAACTGGAAGAGGGCTCAATGTGGTTAAAACATGCTTAACGTTCTTATTAGAGTGGTGTAGTTTTTACTAAAAAGACTACATAGACTTGAACTGATAAAAATGCCAAGATATGTAAATCCATCTTTTACTAGATGGAAGGGGGATAAGATTCTAATATTAGCACTTGGGGCAATATTCATGGCCAAGGCCTGTGATTTTGAGAGGTTAATTTTGTAACCAGAAACATTGCTACGCTGTGAAATATATTCCAAGACTGCAGGAATTGATTGTTCTGGTTTAGTTATATATAAAAGATTATCACTGGCATAAAGGGGGGGTTTAGACAAACGTGTTCATCCTTATGGCCCCTGGCACATGGTTCTATAACCAATGCAAAAATAAGAGGGGTGAGAGGGCACAACCCTGTCTCCAACCCCTGCCAATCTGGAATCTGTTTGATAAAGACCATTTGTGGTCACCACATCTTAGGGATTGGAGTATAGTAGTTTGATTAAATTAATACATTTTGGGCCCAAACTAAACTTTTCTATAATAGTAAACAGAAAATGTCATTCCACTCTATCAAATGCATTTTTCAGCATCAAAAGAGACTAATAACGTGGGTTCTTCATTCCCATTGGCCAGATCACTAATGTTAAATAACCGACGCAAACTGAACTATATCTGGGTTTTACAAACCCTGTCTGATCAGGTTAAATAATGTTTGGTAACATGTTTTCTAATCTCTGAGCAAGAACCCTCGCCAATATCTTACGATCAGAGCTCAATAAACGTACAGGCCTATAGGATGCACAATCATGTGCATCCTTATCCTTTTTCAAAATGCAAGCAGATAGAGGCTTAACAGATATTGAGCCTTGATCCAGTAAAGTATGGAAAACGCATCAAGATCTGGTGCAGTTCAGACCAAATTTTGTTGTAAAATTCCAGAGGGCATCCGTCCAGACCAAGTGACTTGTCCAAGGGCATACTGTAGATAAAATTGCATTCAGAACCTCTT
This sequence comes from Lepisosteus oculatus, assembly GCF_040954835.1. NCBI lineage: Eukaryota > Metazoa > Chordata > Actinopteri > Semionotiformes > Lepisosteidae > Lepisosteus > Lepisosteus oculatus. Next base: position 43,381,995 of record NC_090697.1, on the reverse strand, counting down.
CAGGGGAAAAAGATGCATTAAGAGCGTTCCTATCATCCCCAGAAACTGTAGGGAGTGATATCTTATCCAGGTATGAGACAATATCAACCTGTGACACATTATTTTGTGACTTGTAAAGTGCCTTACAGAAATCTCTAAATATAGTATTAATTAACCTGGGATCATATGTAACCGTCTATTAACCTTACAGAAACAGTAAACGCTAATTGTATATGAGAATGATCAGATAGGACAACGGAACTATATGACAGGATAAAACATTATGAGCATATGAACTGAGTTTCAGGGATAGTTGAGGATATGTCTAGATTGAGATCTAAAATACATCTGAATACCAACACCTTTGTAGTGGTTAAATAACAGCACTGCATCAGCCATAAAGTTGAAAGAATCTTCATTAGGAGCAGAAATATTGAGGACAAAGGGATATTGTCCAAATATAGAACCTGATATTGAAACAAATTTGCCTAATTAGGCCGTTAATGCGTTGCTAAAAAATAAATCGGATATGTTTATTTATAAGAATGGCCGTGCTTCTTTTACGTGAATTAAAAGATGAAAAATAAACCTGCCCCACCCAATCTTTTTTTTAGTTCCAAATGCTCGATTTCAGCTAAAGGCCTTTCTTGAACTATAACCATGTGCTTTCGTTCCTTTTTTAAAAATGTTAGCATTTTCTACCGTTTAATAACATACCCTATTCTATTAGCATAAAAACCTTAAGTGGACTGGTCATTGATCATTATAGAAAACTCAGAAATGTTCACAAGGTTTATGCTATAAATTCACTTAAAGGCTTCAATGATGCTGCAACCATAAGAAGAGAATAACGTTTTAAGGAAAGAAAAATAACCCCCACCCCGAGCCCCGTCACCAATCGACTGGACACGCACGATCTAAAAAAGGTCACTAAACCCAACTAATGCAGCAAACTTAACAGAAATGTGAACAGCGCATATTCACAACTTGCGGGAAAACACAACGAAAAAAACGGCAAAAGATCAACCCACTCCACCCCTCCCGCCATAAAAACAGACCAGGCTCCAAATAACCCTTAAATACTGAAAAAATATTTAACGAACGTAACAGGGGTCCGAGTCTATTTTTTTCCTCCGTTTACCTTAATCCACCGATTCTTGAAAATGAAGAATTAAGTATTTTATATTGTCCATAAAGTCTTTCGCAGAGGCTGGCGAGGTGAATAAATGTAACTTTCCGTTATGAATACAGCGTAGTTCAGCCAGATCAGCAAATCCGCGGCACAACCCGGAGGACATCCTCATCAGGAAAGCGAAGAAATCGCACCAACGCCGTACCAGACCGGCTGTTGGGAAATGGAGCAGGACTGAGTTACTGTATCTGTGAGCTCGTTCAACGTCCAAACTTTTATCCGAGGGAAGGTCCAGCCATTTTAGTAGCTTGAATTGAAGAAATCGGGCAAGTGGTGTGGAGCCCCCCGACATCTCCGGTAGGCCTAGGATTTTCAGGTTTTTCTGCCGTCCCGTTTTCCAGGTCGTCAATTTTGTCTTGCATCAGTTTGATTTTCTGGCTCGTGTATTTCGGTTGGCTTTCTTGGGTTCGTCCAGGATCTTCCACTGTGGAAATGCGCGCGCCTGAGCTGAGGTTTATATTTAAATGAAATATCAATTGCAGTTATTCCCGGACCTGTATGGATGGGGAATAATCCTCCAATTGAAATGTCTCCTTTTTATGTATATCTGTATGTATTTTTTTAAAGATCATCTGCCCTGAAGCCAATTGGAGGTTTATTCCCTAACTCTTTAACTTATTACATTAATATGACTCAGTTAAGAGTAACATACAACGTGTACAAAGCAGTGTACCCAATACCACTGGCTCTTTAGACATGCAGCTCTGAAGCCCTGGAAAAGGTCCTTTTGAGAATGGAACATGCCCAGACATCACTGAACTCCAGCCATGGCAGGAATGAATAAGGTGTGTGGAGCAGAAATTTCATTTAACCTTCAAAATATTTTACTTGTATTTAGTTAGCTCCAATGAATTTGTTTTAAAGCTTGTTCACTATCTCAAGGAGGTGGATTTTAACATACCGGTAGGAGAGAAGGTACATTTTGACAAAAATGGAGATCCAGCAGCAGATTTGATACATCTGAGAATGAATTTAACTTTGTGGAAGATAAACTGATTTGGACTGAAGGTCAGCGTGAGGTGAGCAGATATTTCTGATTACAGAAAAATATTTTTGTCCAATAGGAGCTTCATAAACATAAGCAACTGGAGAGATTTGTAATCATATCAAATGTAACAATTCATTAGACTGAAAAATAGTTTTGCGGGATCTCAAGGATTTTTGGAGATACGATTTGTAAATTTCCTTATTCACCACATAAAGTTATTTGGATAGATTAACCGAGGCCAGGTATTGCCACTTATATTTGCATATAAGCATAGCATCTATTATTATTTGAGTCCACTATTGAAACAAAGTACATTTGTTTATTTATTAGTGTTATTTGTTTTTTTATCATTTAAACATAAAGCTTAGAGAGAGGGGAAAAGAACAGAGAAGAGAGAAAAAGGGAAACAGGGGAGGCGAGAGATCCTGGTTCAAATCAACCATAAAAACTAAATTCTAGTAAAGTACTTGACTCGTAAGATAATTCCGATTTCCTGTATAAAGAATCCCACAACCATTGTGCAGCATCCACCTGGATGATGCAACAGCAGCATCCACCTGGATGATGCAACAGCAGCCATAGTGCAACAGAACGCTTACCACACATCATCTATCAGTGGGGAGGAGAGCAGAGTAATGTCCATATTAAATAGTCCATATTTATATTTTCATCTTTATCATTACAGGAGTGTGACAATACAAGTGGGGCTGCAGAGTAATGTAGCCAATTCATAGAGGGGGATTTTTAGGAGGCAAATAGGAAATTTGGCCCTCACACCAGGGTTACACCCCTACTCTTTTTGAGAAACACCCTGGGATTTTTAATGACCACAGAGAGTCAGGACCTCAGTTTTATGTCTCATCCAAAGGACAGCACCTGTTTACAGTATAGTGTCCCCGTCACTATACTGGGGCATTAGGACCTACACAGATCACAGGGTGAGCACCCCCTGCTGGCCCCACTAACTCCTCTTCCAGCAGCAACCTTGGTTTTTCCCAGGAGGTCTCCCATCAAGGTACTGACCAGGCTCACACCTGCTTAGCTTCAGGGAGGGTTGCCAGTTGTGAGTTGCAGGGTGATATGGCTGCTGGCTAAAAACACTCTCTCCTTGTCAGTAGCTGCAATGTTTTCTAGAATAGGGGGAAAGGGTCCCATTCATTTTGTAGTATCCAGATTTAGAGAGATTTAAAGATTTAAGTCTAGGCCCCTGTAAATGTGTAGTTTAGAAGGGTTATCTCTTTTGTTGATACAGTATATGCAGGTCTTATATAGGATTATCAAATTCTTGGTAGCAGTCTGTTTTAGTTTTCTGGTGAGTCAGGATATAGGTCTCTGAGTATGTTGTGTTATTTTGTTTAGTGTGTCATTATTAATAAATGTTGATCTCAGTTTGCCTCTGATTTAATAACTGGTATCCAAAGTTTAATATGTATTTTTAAAATAAAATATATTAAATATTAGTTCTTCCAGTTCCATCACATTTTCCATGCTTGTGCACTACATTCTCTCAGACACCAGCGCTGTGTGCTCAGGTGTGTTGAAAAGCTTCTGCTCCTTCTGACTCTCTGCAGGGTGGAAAGATGTCAGAGGCCAGTAGGACCCAAAGAGAGGAATCTGGAGAAGTAACGATAAATATTCCCAAAAATTTCCATCATAGTTTATTTGTTGTTTCTACTTTACTGAAACTAAGGAACGTACAATGATTTTATAAGCCGTGATTTTCTGTGACCTCTTGTGCAGATCTACAATAAGTGTAAGTACAAAAGAACACGGTCGAATCAGTTACACAAAATGGTTACACTGATAAATGGACTGCTATATTATTCCTGCCTTGCATCTGATACTTCGTAAAAGTAGCATTTCTTTATATGATCTCATAATGTGAAACAAACATCAGTCGTCCATATTTATATTTTCATCTTTATCATTACAGGAGTGTGACAATACAAGTGGGGCTACAGTATGATTGTCTGCTAAGTGTAGAGCACACAAAAAAACATGGAGCGGTGATGTAGAGACACCAGTTCGCCCAGACAGAACATGGGAGAACATGCAAACTCCACACCAAGTGTGCTCCAGGCCATTGTGAGACACTGCACGAATCCCCACAACAAGGTGCCAACTGTGATAGCTCAGTTAAGCAGTGTTAAGCACAGATCTGTTATTGAAAGGCTGTTGAATATTGTATATTGAAAGGGTTGATGCAGACAGTGAACAGTGATAAAAACAGTTTTATGTGGTGAGTTCTGACCTCACACTAATGCTTGGCAATATGAACGGATCAGAATGTTATTCCAGGTGACAGTGGAATTCGTACACTGTCACAAGCCTATAAAAGGGGTTCACCCTCTTACATGTGAAGATTGGTCACATTTAATTGTGGACACCCCTGCATGTACTGTACCTTCATCTGCCTTGCTTAGTAGATCTTTCATTAGCTTCTTTGCTCTATGGGTCAATGTCAGAGTGATCCAAGGGGGTCACAGGCCTGGAAGGCCAGAAGCCTGTTCCTGTTCCTGTTCCTGTTTTTAATCGTCTGTCTCGGATGGATCACCTGGCCTTGGACTTTAGCCCTGTTTTTGAATTTCTCTTTGGACTCATCCCTGGATTGTTTGCCTCGGTCACACCTCCCCAGAACACCAACACTCCTTGGACACGCCCCCCTGTTTTTATTCCCGTTTCCTGCATGCCTTTTTTCCCTGTTTCCTCACTCAACCCCGGATCGTGTCGTCTGCGTAGGGACCAGAAAGAACGCTTCGTGACAGAAAAAGGCATCCAGGAAACAGGAAACAAGAACAGAAACTGCTTTACTTGTTTCTGAACCTCCTGGCCTTGTGTGTCTGCTGCGGTGGAGTCACACCTGAGAAAAATTCCAGAACCTGCGACAGCAAAGACAAGACCTCAGCTCCAGTGACCCCCCCCACTCCTGCCACCTCAACTTCTACAAGTAAGGAGCTTCTTCTATTAGCCTAAGAGACAACAGTCCTTTTACAAGACTGCTGAAAACAGATCTGACTTTGGTATGTTTACCCAAGAGTAAGAGAAAATAAAATGTGCCTTAGTGTGTCATCTGCATCAACCCGTTTACATTCTGAAAAATGGGGTTCAGGAGACAATTTGGGTGTGAAGCACCTCACAGGAATTTATCTGAATATTTCCAGTCTGTTTCTTGATGGTCATCTGAATTACAGACTCTGATGTAAAGACACCCCCCAGCCCCCTCCAAGTCTCACAGTCTGAGGACTGTGATTTGAACGATGGATGTGATTCGAACAAGCAAGCGGAACCGACTGTGATTCAGCCTAACGATTCCAGCTGCAAAAATCTGTGGAAAAGCCACAAGCCCACTCCAGTGACAGACCCTGTCTCTGCAGTACATGAAGACCCTGAAAAAGGACACACAACTGTGAGTCACATGGACACTGCGTGAACATTGTAGGTTTGATCCAAGAACCCTTAGATCCTATGGGGGTAGAAAAGGGTCAGAATTAGAAACTAAAGGTATTGTACTTAGGAGGGAGTTTAGGAAAAGCTTCTTTATACAATAGGTTGTGGGTTTCTGATGCAGGCTTCTCCATGACTGAAGCTGAAAGATAGAAATTTGGCAAGAGCTGCCCCGATGATGTCAATACCAGTAATGTTCTATATTATTCCATATTGTTTTAGAAATTGGCTATGTAAAGCATAAACCCTGCCTTGAACACTTAAAGCTCTTGAGGAAACAAGGGTTCATACGAACAGCTAAAGCATAAATAAAGAACATGTACATACTGAATATCTATATGATGTACACCTTATTCATTGGCCTTCTTTCCTAAACCCACAGCCGGTTGAACAGTTTCCAGGGCCAGTGTCACCAGAGGCTCCACGGGCTAATGAGAGACCCCCAACCACGAAGTGGGCTGATGTTCCTGTCAAGAAGCCCATCAGACCAGTTACTGCACCCCCTCCAGTGAGTGAGAGAGTCACAGTGCTGCCTGGACTCCCTGCTACTGCAAGTCCTTATATCGGCACTGTCTCTACCAGAGATCCTGTAATCTACACCGTTTGCTTCTTTACATAGGTTAAACATATATATATTACAGACAATCAAACCTTTTAAAATATTACCAATGCAACAGTTGGTTCTGGTTGGTGAAGAAATTCCAGCCCCAGGACTTATTGGCCTCCCAGTGGTGAGGAGCACAAAAAGACCGAGTTCCAGACCTCCTCGACTACAGGACACAGGACCCTCTGCTAAAGTAAACACCTTTATTAAAGCTGTCTATGCCATAGGGTTCTCCTGGAAGAGAGCAGACTTTTGAAAATGCCATGTAAAAAAGATGCGGAAGAAAGCAGGTTTCCTATTGGCATTCCCCTGTCAAGCGAGGTCCTCTCTTGTCTTCCTGGTCACTTTGCAGATAGACTGGCAGCTTCCAGGAGTGCCCATTCCTTCCCCCACCTCCTGGCAAGAGGATGGCGAGGAAGATGCTGACAGTGAGAAGGTGAACATGGTTTCGAGTTCTCAGACACAAGAAGAGCTTCGTGTCTCCCAGAAGTCTCTCAGCAGCACGGACTCTTCTGAGGAGGGCTCATACGTCCTGTGGGCTGATGTCAACTCAGAGGAAACAGAGCTGTGAAAGAAACACGTGTTTTGAAAATAGTCAATAAAAGCATCTCAAAAGAAATGCGGATTCACTTTTTTTTTCCCATTATGAAATATCTCTAAGAAACTATGTATTTTCACTTATTTCCATGTGAATTTTCTACTGACAGTATCTTCTAGCTGATGTTGATCAAGTATGTACAGTACTATAGCTGTGTCTTATCTTTTCCTTTCAGCATGGAATGAACCTTTACTTTTTAATCATATTTTATTACTTCATGAGAAGCATTGCTGAATACACATATTGGGAACAAATAAAATGCTTTCATCATTTTAGTATGATTTTTGTTGGAGTGTTCTCTTAATACTATCATTTCATACAGGGACACATTTGGCTCTTCATCTCCAAGTGTTCCCTGATGACAGAGACAGCATTTTGTAGTACCTCTGTAACACAGCAGGCGTATTTGACAGAATCCACAGACAGGGCTTGTGTATACTTTTTTTAATCAAGTTTACAACCAATAACACAAAAAAGACAAATCTTTGTTTTTGTTTGGGTTCAACGGACAAAAAATTACCTCTGACCTTCAGAGATCCTGTCAGTTACACATTGTTGCTACAGATTTTAATTGTAGACTGCATTTTGATTTAGGTTGAAGGTAAGCTATATAAGAAAGGATCCTAGTTTTGTTTGAAGAGAAAGCTCTTTTTCTTTTGTGTCTGACCCTCCATCTCTTGATTTGTCACAGATCCCCTCTTCCTCACAAAGATGAGGAAAGGTTTTCTGGCTATACGTTTCTGGCTGTATTTCTCATTTTTGTTTTAAGAACATTGTATCAAGCAAAAGAATCCACATGTGAGCGGGGAGATTATCTTTAAAATGTATAAAAAGTAGAAAATACAACTAGAGGTTTATTCCCCATCCATTGAGATCCAGGAACAACTGCACTTGAATATATACCTCAGTTCTATAAATGTGAAAGTTAAGTTGTGCCTAAGATTGTATATATTAATATCTCCGGGTGCATAAAGCTATTTAAAATTAAAATTAGAAAAACAAGTCAAACATAAAAAATAATGTTTTACAGGTTAATTTAAGGCACTGCATAATTTCCAAAGAAAAATAAATACATAAATTAAAAGAGGCTATAACTTTGTAAGAAAGTGATCTGTAAAATTACATATACAGTATGTGAACTCAAAAACCGGTGTGATATCCAGGGAAGGAGCTATGAATTATTCAAGGAAGTCACCTTTGTTAAGTTTGTAAGTTACACAGTTCCTTCTTTTTTCACCTTTATTTATAAACCAGCAAATTTTACTGAAATTTACTTTTCTTTATTATATTGTTTCTCTCATAGAATTCTATGAAAATGATTTGCTTATGTGATGTATTACTGTGATTAGTTGTTCTAAAATTAATGTGATTTGAAATTCAATCTACTAGATGGAAACTGCACTAGGAATTTGGTATGATAAAGAGTTAAGAAAGGAGATGATTTTCACAGCTCACATAGTTAAAAATCCTGTAACAAATATGTTTTAATTTTTGTTTTTCATTGCCAAATTAAGCATATTTCCATCATTTTTCTAAATTAATTCAGTAGGTCCCTGCTTACAGTGCCTTGCGAAAGTATTCGGCCCCCTTGAACTTTTCAACCTTTTGCCACATTTCAGGCTTCAAACATAAAGATATACATTTTTTATTTTATGTGAAGAATCACCAACAAGTGGGACACAATTGTGAAGTGGAACGAAATCTATTGGATTTTTGAAACTTTTTTAACTAATAAAAAAATGAAAAGTGGGGCGTGCAAAATTATTCGGCCCCCTTGCGTTAATACTTTGTAGAGCCACCTTTTGCTGCGATTACAGCTGCAAGTCGCTTGGGGTATGTCTCTATCAGTTTTGCACATCGAGAGACTGAAATTCTTGCCCATTCTTCCTTGCAAAACAGCTCGAGCTCAGTGAGGTTGGATGGAGAGCGTTTGTGAACAGCAGTTTTCAGCTCTTTCCACAGATTCTCGATTGGATTCAGGTCTGGACTTTGACTTGGCCATTCAAACACCTGGATACGTTTATTTGTGAACCATTCCTTTGTAGATTTTGCTGTATGTTTGGGATCATTGTCTTGTTGGAAGATAAATCTCCGTCCCAGTTTCAGGTCTTTTGCAGACTCCAACAGGTTTTCATCCAGAATGGTCCTGTATTTGGCTGCATCCATCTTCCCCTCAATTTTAACCATCTTCCCTGTCCCTGCTGAAGAAAAGCAGGCCCAAACCATGATGCTGCCACCACCATGTTTGACAGTGGGGATGGTGTGTTGAGGGTGATGAGCTGTGTTGCTTTTATGCAAAACATATTGTTTTGCATTGTGGCCAAAAAGTTCGATTTTGGTTTCATCTGACCAGAGCACCTTCTTCCACATGTTTGGGGTGTCTCCCAGGTGGCTTGTGGCAAACTTTAGACGAGACTTTTTATGGATATCTTTGAGAAATGGCTTTCTTCTTGCCACTCTTCCATAAAGGCCAGATTTGTGCAGTGTAAGACTGATTGTTGTCCTATGGACAGACTCTCCCACCTCAGCTGTAGTTCTCTGCAGTTCATCCAGAGTGATCATGGGCCTCTTGGCTGCATCTCTGATCAGTCTTCTCCTTGTCTGAGCTGAAAGTTTAGAGGGACGGCCAGGTCTTGGTAGATTTGCAGTGGTCTGATACTCCTTCCATTTCAAGATGATCGCTTGCACAGTGCTCCTTGGGATGTTTGAAGTTTGGGAAATCTTTTTGTATCCAAATCCGGCTTTAAACTTCTCCACAACAGTATTACGGACCTGCCTGGTGTGTTCCTTGGTCTTCATGATGCTCTCTGCGCTTTCAACAGAACCTTGAGACTATCACAGAGCAGATGCATTTATACAGAGACTTGATTACACACAGGTGGATTCTATTTATCACCATCAGTCATTTAGGACAACATTGGATCATTCAGAGATCCTCGCTGAACTTCTGGAGTGAGTTTGCTGCACTGAAAGTAAAGGGGCCGAATAATTTTGCACGCCCCACTTTTCATTTTTTTATTAGTTAAAAAAGTTTCAAAAATCCAATAGATTTCGTTCCACTTCACAATTGTGTCCCACTTGTTGGTGATTCTTCACATAAAATAAAAAATTTATATCTTTATGTTTGAAGCCTGAAATGTGGCAAAAGGTTGAAAAGTTCAAGGGGGCCGAATACTTTCGCAAGGCACTGTATATGAGTAAAACCGATTACAAGGTAATCAGTTCCAACGTTATTGTTTCTCTTCTTGAGAGAGACAAAGTCAACACTTTTAACAAGTGACTAAGCAAAGTGACTAAATTCTTTATCTGTATTACAGGTTAGCTACTTTGGTTAGAGTGCAAGTCTTAGTTACAAAAACAAATTCCCAACACAAACAGTTCCAAGTGATTATTTTCAGGCCAGGGCAATGACCAAATTACTAAAACAGTTTTGGTTGGAAATATTGAATAGAGATCATTTGAAATGAAGTTTAAAGGTTTGATATCTGGATTGAATTTACTGAAATTATTCCCATGGTGCACTTTAAGAAAAAAAACATGCAAATGTATCATTCGCATAAAGCAGTGTACAGCAACAGTTGTCATCTCTTTTGCCAGTGATGAAGATATCTCTTTCATTCTCATTGGTTCTGGAGGAAGTTGTGAATCACATCACTGATCTTGCCACAGAAATTTGGATTACATCTTCACTGGTTACAACCCCAAGGAATTTACACTCCTTGGAAGGGACTATAGGTTTTTCCCTGCACAGTGCTCAGATCAAAAGACTCAAGTCCTCCCTGGAAAGATTTCATCCTGTTTCATCCTACTGAGCCATTCATTGCTGAATTTGGAAAACAACATTTGGCTGCTCTTTAGGTCCATTGGCAATAGAGAATGATGCTCTCACATCTCCTGCACAGAATTATTATGATTATATATGATTAGATAACTAACTACTTACAATTATGTGACTCAGTTATCACATCACTGAACACCAGCCATGGCTGGAGGTATGAATGAGGTGTATGGAGTAGAAATTTCATGTTAAGCTTCAAAATACTTTATTTGTATTTAATATGCTCCAAACGATTTGTTTTAAAGCTTGTTCACTATCTCAAGGATGTGGACGGTAACACACCTGTAGGAGAGAAGATATTTTGACAAAAATGGAGATCCGCAGCATCATATGATAATGCTGAAATTCATGAGACTGAAAAATATTTTTACATTCCTTTTAAGATATGAAATGTAAATTAAATAAGAATGGAAAAGGGCAGTGTTTCTCATACAGTTTATGAGTACTTCCCCCTATAATGTAGCAGGTAGCAGATAAATGCATAAGATGAGTCACTATTTTAAAAAAGTGATTCTATATTAAGCCTTCTTAATTGATATCAATCCTGTGGAAACAAAATTAAGATTTACTCCTTTTATAATGCTGGTATCACAGTAACAGCATGTAGATAACAGTGAAAATCTCTGCCTGAGTTTAAAAAGACTTCGGCTTCTCCTCACAGGTTCCTCAGTCAGTGTGTATCTGAGTAACCTGTCTCCCAGGAACATGGGAAGTTGCTTAGAAATATTAAAATTCCATGATGTTATAGTGATCCTCCCTTTTTCCCCATAAGACTGTGTTGACAGGAGCAGGAGACAGCAGGATTGTAAGGTTACTAGGTATCTTTGCCCTTAGCAATGAACTGGTGTGTGCTCTTCACCGAGAGATAGAGGGGCAGGAAGTGAGTGTGTGGGGGTAAAAAAAGGGAAATGGTCAAAGAACAGTCCTGGTCATGTTGTTGATTAAATTCAATAATCATGCTGTGTGCGATCGGAAGATTAAATGACATTCCAGACCAGAATCTTTTTGTGATGGCGTTGTACTAAGGGCTGCTGGGGGTTGATGCTATCCATCGTGATATAAGCATCATGATATGAAAATCGTACTGGCATATATTTTTATCCTTAAAAGAGATTTTTCCGCTGCTCAGAAGTTTGGTGCTGGTGGCTGGGGAAAAGGGAGAGATTTTGAATGCTACTGCTCATGAGGTGAAAGTCTTAATGTGTGGTACTTTTAAATTTCTTTTGGGGATCCCTTGGTTTAACTTAAAAGAGGGGTATCATCAATAGTAGGGGGAATATTGTTGTCTGTGTGAACCCCTATCATATTAACGTTGTGATACAGTTTATGATGTTCTACCTTGTCCATCTAACTTCTTCTGTTGGAGTAAAGGTGATTCACCAGCATGATTGTTGTGCTCATGATGAGGAACACGGGAACACATCCTCAGCTCTTGCCGAAAAACCCTTGGAGAAGGCACATTAAACTGACAGGTGCGAAGGCCTTAGTGGACACCATTAAGGAAGGATAACTAACAGCAGTGAAAACCAGCGTTTGCATTCGTCAAAGCTATGCAGCAACAACAGACGCAGTCCAAAGTGTCAGTGGATCTTCTGGTAACGCTGTAAGACTTTCAGCTCAAGGTCAGCCTAGAGATGCAGCTTACTGACAGCTCCTTGACACCGTTACAGTGACCTCGCTCAGGCCAGACATTGAGACATCAAGCAAGTTGTCATGCTAGAGCTAACAGTTCCATGAGAGGAAAATACCAAGACCTGGTTACTCAATGCCATGGGAGTGGGTGGAGAGTATACTGTAGTGTGAGCCCTTCAAGGTGGGGTACAGAGGATTTGCTGCTGAGCCTACAGTCTTTTTGGTCATAACAGTGGGGAGCAAGAGGAAAGCCATGACAACCACCATAGAGGTTGCAGGAAGAGCCTCAGGATGGCTATGGAGGAGTGATTTGTGGGTAACAACACCACCCACCACCTGGACACAAGCCGTGGCTTGATCGACCCTGGCTGGGCCTCTAAGGGTAGAGTGTCTGATGTTGAAAGACCTGAAAACACCCAGTGAACCAAGATCACATCTCTGATGACGTATCCAAGTGCATCTGGATGTATTTTTTCCAACATCTAAAAACTTAATTCAGGTCCTTTCAGCAATTTGAAAGTGTGAGTTCACAACTCTTGAACATAAGATGTACAGTATGTAAAGTACATAAGAAAAAATGACAAATGAGAGGAGATCATTGCTAGTAACTAATTGATTTGAGGACCTAATCCAACTAAGCCAACCGGAGCATCTGCATAAACAACACAGTTGCATAACTTGTTCTAGCATCCCACAACCCTAAAAAGGTGGTTCCGTCCTGTTTCTCTCCCGTTTTCCTCTGATTCATGTTTCACTGCTGATTCCACAGAAATCCACTAGGTTGAATTGTATTATTTTCTATTTCAGTTTTTAAAAAATATTTTCTTTTTACCTTTTAAGGGGAATCAATAAAAAGAATGGCAGGACATATCTTGAGAATAAAAGTATGGAATTCAAATCAAGGTGTTCTGCAGAATTGTACAAGCCACTGGTAGAATATTGTGCACAGTTGTGGTCACCACTTTGCAGAAAAGATATTACAGCTTTGAGGTCAGATTAGAAAAGAATTACTTTTTTTTTTTGCTATGAAAACCATTTTCAATTCTCTTCTGTTCGCTTCTGAGTGCCCTTTAGTGAACTGATACACAGCATACCTTGTTGGTATTCCGACAATTAATCAAGTCGGCTTCCCAGATATACCTTTTGAGAAAGTGCACCACATGCTTTTTTCTTCAGAAGAGATTTATTTTTTCATTTGTCCTTGTAGACAATAAATGAAAAGTTTAAGTAACTGGACTTCCTTTTGCATTGTTAAATAGATGATAATTCGCTACATGGAGCATGATTAATGCACTTATTAGTATTACCGTAATAAATACCTTGAATGCGGGCCTTGTATTTTAAGTTTAAAAGTTAGATTTGTTCAGTCTCTTCACAGAAATAATCTGTTGTTACAGCTGTAGTAGGACCTTGTCTGAATTTCTATATTTAATAAGAAGTACAGGTATTTACTAATATGATGTGCAGGGATTTCATTTCTTGGTTGCAATGCCAATTCTGTTTTCACCCATGCAATTGTTTTATATGCATTTTAAATATGAAATTGGAGAATAATAATTTCTCTTTTTATTTCTGTTTCAATCAAAAACATACAATTGATGCCAGATGTTACAGCACATGCATGCACAAGCAGTACAACATGTTTCACATAAAGACATTTCTTCTAGAAATGCACATACTTCTTCAGGCTTCCCAAATCGTCTCCAACTATATAGCTTACGTAGAAAAGTGATAAAATGTGAGACTCAGTTCATGCACTGCTTCATAAGGAAACCCTGAGTGACAAACATATCATTTTGTTATTTTGGTGATTTATACATTTTATGCACTGCAATGAAATCCATTTGTCACATTAGAACTGGTGACAAAGGAAAAGCATTCAATCATGACATTCTGAATTCCTGAATTGCACATGCAGAGGAAAGACCGAATGTAATCACTGGACCATATGCAGTAACAGTGTAACATTTCAGAAGCTACTTCAAGCAACAATACATTTCTAATAAGAACCACAAATACAGTGATGCCATGAATATCCAGTGATGAATACAATCAGGCTCTGGAATTACTTCAAGGTAGAATAGCCCAACATCAGGTAGCAGTGTACAATATCTTATAAATGTAACAACATTTATTGACCATTCGGTTTTAAAATTTTGCTGTTTTTTTTCTGTTTCCTTTTTGGTAATGAAGATGAATCAATCAACTTTTAACCTCTAACATTTTCTAAAAAACTCTGGTTGCAGAGTAACTGACTAGAGCAGTTAAATGCTTTGTAGCATGACTTTATTTGACTTGCTGTTGCTAAATAATGAATGTTCTTAAATATAAAAAGGTATCCAAAGACCATGCACAAAATTGTTTAAAATGAAAGAAAACTATGACAGATGTGCCAGCAAGGCTGTGATGAATGGGCTTCCTTTGTTTATAGACAAGGCATTATAGTTCATGTGCCGACATCCGTTTGTCTCATATTAATTATGAGGGTGCGAGAAGGAAATTGGGCCAGCTCACTCTGTCCTCACCCATATCCCACAATGCCACCATATCCACACGTATCTCACAGTGCCAGCATGTCATTCTGATTATTTGTCTGCTTTAATTGTGTTACAGGGTAGGCTATTGTTTACCTCCATCTACTGCCATCCGTCTTTTCATTAACCTAATTTTATTTCGTGCAAAACAAAATAAATTACTGACTGCCCATGCCACATCTGCCTGTTGTTTGGTTGTGTCATTATGTGCTTTTTTCCCCCTCTTTCCTCCAGCCCCTAATCTCCAGCTCCATTTAATATTATCCACTAAAGTTCAACACCCACCTGCACCAACTGAGTGCCAGCAGCGCAGTTGGAACTGCTTCACCAGTTGAATTAAGGAGCGGGCATCAGTCATATCAGATTGAGTTAGACCATATTGCACCAGTCCCGCCCAACAAGCAGTAGCAAACCACTTCAGATGATGCATAAAATCATATCAACTCCATTCATAACATCACTGATGGGCACAACAAATGCCTTCCAGCCATCAGTGCTAACAATATGCATGCAAGGTTACTCTGCGACTTGCATCAGCACCTCTTGTGATGTTACAGGGATCCCAATGTAGAATGTTACTTAATTTTTCATCTTATTTCTCAGCAGTATCTGGACTTGGCATTTTATTCATCATCTTCTTTGAGGGGCTGTACACTTACATGTTTCATAATTAATTTAAAAGTAGTCAAAAATGAGCAGAGTTCTCCAAAAACATTAACTATGTCAATTTTCTTACGTGTCTGAAGGGAAAACTATTAACAGTCCTTTTTTGCATTTCTAACATAAAATAAAATGATTTTCTCTCTATTTCTAAAATACTGTATTGTCGAGAAACAGTAAAGATACAAGATATCCCTCCCTTGCATTAGATAATATTTTCAGTTATATGTAGAGAAGACTTTCCTAAGTCTTCAATTGTATTATGAGCTCCCCCCAGTGGTCATCTGTTTGAATTTATGAAATGCACTCACTGCTGTTATTTGAGCTCATAAATGATTTGTTGACAAGTGCACTATTGCCTGGATGTCAGAGGTATCATTAGGCCAGTCTCCAGGCATGGTCATTTTGTCACAAAGTGGCAGTGTACTTATGACAGTGTTATTTATAGAATAAAAGGCCTAGGTAAATGTCATCGGCTTATTTTTCACTCAGGCCTGCAGTCAGATGTTTTGGATCCTAGACCTAGAAAAGGATTTGAACTATATCAGAGGGCATACACAGAAATGTGCATTGATCCAAAGATTATAATCAGTTTTAACACAAATACAATTGACACATGCAATGCTATTCCATCCATATTCATTTTCTATTCCATTTTATCCAGTACATGGGGTAGCCGGAACCCATCCTGGCAGGCAACAGACACAAAGCAAAATAAACCCTGGATAGGACGCCAATCCGTCACAGGGCTCACGCAGACACAAACACACTCACACCAGGGTCGATTTCGCCAGAAGCCAATTAGCCTGCCAGCATGTCTTTGGACTGTGGAAAGAAACAGGAGCACTCAGAGGAAGCCCGAGAAAACATGACAGTGAAATTATTAGGATCAAATAAAATTCTGACTTTTTTCAACGTATTACTCTACCAATAAGCATGCCCAAACTCCAGTGCTCCTCTATTATGTTGTCCAAGGGAACAAAAACTGATACAGAGATTACCTCCTTCCCCCTAAACTAGAAACGAAAAAGAAAAGAACCCCAAGAGTGTTATTACAGTTGAAAAACCCTTTTGTTGTAGTCATATTGTGAAAAGTGTTAAACGTTATGTTGGGAAATTAGTATAGGAAACAACATTCTCATCCATATTGTAATATTTATGGTCATGAGCCCACTGGAGTACTACTGTGGTAATGTGAATGATCAATTAAAAATGCCTGACTTTATGCCAAGATGCCCAGAAGGACTTGATTTTACTTGGGCTTGTCAGCACTACTGCAAACATCCTACTTTGTCCAACTTCTTTGGGCAAAGTGTGCCATTCTAATAACACATAATATAATAATTCATAATATAATGAACTTGTGTTTTGTTTCCGCTTTCTTTAATATGTGCAGGGTTTAAAATACTATATCAACCATCCATCCATTTTTGAACCACTTCATCCAATTCAGGGTCACAGGGGAGCTGGAAGAAAGTCCATGTTAACAGAGGACTACAACTACAAACTCCAAACAGATAGCACCCCAGGACCCCAGAATTGAACCCAAGGCCACACTGCTGCAATGCAGTAATGCTAATCAAAGTGCCACTGTACCGCCAAAGAGACAATCAAGGGTAACCATACACATACATCTCTACAATGAAAAGTAATACATAAAAACAATACAGTTAATTAAATCCGAGTCATTGCTAACACTATTTGCTGTTTACAGCTGTTTATTGTTTCCTGAGGTGAAACCATGCCGAGTCCAATTTTTAAAATAAACCTGGGCTGCCGAGAAGAGATTTATGAGTGTAGCACAGCTTAAAAGAATGTTTTATACTGTCAAGCTAAAGAAACTAAAGTCCTGACTAAAGTCGATGACTGTAGGAGAACTTCTATCTACTCATCCATTTTCTAATTGCTTTACAGCAGGCAAACACAGGGAAAACGTACAAAATCCATGCGTTGTAGGACTCAAAAGCAGGGTCCCAGAGCTGTGATCCCAGACAGCCCATAGGACCCTGCCGCTGTATAAAAGAACTTAATTTAAGTATTTAGAATCTTAAGAAGTAATGACTACAATAGCTCCCAATATGCTTCTTTAGGATCAACAGTGACACATGAAAATAAGTGGAACTCGATTCAGCTGAACAGGAGGTACTCCTCCACACCAGGAGGACTTTTGGGGGTCCTGAATAAGGACCTCAGGCAACCTACAAGAAATGCCTGTGTGCAATTTGACTAAATTCCTAGGAAGCAAACAAGGCAGATGGGCTGGTTAGATGCCACTATTTTGTATCCTCTTATATTCTTTCCTTGTTAGAAAGGGTGTCATAATAATTGATGTTTCAGTTATTAATCATGTGACAATTTGTATGGTATGAATTCAAGTGTGAATCAAAGCAGACATTATAAATATATAACAATACTGTACTGTATTAGTGTAACACCATAGCACACACAAAACAATTCTGCCATCTAGTGGAAAAGTTTCATTATGGCTATAGCCGCATTACTTGGGTGTTAAGTTTTGAAGATCTCATTTTGATTGCGATTTCTGTGCAACTGTTTTACATTAATGTTTTGTAACACGTTTTATTGTTATGTATTATTATAGATATAATTAACTTTATGTCTGTCAAAAACACAGAAATGCATCATATATTGATAATTAATATAGTTATATTAAGATCATTAATATAGTTATATCTTAGTATCATTAAGATACTGTAATATCTACAGTATACAACCATAGTAATGAACAATAAAATATATGTTTTTGTTGTATGTGCTTTAATTTTTAAAAACGAACATCAGGTAGTTTTGTATTGTCTATAACATTAAATAAGCTGCTTTGAAAACAGGACAATAGTTACAATAAACAAGACACAATAAAAACATTTCAGAATACAGTATGTTCAGAATACAAGACCAGATGCTGGTTCACAAAGCTGATGTTTATGTGCTGAGGGAAGATGAGATAACTTTCACCAGGTCATTTTCAATTCAATTTCATAAGAACAGTTGAGAGCGATACACTTTACTGTTCAAGAACCTATCTCCTGCACGATGATACTGAACTGCAGGAGACAAATCATATTTATTCAATTTAATCCAGCATCATAGCTACTTATGCAGCAATATAAATTGAAGAGTTAGTCATACCTTATCCTTCCTTTCACTTTGTAAACCAATTAATCTCATACAGGGCCACATGGGAACAGGAGTTTATCTCAGCAAGCAATGGGCACAAGTCTATAACAAAGCACACTGCTACGTCACACCCTCAGAGAACTCACCACCCTTAATCAACCCCTTCACGTTCCAGTGCAGTTTCCAATTAACTAACCTGACACACCTGCCTACTTAAACCAACCTAACAAACCACTTCTTATTATTGGGTTTCACGTAGCTAGGGTTGTATTGTTCCTTGTTTCACAAGATTTCTAGGTTTTTGTCTTCTGGATTTTGATTTGGTTATTGTGGATTTACTGGTTTTTGACCCTGGCCTGACCTCCTGGCCCAGGTTCTTGGATAAACTCTGAAAGGATTCTGCTTAGGGTCTCTCTCTCTCTCTCTCTCTCTCTCTCTCTCTCTCTCTCTCTCTCTCTCTCTAATTTCCCCAGAAGCCAATTAACCTACCAGTATGTCTTTGGACTGTGGGAGGACACCAGAGCACCTAGAGGAAACCAACATGAACAGAGGGGAACATATGAACTCTACTCAGATAGCACCTCAGATCCAGACTTGAACCCAGGGCCCTAGCACAGCAAGGCAGCAACTCTAACCACTGCACTATTATGCAGCCTGCAATACCTTATTTCTCTCTAAAAATACTTTTAAATCTCGCTTGAATCATTTGTTCATCCTAAAACATTTAAACATTTGAATTTAATTTTCTCATCTGTGAAATCAGACAATTCTTTGATGGCAGACTTTGTTGGCGTGGTGAACAATATGCGATTTTAGTGACCAAGAACACTCACACTTCTTCTGATCTAGAAAGAAAGAGCTGCAACAACTAATTATCATTTCACTACATTTTTTCTGGATGCCATGAAAAAGATACATAGTATTATTGAAACGGCTCAGAAACATTCAAGTGGGCTAAATGGAAACTTGTGAATTTGCTGTCTTGCCCTGACAGCTGTGTTTTCTAGGATGCCCTCATGCTCCAGTCACAAGCTTGTCTGCCCTTGCATGGTGCAGTACAGTGCATACACTTGTTCAGTATGAATAACATTGACATTTAATTTTAAAATGCCAATAATGCCACTACTGCATGAGAAAGCTGACAGGCTAAAATGGAAATATGATTAATTGCATCTACTTTAACTGGTTTACACTAGACAGCAGAGTTACAGCTCTTTTTCCTGATCTTGTCAAATCACCAGGTTGCTGCTATAAGTGATATTGGTTGACCAGTAAGTGGCTCTCTGTATATCTGCATTTCTCTTGTGCAATATAGTGTCTGGGAAGATCACTTTCACATTGTAGGAGGTGCCGTCTTTAGATAAAATGTTTAACTGAGTCCTGACTTGGTAATTGATTCTAAAAACTGAAGTTTACTGTTATCATTAGATGGCTTGGCTCCCTTTTGGAGTTCTGGATTCAGCTCAGGCCTTGGGTTTCTTCTTAGTGGAGTTTGCATGTCTTCCCCTTGTTTACATGTGTTTTTATTCGGTGTTCCAAATGCTTCGGACTGTGCAAAAACATGCTGCCTTGTCCCCATTCTCTACAGGTTAGGCTACAACATACTGAGACCTTATATGGGACTAAGTGTTTATTGAAAATGGATTATCATCTTTTCTATGACTTGGACACTTAAAATTCCCCAAGACAATCTGTCAAAGCAGACGTGTTCCTTGTTAATTCCTACCTTTCTACAGGGTTTGCTCACCATGGCCTATTGGAATGTGTCTTATTTCAGTTAGTGAAGTATTTTCTCCCTTTGCCCCCTGATCTGTTGTACAGGTGGAGCTGCTGATGCACAATGGTTGGCACACATCAGAGAGGTGTGGATGAAGTGGGTCCTCTGCTGTACGTGAAGCACTGTGCAATGCAAAATGCTATATAGACGCAAGCAATTTTTCTTATTATTGCTAGCTCAAAGGCAATTGTCTCCACTTCCTTTCTATCAAGGTGTCAAACTACTGTCTACCTGGTGATACATTCTGACTCATAATTGTAATAATAATTGTTTGGGTTAGGGAGCTAGAAGGAAGTACAGTGGTTTGAAGTCAAACTTCTATAAAAGTATTTTATTCTCATTGCAAATTGTAATACCATTGTATGTCCTTATGCTCCAGGGGTCTTTTTAATAAGTTATGTTATATAAAATAATTAAAGATGTCCAAGTCCCTGAGGGCAACATTTGCCCTAGCAAGTGGTTAGACAGGAAGAGAACCTGTCTGGGTAACAGCAATCCCATTAGACAGAGCTCCTACTGCAGCAGCAGCACCAGGTACAACAAGAACTTCACTCACATCTTGCTAACAGTGAGTCAAATAACAGACACTAGTATACAGTATGCAGTACACAAACAGTGAAGTTTAACAGGATAGAAAGTTAACCATTTTAAAGACAAAATAATACATTTGGATAGGATATCAAGAAGATATTAAGATATTTCTTCCTTTGCAGAGAAAAAGCTGCAATGCACACAGAAATAGAAAAAATGATCACAAGAAAGAATGTAATCAATTAATTGAATTTTGTGTTTTTTCTGGACATTACTAGAACCAATTCAGCAAAAATCACAGATGAATTTAGTAAGGAAGATATTTATAATGGAATAAAAGTATGTCAAGATAGAGGCAATAGAGGCAATGCAGATGCAGTTATAAAAACAAAATAAAAAAAAGAACAGAAAAATCAGATGAGACCTGAGACCTGTGAAATTGATTCAGCCTGCATGAATTGATTCACTTACAGAATAAAGATTAAACTTTACTGGCCTGCCACACTGAATTGAAAGCAGACTGAGAAAGGGATATCCTCAGCAAAAAAGTGGTGCATACAGTGATAAAAGCCACTCAGTCTTAGATGTAACTTAGAAGGAAAACTGGATTTGTCCCTGCCTAAAGTGAGGAGGATTTTCAGATCCTACTGTCAAGAAAAATGAAGAGAATGATATCAGGAGCTAAGAAGTGCATCCCAGGGGCTCAGAGAGAAAGCACAAGAACTCTTAGAATACTTGGATGGAGGAAAAATGCTGTTTTATTTCAAAGCACTTTTTTCAGTCAGTGCCTACAGGATTACAGACTTATAGCATGCACACTGTAATGCAACCCTACATACTGTATAAGACAGTGTACTGTATAAGATGAAATCACTTTATTGGCCGTATACAATTTCTTATATTAGGAATTTGTCTTTTTCACATACCCCTACTTGCTCTCTATGAGACCCAGACAGGGAGAAGCTTGGGATCAGAGGGCAGGGGCAACCATTTATACAGTACGTCACCCCTTGAGCTGTTGGGGTTAAGGGTCTTGCTCAGGGGCCCAGTGGAGTAGGATTCCTCTGTTGGCCGAGGGATACAAACCGGCAACCTTCCAGCCACAGCTGCAGATCCTTAGCCACAGAGCCACCACACCATCCCTGTATGAAATGAGGTTTTGTCTAAATCCTGTAGTCAGCCTTGAGACAGAACATTTTGAAGATAAAAACTGGCAATGCCTGTAACAACTCAACAAGAGAATCCTAAGGACACACCTCTTCACACACATCCTTATTCTCATAAATCAAGAAAGATGGTTACAAAGGTAACCTAACAAAATGAAAGTAAATATTTAAATGTTTTTTTTAAAGAACCAAAAACAAAACTGTTAACAATTAAACATGCTTTAGTGTTTAGTTTTAAGACCACTAACCTGCATTTTAAAAGGAGTTAAAACGTAAAACTAAAAAAGACTGTTTTAACTGCATGAAGGAAGGGAAATGTGACCAATCTAATCACTGCTTTAGGTGCAGGAGTGGAAAGCATTACCTGAAAGGGTGTAGTGTGACATGTGCGAGAAAAAATGCACCAGCTGTCAGCTTGGGAAACTGGAGGAGGTCACACTGATGGGACTAAAGTGTGCCATCCTTACAGAGCCATAGAACACCAGAAATCTAGATTAAGTCATAATGTTATAGAGAGGAAAGCTGAAAACAAGCAGAAGCAATCAGTAGGTGTCAGTAGTATGCCAGTTAACACTGAGGCAGTGTTCCATGGCAAATAACCTGGTTGGAAAAATAATGCATAATGCAGAGTCTTCTGCACTGAAACAAAAGAGTTGTGGGATACGGGAGCTCATGTCTGAAAACCTCTGGTGTGTCACACTTGATGTTTCTTTCAGATTGTCTTCTGGGCCCACTACACTTGGAATACACACTTTGTAAGTAGGTGGAATCAACAGATTAAATAAACCAAAGGTTTTGCTATGAAATTTATGGAGTAGTTATCTGACCTCAATCAACCTATGCTTAAAAAGTATAAAATACTGTAGTTATGTCTAGTGGCTTCATATTGGATAAAGAATCTTGTTGTGTAATAGAATCGTGAATGTGGTGAAACTGAGATCACGCTGGGAAGATAAGAAAAACAAAGTAGTCAACAGAAAAACTGAGCGAGTGAGCTCAATAGTGCATGTAAAAGCATGGAAAGGGCAATCACAGAATACTGCACTGAAATCTGCTGCTCTCTTAAGACAGTATGTCCTTAGAATCTCCAATGCAGAATTAAGACCCAAGGAAAAAACAAAGTCCAACAGCAGACGGCAAATAATGGCTCAGAAACCAGTTGAACCCCGTGACAGACAATGAAGATGAGTGTGTACAGTTGTAACTTCTCAATATTGTGGTCCAGTCTGCAACACCAAATGTGAAGCTGGTAACCTGATAGATGAGTGTTACGATCTAAATCAATTTTTCTATCCACAAGTTTATCTTGATGTCACTTGCACTTCTGCAATAAGCCTTATCCTGCTCTGGTGAGAGCTGCTGACAGCAAGGTTGCAAAAGTCAGATCCAGCACTTGTAATAAAACAGTGTTTCTTACTCTCTTTTGTAATATTGTTGGCTTTTACAGTAGTTCCTCAATGTTTAGCAAGAACATTGACTTTCAGTACCTAATCTGTGAGCAGAGAGAAAGATAGCCCAGAACTGTTTAGTGTGCAACTAGTGTTGGTACCAATCCATCTGTTAGCCTAATGATGTGTGGTGAATTTGTGGCTATACTTGTATTTGTGAAATTTCTATACTCCAAAAATTAAATAATGCTGAGATTGAAAAGGAGGCTTTAGTTTTTCTCATTTGAATTCCACATTCAGGACACAAAAGCTACAGGTCCTTCTTTTTTATTCTCAACTGCATCAGACATATCACTGCACCCAAACCAGAAGGTAATGCATCACAGGATAATAAATTAATAAAATATCCAGGTCTTTGAGGGAAGCAATATTCATCCCAAGGTGATGCCAATCTGGCATGATGTGACGTGGAAAATTAACAAAGGACTCTAAAGAGCTGCACAGATTAAATCAAGAGATGCTAAGCAGGACACTTGAGAGAAATGACATTGAGACCAAGGCGAAGAAATAACTTTTGTTTTAACTAAAAGCAAAAGAGAGACATAAAAGGTAGAGCTGTAGATCGGGAAATTGGCTCCAAAAGACAAGTATATCATGAAAATAAGAAAAATCAATGAAGCACAGAACAGTATTGTAAACGAAAAACAAAATGCTAGTTTTCAGTAGATATTCAAATAGACGTCAACACACGCTACAGGGGAAAAGAGGTAATGTTATAAAGCATTTATTATGTTGTTGACAAACATGGACAAAAACTATGTGACCTGAATGAAGTACTGAAGAGGAGGTACTGTATACTAGAGCAAAATTCAAAGGACATTCTATGTCTGAAGGACAATAGTAGCTTTTATTTTTTCTAAAAGGTCAGCCTATCTAAACTAATATGTATGAAATACTATGGATACTGAAAGAAAATCTTGTTTTCATTCACAATTCTCAGGTGAACTGAAATCTAGTAGCTATTACGGCCAGCAGCCATATCACCCTGCAACTCACAACTGGCAACCCACTGAAGCTAAGCAGGTGTGAGCCTGGTCAGTACCTGGATGTGAGACCTCCTGGGAAAAACCAAGGTTGCTGCTGGAAGAGGTGTTAGTGGGGCCAGGAGGGGGTGCTCACCCTGTGGTCTGTGTGGGTCCTAATGCCCCATTATAGTGATGGGGACACTACACTGTAAACAGGCACCATCCTTTGGATGGGCGCTTCTCAAAAAGAGTAAGGGTGTAATCCTTACCAATCATGGCCTCCTAATAATTCCCCTCTATGAATTGGCTCCATTACTCTGCTCTCCTCCCCACTGATAGCTGATGTGTGGTGAGCGTTCTGGCGCACTATGGCTGCTGTTGGTGGTGGAGGGGATCCCCATTACCTGTAAAGTGCTTTGAGTGGAGTGTCCAGAAAAGTGCTATATAAGTGTAAGCTATTATTATTATTATTATAGTTCAGGTGGGTAGCTGCATCAGCATGCGTAGGCTGCAAAGGAACAAGTAATAGGTTTATTCCACGCTGAAAAAAAGAAGAGAACACAACGTTTCGGCCGTGGACACGGCCGAAACATTGTGTTCTCTTTTTTTTTTGGAAGCATCATATTATTATTATGATGATGGTATTAATGTGCTGATAAATGTGCCGGTGTTGTACATGAAATTAGCCTTAAAATTATATCAAATATAAAAATACGTTGAACATACCTACCATATTTAATATTCTCAAAATGTTGACCGTATTTCAGTGTTAAAAAACTCTGACATACCGTATTTACGATACGTAACATCAGACTGAAGGATCTGTGAGTACCTTTTAACCAGTCCTTATTGTATGGGTAGCAACAACCCAATAAAAAATAGTATTAAAAGCAAACCAGAACTAGATAGTTAAAACTAAACATCCATTGTGACAATAAATTATTTATTGTATAATAAGTTATGTTATTGTATAATAAAAAGGGGTGGTAATATTATTATTATCGTTTTTTTTTTAAATTAAAACAGCACTTTAAATATTTTTCTTTTTTCATACTCTCCTAAATTTTATAACCACATATCGACACAATATTTAATCGTAAATTCAAAATTAAGAATGTTCTGGATTGTACACATAAATTCTAATGCAGCTCAAGAAAATATATTTAACTACGGAGGCAGTTGCGCAGTTGCTATGGAAGCAGCTTGTTGCACGACAACCGAAAACGAAGCCCGGCAAGAACACCGCATTTAACATCCTGTGACGTCAGGAACCCGGGCGGGGTTTATGCAGAAATTTCTGGAAAAACCTAAGCACGCATTCGCGGGTATGTCTGTATCCTTCCGTTGGAGTAAGGAGTTCCATAATGAATCACACGTGAGAAGTAGAAATGTAGCGCATATCAATTCAGCCATGAAGAATTTGGTATTATAGAAAAAAATCATTTTGGAGTTAAAGATGGGAAGAGGATATTAACAAAATATCACAAGTAAAATATAACCAAACGTTAACGTAAAAGCGATATTGGTATATTATGTATTAAGATTCATACCATAGCATTCAGATATACACCGTATGTACTGTACTTTACACCCCTTCTCGTGACGTCCCTTCTGAAAAATGAAATACAGTAAATTTGTACCGTATTCCGCACGGTATTATCCATTATCCTTTCTATTTTTTAAAGAATTTACCACACTTTACACATTTAGTATGTTTCCAAGGTTTCTAATGGTGCCTTGCAATATTTCTCCATGTTCACCGTGATGTGTACATGGTTTATACACTTCTACTTTTCCTGCCTTAAAGATACAATAAAAAAGTTGTGATATTTTTTTTAATTTGCCTCTTAAAAGCTATAGGACAATTTACTGTTGTTGTTTCATCTGTCATCTTATTAACAGTCATCATTAGTATCACCAGACAGTTCTGAAAATAGGCTCGGGGTAAGTGTTTTGCCAACAGGCAGATTAATGTACAGTATCATATAGCAATGTTGACGTTTTGATATTCATGATAATTTTGATTTGGAAGTAGCAGCTACTGCCAGATACTAGTGCTAGATCCCCAACCTCATTTCAAAGCCACACTACATTTATGTATATTTTCACATACATTTCCAACACAATTGTGTTATTGAGATTTTTTGGATATATGTAATAATACAACAAAAATATTTTCTTTGCGACGAAAAAGCGATTTTATATATATATAACATGGAAAAGTACCACATCTCACGTTTTTTTGTTTCATGTACAATGCCCTCAAATTTGAGTATCACGTTATCATCTTTTTTACCCTACAAGGCTGTCCCGTGCAAATCTTCGAGGGTTGGTGTGTTGGCAGGTTGTCATAGTCTCTATAAATCATCAGTACCCGACAAGATGGGGAAAGTTTTGAACTGGTGCAATAAAACCCATAATAGACTGACAAAGAGCCAAGCAAGAGCAATGACCTTAAGACAAGAGACTGCAGCCTTAAGCACAGTGGTGCTGTGTTTATGATTGGTTTTAGAAAATCCTATACAATGATTTAAAGGCTAATACTGTATTTACTTATTTCTAATTACGTATTACGCACTACACAATACATAGACCTGAATAAATACCCATTCCAGTTTCTCATTGGGAGGCTGCAAGAACAGGGAAATAGCGCTTGTTTACGCGGATGGATACATCGGCAAGCGCAGAGGGTATAAAGATACTGTCTTTTAAAAGGAAATCCCTTTCAGTTTCTCAGCGTCAGAGTGCTTGGGGATCAGCCTGTGTGGTTGCATTTATTTCAAGAAAAGAACAACAGCTAAAACGTTAAAGGTACGTTTCTTTCCCCTTTATGAGTGTTATATGTGGTATTTATAGGTGAGCATAATAATTTTGTAAAAAAAAAACGTACATTGATGAGAGATGAGGTTTCGAAAGAGTGGTCCAAGGTACAAGGCTGCCTCCTGATCGCTGGATTGAATGAGAAGAAACATAAAACATGGGAGAAAAGAAATATCTAGTTCCCCGAAGCTGGGAATGTTCCAGCTTATTAGTGATCAGAGTAAATTTCTCTCAAAGGTAGATATGCGTCTAAAACGTTGTTTAGTACAATGGTTTCTGATGGAATCGTGATGATTAACTATTTAATTCTATAGATACATTTCCAGCACCTCCGATTGACATTAGTTTGCTGTAAGAGATCTAAAACTTACAGACGTTCCCGGTTTGTTCCATGAAATAAGTACATCGCTAGCTCTGACGTGAATAACATGCTGTATCACGCTTTGTCTTCCTGTATGTGAACGATTTATCCGTGGACATAAGCAGTAAAAAATGTGTAATCGACTGGATAGCGTTATGTTTTTTTTTAGATAAGCCGAAGTGAAAAAGATGTGCTATTCTTTCACTTGCAGCATAGTTATTATTTATTCTTGTTAGAAGGTTAAACCCACGTGTTCTACGTTAAACTGCATAGCAGGTGCCGCCATATTGTTCGGCTCCGGCGTCACTTCCGTCTCGAATGTATTGAATGATTGTGCGGAAAATAAAATGGAGTCTGTCCCTTCCCTTTCTTTAAATTACCGTTGAAGATCGTGCTATTTTTAACACGATCTTCGCTCCTTTGTTGCTTAGGAGGTATGTTTAACTTGCATTCCCAGCTATGATTGGGTGCCACTGTGCTGCCAAAAGCTGGCACACTGCAGGTGAAGGCTGGAGAATGCTGCATTGCGCCACACTGTTCATTTTTCTCTTGCTGTACTCGATAACGCAGCTCGAAATTCAAAGAAAGGTTTCATTTTACCCCGAGACTCGCGAGTCTGTTTTTGGTTGAGGTTCAGTTAAGGTGTCTCATGTATTCACAATAGCTCATTTATAAGCAGTTATCTTTGGATTTAGGTTTGCTTTATTTAATGGCTTATTGTGTGAAGCTCAGTTGTTGGAGTAGTTTGCTGCTGGTCAAAATTTACATTTGAAAAATGTAGTTGATTTATTGTTAAACAATAGAATTTTCCTTAATCTTCCAGAGTACAAAATCAAGACGTGCTGTATGTAATCCAGGGATAGGCAAGTCAAAGCGGTTGTCAGTTACTGCTCAGGGCTGCACAAATACCCTTTCTTGGTGATCCCTTTCCCATCAGTGTCTTATGTGATGTTGGCACACCCTGTAGTCCCAAGGTGCCTTGTTAACCCTGATATCCTGTCTGAATTCCACACTGGAAAATGTTCTGTACTTAATCTGCTGTGTAGTGGGGCTGCAGGCCGCTGTATGTCACCCAGTTGGGTGCTGCACTCCAGGGTGGCTGAACAGGGCCCTTTATTTAGTCTCCGCTGTTCCTTAACCCCTGTATGTATTTGTGTAAAAATAAGTGAGTGTTTCTCATCATTCTTTTTTTTACTTTTTATTTTTTAGATGCCTGAAGAAATGCGCCAAGAAGAGGAGGCTGAGACTTTCGCCTTCCAGGCGGAGATTGCTCAGCTGATGTCTCTGATCATCAACACTTTCTATTCCAACAAAGAGATCTTCCTCAGGGAGCTGATCTCCAATGCTTCTGATGTGAGTCCCCTGTGTCTCAGGATTTTTGGTCACATGTGATTGAACTTCTATTTAATGAACCCTACCTCCATCGAGCTTGGTTCAATGTTGCTTTATTTAAAAACAGCTGTGGCTGTTTTGTAATATACCTCTTGCTTACATTTTAAAAGTATTGTAAAAATATTTTTATTTGTCTCTTGATTACCTAAACACCTCTCAATCCTGTCTGCTTTATTAAAATGTAAATGTTATGGATTTTTAGGCACTGGACAAAATCAGATATGAAAGCTTGACCGATCCCTCCAAACTGGAAAGTGGCAAGGACCTCAAGATTGATGTCATTCCAAACAAGAATGAGCGTACCCTGACTCTTATTGACACTGGAATTGGGATGACAAAGGCAGACCTCATCAATAACTTGGGAACCATTGCCAAATCTGGCACAAAGGCTTTTATGGAGGCTTTGCAGGTATTGCATCACAAAGCTGAGAAATGCATTAAAATAATTTACATTAATAATGTAACGTCTTAGCGGTGCCATTGCACAAACAGTTTAATAGTAAATGGCTTTTGTTGGTTAAACTCTTATCTCAATGTTTGCTCTTCCAGGCTGGTGCTGACATCTCCATGATTGGGCAGTTTGGTGTGGGGTTCTACTCTGCTTATCTAGTAGCTGAGAAAGTTGTGGTCATCACAAAGCACAATGATGATGAACAGTATGCCTGGGAGTCATCTGCTGGAGGATCCTTCACGGTCAAGGTTGACCATGGTATGTGGCTTTGTTAGATGACAAATTAACCTTTTTTATTACCTTAAATTCAACAGCTTTTGGATTTTCATCCTGCAAAGTGGTCAGGCCATAAAACTGGTGGCAGAGCATTATATTTTCAAAATCATTCATATTTGGAGTGGTACCTGTTGCCAGGTGAAACCCTTTTCTCCAGAACACTTTACTTTTTGCCAAAGACTTACTAAAAAGCAGGACAACACTCTTGAAGCTGTAGAAAACAAGAACCTTTAACTAATAAAACTTTTTTTGAAGGTGAGCCCATTGGTAGAGGCACCAAAGTCATCTTGCACCTGAAGGAGGACCAGACTGAGTACATTGAGGAAAAGAGAGTCAAGGAAGTTGTGAAGAAGCATTCACAGTTCATTGGGTATCCGATCACTCTGTTTGTAAGTATTTTGAAAATTGGCCTTTTCTCTGTACAGTGCTTGTGTTCATAGCAAATGATTTTTTTCCCCTTGCTTTTAAGCTCACAAAAGAGACTTTACTCACTTTGTTCCAGAACATGTAATGTTTAAAAAACAACTGTCCACCAGGAATAATAATGCAGCATGCAAGCTTTAAATGAATTGCTCAGTAGTTTTTATGGTATTGTTTATAGTTACAGGCAAAACGGTGAAAATTGGTACAACTTGCTTTTAAAAGCAGAATTATGGGAAAAGCCTTCAGCCTTTCTCCCATGATCACGTTTCACTCCGTTGCAGGTTGAAAAGGAGCGGGAGAAGGAAATCAGTGATGATGAGGCAGAAGAAGAAAAAACTGAGAAGGAAGAGGAAAAGGAAGATGCCGACAAGCCCAAGATTGAAGATGTAGGCTCTGATGATGAAGAGGAATCTGCAGACAAGAAGAAGAAGAAGAAGATCAAGGAAAAGTACATTGACCAGGAGGAGCTGAACAAGACCAAGCCCATTTGGACAAGAAACCCTGATGATATCACCACTGAGGAATACGGAGAGTTCTACAAGAGCCTTACCAATGATTGGGAGGATCACTTGGCTGTGAAGGTATAACAATAGCCGCCTTGCAGAGTAGAGATGTACTAGTACAGACAACTGTTGTTGAACATTCTTTGCTATTTTAGCAGTAGAGCATTCTTGTATTGAGGGAGCTTATGACTAAGCTGTGATTTGGCAACACCAATCTACAATCTGTATATTTTATCAAGCACATGTCTTTTATAAGGGAGTTTCAGACTTCAACTGGTGTTTTGTTTGAGTAGGTTGGCTTGTGTTCAGCTTTGTGCTCACTGATATGGTAGTGGACTAATTTTCCAAGATGGTCATCATATAATATCCCCTTATTTGAGTGAGAAAGTTACGCTGTTTCTAATTGATTAGTTATTTTTTAGCCAAAATACAACTGTTCTTTAATATTCAGCCCATAATTGGCAATGGGATGTAAAGTTGGCAAAGGAAAGCATTAGTGCATTAAATTTAATTCCTGAATATGATGCAAAGATACATGCCATTATTTTGATAATGGCCATGCATTTACTGTGTGTAAATTATCCATTTTCTTTTTTTAGCACTTCTCAGTGGAGGGTCAGCTAGAATTCAGGGCTCTGCTTTTCGTTCCCCGTCGTGCGCCCTTTGACCTCTTTGAGAACAAGAAGAAGAAGAACAATATCAAGCTGTATGTGAGGAGAGTGTTTATCATGGACAGCTGTGAGGAACTCATCCCTGAATATCTGAGTAAGGAACTCTTCTGCTTTTATACGATCTGTATGCAGCCCATCATGCTTTGCATTTTGGGGGTTTACACAATTTGCCTCCTGTCTTATAGAAACCAGCAGCAATTCTAAAAAATGAGCTTAACTTCCAAAGTTCATCCAAACAACACATGAAAAGACGTAAGTTACATAATGAAAGGCATTAAGTAACTTGGTTCCTAAAAATTGCTTCCATCCAAAAAAAACTTTTGGTCTACATCTTCTCTCTTTCTGGCAATAAGGAGGACAGACATTTTGCTCCTTTGGTAGCACATCCCAGTCTTTTCTGTTTCCTGCGCTGCAGCACTCCAGAATATACTATAACGCCAGAACATCGGCTGTTGCTATAAGTTCTTCCTTGTTTTCTGGGTCCTGTTCTCCATCATCTGACCACTTTCAGGTGGAGCATCGTGGTTGCCAGGGCGATGCGGCTGCCAGAGTCTGCCCGAAATAGCCAGAGCACTTAATATGCTGTAAGCAGTGCTTTTGTCGTTGGCATTTATGTAAATGGTAAATGTCATGGTTAATTGCCGGTATAAACAGGTGCCTGCCATAACTGTGTGGTATCTTACCAAATCTTCTAAATGATTATTTGAAAAGACCGAAGCACTGTAATTAGTGGCTGACGAGCTTACTCTTTGTCAGTTAAGTACGCTGGCCTAAATCTGAGAAATACAAAAGCATTAGTAAAGGTATGTGATTTCTAGGTCTCCTGCTAGTTTTGTGTTGTGAGTTTTGGTTTAAAAATGTATTGCTCCCTCTTCTAGACTTTGTACGTGGTGTGGTGGATTCTGAAGACCTTCCTCTCAACATTTCAAGAGAAATGCTCCAACAGAGCAAAATCCTCAAGGTGATTCGCAAAAATATTGTGAAGAAATGCCTTGAACTCTTTGCAGAGCTGGCAGAAGACAAGGAAAACTACAAGAAATTTTATGATGCTTTCTCAAAGAACCTCAAGGTAATTCATTCCTGCTTTGTTTCTACCGGTTTTTGTAACGAAGCAGTCATCTGGCTGTAATGTTAATATAGTGCTTCAGGATACAAAAGTTTTTTTCAATGTTTACATTTTTATTTAAATGTTTAAAGTGAGATGTCAGACTCATGGTTGTTGAGAAGTGCCTTTCCAATCTCCATTTTATATCATTGTTCTGAAGCTCCATTCTAATTGTGGGTGTGTTGTGCTTGTTGTAATTTCTGTCCTAGTAATGGTCTCTCTCTTTGTAGCTTGGTATTCATGAAGATTCACAAAATCGCAAGAAACTGTCTGAGCTGCTGCGTTACCACAGTTCTCAGTCTGGGGATGAGATGACCTCGCTCACAGAGTACATCTCCCGAATGAAGGAGAACCAGAACTCCATCTACTACATCACTGGTAAGTGTGATCAGTAATACCTTTTTGTCCTCGGGCCTGCGTTTAATCTTTAAATTCATACCAGGTGAAATCCATTTGAGATTCTAGAGTTAGTTTCTTGGCTAGGTATTTTTTAGCAAATGTTCTGTTTTTGTGATTTGTAAATGCTTGTTCTTCTCTTAGGTGAGAGCAAAGACCAGGTTGCCAACTCTGCGTTTGTGGAACGCGTCCGCAAGCGTGGCTTTGAGGTCCTGTACATGATCGAGCCCATTGACGAGTACTGTGTCCAGCAGCTGAAGGAGTTTGATGGAAAGACTCTGGTCTCGGTTACCAAGGAGGGGCTAGAGCTACCTGAGGATGAGGTGGAAAAGAAGAAGATGGAGGAGGACAAAGCCAAGTTTGAAAATCTCTGCAAGCTTATGAAAGATATCCTAGAAAAGAAAGTTGAAAAGGTATAATTTATATAATGGAAATGTAATGCTTGTCTTTTTGCGCAGGAAAGTTGAACTTTGTCATTTAAATAAGGTACTTCAGTCTTCTAGATTAGCAAGTTTTCCCTGTGCTCCTAATGTTCCAGTGGAATATGTGAAAATCTCCAGTGATGCACATTATAAATGTAGTCTTCTAAATTATACCAGTTTGGGGAACCTTCCCCTAATAAGGCATTTTAAAAAATGCATTGTATTGACTGCTTGAAATTCCCCTTTAGTTTGGTTTCATGAAATTATTAGTTGCCCAAAGCAGTTTCATTTGGGTGATTCATGATTCATGGGTTATTTAAATGTTAATATTAATGTCTATAATTCCCTCTGTCAATTATTATCCTGGTTTTATCACTGAAGAGATGTCAGAATGACTATGCTTTTAACTCAGTAAGCAAAACTTTGATAATCGGGTTCCCTTTAGGAAATCCCTGTAGTTAAAATGTCTGTTTGTCAGTTGGGAAAAGGAAACATTTTTCCATGTTAGATGCACTATTTGTGCACAAGCTGGTTTGGTTTGAATGACCGGGGAGGGGAGTAAAACATCATTTTTATAAATTAGTTCTGGCTTTGTGTGCTTTGAAAAATTAGGCAAGGTTAGTCAGAACTGCAAGTTTGCGACCTACCCTAGTGCTGATCTAGAAGGGTGTATAAGACATTCTGTTAAATAATTCACTACACATTTTTTGCTGTTTTCCAGGTCACAGTATCCAATCGCTTAGTCTCCTCTCCCTGCTGCATTGTCACAAGCACCTATGGCTGGACTGCCAACATGGAACGCATCATGAAAGCACAGGCCCTGAGGGACAACTCCACCATGGGCTACATGATGGCCAAGAAACACCTGGAGATCAACCCTGATCACCCCATTGTGGAGACCCTGAGGCAGAAGGCTGAGGCAGACAAGAATGATAAGGCTGTGAAGGATCTGGTTGTCCTTCTCTTTGAGACAGCCCTGCTATCATCTGGCTTCTCCCTTGAAGATCCCCAGACACATTCCAATCGCATCTACAGAATGATCAAACTTGGCTTGGGTATGAATTTTTTTCTCAAATTTATTAAATATAATGTAGATGCAGCAGAACTGATTTTTATATTCTTTTAAAAGAGAATAACAATGAAATGAAAAGAACAAAATCAAATACACGTACAATCACAGCTATGTCAGAGTTTATCCTGAAGTGCACTTCTAAAAGAAAAAATGGCTTAAGCACATTGATTTGATCTACTTTTTAAATCAATGTTTTCAAAGGCTTATTTCAAAGTTCTTTTCGGATGAATTGTAATTCCTCTAAAGAGGACAAGTTATTAACATGACTTTCCACCTTTCCAGGAATTGATGATGATGATGTCCCCATAGAAGAGCCCAGCAGTGCACCTGTTCCAGAAGAGATCCCACCTTTGGAGGGGGAGGATGATGCTTCCCGCATGGAGGAAGTAGACTAAAGACTTCTTCGAAGCCTTTCTTTTACCTCCGTTTCAGATTGTCTAAGTCCTGTCCCCCCCAGCCCAGTGTATGGACAATCTGGTCACCACCAGAAAGTTCTAAAACAATTTATACAATAGATACTGTAACAATCGCCCAGTGTTGCCCTCTGTTTTGTGCCTTCTTTCAAGGTTTTAGTGTGTTTTTTTTTTTTGCAAGGCCTAGTTAGCAGCTGGCAACACTTGGTGGTCGAAAGTAACTTGAGATGACATTGGAGGAGTAAGGGACTGGTACATCCAGATGTATAAAAGTGGGGGAACTGCTTTTCTTTGTATTCTTTCCGAGTCCGGGTGAGGAGTGCATCTCTGCAGCCTGCTCTGTGGGAAGCAGCTGTTCAAATGTTTGTCTGCTGAGTAAATATCTCCATTCCATTTTTCATGCGAACATAAATAAAAATTTAACACCTCATCTTTTGTGTGTTGCAGCTTTTTGTCTATAAAACAGTATTTTTCTCGACAGGAGAGAGCATGTGTTTCATATCTTGTAGGATGCATTGTGCCGTTTTCCATCCAGCTTTGGCCTTGCAGATGCAGTGTGTTGAAGATGCCCATAAATTGTAACTTGATTAATAATGTTAGAAAATGCTCTATTCCATAGTTGATGCAGTTCATGGGGCCAGAGTGATTATATGGGGAGCCTGTGTGAATAAATCACCAAAGTTTCATGCTTGTTTAATGTATTTAATAAAGACATCTAATGCCCTTTGTGAAAAAGTGATACTCCACAAAGAAAACCACACATGGTTCTGATGAATCAAGTTGTGATTTCCTTATTGCAATAAAGGACAGATGAAGTTAACAGGTTAACCTTGTCTCTTAATTTTTCACACCGAACAGGCTTTTCGTAAAGATAAGCAGCATTAGAGTGCAAGAACATTTTTGATTGGACAGTCATAATTTGTTGCCCTATAAGGTGTACACAAGGTCAGAGTTGGGTAGTTAACCAAGAATCCTGTTCCTTTCATGTTGCTAAATTGAGCATAGGATATATGAGTTACTATGTGAGAGACCTTGGCTGGTCAGTAATGTGTAAAAACAATTCCCAAAGAATTGTTAACTCTTAAGACGGTGCCTTCAGAAGTAAAGGGATAACAAGGGCCAGCTGTGAGAGTACTTCATTAAACAATTGGGGCTTATTTGGGCCAGTCCTGCTTCATGTAAAACACTCAACTTTGGTTCTCCTCACAGTAAAGTACTCACCATACAGAATCTAGATGCATACCCTGCTTTAAAGATACTCCCAAAGTCCTCTGAAGAAAGTCATTGATACATATTTGTCTGGAAAAAGTTATGTAGACCATTTCTTAAGATCTTTTGCCCTGGCTAGAGTCAGTGTTCATGACTCCACTAGACTCGGAAAGAGTGGGTAAAAATGGAATTCATGGGAGAGTGGCACGGTGAAAACCAGTTTGCCAAGAAGAGCATTTGATGCTCATGTCATGTTTGCTGAAAAACACCTTCATAATCCCCCAGTCTTCTGGAGGAATATTCTATGAATTGATGAGTCAACAGTAGTGACAAAAAATTAAGTAATGAAAAAACATTGTTTTTTTGGGAGTCGGCATACAGTGTAGGTGGAATAATTGGAGAATGAGCTAACAGTGGTTAACAGTAGTAACATTTTTTAACTCCTAAAGAAGCAGAGCTCAGAAAACTGCACTGAGTTTAAAGCTCCACTAAATTTGGTGGTAATGAACACGGAATGTAGTTTAAAAAAAAAATGAGAAACACACTTGTTTAAAAAGCATACTTGCCTCAGCACCTGAAAATACACTTCCAATACAACATCAGACATTTCCTCATAGACAAATGTTCTCAAATTGTACAATCATGTAACCTGGTGTATTGTACACCTCATGCTTCAGTATTGTGCTCTCAGAAAATGGCTTTTTTTCACATTATCAAATCATTACCTTTGAAATGGACTGAGCTGTTGTAAGCAAGAGTGGGCAATTAGTGAACAACCTTTCTGAAGATGTCTTTTTCTGTGGATGTAAACATTGATATAACTACTGTTGCTGCTGAAACTGTTCTTGTCTCATTGGGGCATTACACATTAACTAACCTGAGCTACTTAGAACTAAGAATGAAGAGAATATTTGATGGTTTATGTTTCTGTATATTGTATAAGTATATACAGTGTATTGAAGACTTGCAGTTCTTCGTACTCCAGTATGTGGCAGCACACACACAGTGTGTTGTAGTGTACTGTATATTAGTGTAGATCACAGGCTGCCAGTACAAGCTGAGCAGTGAATAACCAAATGTATAATTCCCAAAAGCAGCAGCACTGAAGTGATCATGTAAAACATCATGTATTAAAATTATTGGCTACATTTTGTAATTTTTGTACTTTTATCTCTTCAGAGAGGTTTTTTCATCTCCACGTTAATTTAAAAAATATATACCGCATAATAAACAGTAAAACAGATATACATCAGCACACACAAGCATATTCTGTAGAGATGTAGTTTGCAGATCTAGAGGTATGGATTGTTCAAATCAAACTGTCTTTAGATAATACAAGCTACATTGATTTCAAGTATTCTGTCCATGGATTCTGTGAAATTCATAACCTTATGGTCTTGGGCCACCAGTGCACTGCATTACTAATGGGAGAGAGCCTTTTTGAATTGTTAAATTACAATATTTCATTCAGTATGAATGCTTTGCAAACAAGTGAGATGTATTTATTAAAACATGTCTTCTGTATATCTCTGGTGTTCTGGTTCAGCTACCACTGAAAAAAATACAATCAGTGTTGCTTTGTACTACGATCGATTTAATTACTGTATATAGATATGCCTGTTTTGCACAGTTGGGATGGAATCTGGACCCTAGTCAGTTCACTCTGTTCTTTCCCAAAAAAAGTTCCCCTTCATCTGTCCAACTACTCCTTAAAAGAGCAGTATGCTGTCTGGCCATATTATGTTTAAAAAGCAGTGGGCTTCTCTAACATGTGACTCAGCACAAAGTAAACCACCCATCTGGGGCCTGAGACAGCCGGCTAAACTGAGTTGCTGGGCAAGACTTACAAATCATCAAACACAGGGCCTGTGTGTCCACATAGCGGTTGACACGGGGAATTCAGAATGGCTTGCTTTCCTTCCAGAAGACGCAGTTGTAACCTTTGAGCAGTAACCCGCTGACAGTAAGCCAAGCCCTTTTACCAACGTGACGTCACACCGCATATTCTGTCTTCCGTCCATTCTATAATTGCAAAACACAAGAAAAATAGAATGGGACTTTCCCTGTAAAAAAAACCCCAACTTGTTTGCTTTCAGTAATGTGGCAAAATCATTTGACACCCCTTTTGGATCATCTGAAAACACAGCTATAGCAGGAACTCTGAAGCTGCAAATACCTCTCACTTATATACGTTACATTTCCTGATGTGGACCTGCTCAGATATGAATGTGAAGCACAGACAATGAAAACGAGCTGTGCGGTTCCCACAACTTTGCCTCGAAATTGTCATGAAAGAAGACATGGGACAGTCCCCAGCACGCTATCAGTCAGCCAACAGCCGCTCAATATATAAACTCTTTGTCTGCTTTCACATTTGATCATTTTCTTTTGAAGGCCACTAACACATTCACACTCCCTTGATAAATTGTGTTCAGCTGTCATGTGTAGATTTCAACTGAAGAACTTAACAAGTACAACCTCGCTGCAGGGCTCTCATATGGCTTCACAATGCATTCTATGCCTGATTACTTACCAGGCCAATCACCCAGTTTTGTAAGATATTGACAAAATACTTAATTGTCAGCTCCTGTGTCGCCTAAACTGGAATGTTGTTCCTGTGCCAACTTTTTCAGTGCAACTCAGAACAAATACAATATCAATCTGGTTTTCTTGTTTCTGAAGAGTACAAAAGAGAGGGGCATGGATTAACACTGTAAAACAGGAAGGATGTTTGCCAGCATCCAACTGCAGAATATGTACTCTAGCCTGGGGTAAATAATCACAGGTATGTACATGACTATACATATTTTTCCAAATACTTAGTCTGTGGACAGTTCAGGCCAGGGTCCTGAAATCCTGGACCTGAAGAAAACCCCTTCAAGCTGACCTTAAGGTTGACTACTGGTCTCATTCTGTAGATCCACAACTGTTGGGTCTGATGATTTTGGATTAGTGTAGTAGCAGAATAATATCCAACCCATCTCGCTTCTCAGAGTGGTAATAGCTAACTATCTAATCCAGTAGCTTCACAAAGCCTATCAGCTTCCCAATATTCTCAATATTTTTCTTCTGTCATATTCTTTTCCATTCAATTTCAAAGACATGTCGTTTCTTCATCATGTCTAGAGCACTAACCTAAGAACTAAAATGTATACTCTACATGGAACCAATTCATTCAATTGGTTACAAATAAAGACCCAAGTGAGACACCTGGAATGTTTGCAATAAATAGTGGTTTAAAGTACCTTTCTTTAATGTGTACCACAGATACAGCATATGACTGGTTGATAGGACATATTTTTGGATTCAAAAGGAACCCCAAGAAAGGATAAAGGCTTTGACGATAGGATACAGTTTGCAAAATGCAATAGAGAAAACAAAATCTCAAGGCTGGGGAGCTACAAACATTTTCTTTATCTCCTTGAATCACTATAATGTTGGTATCCAGGTTATTATAGTGGTACAAAGAGACTGAGGAGGCAATTATGGTGAGAACAGATGGTGGAGTCGAAGAGACAAAATGCGTAGCATAGGTTAAATGAACGAAAAGGTTTAATAGCTCACACTATATCAGAGCAGAATTTCAGACAATTGTGTTAAAGCAGCCAGGCTTGGCTTGTGGCCAAGATGAACAAAACATTTCAAGGTGATCTAATCCCTCACCATACAAGCAATAGCATTAGGAGTTTTCATTTATAGTAAGGTGACAGATGTGGTCATTCTTACAAGTTTATTATTTAACAGGCAGATTTTCACTCTTAACGTGCTTGGCTCAAGGAAAGCATTGCTGAGATTCTTCTTTTTTTCACAGACTTTTTATTCTATCTAAAATTCATTTTAGAATAAAGGACAGGAGATGGGTGGATCCATTAAGGAGAAGAGAGGAAGGGGAGAGATTGGGGAAAAGTGGGACAGCTGAAGGGCTAGAGAGAGGGAAGGGGGAGGGAGTGGTCACTTTTGTTCCGGAGCTCCAAGGAGGTGAAGGACATCAAACAGCAGAGGACATGTCAAACACAGGGTGCCGGTTGTCTTGAGTGTGGGG
Source organism: Lepisosteus oculatus (assembly GCF_040954835.1). Classification (NCBI taxonomy): domain Eukaryota; kingdom Metazoa; phylum Chordata; class Actinopteri; order Semionotiformes; family Lepisosteidae; genus Lepisosteus; species Lepisosteus oculatus. Next base: position 43,341,945 of record NC_090697.1, on the reverse strand, counting down.
AAATTCGAGAGTGGGTTTGTTCATGGAGAAGCAAGGAGCAGTAGCTGTACTGGCTTGGACCAAGTAAATTACTGTATGGTCAGATTGCTGTGTCTGGTTAGGAAAAGTCTAGTAAAGCCACTAAACAAGCAGAGTTGTTGTGATGGCAGTAGAGGGAGGAGCGTAGGAGATATGCAGGAACAGTGAAGACATTACACTGTATAAGTAAGGTCTAATATAAGGTCTAGCAACACCAAATGTGTAAAATGACTGCCTATGATGAGCCAGACACTAAATGTGAGAAACAGAACACAAAGGGGTTCTCAGAGTGTGAGATTTGAATTTGGCTGAGCTTCTGTTTATAAACAACACAATATTGCCACGTGAAAAAAAGCAAAAAGGCTAAAAAGTTTTGATTGCTTTCAGCAATAGATACCCAATTTTAGGACAAAACCATATATTGTATAATTACTTATCTTATTTACAGTATATATCATGGGTCATATGTATTTGTGAAAGTTTTATGAACTCAAAATACCTTTTTTCTTTTCTGGCAATACTTGAAGTATTTTAGAGTTCTAATCCTTTCTAGCCTCCGGTTAAAGTGAGTCTAAATGTGCAAAAATGTTTAGGGTCATGTTTCTGTCTTTCCTGTAAGTCACATGATATGTAGTAAAACAAAGTGCACAGCAGACACTTTGACACTCATAAAATGAGTATGGCAGTGAGCATTGAAGGCTGCAAAACATGCATGAGACTTGAAAGAAATAAGATCTACGTAGGCGTCAAGAGACACTGCCTCCTCAAAGCTTAGTCATACTGATAAACAACCTGCTGCCTACAGAGGAACACTGCTGTATCCAAATTAGCATGAGCTACTTTTTCTGATTGTCCTTGAAACGACAATATGAAGAAGAAATTGAGGGTGTCAATTTTCAGTATTTTTTGTATGAAATCGATTTTGTTTTCCTGTTTTAAATGATGTTTTTTATTCTGAGTAAACCTCTGATTGCAAGTCTCTTGGAAACGTATTTGGTTTCAAACTTTTTTCCCCTAGATTTAGTAATGACAACAGTAATGACAATATTAAACACAATGGTTGTAACCGTTGCTGAACATGTAAAAACCTATGTGTATGCATATTTTTTAAATGAACGTTGCATGCTTTGTTTAAAATATTTGTAGTTCTCTCAAATAATATTACACCCACTGGAGTAAGAATTTCAGTGTACAGTGTTTGCTGCAGCAGGCTTGCAGGCTTTAGCAATTGGTCAAGCAATGTATAGGCACTATTTCTGTTATTATTAAAACATTTTTAAATGACTGTTGGTCTCCTTTTCCATGCTATGTATCCAGAGCTCGACAATATTATTTGCTTTAATCTGAATAACCAACACAAAACAGCTAGTACATCAGGAAGTAAAAAATCTTAATGTGACCAAAACTCACTTATTTGACTAGTCATGGAAAGGATTAAAAAATGCATTATATATATATTTATCAGATTTGATTCTTTCAATATTATGTTCTTAGTGTTTTCAAAAATTACATTTGTTCTTTGAGATTGACCCACACAAAAATATGCAAATCAAGAGAGGATACGATGATTTCAAATGGAATCAAAAAAGCTTCTTTTCACAGGAAATCACTTTGGCTGACCTCTAACCACAGCCCTAAATGCAGAAAGTCAGAGTTAGGCAATGACAAACACTGCCATGCGTTATCAGAAGCACTGAGACAAGCAATCAACGCAAATCGGGACAGATGTCAAGCAAGATAATCTGCTTAAAATAATGGTGATGAATTTCAGTGCATGTGTAGAGTGTGAAAAAGGTGCATTGACCTTTTTAGGTTTCGTAATGGTGACAAAATAGAGTTGGGAAGGAAAATGACCTTATATGACAAAAAGTCCAATAATACGCTAATGTTAGATCAACTACAACACTCAGATTACGGGCTGAAGCATGTTTTCCTCTGTGATTTGTCAGAACTTTACTCGTTTGCGACCTTTCCGATTGGCTTTCTTGACAGGCTTTTGAGTCCCTGCTGATAACATACTGTAACACTGCTGCCACTATGCCTGACAGTGGGGATGGTGTTGAGTGAATGGAGCACTATGTTGGGTTTGCATCAGATATAACATTTTGCATTTAGACCAAAACGTTCCATATTTGTCTTGTCTGACCACAAAATCTATTACCACATGTCTGCAGTATTACATACTGTAGGTGCTTTGCTGAAAAACCACATACAGGACTTTTTTCAGTTCCACGCAAACCCCATTTGTAGAGCTACCTGAATATTATTGACCTGGCGTCATTTTCTCCCAGCCATTGTTATTATTATAAAACAGTATAATATATACTATAATGTCAACTCTGAATTTAAGACATTAATATTGTAGATATTGAAACATAAGTGGCAGCAGCACAGTGCAGCATTGGTTAGCATTTCTGCCTCACCACACTGGGTCCTGGATTCAATTCTGGACATGGGGAGCTATCTGCAAGGAGGTTATATATTCTCTCTGTGTTCCATTAGGTTTCCCTCAGGTGCTCTGGTTTCCTCCCACAGTCCAAAAATATGCTGGTAGGTTAATTGGCTTCTGGGAAAGGTTGCCTTGGTGTTAGGGTGTGTGTCAAGATGCTAACTGGAAACAACACCCCTTGGATCCTAACAATATGGCAGCCAGTGAAAACCAGACAATAAATTGAACAGGACAGGTTTCACTAATATGTATTGGCCACTGGAGGGCAATATACTTAAGAAATGAGTTGCAGAATGTTGTGGAGCAGATGAAACAAGAAAATGAACTAGTGTTTCTTGAGTTTGACTGTCCTAAATCAATTTCAAACTCAAATAGATTCTACAACAAAGTAATTTAAATACATTTATTTAAATGATTCACATTGGTAATGAAAGGAAAGCATGCATACTCATGATGTCCAGCCCTCAATTTAATATTTAACAGAAATATTGTTTGTTTTTAAGTGTCTGAGTACTTGGAAAAGTCTGAGATACAATAAAGAATTATTGAGTCTTCGTACTTACTTTCATAGTTTGTAGTGGTAATGGCAGCTGTGTAGCAGTTACAGTAGCATTTTTAATGCAAATTGTAGAAAACTCTGCAGTATAGCAGAATTTGGACCATTATATTCAAAAGTCATATTTGTCATTTGTCAACAAAAAACTCTTTCATTTTACTGTGTAAAGTTGATTATACCTTAATCATAACCCCTTTAATTAAAATATAAGAAATGACCGCATCAGCACCAATATTTGAAAATAACACTGTATAATTTTCAAAATACTGAGTCAAAGATATTCAGACACCCACTCTCTATGTTCAATTTAACTTCAAAATACCCTGAAAAGAAAAGACAGATTTCCTTTGTTTTGCTTTTCTTTTTCACTATGGAAACTCTTTTTTTTTTTAGGAATTACGGCCTTGTCTTCCAGAAATATTTCAGGGAGCCTAAAGAATAAATGATTCCTTTAATTAATTTAATTAAAAGGGGTATGCTTTAAAAAAGTGAATGTATGTGAGATCAAGAACATTCCCATACTGAAACAACAATATATAAAAAAAACACATAGTTGTGCACATATATGCATAGATATATTCACAAAAATATATTATTTTTTTTTACTTGCACTACAATGTGACTGATGCTTAGGAGATTACACTTGTTTCAAATTCTTTCAGGGTTGTTTAAATTCAAGCTTCACTTCTTCAGGGATCTTAATGGGGAAGCCCTTAGTACTGCTTAAGTAACTCAGGAAATAGAAATGAAAACAGTCCAGAGTTCTCAGTGACAGAAAAAATCAAAGGATCGAAAGGAAGAAGTGACATTGTCCAGGAACACACAAAAAAGCAGCCCTGCAGAAAGGTCCAAACCCATATTATGGTATTTAGTGTCCAGAAGAATATTTTTTCAGAGAGGATGTTACGAAACACAACCAAAAGTGAAATTCTAGCAGCAAATGGGATAATATATAAAAAAAGATCTTTTGAAACAAAAACCACCTAGTCAAAAGACTTAAAGTTCTGTGATTTAATCCATCTGTAGGCTGCCATCTTGAGGGCACAGGTGGGTGATGGAGCTGAGGTGTGGTGGATCTGTGATCATACTGGTATGGCTGGCTTGGGGGTGGCCTGAGGGCATGGGTTGGTGGAGCAGAGGGGGGCCTGGGGACCAAGCAGTGGAGTTGAAGCACAAGTTGCTGGCGTTTGGAGAGCAGATTAGATTCAACAGAAGTAGAAGACTTGGGGGTTGAGATTCCTGGTCAAAGACAGGGTTGAGCCAAATGAGTGGAGTCTTTGAAAAGCTGATTCCAGATGAAGCTCACTGTTTGTGGTTGGTTGGCTTTGGAGACAGTGCTAGAAAACAGTTTTCATTTAGGCAAAGTGGATGTTGGTAGAGTAGCAGCACAGCTGAGCATAGAGAAAGGAGACCATCTCTAGGTGAAGAGTGAATGTAATATGATGTCCAAGTGAAGTGATAAACACACAAATGGGTGATTTAAAAATGGGCAGAAGATGTCTTAGGGTTTGTTCTGCTCTCCAGCTTCTTTGATATGACATTACTGAGCACAGTGCATGCACTGGAGTGCATTATTCCTGTCATACAATGTCTTCAGCAAAAGGAAGAAACTTTTTTGCTTAAAAAATACTCTGAAGGAGTACATTTAGAAAATATCCCTTCATTACATGTTCCTTTCACACTACTTAGCTTTGGAGGTGTAGTAAAGTGTATGAATAGACAAGCAAATTAGGCTTGTTGTACTTCATACCCATAATACTGCTACCATCACAGAGCCAGCTCCTGACTGACTACGCAGAAAGCAGTATTCTCGCTTGCCATTTTTACAGCATTGCATTGACTCAGTCATCTGTCAGCCAGACAGTGACTGTGGTAAGATATATTGGAACACAAATTGTCCTGGGTGTGTATCAACTCAAAACTCTGTGCATTTTATTACGTAGACTGAACTTCTTCAGAGAACAAAGAAGGTCTTGACATGGAAAAGAAGATAGAAACAGAAGAAGTAGGTTGTCTATATAATAAAATGCATAGATGTTTATGAGAAGTAGACCACAGAAGAATCGAAATTCCTAACAAATTTCACACAAAGTTTACATTCTTTACAAGAATATAAAGACGATCTACAGGAGACATGTACAATAACTATGTATATATTCAATATTGCATGGTATTGTTTAACTAAGACCAATATCCACCTAAGGAGCATAGCACATGCTGGAAAGGAATTTGGAATTACTTTGTATGTTAAGTGCAGTGTAACCATTAACTGACAAAACTATTGATAGCTTAGAGTAAACCTATCACAATCCAACTGACAGATGTGTTCACTGGGGGAGATCCCTTCATACACCACCTCCCATATACTTCCCTAACTTCTTAAGGGGAACGGTTCTCATTCTACTTCAAAAGTTCATCCCAAATCTGAGAATGAAGAGCAGCAGCCATCTAGAAGAAAGCACATTTTCAGTCAAAATCCCACAAGACTGCAAGCCACCTGCCAGTTTAAGAGAGTGCAAGTGGCCTTTTCAGTCTGGCCTGTCTTCAGTTTCAACATGTGACTTCCTGTGGAAATTTGTGCCTTTTTTGTATTTTTCACACTCGCACTTGTGGGACAGTTCACACCCACGTCAGGTCTCTAAGAAAGCGTGGCAAGGAAGTCAAACAAAAATGCGTGGCCAACCCAGTTTTTTCAGAAAAATTTCACGTACAAGGATACAGAATGAAATTACAGTGCACAATGTCCATATACATCAATGACAGGAAATTTAATCATGCCTTTAATGCTATTTGGCATGCCAACTGCGGCTACATTGCAAATATGAACATGGAATTTCAAGCTATGATTAAAATAATTATGAATAGCTTAGGGGGGCATGGTGACACAGTGGTCAGCATTGCTGCCTTACAGTGCTGGGGCCCTGGGTTCAATTTTGGAAACTGGGGTGTTGTCTGTGCAGAGCTTGTACTGTATGTTCTTCCCATGTTTGCTCGGGTTTTCAGTGGGTGCACTGGTTTCCTCCCACAGTCCAAAGACATTCTGGGAGGCTAATTGGCTTCTAAAAACACTGGCCTTGGTGTGAGTGTCTGAGTTTTTATGTGCCTTGTGGTGGTGTCCTCTCCAGAGTGCACACTGCCTTACACCTGTTGCTTGCCACGATGGTTCCCCCATGACCCTGTACTGGATAACGTGATTAGAAAATGGATAGATTAATAACATATTTTAAAATTCCCTTTAAGCAGGAAATCTCTTCAATGCCTTGGAGAATGTGTTGTGTGTTTACAGAAATAATTGAGCCTGCAGAATTGTAGTCATTTATATCATTGTGATGATTCAAACTATTGAAAGAGAAGCAACATTTTTTGCGTATGTGGTTGTGTTCTAATTAGGAGAAAAGTCTCAGCAGGTATTGATAAAATTGTGGAAAAGTAGAATTAAAAGTGTTGTCTTCAATGAATTATCAATGGCACATGTGAATAATTATCACGGCACTGGCAACTGGCCTGATGAAGAGCAGCACAGCCAGATGTTCCATCAGACCACATCTGAATGTAAATGGACAACAGAAAGGAGGGATTTGCTGTGCATTTGGAACAAATAATACATCTTATATTATGATGAGCCAAAGTATATAAAAACATACAGAAATGGAAGAAGAAGAGTTCAACATACTGTATGCCCCAACACAGAAGCAGAGCTATGTGCCTCCACAGGACATTTCAGCACCAAGAATATTGGTGATACAAGGAAATGGAATGCAGGGATTCACAACAAAACTTCAACTTCTTTCTAGCTATGGAGAGACCAGTCATCTAACCAGATCCATTTCTGCTGCTGTGAAGAAAAAATATTGGAGTAAACATTTAAGAGGAAAACTCAAACATAGCTTGGACAACACCCACTGTCAGTACACTGCAATTTGCAATAAAAGCTTCAGCAAAAGATCCTGTTATAAGATATGCTTGGTGTACATTTGTCTTAAGGGATGCTCTGAATAGGTGGTCAGGATGTACCATGTATTGTTCTATTCAGAACACACAGGGATCATCTCCTTAACAACAGAAACAAAATGTAGTCATTGCCATTCTCTGGGCCAAACACTGGAAATGATGTGAGACACTGAACATCATAGTGCATCCTTCATGAAGTAGACATTTGAGATTGACCACATAGAGCCTGAAGGAGAATAATGCTGGTATTTATACATCTGGTGTGCACCATCCTCAAAATCTAGGCCGGATTAGGGGATTGTTTGACTCACACTACTGTGGCCTCTCTCTGAATAATGTCCTGTTTCAGCAATCCAAGAAGTAACAGCGTCCTTGGAATGCTTATTTACATCAAAAGAGAATTTGTTATGGTAACAGCTGACAGTCAATAAAAGTTATATTGTTATTGTACAGTGATATGACAGAAATGTCATGAGAATCCTGCTTCAAGAAATAGTGAAGTATATTTGGAAATATACCCTAATTTTTCACTGCCTCTTCCTAATACATACATTTTAAAATGCATTCATACATAATACTGTATATTAACAACGTTTTTGTTCTCTGCAGAAAAAGCTGTTATATAATATTTTTATTAGCAAATCTGCTCACACTTTTTGGTTTGAATGAGACTCCTATACCACCCCAACATGTTTTACCTACACAGCAGATCTAATCAGCTAACATGTCTCACAGCAGACTTTAACCCACATAAACTCCAAGACAAAACATAAAAATTAGCCATAGATATAAGATTAAACCTAATGTCAGATTGGATCAGATAATGTCTTGTGAAATTCACATGATACATTCTAAGTGAAAATGGAAAGACAGAATAACAGGCGAAATGAAATCTTTAGCTTTGCACGCTCAGCAAGAAATCCATAACATCTTTTAGTAAAAGAAGCCAACACAAAAACAATGGAAAACAACAAGGTCACAGACTACCATTCTCATCCACTTGTCTCATGATCTTCCTGAACATGTCTTGTGTATTTCAGACATCATTGTTATGTAGTGTATTCCTGACAGGCAGCATTACTGTCAATAAACAGTATTTTATGTGTGTATGATCCAGTATATTGTCTTTATAGATTCTACTGTTTGCTGAAAAAATCGGTGATGAGAACATAACCCTATTTTTTCCTGAGTACTGTAGCTTACAGTAATAGCAAATATTCATAGTAAACAGAGTAAACTATGAAAAGTATTCATCTTATGAAATCTGTCATATCATTTAACCTTGTAGCAGACATGTATCTCCATGATACCATTCCCAGCAGAATGGCACATTAATTTCATCTCTGAATGACAATACAAAGACCAAATACAGTGAATGTTAAAGAATCCTAAATACAATGCTTTTCATACAGGTGGACTCAAAGAGAGAACCGTGCCCAACTTTTTACATACATTTTCAATTAATGAATAGCAGGATATACTGTAAATGCAATTTCACTGTAATGTAATTTATGCCTCACTTACGTCATTTACGTTCTCAATAGTGGTTTAATTTGAAAAAAAGATGCTAATTGAGTAGGTTCCCTTTAAAGGTCAGTCTGTTGGTTCTGGTGTTAAATGAACACTAAATGAGCTGACCTTTTTGTGCCATTGAATCAAAGTAAGCAAAATATGAGTGTATATATAAACTCCATTAAGGCATTCAGCTGAAATCTAGTCACAGTGAAACCCAGCTTTCTCAAGAATTCTCAGAAGTGTGTATCAGTTAACCACTGTGTCTGTGGTGTGCCCCCGGCTGTCATTACTCCTTGCTCTCATTACTAAAAAGAGGAGTGGAAAAACCAACATCTAGCTACTGGCAAGATAACAGAGGGAAGCACTTGATGAAGACCGGGGAAGTTTTTTAATGGTTAATAAGCATGCTGCACAGTGGCACAATGGTCACCATTGCTATCTCCCTGCCCTAGGTTGAATTCTGGACTTGGGGTACTCTTTGCATGAAGTTCATATGCTCTTCCTGTGTTTGCAACGGTTTTCTCTGAGTGCCCTGGTTTCCTCCCATAGTCCAAAGACATACTGGTACTGTAGGTTAATTGGCTTCTGGGATAAGCTAAAATCACTTTCTTAGCCATATACAATTTCTTGTATTAGGAATTTGTCTTTTCACATACCCCAACTTCCTCTCCATGAGATACACAGACAGGAAGAGAAGTTTGGGGTCAGAGTGCAGGGTCAGCCAATTATACGGCACCCCTGGAGCAGTTGGGGTTAAGGGCCCCTTGCTCAGGGACCCAATGGAGTAGGATTCCTCTGCTGGCCGCGGGATACAAACCGGCAACCTTCCAGCCACAGGCACAGATCCTTATCCACAGAACCACTGCCCAGCCCAGTGTGAGCATGGGAGTGTGTTTGTGCCTGGCGAGTTCTGCTTGTGGGTATAGACTGCAGATCCACCGCAACCCTGAACTGGATGGAATGGCAAGAAAACAATGAGTGGATAAGTCAGACAATTTGTGTCTGAAAACAAAACTGCTTGCTGCTCCCAGCTCTGCATAGGAAGATGGATGCCCGGAGGATGCCACACCCCCCGAGCACCAGTTCACTGTCATCACGCCCCCCTGTTTGTCATCCTGCCCTGACCTTCATCGTCTCCTCCCCTTTGTCCTTTTCCACTTACTTCCACATTATACTGTCTGCATAGGGTTCAGAACTACACATCGTAACAGTGCTTGGTCCAAGACCCTAATCGTAAGAACATCTTGTAGAGTACAATTTCATATCATATGATATCAAAGCACTGTTCTATACCATGCATATTTTCAGATTTATGAAGAGAATATGAAATCTTATGAAGATTTATAAGACTGAGAAAATTGACAAACTGAAAAGATTTCGAAAGCAGGACAAGCAAAAAAAGCATCGCTGAACTCTTCCTGTGTGTTTAAGTCTGTGTGGTATCCACACAGGTAGTCACCCTAGTCAGGTATGTGTTTATATGACCCATCATTCCATTTTCTAACTGGCTGATCCAATCAAGTAGCACGTAACCATCCCATATGAAGTACATACTTGCTGGATCTCTAAACTATCTCGGCAAGCAATGGGCGAAAGGCAGCGTACACCCCGGACAGGATGCTAGTTTACTGCAGGGCACTCATAGATACAGACACAGACATGCACACACTCACAGCAAAGCCAATTCTCCCAGAAGCCACGTAACCTACCAGAGTGTTCTTGGACATGGGTTTCCTCTGGGTGAACCTGTTTCCTCCCACAGAAAACATTGGGAGAACATTCAAACTCCATGCAGATAGCACCCCAGGTCTGGAACTGAACCCAGGGCCCTAACAGTGCAATTCAATGCTGGTCAGCAATGCTAACCAGTCCACCACCATGCTGTGCCTGTGTGTATATAACTGATACTGAAAATCTTATTGTTTGACCAACCAGAACATACATATAATGTGTTATGCTTTTCTTAAGCTGAATATACATTATGTAGGCATCTTGTGTAAAATATATGAAATTATGACTGTCAGTATATAATTTGTGTATTCAAGCCATAACTGGAGCTTTTTCTTATTGTTAAAGGTAAAATGATCAGAGAACCCATCAGATGCCAGTCCATTGAGGAGTTTGTCCTCAACAATGCTGGTTCTTATTTATATAGCTTGGCAAATGGGAGCAAATGGGGCAAGGTGCCTCATTATTTTTCATTTTCTGCCACTAATACAAGTAAGAGATGGGAACTACTGTACTAACTACAAAGTTCTCTTGGGTTTTGTTAAACAAGTCCTGTCCTTTACTTTTCTTCTCAGGGTACAGTACTGTGCTAGTTTGTTAATGGTTGGAAAAAGTACAGACTTTGTACTTGGTTTCAGGCTGTTTATGACCTTACTCATTAAAATAAGATACACCATTAAGGAATGAGAGCAAGAGAGAACTTGTTCAGAATTTGAAATGTTAATGAACGTTAGTGACTGCAACACAGCTCATCTTTATTAATTTGACTGTTGCAGACAAGGGGAAGTAAAAATTAAACCATTTACGTACAGTACTTAGGGGATGTTTATGTTTTCTCCACTTTCTCCTTCACTGAATTGCCAAAAGACCAGAGTACAGTAATTTGAAGAACTGTTAAGTTTCACGTTTTACACAATTCCAAATTTCGGAATGACTTTTCTAAGAACGAAATACACACACATTTGTCAAAGGAGCATTTTGAGAGTAAGTAAAAATATCGTAATGAGTTCACATACTTCTTTACAAAAAGAGTAAAAGACAGGGAATTACTCAAAAAGAGTAAAGCAGGGAAGGTTTTAAAGTGCCTCTTTCCCCCAGGTATTCACAACTGAAAAAAAAGAAGAAAAAATTCAAGACTGAGCAAGCACCTGGTAGATGGCATTTAATGTAGACAAGTCAAAGTATTATACGCTGGTAGTAAAAACAAACTGTATATACAAAATGGAAAAGAGCTTGATGAAACTACTTATACAAAGACATAAAGTAGGTGTTTAAGTGAAGGCATCATTAACATCTTCTAGACAATGTAGAGAAGCAAAAATAAATCAAAGTGTTAGGGTTATAGTCAAACACATAATATTCAAATCAAGGAATGTTAAGTTAAAATTGTAAAATGTACTGGCAAGGTCTTGATTTCATAGAATAAAGTGTATGATTTAGGTTACAAAAATTAAAAGAAAATTAAAAGACTGAAATTATAACATACATTCTAAGTGTAATAGAAATGTCCTATGCTGACAGGAGGAAAGAAATGAACCTTTTTAGTTTTAAACAGAGAAGACTGAAAGATTTCAAAATCTTTAAAGCTTTGATAAATTCAAATATTGGAATTCTTCAAAATAATTGTGGAACAGCAGGCCAGAGTACAAAAAAAGAAACCTACTTGCACGTGTACTGTATTTCCGGAACAGGAGGCACTCCTTTAACAAAGTTGTGTGGGAGTGTGGAAAAATCTACCCAGCCATGACGTTGAAGCTCTTACCCAGGATTCTTTCAAGAAAAAGCTGGATGAGATCCTCAGATATTAATTGCATCAGATGTTAACTACCAAAGACTATAGATGAGCTGAATGGCCTCCTCTTGTGGGTAACCATTCTTATGTTCTTATGACCATTCCTATATACAGTACATTGTTACCTAAACTTAGAAGGAAAGCATTAATAGTCATCATGAAGAGGGTAATTTATGTTTTGCTGTCAATAATAATAAAATAACAGCATAAAGCTGTGGGTAATCATCATTGACTTTGTGCTCTGAGGCAAGCAGGGTTTCAGTAGAACATTTGTGTAGTCATGAAGATCACAAAGAAGAGTGTTCCCACTTTGTAATCCAACACTTACAAAGTTGAAAGTGCTTTTTCTTCTTCAAACCACCATTTTCTAAATACCCTCTGTGCTTTGAATCATGATGTGCTGATCAGCTCAGCTCACCACCACAACTGACTGCCATTTGGCATATTGTGAGCTACACTGCCTTACACCAACTCAAGAAGCATCTCTCCTTGTGTTCTGGCAAGTCCCAAGGGTTCAACAGTGTGTGACATGCTGAGGCACAAGCCCACCTACTGCAGCTCAGCAATGTAGCACCAGTTGTGCTCAGCTGCTTGGGGAATCCCAATCACTGCTGACTCATGGAAGACACCGGCAGTGTCCGCAGTACAGCCTGCGCTCTATGGAAGCACCTTTAGTGATTGGGCAACTCAGGAACTACTCAGAAATAAAAAAATAATATGAAGTAAAACAAAATGGGTTTTGTGACTCAGAGGACAAACCTGCCTTTTGAAGCCACAGTCGGAGTAAACTACTAACAAGAATTCATAAACTGTGTGGTGAGAAATCACTCAGTTAAATGCGCAGGTGACATTCTGTTATGCACAGGTTTTTGGGGGAATGAAATGTGTGTGGTGGTGAGGAGGGAATTCAGATTTGTCATATTTTGTTTTCAAAACCTGGAATCTCCAGATGTTTTTGCATACTATACATTTTTAAACACTGAGGTCACTCTGGACATCCATGTATCCCTTAATTAATACCTGGTTTTACGGAAGAAAATAACAGGTTGACTCTAAATGCCATGGTTTCTCCTACTACCAAACAAAAAAAAACCAAAATCAATACATATTATTCTTGGCCAAAATAACAGTCTGTCATCCTAGATGATGTACAGTAGAAATCACCACAATGTAACTTTGTAATATGAAGTCACAAAGACTTTCGGTCACCTTTTCGGTGTCAGTAAGCTGAGCTGCCTGAAGCCTTGTATTGTGTTTGTAACTGTAGATGCCGCTGTGCAGGAGGCCCCTCCTAGGGTGTTATACTGATAGACTGGGTCTCAGAGAGAACATGGCTGCTCCTGATTGCCTGGTTGTGTGGCTTCTGCCAGGAACAGTCTGAGAACGCATGTGATCCATTTAATTAAATCATAGCATCACTGCAGCATGATTAGCTTAGTCTTCTTTACATAAACAGGCTGTAAATTATTTTGAGTGTGTGCCTCCTCTCTATCTCTCTTTTCTCAATTGAAACACTTATCTCTCATGAACAAAGCCTGATGTTGTTAGATCTTAGAAGCTGAGCAAGGTTAGGCGGGATCTGTAGGGGGGCCTCTTAGGAAAACCAGGCTAGTGCTTTAAGTGCTTCTGGTGGATAAGTGACAACTCTTCCCTCTGGACCACATTTTCTAAACCTACACCAAGTTTGGTGACTAGGGACACTGTGATATGACAGGTGCTGTCCTTGTAATGCATACAATAAGGCACACAGGTACCCCTTTCAATGAAGCGCTTTTAAGGAATTAGTACCATGCATGCTACAGCATTTAGTCGCTTTGCGAGAGGAGGTAACAAGGAGTGCAAAAATATCTTGTGTAACTATACCACAGCCTCTCATTGTACCACCCTGACAAAGAGCTAATTTGTTAGCACTACCTGATAATTATGAGCCAAAGCGCCTGCTGTATTTCTAAAGTGCTTCATACATCGTTCACAACAGAGAAAGAGTAATCATGCATCTGAAAGCCTTCAGCAGAAGCAAATTTGCTCATTGTGCAGAGAAGTGCTGGAAATAATTTGAATACTGAAGGTGAGCTTTGAGGTGACCAGAGGTCACTGGCTGGTAGGATATGGAGAGGACATGAGTGGGGAAGTGATACAGTAAAGAAAAGAGAAGGTAAAAAAAACAGGACATACAGGAGTATTCTATTTCATCTGTTATTCTGGCCTGAAAAGAAAGAATTGTGTAGTTTTCTGTTTCAAGAAAGTATTTAACCCAGTAACCTTTTAAGAAATGCCAACCTGTTTTGGAATGAAATGAGTTTATAAGTAATCCTTCATAAAGTATGCTTTTTTCTACTTGTTGTTGGATACATTCATATATTCCAATAATATAGCTAGTGAACGTATACAAAGTATGTACTGTGTGTACAGTACTATGCACAGTACATACAGGTAGTGCAAAAAAAATGGATACACCCATGTAAATGTGGGATACCAAGCATATACTGTAGTATGTAAGAGTATGCACACAGGTGTGGCTCATTTGTTATATATAATATATGCATGCTTAGTATTGTACATAACAACAATGAACAATTATAGGTAACAATGGTCTGGTTACCTATAATTATGGCTGCAAGTGGAGTCCATGGTGGCTGTGTGTGTGGAAAAGAGCTGTCCAAGGAAGAGCTTTGAGCTTAAAACATCTTGACATTTGCTATTTTCAGTCTGCATCAGGCCATCGAGTTCTTTTTGCTATTTAAGTGCTATTTTACTGTCTTATACCCATTGAGGCAATAACTCTTTTTTCATTAAGAAAATTAGGTGGCAAGCGACACACAAGGGACAACGCATTTGTCTGTGACCCAATTATCCAGCGTCAAGGAAACCCTGTTTTTTTTTCTACATCTTGCTCCAAAGGGTCAGAAACCCTAATGCATGAGATTTTGTGTTGAAAACTGAGAACGTACACTGTTTGTACCAATGTTTTCTTTTATTCACATACAAAAACAAATGTGTTAATTAACTGAATTGTGAGTCCCTATAGCAATTTCAAATTTTTATGCTCATTTAATCAACTGAAACTTGATGCAACTGTGTGAGGTTTTCAGATCAAGGCATGAGACTTGAGAGCTAATGATCTTGTGGTGCATTGAAGCAAAACAGCATTTCAGTATTGATTAATTCCAATTGGGCATTCATGGGATATTTTAGAACAGGGCCCCAGATAGCATTTTATACTGTATCTTTACCAACCAGGAGTTGATTTGACTTTCTCTTGGACGAATGGTGCTGCAGAATTCTTGGGGCTGGTAGGCTATATGACACAACACATACAGACAATATAGCCCACACTTGGTGGCCCATTAAGTGACTTTAAACTGGTATAACTGTGTTTTGTCCAACCCCTTTAAACAGTATACGTGAACAGCAGACATTTATCAGAAGCTACACATTTGTTCACATGGTGTAACGTTGTTCCTCAGTGTCCATTAGTATTACTGGGAGCATTTTGGACTAACAGAAACCTATTATCTCATATGTAAAATAACCAATAACTTCAAATGCTTTTCAAGTAACCAGACAGTCTGTTTTTATCAACACGATTTATTTTAGATCACGAAAGTATTGTATCATTATTGCTATCACACGGCACATTTTTTCTTACAGAAATCCTTTTTAAATCTGTCTTGTGTGGTGCATTTCAACAAAATGTACGTAAACTAAAAAACATCTATGCTGCCAGACTGAGTACACAACCAGCTTGTGTAACTGCCACAGGATTGCAACTCCCTGCCTTTTTTCCCCATAAGGCGGACTTTTGGCATTTTATCCTGTTTGTGGACAGAAATGAGCTCTGTCTGCAGTATGTTACTATGCATTACAGTACATCTGTGCTGTGCAGGGCAAAAGCAACTGATTTGACTACAGGATTAACGTGCTTTTTTCCATGTTTGACCATGGATTGTCTAGTTTTTCTATTTCTAAATGTAAATCACATGAACATAGTATTTAGAGTATCATCAAAGGACATTTCCAGGACATTCACCAGATGCACAATCGTATCTTGACCCCGTTCTTCACATCTCTTGCTCTTAAGTGCTGGCTATGTTGCTAATAACAGAAATTTAAATACATGATCAGGAAAAACACTGCTTGTAAGAGACTATTGATCTCTTAATGCGTAACCACAAACTATTCATTGTATATTCATATACAGTATATAAAAATGAAATGTAAATGACATAAAAAGTTTAGGTATACAAATATAAGAACTGACACATTCACAAGTCACGAAAGAAAGAAAAACCAGTACCAGTTTTGGATTAAGAAATAAAATACAGATCTACGAACAACAGGCTCAAGATTTAGCTAAGGTGTCCATTTTGTTAAGGGAAAGGTTTTACAAAATATCATAAGCTTGGCTGATGGAAACCAACAGGCCTTAAATTTCCTTGGAGGTGATGAATTGGTATATTAACAAACAATGCACCTAACACCTGATATAAACTTAGCCTAAAATGTGTTAATGAGCCATACATGGTAAATTCATATTAATTTCAAATTCATTGCACACCAACCTCCTGTTTCACGCACTGGCTCTTATGAGTTTTTTAATGAAAGACATAAATAGACTTGTGCCCTGACAGCAGCACAGAGTTAGTAAACAACTGCAGAGGTGCCTGGTTTTCTACTCCAGGCCTGCTACCCTCTTTGCTTCTTCATCAGACAAACGGTTTTGGACATGTCCTTAGTTTTCAGTGCCTGTCCTCTGTGTACTAACTTCTCTCAAAGGCATGTTAAATATATTTCAAATACTTTTTTTAACGCCATATGTTTAATGTAATTACAAACAAACACTGCACAATGAAATACAAGTACCATTTTGTGGTTCCCTTACCGACATTTCATAGATCTTCCACTTGTAGCACTTTCTTTACATTCCTTTTGCCAAACTACGGGCAGAAAAGATGCCTATGTAGTCCTCCTCAAGCACTGTTTTCAAGACGCTGGATAGAAAATGACTTTTAAAAAAACCCAAATAGTTTATCCGTGTTGCACAGTTTCGACAGGAAAAATGTCTTCAAAATGCCCCCTCCCCCCAATAAAACAACAAACTAATTTGACAAGTACAGGAATGTCTCTTGTATTCCAGGTGTTTCCTATGCAGAAATTAATGTGACTAATGAAAAAACAAATTAAGAAAGAATTAATACTATGCATTTTACAACAAGTGACAGCAAAACATAAACGTAATAATGTGTTCATGATTTTCAACAATGTGATAAAAAAGTCACAAAAGCTTTTGAAGAACACGAGAGGGATCTTTAGAATCCTGGCAGTGATTCCTTTGTTGCCATCTCCTTTGGTTTTAGTAAAGTGAGTGTTAAATGATTTCATTACGTTAAGGATGGCAATATTAGCTAAGTCCATCAGGGAGCTCTCTTTTTTTAATCTAAAAGGATTCAGCACCTCAAACTGAAGTCACAATCACACACAATTCTCTTTTACAAATTCAGAAAAAAAGAAGTCTTGAGGAACAATCCTCATCTCAGTACAGAGAAAGACCTCATTTATGTCTTTTGTGTTTTATTATTTAGAATGTGGACCAATGTTAAACATTCCTGATGGGGTTTTTTTAAAGCAAGACTGCATTTATCTGGAGAGGCAAAAACTGTCTAAAGAAAAAGATCAACAGTGCAGAAGGCGATAAACTTTCACCTACAGAGAGTTGCAACGGAACAACATTCAGTTCTGTTGCCTGGAGAAAGTAGCCTGGCGTAGGCGTTCAGGCCTTCAATGGGAATTGCACATTTTGTCACATCATGATAACCACCTCTTGGACCTTTGTACTGTCTGCAAAGATTTGCCATCAGTGCTGCCTTTCTTGCAGGGACAAGGCTTCTGCTCTATTTTCTTTGTCCATCTTTGTTGTTTTAGTCAGTCCCAAACCTTCCGCAAGAACTAGTTTTGCAAACATCGCAAAGTGCGTTGAAAGTAAGACAGACGGTTATAGACAAGACACATAGAAATCATAATATTTTTAACAGCCTGGATGGACTTCCTTCTGCTCTTTTCAAGTCCTACTGTCACTTCCAGTAGCCATTTTAATAAATCCACTTTCTATAATATATAGAAACATCCTCAGAGTCGATCACCATGACGCTGGATTCAAAAGAAAGAAGCAACTGTGAGGAGTGGTCCATTTATTTGCTTCAACACTACCTGGTTAACTTTCCAGTACGTTAGGAAGTGTCCATATTCAAGTCAAACACATGGAACAAAGGCATCTGCCTCTCTGTGGCATCTTACGATTACAAAGTACAAATCCAGAAAATAGAAACAAAACCTTTTAAAATAGGATCTAGTTGAGGAAATGTCTCTTTGCAGATGGTTTAGGTGACTAAACCTTCTGGACCAGCGCCTGGCTCTGCGCAGCCTTCTTGCTCCTCTTCTTCATGCGGCTGCGAGCGTAGACCCTGAGAAAGAGGGCGAGGAAGACCACGGCCACCCCCAGGCCCCCCACCATGGTGATGGCATGGCCATACAGGAAGCACGACAGCAGGATGGCGATGGCCTGCCGCAGGGTCATGATGATCGTGAAGACAGCAGCACCAAACTGACTGATGGTGTAGAAGATGAATAGCTGGCCACAAGCTGAGCACACAGAGAGCAGCACAGCATGGAAGGCAAACTCTGAGTGGCGGCTCATGAAGCCCAGAGAGTCAAACAAGGCCCCCTGCTCCAGGAGGGAGCCCACTGTGAAGAGGCAAGAGAAGAGGTTGACGCCAAACATCATCTGCACCGAGGACATCTTGTACTTGAAGAGGTTGTCTTGCCAGTTGGAAGTAAAGCTGTCAAAAAGGATGTAGCCACCCAGTATGATCACTCCCGAAAACGTGGTGACGGTTGAAGGGTGCTTGTGGGTGGAGCTGGACAGAAGGAACATGCTGACGCCAACAGAGATGAGCACAGCCGTAAAATATTCCCAGTACTCGTAGCTTTTGCGAGAAATTACCTTTCCCATGAGCATAACCGGGATTACCTTCGACGCCTTGGCCAGCACCTGGGTGGGGAAGCTGATGTACTTGAGGGCCTCATACTGGCACCAGCTGCTCAGGATGTTGGAGAGGGAAGCAAAGGAGTACTTATACATAGGGGCCCCGTGACGAGGCTGCTTGGTGAGGACACAGTACAGGCCAGACACCGTCAAAGCAAGGATGCGGTTCATGAAGACCAGGAACTGGGAATCCTTGAACTTCTCACCCTCCTCTGTGCTGGTAGCCCCATAGGTGCGGGTCATAACTCGTTCCTGAAGGATGCCCCATGTTAAGTAAGAAGCCTGGAAGTACAAATAAGCAAGGGTGCTTTTGATAATGTGGATTAGGAACATTATGTTAAAGTGTCAATATTCAAGTCAAATACATGGAAAATAGTCAAGAGAAACTTTTTGTACAAGAACTTTCATGCATCCCAAGATCAGGCACCATGCTATGTATTTACAAAGCTTTTTTTCCCCCATTAAAGACATTTCCTCGCTTTTCAGGAGCACGCAGGAGATTTTTTCTCTGATATTCTGAAATTTCGATTGGACATACACTACAAAATAATAAATCTTGTTTACTAAAGTAACTGAGCAAACTAAGATGACTAGGTAATATAAATAAAACCTATTATCTTTTTAATGGCATAAACATGATGGATTCAGAAAACCTAACTTGTGTAGCAGCATATTTCTGGCAAGCTTGCATACGACTGACATCATTCTCCTAGTTTGGCAAGGTAAACCATTATGCTTGTTACCAGAGATACAGTTAAAATGAATGTGCACCTTGTTGATCTAAGGAGTAGACAAGCTGACAAAACCAAAAAAGGAGGCGAGCAAGACCACTTAAATAAAAGTATTAAACAAAACATTATAGCTTGGAAACTTTGCTTGATACATTTTAGTAGTACTTACATTTGTAATAAGAATTTAATACTTTGGACTTTGTTGGTCCCATATGTATAGATTCTACAAAAGATAAACTGGAGCTCTTGATTAGATCATGTTTTTTCCTGCAGATGTAAAGTGTCAGAAAATATTACACCTGTAATTATTGTGTGGTATTGTATGTAAACTTATAAATATGATTTATGCATTTAATTATTTTTTAAATTAAACCTTATTTCGTTTGATACACTCTCTCCTAACCCTTAATTGAGTGCTTTCATTGAAATATTGAAGAGCTGATTGGATTTTACAGCAATATTGTAGATCGATCTAAGCAAAGTTTATAAATGTGGCCAGAAACGGAGTCAACACTATACGACACCTGATCTTGGGATTGCACGTTCAGATTTTTAAACGTCTGAGAGGCTAAAACCTTTAAAGGCAACACAGAAGCTCCATGAGAGTTTTAAAATGTTGGGGCTGTGAAGCAGGTGCAGCCAATCTTGAGCCATGTCACTGACGCTTTCCCCCGGATCGCACCTGTAGTCCAGCAGTGCAGAACAACAGTTTACAAGCCTGTCTGGCTGTTGAAGATGGTTCCGTTGCCTCAGTTTTGGATGCTGTAGGCACTTCCTCTAGCAGACTAGATTTTGCTTCACCCCCAAAAACACAGGACTTTATAAGAGGGAAACAAATGCCACGACCTGTAAAGAAAACAGGAATATGACTAGACAAGTTACTAAACTGCGATTAAATCAAATTACAAAATAACGGAATTATACTAAGAGTAAAGAAAATAAATAATCCTAGTCTATGACTAGATACACCAGGATGGAAGGTGAATATCCAGGATGGAAGTTTCAATATCCTCTTCATGCCCACTGCATGTTTTGCAAAGACATTTAAATTAAGTAAAACGACAAATGAGCCAGGCTGGATTAGAACAGCTAGCAGTTCTTTATTCCAATTATTATGACTTCCCACAAGGTTATCTTGCATTTGAATGAGCCAAACCACCAAAAAGCTCCACAGAAAAGCATATGACATACTGTACATGTAGGTCTGGCTCAGGTAGTAGGTATGTGGAGAGACTTAGCTTCAGCAAAGCAGAACACTGAAGCCTTGTGACCATGCAACAGTAAAACCTTTGATCATTAGCATTCAGTTAATATAATTTACTGGAGATGCAAATGATGAAACATCAATTCTCAATCTGTAGAACTGAAAAAGTATCACTGTGACTAAAGAAATCTCAGTGAAAATCTCTCACCTATTTCATAAAATGAAAAATTATCTTCATGATTGTTTTAGTTGTCAAAGTCAGTACCTACTTCATTAGGTATCTTGCCTTCAGTAATCATCCCTTTTAAGCGATACAGTACACGTTTCTGTACAATATTTTCGTAATATAGAAACATTATTTTCAAAACAAGTTGGGTGCTTCAACACTTTTTTTTTCATTTTACTTTCACCCAACTGAGAATTGCTCACAGCAACAACTCCTGTAACAGAAAAATAAAATTCCTATTATATAGCACAATGACAGGACAGTCAATTCCACATTTTAATTAATTCTCTAGGCTCCATTACAAAAGCCCACTGATGCCAAGGATAGTCAGAGGGGCCAGTTTCTCTGCAGGTTTTCATTTTACACCTGTACTTAATTTGATCACTTTAACACAATAATAGTTAAAATCAGAGGAGGTTATTTGGTCCACCTAGCCCATTGGTAACTATCAATGATCCAAGGAGCTCAGCAAGTGATTTCTTCAAAGAAACCAGGTTATCGGCTTCAACAACATTGCAGGCTAGCTTGTTCCATACTCCAACAAACTGTTGTGTAAAGACTTCTGTTCTCAGTTTTAAATGTACTTCCATAAAGTTTCCACCTGTGTCCTCTGGGTCTTGTTGCACTCCTCATTCTGAAGAAGTCTGTTGGGTTGGTTCTATCCATACTCTTGAGAATGAGGAATACTTGTGTCAAGCCTCCTCGCTATCTTCTCCACTCAAAATTAAAAAGGTTCAGTTCTTCCAACCTGTCAATGTAGGATATTCTCTTAAGTTCCAGGATGTCTGAATCTGCTCTTCTCCGGACTGGGGAAATAATTTCCCTTTGCGTGAATTGTACACTTATAACTATATATCCTAACATTTTGTTTGTTTTTTTAATTGCTTCCCCCCCGTTATCTAGAAGATGTAAATGGTGTGCCAACATAAATACTGTACATGTATTTTTCATACGTACCCAGTGGCAAACAATAGGAAACATCTCAGTGTTTACCATTAAGTATTTAGAGGTTGTTTCTGCTACCTGCACGCAAAGCCCTGCACTTGTCTACATTAAATGTCTTCAGTCAGGGGTTTGCCAAGTTTTGAAATTGTTCTCAAATACTTTTTAGTTCTTTTAATTCCAATTGCTACCAGTACGTAGTTTGTCAGTTTTCCAAATTTTGGTATTATCCGCAAATTTGTCTGATTAAATACACCAGCATCTAGATCACTGATGGAAATCAGGAAGAGAAGTGGTCTTAGTACAGAGGCCTGTGGTATTCTACTGATTACATTAACCAAAATGTAACATTCACTGCTCATCTTTATTCATGGTTTCTATGGTGTCTTGTGCAGAGCCAGGATGTTAGAAAAGCAAAGACAGAGGGAAAGGCAAAAGAAACTTATTTTCCAAGATGCACCCCGAGACATGCAGAATGGGACTGTATATTTTAACATGTTCTCTCCCAAACTGGTGACCACAAATACTTCTACACAATGACAACGTCCACCATAAGATCCATTCAGTCGCCCTGATGAATGCTCATAAATAAAGCTCTTTTCTCCCCACTTGGCCAAAGCAACGAGAGATGGCCAGAAAAAGCATTTCAAATATAAGTCAACAGCAAACCTGAGGAAAAGCAACATCGATACAAAACCAGAAGGAAGGAAGAATATCTGGAAAGGAGCGCAGCCCTATACTCTAAACCCACAGATGTCAGAATGAGAAAATGATGGATTAAAGAATCCTCATCATAACCAGACTGCGCAGTACATACAACACCTGCTGAACCTGTCTAAGAGCTGATGGATTCCTCCTTGGCCTCATCAGTTGGGTTCAGGGTGATGGAAGACAAACTGTTCTCCAGTGGGAGGAACGGCCATATTTTATTGTTACCTGTCCTGGCACTAGGAAAAGTTTCCTTTACAACCTCGAAAAACAACAAGAAACATTTATTCGTCTCGATCGCCGTAACATGACAGGAGTGTGCCAGTGTACTTCTAGGTTCCAAAAAGTCAAGCAGGTCTATTTGAGAAAACAACAAAGTCAATGTATTGGGTTCCCTGGGTCTGTCAGGGAAAGACGAAGGTCAAAACAAGAGGTGTTATCTAACTGTACTTAGTTTGAGGTAATATTGCTTTGCCACACAAAATATGTATAATCTTAACATTATACATATTTTTTTAAAGCAAAAATCATATTCAGAATCAGGATTTTTTACTTTGATTACTAGACTGAATACTATTTATAGTAATGAACAGTTTCAACTGTTTATATTTATAAGTTGATTTGGAGAACCATAACTCACACTGGGCAGTGTGGTGGCACTGTGCCTAAGGATCTGCGCCTGTGGCTGGAAGGTTGCCGGTTCAAATCCCGTGGCCAGCAGAGAAATCCTACTCCGTTGGGCCCCTGAGCCACCCAACTGCTCCATGGGTGCCGTATAAATGGCTGACCCCTCGCTCTGACCCAAAGTTTCTCTCCCTGTCTGTGTGTCTCATAGAGAGCACTTTGGGGTATGTGAAAAGACAAATGCCCAATACAAGAAATTGTGTATGGTCAATATAGTGATCTTATCTTATCTATCAGCATTACCTAAGCCTTATCAGTGTGTCCAGTTCTTAACAGGCTTTAGCCTTTTCTTAGTATTTACCCAGTGTTATATTTCAGTTTTTTTCAGAAATGTTACAGCAAGTTCAGATCACATCAGCCTCACACATCACTCTAGTCTAGTGTCCCAGCATAATTGCATGTAATGTTTTTTGTTTTTATTGTTTCTTATTGGTTTTATTAATTTCATTTGATGAAATGATTTTTTTCCTAAAACTTTTTAAACCTATATTTAATAAAGTTTATTTTATGAAATCATTAACTGAACTGCACACTTTTAACAAGAATATGTATAACTCAGTCATTTTACACTAGTGTACAAACATATCTTTGTTCTAGCAAATAACCAAAATAATCCAAAAATAATTATGGCTGAGCTGTTCTCAAGTAATGTTGTATAAATATTAATATATATTTGCTTTTACAAAAACAGCAATAACTGTTTGAAATGAGGTTTATTGCACTGAATTTTCATTAACCATTAAAGCTAAAATCATATATTCTATAAGCATTTCATCATGCGTAATCCTGAATTCTGGTTCACCTTGATCAAACAGCATTATAAAGAAGAATCTTTAGTACTGTATGTGCACATAATACAAGTGTAGGTTAATGGTTTACTGTAACACAAACAGAAATGTACAGGATATAGGATATGTGCATCATGATTCAGAAATAATATATATACCATTTATATATATTTATATATATAACCTAAATATACCAATATTTATTAAAAGGGATGGACTGTCTTTTAAACAATATAGATTTACATTATGCAACCCAAAGTGTTTTCAAGTCATGGTGCCATGTATAAATACTAGCCTAGCGACACTCATGCACAATTTCTTTATTGCTGTAACTGACGTTTCATCAGCACTGTACACTGCACAGTCAGTTTCCTTACAGTCTCAGGGATTTTAAAATAAATGTACTCTGTTGGACTAGATGACTTTAAACTTTCATTTGATAGAAACTGAAATTGTGGTGCAGATTGTGCCACAACACAGTATGAAACACACACATATAACTGAAGGCTTTCTTCCCTGAAGTTACAACTAAAATGGCATTATGAGTCTGTAAAATGACAAATTTGAATATCTGAGTTAAGTTCAAAATACTTATGCAGAGTACACAGCTAAATTATTTTTATTGGAGAAATTGTGAGCAGGCCATTTTGCCTCTTTTACAAGCAGGTTCGTCTGCACATCACAAGAGTAACAGTGGCAACAACCTCTGTGTTAAAGATTTAATTATCTCATGACATCCCAGTCATAGGGCCTATAATGCTGTCAGTATCAGTCCACAACTTGCAGATTCGAACAGCTTAAAACCCAATTGTATAGCTACTGTAGTCTATCTGCATTAAGACAAAAACGTCACTGCGTCTGCTGTAATACTGTATATGGCCAATAAAGTGATCTTATATAAGTGTCAGAAACAGGTGCCAACAAAGTGTGAACATAAAAAATAATGACACTGCAGATAAATGCAAAAATATAATACTTGGGGGAAAAAAACACTTAACATAACTGTATTACATGATTGCATTGCCCTAAAATAATTCCAGAAAAAAGTACGGTTTTTCTAAAGTGATAACTTTGTTATTGCAATGATAACATCTGAAGCTCTTTTTGATGAGTTGTTAGGGTTGTTCTGTTCCAAGAGGTGAAAACTTAGGATGGGCTAAAACAAATACATTCAGCTCAGTACTTTGTTTGCACATGGGTGTTGTTCACAAAGTGACATCAAATATGAATTAATAAGCAGCTGAGGTATCCTGAGGTATTTTAACTCTCTGCTAATGAACAAGCCACACTTTCTTAAGCATTTAAATCATCAGACATAATATTATTATTGACATACATAAATAATAATGTTCATTGGTTCTACAAGCAAAAAATTTAAATAAACGGAGTAAAATTAATGTGAAGTAATGGTACCAAACATTAAAGAAGAACCACCAAAATCAGTTAAAAATAAGACTGAAGCTCCTAATTAAAGTTCCTTTAATAGAATAAAAGAAAAGTAGAGACCAACCTGTTTCTAGGTAGTTGATGCTCTTGAAATATTTGATAAGCAAATAGCCAGGGACAATAATTGTAGCATAGCCCAAGACATTAAGAATAAACCGGAAAAGCCAGAAATCAGTCCAGGTGTTCAGGGATAGGGAGTCCTCTCCAGCAGCTTGAGCTGGCAGCAGCATGACCAGAACCAGCCCTGAACAAACCCTGGAGAGACAAGAAAAAAAGAGATCAGAACTAGAAAAAGGCTTTGGTGTCTGCTGAACTAAAGCAGCTTCAATAAACCTCCTCATTGTTCTTCACCTCCACTTTATACCATTTCCAAATAATCTGTTATGCATTAACTAAGCCGGTCTTCCACTGCCCTATAGTATCCATGCCTCTACTGGCCTTTGTTTCAGCAGAGCTCTTAATTAAGTAAAATTACTGAACCCTGAATTTAACCAATTACTTCACTGTAAGATTTTGCAATCAGACTTTGGATTCAGAAATATTCTCTTTTATCTGCACTACTTTCAAAACATGTGGTTGACATTTGTGTCTATCACAGCATATATTAAAAGTGTTGCTCTCCAAATTTAAACTGTCAACTCCAAATTGATTATGAATGAAATATATGTAGACCCATTGATTAAACCAGCTCAGCATTCCTGAAAAGGAGGGGTTTGAGAGGGAGCCCGTGTCTAGCCCCATACTATTTTTTTAGAGTTGAAAGCATTTTAGAAAAGAAATACTTTCATGCTAAGATTAAATAATAAAGATCTCTGCTGGCATAAAAACAGAAAGATGGTACTCTAGGATGAGAACTGTGAAACACTGAACTAAACATGAGATCAAGGTACTGATTTTGTCTTCATCATCTAACGAATCTCCAGAGGTATTAAACAGATTCATTGTTTTTATTAAACTCAAAATATGAAATTGACACTGAAATATATATAAAAAGCATCCAAAACACCTTTAGAATACCTTTAAAAAACTTTATTTTATTTGTCCTCAGTGACATTTCTAAAGTAAAACCAATCCTTATTGAACTGAACAATTGGTAAAGATATTTTTCCCCAATCTTGAGGAAAACATGAGTTATTCTTAAACATTTTCACATTCCACACTAAAACGTAGTACTAAAATGGCATCCGATTTTTTTCAGAGTACAGAAAACACAATTTCCTTTTATCTTGGAATCACTTTTTCTCAAGTCATAAAGTGAACCAATGTAAAAAATGAAGGCCACAACCTTAGAGAAAGCCAAAAGAAATCCCAGATTTTCTCCCCTAACCTGCCTATCCAGAAAATGTGTCTTTGGTGAGTCTGACGAGGAACTGAGGTGAACAGAGACACAGTTATATGTTTCAAATTCCATGCGAAAGTCTACTCCCGCATGGCTGATTCTAACAGTAACTCTTTGTGCTCGACACGGCCAGATAAAAATAAGGTTTGTAAAAATGAATGTCTGAGTGATAGGATATGGGCTAAAATAAGTCACAATTTAATGCAATCGGTACATTTATACTTCAGTTCTTAAGATAATTTTACATAACTGCCATGGGAAGAATATATTTAATGAATTTATTTTTTTAATAAAACTTAATTTAATTAATCTTATTAACTCATACCCTTGAAAACTGCAAAATTTAAAATATTACTGCTTAGAGAACACAAATGAAACCTCCTGAATGTGCTGGGAAACTGGTGTCTCTTTTATTAAAAGCCTCTGCTCAGAGTTCAGAATGACAGCCACGAAATCACAGATTTCAGTCAGTGCTCTGCTGTGGCTGAAGGGTCTTTCAATAGTGCACGTTCACCCAGTCAGGGGCTAGTGCCACTGAGTCTGTATACTATCCACAGCAGGAGAGTGGTTTCTCTGTTAGGCACAAAAGCATCACAGTTTGTGTGCTGGGTTTTGGGAATGTTAAGAAATTAAGTCTGTTGCACTGAATAAATCTGAGTTGTTTTAAGCTCTCTCAGGTCAGTGCCGTGTTTCAAACCAAGGATGGGTTGAAATCATAACGCTAAAAGCAAAAAAGTAATTACAGACACTAAATCAGAAAACTCCTCAACACTTCAGTGGTATGAAAAGCAAAATTCTCTGCTTTTTTTTAAATCCTTCCTCCGAACTACAACATAAGTATTGAAGCTACAGAGATTTGCTTTAATCGTTCCATTATTTCACAGTGGCAGCAAAAATCTGAGCCACAAAAATCTTACATTAGGGAAACCAGATGTTGCCCAACAGCTCACAGAACCCGTAAATTTCTGCTATTTAAAGCAGGCTATATAGCAGCACATCAAGAGCGCAAAGCCTTAATTTTCACTAGCCTCCAAGACATGTAACAGGCGAGCTTCGAAAAGCCTGCCTTGCACTCAGCACTTCTTCTATTCCAAAAGGTGGTAAACCAACATGCTGGGAGAAGAATTCAGACCAATAAAAGTTAATTTTATGTTGAAGAGTAGGAGGTATAAACACAAAGTTTGAGCTTGTGTGTCTTCTTCAGGTGTCGAGGCTGAGGTGTTATCGATATTGTATCAGAGCAGCAAAATCTATACCTACTGCCTGGGTCTCCCAAATGTGCCGAGGCCCCTTAGGGGGAAATCAAGTAAAGGTGCTTTAGTCGAACAGGGGTTTCTCAGACAGTGGCCAGATCAGCGACTCCTGGGCGCCTGCGATACCGTCAGCTTTGTCAGTAAACCCACCTGTAATGTGCTGTAGAGCTTGCAGCATGTGAGAAGTTGAACGGCTCTAAAAAGGAGGATGTGTCAGATTATAATTTGTGCAGGTCCTCATTCCTCATATACAGTAGAAGGGCTGCAGCCATAAAGGCGAGTCATAAACTACTGGCAGTTCCAAACATCACTAAGCAGACGTCTAAGTACCTGTACATACTAGGACTTGCAAAGAGGCAGACACTCCCAGAATGTATTATCTGCTTGGAATCGTTCAGAAAGGCTCATAGCATATTGACATGGCAGCTACTCAGGTCATCTGCAGTGAAACAAGTTCTTCTCAGACTGATCTCCAAAAGACATGGTCAGAAAATCAATTTTAAGCCATACTAGGTTTATGCATTTAGCATTTTTTTTAGTTGAAAAAAAAAGCTTAAACCTATTTTTTTCAAAACTAAAAAAAAAATGTAAAGTTTCTGTCAAGGCTCATAAATTATGGCCCTTTACCATTTCAACTGGATGTGTTCTGCATCCCCCCAAAAAAATAATCAGTGTCCTGTTGTCAGAACGTGACATCAAAAGACATGCGACAGGTGTGCAACCGGTGTTGCTTTGTTTGGACTTTTCAGTTATATAACAATACGAAAACAAGGGGTTGAGGCAAATCACATTAATAATGAAATCTACTTTCCTAGTGTAGTGGTAGACCCTGACATCAATGCATTAACTCTTTTTAAAGACCGCTTCTCATTCAAGCTGGCATTCTGAACTCACTGATACATATCAACATGAGTGTACCCTCTGTCAAATCGTTCTCAATAACTAACCAGATGATGAAACCTGTCAGACCTATCAAAAGCCCATGAGCTTCTGTGAGAAGCACCTGAACAATTTTATATCATCCGCAAAAACAACATCACTGTCCACTTGTTTTTACAAGGTCAGTTTGCTTTGCTTTTTCCATTCTTCTACTCTTTTTACTCTACGTTTGAACTATGTTTGAAAACATGATTTTTATTTTACGTCATTTCAGATTCTCATGCATAAGCATATAGAAGACTATACATAGAATAGTTAGTGTTACTTGTTGTTGTTGTTGTTGTTTTTAAAAAGGCATTAGGTGCTTGTCATGTTCTTTCATTATTTTTGCTAAACCACATTACAAAATAAGATATCAATGGCCAAATCAAGCAGAATTCAAACAAAACAACTATTAATCTTGGTCTGCCATTATAGGAAAAAACAAACATTTATAACCTAGTAGTTCAGGTGGGTAGCTGCATCAGCTTGCTCAGGCTGCAAAGGAACAAGTAATAGGTTTATTCCATACTGAAAAGAGAATAAAGAAAACACAACGTTTCGGCCGTGGAGCCTTCTTCAGGTGTGAGGAAGACAGGGCAGTAAGCAAAGGTAATGTAGCGGGAGAACAAAAGCTGGGAGAGAGGATGAGCGAGGGGCGGGAGCAGGGGACAGAAAGAGAGGCCTATCAAGAGGTGTGAAGTCAGAATAGGTTAAGAGAGGTGTGAAATGAAAGCTCCATTGGAATGGAGAGAATTTAGAAGAAAAGCAGTCTGTTGTTAAGAGAAGGGGGAAGGTGTGATCCTAGCTGCAGTGTTTATAACCTAGTTGTGTAAACATAAGTGAAAAAAACAGTAAAATATTTCTTAGAGTTCTGAATTGTGAAAACAACGAACACATGGTTAGTGGCACATTGAGGGCAGAATTTCATCACACTATGCTGACATGATAAAAATGAAATCTGTTATATAAAATAAATTTTAAGGTGTGACAGCAGACAAAAGGAATGCACTTACATAAATGCTAAAAAATGAATGCATTATGTTAAGCATTTTTTCTATATGGTCTGACAGGAGACTAAGGTATTTAAAATGAGGCAGCAATCCTTAAAATTACCTTTAAGAACATAATTCTATGCAAACTATAATAAAGTAAGGACTGCAGATAATGTCTTGCGCCAACAGCTGGCACATCAGTTTGAACATTGCATAGGCATGAACACTGCAAACATTATATTTTATATAGCTTGCATTTTGAAAACGTCCTTTTATCATCCATATGTCACAAACCCAAACATACAATAACCTCATAATCACGACACATCGAAAAAGCTGACCATTTTAAAGTATGCATGTTCTGATGGTTTACTTCCTAACGTGCGAAAACAGATCTGTGTCTGATCTGTCATTACATTGCTTTTCTAACATTGCACGTTACAATGATAAAACTGCATTCATAAAAAGGTGTTATTAAAATCACTAATAGCAACACAGCTACTGGTTTCACATTCTCCAGTTAGCACGATTCCGTAAACTTGAGGTAAATGCATAATATACCAATAGTGCTAAGCAGTATCTTTACAACTACTACCAGGAGTCACAAACTGGGGAAGATGCTACAGTAGTTACTTGTTTAATAAATGAAGCTGACGTGTACACTGTACTACTTCCCTTGTGCAACTAGTATTAATTCTAACAATAATCATGTTTCTGTTAGTAGTAGCTACTAGGAAATCTAAAGCGAAATAATGGTTTATATCTAATTACAGTGCATAAAAAGTGCAGTGTGCAACACTATGTTAAGAAACTATATCACAAAGAAATAACGTACCTCCACAAAAAAGATGACATTTCACTTCTCTGCCAACTGGAGTGATCTTAACCCCGCTCTTAGCTTCTCAGCCTTGCCGCAAACTTTTGTCCTTCCTACTGCAGTAATGCATTTATTTGAAAGTGTAAAACGACAAATACAACATAAATAACAAAGCCAGATATTCTATATTGCTGCCCTGCCTCTCCCGCCGCTGAAACCGCTACTTTCCAGCTCAGCGTAAGAACTCTCCACTGTAGCAGGAAGCACCGTGTTGACACACCAGCAACATCATAAAGATAGCCGGGACTTGGACACGCTGCATCTCCACCTATAGGTTTGGCGGAGAAACTACACTGAAGACGTACAGTAGCTCTAGGCTCACAGAAGATCTAAATACTCTTCGACCTGTAAAGAAGGTAAGGTATTCTATGGGTCCAACACGTGATTTTTGCTATTAATAATATGTCTGCTGACAACTAAGTTGTGGATGTCTGCTAAATTAAACTTAAATTATTTTCATCCACGATTCCCGCTGGTGATAAGTTTTGTTCAAGAGAGAAAAAAAAATGTGCAGGACTTTGTCCAAAGGCCATTTTTAAAATAGTAAAGGAATATTTATATATATTTTTGGAGATCCACAAGTTTTTATGTTTTTTCCTCCTCTCAAGCCTTCATTTTGTTAATTCATCTTCCCAAACTTGAAAAATTGTCACAGCACATATGTTCAGCTGGGGTTTTGGTTAAGCTGAAACAATGTTTTGATACATCAAGTGTTCTCATATTTAGGAGCAAATCATCCTAAAATCATATGCAATTTTATATAACCAGTTCGTGTTGAATTATTCCTAAAAGGATTTCCTTGTTCACAGCTCCCTTGACCTCCCTCAGCAATCATCCACACCAGACACTTCCCCCTGCAATAGAACTCACTGTATCATCTGAAAATTTACAGTATATCCAATACCACCTGGATGATGCAACAGCAGCGATAGTGCGCCAGAACGCTCACCACACATCAGCTATGAATGGGGGAGGAGAACAGGGTGATGAAGCCAGTTCATAGATGGGGCTAATTAGGAGGCCAATGTGAAATTTAGCCAGGACACCAGGGTTACTACCCTACTCTTTATGTGAAACGCCTTGGGATTTTTAATGACCACGGCAAGGCAGGACCTTGGTTTTATGTATCATCCATATGACGGTGCCTTTCTAGGGTATTTATTACCTTTTTTAATTATATAATGTTAGCATGCCCAAAGGGGTTGGGCAGCAAGTTGAACTTGGACCCCTAGAGGTTTTTTTTCTCCTTACTAAGGAATTTTTGGTTCCTCTCCTCCGTTGTCTTCTGGTCTTCTGTTCTGTATTCACAAAATGTATGGTTACTTGCATTGTTTAGCGCCTTGGGGTGCTAATAAAATTAAATTGAATTGAAAACCACAGGCTGAACACCCCCTACTGGTCCCATTTCCAGCAGTAACCTTAGGTTTCCCAAGAGGTCTCTCATCCAGGCACTACCCAGCCTCACACCTTCTGAGTTTCAGTGGGTTGCCTTGTGTGAACTGGTGATATACAGTTGCTGCTGGCAATGGATGGAAAATACCAAAAATGTTTAATCTGGTTTGTTAGATACATAGTGCTATAAAATGTGACAGCAAGGAAAAGCCTCAAATAGAAAAATGAAATAAATAAACCTGTGATTAAGAAATAAGATGGAGTAGAAAACTAGAAGATACAGGAGTTTAGCAGGGCCAGGACTAAGAATGACTGTTGTAACCAACAGACATACTGTTGGTTGCATGGTTGCATATCACATGGTGTTTGAATCAACTTTATTTGTTGCTGAGATAGATTAGATCATTTGTTATTGGAAAAAAAACCCAAAAGATCCACAAATGGCAAACAAGGTCTTGTCACAATGCAGCTGATATGTTATTGTTATTATGATCTAATAAGAAGAGTGCTAATAATTTATTTTGAGCTACACTGACACAAACCCTCATGCTGAACAGCTGATGTGAAAGAAGCTTTGAATACTTTAAGTATCATCCAGTCACATAAATGTGATTACATGGTGATTGGCTTAGTTGTAATAAAATGTTTGAATGTCCTCTGTAAGTTTTGCAATTGTGATTTCTTAATCTGATTGTCACAGCTTTTCATAAGCAATACAAATGGAAATAACATGAGCTCAAAGAGCTCTGACAATATGTTACTCAAAAGATGATAAAATAGAGAAATTACATAATTAAAGACTTCAGGCTGATGACTCAATATTTTCAATTTTTTCATAAATTTATATAGAAAGTGCAAAACAAAAGTCAAGAGCCTTCTCAGAGAAAGCGGATGTATTTACTGTCAAAAGCTCGAGTCATATTTTAATGACGTATTTTTGGCTGCTTTTGTTGAGAACCTGTGAAATTCTATTAATGCAATCTTAAAAAAACTGTTTTAAAATGTACCAATAAAGGGCTTTTCACAGGATTTTGTGATCTCCTCACTCTAAAATTTCCAGTGTCTGTCACTATTGCAACACAATACTAAGAATAAAGGAAGAAGGCTTGTAAAAAAGGAAACCATAAATACTGCTGATCACGGCCTGGTATATTTGACCAATAGGTTATCTGAGCGCCCACACAAAGTTGCCATGGAGATGACAGGAAACAGGTGACTTGAGTCAGTAAATGTTAAGGTGGCATTGACCAGAAAACTGATGGACCTAAGAAACAATCTTTCTCAGCTTAATGTCGCTCTGGAAATAAATATTGGTAACTTTAAAAGCTTTAGAATCATATTTTAAGCATTTTAAATATGAGACAGAATTTAAGTCAGGTAGGTGAACATATACTGCAGGTGAACAGCTGTCTGTTAAAGGTATGGAATTTGCCATACAAACTGTTGCAGGAAAATAACTTTTCAAAAGAAACAGAAAATAGAAATTGCAAAGAAACAGGTAAAGGTTTAGTCCATCTTGAAAAGTAAAGGAAAAAGACAACATTTCAGCTGTGGAACCTTCTTCAGGTGTCTTCAGGTGAAAATAGAAGTTGTTGTTACTACTACCAGGAGAAAATATAGTATATGATTTTGTATCCTCTAAATATCCTCAAATTAAAGTTTGCCTTCATTAGACCCACAGACTGTGACTACTCCAGAATCCCACGGTACTTCCATCGCCCTAAGACCACAACTGAAATACATCAAATTTAGTGTGCAGACTAAACTGGCACTCACTGTACCTGTTAGCTGGTTCTCCAAACCAGTCATCTAGAAAGGTATTAGGAGATAACCAGTAGACATTTTCTCACAAAGACTTGTGTCACTTCTTTAGTATACAGAAATCTAGGTAAGGAATAATTATCTTAAATGACAGGTGGTGCAGTGGTTGGCATTACAACCTTACGACAGTAGGATCTTGGGTTCAATTCCTGGGGTGCTATCTGTGTGGTGTGTATGTTCTCCCTGTGTTCATACGGGTTTCCTCCAACAGTCCAAAGACATACTTCTAGGTTAACTGGCTTCTGGGAAAATTGACCCTGGTATAAGTGTGTGCCCTGTGATGGACTGGCATTCCATCCAGGGTATGTCCTGCTTTGCTCCTATGACTTATTGGGATAGACTCCAGCAGCCTCACAAACCTGTATTGGATAAAGTAGATATAATATGGATATACAAACACTCATACTGGAGTCAGTTTTTTCACTGTGCCACCATGCTGTCCTCACACCTCTTTTATTCAATAGAATTCTTAGATTCACTACTGAACTTAAGATGATTTATTGCTACCTAATGACAAAAGATGAAATAAATGGGAAAAGACAGGGCAACATAAAGATGGGGCCATTCCAGTCCACTGCATTACATCATATTAATTACATTATCAAATTTAGGAACTGTTCAGAGGAGCACAACTTAACAAAGGAGTGAAAAAGCAGACCAGAAAGCAGAGCTGCCTTCAATTAAGCAATTGAGTGCTGTATCTTAAAATACAGGCAACCTTAACACTAGTCCTTCATGTGCTCTGACCTGTAATTCTGCCCCTTGGTTCATAATGAGACAAATGGCACTTTGTTATCTTGACTTAAGTCATTATTTTAATTAATACATCTAAAACAAAAACAGCTGTCACTTGCTACCAATCTGAGGCAGATTAAAGTAAGAATGGGATTTATTTTTGTGTGTCATATTTGAAACAACTGACAAGTAAAACAAAAAATGTGCACACTGCTCGATTTAGTTGTGCAGCAGTTTATGCTACCATCCCTGTTTAATCTTAAAATCCTTTAATCCATAAAAACACCCTTTAGTGCAGCCTCTTTAACGATGTCTTTGTATTGGTTCTGCACCTGGGAATTTCCTGCTTGTGTGCTGTGCATACAAAGAATAATAAACCATTTAAAACTGAGAAAGTTCACTATTCAGAAGGGTGTGGGAGTATGAAACAAGCTACTGTACCTAGTCATGTTGATAAAGCTGATAGCCAGGCCACTAGCAGGACAGGACTGGATGAGATCCTTGGATTACTTAGCAACAACCAAATTGGTTAGATGGACTGAATGGCCTCTTCTCACAACTAACCCTTCTTAAGCTCTTATTAATGTCTGAATTTGACAGGCCAATATACTGGCATAAGGCTAACAGATAGGACTGAAAATGAGGAATATAGCTCAGAAGTTGTGCCTTATCTTAACTGTTAAAGTAATAATTTCAATACATAGCTAATTATAAATATTCCTTTCCTGAGAGTTCCCACAAATTACCTTTAATACACAAAGCTTATGAAGGCTATTTACCTGCAAGATGTATGCATCAAATTATCATTTTGGTGTTCCAAGACCTGAAGATGAAAAGACTGCATATCCATGTTCAGCTCTATGAATCTATTTCAAGTGGTAAGAAATTAGCCAGCAAAATAAAAACTATTTTGGAAACAGCTTGCTGAATTAATAAGATGTTGCAAGAAATTTTCATTGAGGATATACAGAACACATCTCTGTATAATAAACAATATGAAAACAAAAAGAAAAAAGTTTGTTACTAGTTTATTGGCACAGGTAATTCATCAACAAAAATACAACATAAGCTGTTCCTTGGAAAGGTTTTCACAGAAAAGATGAAACCATTCTGCATCAGTATGGTGTGCCCTTCAAAAGGAAACCAATGTATTAGAGAAAGCTGTTATTTGTAAAATGTGCGGCTAGAATGCAAGAAGAAGTACCTTTTTAAGACAGGGTGAAAAAGGACTTTAGTGTTAACAGCTTTAGAGAAATGAACATACTGTATAGAAAGAGGCATCAAAACAAAAATGTGCTTTTTTTCTTCCTTAAGCAAAGAAAATGCAGATCTGATCACAAATTGAGTAACAGCTAATGTACAAACTGTTGCATTTTTCAATACTGTCACACACTGCCATTTCATCATCAAATTAACAAGAAAAACACTTATACTGCTATAGTCTTGCAGGCACTAGGAAGACAGCTCAACAAAGCTAGCCTCCCAGCTGATCATGTGGAGGCTTCATACATCTGTGTCTGCTGCAGACAGCATCTACAGTTAGCTTTGATGGCAGTTCATTAGAAGGCTTTGAAGATTTCAGTTTTTTTTGTATATCACTAGCACCGTCCACATTGCTCCATTTGCAACACACCTGTGGTAAATAAGTGCAATAATTTATAGCATCAAAAGTAAAGGAGTCTGTCCACGAGTACCATCTGAAAGCTGCAGATAAGCTAAATCTAAAATTCAAACATTTTGACAAATACAATCACATCAGTAATCACTAAGCAGTGAAAACCACTCCTTGAATCACATGACCTTTCAACTTCTAATGATCTACAAGTGCACTCAAGGCTTGTAAGTGAGATGAAAAGCATGTATCGGCCTGTAGCTTTGACTGACTATGCTTGGCAACAAATGTGTTGGCTGGGAATGGGTTAGATGATACACTACAAAGACGCAAGCTCAGGAGTGGCTTTTACGCACTGAATGACAGTATCTAGGATGTAATGCGGTGATTCTCATTCCTCTCTTTCTATGGAAGTCCCATCTGTGAGGTGGCTATCCAGCTGAATGTCAGCTGGGATTGGTTAATCTTTCAGTAAAAAGATTCCCCCTGTCACACTACACAATATTACCTTAGGCTTATTTTAACAGTCACATCTACCACTATCTACAGGAAATCCTGATTTTCACTCCACTAAATACCAGAGTGATCACCTAGTTAGCAATGCATACAGCACAATCTCTAAAGCCAAGTTTAGACCCCGGCGTCCTGGCCAAATTTCCCATTGGCCCTCACCAATCATGGCCTCCTAATAATCCCCATCTATGAATTGGCTTCATTACTCTGCTCTCCTCCCCACTGATAGCTGGTGTGTGGTGAGCGTTCTGGCGCACTATGGCTGCTGTCACATCATCCAGGTGGATGCTGCACATTGGTGGTGGTGGAGGGGAGTCCCCAGTACCTGTAAAGCGCTTTGAGTGGAGTGTCCAGAAAAGCACTATATAAGTGTAAGCAATTATTAAGTTGACAGCCCAAAAAAAAGTGGTGCAGAGTTAATATTTACTGAAATGTGTATTGTCCAAAAACTTCAAAAAACAGAATTATATAAAGTATTTCAGAAGACTAAGCAACAAGAACACTGGATCAAAAATCATCAGTCAAAAGATGGCAAGTTTAATAATTTAACCTCCACCAACTCCAAATAGGTGCCTATATAAATACCTATTTGATACCACTCTTCTTCCAACAGTTACAGAAGGTTTCAGTTAAACATTTAGGCAAGATTTAATTCCCTCCTCCTACACTTCTACATAAGTGAAAGGGATCTCTAGGAAGTGATTTTTTATAAAAGAACATACATTAATACAATTAAAAAAAACAGAATTCCCCTAAAACAAAATGTATAACACAAATAGCAGCCCAGAGGAGACAACATCCTTAGGATTCAGTTCCTGGCAATATATGTATTGTACTGATTTCAGAAGAAAAATGCTGCTCAGGTGGGCAGTCCAAAATTCAAACCAAAGTCTTTGGAAATGTCTGGTTATAAATACGCATGTTAAGTCCTCAGGGTTGCCATGTCACAAGTCTTCAGAATTTCATTCCAACAACAGACCGGCCAGAGATCTGAATGTCATCAAATGGAAAGAGTGCAAGGATCTGGAAGACACAAAGAGGACAAATTTAACCAGCTGCAGTGATACCCATGCTGCAACAGCCAAGCTTACAACGAAAAGAAGACGCTAAAAGCTAAATACTGTATGTGTCAGACTCCCAGGGAGCAGGAAAACAAACACCCGCTGAGTGCAGGATAAGGCCTAGAGGCCTAGAGGTGGGTGGGACTGCACAGGCCTTGGTAGGGGCTGTAAAGCATGTAAGACAAGCTTGTTTTTATTTATTTTAGAAACACAGCTGAAACATTCGCAATGTGGAGGAATGAAATGGTTTATCCCAGGAACACTGGAAAAACACTGCTAAACAGTTATTCAGCTTTTAGTCAGTGTACACTCGAAACAGTATAATTGTACACTGCCGTTCTGATGAGAACCGTTCAACCCCTCCCTGACTTGCACATCAATATGTTATACACATATTAAACCTGCCCTAACAGCTTTGAAGAGGACTGCCTGACTTGCATTAGCCTTCCAAATGTCCTACTATGATTTTTAGCCCTTTGAATCCGTCTCCTTGTTAATGAAATCCCCCCCAAGCTCCAACATTCCGGAAGCAAACTTACATCATCGTTTCCATCAGCGAGGTCCAGGGCGGTCTCGTCTTCCATGTTCCGTAACATCTTATCAGCTCCAGACTGGCACAGCAAGTTAGCGATTGTGGCGTCCTGTCTTCCAACTGCCAGATGCAAAGAGGTGCAGCCATTGTACATTGCTGCATCCACATTGGCTCCCTGATTCAACAGCAGCGTCACCAAAGACGGGTCATGCAGCTCCACGGCCAGATGCAGAGGAGTCTTTCCGCTCGTTCCCTCCTGAATAGGAAAAGCAGAGGAGAAACATGGTTACTTAGGAAACAATGTCAATCTGTGCTTGACAGTTCTTTTAACGATAGCGGCCTCAGTTAAGGATAATTTCAGTTTAGGTGGCAAGATTGTAAAGGAGCACCTAAGGAAACATCAGTGCTTAGAACCAGTTTAAAACTTGGACCCACATGCCAAAGGGTACTTCAAAACCCATTGCTTGAGTTTTAAAGAAGATTCTTGGCTAAACCCACAAAGTTACCATAAACTTCTGGGGCTGACACCTGCAATATTTCCCACTGACAGGGAAAGATAAAAAGATTTAATTTATACCACAGCTGTCTTCATGGGGCTTTTTCAAACTGTTGAGTTACACAAAATAGTGTTTGTTTCTCAAACTGAATTAAGGATATTGGTACTTTAAAAAAAAATACAGAAGAAATTCAAGTCCTTCAGACAGTCACTACTACTGGATTTATCTAAACAACATACAGTATTTTGCTTGCGCCTGCACAGTAGCATGGAAGGAAGGCGTTCTTGATACAATCTCTTATATTATTCTGTTCAGGTGAAGGTTGCTAGGTCATGCAGTATTGGAAAATATTACAATGGCTATCGCTGTATTAAATGGAAACAAATTTTAAACTTCATCCTTTCATATCCGTAGGTCAGCCAACACAGAAGAACAACCGCACAGCACCTGAGTATTGATGTTTGCGCACTTCTTCAGCAGAAGTTTCACGAGCCGATGATTTCTCCGCAGAGTGGCTAAGTGGAGGCATGTCAGGCCTACAATAAGACAAAAGACCAAAGTTTATAAGAAGCAGGACACAAGTTTTGGACATACGTCAATACTTCTGAAGTATGAGAGCTTACACTAAATACATGTCCGTTCTTTGAAAGGCGGAATTTATCAGAAAAAGTCAGCCTGTTTGTAATGCGAGTCGGAAAGCATTACATTTGTCTGGAGAGCTAAGCATTATTACTTCATAAAAGTCTGGATAAAGAAGTGACCGCCCCCAGCAGAAAGAGCAGGGAGGCCCTGTTTCCAAGAGCTTTCACAATCCTCATCTAGCCCTCAAGTGCTTTGAGGAAATACTGTACGTCTGTGGCTGCACTTTTCTGCCTTTTTCTCATGCGCCAAGGCGAACCATTCTGAATACCTCTCCAGTTCTGGATCTCCAGGACGCAGCCCAGCTGCCTAACAGAAAGGCCTCGGGTCATCTCGTTGATGCAGTCCAACCGCCCCTGCTCACAAGCCACGTGGAGCGGCGTGTTGCCGTCCTGGTCCTGCAGCTCCAGGCTGGCCTGCTTGTGCACCAGTGCCTGCACCACCGAGGTCAGGTTCAGGTACGTGGCCAGATGTAATGGCGTCTGTCAAGAGAACAAAACAACGACAGCTTCCTTGTCAGGCGTTGGGTAAATTCAGCCGAGAAGCGAATCAAATTAGACATTTGGCTGTTTGGCACTTTCATGTTAGCTGCATATAAAATAGTGTTTTGTTATTGTTTTGCTTCCGACGATTTTGAAACCTGCTAATTTGTGACCTACCCAAATGTAAGCAGCCTAAAATCACTGAATTTAGTAAATGGGACAGTTGATCCTTTCATTTCTTTAAAAAGTGGCTGATGGAACCCCCCCTTTTTTTTGGAAGAATGTTACCAAATTAGAAGGTATCATGGCTGTGCTTAGGGTTTTTAAAGGCAAATCACCTTTTCACTTCACAAGTTTTGGAAAGCTACAGTAGATTAAATTAACCAACGAAGGTCAGTTACTGTACATTAAAAAGTAAATAGTACTCGTTACAAACCTTTTCTGGCTTTTAACATGTAGAACCCTTGACCAAAATACCTTTATTATATTTGGGAGTACTTGTGCATTTAAAATAAATTTCATATCTTCTTACACTATTAAAAGAGATTTTTAGAAATGACAGGAAGGAAACATTTTAAAAATATTTAGTAACTAATTATTACAACTAGTTTTGAAAGTAATCAGAGGGGTCATGTCTAAGAGATTAATCACACCCAAAACCACGTAATAAACTTTTGACCTTCCAACAAAAGACATTTGTGCAAACTGCTACTGCATTCATAGCAAAATTATATAAAAATGACTACTTCCAGGCCCTAAATTAGTCTTAGTGGGAGATCCCCTTCCCGATGTTTCTAAATTTGATTGCGGGGGGATTCCCTTTTTAACTCTCCCCCACAAAAAAGTCCCTTAGACCCATGGAAAAAGAAAGTCCCTACTGGAAAGGTTTAACTGCACGTTCCTTATGTTTTTACTGCACATTAATCAAAAACACACTGCTCAGGAATTTTCTGGAAACATAACGGCAGATTTTCCCAAAGGGGCAGATAGCTTTCATTCTAGTATCCAGGAGTTTCCTTTCCTGCTCAGAACTACTAAAAATGCTCTGCTTGTCACCCCCAAAAATTACCCTACTGTACCAAACACCCCATGTTAAAACCCTTGGTTAAAATATATGATAATAGAATTGATACGCATGAGATAGGAATTGAGATCACAAATTTTTCATTTTTTTTAATGAAAATGGCATTGCATCTAATGGCTGCAAATTATAACTCCAGTCCCTGATGACAGGTTTTGACTGGGCAGTAGAAAGAGTTTCTGAAACAAAACCAGCATTCAAGTATTGGCTTTGTATTCCTGGCTCAATTCATTAATTCAGGCCTTATATAAAGCTGAACTCAGGCCTACAAAGGTGAATTTTTGAGTCATAAGATTACAGCATTTCCAGATGTTTGTATACCGTTTCTAATGCTATTCAATATCACATATATCTACTGCCCTTGAGCCTTACTTAGTACAATAACATTAACAGTAATATAGAGTATACTACACAGGTTTGATGACATACACGAAATAGTGCTTTA
The DNA here is from genome assembly GCF_040954835.1 of Lepisosteus oculatus. Taxonomy (NCBI): domain Eukaryota; kingdom Metazoa; phylum Chordata; class Actinopteri; order Semionotiformes; family Lepisosteidae; genus Lepisosteus; species Lepisosteus oculatus. Next base: position 43,299,973 of record NC_090697.1, on the reverse strand, counting down.
ATCTTACCATACTGAAATTGGAAGTTGAAAGGAATTTGCACTCAGTTTCATTTGCAGAGTAGAAAAAGTGTTGGACTAATGCCAACATGTTATGGTAGCCCACAAGAAAATAAGTGAAAACAACGAGGAAGAGCAGACACCAGCTCTCCAAAATGAATATCTTTTAAATGGTAGTTGACATCTTTGGAGTCTCAGACAGATGTATATTTTCAGGGTAATTTGTTTAGTTTCATTGTTTGACAAGTTAAATAAAGCATTTTAAAGCATGAATTTCCAGCTTGGCCCTGGAACAACCCTAGTCCAGTGAATTTTACAGGTAACCTGTTTTTAAAATTGGCAACACCTGTAAACTAGTGGCAAGTATCTCAGTCTTTTCAACTAAGAGAACTCTGGGAATTGGAGGATGAACAGTACTTACATTGTACTGACAAATTATGTTAACTCAATTGTTTAATTGATCATAATGGAATATTATAGCAATCTACACAATGTTCTCCAGGACCAGGATTAATTATTCTAAATAACCACACGGTGGCTGGAAGCATACAGAAAGTTTTTAAAAAATGTCTAATGATGGACTCCAAGTGTCAAATGTTCAAGACTTTACCTGGTAAAGATCATTCTGTATGTCCAGCACATCTTTGGGAAACAAGGATATCAACTGTTCTGCAAATTCCCTCTCTTCATGGATTATCGCAAGATGTAAGATCCTAAAAAAAAAAAAAAGACTCAAGATAAATATTCTCTTCACATTCCAGATTTCTGTAAACATGACAAATATATAGTAATCAACAGAGAACTACAGCTTAATGTCACCTCAATGAAAATGTTATTGTGCAATCTGCCGTTCGCTAAAAGAAGCTGATCTGTCTAGACAGATTTCTTTATTATTTGGGGTGGGGTGATGCAGCTAGTGGGTCTTTAATAGGACCATTGTGCCTCCCAATTTATACCAAAGATCTAAATTCTAGTAAACTAGTCAATATCTGAGATGATAAAGTAGGAGGGCTAGAAAACACCTCTAAAAGAAATTAAAAAAAATAGAATTCAAGACTAAGCAAAACTCTGGCATGTGACATTTAATGTACAGTAGATAAGTGCAGAATATTACATGTAGCAAGATAAATGATCAAGACAAATGCTACTTATGAAAAAGACTTACGAGCTTATGTTAGCACATTATGTCTTACTAGACAATGTGAGGATGCAAAAATGTCTGCCACACTCATTTTAATTAAGCCAAGTGAAAAATATTCCATACAGGTATTAAAAGCAAAGTATAACTATAGGATGACAGACATTGAGCTTGAAGAAGCTATTAAAAATAACTTAGGTGTTGAAGTTGATTTAATTTTAGTCTTTGGGGAGAGACAATTAACAGGCAAACAGAAGTCGGATCTCATTCAAACTACCGTTCACCACAAGAAAGACTGCTTGTCTGGAACCTGTCCCAAGGAAAAGCAACCAAACACATTCCCAGGCCTAAAGGAGTGTCCTACACTGACAGGCTAAAAAAAAAAAAAACTAGCCTTTTAAGATTTGAGCAGAGAAGATCACAAGGGGACCTCGCAGAATTGTAATTTGATAAAAGTTAACAGAGCCGACTTTTCCCATTATCAACAGTGAAACACTAACCAGAGGAAACAGGTGGTAACTATGTGGAAGTTCATTTAAAACCAAAAACAGGAGGCACTTCTTGAAACAAAAGGTTGTGGGAGTCTGACTACCCACCAAGCCTCGTGTTCAAAGCACATATCATGGCTTCTTTCAAAAAACAAATTTAATTACTAAAACCCAAATGATCTTGATAAGACTACAGGCAAGAGGAGCCCATTGAGATTCTGTTTTGTTCAGCAGACAAGATTTTAGATTTGGGGTAATTGCTGCTACTGCTACCACCTACACACACATATATACTGTATACACACACGATGAGAGATTAAAAACACAGCAAATGCTAATGGCATATTTAAATTACTGAAATTAACTCAGTCATTACACGTTTCACACGTTACACATGTATATTTTGAATATTTGAATATTTTTAGAATATTTTGAAATATCAAAAACATCCAGTACCTTTCCCAGTTCAATAGGTTCACATGGCTAACAAGACCTAAGCTGGTCCACTAATAGTAACAAAAATCTCATGCTGGCTCATCCGTTCTTCAACAACCTAATGCAACTCCTCCAAGTCCTGAGCAATCAAAGTAATTGAACCTGCCAACAGGATGCGAGCACAGGGCATGTCTTTGCACTTCACATTGAATTACTGTCCTAGTAGTAAGAAGTTGTGGTAAGACTAACAGATGTGGAGATTGTCTCTGACTGAAGAGGAGGTTTCTTTCACGTTCCAGATATCAATCTTAAGGCAAACGCTGCAAGAGGTTGATAACTCTTCTCCCACACAATGCTACATCCTTGTTGTTGTTGCTGAGTGAATCCTAGTGGCACACAATACCTTAAACGTCTGCGACCTGGTTGAATCTGTTTTTGCGAGAGCCCCACATGGTGGACGTCTCTCTCTAAGGCCTCAAAACCCTTATGTTCCATGAAGACTGAGCTGCACCACAAGAACTTTGGAGGTACACCTATCAATTATCTGAAAGCTGCTAACCTGCGTCAAGGGTCCAAGGGGCAAGAGAAGGCAGACACCTTGGACAAGACCCCAGTCCACCTTAGAATGCATATGCACAAAGTAGAAGCCCTAATTAACCCTTATTAACCTTGCTAGTATGTCTGCGGGAGGAAGAAAGAGCTTTTCACCCTGTGAAAGCCCATACAAATACTATTAAATGTAATTAATGAACTACTAATTTCATTAGATTTCCCTTTGAAGCGAAACTATTTCCCCAATGCCAGCCTTCTCCAATGTACAAGTATGACTTTTTGAACGGCACATCAGATGATTCTTACACCTAAACTGTTTAATACATTTATAGGCGCAAGGCAAATTCCAATTTGAAAGCAGAAATAAAAAATTCCTTTGCCTTCCACCTCCATATACAGCTGTCTAGATCAGGGGTGTGCTTTCACACCTGCTGCTTCTTTGTTCCAGCTGATCATAATGACTGAACTGAAGCTGTAATTGAATCGACAAGTGGCTAGAATATTTGCAAATGTTTGCTTTCTACTCATTCCCCTCCCCCCCATCATGAAATTTTTACTTAGGAAATGTAAAAGTTAAAACGCAGCTGTCAACACGTATAAGAGTTTAACTCAATTACTGTATGTAACTGAGAGCTTGGCTGTAACAAAAACCAGAAAGTGTGTGGTCCCTCAAAAGAAGGCCTGGAAATGCCTGCTTCGTACAACATTTACAAGATTGCCTAGGCATGACTATGACAGTCATGCCTGTACAAATATACAGAGATCTGGCTATGTTGACAAATAATTAACTTTTACCTTATGGTGCTTATTTGCCTCCTCTGTCTTCTTACAGCAAATGGTATCTATAAGAAGCCTGTAGGGATTGACCACTTAATCAGGTCAGTGTTTGGCCTAAAAGAGGGCTGTTGTTCCCCAACTTAAAACTCAGTATTTACTAAACAGTAAGGGCTGTTGAGGTTTATCTCAGTGGGGGTTTTTGCTCTCAAGAAAAACTTCATGCAATTGCAATTCAGCCAGAGCCTCCTCAATCCTACTCATCAGAAAAAAAACCTGTGTCATTTACAATCAAATCTACAGGGCAATAATGTGGGATGAATGGTGCTCGGCAGTGGGCTTAGGCTCCATCACAATGGAAAGATACAGTACTATGAGCAGTGTGTCAGCATGGGGGAGGTTTCATTCTATATGCTATGTACAATGGATATGATTCCATTGAAGAAGTACAAAGTCTGACATTCTGGAAAATGTCAGAATTTGGCACGAATGCGGCTGTGTTTCAAGGGGCCCTTGCACTTTAATCACCCAGCATCTTCTTTCTGACACCTTAGCTGGTATGAGTGAAGTTGACATTTGGACTTTTCTGACTCAGATATTTTCAGGCGAGGTGTACAAGTTCTGAGTAGCTGTATGGCCCACAGGTTCACTTGGCCAGGATCAGAAAACCAAAATAGTAACCTTAACTGTAGGACAAAAAAGGTGATTATTCTTATACCTCTCATTTTGTAGCCGAGTTCACATGTGACTACATGCTTTCTGAGGGTTTCTCTATAGCTGTCTCGACTCAAGAGTCACTGGCAAAGCTCAGCAACTACTTAATTTCTAGGAAATTTATTGTAATTTACATGTGAGCACTGATGCACAGTACTTTCAGGTTTCTGAAAAATACTTAGAAAATATTGTAAAATATAATAACCAAAGGTCTCTGTCTCCTCCAACTTTTCAGCTTTGTGCTTCTTCCTTACGCTTCCTCAGTAAATTCACTACCAATCAGTAAAGAACAGTTGTTCTTTAAATAAATACGGAAATAAAAACGGAAACGCGGAAAAATGCAAGCTTGCGGATTGCTAAAGCAGGTAAGCTACACTATTTTTGAAGAACCTTATTTACCGTTGGCAAAAGAGCTGACACCATTGGCTAAACAGCTTGACCTGCTGCCCCCCTCCCCTTGAAAGACACAGTCATTCACAGAATTATTGAAATGAAGGATTATATCAAAAGTACACTGATAGAGCATGTTAAGATGAGCAGATATTTTTCACTGCAATTAGATGAGTCTGTAGTTGATTTGGCCAATTTGCTCGTTTACGTTAGATACGAGTTTGAGGGCATGTCCCATGAAGACTTTCTATTCTGTAAACCGCTACCAACAGGAACTACAGGAGAGCACATATTTCAGCTTCTGAATGGCCTCGACTGGATAAAATGCGTCTGAGTTTGTACAGACGGTGCTAGAGCGATGACAAGCTGACATAACGGTGTAGTTGCACGAATTAGAGGTTGCGCCAGAAATTAATGTACGCATTACAACATCCACCGCGAGACCTTTGCCGTCAAGAAAATGCCTGACGATTTAATATCTGTTAGACTCGGTTGTGAATTGTATCAAGGCTCGAAAAATTAATTCACATCTGCTTTACTCAACTAAACAGGCTCACCCCTCTCACTGAAATGGTGCTTTTTTATTAGTTGTTGTTAATGTTTTTTTTCTGTAATACACTTTGAGAAGCCACCTTTAAAGGTGCTATATCAAATAAAGTTTATTATTATAATATTTATTATATGTATGTGTGAGTGTGTGTGCACGCGCGCTCATGTTGGTCATTGAGAATTTCTGGGGTTCCTATGAGATGATGACTTGTAGGTGGTACTTGGATGCTTTGGTTGGATTAGGGGTGGTATTTGGTCCAAAACGTTTGAGAACCACTGCTCTATTGTAACAAAATCTTACTTCATGTTTCTTTTACCTGTAAAAGTAGCAATAGAAAGGAATAGGGAATGACACACGTCATAGGATTCTAAAGTGTTAAGAAATTTCAAAATTGAGGAACTCTTAGATATGTATGGCTTCCTTCTAATACACGACTAAGGACATTCAATAGAAGGGCATTTCCAAAACACCAAAAATAAAGAAGTACAAATTCCACCTCCTTATTTCGCTGCATGAGACTCATATACCCAACACCCCAGTTTCCTTTTTAATTGCCCTGTTACACACAAACAAGCCCACCAAACATAAAGCACAAAACTGAATCACTGCAGAGACTGGAAAACTAAATGCAGACTAAACAGGATCAACGTTTCCATTTTGGCCACAAATTTATACCCAGTAAACTTATTTTAAGGAAAGGTAAATGTAAAGGGTGTCAAAAATAGGCATGCCAGAGGCCTTGCAGACTGGCATTTGATTTTGCAATAGAAAACAATCCTGGTCAGACCTGCTCCTCAGGTAACTACTGTATATAGGGCTTCTCTCTTAATGGAGTTACACTGCTGTCCTCCTTTGCTCTTCAAAGGTGAACACTGAACCTGCTTGCGGCTGGTTAGACTCACAGCAGCACAAAGAGTTCGAAATGGGGCTCCCCCGGCTCGACGCAACACATTTCCATACCGTTAAAGTTACTAAGAGGATGAAAAGAAAAAGAAAAGCCGGCACAGATTATCAGGGGTAGAAAGTCAAGGACAAACTGGAGAATTTCTCAAGGCTTAAAAAAAAAAATTGTAATCTGAAAGGTACCCAGCTAGTATTTGTTCTCCTTCAAGGGACTTTCGTATTTTTTGTTTATATTACGGTTTGAAGCAAAATCCCCAAACGTTTTCACTTAGCAAAGTTCCCAACATATTAGTAATCTATTCACACTACACACTTTAATCTTAATGGCACAGGGTGGTTTCAGAGATGTATGAAGATAACCATATATCCCCCCTTTTTCCTCTTTAACTTATCACTGTTATCCACAGCTCTACCGATTAAATCTGTTGATCATGAATGGGAAGGATAAAAGGAAAAAACAAAGCAAGGTGTGCGTGCCCTGTTGAAAAAAAAACAGCAGATTCACAGGGGGAGCACAGCAGCGAGGCGTTTAACAACACGGACTGACAATGGTTTCCACACAAGGAAATCTGAATTCCACTTTGGCCTGCTACGGCAACAGAACAACACATCCAATATCTGGAAGATAGGAAACATTCATCATTCATGGCTGCAATAGCAGAAGACAACCAGGAGATTCTAGTCTCCCTACCGTCTGCTCTACAGATATGGTCCAATCGTGTGTTGCAAGGTCACACCAAGAAACAAACTGCACAGTATTTCTTCAGACCCAGCCAACTTCTTTCTTTCACTTTTTAACCCTATGCCTAATAAGCCCTATCCCAGTTTTCTGTAAGTTAGAAATATTTTGCAGAAAAGATAAAAATGTACTTTTGTGTTACTACAATCGTACTGCATTTTCACTGCCAAATCTGACACGCATAAGAAGAAGGACTTCACAGTGATACGCACAAGTGCATTGACTGTGAATGGCTAAGGAGCCTAGTCTCCACAGCATTAACAAACTGCATGCTTGCAGTTTGAACAGTGTACAGCTCAGATCTGAAAACTTCTATGCATACACTGAAATGACATGTACACTCGCGTAAATCATAATGAGAGACATTTCAGCAGCAAAACCATTTCCCTGTCTGAGGCGTGTAACTCTGAGCATGTGCTCTGAGAGTCACGGGGAATTCCACAGTTAATTTTAGCACTTCTGCTTTCTGAGTAAAGCAAACCCACAGGTGGGGTCACTCCAGATTAGAAATCACTCCCAGAAGCTTTATCCTAAGAACAATAGTGAGAATCTCTTCCCTGTGTTTGGTGCATTTACCTGCAAAGTTACCGAGGCTAAATTCTCAAGGTTTTTGTGCCTGCAAGTAGTGACCAATAAACCTGAAATGATTAAACTACATTATGAAGCATACATTCATCCAAATGGCATAATTATACTAGTCTGCTGTAAGCATGGAACATACAAGAATGGAAATGTTTGGTTTTATTTACAATTATACTTCCTAAACAATTTGTTTTCACAAATATGCACTTATCAAACGAAACAAAACAAGTCACAATATGAGGCTTAATAATAACTGTGAAGTTGGTGGGTACATTTAAAGACATGAGCAAAAACTGCTTCATCCTTGGTTTTCATCCAAGTTGATCTCACACTTTATCCTGTACAAACAGCAGATCAGGCAGAGAAATTACTTTGAGTTCAAGGGTAAATGTATGGAGGGCAGTTAGTACAAACCTATAGTGCAACTTAGCAAGGACACAAGGGCAATAACCTAAACTCTCAAGAACAGGGCAACGCGGTCTTTAACGTTGAAGGACTTAAGTCTTCAGTTTAAAGTCTCACATGGGGGACGTAGTGCTCCCATCACCATATTGTGACATCGACTAAGCACAGCACAGGTCCAGACAGACAAGCGCCACCTGCTGGTCACCAACACCATTTCCAGCGGCATACTGTTTTTTTTTCCTATAAGTCTCCCATCTCACTACTAAACATTGTCTAATATGTTCGAAATATCAAGTTCTCCTAATTCTTTGGTCAATACTACCACAACTTAAATGACAAGCCCCTCTGAGGTACTGCAAATTTTAAATATATTTTAAAAATCTCAAAACACTTCTTTCCTTTTGAAGATGCAGATAAAACATGAATGGTTCTTTGGTCACTATGACTTTCTGCTTCCTAACTAACCAGACATTAAAAAAGGAAGTAACAGGCTCAATTTCCTGTTGTTGCCCAATAAGAGGTCTCTCTTCACATCTTCCTCCCAGCCCACCCCCAGATCATTAATTGCTACCAGCACATTTTGATAGTATTTCCCCTTAAAGGGTTTTGCCCCAATGTGCAGATGTTCTCTGGACTTCCCTAACCCCACAGTTTCATGCTTCCCTATGACCAATTTCAGTGCACTGCCTAGCACCTAGTAGTGTAAAAAGTGGTGAATTTTGTGTTAGCTAGAAGCAGCTGCAAAAGTCCTGCAAACAGCACTGCTCAAATATTCATGAATCTAGAGATGACTGCTTTCTCACTCACCCCCTGCTCATAACCTTTTCACTTCTCTAAAGAACTGAGACCTTGAACACCTTACTCCTCAGAAAACAAGTTTCCTGGGTTACATGTTCATTCTTGTAGTGTAGTTTAAAGCAAACAGAACTTTCAGAGCAAACAATTGCAATACCTCTTAAAAACCCCTGTCTTTACTACGGTTTACTACTCAGCTTCACTATCCCATAACTTTCCTTGCTTGTCTTCCTCTGCAGTTTCACCTCATTAGACTCCCCTGACATTTTTTACATAAAAACACCTTCAGGCACATGTGCTCCAATCAAACAGTCTCAACTAATTTAAAATAAATTACAAATATTCTTATGATATGACAGAAAATGTTGAGGTACAGTTCTGAAAATCAGAACTATGTTGGAGATGTTTGATAATCTCCTACCTTAATATCAAAAGGTATATTTTTTCATAAATCATCACACCTCAAAGAGCTGTAGTCAGACCTCAGCCACAGGGTCACATGATTGACTGCCATTAACAAACAGTCCCCCTCAGTGTGAGTGGCAACAGACAAAAAAGCACATCCGATATTAAAATAGAGAAGTGGGTGACATTTAATGCTTTGTTTCTTCATGTCATATTTAAACACACTGCAAAAACTACCTCAAAACATGGTTTTCGAACTTATTGAGAAATGCCTACAATTTCCTCTAGGAGAGCGGTATAAACAGAAAGCCATATAAAAACAACATTATCCTATTCCCGTTACAAAGCAATTTCAAAATGGGAAAACTGTGAATAATAATACACGGGCCCTATTAAAAAAAATATACACCAAAATACATTCAGGTTTCATTTGTGCTGCCTTCTGGAGCTCGATATTCTGGTTCAAACTGTATTTCCTACTGTCCTAGCAGACCCATTTTGTAACACTTCAAGGAGGAAGCCTCATTATCTATGTCATCATTATTATTTAACTTAGGTACAGAACTCAGTTACAGCAAACTTTAAATTGTAATCTCCAGTTCCAGGCTCAATACCTTAGCTAATGAGTAATCAGAATAAATTTATCAAAAGGGAAGCTACCATGTAGTTTCACATTTAGAACATGGATTGAGTTTGTGGGCTGAAGTTCTGATTTATATGATGCTTTATTTTGCCTGCATTTCGGATCATTATCAAACTGAAAAACAATCTCTTAACTTGTGAGCCCCCACCTTCAGATAGTACCCAGTGCTATCCTCCATTTAAGTAGTGTTATGTTTACATAAACATTTTTAGCAACGAAAAATGTGACTTTGTCACTTTGTGGCAAAACAGCAGAAAAATAATTTTCTGTTCCTTAAAATTCATGATAATTTATGCTTTTGCTTGATATTTGAAAACAATGGAACCAAATGAGAATGACACAGAGACAGACGAGCAATGCAAAATTGTGGTTCACAGAAACAGTGTGTAGGAATTTACGGGTTTAAATTCATGGATTGTTTCCAAAACCCCCAAAAAACTGCTGTTCCTCGTAGTTTCCAAAAACTCAAACACTTCCCTAAATGACTACACAAAACTGGTATCATAACAGCAGTATAATAGCAATGGGGAATTCACACCTCTTCTGGAAAATATGACATTAATTACAAAGCTGAAACTAAAGTCCTGTAATTTTGCGTCAAGAAAAAAAGTACAAATATTAGTAGAAATAGGGGCTTCAGAGGAAAAAAACACTTTTTTTTTCCACAGGCAGTAGGGACTTTCGAGTGAGAGCAAACTTTGTAACAGCAAGCACTGCATATGGAAATTGCAATTACTTTTCGCACAGGCACTAAACACGAAAATCGGCTCTTCAGTGTGCTTTTTTGCATTTAAAACAAAAATATCACATTGACCTTAAAGTATGTGTCATCATAGTTTACAAAGATTCCTTGTCCATTCTGAGCTCCTGTACCAGGAATGCTCATAAATCAGATCAAGAGGTACTCAAGCCAAAATAAACGAATAATCTCTCTTTGAAGACAAAATAGTAATTATTCTTTGAAATCCACATTTCATCAAGATCCAAACTCCTTACGAGGGATGGGTTAGTAACGTAAAACGATCTAGCTGCGTTGCTGATACTCCCGACACCGTTTGTGTCACAACCAGTATCACAGGATAAAAAAGTATTGAGCCTTTTGATCATTTTCCACGCTTGCAACGACAGTATTTGACTTACAACATCCACACTTACCAACAACCACGCAAAGCTCTCGCATATGCAAATGTTACCAGAAAGCTTTTGTAACAACCAACGCTTTTCTTTCGAATCGCTAGTATCACCTTACAACGATGCCTTATCGCGTTTTTTCTCTCTCCACTGCGAATCACTACCTCTTTTTTTTCAAAATGGAGTAATGTAAATATATAGTTCATTTGAAGGTGGGTTACACGCTCATGAGATTTTGGATAGAGATAGCTTTTTGCATGCTTTAAACATACAAAAAACAACAAACGACAACGGCTCATGTACATGTTAAATGATGCATTTTATGTGCTATTGTCAGTAATTATAATTATTTGGTCTCTTAGTGGAAAGCCGACAAAAACAGCAAAAACAAAAACATACGTGTCTCCGTCTTCGCTGATGGTAGTTAAAAATGTTATTTCCTGTTCGTTGTACTCTGTAGCCTCTGTGTTTTCTGTTTCTTCTTGCTCAGAAATATTGCAATCCTGAAACATGTCCTTGAGACTCTCAACTGTGAGAGAGGACGAGCCGTAGGAAGAGTCCAGCCTGTCCTCAGTTACATTGTCCAACTTATCCCTGTCTTTCTTGTTGTCACTGCTCGATTCCTGCGATGTCCTTTTGATGTTTTGATGATCCTCTTGGTTTATGGATCGGAAGGAGTCGATTCCAAAACCCGAGTCGCACTGGCTGTCTTCAGGAGGATCTTCTGCCTTTTTCCTTTCGTCCGGCGTATTGGCCATGGTGTACCAACAGGAAACTTTTTTTTTTAATAACTTACAAAACACCAAATAGGAGGTATGCGCTGTCGAGCCAGATACACGCTTTCGCTCCTGAAATATCTGCCGATTCCTTTTTAAATAACTCGATTAAGGTGTTGAGTTTCATGCCACCCCGCTCTGCTCTTTTTATCTCAAGCCCAAAATAAAAATGCCTTTCAGTTATTTTCAGAGTTGTTTACATTTCAAGAAAAGACGATGAAAAAAGGCCACAATTATCTTAACTGTTTCAATTTAAAAAGTAGATATCAAACAGCAACGAGCTTCATCAAACGCCATCAAAAACCACAGAATTAAACTTGTGACTGAACTAGCGTTTACAGCTGAATCCCGAGCTTGTAAATCGCAAGCGAGCTATGAGACCACAGATCACTCGAGCAAGTCTGATAAGGGGAGGGACGGACTGACTGCCGTCAATCAAACGAGGTTGTGCTGAAAAAATGCTGGGAATCCCCGGAGGGAGGGGCTAGATTTCAATCTGTTTAAGAAAGAACTTAACACAATGCCTCAAGATGAGGACGTCTAAAGTTCTGCATAAATCTGCATAAATGAAAGGGTGTAGGGAGCCAAGGTCATGAATGTTTTTGGATTGAGAATTAGTTAATAAATAGACAAGAGAGTACAAAATGTAAGCAGCAGAGTAAAATAGGAATCTATTTCAGTAAGGCCTCTTTTCTTAATTTATATTAATGTTTTATATTCTGATGCAGTTAACTAGTCAAATTAGTAATTGCATTGCATAAGTAACTAATTGTAAAATTATGACACTGAAGAGGAGAGACCTAACAGAGTATCAGCTGTGATAGAAAAGTAGAGAAAAAGTAGAGGTTATCAGTTACTGAAAAGTAAAAAGATAGTCTTCTTCAGTGTGGGGAATGTAGGAGAGAGCAGAGCTATGAGGACAAAGAAAATAAAAGACTTTGTGAGAATTGTAAGGAGGATATGAGAAAGACAGTCCACAGAAATTTAAATCTGGTACACAGAAATGGAATTATTAGAGGAGAGTTCTAGGAGAAGTGTGGGAGAGATTGAGAAAGAAATGAATCATTCATGGAGAGCTTGGGGGAAGGTGTTGACCCAGTTAGAGGACAATTTTGGCTTCTGAAGTTGTTCTCAGGTAGGAGAATGTGAATCAAGGTGATCCCTGTGAAAGTATGCAAACAGAAAGCTCAGTGTAGACATGGCTGGAAGAGATAAAATGATGTTCCGAGAGTTGCTTTTGCCTCAGGTGGATGCCCTGTCAATGTCTAAGGGAATTCAAACAGGATTGCCAAGTAGCTCGTAGGTCCTGAGATTGATTCTGGATTGGAGCACTTTCTTTGTAGATTTTGCAGGTTCTTCTCATGTTCATATGGTTTCAGTTTCTTCCAACCTTCCAAAGGACATGCTTGCTAATTTATCTGGTGGCTCTAAATTGTGCTTGTGTCCTTGTCTGTGTGTCCTGCAATGGACTGGCATCCTGTCCCTGTTATAGTCCCATCTTTCAAAAAAGGCTCCGCAGCCTTAACAGCACTAACAGCACTAACAGGAATAAACAGATTTCTGATAATGGGTGTCACATTGTTAGAAAAATGTTGTTGCTTTAGGATCAGTACAGAGAAGTTCAACCAGACACATTCCATAGCTTACAGGAATGTCATATAGTGACAGGCTGAAAGAACCGAATATTTTTAGTCCTGAACAGAGAAGACTGTGAGGGGACCTGATTCATGCATTTAAAATTAACATTGGCATCAACTGTGTCAACCCAAGGGCCTCCTTCAGAGTGAGCAGTTAAATAAGAAGAAATAACAGGACACACGTGAAAACTATGGAAATAAGACTTATTTTTTTTAACTGCATGGGATCTGAATCAAGCATCTCAGCCATGGTTTTGTTTTGTTAACCAATTCTCTAAATTATTTAAAGAAATATATGGAAGAGACCCTCATAAGACAAGGATGATAGATGAGATCACTTGCTTCCTAAAAAAGAAAAATGCTAGATAGGCCAAGTGGGATTCTCTCATTGCTAACCTCACATTCAGGGATGTGCAGAGTTGGGTGGCTACAGTGGCTCAAGCCCCTGCCTCTTTGTCCCCATTGGCCCAAGTGCCCTTTTTTGCTTTTAGAAAAAAAGTCCAACCAATTAAATTTTGTTTTGCCACTTGACGATTCTGCTTCTGTATTTACTACGAATCTCCCATTGGGAAAACAAAATGTTGGACCTAATTGATCTCATCCGAGCCTCCTGTTTGTTGTAAAAAAGGCAGCGATAAGCAATGTAGGCTACTACACCTGTGGAGGCCATGTTAAACATTTTTGAATGGAGAGAAGATGCACAGATTTTTCAGAAGGACTGTACAGGAATAACACACCAAGGGTGTCGTATTGAGCACTTTGTGTTTAAGAAAAACTATTTTCATTCACCTCCTCTAAGTTTGCAAACCGTCGAACTCGAAGTAATAAACAGAGAAAGAATTTAGGGAGGCAGCTAAAGGGAGTACATCGCTTCATAACTGGGTCACAACTAACAGCAGACGAACAGGTAAATGGTCATCAAAAAAGCCAGTTCTTAAGGCTACATTCTACTATATGTACGCCTCAATAACAGAAGAGTCTTGCTTCACAAGAATGATCACATCGGTAAATGTTGTACGACTTAAGTTTTGATGAATATCAAAACTGCCTGTAGCCTATATACAAAAAATATACAGGCTATATGAATAGTAAATCCATTATCATTTTTGGATATCTCTGCCAAGTTGTTTTTTAGGACACGACCAATAATAATTCTATTGGAATTCAATTTATAGCTTTGATGTAGTTATAAAAATTGATGTTGATGTATAAAATAATGTTTAAACCTTTAGTGGTGTATATTGAGCAATTTCAAGAGATATCCAGTACATTATAATAGTAATGATATTAATAATGCGTTTGGGTCACATCCAAAGAAACACAGAAATACTGATTTGTATCCAGGATACTCTGATGTAACAAATCCTGTCCCAGAAAGTGCCCCTTCTCCCCTTTTGAGCCACTGCCCACCAAAAGGTCTTTGTGCTTCTCTGCTTACATTCTTAGTAATGATTATAGTTAAACAAAACCTAGATTTTAAGAGCAACAGTTGTATCTCAATGTTATAGCTTTTTGTGTTGGGAGCAGAAATCCAGTCATTATGAAGTAAAAAAAATTGTGACAGGTGTTGTATCCAGTTCAGTATCGCCTGGAAATCTGCATCCTCCTCCTAAATGCGCACACACTGTTATCTCAGGGAATAACAATTATTCCCCTCTCTTGTGTAAAAAAGACTTTAGTTTTCATTTGGTGGCTGTAATTTTTTTTATCTTTAATCCCCAGAAAATGATATAAACACACACAACCAACGGGGTCCTTCTTATCCATACTGTAATAAACAAAGGCACAAATGTGCACAAAGGAACTGCCTGTCTCATTAAGTATCCTGGAATGTTTTGTGCAACTAGAGCACATAACAGAGGGAGGATAAGACTTTATAGGTGATACTGAAGTGGATGTGACAGCAGATTTTAAATAGAGAGGAGCTCAGCTTGTCAATTATCTGGGAGTGAAATAACCGACAGCTGACTCCTCTTAGTTAAATGCTCAAGCTGGCTGCCTGTCACAAATACATTTTGCAGTAATGTATTTTTTTAAGTGCTGTCTCTCCTTTTATTTAGCCCATGTAGTATACAAGCCCCTCCAATCAGACCTCCAAAACAGCATGGCTACACTATAAGAGCACAAATAAGTGTCGCTTTGTAAATATATGTCATTTAGGTAGCATTTTACTAACATTTATGAAGCTAAGAAAAGGCTTTAGATTAGGTAGAATAAGGTCCTTATTTTCCTGTGCGCCTACAACCCACACAAAGGGTGAGTTAGACCGGTGCTCAATAAATCATAATTTCTGTCATTGCCATCTTGTGGACAAATGTAATAATGCACTTCAAAGACAATAAACCTATTTTCTTACAATGATAGATAGATACTTTATTGATCCCGTGAGGGAAATTGCAGTGCAACAGCAGCTTGACACACACAACACAGCCACAGTGTAACGAATTATATACTAATAGTACAATACATACAATACAATACAAGAGTTACTCACAGTCCGGACACACAAGAGGAAACTAGAACAGAACAGTACACAGAAAATCGTATCACACGTATGAATATAAATATAGATGTAGAATAGATAAATATACATGATATAAATATAAATATAAATGTATTGCACAGGTCCCTGGCATATATTGCACAAAAGTGGTTGTAAACGGGAAAAAGAAAAAGAAAGAGAACAGATGTAGCAGTAGATGTGTATATGCGTTTAGTCCAGAAACAGGTCACTGTCGCTGTTGCCTCTGCCAAGACGCAAAGTGGATGCGTTGTACAGTCTTATGGCAGACGGCAAGAATGACCTCCTGTAGCGCTCCCTGTCGCACCGTGGATGAATCAGTCTATTGCTGAACGTGCTCTTCATTCCTGCAAGCCTGTCATAGAGGGGATGGGAGAAGTTGTCCATGATGGCCTCCAGTTTGGACATCATTCTCCTCTCAGCCACTACCTCCAAGGGGTCCAGGTCAGATCCAATGACAGAGCTCGCTCTCCTGATGAGCTTGTTCAGCCTTTTGGAATCTACTGCTCTAATCCCAGAGCCCCAGCACACCACTGCGTAGAAAATGGCACTCGCTACCACCGACTGATAAAACATGTGTAGCATCTTACTACACACATTGAAGGACCTGAGCCTCCTCAAGAAGTAAAGTCGGCTCTGTCCGTTCTTATAGATGGCCTCGATGTTCTTAGACCATTCCAGTCTCTCGTCGATGTGCACTCCCAGGTACTTGTACGAGTCCACCATCTCCACGCCACTCCCATGGATGTAGACAGGAGTAGGTTTGACCTTTTTCCTCCTGAAATCTACCACCAGTTCCTTTGTCTTTGTAACATTCAGTTCCAAGTGGTTCACCCCACACCACTCCACAAAGCTGCTGAACAGTCCTCTGTACTCCTCCTCCTGCTCACCCTTGATACATCCCACAATTGCAGAGTCATCTGAGAACTTTTGCAGGTGGCATGACTTTGAGTTGTACTTAAAGTCCGAAGTATAGAGAGTGAAGAGGAATGGAGAAAGAACTGTCCCTTGAGGTGCCCCTGTGTTACTCACTACCAGTTCAGACACGCAGTTCTGAAGTCTCACAGACTGTGGTCTTCCCGTCAGGTAGTCAGTGATCCACGAGGTCATGGAGGCATCGACTTGCATCTCCTCCAGCTTCCTCCTTAGAAGTAAGGGCTGGATGGTATTGAAGGCACTGGAGAAGTCGAAAAACATGATCCTTACAGTGTTGCCAGCCCTGTCCAGGTGTGAGTAGGCCCTTTGCAGCATGTAGATGATCGCATCCTCCACACCAACACTGGGCTGGTAGGCAAACTGTAGGGTGTCCAGTGATGAGCTGACCAGGGGTCTCAGGTGGGATAAGACCAGCCTCTCCAGTGTCTTCATGATGTGAGAAGTCAGTGCAACTGGTCTGTAGTCGTTGAGGACAGAGGGGCGCCCTTTCTTTGGTACCGGGACCAGGCATGATGTCTTCCAGAGCACCGGGACTCTCTCCAAGCGCAGGCTCAGGTTGAACAGTCGCTGGAGCACTCCGCTCAGCTGATCAGCACAGGCCCTCAGAACTCTGGGACAGATGTTATCTGGTCCTGTGGCCTTACCCCCGTGCAGCCTCTTCATATTTACCCTCAATGGGGTAAATATTTAGCAATTTAAGCAAAGAAACCCTCAAATGTCATCCACTTGTAGCAAATATGAAAGAAAAAAAGGGCCACAATGCTTAAAACTCAATACAAGAGGCTGGTAAACAGTTACAGGAAAAGTCCAGTTGAAGTCTTCTCCAGGAGTCTCCACAAGTTACTGAATCTCAGGTTTCACTCATCCTTATTCCCACAATGATATTTACTCTTGGAATTGTTTTTTGTTAAATAATTTAGATATACCTTTTAACTTTATGTTACACATTGAATCAGATTCCTATTTACTTTTATTAAAACAAAACCAAATGTGTATTACTCTTATTACACAATGCTTAATGTCTACACTAAACCCGGACCAAAACTAATAATCATAGACGACATGTTATGCGTGTGCTAAGGGCCATAACTTGGGTGCTTATTTACATTTTTGCTTATCATGGCCAGTGCTTCTGTCAGCTACAATAGTTTTTTTTCCTCCCTGGTGTGTGTTTTCCTCTTACTGGATTGTAGTTCATGCAGTACAGCAGGTGACACTCGTCACAGCTTGAATGACAAGTTGTGCGCTTAGACACACGTCAATTACCACATAGTCATAGGAGACACGTTAGCTGAGCAGGTCAAAACTAGACAGAGAGGAAGAACAATGGAGAAAGGAAAGAGGGACAGTTCACTGTGACACCTGATAATCTGCAGATAGACATGGTCCACAGGTAACCCCTGGGTTGCTAACACTGCCTACTCTCCTTGATCAACCAGACATTCCTGTAGCTCTTTCAAGTTCTGTTGTTCCAATCAGAGAGGGGATATAGAAGCCTCAGTCTGTGGAGGAGCTTAGTGGCTCAGGCATTCTTCAATCTTTTACAATTTCCTCTAAGGAACTTACTTATTAGTCTAAAATAATGTCCATTTTAATTATGTTTTGACTTGTTATGGTAGCTCATAGGGCAAGAGTGTCTAGCTCCCGACCAGAAGGTCCTGGGTTCAATCCCAGAAAGGGGCAAGTGATGTAGCTTGCTCTAGTTCCTTCTAGATGGATCCCAGGTCCACTCAGCTTGCTTTCCAAATGAGTATTGGTGGTTAATCCTTCTGGGAGTAATAGGCCGGCCAGAGTGTGATGCTGACCACATCACCTCCACCTCTAGTTTCGGATGGTCAAAGAAATATGGTGGCCCTTGCCTCCCATTCCCCATGAGCCTTTATGGCCTGAAAAGGGACCTGCCTCTCTCACTAGTGATGACATTCTAGGCCAGTTGGAGAATTAAGCTTTTTGGGGGGGCTTTTAAGCAGTAAAAATGAGGCAATGTTTCAACCTGATCTTGGATGAGGGTTAGAATATTCATTTTTGGATTACTTCAATTCTTCCTTGAACTTTACATGGTTAAATTAAGAGAGTTGCCTAGTTACATTAAGGTTTGCCTCTATCTTTCTACTCCATTGTCCTGTACTTTCCATCCACTGTAAGGCCCAGGCAAAATGAATTGTCTTCACTAATAAAAATTAAATTTAAATGGAAAGCAAGAATGTAAAAAAATGTTCAGTTTGAATGTCAAGAATATCATTCCTCTTGGAATGGTTGAGCCAGAATGATGTTTATTATCTATACTCTTGTCCATGATATCCAAGTAAATTAATCATCAAAATCTTCGATACAACCAAAGATAAAATGTACAGATTATAAAGTACTTTATTTATTATCTGGGGTCTCTTACTTGAGTGTGGGCTTTGTTCTGTTGACTTGAGTTATATGGGAAAAAATACAACATTAGTGTAAGGTAAAGTATTTTAATTGCTTAGAATCATAATGTGCACATCATTAATTAACTGCTTAAGCAATTTAATAGGAACATGGTGTAAATTATAAGTAGATATTCTATACTTTCTATAATTGAAGTAATCATAATATGTGTTTTCATCTGGGGAACGAATGCAGATTATTATTAGGTCAAAGTAAACTTATACCCGAATGAAGGTCAGTCAACATAAAGTGTCTCATTTCTGATATACAATCCTTTTCTTCTGAATATAGAGCATAAACTCATCACAGCTGGCTGTAGTAGCATCATTGATAGGGGGTGACAGATGAGAGCTTTGGTTAATTTAGATACTACATCAAAAGATGGTTGTTGTTAATTTTATTTGCTTCTATGAGATAAGCACATCTAGCCTCAATGAGAATAGCATTCAACACTTGAAATCCAAGTGCTGGGCTTAGCAAACATCTTCATCTATAGTACAGGGAGTGCACTTACACTTGGTGTAAGGAGGTTCAGGAGCATTTAAATCAGAAAGGATAGTGTGGCTCTGTGTTAAACAAAGAAAGATGAAGCAGGTAGAGGCAAGACGCAACAACAAAAAAAGATGTCCATAAAATTCACATCAGCTCCCTAGTGCCTGTTTCTAAGTGACACAGTAATTCATAGAAATGAACCTGCTATTAGGAAAAACGGAATGGTGAAGGAGTACACTATCTCTTTACATTGACAATGACTTTGAAATTCAGGATCCAAGGACTACAGAAAACAAATGTCTCAAACTATCTGAGTCACATTCAAATATATAAACATTCAAAGAGCTTACATTATATGTATGAAACTCAGTGATCAAAGTGGTTTCAATAGATTAAATAATAAAAGACAGGCTGAAAGGATAATGGCCATTGGAGCTCAAACAAATCTAATACAACATGAAAGGAAGAAGTAAAGTGTCTCAGATATTTTTAAGAATCACTTGCAGTAGAGGTATTGGCAAGTATACCTTATGGTTTTACTGTAGGAAACAACATGGAGGATGAAGAACTGATCTTGTTTCTTTTTTTCATGTTCCCAGTCTCCATAACTGGGGGTTAGTGGGTGAGGGTTTTAAAGAAATCTCTAGGGCCTGGTGGTTCTTCCCCAGTGTTACAATTTGCTCTTTATTTCTAGTAGCAAATTGACACATGAATTTCACTCATTTTTTTAATCCTGGAGATACTACTTCATGAATACAGCTTCAGAATGCATAAAAGCCCTTTCAATTTCAGTTTCAAAATTCTTCAACAAATACTAATAAGAGGGTGCGTTACAAACCAATAAGAATATCATGAATACAGAATAGTGCTGTAACACCATCTGGTAAGCTAACAGCATTGTTGCCAGAGGACTTGGCTTAACTGGTTGCCATGGACACTACAGACTGATCTTTTGGGGCCTTATGGTGTAAGTGCTTGATTGGCTCCTATAAATACTTATATATGGAGTTCAGATATAGGGTAATTGGTGCCGACTCTGTCTTTTGTGCAGTCTACATGTGCCTCATTTCTCCTTTTTCCTCTGTCCAGGGCTTGTCCCTTGTGGCACCCTGGCTCTGTTTTCCCATATTTGTGTAGTACTGTCTGCTGCCTATCTTTCAGTGGCAGTTCTGAGCTTCTGCTGCCTTCTATGGGGTGCCATGTAATAAAAGATCACAAAGTCCATCTCTGGACTCTTCAACTTAATTAGCACTCTCCAGAGCCAAAATACTTTTAACTGTTGTTGCAGTACGCAGTGAGTCAAAAAACAGGGCTTGCCAAGGACAGCAACATTGAGGCTTTAGGGGAATATATATCTATATGACCTGTTAGGATTAAAACAACAAGTAAAGGTTTATTAAATGCTGAAAAGAGAAAAAAGGAAACACAACGTTTTGGCTGTGGAACCTTCTCCGTGTGTGAAGGCTCCACAGCCGAAACATTGTGTTTCTTTTCTTCTCTTTTCAGCATGGAATACACCTTTAGTTGTTCCTTTGCAGCCTACGCATGCTGACTCAGCTACCTACTTCAACTGTTAAAATTAAGTCTGATTGTACATTCGTAGATCAATTGCATTCATGCTGTTTTGTGTCCTTGTAATGATCTTGTATGCAGATCAACTTTTTGCAATGTCCAGGCAGATGAGACTTCTCAAAAAGTGTGAACTTTGTATTTAAGAGTTAGGAACACAACTGAAAAGTGTTTTCTATTCTTCTAAGTAAAATATATTTTGCAATTCTATATCTTTAAAAAGGCATGTGGCTCATTTCAATGTCTGATTTCCTTAATTCCTACCATCCTAATTAAGAAATATTCTTCACTCTACACTTTGACTGAACTTTCTCTTTCAACACAGAGTTGCTTAATGAAAGAACCCTTAACTCCAGAAGAACAACACACCCAAATCTGTAAAACTTACTGGCTCACTCCTTATATAAAAAGTCGCTGTCGATGCATTCTTACGAGGTATCTTACATAGAATTAAGTCACCAGTGCTGTCATGTTGATGACTAGCGTGATGACTGATGATTACGTAACATTCTAGTTTGTTTTGTTTGAGGATTTCAAGAGAGAAGATAAATTGGCAGAAGGTTCTGTCTCAACAAATTTTAAAAATAAAACACAAATACAGAAATGTATTTCTGGAAAGTTCTGTTTGGGAAAAATGAAAACCATTAGATACACTACTAAAATGGCCTCACTTGGAGTAGGTTAAGAAATAAACATTGGACTCGTACAAGTTTTATTAGTTTTTCTGTAATGTGATTGAAAGTAAAAATACCTATTTTATTGTAGTCAATAATCTACAAAATTAAATTTATCTGTTGCAATACCACATTTTGAATATAATATTTAATTCCATGTTCATATTGTCACAAATTCCCCCCCCAAAAAAAACAAACAAACAAACAAAACAACAAAATTATGAAGCCACACTTAGCTACAGTAATTCTGTTTAGTATTTGTTGTCCAGTGGTAGATTACCTGCGAGACTGGGTGCCGTAGTGTACTCTGCCATTGTAGTCTGCCAGCAGAGCATCCACAGCACAGAGACAAGGTCACGTTCCCCTCCCAGAGGAGGGAGAGAGAGGGAGGAAAACTCTTGTGTAAGACACCAAACGCTGTCTCGGCGTTAACACCTGGAAAGCATTCCTAAGGATTGTTAGAACCGTACAATCTCCTTTATACGAACACAACTGGATCCGATATGTATTTTCCCAACGGCATTTAGAAACTTGCACTTTTAATTTCTTTGAAAAACGACCTTTGGGATACATAGTTGAATCACTATTTTTTCCCTGTTTTGCAAAACGCTCTGGCTCTTTCATCAGCGTTGTAGGTGATGTACAGTATCTTTTTCACTTGGGAGGAGGAAAGATACTGAGGCTCACCAGAGCATTTGTATCGCGTTAACGGGTTATCTTTAGAACTGCTACTTTATAACAACGCCATCCCAAGGCACAAGGACGGCTATAGTGTATATATATCATATTTTCTGGAAGACACATTTAAAACCGTAACAATAATAATTGCTAAAAGAAATGCTGCGAGAACGGCGAAGGCGTGGATGGGTTTGCTTTGATCTATTTTGTCAAGGGTGCCTTGGATGATGTGTGTTATGCTTGCTGGCGGGTTTTTGGAAAGCTGTTTTTCCGAACTCTTTGTTACAAAGGTGGTCCATGCCCCATCCTCAGTATTGCTATTACCATCATGTCACCACCAGCCTCGGCTGCCACAGCCAGCGAAAGCAGCCCCACGGTTCCTGAGGAAGACGCCGACAGTGTCAGAGAGGAGGTGAGAGGAGATTTTGCACCTTCCATCCTTTTCTCAGCCGTTCAGCGCTTAAGGGGGTTTATTTTGCCTTAGTGGGAGTATTTTTAGTAATTGGTCTCTTCAGGTAATATAAATTACCGATTGTCACATACTATCCTTTTTTATATTTGTAAATGAGCCTTTTTATCACATTTTGTACCAAATGGACTCAATTACTGTACTTGTTTGTAAACACACAAGATAAACGTTATTTTGTGACGAATCGGTTGGCTCTGCTTACATTAGTACTACACACCAACGGACCCTATCGGCACGGTTAATTGAATTTTCTCTGTCTTTTAAAAGACATTGTAATTGTCTTGGTCATTGGGTGAAACGAACGGACATTCATATGGCTACAGTTCATACCGTATCTGATCATTCTTAATGCCTTTACCCTGGAGCCAGTGAAATGTATCTGTTGGCTATTAAATGATATGTGTCGGTCTGGTTATTCGAGAATATGTAACAGCATGTAAAGCGGTCGGGTGCAACATTTTACCTTATTACCTTAAAATTGAATATTTGGACCTTTTCTCCCTTTTTCTCACTTTTGGTCATTTACAAATGTTACAGTTCTTTTCCTCTTTAAAAATAGACCCTTTATGAGTTGCTGCAAATTGTTGATTTCATTATGATAACACCACTTTCATAGAATTACATATTTTCTGCAGTTTTAAGGTATTTGAATAAAAGATGAAGCTGCCGTCAGAGAAGTCTCTGGCACAAACTCAGACACGCAATACTGTTAGTACGAAGACTTCGATTACATCCTATCATTCTAAAGAAATCCCAAACCCAACCTTTACTCAAATGTTGTGACAAGGACATGTTGAAATACAGTAAACAAAGGTGACTTCACATTTTAGCAACATTAAAAAAATACACTATTCTGTTGAGCGGCAGCTAGTTAAACATACAATGGTATGGTATGAAGATGAATACGTTTTTACTTTATGCATTTCAGAAAACCATTTTCTGTCCTGATTGCGATAAAACATTAGCACTCATTTTTGTTCTATATTGCAAAACGGTTTCCTCATTAATATTTTTCTGTATTTAACCTCGATTTTATATAACAAAAATGAAAAAAAGCCTTTTCATTTTTAGTACGTGATAGAGAGTAATAGTAGACTGTAAACAAAGACAAGCATATTAGATCACTAATTCCTTGATACCTTCACCTTGTTATCAGCAGTTTAACAATTTGTATTGTGGTTTCATTTGCAGGTTTACTATATTTCAGATTGTTACTTTAGTCTCTCAGCTTTTGAAATGTGATTCAAGAAAACGCTGTTAAATGTGCATTGAAGAAACTGCATTGAACACTGGGCTGTAAAAAAACACAGACCCTAGTGTAATTTTCACTGAATTAAATTGGTATAATTCAGTTATAATAATCAAATTGTTAATTTGTTACATATCATACTGACTTTTTTCTGCAAAAGGAAATCAAAAGAATGCATTTTCATCACACATAACTTGTGAAAAGTACCAGAAACCTAAATTAAAGGCACTGTGCAAGGGTGTTCCTGCCAGTAATTTGTAACAAGTCTTTCCCTAAGCTGTTTTTACTGGAATAGTCCAGTAGCATCCCATACAGTATAATGACATGATAAAGAAGAGCAACAGATAATAACATTTAAAAGCTTTATTGAAATACAAAATGTATAAGAAATTAAATAAGAGAAAATATCAGATAAACTTCAGCTAAAATAAAAAAACCTGATCAACAACACATTTAGACAGGATACATTTTGATGCCACTATTGATGTTCTCACAATGTTCTTTGGAAACAGGTACAGCCGATTCAGAGCTTTTGGTAGACTGTAGTGATGGTGTTATCTGATAAAGAGGATTTAATCTGTCTCAACTATAATAATAATAATTTCTTACACTTATATAGCACTTTTCTGGACACTCCACTCAAAGTACTTTACAGGTAATGGGGACTCCCCTCCATCACCACCAATGTGCAGTATCCACCTGGATGATGCAACAGCAGCCATAGTGCGCCAGAACGCTCACCACACATCAGCTATCAGTGGGGAGGAGAGCAGGGTAATGAAGCCAGTTCATACAGTAGATGGGGATTTTTAGGAGGCCATGATTGGTAAGGGCCAATTGGAAATTTGGCCAGGACCCCTTCTCTTTTCAAGAAATGCCCTGGGATTTTTAATGACCACAGAGAGTCAGGACCTCAGTTTTACATCTATCCAAAGGACGGCGCCTGTTTACAGTATAGTGTCCCTGTTACTATACTGGGGCATTAGGACTCACAAGGCCCCACTAACACCTCTTCCAGCAGCAACCTTAGTTTTTCCCAGGAGGTCTCTCATCCAGGTACTGACCAGGCTCACACCTGCTTAGCTTCAGTGGGTTGCCTGTAGTGAGTTGAAGAGTGATACGGCTGCTGGTGTTGCAATGGTTTATTCTACCATGGTGTATACTACCATGATCTACAATTTCACACAGCCACAACTAAAGCAAGCATAAAAAATCCTGTGAAAATGTTTGTGTCAAAGGAAGTGGGGGTGGGCTGAGATCTTTGTATTGAAAACATTGAAAGTAAAAAATGAAACTATAACAAGTAGAAGTACAGCTACTCCACCACTATGTTTGTGAACATTTTAGCATCCATTCCAAAGCCCAGTCTTCCTGATGTGGGTTATTGCTTTTTTAACATTTCATCTTCTACAAAAAAAGTCCATATGCTTTCATAATTCATATTGGTTCTAAAATTCTGCATTATACTTTAAAACTACAATTGCGAATTGCAAAATATTGCAGCTCAGTCTGAGTCATTGACATCATTGTGTCAATGATTTTATAGAGCTGTAAGGTGCCTGAGATTTGCTTTCTTTGAATAAGATTTCAGTCGCAACAAAATTGAGATGTAGATTGATTCAAATTGCAATGTCAATTTACTAGTGTAGTTCAATGGTTTTGGAAAGCAAATCCATACTTCTTTCATAATTTTATTTAACTGCTAATTTATATAATAATAATAATAAACTTTATTTTATATAGCGCCTTTAAAGGTGGCTTCTCAAAGCGCTTTACAGGATGACAATAACAATAAATAAGAAGACTACAACAATAAATAAGAAAATTTCACAAGACAGGACACAATTTTAATTACAACAATACAACAATAACAATAGAGGAGACCGTGGAAGATGGTATTAAGAAGAGCAGAGGGGTGAAGAATGGAAGCAGTTAAGTAAAGGCTTTTCTGAAAAGGAGGGTTTTGAGTCTGGATTTGAAGGAGTTTAGAGAAGGTGACTCTCTAATATCCTTGGGCAAGGAGTTCCAGAGCTTGGGGGCATAGCAGGAGAAGGCCCTGTCGCCCATACAATGTAGACGGGCTTGAGGGACAGTAAGGAGGGCAGAATTTGAAGAGCGGAGGTTGCGAGGTGGGGAGTAGGGCGATAAAAGTTCAGACAGGTATTGAGGTGCCAAGCCATGTAAAGCCTTGTAGGTGAGCATGAGGATTTTAAAGTCTACGCGGAATTTGACCGGAAGCCAGTGCAAGGACTCCAGGATAGGAGTAATGTGAACACTTGCACTAGATCTGGTCAGGATTCTGGCTGCTGAATTTTGGACATACTGCAGCTTGTTCAGAGTAGATTTAGATACCCCAGGGAGCAGAGCATTGCAGTAGTCAATTCGAGAGAATACAAATATGTTGATCAGCTTTTCAGCCACAGTTAATGATAGCATAGGGCGTAGTCTTGCGATATTTCTAAGGTGAAAAAAAGATGTTTTGACAGTATGCTGTACATGTGGGTCGAATGTTAAGCCAGAATCGAATATAACCCCAAGGTTTTTCAATTTTGATTGGAGCTCAAGTACAGAGCCATCTACAGACAGGGTTACAGGACTGGCTTTACGAAGTTGATGGGGGGTACCAATAAGCATGACTTCAGTCTTGTCACAGTTAAGATGAAGGAAGTTTTGAGTCATCCAAATTTTTATGTCAGAGATGCAATTAGATAGAATAGAGACAGCCACATCAGTGTCGGGTTTGGTATGGATGTATATTTGAGTATCGTCAGCGTAAAAATGAAAGCTGAGGCCATGTGATCTTAAAAGCTGACCAAGTGGGAACATGTAAATGCTGAAGAGCAAGGGGCCCAGTATTGAGCCCTGAGGGACACCAGACTTGACAAGACCAATTTCAGACCTGTACCCATTGAGAGAGACAAAGTGACAGCGATCAGTGAGGTAAGACTTAAACCATTTGAGGGCAGTGTCAGAGACTCCAAACACAGTCTCGAGACGAGAAAGCAAGATGTTATGGTCAACATATATATACTCTGTTTAGAAATACTATGTTTAAGAAAGTTGTTAATTTTAGTGTGAGAAATGTATTTTAGCTTTGTCACTTGAATAGATCTTCACCAGCTGTGCCAGTTGTCAGTTGTCAAAAAAATGGGAAATAATTTTTCACTGTTATCAAAAGGGACAATTTGCACAACTTGAAGTATGCCTCTTTCTATTTCATTGTATCTTGAAGAAGTGTAACACAAAAGTAGGCCTAGATACATTTTGTTGTTAGTGTAAAGGAATCTATCAATTACAAATTGAATGAATTAAGCAAATCTCAGATTTTAATGTGCAACAAACATAAGTAGCTACTGAACAGTAGTTTAGACCTGTGCCAAGATCATCAGAGTATATTTGTAAGCAATAAGACAAAACAAGAACTTTATTTTCTTTTCACAAATAAATACAGAGAATCACTAAATAGAAAGCTTTACATTAATATACATACAATAAGACAAAACAGCCTTGTAGCTTCAAGCAGTTATTCTCCCAAAGCCAACAGTCTGGAGTCACCACCATGCTACCAAACAAGATGTCCAGTCCAGGGTGTACCTGACCTAGCGCCCATTGTTTCCCTGGTTAGAAAACGGATAGATGGAAGTTCTATGTTGACCAGGTGCGCTGGTTTCCTCCAATTTCCTCAAAACATGCAGGTTAGGTTGTGATTGGTTACTGTAAATTGCTCCTGGTTTGTTACTAGCAGAACCAGGATAACCTGTCACAGAATGGTGGAGTACATAGCCTTCTCTCATTGGGGGTGTATATACTGTAAGCACAATGAAAAAGAACATGTTCTCTAATTTCTGTCACAGCCTCTTAAAAACATGTTTGGAAGCAACAATATATTTCCTCAAACATGTACAAATTGGCCATATTTCTCTTTGAAAACCAGAGTAATGGTTATATCAGTGCTTTTTCAATTAGTAGTAGAGCTAATGGTGAGCAGTCCTGCTGTGGGAAAGATGATAAGAGATTGCTTACCTCAAATCAACAATCAGAAAGGAAGGCCGAGTCAGTCTTAGCCTCCAGGGAAGAATTTCAGGGACAGCCAATTTGTTAGCATTGTATAGATTTTGGTTCAGAGAGAATTGCTTATTCTGGATTTTCATTTGAGGAGCAAGCAAGCACAGTTTGCCAAAACAATCGTTTCCATAGGTTATAATGAGGGATTGTGTCAAATTACAAATGTATAGTAATATTAAAGAGTGTTGTTAGCACTTATTACATTCTTAATATATTAAAGATTCAAATTTGGATGTTCACAGTCTGTCCTGTTTTGAACAGTTTTTGTTTTTCCTTGTAGCTTTATCCTTAAAAGACTCCAAATTCAGAAAATTCTATCCACAGTCTTCAACCTCATGTTACTGTACATGTTTTAATTCAATTAATGTTAATGTTAATGTCAATTTTGACCCTTCTTGTTATTTAAAATTGTTTTATACTAATGTGAAATGGCTTGCTACAAATGATGGTGAAACCTATTTGGGGT
Source organism: Lepisosteus oculatus (assembly GCF_040954835.1). NCBI lineage: Eukaryota > Metazoa > Chordata > Actinopteri > Semionotiformes > Lepisosteidae > Lepisosteus > Lepisosteus oculatus. Next base: position 43,271,382 of record NC_090697.1, on the reverse strand, counting down.
GAACTAATTATTGCACCTGTACATTCTCATGTGGAATGACATAGTGGCATGACAGTTACAGTAGCCCTGTACTCTCACATCCTTACGAGTTCATAAAAGCTTTTTACAAAGTTTCTTGTTAAACATTGATTGATAAATTGTAGTCAATAGACAGTCAAAGTAATGCAGTTTCCTGGATTTAGAGCTCATTATAGGATACAGTATAGATAAATGGTGAATATATACTTTATTTTGTAGTTAGTAAACTTTGCATGTCTTACTGAAATAAAAGGATTAGTAAACATTGTGGAAAAGCAAAGAAAATTAAAAGCATATATAGGCAGTATTCAAGACTGAGCAAACCTAACAGATGTTTAATGCAGACAAGTGCAGGAGAATATTACATTCTGGGTTGAAAGAACATAACTCATAGAAATAAGATGGGAGACACTGAGCTTCAAGAGGCTATTTTATTAAAATGACTTAGGTATTTATGTTGACACATTATTTTCATCTTCTAAGCAATGTGTGGAACTGGATGTGAGGAATGTGTTGTTTTGTTCATCATATTATAAACAAAGTTATTGCAGCCCTGGGATCAGTCCAGAGAAGAGCAACCATGTATGTTTGGGGACTCAAAGGAATGTCCTATATTGACAAGCTAAAAAATGAATTGTTTTACTCTTAAAAAAGACTGAAAGGGGCTAGGATTCCAGTATTAAAAATCATCAGATGCATTGACAAAATAAGCTCAGTTTGCAGATTGAACAGCCAAATACAAACTAGTGGACACGTAGAAATTATGTGGAGGTTGAAGAACAAAACTAAAGAACATAGAGAACAATAACAATGGTGGGATCCTTGGATCAATTAATTACTAACTACTAAACAAAGGTTCAATGGCCTCGTCTGATTTGTAACTGTTCTTACAGTATGTTCTTAAAAGAGTAACGTTTATGACAGTAACAGTCCCATGTCCTAGTTTCACATCACAATTTTATGCCCTAGAGTACGATTAATGGATTCTAAAAAAAATATTTTCAGTGTGATTTAAAGTAACGTGTTTACAATGCTAAATGATATATTTTTTGGACATTTTAATTTATTTTTTTATTTTAGTTTGCTATGCATCAGTATTGTAGTGTTATTTCTTTGGTTAAGCATGGAAGTATATTTTGATATTTTAATGTTATGAAGAGCTACAAAGATTTTTTGTTGTGAAATAATAGCATTAATAGCATTAAAAAAACTGCCTCAAAAGAAAGCTAATTGAGGTGAGAGCAAATTGCGAAAGGTTCTTTTTGATATTTTGTAATGCCTGAGATCAGTCAAAATGTGAGGCATTTTGAACAGCTCTGGTGATAGAGTTATAAGTCAGAGTTGATAACATGTATACAGAGTAATGTGTTCCAGAGGCCCACATCCCACAGTCCTAGAAATCCAGGATTCTACCCCTGTAATCTGACAGCACTATGACAGCTAAACCGACTAAAAAGAGAAAAACCTGCAATCTAATATAATAAATGCATACTACTTAGAACTCAAGTCTCCTTTCCTACAACATGGATTCCCAAATGTGAATGGGAATCAATCTCCGTATTCTGAAAATGCCTCACCAAACTAGGAAATAATGTTTTTAGTCTAAAGAGATTCCACTATATAAGAAATTTCTTACAGAATTTATATCAGAATTTCTTACATCTATAATAAAGTTCAGTTTACCAGTTTACTTATTCAGAATCTGGTCTTAGACTGAAGCTTTGAGACAGAGGAGGGTGACAGCAATGTTTTTTTTCCTCTGTGTGTCTTCTGTTTTCCCTGTCTTTCTGTTTCCCCGTCTCTGTTTTTAGGTTGTGCTCAGTGCTCAATTGATTTACCATGAAGTTAATTAACCAGAGTTAAACATGTGAAACTCCCTTTGTTCATCTGTGTTTACCGGTGTATTAGCCCACCTGCTGCTAGACAAACACTTTTGTTGTTTTAGGCTTTCTGAAGAAGGCCTTGAGGAGTGCAATAGGATGTCAACTGCAAACACACTCCCCTGGCCTATTACAATATACAGTAAGCATGATGTAGAACATAAAAAAGTCGGGTGGTTTAATGGCTTACACTTCAAGGATATTTTTAAATTTTTAAGGAAAAAACAAGTTTGTTCAAATGTTATGTTTAAGATGTAATACGGTATGAATGGGCCATCACACAACATAGTAAAAGGCCTTGGAAGTGCCCTTGAAGATGGCTTCTCAAAGCACGTTAAAGAACTACAACAATGCCACAATATATACACAATGAAAATGCACAATGAGAGGAGACAGTAGATGGGGATACAGAATACAGTAGGAGCTAAGGGGAATAGGGAATATACAGTGCTAGTTACTGTAAGTAAAGGCCCTTCTAAAGAAGAAGGTTCTGAGTCTAGATTGGAAAGAGTTTAAGGTGACTCTCTGCTATCCTTGGGGATAGAGTTCCAGAGCTTTGGGGCATAACAGGAGAGGACCCTGTCACCCATAGAGTGTAGACGGGCCTGGGGGACAGATAGGAGACCAGATTTAGAAGAGCAAAGGTTGTGAGGTGAGGAGTAGGATGATAGTAGCTCAGTTACTGAGGTGCCAAGCCATGCAGAGCCTTATTGGGTAGTATTAGGATTTATGTTATAGGTAGAACATCCCGTATATGATATACATTCAGTGGTGTGAAAAAGTCTTTGCCCCCTTCCTGATTTCTTATTTTTTTGCATGTTTGTCACACTGAAATGTTTCAGATCATCAAACACATTGAAATATTAGATAGATAACACAAGTAAACACAAAATTCAGTTTTTAAATGAAGGTTTTTATTATTTAGGGAAAAAAAAATCCAAACCTACATGGCCCTGTGTGAAAAAGTGATTGCCCCCCCTGTTAAAACATAAATCAAGTGTGGTTTATCACATCTTTGGAAAGCTTTCTCTAGCCACACCCAGGCCTGATTACTGCCACACCTGTTCTCAATCAAGAAATCACTTAAATAGGACCTGCCTGACAAAGTGAAGTAGACCAAAAGATCCTTAAAAGCTAGACATCATGCTGCGATCCAAAGAAATTCAGGAACAAATGAGATTTATCAGTCTGGAAAAGGTTATAAAGCCATTTCTAAAGCTTTGGGACTCCAGCGAACCACAGTGAGAGCCATTATCCACAAATGGCGAAAACATAGAACAGTGGTGAACCTTCCCAGAAGTGTCCGGCTGACCAAAATTACCCCAAGAGCGCAGCGACGACTCATCCAAGAGGTCACAAAAAAACCCACAACATCCAAAGAACTGCAGGCTTCACTTGCCTCAGTTAAGGTCAGTGTTCATGACTCCACCATAAGAAAGAGACTGGGCAAAAATGGCCTGCATGGCAGAGTTCCAAGACGAAAACCACTGCTGAGCAAAAAGAACATAAAGGCTCGTCTCAGTTTTGCCAGAAAACATCTTGATGATCCCCAAGACTTTTGGGAAAATACTCTGTGGACTGATGAGACAAAAGTTGAACTTTTTGGAAGTTGTGTGTCCCATTACATCTGGCGTAAAAGTAACACAGCATTTCAGAAAAGGAACATCATACCAACAGTAAAATATGGTGGTGGTAGTGTGATGGTCTGGGGCTGTTTTGCTGCTTCAAGACCTGGAAGACTTGCTGTGGTAAATGGAACCATGAATTCTGCTGTCTACCAAAAAATCCTGAAGGAGAATGTCCGGCCATCTGTTTGTGACCTCAAGCTGAAGCGCGCTTGAGTTCTGCAGCAGGACAATGATCCAAAACACACCAGCAAATCCGCCTCTGAATGGCTTAAGAAAAACAAAATGAAGACTTTGGAGTGGCCTAGTCGAAGTCCTGATCTGAATCCGATTGAGATGTTGTGACATGACCTTAAAAAAGCGGTTAAGGCTCGAAAACCCTCCAATGTGGCTGAATTACAACAATTCTGCAAAGATGAGCAGGCCAAAATTCTTCCACAGTGCTGTAAAAGACTCATTGCCAGTTATCGCAAACGCTTGATTGCAGTTGTTGCTGCTAAGGGTGGCCCAACCAGTTATTAGGTTTAGGGGGCAATCACTTTTTCACACAGGGCCATGTAGGTTTGGATTTTTTTTCCCTTAATAATAAAAACCTTCATTTAAAAACTGCATTTTGTGTTTACTTGTGTTATTTTTGTCTAATATTTCAATTTGTTTGATGATCTGAAACATTTCAGTGTGACAAACATGCAAAAAAATAAGAAATCACTTTTTCGCACCACTGTATATATAGGTTTTGCAAAAAATGCAAATAATAAGGCAAGGCATTATGTGAAAAGGTTTTCTATTCTCATTGGAAAAACCAGTACACACCTCATAGGGATTGACATGGGTGTGTCTTGCTCCTGTTATTTAATATATTCTTCAGAACTTTAGGACTTTCTTAAAAAGAATTTAAACAGATGCATGCTACCTAATGCATAGTATACTCCATGTTTAGGATGCCTTCTCCTGTTTCTTACTCACATTTAGATGTTATAAATCCTATTTTTTTTCCAATTCATGAATTTATCTGATGAACACAGCCTTTTTTGCATGTTAGACTGAGCTAACAGTATATTAAAGAAAATGTACCTTTAGATGAACCTAAAAAGCAGGCACTACTACTAGAAAACTCCATAAGCATTTGGAAGGGAAATATCAAGTTGAATCAGTATCAAGTAAAATTCGTTCTATTTTTGTGCTCGTTAAAAGTGTAGCACAGAAGCAATGTGGAGATGTCAGATTGAGTTGCTTTCTAAAAAATAGACTTGATATGCATTTACAATTGCATAACTAAAGAGAGACCAATTTTAGAAACAGGAGTAATTAGATTAAACCATTTCTCTGATCTTTTAAGAGCAAATTAAAATATTGTTTTCAGAAATTAGGACAAGATTGTCTGACAGATGTCTGCTTTCATTAGGAAGGAATGTACTGTACCAGACAAAGAAACAGGAGTCACTTCAGTCTGTCAATGCTACTGTTATTTTTATGTAACTAAATGTTTCATTAAAAACATAATGCAGACATTCAGTGGCTTTCGTGATGGTCAGTTAATATTTAGTACTGCAAAAGTTAATGTTACTGACTTTTCTTAATTTTCTAAGAAAAGTTAATGTTATAGTCTTTTCTTTCTTCTGTATCATGTACAATAAGTGAAGTGAAGTTTGTGAGACAGTCGTCTTGTACAGTACATACAGAAAATAATTGTGGTCATTTCATTTATGACACACCTTAACCTTTCAATTTTAAATAATGCTAAATTGTGAATTTTGCTGTGTAAGCACTTCCATTTACCTTAACTTTATAGATTACGTATCCTTCCAGCCAATAAGAAAAGTACATTCTTATTCAAAATAATTTGGATGTGAGAGTTCTCCCACTGCTTGATTTAAATCTATAAGATACATTTCTGGAATGACTACAATCCAGCAACACCAGAGTTATTTTGGATAGGAATAAAAACAACACACTTTCTGTTTTCTGATTATGACAAAATACAGGAATGCACATGGACATCTCAGCTCAGGCAGAAACAATGCAAAAGCACTTAAAATGCAGAATGTCTCTCTTCATATTTAATATAGTGAACATGGCTAAGTAAGGAGGTCATCTTGTGCATCCGTACTTGTTCACAGCAATGCCTAGAAAAGATGGGATCATAGAGTACGTGCTTGGGTTCTATTCAAAACATTTTTAACCCACATTTGAGCTTCAGCTAACAGGTGAATCTTGCCTTTTCTCTCACATCAAGGTAGCAATTATTCTTTCTTTTTTCTTGACAGTAAGAATGAGCCTTTTAGATTTCTAACATATTAAAATCTTTTTGTCGGCAATTAGGAAAAGATTGTCTGGCAGACGCCTGCTTTCATTAGGAAGGTGTCAGAGTGAGATACGCGGGGTGCTTCAGTCTGTACATGCTACTGTTATTTGTATGTAAACTAAAGATGTGCTTAACACTGCAGAAATTCATCAGCTTTTGGGATGTCCAGTTTATGTTTTTTTCCTGCAACAGTTAATATTTCCGACATTCAATCATGCTTTCTGTATCATGTATAATGAGTGTTAATTGAATCAGAAAAGTAAAAGCAATTGTATGATATATCTATTATTTACTTCCAAAACTCATGGTGGGCTTTCATTGTCTTTTTTTAGCGCAAGGAACATTAAATTTCAGTTTTGTGTCACCTTCCAATATTTTTGGAGTCTTAGACTTACAGTTAGTATGTTAGAACACAAGAAAGGGTCGGAACTAGAGGAGGCTATTTGGGACATCCTGTCAAGATTGTAATCCCTCCCCCTTAAGGACGCTCCGGCTCATTCACATTTTAGTTGATTTTGTGAACCTGCTCCCTGTTCCATCCTCCTTACAAAAGCCAGACAACGCTCACTCTGTTCCGGGCTCTGAACTGGAACAAGGACACCTGGAGTCGCCCTATGTCCCTGGCTTGGAGGGCACTCGCCTCCTAGGTGTCCTGAACCAGCTGAGTCCTGGACCTGGAGCGCCTGATCCCGTTCCCCCTTTTTTCCCCGACCCTTCGCCAGATCTTGTTCCAGTTTTTAACTTTGTCATGTCTGTCTACGTCCCCTCGGCGGATCCCACTCCGGCTTTTAACTTTGTCTTGTTTGTCTTGAATGGATCACTTGGCTCTGGAGTTCAGACTCCCTTTTGGATTGTTTGCCTCGACCACGTCCCCCTGAGCACCTTCGTCACGTCCCCCTGTTTCGTCTACCAGCCCAGTTCCTCGTCTCCTAGCTCTTTTGTGTGTTCACTCCCTTCCGGATTGTGCTGCCCACATAGGGTCCTGAAAGACACATCCAGCTCATTTGTTTGCTAGGTGCTAATTGATATGAATATTTTTGCTGCTGAGGTCACTTTTATGTGCTGCCCATAGCTGTTTAAATAGTCTAAAAAATGTTATATATAATTTTTAAAGAACAAAAATAAGCAATATTATTTTTGTGGATGCGGTTCTTGTTCTCATTTCTTACCAAAGTAATATGTGTAATGTACAGTATTAAAGCTTTAGAGTCCAATTTTAATTAATCTGATTAGAGAAGATTCTATTAAAATTAAAAATGTGATATCTGATAAACTGTATCTGTTAATAATGATAATATTCTAATGTCTGTTACAATTAGAATAAATAAACATTGGTGACATGATCATAAAATGAACACCATTATATGATCATTTTAAACCAACCTTTTATTTATATAGTTTTCAATACATAAAATGAAAATGTAACAGGGAACTGCTTACTACTGTTAATAGTCTTATCTGTTTTATTTAAAATGGATGCATTGAAGTGACTGTTAATGCAGCGTTTTATGTTATTCTTTTTGCACATCTTGATCCCCATGCAGCAACGACCACTGAAGCAGTCCCTCAGCAAGTCACTGTGCAGAGAGTCCCATTGGAAATGTCTTCTGCTGTCCCTGCTCATGTATGGCTGCATGGGAGCCATGACATGGTGCCATGTGACCAAAGTCACCCGGCTGACCTTCGACAGTGCCTACAAGGGGAAGTCCATGATGTACCACGACAGCCCCTGTTCCAATGGCTACATCTACATCCCACTGGCCTTCCTTGTCATGCTGTACGTGGTCTACCTGGTGGAATGTTGGCACTGCTACACCAGGAACGAACTGCAGTACAAAGTGGACGTGGAGAGCATCTCTGAACGGATCCAGAGAATGCAGCAAGCCACCCCGTGCATCTGGTGGAAGGCCATCAGCTACCACTACGTGCGGAGGACCAGACAAGTCACACGGTACCGGAATGGTGACGCTTACACCACCACTCAGGTGTACCACGAGCGAGTCAACACCCACGTGGCTGAGGCCGAGTTTGACTATGGCAACTGCGGGGTAAAGGACATTTCCAAAGACCTCCTGGGTCTGGAGAGCTTTGCTGTCACCAAGTTGAGGTTCACCAAGTGCTTTAGCTTTGCCAATGTAGAGTCTGAAAACTCCTACCTGACCCAGAGGGCCAGATTCTTCACAGAGAATGAGGGGCTGGATGACTACATGGAGGCAAGAGAAGGAATGCATCTCAAGAATGTAGACTTTAAGGAGTACATGATTGCCTTCTCTGACCCAGACCATCTTCCATGGTATGTCTCCCACTATGTCTTCTGGGTGGCAGCCCTCTTCACCCTGTCATGGCCTCTGCGTGTGTTGACCGAATACCGCACTGCCTATGTCCACTACCACGTGGAGAAGCTGTTTGGCTTCGACTATGTCCCCGTGACTCCCTCTGAGGAGCGACCTTACTGTCGGCGCATCCCACGGGTGAACACCATTGACAGCACGGAGCTGGAGTGGCACATTCGGTCCAATCAGCAGCTCGTGCCCAGCTACTCAGAGGCTGTGTTGATGGATCTGGCCCAGCTCTCCAACTGCAACACTTACACTGTGTGCAACTACGGGGCATACCGGCAAAACTGCGAGCGCTGCCACAGGGCCATCAGCAGTTCTTCCATCTTCTCCAGGAGCGCACTCAGCATATGCAATGGCAGCCCCAGGATCCCCTTCAGTGCCAGCCGATTCTCCCTGGGGCGACTGTACGGTTCCCGACGGAGCTGCTTTTGGAGGAGCAGGAGTGGGAGCCTTAATGAGCAGAACTGCCCCAGTGAGAACACCCGGTGCTTGTCAGGGCAGATGACAAATGAAGAAGATCCCCCTCCCTACCAGGATGCTCTCTACTTTCCCGTCTTGATTGTGCATCGGAATGAAGGCTGCCTCAACCATAACCACCGGTCCCTGCACAGAAACGGCTCCTGCGTTGAGACTTCCTTATGACTACACATTTCGCCGTACACCTGGACAAGACAATAAAACTCACAGGAATGTATTTGTGGAGAACTTTCCCTGGATACAAAGTTCCCCAAGGATGTAACAGACGGCATTGTACAACATCACATGCATTCATGAAGGAAGTTGGGGGATAACATCAATATTTGCCTTGCTTGTTATTGGAAGATAAATGACTGATGAAGACTTCCTGCCATAGTGGTCTGGGGTCCAGTAAGTATTAATAACAGACAAGTGAGTCCATACCAAAAAAAGTCTTCAGTCTAAATCAATAGAATTAACCCCTGCAGTCAATGGGATACCAATGTATTTCTGTCTAGTAATACTTGAAATCTTACACAGTAGGGTATGAAAAAATAAGTCCAGTTTCTTGGGAAAAGCAAAGTTGTCCCAATATTGAAGAATGTAATCTTTTCCCTGCTGTCCATTTAAAACACAATTCAATTCATTTCATGAACTGGGGTGTATTACAACATCATACCTCCTAGACGTTCTCCATTTTGCAGGACAAGCCTGCTTCATGCCCTAAAGTCCCTGTCCTGGATGAATCGGTACATTTCCAATATCTTTCCAGCTTAAGGAAGAAACAGTTGCTACAGGTGAGCAAAAAATGCAATTCAAACCAAGTGTGAAAGTGTATCTGGAAAGTAGTGTTTTCTTTCTTTGTGTAATGTCAGAACTCGGTGTTTATCTCAGGCAATTATTTAACATTGTGTATATTGGTAATTTCAGAAGAATTTGTGTCACTGCTGTGGCTTGGCTGTGGTCAGTTAATTTCAAGATGTGTTGTACTGTTGCATTCATTCACTTTCAAGGGGTTTCATTCTACACAACAATAAACAACAAGCAGAAAAATACATTCATTTTATATGATACACTGATTTTATATACTGCATTTGTCCCAGTCATGCCATTTGAAATGTTGGGTGGTATGCAACACGGTCAAGGAATTCATAGCAATAACCTTTGGAAAACCTCAAAGCTCTTTTCTGAAAAAATGATGACTTAATTATTTATTCCCCTTTGTTAAAGTTGCCTCTCTGATTGTCTGTTCAGGTTTGAGTGGGTGTATCTTGTTAAACTAGGATACACTCACTTTAATCTAAACAGACCTTCTGGACAATCAAATTCTGTTTTTTCCAGATAAAGTGAATATGGGAATAAAGAAACTGGACTGTAATGAAGAAGAAAATGAATCTGCAGGATAGAATGGAGTTTAGAATAAAATGCTTTTGAAATACTTCTCATCTTGTTATCATAAAAATGTACGCTGTCACTTCAAAGCATAGCTTGCAACATTGTGTAAACGAGGTGTTAAAATAAGGCTCATTGGGAGATTCTGCCTCAACTGTAATTTAAATTGAAATGAACTGTAATTTAAGATGCAGTTTCACGGTGTTTACACAATATGGATTAGTTTCCAAAGTTCTCAGATACATGTGGAGTTTCAGTTGGACAATATTGTAGAACAAGTTCTTGATCTGGTTGGTTGTGAAACTTGCTGTCTTAGAACTATCATATTCTTTGCTGATGGGTAGACAGAGCAGGGCAATAAGGAAGAATTGTTATCTAGAGTAAAAATGTTAACAGAGATTGGTGCTAACAGTGACTTACTTTCTACTTTTAATCTTTCACTCTTTAACTGCCCAAGGAGATGTAATGCCTTGGCCTATTGTCAGTCTACAGTCCACAAATGACAACCACAATCAACTCTGGATAATATGAATTAACATGGTTTTGCTCTTTATACACATTTGTTCCTGCACACTGCGGCATAGCAGAAACAATATACAGTATATATGTATATTATGACTGTCATTGTGTGTTACAGAAATCATATTGTATAATTTTAGAAGAAATAAGTGTCCTGAGTCTTTTTTGTGAGGGTTGCCGCATTTTGATTTCATACAACTGCACCAATTTAAACCAATGCCACAAAAATACACAGCACATTTTTCTGAAGCACACACAGGAAATGAAAGAAATATCACTTTCTATGCTTTCACTTCAAAGGCATAGAATTAGCACAGACAAATCTAGAAAATTCAATTTTGTTTGTAATTTTCCCCAATTTTAATGCCTGTGATATGTTACATGACCTAATAGCGTTGAGTGCCATTGAGACTTGTGAGACTGTTTTTAAATCTGTTGCCCTGCCTGTGTGTTTTCAAAGACAGAATTAAAGTGTTAGAGGCTATTTCAGTACAAACGTCCAGCGCAGGTTAAAAGTTGGAAGTCAATTGAAAAACATGAGCAGGATCCAAAATTAGAGAAAGTGATCTGTTTCTTGTTGTAAAACAGCTGCCATTGAACTCAAATGCAGGTTTCATTGCTATCCCTCTTGAATATAAATTAAAACTCTAGCATACAGTTGTGTGCAGAGATGTCTTCACAGTCTTCCAGCGTTAATAGTGAGATGAGAGATTGTACACCAATTGAATGTCACTGGTATATAAAGTGTCTCATGTGCAACTGTACTCTATGAGTCTATTATTCTTTTCAGTCTCGCAAAAAGGAATTATTTAGTATGCAATGGTTAATTGTCGCAATTAATTGTTGCGAAAACCATTCAGTCCACATTGTTATCTGTTGTAACTGTCTTTTGTTGTTTATTGATGATCAATTAATTACACCATAGAAAAAGTGTGCATGCCGCTTCTATAGTCTCATAGAAGTAACATGTATATGACATGGTCAGTGTGGTGGCATAGTGGTAAGTGTTGCCGCCTCCAGGGCTGGGGCCTTGAGCTCAAATCCTCGGGTGCCATCTGTGTGGAGTTTGTATGTTCTCCCCTTTGTTCTGAGTGCTTTGGTTTCCTCTCATAGTCCAAGCATACACTTGGAGGTTAATGGCCATGCGTAAAAATCACTCTGTGATGAGTGTGTGTGCCCGGCTATGGAATGGCAGTCCTTGAGCCTATTGCTTGCCGGGAATAGGCTCTGTCTCCCCCGCGACCCTGCATTGGATAAAGGAGTTAGAAGAGTGAAGGATAATACAACATGCCATTGTATTATCCATTGCCATTGTTCTGTTTAAAATAAAAAAATAAGCATTCCGTAGGTATATTAACAGATGGTTTAGAATTTATTCCATGCTACACAATCCAGCTTGACAATTGCACTTTTCTCAGTACAATAAGAGCAGACATCAAGCTGTCTGAAAATAAACCAAAGCTCCAAGCTGTCATTTAAATTGCAATATTGTTTGAATACCTTGGCCCCCCATTAAAAATGATTAATCACTAATGTTGGATTATAGAAAATGCAGGAGACATATACAAGAAAGAAAAACAACCTTTTTAACATTGCTCAAATAATGAGACATTACCTGAAGACTTTCACTTAATGGTGCATGATCAAAGGTTTTTGTGCAGTTACTGCATCCACATAGGAACCAGCCTGCACTGAATTCTGAAAATGAAGTGCACTAATTTGCTAAATATTTTCATATATGTTTATCTTCTGTTACACAAAATCTTCTAAATCCCATCGGTCTAGAAACTATTTATATCTCCATGAGTGGGAAGCTTCTGCACAGATTTAGACATCTTCTCCCATACCTTTTTGAACAACTTTTAATATAAATCTTCTTGGTAATATACAAGTACTTTTATTGTTTTATTGTATCTTTAATTTGTAGTGTTGTTGTTCATCACCTTTAATTTTCTAAACATTGTATTATAGTTTGTTTTTAAGATCACAGTCATCAAACATTTTCAGCTGAGATTTTATGTCAATGATCATCTCTTTTGTGGTTTTCCTCAAATCACAAAAGGTGTAGTCAAAAAATGCCTTTGAATTCATCTACATAGACTGTACAACACATTTATCAATTGTAGTAATGGGCAAATCACAATAAATTAAATTTGAACAGCTAAATCATTTAATATTAGTATGTTACCACAAACAAAAAGTAATCCTGAATTTATTTGCCAACATTTTTCAAAAACATACATACAGTAGGCAGACTGTTTTCCCTTAGGAAAAAAGATATGATTATAAAAACCTTACAGATGTATCACTAATAATGTATGTAACTGTAAACAGTACATTTGTACAAGAAATAATTATGTACTTTCAAGAAAAGAGTAACCATATGTGCCAAGAAAAACCCAGTGCAGTCAAAACACAGACTCAAGACCTAATTTACTTATTGGCAATAATCTAGATATGATGTACAGTGTAGATCATGCTGTATGATTATGGCTAAAAGTATCTTACATCCCGTTTAATAAACAAATTAAATTCAAAATCTTGAAATTAGCAGATGCAATAGGGATTTCAGACTGATGTCAATTCCCAACAGATGACATGAGGAAAAGGGAGAGTTGGATGGCAATTGATTCATTGACAGTTACAGCATTTCTTTAAACATTGCATAATGTTGCCTTCAAAACTAAACAGCTAAATTGTCTCATTATCTTTTTTTATTTAAGGTTTAAACATATCTTGACCTTAGTTACGTTGCTTTATTGTAATGTTGCCTAACAAGATTTAAACGAAACAGAAGGAAAATCAATTTGCAAAACTTCACAAAATTATACAAATAAAATAATTCCTATATGAATGAAGATAATAAAATTCCCCCCCCCCCCCCCCCTGTTTGCCTGGTACATTAACATCTTAAAAATTGACTTAATTTTTATGTCAACATTTACATATTATTTTTAAATCTATAAAGTGCATGTAGGGTTTACGTGAAACTTCACTTTGCTTACCTCTGCTGTAGTGTACAGTGAAGGGACCTAGATTAAGATACAGTATGTTCCATAGTAAGGAATGCTGATATGCTGGGTTGTTCAAATTGAACAACTGTAAAATAGGAGTTATTTTATGTTGGTTGAGGAGCTGACAGACCTTTGTAAATCCCTTGTAAATATGTAATAGTTTATAATTAGTGCTCAGAATCGTGTTTTACATACGTGCACATCATTAAATCAGTTCAAATTAGAAGATGGTAATATTCGTGTCTCTGTTGATTTCCTCAAAGAATTCTGTTTTCTCATGCTCAGTGGGAATACCGAATAGGATGGAACAGAATCATTAATGATTTATCTTTGGTGAATACTAAAGCCACTATCACAGTTTAATATGCTTAGTAAAACTAGAGCACACAGTCATTGAAAAGCAGCAAGCAGAGCAACAGTCCTATTGTCACATTTTTCTACTATAAAATACAGATAAAAACATAATAACGTACATACTGGAGTGTTATCTGTAGTGTTTCATTTTATAATCTTGTGAGATTTTGAAACAAAATGCACTGGCCAAGGTACGAAATCCTTTACCTTCCTTTAATATGTGTTATTCTCCAAACACATTCATCTATGCAAGACCCATAGAGCAACATCTTGGGTGCCCAATAAGGCCACTTTCTTCCCCAATGAGTATAGAAATTTCCATAAACACATTGGAAGAGATGACTGTTCCCCAACAAAAAACAAACACTGTACTTAGGATTTCTTTTTCTCTTGGAAGGACTGTGGAACTTTCACTGTGACTCTGGTCAACAGACACTAGTTCATGCTTACAAGCCCAGGCTGAATCATTTTATACCGAATTCTGAATAAAATATCCTTGTGTTGTTTATGAACATCTTGCCAAACTTACAAAGCATATAACCTAAACATACTTATACCAAGTAAACGTATACTTTCATTCCTTCCAAGAGGAAAAATGTGTTTTTGTAAATGTGACTTGTTTTGGTACTGTTACATTTTTTGGTACTGTTACATTTGGCACTAGTAAGGTCTAGTAAAGCTTATATGGTTTGATAGCTGCTGTAATAATATTCTAAATATTAAGCTGTTCTGGTTTGAGGTGATGAGCTGAATAAATCAACGATCAACTTCTCAGAGAATCTAAATTAAAAAACAAACAAACCAATAGATGGACATACAAGTGTGCACAAGACCTATTACACACAGAGAGTGTTAAATAAAAATATGGGATTCTCATGGAGGAAACTGCGTTCTTACTCCTATGCTGTGCAGTGCAAAGCTGACATTTGTAGAGTGCCACATCTCCCCTCCTTGTCCCATGAAACACATTTCTCAAATTTTCTGTAGAGACCAGCATGGGTTAATATTACTATTAAGATGACGTGAAAAGATTAATTTAAAGCTCATCAATTCAAATGAATGATGCCTTTTTCTATAGTATATAGCAAATTTCACTATTTCACTAAGGTTTTGTTGTGACTGGGTCTTGTAAATGAACAGTGAAATGTGATTGGATCCTATAACTACATCCATTGGATATCATCACATTGATAAAAGATGTAACCACACAACGCCCATGCCACCAGATGCTGTATGCGTGGGGTGGTGGTTTGTTCTGGTATAAATATAGCTGTATAATAATTGTAGAATTTTCTGCAGCATTATCTAGTCCAAGCAACTGAATCTTATATAAGACACACTGAACAGTGTCTGTTTCCAAATACTGTTTTGATTGATGTGGACCAAAACTTATAAAAATGCCCAATGATATTTCATGTTTTGACTGAAGTTCAGAAGAGCGTGTCAGCATGTCTTCAATTAGACATTGAAGCATTAATTACCTTATAACTGTCATGTTCTTGTCTATAAGTTACATTAGAAAATTAAATTATTGGAAAAGCTTTGGACATGTAGAATCTG
This sequence comes from Lepisosteus oculatus, assembly GCF_040954835.1. Taxonomy (NCBI): domain Eukaryota; kingdom Metazoa; phylum Chordata; class Actinopteri; order Semionotiformes; family Lepisosteidae; genus Lepisosteus; species Lepisosteus oculatus. The sequence goes on along the minus strand of NC_090697.1, from coordinate 43,255,920 downwards.
TAACAACTCCACCCTTCAGCTTTTTAAGGGTGGCTTTAAAAATAAATTACTTATAAGATGCCATATAGACAAAAACTGTAAATCAGTTATTATGACCTTGCAAAGCCTAATGTCTGATGTTAAGTGGAAAAAAGAACAAAAAGAGGGAGACAATGTTAAAGATCTTATATTAAAAATGTTAGAAGATCTAGTATATACAGTACAATCTTCATGTGTAATACAATGACTGTTACACCATTTCTCATTTAGCTGAACATTAAATGTCCTTTAAGGGGGAGAAATGTTCTATGAATTTTCTAACTTAAATGTTTGAGATATTCTTTTTTAAATTGTACATACATTGTAAACAGTCTGTGAAAAAGGTAAGGTAAAAAAGGTGGGTGCTGTTTTTACTGTAAATAATGCACAACTAAGAGGTGTCAACCAGTTTCGATTGTACAAACTTGTATCAGTTTGTCACATGCGACTAATTTTTAAAAATGTGAAATGTAGAACTTTCAGTTTGTTGGAACTGAACCACTATATATACTGAAACATGTTCTGGAAAAAAAAGTAATGGGTCTAGTAGCCATATAGACATCAAAAGGTACTGTATAAATACTGTATAATGAAATAAAAAATGTCAGAGCACTCTTTTTTATTTGCATTGCCTGAATCCTGTATACTGAAAATGATAAACTACTTCTCAGAACAATTCTTTACCATTATGAGGTGCTTACATGAAACAACATTTGTAATTTTACCCAACAAAGAATGAAAAGTGTAATCTAAAGTTATGCTATACAGTTACAGAAACACAGGATGATTACCTTTTGGGAAGTCTTTTTTTATTGAACCTGATTCAGATTTACTACATTTCTTTCAGTTTCATACAGTATATAGAAGATACATGTTGCAGCTTTTTCAACTAAACCTTTTTGATCCAGAGTAATACTGAGTAATCCTGGTTGTCACTGATGCCTGATGGATTTTTCAAGGAAGCTTCAAAGTGAAAGAAAAAAAAAATTGACAACATAGCAGGTTTCTGTCTAAAATCATACTACAAGGAGTATATTAAACAAGAGTCAATTTCGTTACCAAACAATTATACATTTCAATACGTTACTCATTTTGGCTGCGTACTGGAAGTTTTTTTTCCCTGTACTGAATTAAAAACCCACCATCAACCATGAAGCCCCATGTGGGTTTGCAATGGGAAGATCCATGAAAGCTTTGAATTAGCCCACGCCTGTTCCTGCACTCGAAACAAATTTTTAAATTTAAAATATAATCACAATGGCAGCAATCACCAAAGTCTATTTGGCTGTCTAAATGGGTAGAATTGTAAGTTACAAATAATCGATGGTACATGTTGAGCTGCTATGGTGCAAAATCTAAGTATATACAGTATGTATGGATCTGGATAAAACTTAAATTATAGTATATTTAATACATTCACCTTACAGGGTCACACTGAGGCCAAAGCCTGTCGGTTTACAGAATGACAGTCCATCACAGAGCACTCACAGACACAAACACACACTTACTAGTAAGCACAGCACCAAACAGAAGAACAATATTTAATCAATATGGAAGATTGAACTGAACATTTTCCTCTTGCTCTCTTTATATTCAAGTATTTTAAAATTAGATGCAAAATGTAAGGGACAGGAATAGCCAACTTTTTCTCAAAAATATCATTAAGAGGGGTGAAAAGATATTTCTTGGGAATTGTTTTGGGCTTGAAAGAGCAGCTATAGGTTTTCAATAAACCTCACATGAGGATTAAAATGTTGTGGTTTCCAATAGTGGTCAGTCTTTGTGGAATTTTAATTAATTACTGAACAAATTGCTTTCTTCACTATTAATAAAATGATGTGCTGTATTTGAATTCCTTAAAATAAGAATCATTCCTGTAATAAAATGTCTCATATGTCAGCAAATATGATCTGATTATGTCACCCAATAAAAATCAATGAAATGTCAAAAATAATTGACTCTATTACTTTATGGAGACAATGAGATCGATCACTGGACAAATTTCTCATGACAGCTGTAAAAAAATATAACACATTTGTATATACACTGGTGCTTTTCAGATAGGCATAAAAATATAGGTATTGTGGAATTTTTATCTCGCGTAACAGCTCTTTTATATCATACATTTTCCCCCCATAGTCACAGTGATTTCACTTAGCTAAAATCATGGCAATTGTACACAAAAAAGTTGTGCTCTGCCTACTGTATGAATTGTTTTCCAAATTGTTCCATTGATATCTGATTCATATTTGCAACAAATAGGAAATGTAAACTCACATTTATACAGCTGGAGGTGCAGTATATCACAAGCTTGATGTCAAATGTTTTTTCTAATGTCTGTGAGAGATTACAAAATTCAAGTCTGTATGTATTTCCACACTATCACAATGTTGCCTTTATGTTGCATATAAAACTACAAAGATTGCAAACCAAATCTGTGTGTCAAGAGTTCTGACAAGTTAACTGACCAATAAAAACATTTTGTGTATTCAATGGAAATGTATTTCTTTATTGATTCAACAACAGAGTGAAGGTAGCAGTAATGTGTCAAAAAATAATCTATAGCAGTTATATTATAGAAAAGCATTGATATGTTTTTTTTTATTTTTGTTTGAATGAAAACAAACATCAAACATAAACATTTAAAAAGTATCTTGATCTGTTAATAACACTTTTTGCTGAAGTACTTCATGCATGCAAAACTTAATTTAATAAACTATATTCAAAATGTTTTCAAAGGCATGTCAAAGTACTCATGTGAAAACTGTACATATGAGGATCTATTTATTTGCTCTAGATTCTTGAAGGTGTCTCTTGCGTGCCTTCTCTTGGTTGCCTCTAAGGATCTGGCTGATACAGTATTCACTCTCCTGCCCCACTTCTGTTAGGCGTATATCACACTCCACCACAGTAGTGTTGTGAGACATGCCCTCTTCCAGTAGTTTGCCCCCATCCTTCAAAACAGAAATCAAAGAAAACAATGAAGCCATTTATAATTGGACATGATAAAAAAAAAACATTTCTAGCAACTAGTATCACATTTATGACATTTACTTCTTGTAAACATTCTGGAATATGATTATTATGTTTTATGCAGGTACTATGTTACAGCACTTTATATCACCCTATTTTTACTTAAAACAGTGTAGGCAGAAAACAAGTGCAAAGTTAAATTTTAACAGGTTCCTTCCAATGCTAAGGCATTTCTGAGAATTTTGAATATATATAATAGATAGGAAAGTGTTCAGAAATGTCTTTAAAATGTCTGACCACCCTAACCAGCTGCCACTTACAAATTAGCAAGGGCTCTCTGATTCGATTCTGATGTTTCCAACCATCACAGTCAAAAGAGTCAAGGAGGCAAACACTGCATTCCAGATCTACCTTTTCTTATTGAACTGAAAATGACCTGTTTTTCATAATTAAGATAGACCACTGGAAAGAGTTTTTTTTTTCAAATGATTTCTATCACTTGTTTGAGATACCTTGATCTATGTTTACCTATCTAGAACATAACTATTTGCCAAAACTTAAAATGCTTTAATTTTTTGACAAGTTTATTTCTTGCACTGAAAACCTAAAAGAGTAAAAGAGTTACTTACTGCTCCTAGTCTGTTGCATGAAAGGTTGATGCTTCTCAGGGTTGTATTCTGAACAAGAACCTGAGACAGAACAGAGGCTGTGGGCTCTGTCAGCTCATTGCTGCCCAGATGCAAGCTTACAAGGGTGGTATTCTTTAGAAGAGCCTGAGCAATGGACTGTCCCCCTTCATCTCCAGTGCGATTCAGTCTGAGGTTTAAAGACAGCAGGGTGGCATTTTTGGACAGTGCATATGCAATTGCCTGTGCTCCTGGACCTCTGATTTTGTTGTTGTAAACAATGAGCTTTTCCAGCTGGCTTCTATTGATCAGTTTGCCTATAGCCCTTGCCCCTCTGTCCCCAATTAAGTTGTGAGAAAGGTCCAGCTCCTTCAAGGAGGGGTGATCCAGTAAGCTGTGAATAAGCACTCGGGCTTTTTCATCATCTACCTTGCTCTCATGTATTCTGAAGACCTTCAAAAAGACGTGAAAATTCATGTGTCACAATCATACACCAAATGTGTTATATTTGTTAATTTGTCACTGTTTTCATACTCACATGCCATGAAAAATCAGCAGCTCTGCCTACTTCTTGGTACTATGGTAAGTTGTATTACAAGGGTATTCTAATAAATATTTACATTTACCTTTCTTACAAATGATTTTGGGAATCTCAAACAAGCTACTTAGCCATGCTTTCGAAGCCCAAACCCTGGAATTTGTCAAGAAAAGGGCTGGATGAGCCTGGGATAATTAATTATATCATGGGATAATTACATTTTGGATTAATTAATTTCTAGCAACAAAATAAGGTAGATAGGCAGAACAACCTCAATTCAATTGTAACTTTTCTTAAGGTATGCTCTTAAGGCAGATGAAATTGGGTTTCAATAGAAAAGTATATGTGGCCTGTAAATATACTGCATTATGGCGTGATCTGGATTCCTTTAATTACATATCATTAAATTATAAAAATGTTTTAAGCATACATGTAAATTCCAAAAGCAAATATTGCCTTTTGTGACAAAAAGGCAGTATATTCTTCTTCTTCTTTTTCTTCTTATTATTATTTACAACATTCTGCAATTAAAGGTTCTTGGAACAGAACATACCTTCAAAGATTTGCAAGACTTTAAAGCTTTAGCGAGGGACTGGCAGTCCCGATAGGTAAATTCAAACAGGTTCCATTCAAAGTTCATCCCACATCCCTTGACTCCATACACCACATGCAGCTCTTCCAGATGACTGAGCTTGTCTAGGAGAATGCCGAAGTCAAAATGATCCATGGAAGGACCGTCAAAACCAGTGTCACTGGCTGTATCAGAGGCATCATCATCCTCATTTTGTGGCTCCCGGACAGGTGGTAACAGCTGGGATATCTCTATCTTTCGCACATAATTCCTGCAAAGGGGGACCATATCCAGGATCATTTGTGGGTCTGTCACATCAGGGATAAAGAGCTCAATCATGTTCTGCAAATGACGTTCAAAGAACATCCTTTTCCAGCTCTGTCCGTAACAAGAAACGTCACTGACGCCCCAGCGTTCTGTGCAACACCTCATCCAATACCCCTCATCGCTTATCAGGTTGGCTGTCACTTGTAAAGGCAGGCTGGTGGACAGCCTTTCCAGCACTTGGGCTTTGTGACTGGGAAGAAGTTTGTCAAGAATTGGATTATCTATGAAATAAGAAGGCACAAAAAATCAAGTACTGAAAGAAGAAAAATGTTTACTGTTATTATGACACTTTACAATTCACATTACTGACAAAATATGAATTTTAATCTGAGCTGACAATTACTGAACGTGAGGTGCTTAATTGTCATAAAACAATTCTTTAATGTATTATAACTGTAAGAAAACTTGCTTTTGATCAGGCTTTAGCATCTACTATGTCGTTACCACTTTAAAATTCAATGTTTTAAACCAAAACTAAATAACGACATTGTCTTATGATTAAGCAGATTTAAAAAACAGAGCACTCTCTAATCAAAAAGAAAACACTGGCTTCAAAGTTTAAACATCTACTGGCAACGCAGTCACAATGTCTGTGCCGTTGTGATTTCATATATAAAAGAACATCACTACACTCTAGCAAATATACCACAATTTAGGGACTGGAAATGTGTTTACAGACATACTTGCTTATGATCAGTTCTATTTAAAAATGCACCCATGATGAAAGGCAACATTCCAGCCGAGCATATTATAAATTCATAATGTATATCAAATATTTATGATCTTAGAAGATATTTCATTGAAATAAAGAAATAAGCAGTGTTTGCTAAGTCTGGGTGGTAAGAGGTTAGGCTTTCAAGAAGAAAAAAAAACTCAATGCATTTGCCCACTGAATGAGCAGTCACTTCTTTTTATGGTAATATTTTTTTTGCTGTAGTCTGATATATTCATTTGAAGAAAAAATTTAACATTTTTAGAAGAAATAATGTTTCTCATAGGTAACAATCGAAAATGAAATAGCATGTTAACGGCAATTATTCAAGAGCTCCATCCACGGAGTTAATGAGTTAATATACAAAATAAATTAGCATTGAATACATTCATACATTGATAGTAATTAAAAAATAAAATTCAGATATTTCTTATACTAATAGTTATTAATTCTATATATTGTTTAATTAATTACAAACAGTAATGAAATACAAAGTTCCATCCTTAAACAAATACCATCCATTAATACAGATTTATTTTAAAGAGATAAAGAAAGGGCAGATCTCTGGAATGTCTGAGGTATTTGCCTATAGACCAATATGTTAAATTCTGAAAAAATATACTCTGTTTAATGTAATATGTTGTTTTATTTCCTTAATATTCAATTTAATGTGTTTTGTGTGATTTAAGAGTTGATTTTTTGCAGCTGGGAAGGTAACGATGTAGTCATAGTATTGCTTCACAGTACTTTAAAGGAAATATACATAATAGAAACTACTCCTTCAAATAAATAACAAGTGTCCATGAGAGAATGGAGGTAATTTGTATCCCCACAGTGTCAGTGTTGGATCAAGAGCACTACAGGGTTTTCATACTGGAACTTAATAAATTTTAGTATTCCTAACACGCACTGTGTCTTGTATTTAAAATGTCTTTTCTGTGGTTAATCAGACAGTTTCATCACTGACTTTCATTAAGCCTCACTCAAGAGCATGCTTCAGAGCAGAACAGACTTTACACTTAATCTTGATTGAAGAAATGGCGTCAAGTTCTAACTGAAATGAAATTACTTTGGGGCTCACCAGTTCAATATTATGTGTCATGAATTGTGACATACAGAAACCTGCTAAAAGGTCTTATGAAATGGTATGATTCACTGGGGGCACAAACACATCATGATCTTCATTCTCAATGTATATTTTATCATGTTAAATCATGCAGAAAAAAGATGTACGAAATTTTATTTTGGTGTTCAAAACTAAAAGTGAATGGTTTCTGACATATTTAAAAACTCATTACTGCCACACCTATACATTTTGGTAGTAATTGATCATTAAAGGTTTTTGAGAGCTTTAACATTTTACAACTGGTTAAATTTAGATTAAGTGCTTCTATTTTTTTCTTTCTGTTTTAGTCATACAATCTATAAAAGCAATGACATGTAATTTGAATTTATCCTTCTCAATTAGGGAGTAAAATGAGAATCAGACCAGAAGTCATCTGGGGAATACAAGATTTGTTTAGAAAACAGGAGTAAAGCTAGTCAGGACTTTATCATACTGTAGCTCTAGAATACAATGTGCCCCGAAGACTCCACATTCTAACACGTCTTTGCACTTTGATTTTGCTGTTAACAAACAAGTGGTTAACACATGTGTTAACACATGTAAAGCATGCATTTAAAATCTAAAGGAACAAGTAATAGGTTTATTCCATGCTGAGAAAAAGAAGAAAGAAAACACAACATTTCGGCCGTGGAGCCTTCTTCAGGTGTCCAAGCCTTCTTCCACATGGAATAAACCTATTACTTGTTCCTTTGCAGCCTACGCATGCTGACGCAGCTACTCACCTGAACTACTTCAAAATCTAAAACCTTTTTCCTTTTTCCATCCTTTTTCTTTGGATTTCCAGTCTCTAAATATATTCTTAAAAAACTGTTTCTGAAGTCTGAATATTGCCATTGTTTAATAAGACTTTAAAAAACCTGATATGTTAATTCCAGAAGGCTCTTGGCTTCACATGCTTTCACTTGAAAGCCACACTCACATACATGCTCTACAATATCATCATAAAAATGTGATAAAGGCAAAAAGAACCTACTATGGAAGTTTTTAACGATATGTTGTAGGCACAGGTTTTTAAGAAGGGGAACTACAGCTAGAGACCATTCTGGGTCCTCCGCAATGATCCTTCTCATTTTCCGTGGGTCAGCAACAGGATTGAGTTTGGCCACTGGCGGATAAATGCGTGGCTTTGTGCCAGGACTGGCTGCTGCCTTGCTTTGGATGTCCATGATATCCGGCATCTTCCTGTATGCCCTAGATGTTTACAATCCTGTCTTCTGAAAAGAAAGAGGAGACAAACGAAAGCGATACACTCATTTTTCCATAATACCATCTCTGCATCAAAACTCCAAACAGCATAAAAACAACTCTTTACAGGCTTACTGGCTAAAAGCTAAGTAAAGTACCAAGAACATTTTTCTAAGTAAATCCTGAAGGATCCTAACTGATCAATTCCACTATACTGTTTGATTGATTTTAAGCATAAATCAAATCCCTGTAGGAAAAGGACAGCCTCATGTTAATTGCAAACCTGCGTTAATTACGTTTTCACTCTCCATTTGAAATATCTATGAGGATCAACACAGTTTATGCCCTTCAAGACAATAGTGTTGTTTATGTTGTTAAAAGCTCCCTTCAGCTGCCATCTTCAAAAGATGAAAACAGCAGGCTGAATTAACAATGGAGTAGAATGGCAGACCAGCAAGTTGAGTTGATGATGACACAGTTGAATCTTATTGATCACCTAAACAAACAGTCTTGAGTAGTCAAAAAGGCAACATTCTGTCCCATCTTTAAGTGGTGTTTTTATTCTGTTTTTTATTGACTGCATTAGAAACAATTATATGTCAGACTAATAATCCAAAATCCAAATCCACTATAGATAAACACCTTAAATTATACATTATAAGAACACTGGGGCAAAACTATTCCTCCATGCCTTTATCCTATTTCTCCATAACTTTCAGCAATTCTACATTATTATTGTTATTTTTGTATTTTCCCAGTGACCCTCAGGAAGAGCACAAAACTTAGCACACTATAGTGTCTAAAACACAGCCCCTTAACATTGTGTCTATAATATAATTCGATGGTGTCGGTTTACACGAGATGAAATGTCTCCTAAGTATGTAAATATGACATTTTACAATGGAAAAAACATATTGCAAAAACATGTTTGCAATACCCATAACACAAATAAGAAGGAAACTTGTTCTATGCACCCTGACACAAATTACATTATTTAGATATCCCTCCAAACATACCTTACTGGTACTTCTTCTGTCTTGTTTATTTACTGTATCCATGGTAACGCTTGACCCTTGGTAACCCGGAACCAGTTAGTGATTGGCTACAACACCGACGCACTGTCATACAAACCGAAAGTTGTGGTTTCTAACCTTTAGTTCAGCCTGCTCCCATTATTAAAAAAAAATTGAAGTAGGGTAGTTATCACATAACTATAGAATGAAATACATATTATTTTAAATTATAATTTAGTTAGACATGTTTACATTATCCAGTTTATTTTTACTGTCAAGTAAGAATACATGAAAATGTAATACTTTATATATTTATGAACTTGAAAGATATGTTAATTGTGCTAACATGCCTGTGCTTCATTTTTTAGATTTGCCTTCTGAAAGCTGGCTTGTCTCGAACCCTCAGAGCGTGTACCACTGTAACATCGTTTAGTGCACTCTAATAAAATCATAATACAACTGAAATGTTTTAAAATGGTTTATGATATATAAAGTGTAGTGTTTTGAAGTAAAAAAAAATATTAAAATGTGACATACTGCATTCACATCGACATAGCGTTTAAACGGTTACTAATAACTTTACTACGCATATATAAAGTAGTAGAAATAAATTACATAAAAAACTAAATATATTTATAAATATATTTATTTAGCTAAATATCCTAAAGTCAGATTATTTCACATTCTAAAAAGTTTTTGTTTTGTTGTAGCATTACTTTTTGCTTTACAAATGCAAATTTATGGTCCAACAACACAAAGATTTCATAACTTTTTTAATGATCATAAAAACAATAAAATGCATAATACTTTTAAAATATTTCATTAAACCCATGGCCAAAGAGAAACTAGAAATAAGCTTTGATCAAATTCTACATTCTATTTTCCGTAGGTTATTTCCACAACGGCTCATTAGTGGCCAGAGATAAAGCTTTTTTCCGCGACATTAAACAACCAGGAAAGACTTCCTCGCCTTCTGGAGGGGAACGCCAGTCCCCTGCAGAGCAATGGAAGTTTCCATTCGCACAGCTGGAAAGACTGGAGCAAACGGGGTAACGCACAAGCTCAAGGTACAGCACCAATGTTTATCGCAGGAACATTTCCACTAGGCAACCCTTATATACAGTACATATACAGTATTATTATTTAATTTACTCAAATAAAGAAATAAACTGCAACATCGTTTAGTGCTCTCTGATAAAATCATAATATAATTGAAATGTTTTAGAATGGTGTATGATATTTACATAGTGTTTTAAAGTAAAAAAAAATCAAAATGTAAAAATGTGACAGTTTAATTATTTTAGACTTGTGCTTGGTAGGTGGGAAAGATTAATACATTTTTTTTATGACATGTCTATGCATACAATAATGTTTTCTGTTTTCAAAAGGTGACCATAATGCTGTAATGTACTTTACTGAAAAGTGCTTCATGGGTTTTTAAAACGTTGTGCAATGCAGTGCTTCCACTTCACAGCTCCAGAGATTTTCAGACATGTTTTTTGTATTTTAGTTAAGGGGAAAAACAAGATTATAAATAGAAAAGAGAATTTGGGGGGAATAATCATAACAAGGAAATTGGAAAACAATTAACAGGAAAGATACCACCTTAAAAGAATAGATTTTTTTTAGATCTTTGAATATGTAGACATAAGTACTACATGACAGCTGTCTGTATATTTTTAGACACATTTATTAACTTCATCATTAAATTGTAGCATTTACTGACAAACATTTAGTTGTTATTAAGTAAACAGTTTCAGTAATGTTTTACAGACTAATCTACATTGATCCCTTGTTCAGCATTGTGCACAATTTCCATGGCAGATCATACGGTCTGTTAAGACAGTCACCCCTGGGTAACACGTAATGACTTGTGCCTCCTGTTCCTTAAGTAAGGCAGGGATTAATTAACAATGTCAGACTCCTGACTCCAAGCTGTGTGTGGAGGTTCAATTCTACTGCGTGCTGAAGAAAGTTTTATTTAATTTCTAGAACTAGAAGTGCTGGGTATTGAAATGTATCTTCATTTAATTGATTTTTAATGATTAATATATGATCTTGTCTTTGTACAGCACTTTGGACATTTCTGTCAGCAGAGAATTATTTCATATTTATAATTTTTTTCAGCGCTCTCTCCTTTATTTGTCTTCACACTCACAGGGAAGAGAGCAGCTGTCTATTCTATGTGCTGAGAATGCTTGACAGTGTCTTGGAGACATCTGACTCCTCAGCTCCAGACAGACATAGACTGAACACTGGTCTCTGAGCTGTACATTGTTCTGCACTGCAGGGGAAGGGATGTTCACAGAATCAACAAATAACATGACATAATCACAAATTCACACTTGTCTGTCTTTTGAGTTAACTTAATAAACTGTAATACTTTTGCTATAAGTTATTTTAATTGATATTTGTACTATAGCAAACACGGTATAGTACTGAAAGATCGATTTATCAGCGATGAGTGGCTTACGAGGTTTAATTGAAATGGAAAAATGTCTTTCATTTCTACATCTCTTACGTTTTTTATTTTCTGTGCGAATGTTAATTTATGATGCAGATCTTGTTTCTCCTCAAAGTTGAGACAGGAGTGAAATTGAATTGAGGGGTTTTGGTACACAATTAGGTTGTTTTTGTTTTTTAAAATCCAAATGAAAAGACAACTTTGTTTCTCAATCACAATTTTTCAATAACAAAGATGAGGAGATCTTAGATATATGAAGCCAACCAAGGGGAAATGTATGACGCCACAGTGTGAAATTGGAAGAAACTCTAATGTACAGTGGTGGCAGGCATCTCATCTTTTATTCCACCACTACTGAAGTATACACCAGAACATAAAAAAGTTAACCAGCTTGGAACACCACTCCGTCTCATAGACTTAAGGATCCAGCTTCTTTCTCCAAATCTTTTTTTTTCCACAAATGCACATATGAGATTTGATTCTCCTGAAGATCATACAACATTATCTTCCTGATAACTAGAACGTGATAAAACTGCACCGTCTACTGATAGCTATGCATGCCCACACTGCTAAATTTGGGTCTTGTGACAGGTGGTTGAGCTGCTGGCTGGTCGATTAAGTAAGTATTCCTGCAGTGAGACTCCTCATTTGCTTTGTTGCTGGCTAGGAGCACAGAGAATTTCATCCCACCGCGGCAGGAAACATACTGATTCCAAAATCACCCTCCCTCTGGTTGCCAGGGTAAAGTGTTAGACAGCACACAAAGGTGGATGGTATAACTCTCCCCAAGGGACACTGACGAATGGAAACAATGGCTCAACTCCATTTTCTCAAGTCATCGTGATTCTCAGATCCTTATTTCAGGTCTCTGTCTATTTGCCCACACCATAAAATAGTTGTATGTTTTAAAGTTATTGTGTTAAACAGGAAATAATTGACTGATATGAACGTACAGTGCCTTGCAAAGGTTTGAACAGTTTGAGCATTTAGGTTTTGATTAAAAACAGCCGTCCATCTTCTAACCACATCATCCAATTCAGGGTTGTAGGGGAGCCAAGGGCACAAGGCACGGTACACCCTTCACAGGATTCCAGTCCAGGACAGGCCCACGCACAGTCTGAGACACAGACTCACACTAGGGCCAGTTGTTTTACAGAGGCCAATTAAACTACCAGTATGCCTTTGAGCTGTGGGAGAAAACTGGAGCACACTAAAGAAGCACAGGGAGAGCATGCAGACTCCTTTCTTATAGCACCCCAGGTCCAGAATTGAACCCAGCCAGCGCTGCGAGGCAACAATGCTACCCAGTGCGCCACCAGTTTCAGTTGAAAAATGTGTTTTTGTCACAGGGCCCATGCACTGACCAGTTACAGAAGTGATTTCAACCCCCTCTGAAAGCTAAGTGTATAACTCTTTCTGTTTTTTGAGGAATAATCTGCTGTCTAGGGAGTGGCGCTGTACGTTTTCAGCTCCCATGAATGACGGGATTGAATCTCAGAAGGATCAGGGAGCCCTGTAAGCATTGCATATTCACCATTTGTAATTAACAAAATGGGACATCACTGGAAGAAAGTGAATATTTTTGCAAGGCTCTGTATTTTTTTATAGAAAAAGCACATCATAGTAAAACAGAGGCCATTAAAGAGCAAATCATTTTGTCATAAGTAAGGGGTGTGTATGTTTCACATATTATTAGAATAGTGGGTACGTGCAATTGGCACTGATATGTACTTAAGACTACTCTTTGACCCTAAGAGAGTGGTGTCTGGTTGTATGAAAAATGTACAGTTCCCAGGTGATGGGAACCAGCTAGTTTGTATGAAATATTTAGAGTTTTGCACTATGATTAAAAAAATTATTCTAGTAGTTTTCCAAGTATAAATTATTTTAGCATTCCGATACATGCCTTTCTCAAAGAGCACTTGCCTTGTTCTAATACATAACTTACAAAGTAATGTTGGATTTCATACCTCATCTATTTTAATTTATAAATACCTTCTTCACAATTTGTGAAGATTTGTTCCAGTGTTTTCTTCCTGTGTTTTCCAGAATGTTTCTTTTGCCTGCTTCTCCATAGCTGTAGTGTTTCTTAATTTCCTCCCATTTCTGAGGCATGTGTCAAGAGCAGTGACAGTGACAACACACAAATCCAAATTGTGTTCGAAAGAAAGTGAATGAGAGTGAAAGTTTCATAACCACCAATTTTTTTTTGTTTTTTACTCTCAGAATTGTCAACTGCAAGTCAGCTCACCTCACCTCTACAGCTCTTGTATTAGCAGAGCTTCCTTTGTATATCTTTGTGTAAAACAGAGGCCTTTATCCCTGGTCCTGGAGAGCCAGTCCTGTTAGTTGTATAGCTAACCTCAGAAGGCCATTGAGGGGGCATCTGGAATGCATGTTAACTCTAATCTAATTAAGGAAAAGATTAATATGAAATCATTCAGATGGACTGAAAACTGAAATACTCTATTCCTGCCTGAAACCAGGATTCTATACCGCTGCTCTAAAATGTTACAATTATCTGTCACTAGTACTGTCAATAAGTCCCTGTGGAGAGGCTATTGATTAGAGGAGTAATGCAGTTCTCTTTGGCACTCATCAGCTCAACAGGCAACCAACAAGTCAAAGGGGTTAGTGTCGCATGGCACAGCGAGATTTTTCTGACCTACTCAGCCCCACACAACCCCTAGGGCAAATGGTCATTTGTGTGACTACCTGGGGAATTTCAGTGACATTCAGCTAATGACATAATCTTCACTTAAACCAGGGAACTTTGGGTTCTGAACAAGCATCTTTACTTGTTGAGCCATTCAGGGGCTGCAGGAGCAGTCCTTAACAGCCTGTCACATGTACGTTTGTCGTTCAAGTTTCAATGTCAGCTCTGTTTCTATTTTAGTACGAATCTTTTAGCATATGCATTATTTATATGTACAGTATGTGAAGGCACAGCATTCAGTTCTGTGTACTCGCATTCAGTTTTGAACGAAGAGCAGTATTTCTTAAAGTTTTATTAGACTTATCATTCTTTTTATCAGTTTGGAGCATTCTGATTTTTCATACTTTTAAAATGTTGTTTTTTTCCTGTTTATGTATTGTATATTCTATACCACTGATTGAGTATACATAAATGTGAGAATATGCACAGCACATTGTATCTGGGCTTGGCAGTTTGTTATCTTTTTTATAATGCACTTTTGGTAATACCTGTCTGACTCATCACAACAGCCTTTGTACTAATATGGGAGTGACAGAGACAATATAGACATATAGACAATATACAATAAGTAGTACAAAAAAACAAAAACAACAATACAATTGTATAATAAAAGAAAGACAGAGACAACAGGCAGTGTGCAAAACAACAACAGGCAATGTGCAAAACAACAAAAGGTAACAGGTAATGTGCAAAACAACATTAGATGTGCAAAAACATACATCAACAGAATGAAATAAAGGATAGAAAATTATGCGGAGTGAGCTTTTTGACATGTGAGGTAGAGGTAGATTTCAATGTGAGTTTGAGTTTTTGGTAAGAAAGAAGGCACTGTGAGATTCAGATCATAGGTGAGAGAGGCTGGGAGTTTAATAGTTTGATAAACCCATCCCCAAAACTTTTTAAGGTATGATTGCCTACTTAATTTCACATTGTGATCCTTACTATAAGAACAGCAGAGTTAAGTATAAGATGGAAGACTAATGTAGCTCCTACTGATAACTGCACGCTCACAGGTGACCAGTTAAACCCCTAGTGGTAACTGTTGTTTGGCTAGCTGAGGGCTAGCTATGAACTTGCCCTATTCTGGCAGCTCAGCCTGTTTTTGTATACTTAGAGAATTGTATTCACTATCAGCTAGTGGAATTGCTCAGATTAAACCTAGTGATCTCAGCTTGCATTCGAGTCAGATGTTTTACTTGCTGATCTTCTTGGGAGTGTGTGTGTTTATTATGGTATACATACAGTATACCGAGTATTAAAAGAAATGCATCACTCTATGCATATATGTTTTTAAAAATGTAAGTGTATGAATAAATTACAATTCACATATTGATATAATGTTTTTGGCTTCAATTTAGTTAATTAATCCTTCAGTTCTGATCTTTAAACATTTGAGTGGTTCTGACTGTTGCAAAATCATAAACTCAACTTATTAGTAAGAGAAATGACAAGGCACAGGTGATGGGGTGATTTAACCTGATGAATGTGAAGCTTGATGACAATCATGAAAAAAACACAGAAAAGAGCCGACATGCTACACTTATCAAGAGAACAAAGCCTTCATGCCATAGGTATATTGCTATTGCTATGCTGGACTAGGCATACTGGCATTCCCTGTTCACAGAGTTCATTTCCAACTTTTCCAAATTTCTAATTCAGGAAAATGCTACATCCAGGCACTGTCTGTCAATGATAGGACACAATCTGGCAGACCATGAGTTAAGATGCCTCAATGGGAAAATTCAAATGTGTTGAAAGTGAAGGTCAGTTGCTACAGAACATAATTTGCTGTGATTGGTGTCTGCAAGCACTATACAGTATATATCCTGTCCTGGGGTCTCATTTACTGCCCATCCTCTTGGCTCATCCTCATGTGATAACATTCCAGCAAGACAACACATCTTCTAAAGATGTAATAGTAGCTTTCTTGTGAGATGAGAATGTGCCAGTTATGGTATGGATGCGTTATTTTCCAGAATTGTATCCCACTGAACATTGGTGGGATGATTGGAGATGCCATCCAGCCTCCATGTCTCAAAGACCAGTGAAAAGGCACAGGTGTAGACTCAACATGAGGAGTGGGACAGAAGCCAATACCTGGTGCTAAGCATGTGGCACAGATGTACAGCTTGTATTGTTCCCAACAATAGCCACACACACTACCAGCCTGTGCTTTTCACACACTAGGTCCTGCTGATAAACCCTGTTTAAACAGGAAGTAGTGACCCTGTTCAATCTGCAGATTTAAACATATCATGTGTGTTCAATAAAATTTCAGAGCACACACTAAAAGAAAGGTTCTTATTTTTCTTAAAATACCTTTGTACATTTGTTGGAGTTATACGTTTTTTTGATGATCCATTTAAATAGAGAGAGTGGAATGCTGTTGATAGGGAATCATTATAGATAATGATGCATATATTGGTTAATATCTAGTAAAAAGACTACATTCAGGCTAGTGAACAAAATTGAGCCAATATATAATGAAAATTAAGCATTTTTTCGCACACTTACAGTATCAATGTTATCTGAACATTTTGTTCCTGACATATACAGTATAGCCATATACTGTACAGTGCATTGTCCTGAAGAAGGGATGTTGTCTATATTGCCCTAAAATCAAAAGTTTGGAAGAAATAAATGACACTGAACAACTCTTGTATATTGCGTTGAATGTACAGATATTTTATGAATTAAAACCAAAATTATTAGGTATTCCTGGCTGTTACCGTAGCTTTATCTGATACAACCTGATTGAGAACACTATTCAACACAAAAGTTCAGATAAAGAGTATACTTGTCCAAAAACAGAATTCTGCCATTATTGATATGTTCGCTTCAGTTTGGCTTGCTGGTCACTTCAGATCTATATTTTGATGGAGGGAAGTAAATTTTCAACTTAAATGAGTGGAAGATTGTGGAAAGTCTTAACCCTAACCCTAACCCAAATCCAAAGCTAGGGTTAGGGTTAGGACTTCCACAAAATGTAGACAATTTTTGATGGCATTGCTGTGTTTAGGAACAAAAATGATATTTAGGAATAATGATATATCAATGTTATCTGAACATTTTTTTCCTGATGTATACAGTATGGCCATATACAGTGCATTGTCCTGAAGGGGGATGTTTTCTAAATTGCCCTAAAATCAAACGTTTGGAAGAAACTTTTAACACTTATCAAAATCTTGCATCTTGCATTGAATGTACAGGTATTTTAACAATTAAAACCAAAATTATTAGGTATTCCCGCCTGTTACCGTAGCTACTGTAGCTTCACTGAACTGTTGTAAATGTACATAAGAATTGACTTACTTCACTATTGTGTACTGGGTGGCCTAAGCATTGTTCGAAAGGGGCAGAGTATGATGGTGTTAATTTTCAGACCAGAAATTGCAGTAATGCTGAAGCCAAAAATGCAAGAGAAGCCTCTATTCCTGAATGTTCATATATCCTCCTCTTTCAAAAATGAGACCGCCGTTAATGTGGAATGACAGCAGGCAGCTGCACCCAATGATGGAGACAGACTCAGAGCTCTGGATCTCACTGGACCAACTCTTGTTGCCTCCTGGGCACAAATTACTCAAACAGATAAAACACACTTTAAAAATGAAAGGTCAAGCACGGCATGATTCCAGTGAATTGACATGTAGTATTTTTACATTCTGCCTGTCTTAACCCTAAAGCAACTCATTTAGCATTTGAAAATGAAAGTATAGACTTATAAAATTGGATTTCTGCTAAATATTCAATAGTTATTGGCTATTCCTGACTCTTAACCTATTTAACCCTGAAACAATGCTCATTGAGAACACCATTCAACATGAAATTTCTAATAACAGAATTTGCAGCACAGTTCATACATTTTCTTTGGTTTGGCAAGATTGTTGAGTGTTTTAAAGCTAATATATTGATGCCCTGAGTTCTATTTTCCACTCAAATAAGTCGAAGGTTGTATTGATTCTTTGGAGACAATCTGAACCCCTAACCCTAACCACCCAAACTGTAGGCTAGGGTTAGGGTTAGGATTATTAGAAAACATAGAGGATGTGTGATGGTATGGTTGTGTTCCAGGACAGAAAGGAAATTTAGGAAAAGTGATATTTCAATGTTATCTTCACATTTTTTTCTTGCCTATATGGCTCTCTACACTGCATTGCCCTAAATGGGAATGATGACTTAATTGCCCTAAAAGCAAAAGTATGAAAAAAAGGGGTTAAGCTTTTCAAACTGTTGCATTTGGCATATTTCTATATTGACTCTAGCCCCCTTATATCTCAGCAAACATCCCCTCTGCTTTGAATCTGGAAATGTTTACACTGCCAGGTGTTGCACCCTTTATCTAGATTATTTGATACCTCCATTGTCACCTACCCCATCCTGTAACAATGTAATTGTAATAGAGTTTTAATTAAGGGAGGTTATGGTAGAATTGTACAAGACATAAGTAGGACTTAGTAGGTTACCAAAATACAAAACCCACATTGCTGCTCTGGAATCAGCCCAGAGAGAAGAGTAACTAGGTACATTCCCAGGCTCAAAGAAATGTCCTACTCTGACAGGCTAAGAGAGCTGAATCTTTTTAGTCTCAGACACAAAAGACATGATTCAAGTATTCAAAATTCTCAAGCTGACAGAGTCAACTCACTGCACTTCAGAACAAGCAGTGCATTGTGAACCAAATAACAAACATGAAAATATAATATAATTAAAAGTGAAAGCAAGTGCCAGTTCTTTACACAAAGGGCTGTTGGGGTCTGGAACAAGCTATGGAATCACCGTGTCAAAGCAAGCAGTCTGGTTTCATTCACAGAAAAGGCTGGACGAGGTTATAGGATAAATTTGCAAATAAATATAACAACTAGGTAAGCTAAAACTATTATTTGTAACATTTTAATCATACTGTATATTTGTATACAATATGTCTTAGTATTTTAGGTGGATGAACCAGCAGTGAAAGAAAGGAAAAGCCTACATTGATAAGTTACACTATGTCATGTACTTGTGGACGGTCTCCCCGCTTGAAGTACATCAGGATGAACTCATACGTGTGCAGAGTATTGTATCTATAATGTAGCTGTTTAATACTACCAGTCTCAGATAACTGATTTTGCTAGAAACTTTTCCTTAACCAATCAGTAATTTTTTGAGACCCCCCCCCCCACTGAAGATACCCCATGCTTATAGGCTTAAAAACTTAAAAGCCTTTGACAGTCTAAGGTCTTCTACACCAAACCAGTCATGCTTGTCCAGAAAACAGACACGGAAAGGCTGATCTAGCACATTAATTCAGAGGGAAACGTATTTGATTTTAGAGGCAAAATGCACTAGCAGCAGACTAATGTAATCTAGGAGACTGGTTCTCCCTGCCAGAGCTGCTTCACTGATTTATGTCTGCCTGTCATTTCAAGGATACTGATTTTCAAATGTGTAAGATACAGTGGAAATTGTCAAAACATGCTGCCTTCTGTTACAGGGTGAATAAAGCCACACGATAACACCTAGTTATCACTCATAAAGTGAACTATTTACCAGTCTTTAAATATATGACATTGAAGAAAATCATGCAATCAATCTTCAAATGATAAATAGGCATTCTATTTTTTCATATTTTGATGGATCTATTAAATATGGTTATATTACTCCATAATGACAACTCAAAAAAGTATGTCGGACAATCATTTAATTGCAAAAAATTGATAATATTGGCCTATTAAAAAACAATGTTCAGATAATACAATCATACAATTCTAAGTCTCCATTCAGTAATATCTTTAGATATTAATTGAATATTGAAGTAAGAAAGAATTATTGGAAATTAATGAAGGCAGGTTGTTTTGTTAAAACCATTTGATAAAGCAGTTATCTTCAAGGGGATGAGACTCATTCATCATTCAGGTAATTCATTTGGTACATTTACCATCCTTTCCATCTTGTAAAATTATTGCAAGTCTTTCCACATTTAAGACTGAATGAGAAGGATGTTAACTAACAGTATTCTTTTCATATACTCTGTATCTTCTTTAAAATATTGAGTGCAGTTTTGGACAGCCACATTACAGAAAATGTGGCATCAGTCCAGAAATGAGCAACTAGATACGCTTCAGGGCTTTAGGAAATGTCTTTCACTGAGAGGCTGATGGAACTATACATTTCAGTCTGAAAAGGAGAAAACTATGAGGGGCCTGACACAAGTATTCAAAATTCCCAAAGGATTGAATTTCTTCAGTATCATTTTAGACTTCTATGCCATGAACTACTCTTATGTGTGAAAATTAGATTAGAAATTGAGAAAGAATCTTTTAGGTTTAAATAATCTTCTAATTGCCCTTCAAAGTAAAGTTGACACAACTGATATTAACAGCACATTTTTTAATTCAATCTACTGTAGGTACAGACAATGACCTCTCAGCCTCATTCCTGGTATAAAATGTATATAATGCAGTATAAAATAGGAAATTAAAAGTCAGGCACTTATAACAGAACAGGTCACAGTTTGGTACATTAGGTTGCTGTTTTTATATTTCAAAGCTGAAATGTGTCTGCTTGCAAAACACTCTTTGTGGATGTACTTCACCTTTTTCTGAAATGGAGTAAATCGAGAGCTAAATGCTGTTTTTTCAGTACCCAAACTGAAAACAGTGTCAAAACAGCCTTATGCAAACACACAATGCTGTTTTAGATCGATACACTCAGCACCAGCATCAGTGCTTAGCCTGGAAGTCTTCCAGTTGCTGGGGGTTTAGGAGATGAGAAGATCACGGAGCAGCTTCAGAGTAGACTTCAAAGAGCAGCAAAATGCAATTACAGATTAGTGGTGCAAACTGTCAAGTAACCTATATCTGTAAGTCTCTAACCAGTCTAATTCAAAAAACAGAAAGGGAAGGAGAGCTTTTATTTGTATAATAGCTGAATCAATAAAATACAACAGTTTTGCATATTATAGCAAGATAATGTAAGAGATAAGATCACTTTATTAGCCTTAACAATTTCTTGCATTAGGAATTAATTTTTTCACATACCCCAGCTTGCTCTCCATGAGACACACAGACAGAGAGAGAGAAGCCTGGGGTCAGAACACAGGGTCAGCCATTGTACTGCGCCCCTGGAGCTGCTTGGGTTAAGGGCCTCACTCAGGAGCCCAATGGAGTAGGATTCCTCTGCCGGCCGCAGGATTTGAACTGGCAACCTTCTAGCCACAGGTGTAGATCCTTAGCCACCGCTTGTAATCTACTGTATATGTTCAGTGTCCAAAAACATCATACTGTATATGTTTATTTTCCCTTTTTTCACTTAGTTTAAATAAGCAATTTGCTGAAAAGGTATTGTTTTTTTAAATATCATTATAATATTTTTTTAGTTTTTTTTTGTTGCTTATTTTAGTATTAACTTTTTAAGGAAGATTATTTTAAGCTTTTTAAAAAGGCTTTATGATAACCAGTACATACTGATATTTTTGACAACAGTATCCTAAGAGCGTTGACCGATTTTATGATTATGATCTACAAAATAATGTTTGTGAAAATACAAAATTATCGCATAAGCATTTTTAAATTTATTATTCCTTTCAAAACCTGAATGTTCAACCTAAGGATAAGCGATACATATCAATAAAACCTAAAAAAATGAAATATATTGATTTGGTGGAAGCAGTAATTTTCAGTAAGTCTCTACCAACTTTGCACACTGGTTTAGTGCAATTTTTGTCTGTTCTTCTTGGCAAAGATACTCAGGCTCTCTAAGGTTTTTTGAGGATTCCTTATGGGCCTTTTTCAAGCCTTTCCACAGCTTATCAATACGATTCAAGCAAATACTTTAACTGGGCCACCCAAGGACATTCGCCTTCTTATTCTTCAACCACTCCAGTGTAGTTTTAGCTTTGTTCTCTGGATTAATGTCCTACTGAAAGGTGAATTTGTATCCTTGTTTTAGCTCTTTAACAGATTTTCTTCCAAGATTTATGTTCCATTTACAGTATGTTCCCATCAGTCGCGACAAGCTTCCCAGTTCCTGCTGATGAGAAGCAGAACAACGACATACGTAGTGTTGCCATCACCACGCTCGGCATTAGGGATGGTTTTGACCGAGTGATGCACTATACTGGATTTGTACCAGAGGTAAAACTTTCCGTTTACGTCACAGAGTTTGAATTTTGTTTCATATCACTTCAATTTTTTGATACAAGCTCCATGCCAAATTTGAAATGTTTTGTTTACCTCCAAATAAGCCACTGTGGAGTTTACAGGGTAGTATTGACTCCTGGACGTTTTCTTCCATCTTGGCCTCTGACCTCTAGAATGCAAGATATAACTCTTCCAAAGTCACAATTGGCACCAGTTTCCTGCTTGCCTGGCAGTTCCGTTTACAGAGATAACCTAATCTGAGTGCCTTCCACCTCTTACTACTGAGTAGTTTTGAATGTTCCTTGGTTTTCATGTACCTTTACTTGAATTTCGTGATCAGACCCAGGAACCTCACAGAGACAGGTGTGTTTAGTCTGGAATCATGAGAATCCCTGCAACTGCACACAAGCGCGTACGAGGGTACTCAGTCCATTGATCAATTGATCGATCAATCATTTGAACAGTTAGCAAAGGAACAAGTAATAGGTGTATTCCATGTTGAAAAAAAAAAGAAAGAAAACACAACGTTCCGGCCGTGGAGCCTTCTTTAGGTGTGAGAACTGAAGGTGTCACAAATGAAGAAGGCTCCACGGCCGAAACGTTGTGTTTTCTTTCTTCTTTTTTTCAGCATGGAATAAACCTATTACTTGTTCCTTTGCAGCCTATGCATGTTGACGCAGCTACAGTATGCAAAAAGACAAATTCCTAATGCAAGAAATTGTATAGGGCTAATAAAGTGATCTGATCTGAATACTATTTGTTCATAAAAGGTCACTATTTGAACACAACGAGAATTCATTTAGGATAGAGAATTTATACAATGAGTTAGGTGGGTCTGACAGCTAGATGGTTGAGGTCCAAACTTTGAGTTCATTTAAGAAGTGAAATTTTACATTCACATGGGAATTAAACTTATTTGTAGTCTTTTTTATGCTTTTAACTGCCAAATGCTTCCAACACAAATTGGACAAGACTATGCATATCTGCATTATGAAATGCCTGACATTTATATCCTGGGCACAAAATATTCACATACTATTCATCTATATTCCTAATTAATACCTGGGGGATTACGTACATTTGGATATTCTTAGTTGCTAATTATGCAACTCTGTTTTTATTTTGTGCATTTTAGCTGAATGTTCAAATTCAAGCAAAATGATAAAGATTAACAAATGCCTTTATAACAGTTTGCTTAAACGGCTTCCCAGTTTAGCAAAGAAATACGATCCGGGGATCAAACACACTCTTCTGAGCCCAGAGAAGTCTACAGTGAAACAGACCAAAAGGGTGAAGTGACATAACTGTAAAATGTTCTTGATAACTGTTGCTGACATTGTTCTTTTCCTGACAGAGCAGGCTTGAACCTTGCAGTAAACACAGTGCTCAGCCCTGGCCAGAGCCTTGGGCTGCCAATCACTGTCTTTTCAATTTAATCGTGCCTGACAGACACGCAGCGTTTTAAAACAGTTTTTAAAGTGCAGCGCTGGATAAAATCTCTCAGTTTAGTTCTGGGACATTGGAAGAGTAGCAGTATTTAAGGAAACTGAAGAAGGCTCCACGGCCAAAACGTGTTTTCTTTCTTCTCTTTTCAGCATGGAATAAATCTATTACTAGTTCCTTGACAGTATTTAAGTAAGGCAAGCAGAGTGACTACATGATCCACAGCTGTACTGCATCAACTTACGACATTAAACCTTTTGGGATCTGGTGCAGTTTGAGATCTGTAGAGCACTCATATTGAGAAACTGAGAAAACCATATCTTAGTAAAGGGCTTGCAGTTTTGGCAAAACAAAGACATGTTTTTAGTTTTAACATTGAAGGTACTGATTTTTAGGTTCTTTCTTGAAAGTTTCATATTCATTGTCATTTTTCAAGTCTCTCATGCAGACAACACGCTCAGCTGATTTTTGATTTGTCGTCATTTTTAAATAACATGTGATGCACAGCTGGCAGAGTGCCTCTGGGAGTGGGGTTGGGGTTAGTCATGGTCATCTTGGCTTAATTGACCTGGACTCCTGTGACTTCCTGGGTGCCCACAGGCTTGCGGTGACATCAGAGTGGGACACGTCTCTCCTTCTGTAGGCTACCCAGGGGCTTGTGGTGTGCTAAGAGGTGGTTAGCTTGATGTGTGGGCAGGCCAGAGGAGACCTGTCTGTCTTTTTCCATTCTCCCCATAAGGAAGCAGGAATCATTGCTGTGAGGCAAGAAATTAGCACAAACCAATATTAGCACAAAGGTCATTACAGTCTGGGTGGAAAATAACTGGAACATCTGAATAAAAAAAGGACAAATCCCATAACTGCAGAATCTGTGAAATACACACGTACATGCACTCATGTATCATGGGAAATGGTTAAGACTGTGCTATGAAGTTTTTTAATGTACTGTAATATACACGTAATGAAACTCTCTGTATTTGTTGCATCCGATTGATTGAGAAATTAAGTCATCCCTATAATGGCTTTGATAATGCATAATATTTTTTTCTGTGCTTAAAGCCTTGAAATAAGGTTACCTTGCAAGACAAACAACCCCTTTCCTTCAGAAAGAGTGGACGCAACAGTACTGTAACTTGCACATAGTGTGCACATTATGCTGTTAAATCTCATTCACTGGAATGCACTAGAGAGCATATATGATTCCTCCCACTCCCCCTGATGAGGAATTACCCTCAGTACTCAATCCTTACCCTATGCCACCCCTTCTACATTCTTTATAAATATTGTAGACAACCTGGAGGAAAAATAATAATAAAAATTAATAATAATAATTGCTTACACTTATATTGCACTTTTCTGGACACTCCACTCAAAGCGCTTTACAGGTAATGGGGACCACCACCAATGTGCAGCATCCACCTGGATGGGAAATTTGGCCAGGACGCCGGGGTTACACCCCTACTCTTTTCGAGAAACGCCCTGGGATTTTTTAAATGACCACAGAGTACTGAAGGGTCTTCTTAGAATTTGTCTGGCTCAGTAACTTTTTATTCACAGTCAACCAACACCTGAAAGAGTTGCGCTCAGTGGGCATCAATGACATACTGTTTTGAACCCAGGATTGTTACCACTCAGAAACTGATGCCAGATTCTAAAAAATCCACATGAGCAACGGTTTATTTTATTCTGTCTAAGTGAATTTGGAGTCTTTGAATCTTTCCAAAACATTTTAAAAATACGTATATCATATGCTATGTAAACTGTATCACATGATTTGTGTTTTTAGATCATTAACTTTTATAATGTTTTTACAGTAGATCTTTAAATATTTGCTAGGAATGCATTGTAGATTTTCTCTTAAGGGAATGTGTTTATTGTTGATCGTTTCAACTTAAATAATGTGCTTGTGTGGAGGTTTAAAAATCCTTAATGACTCTGATATCTACAATTTACTAATTGTTTTATTTTTGTTTACTTTTGCTCCCTGCTTTGCATATAACATTTTTTATTCTGGCTATAAGCTATTTTCTGAAGCAGGAATATAGCTAAAGGATTGTATAAACTTTTTTGTTACAGTTATTTTGTTGTTCAAGAAAAATATAAAATCCTGCATGGATAGATTTTAGTTTTATTTAATAACCAAATTGATCAGATACTGTAGATGTATAGTAACTAAAATGAAGTTTGCAGTCTTGAGAACAGGAGATAATCTGAACACAATAGGGGAAATATTGTTTACAAAAATACTTCACACCCAGTAGCGTTGCAGAGCATGGCAACTGGGTCAGTTGCTAGGCGACTACAGTTGTTAAACAGATTTTTTCAGCGTGAAAATTAGACAGGTTCCATAGAAGGAACTGAAAGAAATACAGCAGGGACATTAAGATGCAGTCTGTCAATAAAGCAATGGTTGTTTTGTTCTTGCATTTGATTTATAATTACACAAGTGGTGGTTTTGATGGAAGGCTGTGTCATTGCTTGTCAAGAACTATTTATTTTAATTTGTTCTAAAATAAATACTATTTCCATACTAATTGCAATCTACAATAAAGAGCAAAACTTTGAAATAGCTATAAAGGGAATAGATTTAGTATACAGAATTCCAGGGTGTGTCAAAAAGGCTGTGATACATTTACTACTGACATGTATATCCAGTTTAAATAGAGAAAGAAATTGAGAAATTCATCTTTGTATTATATTTCCTTTTCATGTGATACTCCTTTTGCTGCCAAAGTCTACTTTTGCCATCAAGTCTTATTTACTGAAACACACACCTCCTGTCCTTCTTCAAGTTTTTCTCTGTTCTTTTTCGCACTCAGATCTACTACAGCTGCTCAGTCAACCTTAGTTGCCTAGCAACTGATCTCTTTGGTAATATAGCAGGAGTCAATATATCTCAACTTGTCAATTTCTGCTGGTAAAAGTCTACCACTAGCTTTACCAAACATTTTAAAAGAATATGATGAGATTTTAAAATGTTACTTAAAAGGCTGTATGATTTTTGTTCATCATTAAGTCAATAAGTCTTATAGAACATTGAATAAGACGTTTGTTAAATGCTATAGGATAATGGTGAACTAAATTGCTCTACCTTCTCTCAAAACCTGGTGCTCATTAAAATTGATCTGCTGAGATTATATTTGTACAGGAGATTGTTTGATTTGCACCTGCCTCACTCGCCTGTCGCCTATTGTACTGCTATTATCCTATTTAACAACACAATATGTAATGATTTTGTACTATAGGTATGGAATGATTTCATGGCTTATATCATGCTCAAATGAAATAATTCTCAACAGTTTTTCATTCTATCTCCCTGAAAGTTTTGTTAATTTCCTTAAGAGGAAGACAGGATCAATAAACATAAAAAACTCTGGATGCTGAGGTCTGAAATTTCAACAGCCCCGGTAAAGTTGGATGCATATGGTATAGCTTTGCCAACCACATACAGTATAATGGTACAGCAGTGCAAAGGATCACATTTGTTCTAACTCACAGTCCTGTCAAGCACAACAAAACATTCTCTAATTCCATAGTTTTGTAATAGAAATTTAAATGT
Organism: Lepisosteus oculatus; assembly: GCF_040954835.1. Classification (NCBI taxonomy): domain Eukaryota; kingdom Metazoa; phylum Chordata; class Actinopteri; order Semionotiformes; family Lepisosteidae; genus Lepisosteus; species Lepisosteus oculatus. The sequence goes on along the minus strand of NC_090697.1, from coordinate 43,228,529 downwards.
TTCCCTGTAAAATGGTGAATCTCTTGAAGTAGCTTCATGTGGAACTAATGAATGTGTCCCATGTGCTCAAATCAGAACCAAAGATGGGAGCAGTTTATGAAGCATTTAATTTGATTTTTAATTAAATCTTCTTCTTTCTCTTGTTCTACAACAAGAGATGTACAACTACTGTACAAGAGTTTTCTAGCTTTCTTTAGGAAGCCAACAGATACCAATGTTAAGTTAGGAATATCGTGCCTTAAAAAAACATAAAAGCCATAATAAACAATGATATTATGGAACGAACATACTTTGGATCTCCTTTCCTTAAAAGCCCTGGAGTGTTATTTATACAGTGGCCTGAATGTTGGAGTTAGGGGTCTGAACCCATGTGGGTGAAGAAAAGGTTCCATGAAGAAAACAGAAACTGGTTAGCTCCTCACGCACCTACGGAGTAGAAATGATGGCTGAAAGCTAAACGACTGTATATAGAAATTGATTTGTCAACTAACCACAAGAACGGTTTTAATTTGTGAAAATATTAAAAAGAAATTGGAAAAATGGACAATGTAAAAGGATTCTACGAGCAGTCCAGAATGCAACCACCCACATTATAACTGGCTGTTTCAGGTGAAGTATTCTGAACTTTCCATTAACAAAATTCAACTGCAGGAATAAGATCTTAAAAGTGCAGGAAAAAGAATCCATTGCTCAGTTATTTTAATTTGAGGAAATAAATTGGATCCTTTCACTCCAACGGACATTACAACAAATAACTGTTGTGGCACCACAACTCTTGAGTTAATATAGGCCTCGGGGTAGGTTTTTGCATATTAACCGAATTCTTCGGTCATTATATGTCAAACAGTGCTTTATAATGTGGAGATGAGTTCTTCTAACTAAGAATGTGCTCTGCATATTTGCATTCAAAATCTAGAAAATGTATTATGTCATGTTTGCTTTGGAATCTTTGGAAAGTGTGAAATAATTATTTAGTGAGGCTATATTTTTAATTCACATGAAACATTCAGATTGTTTGCATTTCTGTTGTCCTTCATAGGCTGTTTAGCTTAAAAGCAAGCAAATCAAACCCAGTGGAGTATAACTGGAACTGAGGTGAATGCAAAGTAGTTCAAATTTATGTGACTTCATGTTATATGAATGAGATATGGTGAAAAGGCTCTCATCATTGCAGTTCTGTCAAGCACTGACAGACTGTTAAAAGCAATGTACTGTGGGAACAGTTCTTTCAGGATTACAAGTTTCTATTAATAAAATACAACATAGATTTACATTTATACACTCTACAGCAACCGATTAAATCAAAATCTCCCACTCAGTGCTTCAGGAATCTCCCATAGTGTTTGTTACACAGAACTCAGCTCCTGCAGCCTAGCAGCAGACTTTTTACAGAACGTACTGTAAGAAACTGATCTAAACTTGTTGTTTTGCACGTTCCAAAAAATGCTAAATGTACATAATGCTAAAAAATGTTTTCAAAAATGCTTTTTATATATTTTTTAATGCAACTCTGATCTTTCATGTAGAACTTCGAGGATTTGAAATGTTGCCAGGTCATGGTTTCATGCAATCGCACTGGGATGTGGATGCGGTCGTTGTAGTGTGTGCCAATGGCAAAACAAGAACAGCAGTAAATGCAACATGAATTATTAATCAGACTTTGTGTACATCAATATTGAAATGAGTCATTGAATAAGAATCGGCTTTATAAGCCCAGGAATATAAAGTTTAGGATACTTTATACTGTCTTCAATTATGGCACATAGAAGCATGGCTACTTTCAATACATTGATCTTAACTTATTAGACTTTTATCCATAACAACATCCATTTGTATCCTTTTTTAAGAGCTGCACATTTTTACGTAACATTCTGAGCAAAGTGTTTTGTTAAAGGATACAACAGCAATTCCGTAGCGGGAATTTAAATCCGTAAGCCTGCGCTTATGAGTTCATAGCTCTAACAACCAAGTTCTCCACAACACCAGCTGACTCCTCATACTGTGAATCAGATGAGGGTCAAATAGAGCGATTTTCATTGACCAGCAAAGAGGGCAGACTTGCTGTCACATTTCCCAAAGATCAGATGACTTTAGTGAGCCAGCAGTCTGGTCTAATGGGTTACCTTGAGTCTCATGCAGTTCTAGTTGCCCATGAGGCTTAACTTGTCAGTCTGAATCAAACATCCAAAAAGAATGACAGCTTCTTATTATTCCTGAAAGTTACCAAACTCAAAGGTTAAAAAGCAAAGCGTTTGGGTACAGAAATTGAACAATAAAGCCTTTCAAATACCTAATTTTGCAATGTAGGCAATATTCTTTAATGAAGTGGAGGATTTTGGTGATTTTGTTTTAGGCAGTTGTTTCAGAAATGACATTTTGGAAAAACTGTAAAGTGATAACTGTGGAATTGATGAAATCCAACGGAGGCTCCAAAATTAGGCCTCTTTATATTTACAATACCTTGTATTATACTGTAATTGTATATGAACACATTTTTCTACAAGGGACCAGGATGTCAGACCCCCATCACTTTTCATTTACAATATACAAGGTGTCAGTTCTTTTTTTACTGTTCTTATCCTTCTGTCAAATATTCTTATTTGTTGTAAGCCCTAATGCTTATTTCAAGATTATGTTAATTAATTAAAGCAGTAGTGCCTCTGTACTGAAATGAATTCACTGAATTTGAAACATGCTGGAGTCCTGAAATGATTTGAAATAACTCTGTCTGAGCAGATTTTACTTTTTGGTTGGCAGCGAGCAAAGGCAAAGATGTGTCTGGAAGTATTTATTTCCTTTAAATGTGGATAGCTTTAATAGGCTGTCCAAAAGATTTTTTGATTGTAGTGTCAAAGGAGCTGTGTTATGTTTGTACAAATGATGCTTAAGCAGTAGGTTTTGAACACAAGGAACATGCTTAATCAAACAGGTTAATAGATTTGCGAGAATCTGCAAGTAGAATTAACTATTTCTGGAATGGATATACAGGAAAAAATCATCACAGTCTAAAGATTTTTTCACTAACTTCTCAGCCTTTCCCTAGTGTCATTTTTTTTCTCTCAAGCACATTATTTATATATGATCCTGTTAACCAAGTCATCTAAAAAAAAGACTAATGCAGCTCCACAAATGCAGTAGCCTGGAAAATATTAAGCACAGCATCTGCACAAGGAGGTCATAAAAAAACTGATCCCATATCTCATTGCTTCTGGGACCTGGTGGTCTGTCTTAAATCTTTAGCTCAACATGACAAGACAGTCCTGCTATCGAGTTTTTGATTGGGCTTGTCCATTTTGCTTAGTTTGATCTTGTGAATGTCAGAGGTCAAGTGAGTTCAACAATCGGTCAGAGATAAGGTGGATACCAATCAAATTAATTAAGATATAGATTTGCCTTGTGATAAAGAATAGTGTAAAAAATATTACCATAGCTTTTAAAAATGATTTTTAAAAAGAGGCTAAAATAAAGATCAGCAGGAATGAAAATAATCCACACGCAGGAAAATGGAGGAAAGTGAACAACGAGGATAATGGAGCTAATTGAATGTGATTTGGAGATTATCAATTGAGAGACCACCTAATAATGCCTTTGCAGTTTTTGTACCAGTAAAAGACATCCTGTATTTCTATTCATAAGAATAATTTCAGTATAAAAATGAAACCAAGTCAAGGATATCTCCGTCTCCATGCAACGTTGCAAAATTAGTTTTTTTGGCTGCAGTTTGACAAGGTAACAAAAGTCATCATGCCTGAAGATAAATTAGAGAGCTGTCACAGAGAAGGGGCTTAGTAGCACAATTGCATGAGTGAAATCCAAAAGCATATCAATTGCATATACCCAGAGCACCCAATCACAGGACACTGCCAAAGTGTGTGCAAGGAGGTTCCAGGCACACCCTGATTTCATCTGTGACAAAGAGTGTTATGTACAATCATTATTGCTCTAATTAATCTGGAAGTGCCTGTATGGTCCTGTGTAAAGTCTGTGTGTACATTCAAAGTGGATTAGATGGTATGCTATAATGCCTATAGTGGATGTCCCCTAGAACTTTCACATTTTGTTGTGTCAGTGCCTCAGAGTTTCATGCATTTAATTGAGGACTTTTTTTCATCTTATCTACACAGCACAGTCCACACTTTTACGGTGAAAAATGTATGTATACTGTATATATTAAAAATACAAAACTGAAATATCACATTTGGAAAAGTCTCCACTACCCAGAGTTAATACTTAATGGAAGCAGCTTTGAATTGGTGACAATAACCGATAATGAGTATGTTGGGGGTACGTCTAGCTTTGCACACCTAGATTTGGCAGTATTTGACTGTTCTTCTTTACAAAACTGTCCAAGCTCAGTCGAGATTCTTGGAAAGCGCTGATAGCAATCTTCAAATCAGGCCACAAATGAATTTAAGTCAGGGCTCTGGACCCCTCAAAGACATTTGTCTTTTTTTGTTCATTAGCTTCAGTGTAGGTTTGTCTTTGTCCTTTGGGTTGGTGTCATTCTCTGAAAGGTGAACTTCCATACCAGGCTTAGCTTTCTTGTAGAGGGTAAATGTTTTCCTCAAGTTCTTTACTGTATTTTGTTCCATACATTTTTCCCTTATCCTGACAAGTGCCACATTTTATGCTGATAAGAAACCAATCCCCATAACATGATACTGCCACCAATATGCTTCATAGTAGGGTAAGTGTTCTTTGGTAATGTGCTGTGTTGGATTTGCATTAAACATTGAACTTTGTATTTAGACCAAAAAGTTCCATATTAGTTTGTATTAGTACAAACTTTTTGTCACATGTTTTCAGCACCACTTAAAATGATTTGTTGCTGTGTTGTTGAGTAATTACTTCCTTCTTGCCATCCTACCATACTGTACAAGCCAAATGATGCAGTGCTATTGTGCAAGTGCTTGGGGTATTGTTTTCATAGGTACACTTTGACCAGTCTTGGCCATTAAGCCTGCAGCTCTTCTAAAGTTGCCATTGGCTTCTTGGTAGCCTCTTTCTGTTTTCTTGCTAGGTTATGCAGTTTGAAGGCATGATCTAGGCAGGATCTTAGTGGTGTCATACAGCTCCCCCCTTTTAATAACCATTTTGACAATGTTCCGGGGAATTCAAGGCCTTTGAAATGTTTTATACCCATCACCTGATCTGTGCCTCTTCACGGCTTTGGCCCAGAGTTCTTTTGAAAGCTATTCAGTTCTCATGGTTAGGTCTTTGATTTGAAATGCACCACCCAGCAAAGAGAACCTAGATTAATGGTAGAATTTATCCTGAAATCACATGACTACCAAATCACTTATATTTAACACAGGTGATGGCCAATTAACTTGTTGTGTGATTTTGAAGGTGATCAGTTACACCTGAGCTAATTTACACATGGGAAGAAAGTATTAAAAAGACTACAGTAGACCAGACCCTTTGTTATCCTGAAATCCTACAGTAGCTGTAGAAGTGACTAGATCAGCCACAATGTGAGAGAGAAATGTTCCATGGCAGTGTGCCACAGGCATGACAAGCCCAACAGTCTGAGATATAATGTATAAAATAGCTAAAAACAAAAAAGTATCCTTTAGATCCTGAAACGTGTGAGCTGTGAGAAAGACAGCAAACATTAAATAGCACAGGAGAACAAAATCTGGAAAAGTGGAGGAGGAGGGAGAGGGGAGAGGCAGAGAGGCCACTCAGGAAGTGCAAAGTGGAGAGGGGTGGAGAAAGATGTGAAGTCAAAACCTGCATGAGAATGGAGAAGTTTACACAAAAACAAGTCTGTTATTGAGAGAAGGGGGAAGGTGTGAACCTAGTTTCAGGAGGAGTTTCGTTTCTGTTGTCTTTCTGCTGTGGGACTTGAGAAACCCTTATATAATGGTGAATATACTGTACATATACACTTTTGTGCTGATTAATAGTAAAAATGTGAGGCTCTTGAGTGATGAAGCACAACTGCCGAGTGCTGACAAGGTTGGGCGTGCTTCAGTAGGACAGTGCTATCAGTGAGAGGTCAATGACCTCAATTTGCTTCCAATTCCCTTGTGAGGGGAATGTGAGGCATGCAGTGTGAGCTTGTTTGGTTGACAGGCTGGTCTTGGAAGGGAACTTTAATTGCGACCAACCTGCCACTACAGGCTGCCAAAAGTCTCTATCATCTGTAAATAGAAAAACTAGGTGACAATTAGTGAATTAGATTATTGGTGATGTATATTTCCATTTTCTTACATAGGGCTAGTTAGTGATGTGTTTGGAGACATATCAACCCTCATGGTGTTAATTGTTTTTAGAAGAAAATAATGAAAATAATTCTTAAAGAAACAAAAGCATATGTTTAAGGAAACATTCAATTGTTAATAAAATGAAGAAAAAACAATTCCTCTGTCTGTGATCATTTGTATACACAATTCTTTTCAAGAGACAATGACCAAATTAAATACCATTTAATCTATTTTCTTCTATTTTCCATGCTACTTTTTACATAAATATATTATTTTTGCTCAATATACAGTACACATTTATTATTAAAATACAATTGCTCAGTCAATTAAAACTGGTAAGTTCTATAATACTTTGTTCTTCATTTGACTGCATACGTAAGTCATTTATAACAGGGATACATACTGTAGATGTACCTTCACTGCCTTCACAGTAATGTTGTTAGTATTTTTCTTTTTCTTCCTCAATTTATATTAAGATCTTCTGTGACACAGACATGCTGATCTTCAAAGAAATAAAACAAAATATTCTAAAAGAACTGAGTGGACATCTGACAAGAAAATTAGATACATAAACCTTTTAAAACAGAATCAAGAATTTTCTGTGGCCTTAATTATTCATCTTAGTTTCCATGGCAACCGCTGAAGTGCTGTAGTCTCTGCAGGGTTCCCAAGTGCACTTTCTTGTCCTTGCTGTGGAACCTGAGCAATGAATTAAATTGAGTCAACAACGACAGGGTGAATTATTGAAGGACTCCTTCAGTCCCAGAGTCTGTTTACCATGATGGCCTGTTAGGATTCCTGCATCCCACATCCTCAGCAAAAAAGCCTCTGGAAATCAAGCCCTCAATGACAAAACATGCAGAAGAAGATGACCCTTCTGGAATCTGGTGAAGACTATGAGATGAAGGCTGCAGCAGAATGAGACCTCCAATCATCTAGGATAAATGTCATGTTCTGTCCAGAAGTGTGCAATAGCTGGTGTATAGTGGCTTACCCACAAAACAACATGTGACACAATGACATCTTTTATCCATAGCAATCCTGAAGAAGAATAGATTTCCTCCAAAGTTTGTTAGCACTTTTCCCCCATTTCATTACAATATATGTGCAGTAATCCTCACGAATGCAGTCAAACAGCCTCTTCCGATCAGATATCAGAAAAGAAAGGCATGAAAAGGTTGCTTTACAAGACACATATTGTTTTTATATAACAACATCCAATGCTGCACATTGGTGATGGTGGAGGGGAGTCCCCATTACCTGTAAAGCGCTTTGAGTGGAGTGTCCAGAAAAGAGCTATATAAGTGTAAGCAATTATTATTATTTATTTTTTCTGAAATCAGGAGCTCATTGCACAATGATAGGGAATGTATTTCTATCGTGGGTGGATGAAGTGGTGTTAATTCCTTTACTTCACTGTTACCAAAAACTTTATCTGCCCAGGTATAAAGAGGTCAAAGGTATTTAAAAGTGTAACTATATGACCATCCAAAGAAAATATTAGATGTATGGATATACAGTAAAACATAGTTTGACAAAAAAAAGCCATTGTAGGAAACATGCTAAAACAGTTACTTTGAAAACTCTTGCCTTTCACATTATCAGATCGTACTTTTTTGTTTTTCGGATTTTATAGATACCTACATGACTTACAGTGGAAACGTAATTCAAAGTTTGTTGGACCCTGAAGTCTGCGTTTTTTCCAAAGGAGTGTTTTCGATGTCTCCCATCTGGTGACATCAGAGTGTCTGACATTTCCTAAATGTAAGGCTTAATTTGGAGAACAAAAATTAATTAAGGTTACAGAGTATATTTAATATAATATAAATGTATCAGTTTTTATATTTTCCTACAGCAGGTAATTCATTTATACAATAATTCATCACCATCACATATTTCATCAAAGATTCATTACCTTCATGAATTTCATATCATATATATTAACATTTTCTTAACAGTTTGTCACCTTCACTAATTTGCTATTCTTTATAATGGAGGAAATTTAACTTTCATGTTAGCACATTTTACAACTGACAATTCATCATGTAATGCCAGCATGAAAAATGTACAAAATATTTGGTTGGTTCATTCTAACATTCTTAAATTCTCTTTAGAATGATTTAGCAGAAGAGATGTGTGCGTTACATTATGCTATTAATGTTTTTGTGTTTTAATAACCACTATTAGAATAGTGGTTCTAGGATCTAGTTCTAGTGGTTCTAGTCCTCTAGGATGGAATAATTAAAACAGAGAGCAGAGGGACCTTCTTTAAACAAAGAGTTGTAGGAGAATGGCACAGACTTATTGAAAGTGTGTCTTTCAGGACACGGCTGGATGAAATCCTTGGATCAATTGGTTACTAAGAACTATATGGTCCTGATGGGCCAAATGGCCTCCTCTTGTTTGTAGGCTGTCTGATGTTCTTAAAGAGCTTCTCTACTACCCCAACTCCCCTGCAGATAATTCCATGGTAGGTGAAAATAACTCTATATGCAACAATATTTCAAAATGACTGTGCATCTCTACACCCAAGGGACAGAACTGAGTGACATTGGTTTTGGAAATGTCCCTGAGAGTGATGTCTAAAGAAGCCATTAAAGCCTAGGAAATTATTAATGTCTCCTGGTGCTTCTGAGTCATTTAGCATGTTAACGAAAGACAGAATACTTCTAAGGGCGTTGTGTGAAACACACCCTTTCTTATGTGTAGCCCTCTGAGCCCTAAACTGATGACATGTTGGCAGGAACTTGACAACTTGTGTAGAAACCAAGCTGGGCTACTGAGCCATTCTCATTCACCCACACAGAGTACAGAGAGCCAGAGTCAGAGAAGCTCTTAATCGAATCACAAACTATACAGTACAATGTTCTAAAAAAAACTGTTTTGTTATTTTTTAATGGTTATTATAAACTCAAACGCACATAATTCAGTTTACAGAATTTACATTTAGCTAGCGGCATAATGTCAGAATTTTACTACTATATAAAGAAAAAACTTCTGATTTGATAATAGCCTGAAGAGGAACATGTTTAAATATCAGTTCCAATAGAGACTGTCACTCAGGATTTACTGTACTAGCAATCAAAGTAAACTGCAGATAATAATGAAAACATAATGAACACCACCCAGAACACAGTGAATGAGAAACAATCGGAATGAAATGACTTTGCCCCACTGACACTATAAAGCCTGTGCGCTAATCAGAAAATGAGATTTGGAAGCCAGTCTTTCAATCAATATAAATGTAAAACCATGAGGTACACCTGTGTATTGATTTTTACTAAGGAGACGTATACAATAATGTATTGTCATTGACCTCACTCTGGTTTTAAAAGCTTTATCAATCTTACAGTCCTGGACAGGAAGACAGTTATATAATTCATAGGACAAATTTCTAGAGAAAAGCCAGAAAGACAGCCATCTGGACACGAAGAAATTACTAAAAAAATAACTCTGTCTCACTTCTTCCTGTTCAGCCTGGAGGTAGCTGTTCAGAAACCACTTTTGTCTACAGAAACCACACAGATACCAATTCAAGCAGAAAGAACAGAAAAATCGTTAAATTAAGAGCAGTAAAAAGCATCCCATTTTCTATTACTTTTAGCTCATATACAGTCTCCCTTGAAAAACAGAAATCTTAGTAAATGAATTTACTTGTTTCTGTGATTTCATATTCATATATTAACTTTTCACAATTCCTAAGACAAGCATTGTTCCAATGTCCCCCAAAGTGGGAATTACATATCATATATTCTTTTTTATTATTAATATGTGCACAGAGATTTTCTGGACTTTGGTTTAAAAGGGAAAGGTGACAATAGGTGAAACAAGGTTTTTCCAATTTATTTGAATTTTCATATGACAACATGCTATTTGAAAAGGCAATTGTGAAATAGTATTGCACATAATAGATACACTGAATTTCATGGCTGTGAGAAACCATCATCAGCCACAGTAATATTTGCCTCAAATATAAGATATTGTTACAAATGGGGGGTTACCAAACTGGTAAAAATCAGGAATTGACCGAGCGGTTCAGTAAATAAGTAAAATAATTATTTATAACCCCCCACTTGTAAGTGATATTCTAGCAATATACCCCAGCGGTTGGTATCATTGGAGGCACATTAATTCTTTATTCTATGGCACAGCTTTGTTGAGAGGAGGAATAATTCAGGCATACTTGGCTAAAACAAATATTTATTACAATGACAGGACACAGCATACTACATACACTACATACAACAGAACATATAACACACAAGTTACTCTTTTTACAGTATTTTCAAACAAGGCATTTCAAAGGCCTAACATTCTGGTCACCCAGAGAAAAACAAGACTGCAACTAAGCTTTAAACTCTTAATATGCCCCCAGAGGCCACATAAGAGACACCTGCCTTCTAACTAACTACAAAGCAACCTGCAGTTAAATCTCTCTCTCTCTCTGCACCCCGGATGCAACAAAATAAATGGGAGCTTATATCCCAATCCATAAAAATGCACCCTAAGCAGGAAAGACATTTCTAACTGAGGTACCAGGAAATCCAGGTTCCCTAAAAACACAGAACAGCACGCTCTCTCTAACAAGGTTCAAATACTTAGCTCTAGTTAGGTTTGGATGATCATGAAGTAGAGGCTCTTGCCTGGTGCAAGCTTCAAGTCCCAACTCCTCTGGACTTTCCTCTTTGTTGCCTGCTATTTTTGTCTCTTCCTTTTCTCTGTGCTCTTAATGTGATCTAATATTGTCTGATTCTGTCCTGCTCCTTTGCAATCGTTAACCCACAACTTACCTAGGTATACAAAGATAAACTTTACAATTGTTTCTGCTCAAGGGACCCCCCCCCCTCCCCAGACCTCAGCAAACATCCCCTTGCCTTTGAAGTTTGAAGTGTTTACTCTTCCCAGTGTCTTATCTAAAATCTAAGAGACACTTCTAAGTCACGTAAAGCTTTAACAATATGTCATATACTGTATCTGTATCTTTCTGAAAGAACATTTGCAAAACTGGGCTTTTAAATTCTCTAATGAGAAGGGATATTTATGCCACATTCCATATTCCTTCACAAAGTCTCCTCCTCATTGACTCTACCCCTCCAAGCACCTACACACCACCAGATCAAGGTTAATTCACACATTTGTCTCACTCAGGCTTGGTTGTGTGCCTCATGATTCTTTATTCACTTACCTCTCCGTGCATTACACGACAACCATTGAAAGCAAATCATTGAAGTTTGAAATATAATTAAGTAATGGATGCTCTTCACTGAGGTTTGGGAGGGATGACAATAACCAGGCCACTCTTGTTCCTGAAATTTTAAATCAGAAATATTCATGACACCACTTCCTGAAGCTATCTGATCTTAACCATGATGATACATGCCACTACTGGGGTGTTTTAGTTTATTACTTCCTTATATTCCCTGGGGGCTGGCTGTGTAGTGTAATTGGTAAGTCTCTGGACTCACAACTGGTGGGCTGTAGGTTCAAGCCCATCCAGGTGTATGAATGGAGACAAGCACAACTAGGGATAAACCCTGGGATGGACTGGCATCCAATCCGAGGTAGTTACAGTATGCTCTCTCTTCACACCAAAAAAACAGGATAGGTTCTGGTCCAATGAGCCACTACATTGCCTTGTATGGGATATCCACTGACTCCCCAAGGAAACGGAATCTTCAGAGGACTTTATATTGTTCCAGCAGTTTCCATTGTATTTCCCCAATGCAGAATGTTGGCATAGATTATTTCTTCAATTTTATTTAAAAAAATTCTTAGAGATGTGTATAAATGTGACCCCCAACATTATTACATTTTATTAAAGAGAAACACACTGTTCAATCCATAACTCTTTCTTCTCTATGATGTTTTCTGTTCCTACTTCATCAAATATGGAGGGTACTATATATATATATTTGTTTTGCTTTTCCTTGTACTAAACATGAACATTATATTCTACTAAGATCATGACTTGGGTATCAGGTCGCAGCATCGTTTGTGTGCCACATTATTTATATTACTACTGTAGTAACTAATACCCTTTTCCTGTAATACTATATCAGATCACTTGGATGTCATTAAAACTCTTTAATTTTTAATGGCAGATTCATATTTCTGCTGCAGTATATGGCTTCTCTCTGTTTGAAATTCCTGAGAGCTATATGGCTCCCAGCAGTCTTTGTTTTGCAGGGAATTCAGCCAATATTTTTATGGATTGCTGATGGAATTCTCCTTGAAATGTGACACAGGCTGTTTAATACCACTGTTTTGGACAAGGCCACGGTTTCTGGTTTCATTACTCACTTGCTAACGTTATTACAAAACAATGATGAAAAATATTTTGTGAATAAACAATAAACCATTTTCCAAAAATCAAAATTGCATCCAAAACATTGTATGCGATGCACTTATATTTTAAAATGCTAAAATGCTGGTTAAAGAAACTGAAAACAGCAGGTATAGATGTTCATAAAAACCATGGCAATTTTATTTTCACCCTTTTTACACATCATGTTCATATTGTGTCAAAAGAAATTAAATTTCAGTTTCGTCTTTTTCATTAGTTTTAAAAAGACAATTAACCCATCACAGTTCCCCTCTTTTTAAAGGTGAGAAGGGTTAAAATGGGACAAAACAGTAAAGTGCTTTAGGAGTAGAATACACGTTGGTTTAAAAATACCTACTTGAAAACGAGTGAACTGTTTGAATTTGCACAGAAATTGTATGGCACTGTTTGCTTAGTGCAAGGAGTTATCATAAGGAACTTGAAGAGATTTCTTTGCGGAATATCTTTTATGAGTTTCCTCTTGAGAATTAAGACAAACCATCTGATCAAATCTTGCTTAGGGGATTTCTACCTTATTGTTTTGTGAATTACTGTACACGGATATCCTCAAATGAGAAGGCCACCTTCCTGTTTTGCAATGTTTTGCATTTATCAATCATTTTTTTCTTAGAGATCACACCCTCATTTGAAGAGAGAGAATCTTTATTGTCCCCAGGGGGCAATTTGATCTGCAGCACCAGCCAATTTAAAGAATCACCAACAAAAACCTTATACAATTACGTACACAAAAGAATCATTTGTTAAGCAAAGTTATAGCCACAGGTGTAAATGAGAACTTAAACCTGTTTGTTTCTAAAATTGGGAAATCTGTATCTGTGTACTGAGGAGAGTAGTTGATATTAAAAAAAAGGGTGTGAAGAGTCCTCTAGGATGGAATATGCTTAAAACTCATAACTGATCAGCACCAATGAATTTCTGACATAGTTTAACAATACTCATCATTTTGTCATGTTTCTTAGATTGAGATTCCCAAAAACAGCCAATCAAGGATTCACTAAAAGACTGGTAAAATATGACCAGCAACGAATTATCAACCTGAAAACATAAGCTTCCTTAAGAAAAACAATGTAAATAAAATGTAAATGTAAATGTTTCTTTATTAGCCCTATACAATTTCTTGCATTAGGAATTCGTCTTTTCGCATTCCCCATCTTTTCTCCAAGGAGACACAGACACACAGACACGGAGAGAAGCTTGGGGTCAGAGTGCAGGGTCTGCCATTGTACGGCGCCCCTGGAGCAGTTGGGGTTAAGGGCCTTGCTCAGGGGCCCAACGGAGTAGGATTCCCACCGCTCCGCCCCAAGACATGGTTGCCCTTTTTGAAAGCTGAATCAGTTTGCCTTAAATTTTAATTTGCAGTCCAAAACAGTCCCCAGGTGACTATATTAATCTGCCATCTCCATTGATTCCCCCCTGATGCAGGTTTGAGTGGGGATTTAAGGGGTCTTCCTGAAATGACAGTATGTGATTATCCACAGTATGTGAGCAGCTGGAACAGAAACCACACGCATACGCCATCACAGTCACCAGCCATCCAACAGAGACTGCAATTCTCATCAGCTCTCAGGGATATAAATCATTTCTTCCTGTAACACATTAATTCTATGAGCCTTGCTATGCACAATAATGTGCCAAGACTCATTATCTGCTCATGCCGGGCTGAAAACAGCTACACTTCAAGGAGTGATCAAGACGTAAAATTCCTGCAGAGATTTACGACAGTTTGAGAGCATCCTGCATATAAGCACTTCAGTAAATTCATATTCCATTAGCTATCCCTGTGTGTATTTCTTCTGAGGCCAGACAGTATAAGAGTGGAAAAAGCATTTTCCTCAAAAGGCCGCTACATTCAAGAACACAGATTAAATATTGATCTATTCCAATAATAGAGAAGAAATGTAAACTATCATATTGCATACATTAAAAAAATAAATTCCAACATATACCACAACACATTGCAGCTCATTGCTGAACTGCATAAGTCAAGAAACAGCATTGCACAGAATTAATTTGAAATGTTATACATTACCAGTGCTTTTTATCATTTTCTAACTGCTTCTTCCGATTCAGGGTCGTGGGAGAGCTGGAGGCTATACCAGCAAGCAACAAGAGAAAGGCAGGGTACAACCTAGATGAGATACCAGTCCATCACATGGCACACAGAGACAGACACAGGCATGTACACAAGGGCAAATTGTCCCAGAAGCCAATTAATCTACCCGTATGTCTCTGGATTGTGGGAGGAACCTGGAGCACCCAGAGGAAACCCACACAAACAATGGGAGAACATGCAAACTCCATGCAGACAGAACCCTAGGTCAGGAATTGAACCCTGCGCCCCAGCACTGCAAGGTAGCAATGCTAGCGACTGCACCACCATGGTGCCCATCAGTGCTTTTCCTGTCTCCAAAAAATGCAGGTGCGGTTTACAGGAGATGGGTGTCTATTTACTTGTCAAATGTCCTGTAAATTTTATGAATTTCTCATAGTAGCGTCCAAGAAACTGCCAGTAATGCTTCTGATGAAGCTCTTTTAATCTAGTTTCATTTCCATATATATTAATAATAAGGTGATGACGTATATGCTGTTGACAGTTTTTTCTTCAGGCAACTATTTGCAGTGTGTGGTGTTGGAAACACTACAGTGTTGATGACAAAAATCTAACTTCCATCCACTAAACAAAGTCGAACATGCAAAAAATACAAAATTAGGACCTCCAGACTGATATTCTGTATCTTCACAGGTCATCTACTCACGCTGCCAATATCTGCAGTGCACAGCTCTGTGCTGTAAATGACCAGGACTTTTGGGCACCTCCCTGCTGCAACACTCTCCCTTTGCTGACACAGCTTCTGGCTCCCAGCTACAGGCTGATCCCTGATCTCCTGCAGCCACCTTGTGGAAAAAGTGTGTCAATTTTTCCCCCTTAGCAAAATTCAGTTTTTTTTCTGGGATCTGCAAAAGTGGACGTGAACTGTACAAACTCAGTGAATAATTGGCAAATCAGAAACTTGGCGACCACCACCTGGAGAAATTACCTTTTTGAGAAAAAAAAAGACCCTAAAATTAAAATTAAAGAGTATAATGCTACTATGTACAGTATAAAACAATATATATAGTCAGTTAAACATGGTCACCATGGTCCTGGTTACTTCTAGTTTGATCATTTTGAATTTCAATACTATTCTGCCTGTCAATTCCTGTTGAAAACTGAAATTAACCCAAGACTCACACCGAATAATTTAAACTTTTACTGCATTTAGTCTTAAATATCTTTCTTCTTATTGTCCTCCTCCTTAATTTAACAAGGTAACAAACTACAATCACTATTGTACTTTGTAAGGATAATTATGGACGTCTTTGTTTTGTGCTCCTTTAATTAAAAATAGTGCAAGCAAGAAATTTAGGTCAATGGACCCTCACAATTGATCACACAGACCCACTGTGTTTTGAGAATGTGAGGAATATGCATGGTTTGTCTGACCATCACTCAGCACAACATCCTTCTGGCCTGGCAAGGAAGAAAATGGTTATATTGGAATGTGAAAATGAGATTTCTTCAAACATGATAAAATCTATTTTTTATTGAAAACTGTGTTGCAATGCCACAGAGAAACCACAGTGGATTTATTTGAAGAATGACTCTTGCATTTCCTATGTTTATATGAAAAGAACATTGTTTTTCTCATTCACACACACACGTTAAATGTTATTTAAAGAGGAAAATCCGTAACCATACTTTTTAATGAGGTGGTACAGTAATAAAGGAAACATTAGTATACTGTACCATATTTTGACTTGATGCCATAAAAATTATTATAAAATGAAAATGCACAAATTAAATTTTATAATTTACTACAGTAAAATGAAATATAGAATTTAATAATTATTTTTATTAAAAACATTCACATATAAATAATCTAGAAGTATATTGCTGTATAGTAACTATTATCCCAAAGGAAGGGGATCCCAGGTGTCTCAACCAGCTAGGAGCACAAACTAAGCTCTGTAGTCAGGATGTTAGTGGTTTCGGCTTGGGCTACATCAATAACTGCCTGTGAAAATGATTCATCTTGTGCTGCCAGACCAGACTTGGCAAAGTTAGTCTCAGTTTGCCATGACGTAGAGTCCCTGGGACTTGCCTGTTCTAAGTATGAAATGACATCAGGAAGAGACACCTTCTTCTAATCAGTAGTGTTCTCTCTCCTGCAGGCACAGTGCAGCATGTGCGTCAAATTTTAAATGACTCTCACAGGTAGCTATGTTGGAGGAGAATGAGTGCATGTCTCCATTCTCCCTTTACTGTACAGGGGTTGTAGGAATATATGGATTTGATGAGGAATTAACAATCCCCAAATGGATATGTAAAATTAGAGAAAGATAACCAGCATATAGGCATCTAAAATAAACAACTACACACTTGTTTTACAAATACATTCTCCCCTGCATTTCAAACTTTATTAATGTAGGAATTAAGAGTACACAAGTGTGCATTAAACAAACACCAAAATAAAATTTCAATCTGCCACAACATTTACAATGTACTATTGAAACATAAGACAAACAGGCAGATATACCAAACAAAAAATTCAAAAGTCCTATATAGGTGGCGCATTAGCCATATCTGTATTACAAAAAATAAGTTACTCAACAAAAAGGTATAGTGCCCCTGAGGTACACAAAACATAACTTATGTTTCAAGTAAACCAGTACACAGCAACAACAAAACAAAAGAAAATACTGCTTAGGAGTCACAGTCTCTGTTTGCAAAATAGACACCTTCAATTAATAACGAGGCTTATTACACAACAGCATCACATGCAACTGGAAGTTGTGCAACTACAGGATTGTTTGTCTCCTGTTTTTTTTCAGTGCCACCTGTTGGGACTCTATAGTTATGTTGCAAATAAGAAACTACACACTCAGAAAAGTAGCTAGTAAGACTGGGCTGTCTTAATCTCAGACCTTTCGGCTGTCTGGGTTGTGACAAATGTGCTGGTACTCAAGCTGTAAGTGCTGACACTTCTGCTGGTCTCATCCAGAGACATGAGGGGTGAAATGCTTCTGTCCACTGAGACTTCACTGCTGTCGCCGTCACTTATGAGCACCACTGGCACTCGCTGGGCTGGAACAACAGCACAGGGCAAAAGAAAATAAACATAGGAAACCAACAAGTAACAATGCGAATCAATAAAAAGCCCCTCTGATAAGTGGCATGCAGCAAATTAAAAAACTACACTTCAGAAGCCAAAACCCATGTTTTTATTTTGAATCCAAACCTTTTAATCCCATTATACCCAACACTTAGGAAGTCCTTCTCAACTCTGAAGGTTCTCACCACTTTTGGCAAAGAATATACTGAAATCTTAGATGAAAGACGAGTAAAAACCTTTCTCCTACACCATACAGATTTCAGTTGCTACTGGAAATCGCAGAAAACTGGTGACCTTTACGTACCTCTCACCTTTACGCTGACATACAAGGCTCTTGCGCCTCTCCTTCATCTCAGAGCTCAGGTTCTCAACCATCCTATCGATGCAGTTGTCCAGGACCAGTGAGCGCGTCAAAGAGACGACCCCTTGCCTGCAGATGGGACACTCATCCTTGCGCCTCCTCCAATCCATGATGCAGTGCAGGCAGAAGCTGTGGGCGCAGTTCAGTGTGACAGCCTGGGGCACAGCGCCAGGGACAGGACAAAAACATTTTCTCTGTGATCGAGGCGATCTTGGTCATTTAAGTCAAAATAACGTACTCATGTTAACACATATTCTTGTAAGGACAATGAAAATACAAAAGCACTGAAAACTCTGGTCATATTTAATACCAGAATTACTACATGAAGCCCCAGGAGTGTGATGGTCTTGGATGTAAATGTATGTTTAAATTGATTGGCCTTTTAAAACAAAACAAGCAGTTTCAAATGTGAGAAGAAAAAAAAAGTTTTTAGTATCACAAAGGGCTTTTGCAGTTTGGAAGCCTAATAATACCACCACACAAAAGTGTTAAAAACAGACAGAACTAGGAGCTCTTCCTCACCCTGGTCAGCTGCTGTGACGAGGGTGGTGTAGTGTGGGATGTGTTGCTGTTATCAGACAACACTTCATGTCTTCAGAGCAGATTCCCATTAGCCAGGCTGGACTGTGCAACCCCACATAAGTTCCCCGGCCAGCCATGTCTCCCAGCAATGAGGGAATGTTATTGAGGAAACTGTGAATCATAACCGTGGCATCATCTGGCCTGTCTTGATGTTCAGATGCTGATGTGATAGCTATTTTTAAAATCTAGTAACAAAGTTTCAGACAAGGGTTCAATGCAAAATGACTAATGGGGATTTTCAAGAAAGTCCTAAAACAGACTGCTCATTTTAACAATCTCCCTATGTGTAACAACTACGTATGATTACCCCGAGTCCACTGAATTCCTTTACCTCAATAAAATACTCTGAGCAAATGATACACTGCAGTTCGTTCTCCAGCACTTCAGCCATCTGCGTCAATACTTCTTCCTTCTGGGCTCTTGCCTTCTCCTTTGCTTCCTGCAGGAATCAATTTTCCCCAGAATGGCATTTTTTAAATTAATAATAAAACAAACACATATTTACCAGAAAAATAAATGCCAACTTTCCTGTCAATACAAACTATCATTTTTCACAATATTACATGTTCATGAACGCCCTCTGTTTCAATAAAGCTTACTTTAATTTAGGAACTTTGAACAACTGTCTAACTAAATACTCTTTAGTTGAGCTTCTCTTTTAGGACTGAAACGTATTAATCAAGTTCCTCTTTGATTTTACTTCCCACTTAATGGGCTTCATAACGGGGAAATGTTTAAAAAAGCAAGAGGAACACCGGTTCCCTTTTCTGCTGCTTAGCAAGAAAATGTGAAGCCTCTGCGTTTGAATAAGTATTTGTTCTCATTTTAAATTTGGATATTTAAAGAATTCCGTTTCCCAGAAAGTATTGTTCTGTGCAAAAAGTCACAGCACAGTTCAGTGACATTTTGAAGTGAGTTTATTTATGGACGGGTCCTTCTGGAAAGCACAGCAAAATCATGCTCTAAATACAAATCATTCTCAAGGGACTTTTTAGAATGCAAGTGAAGCCTTGGCCTAAAGTAACTTGTGTTACCATAAAAGTCAAAACAAAGACCAAGACAGAACATACAGTTGTGGCACCCCTGGCTACATTGTTATTCTAATAAATCTCTAAGTGAACAGAAGGTGACAACTCTGTATGGTACAAAGTTAAACTCCAAATCTTTCTGCAAATTAAAATGCAAAATTACTATTTGCTGATTTTAAAAGATAAAAATAAAATAATAAAATAATAAAATAAAAATAAAGTGCTGCATAAGTGAATGTGTCATGTGCAATAGTTTAGACAGCCTCTAGCTGTGTCCTTACTACTTTCTGAATTTGCATTTTTCTAAGGCCCCAACACGTGATGGGTTTGTTGGGCCTTAAATTAAGTCAGGTGAAGACTATTCCAGAGTTGAACAAAAACTCTATCTCAAATACTAACCTCTTCTAAGCAGCTGCCTGAGGACTTGAAAACAAAGGTTATTCATTCTTACAAAGCAGAGAAAGGCCATAAAAAGGTCTCTAAACTCTTCAACCTTGGAATTTCAACTGTCAGAACCATCATTAAGAAATGGAAGTTTTACAGGGAACTGTTGAAATCAAGTAAAGATCTGAAAGTCCCAGTGCAATCTCAGATATGAACTGGTCAGATCTGCAAAGCAATACCCACAGATCACTGCAAAGGACCTGCAGAAAGGTTGAGCTGACTCTGGAGTAGTTGACCACAGGTCCACAGTACAGCATTGCTTACAGGAAAAAAAAAAGATCTGCATGGAAGAGTTGTCAGAATAAAACATCCTCATCACATAAGTCAATGTTTAAACTATGCAAAACAAAACCTTGGTAAGTCAGAAACTTTTTGGAAGAAGGTGCTGTGGACTAATGAAAAAAGGGTGAAGCCTTTGAAGGAAACAACAGATTTGTCAAGGTGTTAAGCATGGGGGTGGATAACATTATGCTTTGGGGTTGAGCAACAGCCAGTGGCACAGGAAATATTGTTTAAGAATGGATTCAACTAATTAACAACAAATCCTACAAGCTAATGTACCAGAGTCAGTGAAGCAATTCTAGGGCAGAGCGGTGGCACTGTGGCTAAGGATCAGCGCCTGTGGCTGGAAGGTTGCCGGTTCGTATCCCACGACCGGCAGAGAAATCCTACTCCATTTGGCCCCTGAGCAAGGTCCTTGACCCCAACTGCTTCAGGGGCACTGTACAATGGCTGACCTTGCGCTCTGACCCCAAGCTTCTCTCCCTGTCTGTGTCTCATGGAAAGCAAGCTGGGGTATGTGAAAAGACAAATTGCTAATGCAAGAAATTGTATATGGCTAATAAAGTGATCTTATCTTATAAATTAAAAATGAAAAGAGGTTGGATATTTTTGCAAGTGAAATATACCCCCAAAATCAATGATGAAATACATACAGGAATGAAAGATTAAAGGTTTGGAAAGGCCTTCACAGTCTCCAGATCACACATAAGCAGTGCATGTAAGAGTTCTACAAGGAAGATTGGGAAAAAAATTCTAAAAGCAAGAACAGAAAGACTCTTAGCTGACTACAGGAAAAATTTTAAGGCTGTGAAAGGAGGTGTTACTAAGTACTATTGCATGTGCCATATTCACTGTTTAAGTATTTTGAAATTCTACAAAACTGTAAATACTAACTGTCCATTGAAATTTGCAAAAGATCACATGTTTAAGTTTGTACCATGCAGAGGATGTGTCAACTTCTTTTCCCTTAGAGATTCACTGAAACAAATTTGACCAGGGATGCCTATACCTATACTTTTACCCTGAACTATATATTTAATCATGGAATAAAACATGGTTGTCTGGGAAAATCACAAAATCAGCAAAACAGCCAAGGAAGTCAAACAACAGGTCCACCTGTGTGAATGGTAACCATTCAAAGCAATTCTCAGAACTTCTAATCCCACAAAGATCATGCAGCTATTGGCAATTACATGCTTTGTCTACCTTGGTCTCTTCCAATTCCTTGTCTTTAGCTTGGATGATTTCTTCAAAGTCTTTGCGGGAACGTCTCAGTTCTTCTATCACCTGTCGATGCTACCGAAATGAAAACACAGACTGAGAGACTGTCAGAGACCAGGAATGGCAGGAATGAGTCTGCTTAGGCTTTAACCAGTGTGGCTGAGAAGAGAGAGCCTGGTCACTAGCACAAAACAGCCAAAGCCCTCAAATGAAGGAAGAGGCAGCTGCAGGGGCATATAGACAGAAAACTATGAACATAACAGCAGTAACAGCTGTTCCCACACTTAAGAGTGGATACAGCAAAAATACTAACTTCATAATGGCTAGATTTCAATATATATAAAACTTATCTAGTTCAGTAAAAACATCAGTGTTGATTACAGTAATGAGAAACAGAAATGAAAAGTGATTCACTTAGTGATGAGACACATATTCAGATATTTGAATACGTTTTTATAAACAGGCCTACATCCTAACCAAACGATAAAAGTGTTTCTCCAAAAGTACAACTCAAAAAAATGCTGAGTATCTATTTAAAAAAGGAGTGCACAAACTACTCCAGATTGCCAGAGAGAAATGGTTTGAACATGAAGAGCTCATGTACATCTTTTAGACAATGTAGTGAAGCAATAAAAAGGGAAAAAGAACATTACAATAGTTAAGAGCATAAAATTAATATCAAGCGATGCTATACTAAAATTATACAATACACCAGTATCACATCATACTTTTACAGGTTAAAGAAAATGAACTTTATTAGTCTTTGAGGAGCCCTGATGCACTCAATCCAAAAAATAAAAAGAAGCATTAAAGACTAAATATTTATAACAAAGAACAGGATGCACACAAACGTTTTTTGCACTGAATTGTTGAAGTCTGGATCAAGCTACCCATCTCTTAATGAGGATGATACCATTAGTTTTTCAAGAAATGACTGGATTAGATCAACCAAATGTTTACAAACCAGCAGATATATGAACAACCCCGAAGTTGTCTGCTGTTTCTTGTCTGTTGTTAACAGACGTACATAAAGAATGAAAGGATGTTTAGCAAAATCATTAGATGATGTGAGGAACCCAAACTGCTCTTGTTCTATAGTTTACTTGGTTAAATGAAGCAGTTCTGTAAGCATAAAAAGAAAAAAAAATCATACTGTAATAAACACTATTACATCGATTTTCTGTTGCAATCATTTATCCCAAACCATCCTGAATGATTTGCAAATGTCCTATTTCAAGCTGTTTCTAACCCTGGTCACCGCTGTCAGTGTAACAAAGAACAGGTGGCTACACTGGAAGCTCTAAATTAAACCCATTCTTTTTTTCAGCAGCTATTTTACGTGTATTTAGATAATTTATGGGCTCATGAGCTCTGTTCTCTGTTTTACCTTTTGCAAAGCATCGTCCAATTTCTTGTTCAAGCTCTCTTCTTCTTGTTGTTTCTTTTCATCCTAAAAAAAGTAATCATTAGTGCTTAAAAGATCTTCAAGCAGAAAGATACATATAAAAAATATTTTTAACTTGACACACTAGACAATGGCATCATCATACACCATTTATATTCAAGAAAACTGACAACTATATTCTGCCCTCCCTCCCAAATTGAGAACAACTATGCATCAACTATACATTGTTTAATTAGTTTTGCACTTCTTAAGACATATTTTGCATTAAAAAACACACTGAGGCATCCATGGGCCAGATTAAATGACAGTTCTGACCAAATCACAAATTACACACCCTGTGTTGAAGGCCATGGTTTTGTTTGATAGCAAACCCTTCCTTCCACCCACCAGAAAATCAATATCAACTAACAGGTCTGTAATTTGGCCCAGGTATGTGGGACAAAACAAGGAGTTATGGGCCCAAATCAGCAGTCTTCGAACATACACCTGAACTGTAATCTGGGATTCGTTACAGATGATATGGGCTCTAAGCACTATATTTGCACCAAGAAACAAATGTCACAGCTACCGTTGAACCTATTCTTGGAGAGAGTTCACAAATAAGGTTAACTGCAAGGTGACAATAAAACCTGAGTTCCACCTGCTTCAAACATCACTGGTGCCTTTACCTTTCACCACTCTCCAGAAAATACAGACCACTCAAAATGTTCCCGTGTATTTCACCTCTCCCAAAACCAGACCCTTCAAGATTAATTTCCGGGGTGCCCCTTTTCCGTAATGCTGGAAAAAGTCTGATTGGAAAAGAGAAAATATGCAAAACCTTTTAAAGAGTTCAAGAATGCCTCTGGCTCTTTAAAGGCTGATGTACATTGACCAGGAACAGCACGTGTGTCACGGAAAATTAATTTTGATGATCTGGGTTTTGGAAACCACGCTGCACGTTTGAAAAATACGGCTGTGGAGGAGGTGAGAATATTAAAACGGTTTGAATGTCGGAGGAGCAGTCCTCAGCACAGCCTGGCCCGACCCCACCACCTCTAGCCCATCCGCTCTTACTTCCAGCCGCCTCTCCTCCTCGCAGAAGGTCTTCTCCAGCTGCTCCACCCGGCGCAGCTGCTGCTGCTGCTCGCTATGCAGCTGCTCCTTCAGCACCTCCAGGCGGCCCTGCAGCTGCTCCAGCTCCTCGCTAGGGGGCGCCGGCTGGGCCTGCAGGCTCGCGGCGCGCCGCTCCGTCTCCTGGACCTTTTTCTTCAGCACCCGCATCTTCCTGATGTACCTCTGGAAGCAGGCCAGCTCCGAGCTGCAGTGGGTGTTCTTCTGCGGCTTCTCTGACCCGCCGGCGGCCGCGGGGGAGCTCGGGGGGGTCCTACTGGGTCCAGCCGGCTCCGCGGTCTGGATGTTCTGTACCGGCGGCTGCTGAACTGCAGCACATGAGCTGCCCTGGGGTTGTGGCTCCGCATGGGACCAGCGAGACAGTTTGGCTTTGGCGTCGGAGGTATTCCCGGGGTCCAGTTCCCCCCCGCTGTATTTCCTCTTGGTCCTTTTCAGTCTGGAGCCCGCTGCTTCCTCCTCGACCGGCTCCTTTAACAAGAAAGGCTTGACGCTCTTCAAGCAGTCCCGCACCAGAACGTACTCGAACTCCACTTCCTTACCACCCAGGGGCACTCCCAGCTGAATGGTGTCCCCCACGTGCAGCGTGTGCGTCCTCTCGGGAGTGATACGCAGACCATTCACCCACACGCCATTCAAGCTCTAGGGTGGGAGAGAATTAAAGGATCACACAAAGTCCAGCCGAATGAGAGAAAATCAATTTCAACTGCAGATTTCATATCAGTCTTTTTGAATCTGATGCTCAGGAGGACAAACTGCTTCCTACGAGCACATTAGCTCTAATTGTGTACTGGCCAGAAACCTTTGTTATTATAAAATCAAAAGACTTCAATTAATCTGCAGAGCATAATCCTGTTGTTCCAAAACTATGTGAAAAGATGCAGAGCCGTCAGAGCCAGATGCAGAACACATTTAAATTTGAGGTATTACTCAATACTCTTTACAGATGGCTCTAAGTGTAAAGAATAAGGTGAATGGACCACTGTCGCTGCACTGCTCATGCAACCTTCACGAGCAATTTGATGCAACAAAATGCCTTGAACTCATTTCAGAACTGGCGTTAAGTAAAACTTTCAGGTTATGCTGGAACTGAGAATGCTGCAAACTGAGAACGTCATGTCACTCTTGAACTAGTACATCCTCGAAATGGGGCTGAATCACAGCTTTTACCAGATCAGTGTGGCTGGGAGCAAACTGTGGCAAGGCTACTTTAAATCTTTTTTTGTCAAGCTTCTGAAACCATGCAACTTCATTTAAAAGAAAAGACGTTACCACACAAAAAATGCACATACTTCAAAAATATAAATAAAACATGACCTTCCTTTCACACTGCGATGATTTGCATACATCACAACTTTTGGTAAAATCCCTGCCTGTTTCATGCACATTTTTTTAGACTTATTATTTCTCATTAACTGTTTTCTTCAATTGCTTCCAATGTGAGAAGCACTCTCCCAGAATTATTACATTTTTTGATGACAGCAATACAAATATAGAATCTGTGTCAGGCAATAAACCCCATTTAGTTAAAAATCACCCCTATATCTACTTTTTTTCGGGTCCTACCACATAGCATGCTTTTCAAAAAGCAGGCTCAAAATACACTGCAATGTTTTTCCCTGTGTCTCACCCATTTATCATTATAACTCACATTTCAACATGTCCTGAAACATTTCTACACTTCTTTTACAAAATAAAGAGTAAACACATGTATATCTCACTTTTATTTTCATTTTCAGTGACATTTACTTCAGGATTCTTCTAAGAATATAAGCATCCTCACAGATTCTTTGGTGAAGGTGGTCTTGCCTGACATCTAGTGGCTCGGTTCATAGTCCCTGGCCTGTACACAATGAAGTCATGGTCAGAAGGAATAAGTTGATTGACAACTTTTCCTGCAATATTGTCCTTGCTACAGGGGTGGTCACACACAAAAATATAACCTGTCTGTAAACGCTCACTACACATCAGCTGTCAGTGGGAAGGAGAGCAGAGTAAAGAAGCCAATTCCTAGATTTGGATTGTCAGGAGACCATGATTGGTAAGGGCCAATGGGAAATATGGCCAGGACACCAGGGTAACACCCCTACTCTCTTCAAGAAACACCCTGGGATTTTTAATGACCAAAGAGAATCAGGACTTCAGTTTTCCTTCTCATCCGAAGGACTGCACCTGTTTACAGTATAGTGTCCCCGTCACTATACTGGGGCATTAGGACCCACATAGACCGCAGGGTGAGCGCCCCCTCCTGGCCCCACTAACACCTCTTCCAGCAGCAACCTTAGTTTTTCCCAGGAGGTCTCCCATCCAGGTACTGACCAGGCTGACACCCACTGAGCTTCAGTGGGTTGCTGGTTGGAAGTTGCACGATGACATGGCTGCTGGGTGCTGTTAGGCACCAACTTCTTTTCTGTGATGTGTTAGTCTGATGCCTGGCTGTGTGTGGAATATGAGCCATTGCTATTTCCGTGTAAACATGTGCCACTGCCTGAGAGTTGTTGCCTAGTTGCACTGCACCTGAGTTCATTTCTTAGTCTGCACATTTGATTAGATCCCTGGGAAGTGCCTATAAGCACGAAACCCAAGAAATGCCCATCCGGAACTAGAATAGTGCATCTGTGTACTAGTAAACCTGTCTGCATTTTATATCTACTTCATACACAATGCAGAAACCTTCTCTAAATCTTCGATTACGGTAGCCTATACATCTGTTAAGCTTTACGTATCGGGTTTAGTCCATCAGCAGTGAACATGCGAAGAATGACTGAGGCATAAGCTGTAGCTGTAGTGTTGGCTGGGTCTACGTGTTTCATGGGGTTTGTCCAGCTTCCAGTCTACCTCTTGCTGATGGCGATGGTCACAAACAATAACTGTTGCTGTTGATGAATAGAATTGTCAGTATCCGACTAAAAATTGGAGAACTTGATCAATCCATCAAGCTTCAAAGAGATATACGTCTCCAAGCATTTGCTTCTTTCTTTACACAAATGTGTTGCTGTCCGTTCTGTCACATTAACACCAATTTTGCTAGAGGCGCCAAATGGCCTCCTCTTGTCTGTAACCTCTTCTAACATTTCGATACATATTACATTAATTGCTTTATTATATTCTTAATGGCGTCTACAGGAACAAAAAAAAAACACTGCAATTTGATCCTAACAGAAATATACAGCAGGTATTTTTGTAGATATATTTAGGTATATATTAATATGTAGAAATATTCTGTATTTCAAAATTCTACAGCTTGGATTATATGGATAATTTTGTTTCTGTCTTGGATTCAGATCGGTGAACAAATTATTCATATTGTAAGGCAACAGAAACACATCGTCATTAATCGCATTCAAGAAAATAAAATCTCTTTTTAAATGGTTTTAAAATGATCAAGGCTTTATATAAATGTTATTTTTGCGTCTCGACTAGACTACTGTATTTAACTAGGCATTTATAGTAACTGTTTATTAACGGTTAATGTAAGGGTTAGCAGATTTTAGATCACTTGATTTAAGTTTCAATAAGTTATATGAACATTTTAAACTGTTAATCTCTAAGAACCATTTTTACCCTGAATTTAATGCTTAGGAAAGGAGGCAGTGTTGAAAGGGGGAGTCTATTTCAGAAACTGGTCTACTCCTCTGCACAGTGGGGACTTCATCTTTTTTTGTGAATTCAATTCACAAGTGGAATATTAGTCTAAAACAAGGCTCATACTTATCTTGCGATGCCTGATGCGACAAACTCTATGATGTCCAGTGATTTATGAAAACAATACTTCAGAGCATTACGATTTATCACTGTAAAGTGTGTATATGACAACATTTTTTTCATTTGGTCTTTTTCATAACATATCTGTACCTATCTGAAAAAATGCTACAGGAGGGTTTATGGAATCCAGCGCTAGCTTTAGGTCACTTGCTATGCAAGGAAACACCTCTAAGATTTTTCTACAATTCTACAATTTGCAGAACAATAACCTGATTAAATACTGAACATGTACATCATTTTATTAATGTTCTTATTAATTCATAAATGCACGTACAAACTGCATTTCATAATACTAGAGATCATATTACATATGCAGCAAAACCAACCCATACTAATATTTAGTTATAGGTCAACTATAACTAAATATTATTTTTAGTGTGGCGGGGCAGTGGCCTTGTGGTTAAGGATCTGTGCCTGTGGCTGGAAGGTTGCCGGTTCGTATCCCGTGGCCGGCAGAGGAATCCGTCTCCATTGGGCCCCTGAGCAAGGCCTTTAACCCCAACTGCTCCAGGAGTGCCGTATAAATGTCTGACCCCGGGCTCTGACCCCAAGCCTCTTTCCCTGTCTGTGTGTCTGATGGAGAGCAAGTTGGGGTATGCAAAAAGACAAATTCCTATTACAAGAAACTGTATATAGCCAATAAAGTGATCTTATCTGTTATCTTATCTATTCACAAACCACATCTCAGGAATGTTCGGCCAACATTCACAGTGTCTTCAGGCAGAATAACAACTATGGGACCATTAGCAGTCTACCAGAAATTGAAACACAAAATCCAAAACCTATGCAAATAATACCCAACATAGTATGAAACTGAAATAAAGGCTCTACCTTATTATCTGTCACTGTCCAATGTCCCTCTTCATTTTGTTTGAATTTGCAGTGGTTTCTGGAAATCATTAAAGGACAGCTCCTTGACAGGGTTTGATAAGTGACATCAAAGCTTCGCCCAAGTGTCACCTAAGACAAGAAGAGGCATTATTAAAAATCAAGGTTTACTACTGAGGGCTTCTAGGCAAAGAATTACTACTGTTCTCCTGAACTTTAAAATGTAGCTTGACTTTACAACTTGACAAGCACTGAGGAACTTCAGATAAGATTTCTTTACTAGTGCAGTTGCAAAATACATGCGCCACTTGAAGGGAGTTTATTTTTGTTTGAAAGCTTAAATCATCTAAATCCGATTATTGCAACGTGCTTTTTAAAATTGTACCAATAGTATGCAGGCGATTAACGAAGACAAATGTTATTTTGATCCTTTAAACGATGAAGAGGGTGGGCTTTCAGATAGGTATAACAAAATAAACAAATTATTTATCTGTTTGTATTTTTAAACATGTAAATGTATGTGCAAGGAATAGTCGCTAGTGTTTCAATTACACTCGGATCCAGGTAGATGTGTAAACCGGGGAAACAGGAGTTAGGGGACTTCACCAATTCCACATTTTCATCACTTTCAGGTGACGAGTTCCGTTCTGCAGTGATAAACACCCCAGAATACAAACATGGATATGCTTCTGAAAAAAATATTATTGCATAACTAAAAAAACACCTTCTATTGCGATCCCATGTAACCCCATCCCTCCGCAATCATCGTCATTCGGCACAAAACACACATGAGATGTATTAAAAAGTAAAAGACTTGAAAACAGAAGCACGCAGCTCCGGTGATTAGGATCATATTTGCAACTTTTTACGACTCAAAATACAATTAAGACATTTTTGCAGGTACGCCACTTAGCTAAAAGTGTGAAGGGGGAGGGGTGTTTAGTACTGAAAGAGTAAATGAGAGGTAAGAGAACAAGACCTCTTCTTTCTCGGGCAGACGGAGCCACTCAGCCCTTTTTCCGACTCTTCTCAGGCACCAAATTTCATCTTTCGCGGCATCGTCTTCCTCGCCTGAAACCGCTCCAGACTCTGCTTCCTCTGCCATTATCCTCAGCCCATGACACTACCTCAATAACACAAAAAGTTAAACGCCCATAATTCCACGCTCTCTTGTGGTATTCACGTTCCTGCGCGCTTTTCCGGCGTGAAGCGCTGAACACCATAGAGGTTCTAAAAAAAAGGAGCGTTTCGTCACGTATCTGAAGGAATATCAGCGCCATCTTGGTGGGGTGGAGGACAAAAAAGATCTAACTCAGAATTCATTACATTATTATTCATTACACTTTAAAACATGATCATTTCTCTTTGTTAATCAAGTATTTGTGTTAATATACTCTAAAAAATATAATGTGCAAATATACAAAGCTAATTTATTATGTAACCCACACCATTTCCATTACTGAATATTTTCTATCAAAAGGAGGAGACAATGGGCATACATTATGAGATAACTTTTTATCAATATTGGCGGTAAATAGGTTCTGTATATATTTAAAAGTGCAGAGCGAATCTAACAATTAAACTGAAAATGAATGAAAAATACTGTTGGCTATCACTGGTCTCTCTATTTCTCATTTTGCAAGATTTTTTCTGTTTTTCGGAATTGTGCTCCTTGGAACATATTTGTACAGAAGGAATGGTAATCCATTATTTAGCCACATACATTAGTAGTTAGAGAACAAACAGTAAAATGTAGAAAGGGGAACAGAAGTCATCAGGAGGAGCAGGGTTTCCTTTCTGTAAGCACACAATAGCTACACCTACGTACCTGTAATCTGTTTTAAATATGCACATAAAGAAATGTGTGCGTTCTCTGAAACAGTCGACACATCTTTGTGTTTTTTACAATGTAAATGATGGGACTCTTTCAGCAAGAGAAATGTAATAAATGAGATTAGGGACAAACACTAGTTATGTATATGTGCTACTGAATGTGCATTTCTAGGCAATTTATCTGCTTCTGTTGGTAGCTGTGGATGGCTAAGGGAACAGTGGACAAAAATAGCAAAACAACGGAGATGTTTTCTTTGATGATTGTGAGA
Source organism: Lepisosteus oculatus (assembly GCF_040954835.1). Lineage (NCBI taxonomy): Eukaryota > Metazoa > Chordata > Actinopteri > Semionotiformes > Lepisosteidae > Lepisosteus > Lepisosteus oculatus. The sequence goes on along the minus strand of NC_090697.1, from coordinate 43,197,696 downwards.
ATAGAAAGGATGTTGATATCCGCTCTCAAGACTGACTTACAAAGTCTTTGAAACAATAAGAAAAATAGATTTTTGTAAGGCAGAACATGCTGTAGAGGAGGTATGGAGTGCATCAGCAGGTTTGTAATACACAGAAACCTTCAGTTCCAGGTGGCTAATATACCTACTTTTTGTATGTGCAGAAAAAGAAGAGGAGTGAAAGAGATGGATGGAAGTGGGTGAAGTGATGTAAAATTGCTGTAGTAGATTGCTAGAGCAGGTAGCAGCACCAACAAATTCATCATTGTATCAACGTCACCTAAGAAGTATCTTGCTTGTCCACAATCTCGTTTCATAGATCTCTTGCAGACAGCACTGCCATTAACACTGAAGAACTGGCGATGTGTTTCAGGCAGAACATGTGAACAGTAAGGATCAAAGGTTTCACCAAGACAACAGTTCCCTGATATACTGCACCTCTCTCAGACATTATTACATTGAACTTTGTCTTTTTCACATCTTCTGCCAGCTTGCAATCCTTGAAATCTCTCCGTTCATTTACAGATTTCTGCCTTAAACATTGCTCCACCGAATTCCATGTCTTTGGAGGACCCAGATTCAGATTCAAAGAACTTTATTGGCTTGACTGATGAATTATACAGTAGTGTTGCCAAAGCAGAAACAATGAACAAATCATTTACATTTACAGTAAAAAAAAAACATACTTTATTATTGGACATTGAAAGACATCATATAAAACTTTATTCTGAGACAGGCTCACTATATGTTCCTCAGGCTGTGAAAGGACAACACTGGGCTGCCGGTTCTGGGGAGTTTCCTCCCCGCTCCAACAACAGGATTGGAAACCATCCCGATTCTGGAAGGAGTGAGGCACCTTTTTTCATCTGCAGTGCCCATCCTTACATACCCTCTATGTGTTCTCCTTAAAGCCCCCTTTTCTTGTATCCCTTTTCTCTCCATCCTTCTTTCACATACTCACAGAAGAATCCACAGCTGAAATGTTGCATTTTTAATATTTTTTTCTTTCTACTTCCAGCATGGAATTAACCTCTCCTTGTTCCTGCTCTTCAGCTCCCACACTCGAACCTCTTAAACATACCATATTTGTATTTCAAATTTATATAATATTATAGTATATAGTATAGTATTTAATATTTAATATTTTCAATCCAGTTTTCCTTCTTTTTCATCGAGCAATATTAAGACACATTTGTGAAAGACTACAGTTGATTAATGAAGTAGACTTTTCCGTTTTGCGATTACATTACTAAGAACTACAGAAATGCTTCTTTCAAGAAAACACTAAATTTAACTCCACCTTCTGACAAATCCTGTGAATCAGTCCTTGAGTTAGAAAAAGTTAGAGTTAGTGGAGACAAAAATAAGGAGAGTGTTTCTTTGTTCTATATGAGTATTTGCACCTAAAAGGTATAATAAACAAAATATATAATTTAGATGTTTAACTACCACAGCTTTTGAAATCAAAGACTTCTGCAAAGAATGTTTATATTTTGTGATGCAATTGTATTGTTAATTATCAGGTGTATTATCAATATTGAAAACTGCACAGTGTAATTGTTATTAATTTATTTAATTTGACACTTTAAAAACTGATTTAAAATATCATAACACTCTAACAACTTTTTGATCATTTCCAGAAAAAGTGATGATGGCTTGTTTGGGTGAGATTTAAATGTGAACAAAAAAGGTGTGGTTGCTTATACTTCCATTAACAATGTTTGTACTATAAAATTTTGTGTGCAATAAACAATGTAAGTCAGATAAGTCACTTTGACCAAATAACACATTGTTATTTTAGCCCTGCAAATGAATACGGTTTGGCATTGTCAGCACATTTAATTCCTTTTGTTTTTTCTGTTGCTTCCTCGAATATAGAGGTCATTGATCTAGCTTTCCTCGTGTGTGTGGGAATTTCACATCGTAGCACAGATGCTTTTTGTACTTTGCACAACCCTCTGTCCTCTCAAAGGCACCTTTTTATTTTGTTTGGGGTTTTGATATGCACATAACAATTAGAGAAAATAAATCCAAGCCCCTTGTTGACTGTGACTAACCTTAATCTGAGTTCTTAATATCTAAAGAAAATGTCAGGCGTTACACGAGTCAAACATAGTTTAAGCTTCAATACATGGTTTGGAAGACTGATATTCATTTATTGTCCCACGGGTGTAAATTTCAGTCTCTTTTTGCCATGCATCTGCATCCATCCCTCAAGCCTCTCCACAATAGAGATGTGGAGTTTGAACATAAACTCAGAATGACAGAGTTGCACAAAAGGAGACAAAACAGATGGGGATGATAAAGTTCCACATCACTAGAATGGGATCTATTGTCTGTAATACAGTATATTGAACAGGCTTCTTGGAAAGGAAAGCAACAACTAAAACTGCTAAAGATTTTGAAGTGAACGTTCTCAGGAGCAACTGAAGCCCTGAAGCTTTTGTCTTTCTTTCCATATAGTGTTTCTTTCTGAAATATTCCTTAAATTCATTTAAGGCTTACATTTCTTAGTAATCTGAGAATGCCGTCACCAAAATATTAGTTTCCAGCTACCTGCAGATGAAAATCATACACTTTCATACTTTGCAGGGTTTTGTTAATTTAAGAATGAAATATAATGTATTTGTGCAGTCACAGATGTGCACAAAGAATAATGTTACAGTAGTTTGCAGTTCTGAGTCTCATTAGAGGAAACCTTCTAATGTACATACTTGCTTTTGAGTAATGGTGCCAATACAGAAAAGAAAAAGAGAAAAAACAATCATGGTAAAATACAAGAAAATGAATAGAAATTTAGCAGTTCCAGGAATTAATTACACTTTGGAATTAAACAAGCTTGCCAGATTTCTTATCAATCTTTGATGCTTTCATTTTTAAAATCTTCTGTATTTTAGTTACATTACCTTATGAATTTTGCTACTTAAAATCTCAGTAGATGTCTTGCACATACTGTATTTTACACACACAGAAAGTGGTTTGCATTCTGTAACCCTGGGGTGACGATTCAAGATAAGAGAGTCTATATACAGTATATGGCAATACATAGATATGTCATTAAAAAAAAAAGAAGGTAACACAAGCCTTGTTTACCCACTGTTACCGTGTCATACAGCTGTCAAGAAAATGTTTTATAATGGTACCGTTTATGTTGAAACAGTACAATTATAAAGACAGGCAAGCAATGCAAAATAAACGTTTACTGGCAAATTCAACATACGCCTTTAAAACTTTAGCTTCAGGGTCTTTATATACAGTACAATGAAATCTGCAAACTAATTTGATGAATTACTGCTCCCCTGAAAGGAAGAGTAATTTAAGATTTAATCCACACAGGCATTTAGGATTAACAGAAAAAAAAAAAAGATGTTAATTCAGAAATCCATTTTAATCTTCTTAACCTTAACCTTTCATAAAATTGGCTTTTCCATGTATTGTTATCCATTCGGCCAACAGCTGTGTCAGAACTAACTTAGACGATGTAAATATTTCATACACATCTCAGAAACTTCGGGTAAAGAAATTAAATTTGAACACCAAGAAGAGTGGTATAATAAAAGGTTGCTCCATAAACAAATTACTTACGAATAAAAGTGTATTGGTTTATTGTGCCATTAAAATATAAAAATCAATACAATAAAAATGACTTAATATTTTTCCAGAACTGATGAAGCTTTAAAAAAATAAAACATTAAAATGGGCAACCCTCAACCCAATGAAATTACCCTGCTTTTCACATTCTCCAACATGAACACAGACCTCTCTTCTGAGCATGTCAGTGAAGCCCTCTCGAAGCACAAAATCACAGTGCTTACATCTGCTCCATTTTGTGCTTGTATTGACGTGTACTGTATATGTTTGTCTCCAATTCAAGGACAGCATCAAAAGACAAAATCTCATTAGTCAGGTCATCCAAATGCAGTTTAAAACTGCTAAGCAGAGAAAATGTGCAAAAACAAATTTCATTACCCTGGAAGGCGATAAGCGTCTAAAGCTTGCTCCAAAAAAGTTTTTCCATTATCTTTAGGGCTGTCAGCATATTTGATTTCAGGACATCATTTGCAACATGGGAATGGATGTTGTTTGCAAATGTACCTAAAATAATTAAGGCCAGCCCACAGGTCTGGCAAATCTACTTTTAACATAACGGGGAGCAATCTGTAATCAAAACTAACAATGAAAAAAAAATCTGCATATAAACAACCTGCGTTTTTCAAGTTTTCCCCAACCCAATTAAATGTGTGCAAATTTAGTCCATGTCTACACTTTGGAACAACAAAACAGCTCCCCATGTCAGTTAACAAATAAAATAATAACGATTCCACATTGTGCGCAGTTAAAGCTCCTTGGTGTCCATTGGCTGTGAACATTAAGCAAAATACAACATAAAGGAACTTTGGCAACAAGACATTCTGAATTCCTTCTCCATATTTTATATTAAACCAACAAGAATTACGAATTACTGCTAGGAATTACAAAAAGCTATGATACACATTCATCAGGCAGACATTTTTATTGTTGCATAGGTCTGCAATTTCAGTTATTTACAACTTGCAAAAATAATTCCTGAGAAATATTAACAGATCAAATACAAACAGAAAACAATGACACTATATTTTTACACCACATTTTCTATTGCACTTAAATGCAATACAAAAGAAATACATGTCCCTAAATCACATTGTATGAATGCACTCCTTCCGATGGCAAAGTAACAAACACAACATCATGAATTCTAGAAATCTAGGCCTGCAGGCTTAGGGTGAAATAAACCTCTGCTCTTAAAAAGTTCATTAAGCAAACATCAAAAATGAAGCAGCTCTGAAGTTATTGCAGACAGCTGAGACATTCTTTTCTCTCTTTTTTACTGTACATCTTTACTTTTTTACTTGTTTCTTGTTCAACATCTTCAATGTTGAAGTGTACTCATACCCAGAAAAAGTTGAAAACAAATGCCATAAAATAGTCATCTAGTATTTTAGAATTATTTTGTATGTTCACAAAGCCTTACAGTGTTCTTACAGTTCTTTTGCTTATGGTGCCTTTCACCAACAACTTCAATGCTAATGGCAAGAGTGGTAGAGTGGTACAAAAAAGAAGGCAGTGAAGAGAGTAATGTTGAAGATGTCGCAAACGCAGAGGCAATTTGAAATTTGCAGTCTGGAATAATTAATCTACAATATCTGCAAGACTGCCATTCAAGTCTGACTTAATGAAGCTGGGGTCTATGGCAAAAATCCACAACATACATTTGCCAAACAGAAACAGACTTCCAAGGCCAAGGGGACTTCCAGCTAAATGATGTGGTTGGATGAGCCGAGTTGAATTTTTGGACTGTGTCAGTGGGACTATCATTAGAACAAGTAGAAGCTCATGTTGAAATGCTAACCCTTCTGTAAAGAATAATAGAGCCATTCTGCAATAAATTTGGTCTTTGGTTCAGATGTCCTAGTTAGAATTTTTTTATGCTATTTCAATGAAAAGCTGGTGCCCTCTGTTATGAAGCTCATGTCTGGTTGCAAGTGCATTTTATTACGGGATTAGATTAAAAACAATGCATCAAACTCAAAGACCAAAAGTTTAAGGGAGCAAAAATATCACTGTTCCCCATTAGAGAAAGTCTCACCACAGTCTCCAGAACAACATTTCTGGTATTTACTGAATAAAGCAGATCATAAGTGCAGGATGTGCAACCTACCGCCTTGTAACAACCTATAATATTGATACAGGAAGCACCTCCTTAAGGTAATCAAAGTAAAAAGAAAGTTCACAAAAATCGGGTTGTTAGAGTATGAATACATTTGGACATTATCCTTTCAGAAATACATGGAAATGGTTCTCACAGATGTTCTAATTATACAAACAATAACAGAAGTTATATCTTTATATGAATTTCACAATAAATACATTCCAATAGATCTGTAGTAGACTTTTAAATGTTCAAATCAGAAAATAACATGCCTGGATTGTACAAGTATAACAACTTTCAATACAGTTCTTTGAGGGTATGAATAAATCTGGAGACTACTGCACCATGTAATGTTAAAACACAGAAATCAGGTATTTAATAGCTCTGCTAATGTTTTAAAAATTAATAACAGTTTTAAACTCTAAAGTGTATATTCACCTATATGGAAAGATGGTTCCCCAACACACAAAAATGGTTTTCAAGTGGCAATACTAACACACCTAAACTACAATCAAGAATCCTTAAGACAGGATAAATTTCTCAGGTACATTGCTGGGGAATTACTTTTTTTGTTTCAATGGCAGCATTTTTCCGTCTATAAATTATGGGCTTTGGAAAGTGCATAAGCCCACACATAAATGGAACTGCACATAAGTGGATTCAATATACAAAAACAGGGAAAAAGATAAGATGGTACATGCTGTATGAAAAAAGTGTTAACTAGCACCACTGACGTACAGTATTATCAGGAAAAGACATACTGTATTACGTACTTTGAAAACTGGGTGCATCATAGATCCTGGCTTTGTCAGTACTCTAAACATACATCACAGGCATTTCCTAACTTCCTATCTAAGCTTAGTGAGTGTAGAAAATGAGTTTAGCTCATTTTCATAGATTAACCCACTGATTGTCGTTCCTTCCATTGTGAATATTCATGAAGCAAAGCAATTTCATTTCAAAAGACAAAAACGTTCTCAAGTATAAGGCACATAAGGGAACAGCATTGACAGCTGAATGACAAAATATCACTACCAGAAGTATTTTAAAACTAATGCGCTGCAACATTTTGTTTATAAAGGTTCAGGAATTGTAACAGCTTTGGGTGAAACCGGCAGTGACAGTTTTCACAGCACTGAAAATGCAGGCTGCACCTGCAGCTATTGTACTGTTATCATAGCCTACATCTCCACCACCTCAAATGTTACTATTTCACCATGGATACATTACAATGGGGCAGGAGTGATTATCATTTATAATGAGGCTCCAGTCTTTTCCCCATCGAGTAATGACTAGACTAACCAAACAGCTAATTAGTGCAACTTCTCTGTAGGCATGACTCTGTTTTCATGTCTAAATCCTAAACCAGATTCTCATCTGTCATGCCTAAGGTATGCCTACCTTTTTTTCCATTAAGACCCAACTGAGGGCGAGTATTAAGCCAAGCAAGGAAACAAAGCATCAGTATGATTGTCAAAATGTAGTTCATAACGTATCTTCCAATATCGTTTAGAAGGCAAAACATTATCAGAGAAGGACAACATTAAAAAGTAAATAAGTTTATGACTACCACATACATTGATCTTGTAAACCTTTAGGTAGGAGTCAGCTGTATTTTCTTTGACTGAAGCAAGAACTGGAAAAACCCCAGTAACAAAATAGTTAAAATGGGAATGAAACTCTCCTAATGGCACTGCACATTACACTAGTATGAAGTACAGCAGAAAGCATGTTTGCAATTGCATTATTTACAATCAAATGTCTGAAGTTCAGTGTATGTCTTCCCATTCAATTTTTTTTTAAGAAACCTCAATTATCAGGAAGAAAATGAAAATGCAGTGTATTCAGACCTCATGATCACCCACTGTAAACGCTTTCCTATAGTTTAAATTTCAGTTGATATGACCCGCTGTCCATAATTTATATCTTTTAAAATAAATCCAAATGATAGCAGGCTGAAGGAAACAATACTTTATGAATGAGCCTTATGAATGATACTTGGATTTTCAAATTTCACCTGGATCTGAATGGCAGGCAACCATTGAAAATTTTACATTAACCTTTCCTGTGGTCCCACTGACAGCAAAATTATATAAATGGCACAACAGCAATTTCTAATTTTGAAATCAGAATAATTTCTGCACAACATACATTACCACATCTATGGGACATGTTCTGTTTTCAATTATCATTCAGATTTGTTTTTGGTCCACAATCAAAATATTTTCTATACCTTTCTGGAAAGCAGGTAGTTAGTTGGGCAAGGTAAAATCTTCTGTTTGTATAGCTTTCCATGAATTAAATTAACTGAAAAGGATAAAAATAAAGATCTAAAAACACATCTTATAAAATGTCAACTTGCAAATACAAAATTTTGCTTAAAACAAGTCCATTTTAAAATGGGAGGGTTACATTAGCTTTCTGCTACATTATTATTTTTGAAGGGTATGAGGGTACTCTGTCAGTGGCGATACAATCCACAACGTTTCACACATTATTTAATAATAATAATAATAATAATTGCTTACACTTATATAGCACTTTTCTGGACACTCCACTCAAAGCACTTTACAAGTAATGGGGACTCCCCTCCACCACCACCAATGTGCCACCAATTATTTGTCCTAATCACGACAAAAAATAAACATCAGGGACAATTCTCTCGTCCTTTTGTTTCTTTAAAAGCCAATACCTCCAGAATTCTGTGAGATTGCTTGGGCCCCAAGAGCACATTCAGAGGAAATAAGGAATCCCCATGGAAGTTTTTTGAGCCTTTTTCATTTTTTATGCAAGTACAAGGCTGATTCCAGTAAATACAAGTCCCTCCCACATCCACAGCAGAGTGTGGAGGTTAATATAGTACGTTCTGACATCTGCTACAGATCATGTCGTTTTAGGGCTTAATTTTTAATGCAACAGAGGAACTTGTCAGCAAGAAAGAAAATTCTCAGTATACAGCTCAATAAAGGAAAACAACCTTTAGGGCAGTGGGAGGTCATGTCAGCGATATCACTCCCTGGATTGTTACTGAAAACAGGAGAAAGAGTGGAATTGCCATAAAAAGTTATGAAAATCCTTCATTTGTGCTTCATTTGGATTCAAGATGTAGCTCCAGGTATACAATGTCTACACATGAAATTAAAAAAAAAATAGTGTTACAACAGACTTGTTAAAGATTTACAGCACTCTGTATACAGCCAAAGCAAGTTAATGAACTATGAGTTATTTATCTATGTTAGTAAATCCAGTATCAGATGTGCAATAGGGTAATGACTGGTGTGTTCTCACAGAAAAACAATCTTGTCCTTGGAGGACCAAATATGTTACAAGGCTTAGTTTTCTGACATTGTCAGCATGAACGCACCCAGTTACGAACTGGTACTAATTCTATTCAACAGCAAGCCTTAAGGATATCCACATTTAGAATAAAAGCTTTTGTTCGAATAAAAAGCACCATTTTGGCTGCTTGATCTCTTAAATCACCAACACCAGCAATTAATTTGAACTTTTGTATATAAAAAAGTTACAAGAAATTCTCAAAGTGTAAAAAAGGATAAACGCAACTACTCCACCTTTATATAGTCCTTTTTAAATTCACAAACCTATTGATGCCTAGAAATGCACCATTTATCAATGTAAAAGCAAATTAGCTGTGCACAGTCGTATGCAGTGCCACACCAACAGGGAAATGAAAGCATTTGATTTGAATATTCAAACAGACATGGGTGATCCCCCCCAAAAAAGTTCCAACTTAAAAAAACAGAAAAGCTCATAGTCAAATACTAGTGGCATGACTGTAATAATGAACGAGAACTCAAAAGGTCCTGGGCAAATGAAAACAAAAGGTAATTACACAAAAACCCCATGGCAAAATAAACCTGCCTTCCTCCTTTAACTCCACTGAAGATGTTTATCTTAAGCAAATTTCTCGTGTGACACACAACCACAGAAACCAAGATCCCGAAATCACAACTTACAATGACGTATAGTCTGGTGCGATATTAAGAGGTCCAGACCTTTTGATAAAAAATACAAAAATATTTTTGTCTAATGATGGCCCTGTCAAACAACTGATAACCTCAGCTGGTTAACGCTAGCTCTGGAGAGCCAGTCTGTCTGATGGCCTTCTAGGTTTCATAAAACAGTAACTGAAGAACTGGGATAATGTAACTAGCTCAGAATTGTCATTAAGGGCCTGGATTGACAACATGAAGATGCACTGAATCTCCAATATTAGATACTAAGGTACACAATCATCCAAACTAACTTAACCTGTTAAGTAGAATAGCACTGTTTTAATTACACAAGGATTCTCAAAGACAATTGCTGGAGGGCTTATGATGGGGGTGCCCGACTTTGGTCCTCAAGGGTCTCTGGTCAGCAGGTTTTAGCTTGTCTGATTAATAGATGAGCAAATAATGAGTTAAATTAAATAATTAAGGGCTCAGGTGGAATCACATTAGAAACTTTCTGGTACCCCAGGACTAGAATTGTGCACTCCTGGACTTCTGATTTTGTTTCACCAGTGGACTCAATTACCTCTAATCAAAGTCCATTAATCAATTACCATATCTGTAAAACTTCTAACCAGACTTTGTAGGCAACAGTGGCGTTAACAAAGAAAATATTTTAAGTAATCAACCACAAATTACCTTTAGACAAATTCTACACAGCAAATAAAATACACAGTATTTGTTTAATAGTCTTTATAAGTTGGAACGAAAACCATAAGACGCAAGGTCTCTCATGAACTGAATTTGAGGCACCTGGATTGCTCTATACAGTAGGCATGCATCTCTAGTTCTTGATCACTAGAATGCAGCAAAATTTGTAGGTTTTTTCAATTCAACAGTTTCTGAAAAAGGGAAATTGGTCTGATTAAGGTAATGATTGGCTCAACTAACTGGAAAGAAATAGCTGCTGCTCGCCAGGTCTGCAGCTGGGCACCACTGGATCACACCGACACCAGAAAATGCTGGACAGCAGAAAATGGATGGAAAAAGGCAGTTTAAGCATTTCTATGCTCCCCATTGGAACAGTGCTAGGATCAAATTATAGCATGTACCAGGGTAAAGCATGTAGCAAGTACAGCCTGCACAAAAAACAGTGAGGTAATAACTAATCATATTTTGTGCGTATTTTCATCTCATGAAACAGTCGTGACATCTTTCCCGTTAATGTCTCAAACAAATATTGCCCAAAGTCTTAAATGCCAAAAAGCACACTTGTAATCCACTCCACAGTTTAACAGGATGTCACAGAACAACTGTGCAGGGCACACTGTCATCAGAAGAAAACCCATGAGAAGAAATGCAATTCTTTGGTATTCTATAACCACAGCTCTTTCCAATAAGCATGACTGACATTCCTATGACTATTATGTATATATTCTTAATGTGCAGTTTTCCATTAAAGCCAGCTGCCTACTACTTGAAGAACACCCAAAGAGTTTTTCTCAATGTAAATAAAACTTAAACAAAACCTATGACTTTTTCATGGAAATAAAGAATGCTGGAATGTTGAGGATCATTTTTAGATGGGAGGGGGGAGGGGTCTTGAGGCAATTTTATTACCTGGTGCTGGGCTCTTGTCCACCTGTAACAGTTATGTAAATACTGTGCTAATGATTCCAAACCCTTTTAAAAAAGCACAGCGATACCCACACACAGGGTCTTAAATATCCCTCATATTTTTAATGGCACCTGTCTTTTAAAGAAAAAAATCTGTTCCTTCAGAGAATTTTGGCATAATTTTTGCATAGTGTGTGGTCCCTGAGATCACCCCACCCTCCGTTTTTCATGTGTGGCTTGTGTTCCACCAAGCTCTCTTTATCTAGAACCAAAGCGTGGGGAAACAGGAAGTTCCCGGAGGACTGCAGAGCTTGTTGCACTTTCTGCAGAGCCTGCTCTGGGTTGCAGCTCTCCTTCTGATGCAGCCCACAGTCTCCCGTGTGCAGCACCCGGGACGCTCGAGCCGCCATCACCTTCAGGGGCTTCGGTATGCAGGACCCTGACAGGTGCTGGAGGGTCCAGTCCCAGTTGTAGTCGTCATACGTGCAGTATTCGTGGGCGCAGCCCATCAGCTTGTAATAAACCTCCTTGGAGATGCCCATCCCCATGTTGTGCCTGGTGGACGACCAGCCCGACGTCTCCAACTTGTCCGTCAAGTCTCTAAACTCCTGTGGGGCCTCGTGGTTGCCGAGCACCAGCATGTCGCAGTCGGGGCAGTCGCTTTGCTTCAGCTCCGTCATCCGCTTGAAAAACCTGTAGAAGTCCGGCAAGAGGTAGTTGTCCTCCTCGAGGAAGAGGACGTAGCCGCTGAACCCCTGAAGGGCCCTCACTCGCTCCCACACGAAGTGCAGCTTCCACCACCAGTGGTGCTTGGTTTGTGTGAAGGAAGCCTCCCGGTAGTGGCCGTACGAGTCAGGGCAATCCGCGTTGAGGCACCCCTTCTTTTTGGCGTCCTCTTTTGAGATGTCTCTCGGGCAGTCTCTCGGGTCCTGTCCCGGAAACTCGTGGGGGTACAGCTGCATGCTGAAGGGAAAATGGATTTGCAAGACCTTGCAGAACGTTATTCCTTGTACAATGTCACTTATTTCCTCTGAGAAATAGTCGTGGCTGAAAATGAGCAAGACGTTGTGGATGGCGAAAGCTTTGCTCAAAGATTCCACGAGCAATCTGAGGTAGGCAGGTCTGTTGTGGACCTGAACGACTATAACCAGCTCGGGGTCCTTAGGGAACTTGTCAGCATTTCGGATAAACTGCCTCAAGTTGCTTTCATACACCGATTTTTTCATTTCAAACAGAGTCCCGTATTGGAATTTCCTACGGACTTGATTCGGCGTAGAAACTGGGATGACACCCCTTTCATTGGCATTTTCAATATCTTTTCTTAAAACTGTTCTTTCATTGTCTCGCTGTGAGCTGTTACTCTTACGAATAATGTAGCCGAGAGACAGTGCAATAAGGGCAGTAAAAGATAAAAACAGTACGTTTCTCTTGTTTATTTTAAATCTCATTTTAAAAACAAAATCTGTGACTTTACTCTGGACGTATATGTGCTCAAACCGAACACCCACGGGATATGATCACCATCTCAATCTCGTCCCATTAAACATAGTTTGAATTTTAAGGTCTTCAGAAAAATTCACCTTTTCTTCGTTCTAAAAACTGCAAACCAACAGAAGCAGAACCAATGTTCAAAGAAAATTCAAACGACTTTCCTCTCTGCCGAGAAGCACAAGTTCGACTCAGGAAGTAGGTGTGACTTTTGGTTTGCAACAATTACATTTCATCTGGTTTACCGGACCACCTACAAGACGAAAACACAGAACAAAATAAGCAAAAAAAAAAAAGTATGACGTTTTCCCTTTCGTGCGGTTATACATAGATGGGTTTAACAAGTGATGCTAAACGCAAGACCGACTGAACATACCTGACAACACCATCATGTGTCACAACTTCCTGAAGGAAGACACGAACTGTGAAAAAGTTTCTACCTCAAGTTTCTCGTGTAGTGCAAGGCGTTGACTTAATTGACTGCTGACGTGGACATTTTAGCCAACCGGAGGACACGGAGCGCCGGGTTTAACGAATCAGGGACCTGCAGGTCTCAGTAATGTGAGTGAGGAGTGAACCTGGGCTCAGCCAATAGGAGAACGGGAAACACACATTAACCACATATTACACCCCTATCACTTGCTTGTATAAGGTGAATAAGGCGATAAATAGCTAATGTTTAAGTTGGTCTTAGAATTAAATATTTCTGTAAATGCTGCTTGCGTGACAGTGAAGCCTTTTCATCGTCCTGTTGTAACCCGATTGCATTTAACCTACTGTCTAAAAAGACCTGAAAAAATAATGCATTATTTTGCATTATTTGCACGATATGAGGTTGTTTTAGCAGGTATAGATAACAAGATTGTATCGAGTCCTTAAGTCTGGTTTCTTCGCACTTTCTGTTCTGTATTATTGATCGCTATTCCCAAACTACTTGTATGAGAAGGTATATCTGATTTTCCTTCTAACATTCTTTTGTTTAACTAGTGTGCATGCCCTGCAACACGTTTAAGTAATTTTCAGTTAAATTAATATGGTTTGCGAATGATTAATTTTATGCTTTAATGTTTTTTTATTCCTGCTACACGACGGTTGAAGTAATAACATTTATTAGCTTTTTCGTGTTTTATATGAATTCTAGATAAAATGTAAATTATAATTTAAAATAAATTCCGAGATGCACTATATCTAAACGGTTATTTGAAAGTACTATGCTACTACGCCATATATAATTACTACAGAGCATGCTGCAGATGAAGGGGAAAAATCGCATTCCTTTCTGTTATTATCGATCAAAATTAGCAGACAAAACGTACCAAAAGTGTTCAATAAATGTAAGCACAATATAAAAACTCAAACATTATGTGAAAATGTTGAACTTTTACCTTTCTCAAAACATGATTCTTGGAAATCAGTCTTTTAACATTTTGGATGAACCAGGAAAGAGTAGTTCGTAAGAAGGAATCATAATTTACTTACCTTCCCAAATTCTCTCTGCAGGCTACAAAAATAGGCATTTTTAAAGCTAGACGTGTAGTCCCTTGGGTTGTGGTGTAAAGTCCAGCATACAGGGCTCAAAGGTCAACTAAAATGTGCCATGACAAAACCAGACAGACCACTTGATAAGCAAACAGATAAACCTGTTCTGCGCCTTTTTAGCAAGACTGTTTCATCTACTGTAACTCCTGCCATTTTGAGATTGCCTAATACAATTATACTATATGAACCATTGTTACTTCAATAGGAGACAACTAAGAGGGGCAAGAGGGACACCATTCTTCATTAAAAATAGTGCCTTGCAGTGGAATAGGCTGTCCACTAGCTGAAGCATAATACGATATAAGACATATCAATACTTTTCTTATAAAATGAAAGTCCCTAAAAGAACCTTGTGAGTTAAACTTAACTGGAATGTCAATTTACAAAATGACATTTAAAAACATGTGAACTTGCTTAAAAGAAACCCAATACCATTTGTGCTGCTCATTCTGCATTTACAGTGTATTTAATGTTTTCAAACAACTTTTTACTGGAGCTTTTTCTTCTTGTGTGTTTTGAGTGAGCCCTTTCAGGTCAAGATGTTTACAGGAATAACGTGCAAATTTATTTTGCATTGTAAGACGGTGCCATAGTTTTGATAAATTGAACGTGTCCCCATATAAGAGTGATTGACATCAGAAAATTCACAATTAAGTGCGGTGGCTGGGTGGCTAAGAATCTGCGCCTGTGGCTAACACAAGAAATTGTATATGGCCAAGAAAGTGATCTCTCTCTACTTCAACCCACTTTAATTATTTGTAACCATGAAGATTAGTGTCACGCCCGACATCCCTCCCTAGAGGGCGCTCCACTGCTCTCATTATTGTTCGTGTCATTTAGCTCTCCAGGTGTACCCTTTTAGTGTTATTATTTAAAGACCAGCTCTTCCAGTCCTTGGGGCTCATCATTAGGGAAAGATGTCGCGAGGCCCGCCTAGCACCAGGAAACCCTACGTCCGTCTCCTGAGGGCATAGGCCTCATCCCCGACACCTCCCGTTTCCTGAGCCCGGGGTCTGGAGGATCTCGCCCCGTCACCCTTGGACCTCCATGTTTCGTTTGTCTGTGTGCTCCCCCCTTCCAGGGATTTTAACTTTGTCGCGTTCCAGGATGGATTTCCAGTTTATGGACTTTCGGACCGTGCTTTGACCTGCCCTTGGACCCGTTTGGATTTGGATGCCGTTTTGTCTTCCCCATACACTGTCTCACGGACGGTCACTATTATTTTGTGCACTATTAAACCCCTGTGTGTTCACTTTTTACCACGCCTCCTGTTTTCTCCAGCTCTTACCGCATCGCATAGGGTCTTCTACAAGATCTGACACGGATTCCAGTCCGTGTCCGTTACAATTAGAGTCCTCTGACCTGATCATTAAGCCTTTTGGTTGAGTCATCTGTAGAACCTCCCCATTCATATGCAGATTTCAGCTTTTCTCACCTCTTCCCAAGATCTCCCTTTGTTGGGATGCTCTTTCTCACCTGCTCTGTGCCTATTCTTGTCTGTTTTCTGTTCACATGTGCTTTTATATCCTGGGTATTTTCATCTCTCATTCACCCCTGTGGATGACAAACATTTTCTTTTTCTTCTTTTCAGTGTGGAACTTCTCCTTGTTTATTCTTTTTCATTTGTGGCTGAAAACATTATCGGTGCCCCAAATTATGGCCAGATCCATTCCTAGAATTCTGTTCGCTCGCAAATCTCTAAACGTGTTAAAAGACACTTAATCTCATTTTGTCAGCTTTTGATGCTCATTTTGATTCCCGTAGTCAAATTTCTGATAATTCAGTGTTGTAATGTCATGTTTTTGAAAACAGTATCTCAAGCAGTGTCTGTTTTGTCTCACGAGATTGAAATGGGTTCCTATTACTCCTTGAGGCCAACTGTAAAAGCCAAGCATGCCTTCCTCCATAACAAGAGGGACAACTAAAGGTGGTTCTTTCCTCCATGCAGATGCTAACGTCTTAATGCTTGTTATTTAATCACATACAAGGAATTAGTATGTCAGTTGCACATAGAACATCATTTGTAAAAATCCCTAGACATCTAAACTTTTGTACTGAAGTTGTTTCACATGTAGATCTCAGATTTTGCTATTATGTTATTCCTATCTGTTTTAATTATTGCTGGGCATGAACAGATAAAAGGAAAGGACAGCTAGCTAATCTCTTGAGAGCAAGTGAACCCCCAAATAAGTAGAAGCAGGCCTCATTCTGAATAAAGAGTACGATGATGATCATGTCACTCTCTTGCTTTCTCAAGAATAGCATTTCCTCAGCCCAGTTCTCAAAGGAAAATACCAAAGGTTATACCAAAGGAAATGAAATGGATGTACATCTCGCCAAGTAACACTTATACACAAGAGAGTAACAGAATTTTATAAATGGTTGCTTTTAGAAAAAGGTTTGGTTATCTTAAGAGAGCAACCATCCTCTGTGGTGAGAAAAGCTACCGTTGTCCTGAATTATGGCCAGGTCAACTTCTAGAATTTTGTTCACTCGCTAATCTCAAAAAGATGTGTTTTGTAAAAAAGTGTTATCGGCTTTTGAAGCTCATTTTGATTCATATAGTCAAAATTCTGAAGGGGATTAAGCAAGTCTAATCCATGGAATTCTTCAAGATCAGAAACAATAAAAGGACCTGAAAACATAATGTGGAAATTACGACCAGGAGCATTCGGGGCACAAAACAAAAATATTATTACAGAGGGGATAGTGGGAAACGCTAGCTGAACTGGTCAAGCTGACTTTGCAAGATTGGTTAAGTAACAGTCTGATGCAATTCTTGGATTATTAATTGCTAACAACCAAACGAACCAGACAAACCAAATTGCCCATTTTAGGATGTAATGTCAAAAAGGCTTTATGCATTGCTGCCATCTGTTGGTTCAAAAGCAAACTTGAACATGACTGCCTCTGTATTCGGTGTGCCAGGCAAGATTAGAAGAACCAATAAAATCAAGATACATCGTATTTAAGGCAAGAGAAATTAGTTTAAAGGGCCATCCTCATTAACTCGATACTTTGCAGTTTGGGCATTTTCATTTTGTGTTGTTGAAGATGTTTTATTTAGAAAACTTTTAAATGTACCGATCACAGCAGTATTGTTGAACTTAAATGTCACTACCTACTGTACTGCATAATCAATTCAATAAGTGCAAGTGCAAGTCAAGTTAGTTGTCTTTGAAATACTAAACAAATGTTAGATTGAAATAACCTATTCAATAAAATTACTATAGAACAGAATCAAAGCAAGCCAAGATCATAAACAGATACTTTTGTTTTTATTTTTGCTCACAGGCAGAACAGGTACAAAACCAAAATTGTTTCATTTCAAACACGCCAGCACAGAGCTACCTAACTACTGGAGACTGGAGAGAAGTGCATTAATATCTATCAAACTGTCCACCCTGTTAAACACATGACAAAATTAAAAGTCCCTGAAAATATGTTTTATTTAGTTTATTACAAACAATGAATGTAATGAGTCAATCAGTCCTTTTTGCTGTGCTGTGTAAATTCACATGATTAGTAAAAAAGGTTTTTTTCTGTCTTGTGTTAGAAATCAGAAGGAGGCACTGAAAGAAACAAAAAAAAAACACTTTTACATGTTAAGAAGGCATGATTTCAAGGATGCATACATGGTATTAAATGCCAAGTAGACACCAGGGTGGTAAACTACGGCTTCTTATTTACTTCTTTTCTTCAAAACATACTGAACAATATCAGTGTTGATAAATCAAACCTGTAAATTAACAGCTATTGATGGTTAGAAATCAGCACCCCTTGTGTAAAAGAAAAAAAAATCTCATTTAAAATACACAGAATTTAAAAATGAAACTTCTGGCCAAAGTTAATTGCTACTTTTGTGCTTTTTAGAAGTCTCTTTGACTTTAACAGGTGTAAAATGTTGTATTTCCAACTTAAATGTTGTTCAATTTGAAATAAACAAATTAAATCGATTCAAGGTGTACACACTGAGAAACTAAAACTGTGAATTCTTTGGTTAGGGCATAAGTAATCCTACATGTTCATTAAAGTGATTCAACCTCAAATATTATTGTTTTGTTTTATTTTTCCCAGGCTTTAACGGGTCTTTAAATGTAGGAAACATAAATACAGTCATAATTTATGTAGAATTTCATTTAGTTTTAAGTTAGTCTGAAACTGTAAACAAACTGCAAAAAGTTATTTAACAAACAGGGCCAGTGACGAGTAAGACTAAGAAAAAAACAACTCTAATACATATTCATTTATTAAGACTAAGAGGTTATTTTAGTTTTAAACTGAAGTTCAACTAAATTAGTTTTTCTGTGATAACTTTCTTGTTTTAAAAAACATATTTTACTATGTTTATTAATGTATGTGTTTTATGATTCATTATCTGTAACAAGAACGAATTTATATAAAATGTGCTTGTTGCTACAGTATATTATTTTTAAAACACAGGGGGGCAGTACAGTATACTTTGTTCAGCATATGTGAGGACATTTACAGCATACAGGACACTCCATATCAGTGGTTCTTCACCTTACTGCAGTCTGCACCTCTTATCCTGCCGACTACAGCATATGCTTTGTAGGGCAGTGCAGTGGCTCTGTGGCTAAGGATCTGCACCTGTGGCTGGAAGGTTATCAGTTAGTATCCCACGGCTGGCAGAGGAATCCACTGGGCCCCTGAGCAAGGCCCTTAACTCCAACTGCTCCAGGGGTGCTGTATAAATGGCTGACCCTACGCTCTGACCCCAAGCTTCTCTCCCTGTCTGTGTGTCTCATGTAGAGCAAGCTGGGGTATGTGAAAAGACAAATTCCTAATACCAGAAATTGTATATGGCCAATAAAGTGATCTTATCTTAGTTCTTAAAGATAAGATGTTCTCACACCCCAAACCAAAAATAATTGAAGTTACTGTGTTTTTGATGATTTACCTAAAAATCTGGAATCTCAGACCCACAGGGGGTATGTACACCCCAGGTTAAGAGCCACTGCTCTATGTGTAGACATGTTTCCTACAGCATACATCCAGCTATTTTTAATCACTTATCCCAACATTCCTGGGTTGAATCACATCACAGTCTCAACCTAACCTTACAGACAAAAGCCTCAAGACAGGATACACCCTGGACAGGATGCCAGTCCATAGCAGAGTTTATGCTGACAATTAATAGGTGCAAATCAACCTAAATAGCAAGACCGACTTTGGAAGGAAATTGAAACACTCAGAAAAAACCTACACATAAGGTGCCACAGTAAGAATTGAACCCAGGAGCCAGGAGTTATATGGGAGCAGTGCAATGACATGTATTTTAAGTTAAATGTCTTTCAAGAAATAAAATCTTAAAAAAAAATAATTCTGTACATGATCAATCTCAAATGAAGGGCAAAATTAGTTTTTTTTTTCTGTAGAAAGCTTTCAAAGACTCTCACAGATATCATGCAAAAAATCATCACGTCTAAGAAGATAATGTTATACAAGCACGTTATGAACTTGTTTCAGACAGCTATGGCTGACTGAACTTCTTCAAAAAGTTGTATTTGACTTCAGGTCAAATTCCCTTGCATGGGGGATCCATCATAACCGATCATATTTTATGGGTGCTTGGGTCCTTGAAACTTTGAGATGAGAACCACTGACAGGGAGGGCAGGGGGTGATGTTTAAATTTGTTTTGTATTTTGTGTTTGAGAAAATAAAAGTAAATACTAGAAGGAGAGAATGTAAATGACAACTCTGATAGGCTGTGGCCTAGTAGAGCAGCATATTCAAATGTACGCAGGTGTACACTTCAAATATTTCACATTGCTTTTTGTTCGTTTTTACCTTCCAAAATCATTGGAATCTGTCTAACTGTTGCCAGCTCTTGAAGTTTCATGAATACATGGTGAGAAACAGCCACTGAAAGAGAAAACAATTAGTTCAAACTTTATACTTAAACTCCTGTACAGCAGACAATGTACTGTACACTTGCAACATTTTGTTAACTTAAAGGTACTTGTATCACTGCCTTTATACCTTCTTTAATAATGAAGAAAAATGTTCATTTTTAGTCACAAATGCAAGATGCTTCTGTCTAGCAGGAAATGCATATCACGGTCACAACGTCTTTTTAGAGCAAGAAATTGCAATGGATTGGGAATTTGAATTTGAAGATCATTTAGCTCTCACAGTGTCACAATGTTAAAAAGCAGAACCATCTAAATGAACGTATAATTCTGTGTCACACCAACAAAGTCAAAGGTAGTAATTACTTACTCCTGTGTTTCACCCTTACTAAGTTTAGGTTTCATTAAGCAGGGCAATTTTGAGTCTTGATGAAGCACAATTATATCAAAAAAAGATTACAGATAAGAGGAGGCCATTTAGTCCATTTATCTCTTTTGAGCTCTTGTAGTTATTTGATCAAAAGATCATATCCAGATATTTCTTGAAAGAAGTCAGGGTATCAACATCAATAAAATGGCTTAAATTCATACTCCACAGCCTTTTGTTTACAAAGGTGTCTCTTGTTCTTAGCTTGAAATGCATGTCTACATTGTTTCAAATTTTGTTTTGTTTTCAATTGGTTCACAATTCACTGTTGATCCTTACATCATTTGGGATGACTTGTCCATTCGTTTGATTTTGAATGCTTAGGAACATATGAATATCTGGAAATGAGAGGGGGCCTTTTGGCTTGTCTAGCCTGTTTGTGGTTGAGCCGAGCATCTAATCCAGCCTCTTCTGTGAAGGAAACAGGGTATAGGCTTCAACAATATGGGTGGGTACCCATAAAAAAGTTCCTCCTATTCATGGTTTTAAATGTACTTCCATTTGCTTACCACTTGTGCTCTCTGGTACATGTTCACTGTTCATTCTGAAGAAATCCCCTGGGTTGATTTTGTAAATGCCTTTTTACATTTGAATATTTGTATAAGGTTCCCTTGTAGTCTTGTTCTGTTCAAGTCTTAAAAGGTTCGGTTTCTTCAGTCTGTCAGTGTAGAACTTTCCCTTAAGCCCTGGAATGTATCCAGGGGCTTTTCTCTGAACAGATTCCAGAGCAGCAATATCTCTTTTAAGAGGTGGTGACCAAAACTAGACACAAAAATTCTAGATGAGGCCTTTACTAATTTGCTATACAGTTTTAACTTTTTTTATTCAGATTTTATGCTTATAACTATATACCCACTTCTACTGTAGTTAGGTGTCTGCTAATCCTCCTAATTTGGCATAATCTGCAAATTTGACCAGTTTACTAAGTATTACTGTATGTAATCTGGATTATTGATGTAAATTAAGAAGAGCAGTGGTTCTTTTACAGATCCCTGAGATCACTAGTTACTGTACATCACCCCAGTTTGAGTGTTCACCCCTTATCGGTACTCTGTTTTCAATTTAATAAACAATTTTCAATAACACTCACATTTCTTTGAATGTCTGCTACCAATTATTTATTAATTAATCTTTTATGAGGAACTTTTTCATAATGCTTTAGAAAATCTAAACACACTATATTATATGTCTTATGTTAAACTTTTACTGTTGTTGCTTGTTCAAAGAAGTCTAATAAGATCAGGTAAGACCTACTTCAAAATCCATGCTGCTTCCTAGAATATTATTGCCATATTGTTGATTCTCTAGCCTAGATGTTATAATACACATATAAGACACATACAGTACATACAACCTGTTAACGTATTTATCCATTTTTGAATAGCTGAATAATAGCCATTTTCATATGGCCGTATGAGCATATGAAAAACGTTTTCCATTACCTCAGATGGCCGCAGATACATGCCTTTTCCATCAGATAGATTCTGAAATATTTCTGTAAAAAATAGAAAATACCATATTTTTCCACTCCTTACATCATTCCTTTCATATTCACTGGACTTACGACACTAATATTTGTGTGCATTATCTGAATGGCAAATGGTTGTTAGACCACACTTAAGTGATCAAGCTGAACATTCAAATAATACTGATATGACATCTTCGAGATCATACATACAGTATACCCTTTAAGGCAGTAAATGTTTTTATTTAAAGGTGAAATGGCAATGGAAAATGTTACATGTTATTTCTTGCATGTCAGTTTACATGTTTCATGTTGCTTTGACAGAACACAGCATTTAATTGACAGTTCTGAAAGCATCACAATCACAGGAGTGTGTATTTCCCCAAAACTACGGCCAACAAAGTCAGAGAAATTAGGACAACTACCTGTAGAGTCAGTTTGACTCAGGGGTTAATGTCAAATACCTGTTTGCACTTCTTGTTAAGCTGCACAAGAAGCGAATCGGCATGCCATGTATACAAAAGTCAGAACACGTGCTCCTTTAGGTTATTTATTCTCCAAAAAAGAGGAGTGTGACGATATTCTACTGGGACAATGTTATTGCATATACAGTACAATGCAATATACAGTATTAATATAGTAGGCAACATTTTTTACAAATTAACTATTGTGATTTTCTCATATAAATTAGATACTTTTCTCGTATAAACGCAATAATAACGAGTTCATTTTTTTTCTCTGTGGCGCTAATAAGCTTCTGTACTCCTGTGCTTGTGTGACTGGAAAACGCAATAATGTGAAGATGTAATGAGTGAGCATGAGTCAAACGTTCACTGAGATTAATTCAGACGTACTGGCCATGCACTCCAGGCGCAGCATGAGACACATGTAACTCTCGAGAGTGAGGCGACCGGAAGAGTCCCCGTAACGCAGCGCCATGAGGTTCAGCAGCTCATCATTGACTTTGATCCCTGAGGAAAGAACATGGCATTTTTAACACAAGTATGATTTAGCTCAGCTGCCGAACTGCAGCGGCCAACAAGCATGATAGAGAGTTCAATGTTGTAAATTAAAATTTATGGGAAATAACAGAAAAAGTAACTCAGTTACCTATGCTCTCTATGGCATTTTGTAGCTCAGGCAAAGACAGATGTCCTGTGTGGGACACATCTTTTTGGTAGAACATTTCCTGAGAAAATAATGTTAGTAGGCCATTTTGGAAAGTAATTAAAAAGTACTTACATAATTACTCAATATTGCTAATTTCCTTGCATATAATGCTGATTATGTGTGGTGTCAATGTAATTAAAGTTTAATTATGTAAAAATATATGCAAATACACAAATGCACATTTTAAAGCACACATAATTACATATGCCGCAAATATACACATGTACATTTAAACTACAGTATATATAATAATATTATTAATTATGTGCAAGTATAAGGTGTAGTTATTAAGTGTTGTATGTAATCTGAATACATTAATTAGTGAATGCTTAACAAGAAGGGTTACCAAAAATACACGGTGAAGTAAGCAGTGACTTATGGATTATATACACGAATAACATTTTGCCTAAACTGAGACCTGCAATGAATGAGAGCTGAATGTCTGTGGTGGATGAAGTGCTCTGTGATTCTGTGGGAGGATAAGTGTAATGTAAAAGCAGTTCATTAAAAAAATGGCAGAAGTACTGCAGCAAAATTCTTCCTACCTGGTAGGCAAGGACCTTTTTCCACAAACGTACAAATTCTACAGCATTTAACTTTCCAGTAGTTGAAAGCTGTAAAATGGGTTAAAGAACAGCTAGTCGTATTAAAAGAGTACACTAATGCAATGCTTTGTGTGTCTAAATACCCTGTATTTCACACTCATTACATTCTGTAAAACAAAATACTTAATCATATTATTTAAATAACTGAAATAAAAATAATTTAGAACAGCCAATTCAACAAAACAGAGAGCACCGCTCTGGACTATAATACACTGTATACACCATAGTGATGGCATGCTGTAAAGCTCTGTTTAATAAAGACTTGAACTAATGTAAACTCAATTGAACAAATTGTCTAACCTATATCAAAAATAATATTATAATTGCATTGCATTCTATTTCATTTGAGAAAATATGTGGCATTACTGTTTTAATAAATATTAATCTAGCATTCATTTCTTTAAAGGACCACAACAAAACAGTTGCAGTATTCGAGGCATGATGGTAATGTTTACGCAATGTACACAATATTCTCAAAGTAGTTCTTGTTGTAGTATGCTGAGAAACACACTAAAAAAACACTGTTGTAGTGTTGTTTTATCTCTGTGGTATTATTTAGATTCTGTGTAGAACCTTGAAGGATCTGTGATGCACTGTTTATCACAATTGTGACAAGCGTATAACCAGTTTCACAAAACAGATATTTTTGACATAGTTTTGTTGTGATAGTTGGCAGGAGAATATACTGTACATGCGCAGATGCAGAAGAAAGTAGGAAGCTAAAAAATGCAGGAAGAGGTTATACATATAATGTCTGATTTAGAAAACATTTACAGCAATAAGCTGAATCTTTAGAAACCGTTTACAGTAATAAACTGAATCTCACAACAAAGTTTGGCTCCTAAACTTCACAACTATAAAAGGATACATCCATTATTGCTATGATGCTTTTGCAAGCATCCAAGCTGAACCCTCCACTCTGAAATGTTTTTCCTAAAAAACAACAGAAAGTTTTTTTCACAGAAGGGCTTCCATGGGAACCCATGGGAAGTAGCACATTTCTAAAAGTCAACAGCTGCAGACCTTAAACAAATACTTGGTTAAATTATATAATTGCAATCTCAACTTCAATAACACCCAGAAGACCTTCCAACCTCATAATCCAATGGATATAATTAACAAAACGCATTCAGATATAATAAGGCAGAGTGATCGTCTGTTTATTGTCTGTGCCATGGGTTTAAAAACATCCAGTTAGTCATCCATGCACACCTCTGGTATAATTAGGGTGTATTTTGAATTTGTATAACATAAGACTATGGGAAACTGGGATAACCTGTCCAGTCATGACACTATTTTCACTAAATGTCTGGATGAGAATCTTGGATGAATTACTTACTAAAAACGAAATGTGCTAGATGAGCTTCATGGCTTCCTCTTGTTTGTAAACTTTCTTATGCTCTTATGACTATTTTTAAACATTGTGAATCATTAATATATTGTAGCTCTTTCAATTGAAAATGAAATATTCACACGAATGCATGAATGCAGGTCCCTTAAAAAAACAGCACTCTTGTAGGGCTCTCAGCAGAGATTTTCAATCAGATCTGCATGCCATCACATAAAACAAAACATGAGAACGGTGCTATAAATGGTTGTGACATATAAGTAGCAAACGTTACTAAAGTATATTGTCTTACATTTAGGCAAATAGTTAACATCACCACCAATAACATATTAAAAAAAAAACTGTATAAACACAAAGTCCACTGTATTCATTACTATGTACTGTACATTGTCAAGGAGTGACAAAACTGTCAACTAACTATAAAAGAAAAGTGGGTGTTCCAGGAGAAATAAATTCTCTCCATGGACACAGAAGAATGCACAGAGTGGTTCCTTGTTTGCCTTGACTCTAGATTTTGAATATTTTTAATGGTCATTGGGAATCATATGCAATGACAAGAAAAGTGTTATATAAAAACAGTCATACAAACAGCAACATGACTCCAACACAGGCCAAACATAATTAGATTAATTATCAGTTGAATCAGCTGATTAAGGCAGTCTAAATTTGTTAAAGCAAGTAAATGCATTGAATATGCGTGAAAAATAAAAATACAGCAAATATCAAAGCATAAAAAGCATGGAAATTGTAGACCATGATAGGAAAAGGAAACATATACTGTATAAATATCTGACAGAAGATCTTGGTATCAAGGAGACCTAAGAATTAATCAAAAACAGAATTTGAATGCTCTCATGCAGCATCCCTAATGAATAAAATAATTGTGTTGTTTGCCAAAACGTAATCTTGAGGAATAATGTATCTGAACCCAGTCACACCCAGAACATATCTTAGCTTACCCTTGAGAATGTTCTCATTGAGAAGTGCCTGCAAATGTTCAGCATCAACTTCTTCATACTGTGTCAAAGAACAACAAACAGGGGCACATATTATCAGACAGACAAAGCAACAGATTAAACATAAAGAGGACATAATAACATAATACTGTATAATGTTGTTTCTTCAGATCATTTACTCTTCCTTAGCTTAAAATGTGACTTTATTATAGTGTAATACATTTCGCATGGTGTTTTGTTGCTTAAGGGCTTTGAAGCAAGTAACCAGGTTGTAAAGAAATATTTTGTTATAGTGTACAACTGCTATAAAAAAGAGAAGCATTTTTTTCTTGCACAGTTGCATAATTTTCTCAGTGTTCCATATCTTTAGTCATATTTCACATTTCTTTATCTGTTTGATGCTAAGTTCATTTTTAGGTACCTGTATGTTCTCCATTCTTCCTGTCATAAAACTGAGTATACTGTAGATCATTAGAGAATTGCCTTGCAGCAGTAGGAACACATTATTTATTAACTTGATGTGGAAAATGATGGAACTTAACAGTATGCCTTACGTTTACTGTATTACAGTTTCTGGAATGTATATGACGCTATTTTACTTAGCTAGACTATTCAAACAAGTACATTGTAACACATTTGGTGTCAATGTTGTGATATTGATTGAAAGGATGAGAAAACAGGCTTCACATAAAACAATCTAAAACAAAATAACATGGAGTTATGGTACTTGATATACATTTAAATGGCACCAAGGGGAACTGATGAACAATAACATTACAGAGGACAATGACAAAATCATTGTCCACCAGAGAATGTTTACAAGCCATCACAGGCCCAGATCATGTTGATATTGTCTGATGGGTACTGTGGTAGTGTATGGAAATGTGTTCCACACAGTCCTATTTATGGTACCATGGTACCAGGAGTACCATATTTCACTCCTGGCATACATCAGGAGTGCTTCATCGTGTACAGTTTTAAGATGTGCAAATAGGTTATCTAACTACAGTGCCTATAAAAATATTACAGCCCCTTTGGACTTTTTCACATTTTATTGTGTTACAGATGGAACCATGATGTATTTAACTGAGAAAGTTTGCCACTCATCAACACAAATTACTCAATGATGTCAAAGTGAAATCAAATCCAGACATTTTACTAAATTAACTAACAAAAAAAAACTGAAAAATAATTGAATGCATAAGTATTCACCCCCTTTCTTTGACACACCTAAATTACCTCTGAAGTAACCAACTCTCTTCTCCAAGTCACATAATTACTTGACTGGAGTCCACCTGTGTGCAGTTGAGGTGTTTCACATGATTTCAGAATAAATACACCTGTGTCTGGGAGCTTAGTTAGAACATTTCCAAGGAATCACTACACTTTGAAGACCAAGGAACATTCCAAGCAGATCCAAGACAAGGTTCTTGAAAAGTACTGTACCAGTCAGGGAAAGAATATAAGAAAATTTCCAAGGCATTGAATATACCTCAAAGCACAGTGAAGTCTATCATTAAAAAGATGAGAAAATATGGAAGAACTGTGAATCTGCCCAGAACTGGCTGTCCTCTAAAAATGAGTGTCATACTTCATACTTCCATTGTTACAGCAGGATCTTTTTACAGACAGCATGGTGGCACAGTTAGCACTGGACCGTAGGCTTGCATCACAGGGGCCCTGGATTCAAGTCCTCTGATGCTTTCTGTGTAGAGTATATGAGTATATATGTCTCTATATGTGTAGAGAGTGTATATTCTTCCCTCGTTTGTGTGCATTTCCTCCAACAGTTCTAAGGCATACTGCTAGGTATGGGGAAAAGGGTATGCTTAGTATAGGCTTTTGGGAAAATTGGCCCTGACTGTGTATGTGTGCTTGTGTCTGTGATTCTGTCCTACAGTAGTCTGGCTTGCTGTCCAGGGTGTATCCTGCCTTGGTGTGTTGCCAGCACCCCTGCAACCCCGTAATGGATATGGTTAGAAAATGTATGGATTTTCTTACCTGATCAGAATATTGCAGAAAAACCTTCTTGTGGGGATTGTCTTCATAGTTATAAATGGGCTGCTATAGATAAAATGAATAAAAAAATTAAACAAAATAAATTAATATCAGTAATGACCAACAACTATAATCTCCGAAAATCTAATCACATTTTATCCCATGGAATTAAAAAAGTTGTTCTATGAATATTTTTTTAAGACAGGTCCTTACTGAAAATGAAATTTTAAGTGACAGGATTTCTTAGTTATATATATATATTAGGAAATATATAGTTATATTTTAAAAATAAAAAAGAAACAAATAGTTTTGCAGTTCATGACAGAAAAGTAGCAAAGCAGTTAACAAGGACACAGCCTTGACATTGTAACCTTGAATCTGTCGAGACTTCAATGCTTAAATCGCATATTCTATACTTTACACTTAACTGGATACTCTGCTGAATCAAAGGAACAGAATTCTTAAATGCTAATATTTGTGGATTATATCACCCTTTATGTTATAGTGAACATGTCCAATTTCCAAAAGATGTACTAATGAACATGATGGGTTTTAAACTACCTTCAGCAGCTACTTGTGGCTTCCAAAAGCTTTATGCATTGAGATTAGTACTATAGAACAATTTAGAACTGTATAGCACTAAAATAAAAAGAAGCCAGAAGATTCAAAACATTGTTGTTTGTAAGATTTCTACCTCCACCATGATCAATGAACCAACTCACTTTAAGAATGCTGTAAGTAGTTCCTGAGAGGTTCTCTATCAGTGCCCCTCCTAATACTGTTTAATATATGACTGTACGGTATAAAGTCAATTTCCAACTGGACTCTGCTATGTCACCTAGCTCTGCTCAGGTGTGGCAGTCTCTGACAGATATTCTGAAGCAAGGATATTGCACACAAGGTTAAGATAAGTGATAAATGAATACCTTTAAAACATGCTGGACAGATCTCAAGGCATCCCAGAATTCATAAAATACTCTGGTATTCTTTTCTTGCTTCGTTATACAATATAATACTTTACAGGCAAACCTGTCTTTTACACAGTAGATCCTGTAAGAGCCATTCTGGTTCAGAAAGCTGTGTGGAACGAGCTGCTGCCCTCAGTCACCTGACCAGCTGTTGGCAGACTGTTTTAAGACCAGGAAGCAAAGGCTTCCAAGTGCCAGTTAGATCTGCTGTCTGGAGGACCAGAGGGAATGGAGAAGGAAGCAACTGACCAAGGGACAAAGCAGTCCATAAGTTTGAAATTTTAAAAGTGTTTTTAGAAGAATCTTGCAAAGTGACTGAAGGTTTGGAGAAACTGAGTGACAAAAGAATGTTAGGCAACAGGTATCAGTAACCATATTTAAATTCAAGTTTGCATATAGCAGTCAGTGTTTTTGGTGTCTGTATACTCCCTCTGATCAATGTCTTCAAGCACAAATAGTGGCAAAGGTGCTAATCAACAAGGATAGAGGAGCACACTGTTTGCTTAGAGACCACACAACTACCACACTGTAAGGAATTTGCACTTTGAGGTGTGTGGTGGTGCTGAGCCAGTGAGGTCCGTACCTGGGGCAGTGGGTCCTGGAAGAAAACAAAGAAGAGACAAATCTTCATGACACCTCGCCTTTGTGCAGGTCATGAGTGTGTAGTGTGTCCCTTGTGCATCATTTGTATCATGTGTTCTGTGTATTAGCTAGGTAGTATAAGATGTTGTCATGGCTCACTTGGTAGACTTTAACAAGGAGAGTAACTAATACTACTGTCTTGTCTGGTCTGTGGGTATCTATATACTATCCATACTATATATTCTTGACATGAATTTTTGTGAAGAATCTGAAAGACACCTGTTCTGGAAAACTGGTAAGCAGCTTAGCTGCCCAGCTGTGATAGAGAGCCTAATTAGAAGTTAGTCTAGCAGTTCAAAAAAGGAGATTATGCTTTTGTATTGGTGTTTTGCTTGGTCTTTCATTTCCCCCACTGTAAATAAAAGAGCATTTGATTTGTACCGTAGAGTTGTATATTTGTATATCCTTGGCTCTTTCTGGAGAAATCAACAATTGCAGCTGGAGTACAACATAAACAGTGCTTTATTTTTCACTTTTGTGGGTAGCCATTAATACAGTACAGATTACATCTGTCTGTTTGTGCTTGTTTTCCAAGGTCAGTCTATTTTAAATATCCCAATGTGTCATGGCCAAGCTGGACAGTCACAAATACATTAAAGCTGAAAGAGGTCAGTATTGCATAGTGAAAACAAAATTATTGAAGCAACTGTGGCTATCAGAGCCAAAAATGCTTCTGGTAGTGAAGCAAAAACCACAATTTGAAAAGAAAGACTCATGTGATCCCTGGAAGTTTTGTAAGAATTATATCAAATATATATAAATAACACATGATGGAATATGTTTATTCAGTAGTAAACTACAAACACTAGTGAACTCCAGCTTTTTTTCAGTATTCTACACAATTAAATTGCATACACACCTTAGGCATCTCCAGGTTGGGGATGTTGGACTCCAGAACATTGGTACTACTATCTCTGAAAAGAAAAATATATATTGCATTTTTCAGTCATATCATAGTCTACTGTGTTTTTTAACGTGCCTTAGTAAATATGCAGTTGTAGCAAACTCCTTTTTATTGAGAAGACCTAATCAAGAACAATAGAAAATTTTTGAACACCATATTTTTATTGTAAACACCTTTTGGTTAGCTTAAAGGCACAAAAATAACTTTGTCCATAGAATTTAAATCCTAAGCAATTTCAAAGGGCTCATGTGATAAATTAATCAATAGGAATGTTATGTCAAATACTCATTAGCTATTTAAAAAAAAACAATGTAAATGTTTGCTTTCAAAGAGACTTAAAATGCAATTTACAAAAATTGTAAAAGAAGAAAATATTATATTATAGGGGATATTAATATATAATATATCATTGCTGACAATACAATCCATTAAAAGTCTTACTTTGTGTAGTTCTTTGTCTTGGAAAAAATTGATAAAATAAAGTTAGCAGTTTCATCTGGTTTATATGTGGAAGGGACAATTAAATAGTCCCCAGGTTTGAGCTGGAAGCACTCTGTCACTTCTCTGGAGTTTATGAATGCCTTTGTTTTTGCAATGGGGCTCTGGCTATTGAAGAATGCTGCTGGGAACTTTCCCCTCTGCTCCTTGTACTTTGGAAAAAGAAGAAATAGCATGCAGAAACACACATTACAATTTGTATTTCTTCAAGGAATAAAATAAGTTAAATCTGTAACAAAAGGTGAATAGCAAAATACTTACTGAAGGTGGTACCTACAAAAAAGAAATTAAAAGGCACGTTAATTTTAAATTTAAGTATGTTTCTTAACTGGAAGTACTCGTACTGCAAAGAGAATGATCTCTACATGTACAGTATGTAAAAGGTTCAATACATAAAATGTCAATAAATGGCATTTAAATATGTAACTATGTATAGTAAATAATACATTTAGTAGTTTTTAAATTTATAAGAACAAGCTATTGCTTGTGCATTTTTTGTTTTTTCATTAAATAATTAGTCTCCCAAATTCTGAGAAGGCTGTCTAAATAGGCCAAATTAGAAATGAAGAGAGACTAGATCCTCAGAGAGCAAGAAATAAAAAACCCACCTCACCTGAAAAATGACATAACCTATGGATGCATTAGGAGAAAGGTGTCTGAACCTTTCCTGAGGTTTCTGCATGAGTGACACCAGGATGTTGCAAGAGCCCGAGGTGTGGCCGTTCTCTTGTGCTAAAATGTCAGTTAGCGTCACTCGGTACTGTGGATTCATCCAGAATGTATCTGCAAGCAAACATTTGGTTTTTCAGAGTTCTTCCTCTACAATTGTCGATACAGTGCAGAAAAAATGACTGTATATCCAATACAGAAAAAAATCCAGTGAGTCATTCAATGTGTAGTCACGCCTGAATCAATACAGGTTAAAGGAGGCCAAGGGTGAGACCGAGAGATATTTCTGCAGCCATTAAATAGGTTTAAAGAAAGGTGAGATGTGGAATATGCGAAAATGAAATGTAAAATAAGAAGCAGACTTAGTTTAAGCTTGAATTAAATAAGAAAAAGGTTAAGAGATGCACCTTTGCTTCTGTAGTCTGAATGACTGTAAGTTCTATGATTTTTAATTTTCTTTTAAATCCATTTAATTGCAGAAACAGGGTGAGTGTACTGTATTGTAAGCAATGCAGTCACTTTTTTGCATTATTTTTTAACCTTTCTCTTAAAGGTTAAACTGTAATTGAAATATATTTTGTGTGCTCATTCAGTCCTTGCTTTAAAGGTCTGAATGCTGTTAGTGCATCACCCACAGAGTTTGAAACATTCTACCTAGTCTTTCAGTGTACCTCAAATGTTCACCTAGACTTTGGTTCTTGTTTCATTACTGAGCTTGACAATTTGACAGTTTTCAGGGCTTTGCAATTATTGAGGAATGCTGTAATCTCTGTTGAAAACTAAAGAGATTTATAGGAGGATTTCAAATATTTTGCTCCACAGCAGAATGTGCTTCTAGGTGCTTCGAAAGTAATTAAAATACGAAGATGTCAGTCAAGCTGGAGGCGTGAGGGGTAAAGTCTGTTCTTGAGTTGAGAGGCCTCATACCTCAACTCAGCCTCATGACTGGAGCTTGTTGTTCAGTATATATTTGTAAAGCAGACTGAGAGTATGTGGATCCTCACTGGATGGGACATGAGCACTATTTCTAGTACTGCTGTCAACCATTTATACTGCGCGGCACACTGAAGCAATTGCTCAAGGATGCTCCAGTAGTGTCTGCAGTAGGGAACTGAAGCCACAGTCATCCTTTTCTACGTCCAGAGCCCAAAGGTACTCTGTGTTTTACCCCAGAGATGTGAAAATAAACTTTTTCACATAATCAGAGCCATAGTGAAGAGGAGATTAGCACAGCTCCCAGGCTCCAAGTTCAGTGGAGGGAATTCTTTGTGGAGCATGTAGGACCTCCTCATATGAAGAACCTCTCCTTGTGGAGTCAGTTCTTGGATTTCCTCCCACACTTCATATACGCCTCCTGCTCTTGTGTCCCTACTCTGTGGCGGACTGATTTCCCATTAAGGATCTAGTGTACCTAACACTCTTTATCTGCTGGGGGAAGATCTGTCTCACCTTGAGCCTCCCAGGATGGTAACTCAAAGTGGAAAGATAGAAGGTCTGGTCCCTTATTTGGACATGCCTACTTTTGCCTTGGAGCAAATGACTGTAAAATATGTCTCATATATTCTTCCTCAATATGACAATACTTTGAGGAACTGAGCCAGAATGGTTGCTTTCCTTGAAATGCTTTCCTTGAAATTGGTTGTATAAACAATGACTTGTTTATAATGTGAAGAGTATGTCTTCACACAATGCTATAACATGTGATGTAATTTTAATTCATTTTCTAGAGTTGCACCTTAGCTATAATGAGCCAACACAAGCAGATCATTTTCAAGTGCATCTCTTTCAGTTTCAGAGTACTTTATCTGATTTTTGTAATACAAGTTCTTGTGATCTGCAGATGTATTTTTGTGCTCAACAGTGTCTATGTTGAATTAAATGTAAATGTGTCAGGAACCACCAGTTCTCTTCCTTCAATTGAAGCTTTTTCATTACTATCACGCTATAGTATTTCACAGCCAGCCTTCCACTCCTGCCAATAGGAAAATTGTACATTGAAACTAAACTTAAAATGTAACGGTGATGTAATAACATATGTAGTAATAAATAATTTAAATGGGAGAAATGAAAAGATATGTAAATATGAAAATCGTTATAAGATGATTTAATGTGTTCAAGCACTATTCAAACTTCCCTTACTACCAAGAAATATGTAAAGTATGACTTATACAGTTAGTATTGTAACGGATGGCCGGCCATTTGTTACGGTATTTCCTGCTTGAATAGGGTTTTGGACTAAAAACTGGAATGTTAAAGATTTAAATCTCAGATGGGCACTGCTGTTTTACCCTTGAACACTGCTCAGTTGTATATGGTAAATGGGTACCAATATAAGTTGTTTTGGATAAAAGCATCAGCCAAATACTGTACATTATTAATGGATGAATAAAAAATCCTGTGAAGAAACTCCTGTGCTAACTCACAAACACACATGCAGCCTCAGAAATTTGCAGCTAACAAGTGGTAAAGGTTGATGCCTGTGTGAGTGTGCCTATTTACAGTACAATGTTAATGCTTTTACTTCTGTGGAGGGTGTAGGGCTCCAGAAAGCAAATTATTCTGAATATGCATGATTCTGGACTACGTGCACGGCTTGCTCAATTGCAATAGAAATGTTTTAAATGTAACATTTAGTAGTTTATTAATTACCAAAGTGTATGTTTTTGTCATTTTCTTAATATTTCTGTTGTGCGTCTGTGCCCTCTCAACTAAGGATGGGCTACTTGTGCCAAGGAGTACATAGTATCTTTTTACAGAGCATAAGAACACAAAGGTAACGAGAGGTTGAAATTCATCCTATCTAGCTCAATTAGCTGCTAGTAGCTAGGTGATCCTATGAGCTCACTCATCCATTCTTTGAAAAATAAAAATAGGGTAAGAGCCTCAACAAGGATCTCCAGTTCTCCATTTTAAATGTATTTCCCTGTAGTTCCCTCTTCTGTCCTCTGGTTTGCTATTCACTGTTGATTACGAAGAGGTCTATAAAAACTTTTTTAATGATTTTAAATACAGAATCAAGACCACGGTGGCACACAGTGGTTCGCATTACTGTCTCATAGTGCTGGGGCCCTGCATTCAATTTTGGACATGCAGTGCTATCTGTGTGGAGTTAATGTTCTCCCAATGTTCATGAGGGTTTTCTCTGGGTGCTCTGGTTTCCTCCCACAGTAAAAAGACATGCTGGTAGGTTAATTGTCTTCACTGGTGTGATTGTGTGCATGTGTGTGTCTGTATGAGCACCCTGTGATGGATTGGCATTTAGTGCAGGGTGTGTATCGCCTTGCAGGATAGGCCTTGGCCCCTCTGTGATGCTGTATTGGATAAAACAATTAGGAAAGGGATGGACAGAAGGATGAATGGATTAATGGATGAATCAGGACCTCCTACCCCTCCCCCATAGTCTTCTCAAGACAAACAATATTCAATATTCAGTTCTTCTGTCATGCCAGTAAAGGGCTCTTGAAAGGAAAGGAAATGGAATAAGCATATTACAACTCAAGCCTACCACTGTAGTTCAAGCAGCCGCCAGCTGTGGCTCCCTGAACCCATCTTCCTTCATGGACAGAAGAGTCCCAGACACACTTATTTCCTGAATCCAGAAATTCAGGGGATAAATTACAGATGTCTACTTCTGTGAAATGCCTCTTGAAGTCCTCTATCGACATCCTGTAAAAAAAGACTACAATGTAACACATTCGTTTAGAAAAATATGAAATTGTGGATTCAAAACTTTCTCCTTACAACTTTGAAAACCAGATTACAACTGTAATGGCAAGGTTAACAAAATCCATAACACACAGATGTCATTACTGAAAAAAAACAACTGAAAATTATTGTAAATGGGTTATAATGCTTATTGCTGAAAGGAAACCTGACATTCTTTGATGTGACTCACTCTTTTGTGAGTTTGGCTAGAAAAAAAAAAAGTCTTCTGTCCTTTGTAAACAGGATTTTCTAATGACATAAACAGAATATTACATGTTTTAAGATAAGGAAACAATTTTAGAACATAAAGGATTACAAATAATAATACTATTAGGCCCATCTGACCCATTTGGTAGCTAAGGATCTCATTACAAATTTTCTTGAAAAAAAATTGAAAGAGAATTATAACGATAAATTTTGGTTGGTTAAAATGAAGAATAACAGATCAGAACAGTTCATTAACTGAAACCTTAAACCTGTGAATGACAGACTATTTATTGCCTGTCCTCCAGGCAGGCAGCCAGGTATCTGTCTGAAGGTTTTAAAAGTTACATGGAATTATCTCTTGTTCAGGACAATAGCTTATCTTTTTTTAAAAAGTGCCAAGTTTCTCTACGTCATTAATACCTTGGAGACAACTATTTTGCCACTTTGGCACCCACAAACCTTCTGTAAAGACACTGCTTGTACCTGATTTAAGCAGGGCTGAGAGAAGAGTCAAAATGCAGGCAGAAAAGTAGGAAAATGAGCAGGCAAACAGGCAGACTGGCATGATGAGCAAGCAGACAGCCTGTCGTGTCAAGCAAACAAGCAGAAAAACAAAATCCAAAACAAAGTCAAAAACATGCAAACATGTTTGTTTGCCCAGAGAGCTACAGAACAAAGTACAAGGAAAATCTGAAAGGTGAGGTAGAATCCAAAAGATAACGAAACTGGGAACTCCAAGGTTTAGAGGATGAAATTCTAATCTTAAGGAAGCTGTTCCCCATGAGACAAGTATAGTTCAAAATCATGCAAAGGTGGGACAGATCTCTTTTCTCTGCATGTAGCCACGACAACTATTCAATTCAATTCAATTCAAGGTGCTTTATTAGCATGACCGATGGGTACAATCAGTGTTGCCAAAGCAAATAAAAAATAATACAATTAACATGGAACAAAACAAAAAATAGAAGTAAAATAAAATGTACAGACATGTTACAGACATTTACAACAAAGACATATGATAAAATATTGACATATACTGTAGGCAGCTGGAGCATTATTGGGAGACAGACTCACTGTTCCTCAGGCTGTGACAGGAGATCACATACTTGGCTGCCAGATCAACTGAGTTCCCTCCTCCCTCTCCCAGTAGGATTGGGACCCGTTGTGATTCTGGCAGGTGTGGGAACTCAGGGATTAGATTTCTGAATTTCGGGAAGAATGTTTCTCTAATCCCAGAGTATCTGTCACAGTGCAGTAGGAAGTGCACCTCTGTCTCTATTTCTCCCCGCTGGCAGTGGGAGCACAGCCTGTCCTCTCTGGGCAGCCAGGTCTGCCTGTATTGCCCAGTTTCTATGGCCAGGTTGTGGTCACTGAGCCTGTACTTCGTCAGGGTCTGTTTCTGTTTGTTATTTTTTATTTTGGTCAAATATTCAGCTAGTGTGTATTGTCTGTTTAAGGTTCTGTAACATTCCAGTTTATGCTGTGTTTGTGTGTGTGTGTCCCAGTGTGTGAGATATTGCTGTTTGATCTGTGCTGTGATGTGGTTGAGTCTGGGTTGTGGTGCTCTAGCAGTGCTGTCCTGAGGCTGGTTAGTGTCGGTGTGGCTCAGGTCGGTGAGCCTCAGGACCAGCTGGCTCAGGGGGCTCTGTTTTGGGCTCAGCTCTTGGCTCACCAGGGCTTTGTGGTGGTAGGAATTTTGGTCGCTGTTTTTTAAGTGTAGCCAATACTTTAATATTCTTTTCTGTATGTTTATCAATAGTGGGTACTGGCCTAATTCGGCCCTGCACCCGTTGTTAGGAGTTTTTCTCTGCACACGGAGGATGATTCTACAGATCTCCATGTGCAGAGTTTCTGTGGGGTGTTTGTCCCATTGGGTGTAATCCTGGTCTATGAGGGGACCCCACACTTCACTGCCGTATAGGGCAATGGGTTGGATTACACTTTCAAATATTTGGAGCCAGATTCTTGTTGGGAACACAACAAAAACACGTTTCGGCCATGGAGCCTTCTTCAGGTGTCACCACCACGCCTGAAGAAGGCTCCATGGCTGAAACGTTGTGTTTTCTTTCTTCTCTTTTCAGCATTGTTCCTACGCATGCTGATGCAGCTACCCACCTGAAATATATTCATTATGTTTATTATACTCTAACGTATGGCTGCTGTACGCTGTGTGGTTTTGTGCTTTATTTTCTTGCTCACATAAGGAACCTGTTACAATAACATTTTAAGCAATTTATATACTGTATGTAAAAAAGGTTTTTGATATTGAATGATTCATTCTACAGTTTCATAAAAAGGCTTGTTGAAATTTTAAATAGAATTTGTTTTACCAAAACTCTCCGTCATCACTGTTGTGTAGCAACTCTTTTTTTTCTTTAGCACCCACTGTTTGCCATTTTGGGGATCTGTCAGAAAAGAATCAGAATATAATTTACATACTAAATTATATGGCTTTATGGGTAATCTGACAAAACGCAGACTTGAACACCAGAAACTCAGAAATGACCAAGAGTCAGTCTGAGTTCTGTAGTGTCCTGCACATAGATAGGTCTTCGGAGATTGTGCTGTTCTTAGCTTGTTTCAGTTCTCAGGAACAACTTTGAAAACAGAACCCTTTTAAAATCATCCCTTTATTCTTGAAAGAAAAAAAATAAACTTGGAATGAATCACTTTGTATTCATGTCAGTTGGCTTAGTCTTTACTAATCTTTACTACTGAATACTACTGTAATACTCACTACTGGAGTAAATGGAAAAAAAATAAATGCAGAAAACTCCAAACATTCTGTTTCCCTCTCCCAAAACTGTTCACATGGCATAAAATATTGGAATCAATTTTTAAAAATGTTTACTCATGCACAATTAAAAATGTTGATATTTCCTTTCGACTTTATCTTCTGAATTATTCAATAGAATTTATGTTCCCCACCCCCCAAAAAAAACAACTAATTATGGTTCCTCAGAGAGCTTACTCATCACTCCAGTCTCCTATCCATTCCTCTCTTCCCCATGGATTCCACAGCCGAAGTAACTTCTCTGGTACTCCATTGCTCAGCACCTGTGGAGAAAGTTTATTTATTTATTCGGACCTTTCCACCAAATTCCCCAGCAAGACTTCTGGAGTGGTGTTGGGGCACTTTCTAGAATTCCTTCTCTCACATTAAAAAAAAAAAACAACTAACAAAAATCCTGTACCATCACAGACATTTCAGCAGCTTGGTTAGATTGTAATGAATGGATGATAGGGGGATAAGATTTTTAGAGTGTTCAGTTTGACTTGCCCGGCTGAAGGAATGGCAGCCTAGTTGGGTGAAAAGACTGGGAAAGACTGATCTAACCCCCCCCACATCACAGCTGCAAGGGTGTCGATGGGGAGGCAGGGGGAATGCGATACAGATACACCCAGCGAAGATCTGGGTGTGAGACGCATATATGCAGGCAATTGTATGTGTGTGAATTCAGGACTTGTCCTTCTTCCCAAACTTCTGTTATAAACCCCATTTTGTATTGAAACCCTTTGTCTCCCATAGGTTATCATTGGGCATGTTTTCTATAGTATTAAGTGACCTAAGATGTAAATGATGAATAGATTTATAGGACTAATTTATCCCTTTTAAATGTTATGAAATACGATAAATGTTAAGTACCATTTGCCAAACTGAATAACTGTTTAATTAACTTGGAAAAAACTTTAATTAAAACAATTAAGATGTATATGCACTCTCATTAGTGAATGCATTTATTGATTTCTTAAGTGCACTTGATAAACGTAATTAACTGTTTATTAGCTGAAATAAAACATCTACTAAAACCTTCAATAAGTTCACTCTCAAACACATTTGATAGTTCCAGTATTGTTTAAGATGCAAGAAGGCAGTAATAATATGGATGCGTTTATAGTCTATATTCTATAGATATGGAGTGTTGTTCCATGTTTTGGGATAGATTTTTAAATGGACTTACCTCTGCAACACCAGTGACTGTATAGGCATGGCCTTCCACTAATCCACTGGGCAGTACATTATTTTTTCCTGATGTTTTCTAAAAGGAAAGAAAAGCACAAAATTAAAATAATATATCTGTAAATGATATACGCCCATATTTTTTACATCTGCTAGTCTCTATATCCCAAATTATTAGTAACTATTAGTGCTTGTTTGGTAGTTTGATTGCAAAGTGAATCTAAAGTTTCATCCAACCTGACAGAGAAACCTGTTCCAGATATCCACAGCCCTTTGTATAAATAAATGTTTCTGTCTTTTAATTAATTAATTCCCCTTCACAGCCGTGACTCCGTGTCCTTGTTTCATTACTAGTGTAAGTACGATGCAGGTTGAACCTGTCTATAACCCTTTTTATATACTTGGATCAGTTCTCTTAATCATCTCTGTTTGAGACTGAAAAAATGTAGGTCCCTCAAACTGAACATACTGTATGCAACAGTTCCCTGATACCAGTAATCATTTTCGTTTCTCTTCTTTGTACTCTTTCTTAGGAAATCATATTTTTGGTGGTTTCTTGACCAAAACTGAACACAATATTTAAGATGTGGTCTTACTAGTGCATTCTAGTACTTAAGTGTAACTTCACTGGATTTAAATTTCTCATTTATTGCTATGTTTCCAAGCATTGTTTTGTATTGCTTCCCTATATTGTCTTGATGAGGACATAAAAGAAAAAAATCATATATCATATATAGCAGGCTACCTTTTCAGCTTTGTACAGTGTTATAAATCTCATTCTTACCACTGGAGGGGTTCCACATCCCATGAGAGAGTTGACTTTTGCGGCTCTTTCAATGGTTTCCCATAGGTCTGGTTGGGCTTCCTTCAGATTGAAGCGAACATGCACTCCTCCAGTGAAGTCCATCAGAGCCTCTGACACACTTCCGGAGCTCATGTCAGCATAGGAGCCGCACACCCTGAGAAAGAGCACGGGCAAACAGTAAAAAAAACTGCAACTCTGATGGAACATTGGGCATACTTTCCACAAGAATACAAGGGCAGAGGATAAATACACTCAAAGCTAGCAATGAATAATTCTTCAGCTGGGTCATTTCAACAAAGAGTGTTGAAACTTTGCTTCTCTTCCTGCCAGCTCATCCATCCTCAGGAGGCTGTTCCCTAGTGAGGTTTCTGGAAACCTGAAGTCTGTCCCGGAAACAAGGGACTACACCCCAGACTGCTGGGTAATCTTTTGCAGGGCTCATGTACTCACAAGAACAATTCATACACAGCAGCTAACCTAGCTACAGCCCAACACATGTGAGGCAGCAGCACGAAGTGCCAAAGCCCCCTTCTTTCACTTTCTTTTTAAATGTCTTTTGAGTCTCCAAAATATCCATACTGATTTAAACACAAGCTTTACATCTAAATGTGTGATCTTTTATTTGTCTGTAATTCAACTGGAAGCAGATTGTGAATTATTTCATCTTATTTCCTCCACA
The DNA here is from genome assembly GCF_040954835.1 of Lepisosteus oculatus. Taxonomy (NCBI): domain Eukaryota; kingdom Metazoa; phylum Chordata; class Actinopteri; order Semionotiformes; family Lepisosteidae; genus Lepisosteus; species Lepisosteus oculatus. The sequence continues at coordinate 43,156,511 of NC_090697.1, read as the reverse complement.
TTTGAAATGATGGAAGAAGGAAGGCAAATAAACAAAGCATTTCAGGCATGTTTTAGTGTACTGTATAACAATTTTTGCCTTAAGTGCCAGCACCCTGCAACTCACAACTAGCAACCCACTGAAGTTCAGTAGGTGTGAGGCTGGTCAGTACACTTATGGGAGACCTCCTGGAAAGCCAAGGTGGTATCATTGGGGCCAGCCAGAGGAGCTCACTGTGGTCTGTGTGGATCCTAATGCCCCACTATATATACTGTAAAAAGGTGCTGTCTTTCGGATGAGATGTAAAACTGAGGTCCTGGCTCCCTGTGCTTCTCAAAAAGAGTAGGTGTGTTACCCTGGTGTCCTGGCCACATTTTCCATTTGGCTGTTATCAATTATGGCCTCTTAATAATCTCCATTTATGAATTGGCTTCATCAACTGGCTTTCCACTGAGATGATTTGTGGTGAGTGTACTTGCACACTATGGCTGCTGGCACATCATCCAGGTGGATATTTCAGATTGGTGGTGGTGGAGGGGAGTCCCCATTACCTGTAAAGTGTTTTGAGTGGCGTGTCCAGAAAAGTGCTATACAGTATAACTGTAAGCAATTATTATTATTATTATTATTATTATTATTTGAACTGGTGATGGAACAGCTCTTTTGTACTCAAAAGATATAATATTTCTCCTAGGGTTCTGGTTGTCACTTCTCAAAATCATCAGTTTTGTGAGCACTGACAGTATGAGTTTCTTTTCTTTTATTGTTGGTGGATTATGTTTTTTAGAATTATATTCTGGTTCAAGTAGATGTAGACATTGGACAGACTTACTTGGCATAGGCCTTCTCCAGTAAGGCAGGCCAGAATTCATTCTGGGTTTTAGGTCTGACAAAAATAAGGTTGTCATCAAGGGTTGGCAACTTGTCATCTATCACAACATCCACCCACTTCCCAAATCGCCAGAACTGTAAAAACAAATACAACGAAAAACAGACATCACAGACTGGCATATTCTCAGGGTGTTACCTTATGTAATACACTATACTAAAATACTGTTTCGGAAAGCAGAAGTATGGGCTTGTGTTGTTGCTGTAGAATTACATTTTGAATGATGAAAATGATGATGATGATGGAAATATAGTAAGATGCTGATACCTTTTGTAAGAGGACCCGGGGAATGGTCATCTCTAACAGGTACTTCCGTAACGAAACACTGAAAATACTAGAGATGGACCTTAGCAAGATGGTGGCCAAAAAGAATCAGCTGACCAGTAAATGGAAAGGGTCTACCCTAAGAAACAATGAGACACAGCTGAGCCCCATCAGGAACCGAATTATAAGTGCCCCGGAGGCAGTGAACAGGGCGGAAGCCGATAAGGTGAATGCGGTTTGGAGGAAAAGAGAGGAAAGAGGTGCATGTTAAGATCGGGCTAAAGAATAACGGACTACTGAAAGGAGAAAAGGTTTACGGTTTTGGATTACGGACACGGGATAAGGATACATCACAGACTGGCTTTATTACGGACTTTTGGAGTTTGGATCGGATCAGGATTAAGGGAACGGATTACGGACTGTATTTGGAAGAGAGTTGGAGGACGAAACGCCACAAAACTCAGGAAAGAAAAGTGTGGTGTAAGTACTACTTTAATTTACATAAACTTTCCCCCAGAGACACCACACTTTCTAGACTTAAATATAAAATAAGTGGTGGGTCTGTGACCTCATATAGAGATCATACTATTTAGTTATTAGAGTATCAGAAGCTGGATTGCCCTATACAAATACAGTAAAAAAGAAAAGAAAGATCTTATGATGTACAAAAGGGTTATATGATGCAAGAATGCATTTGTTTCAGAAATACGTGACAAAAGTCCTTTCTCAGATGGTTAGAAAAGGGATAATTGGTCTAATACCCAAAACATCCCGAGGCAAATTTCATTGCAAGTAAAAACACATACTTAGGTGAATCAAACGGCATGAATCAAGCCTTACATGTAGTGTAGTATTATTGTCGAAAATTGTTTAATTCATAATGGCATTAGTTTTCTCAAGCATTAATGTTTGGAATTAGCCTTTTTATATCCTCCTGTTTGTAAATAGTTGAATACATGCACAATATGTGCCAATTTTCCTTTTTGCCTCTACTGAGGCAAACTAAAATACCAACGTGAAGTGCATAATATAATAGTTTACTCAGGCCCTCGGGGTGAACAGAAGATATGTTGAGTAGTTGGCTTTGTAACAGTGACATAATGACAGAATAGATTGAAGATGCACAAAAACAATGGAACAATAAGAATGCAAACAATGTATAGAAAGCTTCAGAAGAGAATAAAAGCCAATTTAAATTCATGTTCATTTACCATTCATGTTTCATTTTACTCATTTCTAGCTACTGGAAGTGGCTAGTGGTGTTTTGTTAACTAAGCATATGTCCCTGCAACATAATGACTGCACACTCATTAACTCATTAAAAACACACTTTTTTTTTTTGCCCCATAGTAAAACATTCGACTTTGAACCTGAAAAGGTTAAGAAAAAATTATCTTCTGATTAAAATTGCATTTCTTAAAATATAAAATTAATAATGTAAAAGATTATAGAATTACAAAAGTATTTTCATTCAATACACACAGATATACTTAAGAATGCAGATTGTAAAAAGCACACATTCATCAATTAGAGAATGCAAGCTGTTACTGAATGCCTTCCAGTTCATAAACAAGGCCTAACAGTAATTTTGTGAGAGATTCATAAGGTCATGATTAAAGCTCAAATTTACAAGTATCTATTTGGTGAACCAAATCCAATGCGAAACTAACGAACGAATTATAGAGGAGCAAAAATTAGTACTCGCAGAATTGCACAGATTAGGGGAAGAAATCCGGCACTTGAGCGGGGAGAGGCACCGCTCAAGTGGAACAAATTACGCTAGAAAAGATGACCGAGCTTGATGATGTGGAAGCGGATTTAACCACCTTTGAAAGAACTGCAGCTCAAAATTCATGGCCCAAAGAGCAATGGGCTGGGAGAGTAGCCCATTATTTAATTGGAGAAGCCCAAAAGGCATATTATGATTTAAAAGAGGAAGATGCAGAGAATCTGAAAAAGAATCTGAAAAAGGAGATATTGGCAAGACTAGGGGTAACCATGGTGATACGAGCAGTCCGGTTCCACAATTGGAGCTACCAGATGAACAAGCCTACGAGGTCTCGGATGTTTGACCTGGTATATCTGGCAAAGAAATGGCTTCAGCCAGAATAATTAAACCCAGGACAGGTGGTAGAAAGGGTGGTGTTGGATCACTTTGTGAGGAGTCTGCCTGTTCACCTGAAAAGGAAAGTAAGTGAAGGGGATCCCCAGACACTAGATCAAGCCGTGGACTTGGTGGACAGACACAATGCCACAGAGGCCCTGATTAGGGAGGGAAAAGGGGACTTTCGGAAGGAGGAGAGAAGAAGCCCCAAGAGTCTGGAAACCGAAATAAAGTATCGGCCAATAAAGTATAGTGATTATCAGGAACCTATACAGTTTAAAAAATCCCTTCAGGGGAGGTCTGACTCAAGGCCCCGGCCATGGAAAGAAACCCGGCGATGTTTTAATTGTCAGGAAGAAGGGCATTTAGCCAGCTATTGCCCCGGCCTGTCCGAACCCATGCAGGTAGACCCCAGAGGTGAAGCCAAATGTAACTACCTTACAGCACGGGTCCCGACCTGCGAGGATCCCCATCTTACGAAAATTGAGATGGGGGAGAACCCATCGAGGCCTTGTTGGACTCTGGCAGTGCTGTGACCCTGGTGACCCCTACAATACTTCCGGGAGAACTAGAGATTCCGAGAACAGAGGGAATACCTATTATTTGTATTCACGGGGACACTAAGGTCTATCCGACGGTCAAATTGAGCATCTCTACAGAACAGGGGACCTACCGTTCAAAGGTAGGAGTGGTTGAGCAGTTGCCATACCCTGTTGTACTGGGACGAGATTGTCCCCATTTCCTCCAGATTTGGAACAAGGTCCAAACAGCTAGGCTAAGACAAATTCCCTGCCCGGAATACCGTGGTGACGCCCCTACCGACGACCCTGATGAGACGGACCCACAAGAAGGCGGAACTGAACTTGGAGTTGAGTTTGAAAATATGGATCTACCGAACTGGTAACCCCCAGAACGTCGGGGTAAGTTTGGGATGGCTCAACTAGAAGATGGGAACTTGAGACATGCGTGGGGCCATGTCAGGAAAATTGATGGGAAGTGGTGTACTGATCCTAATACAGTGAGTTACCCATATTTTATGACAAAGAATAACCTCCTTTATCAGGTGCAGCAGAAGGGACAGGAAGAAGTGGAACAACTCCTTATTCCCCGGGCCTACCAGATGAAGCTCCTCAACTTGGCCCATAGCCACCTCCTGGGCAGACACCTGGGGGTAAAGAAGACATCCGAGAGACTCCTCTCTAGGTTCTTTTGGCCAGGGATCTATAAGGCCATTGAGAAGTACTGTCGGGAATGCCCCGAGTGTCAGAAAAGTGCGCCACAACCTTATTATAGAAACCCTTTGATTCCCCTCCCAATTATTGAAACCTCCTTCGAACGGATTGGGATGGATTTGGTGGGGCCCCTGATCAGAACCACCAAAGGTCACCAGTATATTTGAGTAATAGTGGACTATGCTACCAGGTACCCCGAAGCCATTCCGTTGAGAGCTGCCACCGCCAAAAACATAGCTAGAGAGCTAGTACAACTGTTCGCTCGAGTCGGAATTCCTAAAGAGATATTAACTGATCAAGGAACACCTTTTATGTCTAAAGTCATGCGAGACTTATGTAAGCTACTGGGTATACAGCAGATCCGAACCTCTGTTTATCACCCTCAAACCGAAGGTCTAGTAGAACGTTTTAATAAGACCCTGAAAAGCATGCTTAGGAAGACGATGCAAAAGGATGGGAAAAATTGGGATCAGCTGCTCCCATATCTCATGTTTGCGGTTCGAGAAGTACCGCAGGCTTTGACTGGATTCTCCCCATTTGAATTATTATACTCTCGGAAACCACGAGGCCTATTGGACGTGGTCAAAGAATCGTGGGAACATCAACCTTCCCCTTTACAAACTATCACTGAGCATGTGGAACAGATGAGAGAAAGAATAAATGTTATTGTTCCCATAGTGAAAGAAAACCTGGAGAAAGCCCAGGCTCAACAACAACAAATTTATAATAGGGGAGCAGTTGCGAGGGAATTTCAGATTGGGGACAGAGTACTGGTTCTAGTTCCAACCCCAGAGTGTAAATTCTTGGCATCCTGGCAGGGGCCGTATGAAGTGGTGGAAAAGGTGGGGCCAGTCAACTATAAGGTCAAGCAACATGACAGAAGACGGCAGCATCAAATCTACCACGTCAATTTGCTGAAAAAATGGCATGGTTCCAAAGTTCTGCTCACTACCCACTTTATACGAAGTTCTACGTTCTACCCACTTTTCCTCAGACCCTCTGAAAGAAGAAACGGGTGCGGTAGCCGTGGGAGACCTGGCTCCGGCACAGAAACAGGAACTACAAGAATTCCTAACCCAAAACAAAGATGTTTTTTCCCGGACACCTGGTCAAACCCACCTTATACAACATAAGATTGTCACGGAATCAGGGAAGAAGGTAAGGCTACCCCCGTATCGAGTACCAGAAGCCAAAAGGAAATTGATTAAAGAAGAGGTGGGAAAAATGCTGGAGATGGGAATAATCGAGGAATCCCATAGTGAGTGGGCTAGCCCGATAGTTCTGATCCCCAAGCCAGATGGTACTATTCGATTATGCAACAATTTCAAGAGGTTAAATGAGATCTCATGGTTTGATGCATACCCCATGCCCCGTATAGATGAACTAATCGAGCGATTAGGTAACGCTCGATACATCAGCACCCTTGATCTTACGAAGGGATATTGGCAAGTGCCGCTGGCCAAAGAAGATAAAGCCAAAACCGCTTTTGCCACACTTGAGGGACTATATCAGTATAGGGTCCTACCCTTCGGTTTGCATGGCGCTCCCGCAACATTTCAAAGATTGATGGACCGAATTCTGAGACCGTATCGGGATTTTGCAGCCGCCTACTTGGATGACGTCGTAATCCACAGCACGACCTGGGAACAACATCTACACCACCTGGAAGCAGTGACTGGAGCGTTGCAAGCCGCAGGATTAACGGTCAACCCAAATAAATGTTGTCTGGGGGCTAGGGAAGCCAATTACCTGGGTTATACGATCGGGAGAGGATTGATCATGCCCCAAGATCAGAAGGTATAGTTAATCAAGAACTGGCCCAAACCAGCTACCAAGAAGCAAATTCGAACGTTTTTGGGACTGGCAAGTTACTATCGACGTTTCATTCCGGGGTTTGCATCCATGGCCGCCCCTCTACACGACCTGACGAAGATGAGCGGTCCGGAGAAAATAAAATGGACCAACTTGGAAGAGAGGGCTTTCCAAGACTTAAAAGCAACTCTCGCTTTTCAACCCGTCTTACAGGTACCAGACTTTAGTAAGCCTTTCATGGTACAAACTGATGCCTCGGACACTGGGGTTGGAGCAATACTGTCGCAAGAAATTGAAGGATTGGAACATCCTATTCTGTATATCAGCCGTAAGTTGAATCTGGCCAAAAAATACTATTCTACGATAGAGAAAGAATGTCTAGCAATCATATGGGCCCTAGACTATTAGAAGTATTATTTATTGGGACGATGATTTATATTATACACAGATCATGCGCCATTAACATGGATGTTACAAAATATGGATAAAAATGATAGAATTACACGATGGGGTCTTAGTCTGCAAAGATTTCAATTCCAAACGGTATATAGACCCGGAAGGAAACAAGGAAATGTAGACGCCCTTTCCCGAATGCACTGTTTATTTTTTTTTCTAGATCGCCCGAGGTTTGGGCTGATCTCAGGGGGAGGGAATGTAAGAGGACCCGGGGAAGGGTCATCTCTAACAGGTATTTCCATAACGAAACACTGAAAATACTAGAGATGGACCTTAGCAAGATGGTGGCCAAAGCTGACCAGTAAATGGAAAGGGTCTACCCTAAGAAACAATGAGACACAGCTGAGCCGCATCAGGAACCGAAATATAAGTGCCCCGGAGGCAGTGAACAGGGTGGAAGCCGATAAGGTGAATGCGGTTTGGAGGAAAAGAGAGGAAAGAGGTGCATGTTAAGATCGGGCTAAAGAATAACGGACTACTGAAAGGAGAAAGGTTTACGGTTTTGGATTATGGACACTGGATAAGGATACATCGCGGACTGGCTTTATTACGGACTTTTGGAACTCGGATCGGATCAGGATTAAGGGAACGGATTACGGACTGTATTTGGAAGAGAGTTGGAGGACGAAACACCACGAAACTCAGGAAAGAAAAGTGTGGTGTGAGTACTACTTTCATTTACATAAACTTTCCCCCAGAGACACCACACTTTCTAGACTTAAATATAAAATAAGTTGTGGGTCTGTGACCTCATATAGAGATCATACTATTTAGTTATTAGAGTATCAGAAGCTGGATTGCCCTGTACAAATACAGTAAAAAAGAAAAGAAAGATCTTATGATGTACAAAAGGGTTATATGATGCAAGAATGCATTTGTTTCAGAAATACGTGACAAAAGTCCTTTCTCAGATGGTTAGAAAAGGGATAATTGGTCTAATACCCAAAACATCCCGAGGCAAATTTCATTGCAAGTAAAAACACATACTTAGGTGAATCAAACGGCATGAATCAAGCCTTACATGTAGTGTAGTATTATTGTCGAAAATTGTTTAATTCATAATGGCATTAGTTTTCTCAAGCATTAATGTTTGGAATTAGCCTTTTTATATCCTCCTGTTTGTAAATAGTTGAATACATGCACAATATGTGCCAATTTTCATTTTTGCCTCTACTGAGGCAAACTAAAATACCAACGTGAAGTGCATAATATAATAGTTTACTCAGGCCCTCGGGGTGAACAGAAGATATGTTGAGTAGTTGGCTTTGTAACAGTGACATAATGACAGAATAGATTGAAGATGCACAAAAACAATGGAACAATAAGAATGCAAACAATGTATAGAAAGCTTCAGAAGAGAATAAAAGCCAATTTAAATTCATGTTCATTTACCATTCATGTTTCATTTTACTCATTTCTAGCTACTGGAAGTGGCTAGTGGTGTTTTGTTAACTAAGCATATGTTCCTGCAACATAATGACTGCACACTCATTAACTCATTAAAAACACACTTTTTTTTGCCCCATAGTAAAACATTCGACTTTGAACCTGAAAAGGTTAAGAAAAAATTATCTTCTGATTAAAATTGCATTTCTTAAAATATAAAATTATAATAATGTAAAAGATTATAGAATTACAAAAGTATTTTCATTCAATACACACAGATATACTTAAGAATGCAGATTGTAAAAAGCACACATTCATCAATTAGAGAATGCAAGCTGTTACTGAATGCCTTCCAGTTCATAAACAAGGCCTAACAGTAATTTTGTGAGAGATTCATAAGGTCATGATTAAAGCTCAAATTTACAAGTATCTTTCTGTGCAATGAGGCTAAGTAGATGTCTATGTTGCTATCCTGTCATTTCCTACTTGTTTAAACACTTATCAGTGTGTTTGTGTTGTTTGTTCTGGTTGGGCTGTTATTTGAAAATCATATTATCTAACCCAGAAAGAAGTATGAAAAACAAACAGATTAATACAATTAGAAAAGGAACAAGGTTTTCAAACTTCATTTTCTTACTAAGAAAACAATAATCTAGTTAATGATTGCTTTGGGGAACAGGACAAACAAATATGATTAATAACTATGATACAATGCAATTAAACCTTCCCTAGTAACTGTCAGAGTTATATTGTATTTAAGTTCTTTACCCTGAAATGAAAAATTCCAGCATAATCCTTTTGAAATCCTTGGTCACAAGGCAAAACTTGTTTCCTTATATGCTGCTGAAATGTCAATGCACCCAGTGAAGCCAGGAACCAGCAGTTACCTAAAACATGAGAAAAGTAAAGATACATTGTCAGTTTTGTCAGTACACATTAACTCTTTGTGAGTGAAATTCCATCCATGTTATTGCACGTTTCACTGTTTGAAATGACTAGAATAGTTACAAACAGGGTAGACACCCTATGTAAAGTGTAATCTGTTGGGAAAAGAGGGGAGAATCATGCTGTCACAAGTTTCAATGGCATTTCTTAACACTCCTGTAGATTTTACATTCCTCAATACATATTTAAACTGTCTAGCAAAGTCACTTAATTTTGAGTATAGCAGTGTTTTTGGACAGGATCAAGTAAAGGTTTAATCTTCGCTGAAAAGTAGACAGAGGAAACAAAGTTATGGCTGCTTACTCATTCTGCTCTTCAGCATGGAATTGACCTACACTCGATCCTGTGCGTCTAACACAGTTTGACACCACACCCCGACTCAAATATCTATTAGCTGCTGCTTATGTAAGTTTTGTTTTTCACTATTAACACATTCCTCTAGTAATGGAATCACTAGAAGCACATATTGTTTCATTTTACTAAGTGGTGTTTAATTACTGGGTGGGAAATTTTCCTGACTGTCAAGTTCTTCGAATCTCTTTTCACGCATGAGTTTTTTTTAATACATGAAATTGTAAACATTACACAGAGAAATTCCTAACAATACAAAGTAAAGCCTCAGGCAACTGCCTGAAAGAAAAAAAAAGACTTAGAAATAGTTTTAAAACAAAATGTACCCAATCATCAAAATCAAAGACTGGGTAAAATATTGTTTGCAAGGCACACCCTGATTTTGGATCCATGCTATGCACAGGGATTCAGCGCAGTGGTCATCAAAACATTTCTTAGTGATATGATGATGGTGCAAAGCACATTAGTTTGTATTTGCTTGTTTTGAAACATCCCCTTTGACAAATATTTAAATTAGCAATGTCATCAAAAACTGAAGAGAAAATAATACAATTTGTTATTGCAGAAGTATTTCTAATCCTGAACTCAATATTTTGTAAAATACTTTTGCTTATTGTTTTACATCTTGAGAATAGGTAGTGTGTATTTTGATTGTATCTTTTTGCCACTATGCTCTCAAAATATTAATACCTACAGATTGAATACATTAAGTTTAGGAACTTGAATTGTTAACATTTTTTGACCAACAAATAATTGTTATTTTCTATGAATTTCCTTTTTTAAAAAAAACAGCTTAATGGGAACCATGTCAGATGAATGTTATTTGATTAAACTTGTACGACAGATTTTTTTACTTGACTTGAAAATGTGTTTTCAATAACTGTAACACAGTCTTAAATATTAAAATATTGTAACGCTGATGGTGGGGGGGCCAATCTGATGTGGCAGAGGCGAGGGCGCCCACGTGAACCCCGTATCATTACAATATTTTCCTCCAAGGGATGATATGCCATAGCTCCATACATAGGTTTCTACAAAACTGATCTTTCAATAAAAATACCGTATACAATAATTTATAGGTTTTAGAAAATTTTAGAGACCAAAGGTTTGGAAATTATTTTTGTTTTTTGACACCATATGCATTGAAATAGGTGTGGAATTATAACAAATGGATGTTGTACATTTAATATTAATGTAGAGACTAATATTTATCTTCATTTTATTAAACCCTTCAGTGCAATGCTAGTATAATGGTCACACTACCTGGGAGTAGGAAAGCTAGACTAAAAGTGTTCAGGAAATCTAGAAGTTGAATTAAAAAATATCCAAGCTTCTGTATTACTAGGGTCCTGATTATGTTTATTTTTATCAAATAAAATAATCGTCACACAACCTTAATGACACAGCTCAATAAATCTCTTGATTTTGAAATTTTGTAATTGTTGATATTTTTATACACAATAATATAGGTGTCAGTAGACCCTTTAGAAGTGATTCCTGACAGTGTCAAAACTTTCAAAATACAAATTCAGATATAACAATACCACAAGCTATGTCTTAAAAGAAAGTGGTGACTGGCTCTCGCTGAGCTGATGTCCTTACATAACTTTCAAACTATATATGGAACATATTGAATATCTGCTATGAAGTGGCACTTTTAGTTATTTTTCAGCACAAAATCCCTTATATACAAAAATATATACAAAATAATCATAACTAGTAGACAGCTATCACATTTAACAGCGTATCACTTCATCACTTTCAAGGTTTCACTTTTCTAAAAGGGTGTTGTTACAGTATTTTGTGCAAACTAAAAACTACAAACTGTGCAAACTACAAATGTAATTGGTGCTATTCATAGGATTATGCTGGTGTATATGGAATACTAAGAAAATTGCAATAAAATATATCCTGAGCTGACACTGATATCTTGAGCACAATGTTTACTTTAAAATTTAAGTATATTTTTTTATCAGAAAACATTGATATGAAAGGTGGTTTGTATGAAGTAATTACTTTTCAGCTTTCCTTGACCAAAGGGATCCAGGGAATTCATGCAAGAAGGGTGCTGTGTTGATATGTATTATTTCTGTGGAAGCAGGATAAGAAAGTGCATATAACCAGACTTATTGCATTAAACATTCACAATAAAGAAAATATCACTTATATGGAATGTAGGACTTAAATGGGTCAACTTATCAGTCAACTCAAGGTGAATATGGAAAGCATGCATTCAATTCAGAGTGAATTTTGGGAAAACAAAAATACATACCCACTTGTCCTTGGCAAAGATCAAACCTGGAGACGTCATTCACATATAGCTGAGGATCACTGTGAAGATTCTAAAATGAACACAAAAATCATCATTATTGAAGGGAAACTTTGACATATTGCTCTCTTATAACCTGTGCATTTTGGGATGAACTTTGACAAAATTGTAAAGATGCAACTTTTTATCAATATTTTGCATTTATATTTGCCATCATACAATTCCAAGTACCAAAAACATTTTTGTATTTGATACTATACAGTATGTCTGCAACAGACCCTGTGGTGACCAATGAATCTAAGCAGGTTAAAACTCACAAAGGCCTATACTGGACACCAGAGGGGGATTTAGTGCAGAAACCTTGCCAGATTTGCAAACAACACTCTTGAAAAGCCTTCCTCCTGCTGACTGCTTTCAAAACCCATCCAGCCCTTTATATCCCTGAGGTCCACTAATTACTGTGAACCCCCTGTGAACATGTGTAATTGACCTCTTCCACTAATCTCATTAATTAATCTCACAGTGTCTACTATAATTACAAATGATAAAGACCTTTGCCAGTTTCTAGTGGTAGGTTAGCTGATATTACAGTTCCCTCAAACACCAGCCAGCTAATATCTTATTTAGTGATTAACAGAATCTTTATACAGTATACTTTGATTAATTTTATTAACTAGATCTTTTAAATGCTTTGGTTTTCAGGAAAGACCAGCACATCAGAATCTCTCAGTTAGCTTATGTAGTTGACACCTTCTCCTTCCCTTTCACCTTTTATAAGGTTATGTTTGGTAACATAATACTGTATTTCTCTGATAAAACTATACTGTACCTTTAGAGGGTGTATATACAGTACATTGTTTTTTTTATTATTTTGAGTGAATGATCTGGATATTCTCAGTGCTTACTCATGGCAATTATTTTTCTGTACAGCTGAGAAGGACAAAGCAAACTGCAATACTTGCAAGTCAAAAAGCTCTTTTTTCTGAATTAATTCACAAAATTATTTATTTTGTCAGGATCACTTTCCTAACTCTGAATATAGACACTCTAGTTGAATAATAGTTTATGGTTCAAATAAACTGTAATCAAATGCAACTTTTATGGTTATTTTTCTGCTTCTTTCCTTAGGTAAACACAGGACAAGGGAAAGCAACACTGGGATAGGCAGTGTGGGTGGAGCCAGTGGTAAATGTGGTTTATACCACACTCATGACTTTCAATAACAGCACAAAGACACTTTAAAAGTCCTTACTATGAGCAGTGAATCATTTTATTCATGACAATGGTATGCATATGATGCATATAATGTCACGCCCTCTGCAGCCAGAGGGCGCTCCTTCTCTGTCCTGTCCCTAGTTTCCTGTCTGCTGTCCTTCCTGTCCCTCTCTTTCCCTTGGGCTATATATTTCCTGGTCTTGCACTCTGTCCTGGCTCAGCATTGACATTCGGATGTCCTGAGACCCACCTAGCACCAGGGCGCCCAACGTCCGCTCCCTGAGGGCATAGGTTTCTATACGGCATTCCTGAACTCTTTGCACTAATGAGCCCGGGCCTTTTTCCCGTCTCGCCGCTACGCATTTGGGTCTTTTTCCGCTCTCCTGCTCCCCACGGTTAGTCCCTTTGGACGTCCGTGACATATAATCTATTACAAACAGAGAGTAAACTAATATGAAAAGGTTAATGAAAGTTATTAAATATGTTTTAAAATTTGATACTTACATTTTGCAGTTTCAGCACTCACTACTACTACTTGTGAGGAGATGCTTACTTTTCATCAGAAAGTAATATTTTGTATATTGAGGCAAACAAGATAATGACACTATTTTAGAACCATCCTTTTGTTCAACCTCCCCATCTCTTACAAAACTCAGACATGGATGTTGAACATTTGCCTCAAAAGATGGAGACTGGACTGTACTAAAATTAAGATAAAATTGTCTTATTGCCTAATATGTGCCAGTGATATAAAGTCTTGCACTGATCTAGAATTATTCGATATGTGAGAGAATATTTAAATATCTGTGGTTAATTTGCTTTTAAATTCAGCACAACATCTCAACTGAAAAACTTTCAAAGGAAATGTATGATATGTGTTAGAAATGTTTTCTTTCATAATAAAAAAATGATTGCTGATTGAAGATACAAACATATAGCTATGTATATATGTATAGAAATATAGCTATGTATAACAGAACAACAATAAATGATTTCACACTAAAGGATGGTTATTGTTTCCATTTAAATGTCTATTTAATCATTTAGCTGCTGTAATTTGCTATTATATTTAATAATCTACTGGGTCAGCAAATGAAGAAATCAAACATTTAAAGTAATGATTAATTTCATAAACCTTTTCTGGTCTTTCATCCAAAGCCTTAGCACAAATATCTAACATGAATCATTTTCCAAATTCAGGATATTTTGAAATGCATATTATCAATAATAAGTTATTTATTAAAAATTAGATAGGTGTCAAGGCTACAATATCCATGTTGTCACAGAACAAGACTGTAGTTGGCGAAATATAAAAAAAAACAAATACTATAGCTGGAAAATCCTGTACCTTCCAGATCCAGGTAATTTCTTTGCATAAGGAGGTATGAATGTTTGCTAAACTACCTAATCATGTTGTGGTGGCTGATTCACTGAAACCATTTAAGAAATAGCTTTATAATGTCTTTATAATGTCTTCAGTTTATTAGTAACCATTTGTTCTGATGTTTTTTGTATTTCACAAATAATTGAAAGATTTATAGTCTAAGTGTTAATAACAATAAGACATAAACAGAGAGATCGTATTGTGAATTATTATTTAAAAGTATTAAAGGTGTTTATGCTCAATTCATATAATGATACAGACAAATGTGGAAAAGAGCATTGAGATACCCTTTCAGCTTCTTTATACATATTCCTCCAGTAACACAATATAGACCCTTCCAATAGGCATACATTCAAAGTATAGTTTGTACCCTATAATTAATAATAAATGCTTACAATTACAGTTTTCTGGACACTCCACTCAAAGTGCTTTACACCACCACCAATGTGTAGCATTCACCTGGATGATGCAACAGCAGCCATAGTGCACCAGTACGCTCACCACAATCTGCTATCCGGGGGGGCAGGAAGACAGAGTGATGAAGCCAATTCATAGATTGTAGGGATTATTAGGAGGCTATGATTGGCTAAGGTCAATGGGATATTTGGCCAGGACACTGGGGTGACAACCCTACTCTTTTAGAAAAATGGCCTGGGATTTTGAATGACCATGGAGTCAGATTTACATCTCATCCAATGGATGGTGTCTTTTTTTACAGTATAGTGAATCTGTCACTATATTGGGGCATTAGGACCCACATAGACCGCAGGGTGAGCACCACCTGGTGGCCCCACTGACACCTCTTCCAGCAGCAACCTTAGCTTTCCCAGGAGGTCTCCCATCCAGGTACTAACCAGGCTCACTTCTTCTTAGCTTCATGGGGTCACCAGATGTGAGTTGCAGGGTAATATGGCCGCTGGCTTAAAGAGATGTGGGAGTGTGTAACAAGTTTCCCAGCCATGTTGTTGAAACTCATACCCTGGCTTCCTTCAGGAAAGAGCTGACTTAGGTCCTTAATGAGCAATATTCCTCTCTACTGTATAGAGCACATGTTGAGACATATCTAGCCATCCATGTTCTAACTGTTTTATCCAAAACAGGGTCACTGGGGTGCCCTCGGAAGTTATTGGCACATAGTGGGATACACTCAGGGTGGGGCGCCAGGCCATCACAGGGCATACACTCACACCAGGGTAATTTCCCCAGAAGCCAATTAACCACTAGTACAGTATGTTTTTGGACTGTGGGAGAAAACTGGAGCATCCAGAGGAAACCCACACAAACAAGGGTAGAGCATTCAAACTCCATGCAAATGGAACTGAGACAAGGGACAATGCTAGCCATTGTTTGACTTATCATTTTATGTAAACAGTATTGAAGTGGAAATGCTTTTCATTCCATGTCAATTTGTGACTTCTAAATAGATGCTGTTATGTCAGCTGTAAGGAGAACCAGAATTGTTTTTTTAAATCCCTGGACTTACCCTTGGTCTTTTCCATACAACTCTTGCCATCTCATCTGGTTGTAGCAGACCAAAGCCAATAGAATCTCTGCTTGGTGGGAAAGTCTCATCCACAAATCTCACTCTCTTTATCAGACAGTAGGTGCGCAGCTGTTCAAAGTCTTGGCCACAGAACTTCTCTGGATTGTTAAGAGATCCATGACCTTCTTGCCTCTGACGATCCCTCATAATGTTCAGACAGACTCCAGGGGGAGGCATTATTGCTTCTCAAGTCTGTGGAGTTAAAATAGGAAGAGTAAAGCTAAAGATGAACATGTGATATTTTGGCGTTTCATCTTTTAATCTAGCATCAAGAAAATAAGTAGGGTTTTATTTTCCTGTTTGGCATTATGAAGCTAGCTGAGGAATATTTCTTTGTTAATTGTATTTTGAGGACACATATCATAAATGTATGATCTTCGTTGTTGTCTGATGTGTGAGTTTTCTTGCCAGGGTTAATTTAATTCAATTACATTAAGGCAGGTGAGTCATGGACTGGCATTATGTTATTTCTAAAGGCAAAATGTTTCAATTTGTCATAAAAAAATCTAATGATTAAAATCAATTATTTATTAATAAATCTAATTATTCATGAAATCACAAGTTTTATCTTACTTAGATGCCATAAAGGCATTCTATGAAGAGTTTCAGAGTTTAAGATGTCAAACATTCCACTGTAGAACTAAAACATAAAATCACACTTGCTTCAAACTTACTGCTCTCAATTAAACATTTTTTCAACACTTTTTCTCAAATATTGAGCCCAGGTCAGAAATAATTTTGAAACATGTGAGACCTAGAGATATATACTGTACTACATCTGTTATACAGAATGTGACAGTATGTGAATGATATTAAAAATAAAGTAATTGTGACATTGTGTAGTATATTTAAGTTTTTAATAACTTTAAGTTATGACTGGAGTCGGGTGTTGTCCTGTTTTCTGCTTGTGACTACACTGTTGCAGCCCTTACCAGAAATAAGTATAGGTAGAATAGGAATAAGATTTCTTATATAGTAAATGATGGATGGATACCTAATTTAATCAGAAACAAAAAAGACATACTGTAAATTGCAAATGTTAACCATTATGATGCAATGCTTTTGTTTATTTGCTGTATATACAATACATTTTTACAGATCTTTAGCCTAACCTGATAACCTAAAGTAAACTCGCTAACTGAATAGACCATATGGATTCTGTTCGATTAGGAACAATTCAATTGTTAGGACTAACTTAAAACTTATCATAAGAACATATGAGTGTTTACAAATGACCATTTTGTATCTAATAGCTTATTGATCTATCTCATCCAGCTGTCTTTTTAAGGAACCTTGGGTTTCTGTGTTTAAAAACATGGCAGAGTAACTTTTTCCATATTCTTACAATCCTTTGGGTAAAGAAGTAGTTCCCATTTAAATGCAATTCCACATAGTTTTCACTTGTGTTGTCTAGTTTGTGTTTCACTATTCATTCTGACGAAGTGTCTCAATCCCTTTAAGAATTTTGAGTACTTGTCTCTCTGTTTAAGACTCAGTTCTTTCCCCTTGTGATTAAAATCCAGAATATACTGTACAGTACCTAGTTGCACTTATCAGTTTCTAGAGCACCAATATCTTTTCTGTAATGCAGGGACCAAATACAGTAAGTTCAAAATATTCTAAATGAGACTTTACTAGTACATAATACATTTTTAAGATAACACCCCTTGCTAATTTTTACTATATATCCTAACGTTTTCCAATCGGACAGAGGAAAGGCCATCTTTTCTGTCTGGTCTCTTGGTTTCTGTATCTCTTCTCATGGTTTCTCCAGCCATGTCTATGCTAATCAAGCTAAAGTAGTTTACAATTTTGCATCTCTTGAAAACGGGAAATGTTTGCCTACGATAGGCAAAAATTACATTTTAATAAAATGAGGTAAAGTTCCAAGAAAAACTCCTATACAAAACAGAATAATTAGAACAAAATAAGACAAAAAAAAGACTACTTTTCAGTTGGAAGACCTGAAGAATTGAAAGGACAAAATATTTTAAGTTATTATTAACTACCAATAAACAAGTTCACAGCTGATTAGTCAGTATTAATAATATTGCATGACAGGACTTTCTACCCTGCCTTGTGCCCATTGCCACAAGGCGGATTTGTGGATTTTATCACTCCACCAATTTTCTAACCACTTCTTCCGATTCACAGAAACATACGTCTGCCTATTATCTAAACTCTATTCAGCATCTATTATAACTAAAACATTTTTTAAACTATTTTTGAATAGTGAGCTCTGAAATAGTTTGAACCTAAACCAGTTTGAAGTCTTGCAGGATGAACCGGCACTGGGAAAGTACCTGCTCTCAGTATAACTGTGTTCTAGGTCTACAAGATAATTAGGAGGAAACATGCTGTGTAACAGAATAACAAGACCTATCTAGCAAAGTAAACACTTTCTAAGAAAGTCTACACACTGCTCCATTTTTTTCAATCATAGATCAGTAATATACATTGATTCTCTAAGTAGCATATCAATAAAGTGTCTAGAAAATTGTTCTGTAAAAGTGAAGGCTAATTACTGCAGTTGTCAGTTTACATCTGCATTATTAGTATCCTAATTTCTGTCACTTAATGAAATTATAATTAAATAATCAACAATAAAAGTGAGCATTTAAATATATATATATATGCTATATTGATAATAAATATATAACATACTTTACATTTTCCATTGCATCAAAACTTAGTTTCTGAAAACATTGTTTTTGTCTGAATGAGAATCTGAAAGAATACAAAAGCCTTACCTGCTTATGCGTAACAGGAATCTGATAAACTCTGAGCAGGCCTTCACCCACCCGTGAACAACAATGTAAAAAAGGTACTTGTGTCTGTCTTCACTGTGCCTTCAGATCTTTAAATGCTTATCAGACAGTCAAAATTGTTAGCATGACATTATCTTCATGAAAACGCAACTCTTGACTGAAGTCTGTTTCCCTGGTTTCTGGCAGAGCACTCTAAAGGTGACTCCTCCCACATGCTCTTCAAAATTTTAAAACAGGTTGGTTTAGTTTATTGGAACATAATATATTAGCTCACCTAAACCTTGTTCTTTAACCTGTGGCTATGAAAGTCGTTTCCCCTCTCACTACACACATTCATCTTACACCTTACTTTCACTCATGTACTATGTACAGTACTTTATAGAAATTGTCTAGAAGATAAAGTATCCACAAATGTATAATATATAAATTGACACAATTAGATACAACAGAACTGAAAGCAAGTTTACAATTATCATCAAAACACAGAGAGACAGGTTCAGAAATAACTTTTATACCCAAGGGGTGAATGTCACAAATAACTAATAGCTTATTGCAAAGTCACTACCTGATTGACTACAATCTGTTATGACCGATTGTTGAATATTGTATTTTCTGCACTGTCTACTGCACACTGTTGTTTACCATTGTAAAATATTTACTATTGTTTAATATGGTATGTTGTTTTTCAATACTGTATGTTGTATATTCCACTTTGTGTTGTATTGTATATTGGATGATACTGTCTTTTTGCACTACTTTTTTACTATTTTTTATATTGTCTTCACCTGTTGGTAGACTAAGGGAACAAACATGAATAAGAATTCCAATGTACTTGTTACAAATGGCAAATAACTTTTGAACTTGAACTAATATTTTTCCTAAATAAAAAAAAAGTACAGTTTAACCACAAGGAAAACAAAAGGTAAATATACAAATGATTTATTTCAGATTCAACAAATGATTTAGAATTCAAGGACATATTGAACATGTTTGAATTCTTTCACTTTGTCACAGTCCCAAAAAGCAGACATGCTTCTGCAATCTCTTAGAAATTAGATTCTTAATTGTTTATATACAGACTCATCTTCAACATTATTTTCCATAATTACTCGTTAAAGACTCTGCTGTGAACCATTACCTAACCTAACCCCATGGCGCTACTGCCCTTGTAGAGCCCTGGCCTCCTCCACCCTTCTCGGTCCTGAGCCAGTCTTCACCATCCTCTTACTCTCAACTTTCTGAGGCCTCCTTCAACATCGTCCATCCGTCTCTTGCAGGGACGCCCTTGAAGCCGCCTTCCTTCTGGCTTTTGACAGAAGACTCTCCGTACCCCTCTGGTATCGTTTTTCCACTCTAGATGTCCAAGCCAGCGTAGCCGTGCCTCTCTTACCTCGGTATTTTTACCGGTTATTGGGGGATCCTCATCCAGCTTGTAGAGCTCAACGTCGGTTCTTATTCGCCACTCTCCCCATTCCTGGACTGGCCTGTAGATCTTTCGGAGGATCTTTCACTCCCACGTGTTAAGGAGTTCCGCATCTCGCTTTGTCAGCACCCATGTCTCCGCTGCTTAGGTTACCACAGGGTGGATAATGGTCCGATATATCACCTTCAATACCCTCCTCTACAAAAGTCTGGTCTTCATCAGGTCCTGCACACTAAAGTAGCATCGATTTCCTGCATTGATTCTCCCTCTAATTTCCAGACTGATTTCATTTTTCTCAGCTATCAGCAATCCCAGGTATTTAAAAGTACTGACTTTCTCGAACTGGTAGCCCTGGATTTCAAGCATTGCTGGTGATGGTGCCCTTCCTGGTCATCACCATGTACAGTATTTGGTCTTCGCCATATTGATGGTCAGCCCAAGCCTGGTTGATGCTTCTTCCAGCTGAATAAAGTTTTCTTTGAGGTTTCGGACGTTTCTACCCAGCAAATCGACATCATCCGCATAGGCTAAATACTGCCCCAATCTATTCAGTAATGTTCCTCCTCTGTTGATGTCGATTTTCCGTATCACTAGTTCTAGAACTAAGTTGAATAGTAAGCACGAGAGAGTATCTCCTTGTCTAAGGCCTCGTCTCACCTGAAACTCACGTGATACCTGGTTCTGCACCTTCACCTTACCACTTGTTTTGGTCATGGTCATCTTTACTAGCCTGATCAACTCCTAGCTGTCCCAGCGTCTGGTACAAGTATGCTCTATCAACACAACACTTGTAATCTACGAATAGTTGATGGACATCAGTGTTATATTCATAGCACTTCTAAAATGCATCTGATAGTGAATATATGATCCGTCGTTGACCGATTACATTGAAACTCACACTGGTAGTCTCCAAGGACTTGCGCAGCATGGGCATCTAAACGACTGTGTAGTACTTTCGAGAAAACCTTATACACAACTTTCAGCAGTGAGATCCCGTAGTAGTTCGAGCAGTCTAGTTTTGACCCCTTTTTGCGAATTGGGCAAACGAGGGCAACACTCCACTCGTCCGGCATATTTCCTTCCACCCATATCCTGTTTATTAGCTTGTATAGGCTGTGAACTGTTTCCACTTTAAACAAACATTAACATCACAGTTTTCTTTTTATGTGCTCCCATTAAGTAAGATAGAAGAAGGAGCTAATAATATTCTTGTTTCTAGTAATCTAACTTTGGTACCACAAAGTGTGTATACATTCTCACCCTTCAGCACAGAACAGTGTGGGTGTGCTATTATTATAGTTGTATGGCTATCAGATGGCTTGGTAATAATAATTGTTGCTTTAATTGCTAACACAGAGCATTAACTGATAAAACTTTAAAACGCCATTTTATTGTGTTACACGATTGGTGTTATTAAACTGAGTCTGTATCAACCATTTCTTATATTCTTATAAAAGGGTGTACTCTACATCATGGGTTCACTATCCCTGTAAGAAGGATTTTTTTCAAAGAGTCCTATATGAAGCAGTAAAAAGACAAAATGAAACAATAACTTTCAAACATATGTTTGCGTCAATAATAAAACTGCAAAAAGAAACTGAAATCTTCATGAAGGTGAAAGTCTAAAGTTTAAAGAATATACCTAGTAATTCAGAAAGCAAAACAGAAAAAAGCACTTGAGATTATACAAATAGCCTTATCCACTATAAAAATGCATAATAAAACTTCCATATCTATATACAGTAAGTGATAAGAAAGTTCCATGATCTCAAGATACTACAAATGAGAATGTTGTACCACATAGTATATGATATTATAAAGAAGCACAAAGTCAAAACTACAGCCATGCTTCTGATTAACTGGTGATTTTTAATGTAGAGAAGGTAACTCCAGTCATTTCTTAGGATTAAGAAGATACAAAATATAATTAGAATAGTCATTAATCAGGAATATTATAAAGTACTCCTGGGTGGCAATAATAACTAATTATGTAGTTCAGGTGGGTAGCTGCGTCTGCAACAGAGCTCGCTGTATCACCTGCAAGTACACAGCCACCACCACACTCATTCAAGGCCCCTCAGGACAATTCCAGATCACCCAGAAAGCATCTTGTACCTCCAGCAACCTTATTTACTGTATCTCTTGCAGTAAATGCCCAGCCATCTACATTGGAGAAACAGGAAGGAGACTCGGAGACCGCTTCAGAGAACACGTCAGGGCTGTGAAGATTAAAGATCTCTCCAAGCCCATTGTTTCTCATTTCACCTCTGACGGCCACGACCACTCTAATCTCTCCGTCTGTGTTCTCAAAGACGGTTTTCCGAACTCATACATCAGAAAGACCACCGAAACTAAAATTATTCTGCAGTTAGGATCACACATTCTCCCTTCCCTTAACGACAGATTACTGTTCTTTTAAATTTTCTCCATTAATTGGAAGTTTCATTTCACACCTCTCTGCACCCATTCTGACTTCACACCTCCTGATTGGCCCCCCTTTCTGTCCCCTGCTCCCGCCTCTCACTCCTCCTCCCTCCCAACCTTTGTTCTCCCGCTACTTTACCTTTGCCTACTGCCCTGTCTCTCTCACACCTGAAGAAGGCTCCACGGCCGAAACGTTGTGTTCTCTTTCTTCTTTTTTCAGCATGGAATAAACCTATTACTTGTTCCTTTGCATAACTAATTATGAGTACATTACTTAATTAGAGTGCTAATTACTAATGACAGTTAAAGTGTAACTGTTAGGCTACAGTTCTAACAACAATAATGGTTGTTTTTTCCAATATTGTAATACCGCTAAGCACACAGCCACACTGAACCCCAAATGTCTTGCACATGAAAGTTCTGAAACTTGTTTTGCTGATTATATAGTAGGAAGCTCTTGACAGAAGTGTGAATAGAAAATAATTGTACTTGCAAAAATATGATCTGGAGGATTTGGGCTGAAAACTGATGGAAATGATCTGTTAAGATGTGTGTGATAGTTCCTAGTGTGTGTGTGGCTTTAAATGTGCTTTCAAATGGGGGTTTATGGCAAGAGGAGTTTGCAGCATACTGTAAGTATGATCCTTATGGCTGACATACATGAAATACTGTATACATGTAATGCTGTTAATCAGTAACATATATATATATAGTATGACAAAACATTTTAACACCACAATTTAATAAAACTCTGCTGTGAACCATTTCCTAACCTAACCCCATGGCGCTACTGCCCTTGTAGAGCCCTGGCCTCCTCCACCCTTCTCGGTCCTGAGCCAGTCTTCACCATCCTCTTACTCTCAACTTTCTGAGGCCTCCTTCAACATCGTCCATCCATCTCTTGCAGGGACGCCCTTGAAGCCGCCTTCCTTCTGGCTTTTGACAGAAGACTCTCGAACTGGTAGCCCTGGATTTCAAGCATTGCTGGTGATGGTGCCCTTCCTGGTCACCACCATGTACAGTATTTGGTCTTCGCCATATTGATGGTCAGCCCAAGCCTGGTTGATGCTTCTTCCAGCTGAATAAAGTTTTCTTTGAGGTTTCGGACGTTTCTACCCAGCAAATCGACATCATCCGCATAGGCTAAATACTGCCCCAATCTATTCAGTAATGTTCCTCCTCTGTTGATGTCGATTTTCCGTATCACTAGTTCTAGAACTAAGTTGAATAGTAAGCACGAGAGAGTATCTCCTTGTCTAAGGCCTCGTCTCACCTGAAACTCACGTGATACCTGGTTCTGCACCTTCACCTTACCACTTGTTTTGGTCACGGTCATCTTTACTAGCCTGATCAACTCCTAGCTGTCCCAGCGTCTGGTACAAGTAAGCTCTATCAACACAACACTTGTAATCTATGAATAGTTGATGGACATCAGTGTTATATTCATAGCACTTCTAAAATGCATCTGATAGTTAATATATGATCCGTCGTTGACCGATTACATTGAAACTCACACTGGTAGTCTCCAAGGACTTGCGCAGCATGGGCTTCTAAACGACTGTGTAGTACTTTCGAGAAAACCTTATACACAACTTTCAGCAGTGAGATCCCGTAGTAGTTCGAGCAGTCTAGTTTTGACCCCTTTTTGCGAATTGGGCAAACGAGGGCAACACTCCACTCGTCCGGCATATTTCCTTCCACCCATATCCTGTTTATTAGCTTGTATAGGCTGTGAACTGTTTCCACTTTAAACAAACATTAACATCACAGTTTTCTTTTCATGTGCTCCCATTAAGTAAGATAGAAGAAGGAGCTAATAATATTCTTGTTTCTAGTAATCTAACTTTGGTACCACAAAGTGTGTATACATTCTCACCCTTCAGCACAGAACAGTGTGGGTGTGCTATTATTATAGTTGTATGGCTATCAGATGGCTTGGTAATAATAATTGTTGCTTTAATTGCTAACACAGAGCATTAACTGATAAAACTTTAAAACGCCATTTTATTGTGTTACACGATTGGTGTTATTAAACTGAGTCTGTATCAACCATTTCTTATATTCTTATAAAAGGGTGCACTCTACATCATGGGTTCACTATCCCTGTAAGAAGGATTTTTTTCAAAGAGTCCTATATGAAGCAGTAATAAGACAAAATGAAACAATAACTTTCAAACATATGTTTGCATCAATAATAAAACTGCAAAAAGAAACTGAAATCTTCATGAAGGTGAAAGTCTAAAGTTTAAAGAATATACCTAGTAATTCAGAAAGCAAAACAGAAAAAAGCACTTGAGATTATACAAATAGCCTTATCCACTATAAAAATGCATAATAAAACTTCCATATCTATATACAGTAAGTGATAAGAAAGTTCCATGATCTCAAGATACTACAAATGAGAATGTTGTACCACATAGTATATGATATTATAAAGAAGCACAAAGTCAAAACTACAGCCATGCTTCTGATTAACTGGTGATTTTAAATGTAGAGAAGGTAACTCCAGTCATTTCTTAGGATTAAGAAGATACAAAATATAATTAGAATAGTCATTAATCAGGAATATTATAAAGTACTCCTGGGTGGCAATAATAACTAATTATGTAGTTCAGGTGGGTAGCTGCGTCTGCAACAGAGCTCGCTGTATCACCTGCAAGTACACAGCCACCACCACACTCATTCAAGGCCCCTCAGGACAATTCCAGATCACCCAGAAAGCATATTGTACCTCCAGCAACCTTATTTACTGTATCTCTTGCAGTAAATGCCCAGCCATCTACATTGGAGAAACAGGAAGGAGACTCGGAGACCGCTTCAGAGAACACGTCAGGGCTGTGAAGATCAAAGATCTCTCCAAGCCCATTGTTTCTCATTTCACCTCAGACGGCCACGACCACTCTAATCTCTCCGTCTGTGTTCTCAAAGACGGTTTTCCGAACTCATACATCAGAAAGACCACCGAAACTAAAATTATTCTGCAGTTAGGATCACACATTCTCCCTTCCCTTAACGACAGATTACTGTTCTTTTAAATTTTCTCCATTAATTGGAAGTTTCATTTCACACCTCTCTGCACCCATTCTGACTTCACACCTCCTGATTGGCCCCCCTTTCTGTCCCCTGCTCCCGCCTCTCACTCCTCCTCCCTCCCAACCTTTGTTCTCCCGCTACTTTACCTTTGCCTACTGCCCTGTCTCTCTCACACCTGAAGAAGGCTCCACGGCCGAAACGTTGTGTTCTCTTTCTTCTTTTTTCAGCATGGAATAAACCTATTACTTGTTCCTTTGCATAACTAATTATGAGTACATTACTTAATTAGAGTGCTAATTACTAATGACAGTTAAAGCGTAACTGTTAGGCTACAGTTCTAACAACAATAATGGTTGTTTTTTCCAATATTGTAATACCGCTAAGCACACAGCCACACTGAACCCCAAATGTCTTGCACATGAAAGTTCTGAAACTTGTTTTGCTGAATATATAGTAGGAAGCTCTTGACAGAAGTGTGAATAGAAAATAATTTTACTTGCAAAAATATGATCTGGAGGATTTGGGCTGAAGAACTGATGGAAATGATCTGTTAAGATGTGTGTGATAGTTCCTAGTGTGTGTGTGGCTTTAAATGTGCTTTCAAATGGTGCTTTATGGCAAGAGGAGTTTGCAGCATACTGTAAGTATGATCCTTATGGCTGACATACATGAAATACTGTATACATGTAATGCTGTTAATCAGTAACATATATATATATAGTATGACAAAACATTTTAACACCACAATTTAATAAAAGTGTTAATTTATCAGAATCCTTTTCACAAACTGGTTAACCAGCCTTTTGTATTATATAATCATCCACAAGACTGAAGGAAGTACTATTAAATGGAATGAACGGTAATTCTGTGAAAAATGATATACTGTATAGGTCAGTTGCCAAGAATAATTATATTGTCAAACAGTTTTCTAAGCATAGTGACTAAGATAAAGCATTTTTTCAGAGTTAAAAATTCCATACTGATAAGGTGTATTAATTCCAAGGCAGGTGTTTTTCCTGTGAGCTCTTTCTAAAGCAACTGCCTCGTGATTGGAGTCTGACCACTGTATGTCCTGAAAACTAGTCAGTCTATTACAAGCCAGATGCACAACAATAACTGCCAGACCCTTGTTTACCTTATACAGTAATTGTTTATATTTTGATGGTTTTCAGGCCAAGCTATACTGTATGTACTGTAAATGAAAAACAGAATATCAAAGTATAGGATATAGTACATAATTGTTTACATGTGCCTCAGTATCATTCCACCTTTCACATAACTCATACATCTCCTGTGCATATATAATAATATACATAATGTGATTATAAAACACGTTACATCTAAAGAAGGAAAGATTAAAAATCCATTACTTTAAAAAAATATATCTCTCAAAAGATGTTTTTTTCTTTCAAGAATTAATTATTAAATAATAAGAGGCAGCTGACATCTTTGTCAGTGTTCACATTTGTGACACAATCAAAAGGGATCACCTAGTCTGGCACATGAGGGCCCATGGCTCTGATCAGTAGACAGAAAGGCAGAAGAGTCTTTAACACTTCTCTACTCTACTCTACTGCTGTGAATGAGTTAACATATCCAGTTTGCTTTGTAACAGGATTACCCTTTATCCTGTTGTTTCCTTTGTTTTCTTTATGGCTCATACTGGAGTTACAGTTTCAATATGTATTGTGTACACAGCAAAGGGATCTGATTTTCTATCAGTAAAACCTCTCCTATTGTATTTACTGTGTCACATTATTTTTTAATCTTCTTCTAGTCTAGCTATTGCATCTGAATGTTACACACTGCAAATATTAATGTCCCCGAGCCTTACAGTATGTCATTTTGTTATATCTGACTGCCCGGGCTTTAGCTGATGGAAATTTACAAAAGCACTCCATAGTGTGTTATTCACTAATGTCATATGCTATCATGGTCAAACAAACACTAATGTTTGAGATTGACTAAAATTAAAAAATATTGTTTGCCTTGAATTCATAGACTGAGTTTCTGTTAATTGATGATAAAAATACTAAATATGAGTGACTGCTTGCACTACAATTTAGAAAAAAATATATATTTACAGTATGTTTTATTATGTATGGTGTGTATATAAGAGATGGCACAGAACTGTATTTTCTGCCCATGTTCATGTGTTTTTCCTCCAGATGATCTAGTTTCCGCCCACAGTTCAAAGACATTTCGGTAGGTTAATTGGCTTCTGGGAAAATTACCCTAATGTGAATGTGTACGTATTTGTGACTGTGTCTTGAGATGAACTGGCGTCCCGCCCAGGGTGTATATTGTCTTGCACCAGTTGCCTGCCAGGATAGGCTCCTGCTCCCCAGTAACCATTAATTTGATGGAGGTGTTAGAAAATGGATGGATGTTGTGTATAAAGGGTTTAATGTCCTTTTAACAAAAGAGTTTCTGTATTGAACTGAAATGATTCTACTAAGCCACTTGCGGTCACACATTGTAATGTTCATGAGAAATAGATAGATACTTTATTGATCCTGTGAGGGAAATTGCAGTGCAACAGCAGCTTAACACAGACAACACAGCCACATTGTAACGAATGATACAATAATAATAATACAATACAATAAAATCAGTACAGTGAGAAGTGCACTAAGAAGAGTTACTCACAGTCCAGAACACACAAAGAACAAACCAGAACAGAGCAGCACACAAAAAAGTCGTATTGCACAATATGAATATAAATATAAATGTATTGCACAGGTCCCTGGCATATATTGCACAAAAATGGTTGTAAATGGGAAAAGAAAAAGAACAGATGTATTAGTTTACTGTTTAGTCCAGAAACAGGTTACTGTCAATGTTGCCTTAGTCCAGACGCAAGGTGGATGCATTGTACAGTCTTATGGCAGAAGGCAAGAATGACCTCCTGTAGCGCTCCCTGTCGCACCGTGGATGGATCAGTCTATTGCTGAATGTGCTCTTCATTTCTACAAGCATGTCATAGAGGGGATGGGAGACGTTGTCCATGATGGCCTCTAGTTTGGACATCGTTCTCCTCTCAACCACGACCTCCAGGGGATCCAGGTCAGACCAAATGACAGAGCTTGCTCTCCTGATGAGCTTGTTCAGCCTGTTAGAATCCACTGCTCTAATCCCAGAGCCCCAGCATACCACCATGTAGAAAATGGCGCTCGCCACCACCGACTGATAGAACATATGTAGCATCTTACTACACACATTGAAGGACCTGAGCCTCCTAAAGAAGTAAAGTCGGCTCTGACCCTTCTTATAAATGGCCTCGATGTTCTTAGACCATTCCAGTCTATCATCGATGTGCACTCCCAGGTCCTTGTACGAGTCCACCATCTCCACGCCACTCCCATAGATGTAGACAGGAGTAGGTTTGACCTTTTTCCTCCTGAAATCTACCACCAGTTCCTTTGCTTTGTTACATTCAATTGCAGGTGGTTCTCCCCACACCACTGCACAAAGGTGCTGACCAGTCCTCTGCACTCTTCCTCCTGCCCACCCTTGATACATCCCACAATTGTCATCTGAAAACTTCTGCAGGTGGCATGACATGAGCCCCTGTGTTACTTACTATTGTTCAGACACACAGTTCTGAAGTCTCACAGACTGTGGTCTGCCTGTCAGGTAGTCAGTGATCTACGAGATCATGGAGGCATCGACTTGCATCTCCTCCAGCTTCCTCCTTAGAAGTAAGGGCTGGATGGTATTGAAGGCACTGAAGAAGTCGAAAAACATAATCCTTACGGTGTTGCCAGCCTTGTCCAGGTGTGAGCAGGCCCTTTGCAGCATGTCCACAGATGATTGCATCGTCCACACCAACACTGGGCTGGTAGGCAAACTGTAGGGTGTCCAGTGATGAGCTAACCAGGGGTCTCAGGTGGGATAAGACCAGCCTCTCCACTGTCTTCATGATGTGAGAAGTCAGTGCACCTGGTCTGTAGTCATTGAGAACAGAGGGGCGCCCTTTCTTTGGTACCGGGACCAGGTATGATGTCTTCCAGAGCACAGGGACTTTCTCCAAGTGCAGGCTTGGGTTGAACAGTCGCTGGAGCACTCCACTCAGCTGGTCAGCACAAGCCCTCAGAACTCTGGGACAGACGTTGTCTGGTCCTGTGGCCGTACCCTGGTGCAGCCTCTTCACCTCCCTCTTCACCTGGTCAGCTGTGATGGTCAGCCTGGCCTGGGGGATGGTGCTCATAGCGCTTTCAGTGCTGCAGGTGTTAATGGCAGAGGTGTTGGAGAGTGGCAGCTGTGGGGGATGGGGGGTGAGTAGCTGTTGGGAGTTGTAGCTGTAGGCGGCTAGATTGTGGGGGGATGGAAGAGGTGTCGGGCAGTCGCAGATGTGAAGGGTTAGGGAGGGCGTGGCTACGGGGGATGGGTGTTGAGTCACAGAAGGCCCTGAATCAAACCTGTTAAAAAACTGGTTCAACTTGTTGGCCATCTCCAGGTTCCCCTCCGTTGCACCCCCAGCCTGTTTGAAGCCAGTGATCTCTCTCATGCTGCTCCATACGTCCCTCACCTTATTCCTTTGCAGCTTGTCCTCTACCTTCCTCCTGTAGGCGTCATTGCTCAATCTTAACTTCTGCTTTAGCTCCCTCTGTACATGCTTGACCTTTTCCTTATCCCCCCCTCCTAAAGGCTCTCTTCTTGTCATTCAGAAAAGCCTTCAGGTTGCTAGTGATCCAGGGTTTGTTATTGGAAAAGCAGTGTATGTCTTTGGTGGGGATGGTGTTATCTACGCAGAAGTTAATGTAGTCATTGAAAATGAAATAACATGATTCACTTTGCTCTGAGACAATACCCACTGTACATTGCGTGGGCAAACTGCAGTGTGAAAAGAGTGACATTTTGATTGGCATTTTGCTTCGGTTGAGACACCTATGAGATCGTTTCTCAACATTTGTGTTAACATACTGTGACTTGTTACAGAATAAAAATTTACCGAAAATAATTCTACCTCTTAAACAAATTGCAATAACTGCATTATTTTAATATTTCCCATCCCTTTATTTACACATAACAAGCCACTAAAAATGTAATATATAATGAATGAAGCCGAGTATGCTTAAATTTGGCTATATTTATTTGATTTCAGTAAGTTTGATGTTGTTGAAACTGATACTCTCACTTCCTACAGGAGAGAATTGAATGAGGTCTTTGAATCATTAAACTACTGAAAAAAAACACTGTAAAATCTGAATCTCACATTTGGAAATAAGTGTATTATGGCATAAAATGTTACCAGAAATATAGACATGAGATTTTCTCAGATAGGTTATGTGTTTTTTGGAGTACATTATATATGTATTTTCATTTTCTAGCAATTATATTCTTCTCTGCAGTATAGAGAAGATGTTGAGACATATCTATCCATCCATCCATTTTGTAACTACCTAACTATCCAGCGAGGTAGCGATGGAACTGGAGCCTATCCCAGAAAGCAACAGGACTGCAGGTGTGATAGGAGCTGCCACTGTGGCTTGCCAGGAAATACAAAGAGACAGCCTTAGAAAGTTATTCTTGTGATACATGGAAATGAAAGGCTGCTTAAAACAAAAAAATATGCAGTCAAAATGTTTAGTAGGAAGGTGAATTACCACAATCTTTCACCTAAAAAAGAAAACATTTTCTGGGTTTACATGCACTTTACAAACTCCAACTTGGTGAGAAAACAAAGAAGCAATGTACAGTATAAGTCATACACTTTGCTCAAGCCGCAAGAGGCATGAGTTGCAATTTGGCGATTTGCCACTTTAAAATGGACTATGGACTGTGTAAATCAGTTACATATCTTCCTGACTGATCTATTTCAGGTCATAACCCTTAGCCATCTCTATAGAATCCTGTCCACACCTACTCATCATAAAATAATTAGTGAACTAAAAAGACACAGAGAATAACATAAATCAATTAAGCCAAGCTAACAGCTAGAAAAATACTTTAAATATTGTATATGTGTGTGTGTATGAGGCAATTGCTACAGCGTATCAAAGTGTCTACGCCTAGCAGACTGTGTGTGATCTTGTGTATATAGCATATTATGTCCCAATGACAACTTCTGGGATCACCGGTTTGAAATACGTCAGCACAGTAACAGCTATGGATGCCAACACACTTCAGCATAGTGGGAAATGCATCAAACCAATTATAAGCATCAGGGAGCCCTACACAGGTAGCACCATGACTGAAATTCAAAAGGTTACATAACTACAGATTACAGAAGTATCAGCCCCTAGAATAATGGGAGGGGCTAAGTTTTCTGGTGATTCCTGGTTCTGTGTCTTATTTTGTTATAAACAAACACAAGCTATAGGCTCCAGGCCACAGCTACCCTGAATTAGATTAGCATTTATTGAAAGTGATGTGATGTAGTGTGAACAATGAAGGGGAAATGTGGTTTGTGTAAGGTAACAAACTTGGCAGCTGTATTACAATTGTGCAAGGGACATTCAAAACTAAAGCTTGGAATCAGCTTGTTATTGAAAGCAGTTTTACATACTGTTATATTGTTACTTTGTATAGACCATGTTTTCAGATGTGTGCTCCACCCATTGTTCAGGAAACATCCATGTCAACATAATCTTCTAAGCTTTCGACATGATAGTGCTTGCCCCTCAAATCCTTCTGCGTCATTCTGATATCAGTGTGATGCACTGGATCATTATCCCTATTTCAGGCTTTACAAAACTCAATTTTCTTTTAATTTTTAACAATACTTGTCCTGACATGTGATTGTGTCTATATGTTTTGGTTCCAGCTGGGCTGTTATTTAATTATGCTTACTGGACCTTTAATTGACTATTTTTAAAATCAATTCAGCTCTTAGATAGTAGGATAAGAGTTACAAACTAGTATGCAGTCTGTGCCAAATAGAGTTTCAGAGCTCTATTATTTAGTTTTAGTATTGAAGTAAAATTTACTGAATGATTCTGTACATTACCAAGAAGGCTTATCAGTGGAGTTTGTGACTGTGTTTTTGTGCCTCATTAATTGATAATCAATTAGATATCATCTGTGTCTCCAACCCTCTTGGAAGTTCAAATTCATACGATTTTTATACAGTAAATAGCCTTTAAATCCCCAGTTTCTAAAATCCTGAAACAAGCAGCTGTAATGATGAACCATTAAACAGGTAGAATGTTCAATTAAGTAATTTAGTAACCATTTGGAATAAAAATCTGAATATCCCTGAGCCCTTAAGGATCAGTGTTCTCATTTTTTTGAACTAATACTTGCTCAATTGATAAAGTTTTCCACCCATGTGAACATTGTTACTGAAACTATAACCTGAATATGGAAAATGGTTAAAATAAAGACATTTAGTAAGTTAAGATATAACTAATTAAGAGCTCAGTTGGCATAACAAATAGAAGAAAAGACATTTCGGGAACAAAACTGTACACTGTTGTAATCTAATGTGTATAATAACCTGCATAATATTTATCACAATAGTATGTAAAGTAGATCTAATTTCTTATGATTTATTTCATTTATATATAGATTGATTCCATATTAACTGGAATTTAGCATACACCTAGGAAGTAATTATTATTAATTAATATATTTTTGGTTTCTTTATGCTTCTCTTTCTCTGAACTGCAATACTTGCAGTATGTTGTACCTAAAATGGCTGATTGTTCAAGATTAATGACATTCAGCATATGACCACTAGATGGTATCTTAGCTGTATTTTATCTGTCGAAAGCGAAGGTAAGGTAACATGGTTCAGTTAGTAAGTATTGCTACAGTAGGTAGTATTACATCGAATTACTTAGGTTTTCAAAGAATGGTATCATGATTAATACTTAATTACAGCATTTATGTCTTCCACCATCACTGAAAGACATAAGTGCTCACATTTCTAATCACTTACAGATAGGAGTGTTTTTTTTCTTTTAATTGCAAACACCAACTTTCCCTCTATAGAAAGATTTATTATGAGAGCAATTGAAAGCTCAGCACTTGTTGCGCTGTTGTTTTTTTTGCCAAAAAGTCCCCACAGAGTAGAGCCCTTGCACAGAAAAGAGAAACTGCAGGGCTGGGAGATGACTTCGTGTTTGGCCTTTGTTGTTTTTAATGTACAGTGCCATGATTAAGGATACATATTGTCATTGAGACATACAATAGAAACTCTCAGCTACAAGAGTAGGGCTGTAACCATTATTCCTCGCAGCTGCCCTAAAGCTAGATCCAAAACTGAAGCTCTGATTCTCTTAAATAGTGCTTGAATTTGCCTGTTTCATATAATGTATTCTCTGTTATTTCCGTGACAGCTTTTGTCCATCCTGTAACACATCATCAATGGTTAATACCTACTTAAATAATTAGTTTGGTTTAAGCAATCAGCTTTGAAATGAAAAATGAAGGGGAATGATCTCTGGAAAAAGAAAGGAAACCTAACCATCTAAAGCCCCCGACTTCCCAGCTTGGAGCAGTTTGTGGTTTGAGTAGTATTGTAATTTTTCTATTGTAAAATCTTACAGTCAAACTGGTTCATGGAATATTTTCATTTGGTTTATAAAGTTTAAGCCTCTGGATATATTCCAAAACCTTTCTTTTTCTGCACTACTTTGATCTCCTTGAATCACTGACCTTAAGTTTAGTTCTTCAAAAGGACATATTATCACCCCCCAACTATTAAACAGAAAAGTAAGTTTACAGTATGAAATTGTGAAAGTTACAAAATAACCTTACAAACCGCAATTTTACTACAAATTACAAATATTAATTAATGGGGTTATGCATGTTGATTGGATGTTAGAATGTTTTTCAAAGTAAAAGCTTAATCTTACCCGTGTCCACTTCAGACTGAGTCTTGAGAACATACGTGGAAACTGTCTTCAACAGATATAAAATATATTCCAGGTAAGTAAGGTTTCAGAAACAATTTTTACTTGTTTGTTTCTTCGGATAATGAGCAGTAATGCTAGGACAATCTTAAGGAAAATAAGCAAGAGCATTAAAATTATGTATTACAAATTCCAACATGTAGCAGTCTATTTTTTGTAAGAAAGCTATTATGGCCACTGTACTTTTAACTGTTTAAATTGAACAAAAGAAAACCTAACAAGTAAGGAATTTCTGGAGTGGTTCACTGGTGCAAATATTTTCTATGGGTGGAAACCACATTTTCTTTTATTTTTGCAAAAATGGCTAACCTGTTTTAGGCTTTGCATGTCAAATGTCAATACCATACCCACATTTCTCTTAATTGTCATGATCCTGGAAGAAAAGGAGGCATTTTTGCGACAATAATCTCAATTTGCTCTCTTCCCCTGTGTGGATTTCTTTTGTTGCCGTAGCAGCACTTCCTCAAACTCATTAGCTTTTCTTCCAAATGTACACATGCCTCATTTCATTACAAATACCCATGTATGGAAACTGGCTTGTTTGGGTTAGTTCTACTGAAATCCATCAGGCAACTTATGAAAACTGTAAAATAAAATCCATTTAAATGTGAAAATAATGTTGAGCTTTTCAGACTGTATTAGAGTGGTGAAAGGTGTAGGCTACTTAATGATTTTATTATTTTATTTTCTACACTTTACAAGTTCAAAGCCTAATTTTATATTGGCTCCCGTGGTTGCTGTCTAATCTAAAATCTTAAGCAATTTGAGTTCTTCAGGGTAATTTGCAACCAGTATGTTTCATTATAAATATATGAAAAAAGGGGATTTTCTACTGTTCTGTTTACATATGGCTTTCCCCTGAGCCTCCCTTCTCTTTTGTGTTTTGTTAAGACCCTTCCCGGGTTTACAAGGTAAAAGAAGGGCAATCCAGCTCTCTCCCACAGCAGGAAAACAACAGGGGGCCCTTTAACTGCCTTGGTGCTGTGCCAGATGTGCTGTGCTGAAGCATGTGTGTCTTTCTCAATAGAATGCACTGAGCAGAATTCCTGTGTGAGCCTTCTTCACTGCTGGAGGTCATAGTGTTTGCAGCAGAATTCTTGGCTCATCAAGTTTTTGGAAAAGATTGGACCCTACATTTCATAAAATATGCCAGCTTGACTTTGGAGATGAAAGTCTTAACATACCTCTCGAAAGCTGGGACTTTCAATAGTATATTGATTGTTTACTGATTTAACCTGCCCACAGTAGAACTATATTCCATGACTGGCTCATCATCAAGAATGCTGAAAGTCGTCCAGCTGTGGTCCAACTTGATTCCTGGAAGAGGAGCTGCTGGATCCACACCTGTAGATGAACCCTCCACTCACAGGCCCTTGAGTTTAGAAAAAGGCCTGCCTTACCAAATCTGCCAAGTATAACAAGGGTGGAAACCACAAAGACTCAACAGCTGTCCTAAAACTCACAGTGTTTAAGAAAACCTAGTAAAATATATCCATTTCCAGCCCTTTAAGAAAGCAGAAGCTTCAAAATACAACATGAAGTGGATTGTTCAAATACTGTATATGAGGAGCCCTGCTTGAGTACTGTATTGGAGCAGTCTGTGTCCATTTACTCTATCATTTTCATGTAAAGACTTTTACTCCATTAGACGACAGCCTTGAGAGGGTTCAAAATCACTGACTGGAATGGAAAATGAAAGTCCATGGATGCAACACAAGATTTTTAATGTGAATTGAATGGGTGTATTTTAACTACTTTGAAGATATTGATGCTTTAAATACTCAGATTAGATCTTCATCCCCAGCCATTCCGACAAGCACCCATTACATATCCCACTTCTGGTATGCTCATTGTGATTAAAGTTTGCTTTCATTAAGATAGCTAAAGGCTTATAATATGTGCTACAAATGAGAAAACTGTGGTGGCTATGAATTACATCACACCATCTCAATTGACTAGAAGGCAATAATAATATTTTGATTGTGTCTCATTTCTTATAGGTTTTGGAGTTGAATAGATACATATTTATGAGGCATTTTCTTATAGTGAAACTACACTTAGCATCAAGTAGCTGAAAACAGTCATTTTAATTGAAAAACTTGACACATCAAGAAAACAGCCTTAATCATAGTGACTGAATAAACCAGAGCCATGACCTGGAACAAAAAGTTTTTGTTACCTAAATCACAACTGAATGGGGGAAAAATTTTGAATGGTTACAAATATCTGTCTAGTATGCACGTAAACATTACATGGAATAAAAATATAATTTATATACAGTATCTACTCATTTATGCTCCATAGTAACAGAAGAATCAAGATAAATGATCCAAATGTATTTTTCTGATTCTTAACTTGCAGTGACTGTTTCTATATTAAGCAATGATGGAGAGTGGGAATGTTTAAGATATCAATGAAACTTGAATCTGCGTGGCACCCATGCTAAAACTGGTCAAGTTCCACTGGCATATCAAGTATTCTTTCTCCACAGTATTGCTAACAATTTTGCTTTCACTCTGAAACTTGTAATGCTGTGGATTTATTTAGTTAATATTTTATTATTCATGATACTGGTATTGGGTATATTAGAATAATAATTAAATCCACTCAGAGCACTTTATGAAGTAATGGGGACTCACTTCCAACACCACCAATGTTTAGCACCTACCTGTATGATGCAACAGCAGCCAAAGTGTGCCAGTACACTTACCACACATCAGCTAACAGTGGGGAGGAGAACAGAGTAATGAAGCCAGTTCATAGATAGGGATTATTAGGGGACTATGATTGGTAAAGGCCAGAGGGAAATTTGGCCAGCACAACGGTACTAACACCTCCAGCAGCAACCTTAGCTTTCCCAAGAGGTCTGTCATCCAGGGACTGGCCAGTCTTACACCTGCTTAGCTTCAGAGGGTTGCCAGTTGGGAGTTGCATATTGATATAGCTGGTGTTTGTATAGTTTGTATAGAAAGTCTGTTGTTTGTTTTACCTTACAATTGCACCAACATATGTTATTAATTAAGTTCTATGATTGCTCTGCAGTGTAAATTCAGAAGTACAAAGTTGTACATTAAAAGTTATACAATAAGAAGTACCAGCACCCAGTTAGTGAAACGCAAATGGCATTTCTTCTATCAAATTCATCCTTAATAATTCCTTATTATATTAAATACAATGTGTCACTGGGGATAACACATATAACTCACACCATTGTGACATCCTATTACTTGATAATGAATACCTCTAGACCTTCCATCTTTTTACTAGCTGCTTTACCCAATACAGGGTTGTGAGAGAGCCTCTGTCAGCAAGAAACAGACACATAATAGAATACGCCCTGAATGGGACAGCAGCCTATCATAGGGCACACACGCACACAGTGTCGCACCAGAAGCATTTTTTCCTGAAGTCAATTAACCTATTACTATACCATTGGACTGTGGGAGGAAAGTGGAGCACATGGAAGAAAACCACTAGAAGTTCTTCCAAACACTGGGAGAATATACAGGTCCAGAGCTGAACTCAGGGCCCCAGTGCTGTAAGGCAGCAATGCTGACCACAGTGTCACCATGCCGCCCCACCTCTAGATTAGTGTTAAAATGTTACAGGCTATAGTAATGTAATATTTACATTACATTGTAACATTTATAATGAAACTGATTTTTCTAATGGCTAAAAAGGACAATACTACTGGTTGTGGGAATATTATGGCACAAATTAAAGTGTAATAGGATGTTGATGTTCTGTTGTTCTTATTTACTTTTATTGGTTTTTGTGTTCTTTGTTAAAATAAACAATAGTAATTGTTTGTTTCATGTACAGTCTTCTAGGGAAAAAAATGCTACCCTCATGATTTACAAAGTAATGTAGAAACACACTTGGATTGTGAGTTACACTAAAGGGCTCAATGGGACTGGCCTTGACCCCTACCTGTCTTTTCCCATCTGTAAAGTATGTGTGTGTCTGTTACTCATCATTACTGGACTGGTTTGTACAAAATACAAACTAGATCTGACTGTTTTTCTGTGGCTGATTCTATCTGTAGACCTCTTAAAACCAGCCCTGTGGTTTTACTGCCCTTAAAAAAAACATTTGCGCACATATCCAGTGACTGCAAATGGCTTAAACCCATTGGCAGAGATTTGAAGTGATACATCACCTTTTCCCAGCTGAAATCATGGTTGTATTATCGTTAGGATTTCTAGAACTTGAGCCATAACTGAAACTGGTTCATCCACCTTACGTTTAGGCCATTGTAGACAGCCCTTAAAGAAGCTATTGTTTCAAGGCTGTTGTGTCTATAGTTTTTGTTAATATTACCTTCTGGGTATTCATTATTATGATCTTGGGAACACACAGATTTTCAAAAGCAACAGAATAAAACATTAATAAAAGCAGCCTCAAATTGCAGATTAATTCATGTTGAACTTTGGGTAATTGAAACAAAAAAAAGAAAGGAGTGTAGCAAAGTATAAAATTGAGTGTGGACTGCAGAGTCAAACACTAATGCTAGTGGAATTGCCTGAGGGCATGCAGCCTACCTTGAAATGGTGAGGACGGAGGCAATAAACTCAGGTTTCACATTCCATAGGTATTAAACACTGACTTCAACATCGAGTTGGTCTATTACTTTAATTTCATCTGCATTCTAGTACATGTAATTAAATTAATTCACAGTTTCCCATATCTTCAGGAATCTGTCATTTCATTCCTTTTATTTAAATGGTGAACTGATGCTTTTGAGAGCCGCCATTAAGGACAGCTGACTCATATGGCTCTTATTATACTTTTCAACCACATGAATAACATTTATACGGCACTGTAAAACATATTGTACGTTTTTGTGGATATGTCAGTTGTTGCAGCTACCCTTCTTACAAGTTGAATGCTTTAATTTAAGTTATTTTGTTGATAATGGTAACATTCGTTTCACATATCTCTGACATATCAGACTAATACAGGAAAATATGAAAAATATACAGCAATTTTATTTCTATGCAGACAGAATGTTTAGCTCAAAATTTGTTTGCAGAACTGAGGAAATTGAGACTGACAGCAGAGACATGTTACTTGCCAAATAAAAATGTTACATTGCTTGAAACAAAGGAGCTTTGTATGAGTAAAAATATAGCCAGATCTTTAATTTCTGTTTCTGCTTTTTGCAAAAGCTAGTTAATTTAGGAGTCTTGTAAAGTGTGGTTCTCTGATTTCAACTGATTTGAAAGATAGAACAAGTGATTCTTTTACACACAAACATAAGTATATCACAATGGTCAAACAAGAAATAGCCAGGAAATGAGATATAGAAATACTATTACCAGTATTGTGCTAGTAAAACAAATAATACTAGTGTAGTATTAGTATAGGTTAGTAGAGAGACATGAGGAGCTTCTCTGTGAAAATAGAGACTCTGTCCCTTGTGGCAAATGCTTTGGCATTCCACCAGTAGACAACCATCATTTGCAATCGTTTGCTAACCCCCCTCAAAAACCACTCCTCAGTGTACACCACCGTGTCTGTTCACTCGATTGTGTATTTGTTTGTTTTTTAAAGTCACACTTAACCCAGCATTGATTACCTGAAATATCCTGAGAATACATTGAAACTACTAGTTTTATCACAGCACTGTATGTTTACTGAGGTTACTCTAATTTACTGAGGTAAATCTAATTATGCATGTCTATAGAAAAATAAAGCGTACTAATTATAGCAATAAAACAATATAATTTCCCATTACATAAAGTCCCTGTGACTACAGTAATGTATAAGAACTCAAAAGGTGTATTTCTAGGGTGGACACTTGGTGCCATAATTCCAGAGGACTGCCAGACAGAACAGGGTTTTACTCTTAGCTCTCTGACCACAGGAAATGAAACAATTCTGCAATTCAGTCACTTAACCACCAATGTGATTAAACTATGCATTTTCAGCTAAAGATGAGCTGATCCACTGGCACACTGCGTCACATACTATAATAGAGCTCAGAGCCTGGTGCA
This sequence comes from Lepisosteus oculatus, assembly GCF_040954835.1. Classification (NCBI taxonomy): domain Eukaryota; kingdom Metazoa; phylum Chordata; class Actinopteri; order Semionotiformes; family Lepisosteidae; genus Lepisosteus; species Lepisosteus oculatus. The sequence goes on along the minus strand of NC_090697.1, from coordinate 43,116,177 downwards.
TCAGAATTCAGATTTCCTGCACAGAATATGGGTCTAAATCTCTGGACACAGGCTTCAGAGGAAGAGGAAGATGATGGATGATGATGTTCTTTCTCTATTTCTTTCTCTATTCTGTCTTCCTGTCTCCCTTCTTGTCTGCTTTTGTCTGTATGTGTTCCTGTATTCATACTATGGTCCATCCCTATGGAGAATAGATTAATGACCTCACAAATAATGCCCTGTCAATGTTAAATGTTTATTCTTTAATTTGGCATTCTTAATGATTCACAGTGAAGTTTGTTAACCTAAATAATTTAATATTACTCATTTTATCACTTGTGTCTTCCTCAGTGTTTTCTGGACTCCTGTTCCAAGGACAGTTACATAAAATAGTTTAACAATACGCTTTATTCCTAACCTGCTGAGTAATGCAATCTAGCTGAGAAGTGCAAATGTCTCTAACTCTAGCCGAGCTGTCCCTAGTCACAACAAGGTCTGTAAAGAACTGGCAGTAACAAAAAAAGGAGAAAATTCTATTTGAGAAGCTTTCAAAAACTTTTTCAATGCATTTACCACTTTCTATAGCAAATAACAATCTGTTGTGAAATTATAACATACCACTACACAGAGCACATTTTAGACATCAAGAGACACAAAAAGCCAACATAAAGTAAAAACCTAAATAACAGGAATAAGAATATAACATACAGTACTCATCTATAAAAAAACAATGCATTTTTACGTTTCACTGCCTTCCTATTCTCATTAGGCCTTAAACCTTGACTATAGCAGTAAAAAATAATTTCTTTCAACAACAGTTAAAGTTTCCCATTATTGTTTCCCTTTACTCCCTGGCACAAAAAAGAGCTATTTCCTATTAAGCAACAGTACCTAAAAATACTAATGCCCATCATATTCCTTTGTGGGTAAGAGCTCCTGTGTTTTGTAAGTTCAGCGTTTTTATAACATCTATTTACTGTGTTAGATCTGTACCTATGTTAAGATGTTCAGTCATTAGTTTGTTGACGCCATCTACTATACTTTGGTAGTGAGACCACACAGAGAAATCTTACCGTGATGTTGTAATGAATACGGTCGACATACAGGTTGTGTGAGCCGGTTGCAGTGTGGTGACGGCACTTCTATTCCCCTGTGCATAACAGGGGTGTTGGCCGCCCATGCTGAAGAAGGCCTCCTTAAGCTCAGCCGGCAAGACCCCTACTAAGTGACGCCAGAGACCCGGGTTTGAGCCCATGTGGTAAGGGACGAACTGGGGCAGGAGTGGTGAGGGCACAACCCCAAGCACCTGAATTCGCTACAGTATTAATACAGTGTGAGGGTAGATACTGTTTAGCTGTTGGATTTAGTAGGTTCGCAGCCCCGTAGGCATAAGCAAATTAATTCTAAACATCCAAGGTACAAATCGCACTAGGAAAAAAACAACACAACAATATCCACTTTTAAATTTGTTTTGTTAGCCCTGGAATGGTATTATTAGCTTTGATTATTGACATGTGTGCGTGAGGGGTTAAATAATAATCCCATCCAATCATTAAGTGATATGAACAATATGTAAAACGTTCTGTAGAAATTAAACATAGTAAGCATAGCTGCCCATTTTGATAGAGAGGGAAAAATAAATTAAACAGACCTCAAAAAAGAGCAAAGCTTTGTTTCTGTTTTGTTATATAATACTTATAAAAGCTTCACCCAATCTTAGCACTGCTGTGTCTCTGTACCTGTTTACCATATTTCTGCCCATTTAAAGACCACATTTCACTGCACCGCCCCTTACATTGCCACATGAGCCAACTTCAAATAATGCTATTAACAGCTTTATCTGTTTTAATAATATTAAGTATTTAAGTGTTTAACAAGACGAAATTGAGAATCCAGACAAATTTAGTTTGATTCCAGACATGGATTACATCTACAGGGCCAAAGCTTTTGACAAGCCTCTTGGAAATCAGAATGAAAATCTGACCCTACTGTTTGTTTACCTAGACTATTCATTATTATTCATGCTTACTGGTGTGGTTTGCAGGAGCTCCAGGCCTGGAGAACAAAAACAATTCTTCAATGAATGGAATCTAAAATATCCAACTTATCCCTGTACCAATGCCTTTTTCTTTATAAAAGATTAAAAACATATAGAATATCAAATGTACCATAGTGTATGAAGATACAGTAACCACATTAGAGTAGTCAATAATAAAGAAATAATGCAGTGATGGAAAGGGAAAGGGAAAACTGTGTTCCACTCAGAAAACAGTAACGGCTTTACTTTTGAATTTACTCTCACCCCATGCCCTTTAACTAGAGTGTTTTCATCCAGCTCTTGAGAGCTGCTTTTTATTTAATATCCATCCATCCATCCATTCTTAACCACTGTATCCAATACAGGGTTACTGGAAAGCCAGAGCAAGAATCTATCCCAGAAAGCAATGGGGTACACCCTGGACTGTACACCAGTCCATTGTAGGGCACACGCAAACACAGACACAAACACGCACACACTCACACCAGGGCCAATTTTCACAGAAAACCAAGTAACCTACTTGTCACGCCCAGTACACCTAGAGGGTGCTCTACTTCTGTCCTGTTCTTAGTTCCCTGTGATTATTCATGTCTTTCTGGTGTGTCTTGTTGTGTAGCCTATTTACTTCCTGTGTCTGCTCTGCTCCTCGCTCAGCATTGAGGGTACATATGTCCTAGCAGCAGGTCACCCCACGTCTGTGGCCTGAGGACATAGGTTTCTTTCTGACATTGTCTGACCCCCTAAGCCTGGGCTAACCCCCGTGTTGCCCCCTTTTCACTATGCATAGGGTCTTTATTCCTCTCCGTGCTATTCCACGGCTTGCCCTTCTGACATCCGTGACACTACCAGCATGTCTTTGAACTGGAGCACCCAGATGAATCCCGTGTGAACACAACAAGAATATACAAAGGAACAAGTAATAGGTTTATTCCATGCTGAAAAAAAGAAGAAAGAGAACACAACGTTTCGGCCGTGGAGCCTTCTTCAGGTGTGAGAACTGTGGTGCTACAGTATCTGTGTTTTGTATATTCTTGTACAGATACTGTAGCACCACAGGTTGGCAATTGAACTAGGGGCCCCAATACTGCGAGGCAGCAATGTTAGACATTGTGCTTCATGTTTTATTTTAGTGTGCTGCATGGGAATGAAAATTGTGTGGCCTGTCTTTTAAGCTTTCTGCAATAACAAAGAGCTTTCCACTAGAGGCCATCAAAATGCCCCTATTATTTATAAATAGACTCATTGGGTGTTACTTACTTAATTAGTTATATTATTTGTGGAAGGCTAAATTTCACATTCTCACTTTGTAATTAACAAGGATTAGGTATGTAAGGGGCTTTCATGGCATTAGTGGCTAATAAGGTTGTAGAGTCTTTAAAGATTCTGCTAATTAAACCTCCTGCACTTTACTTCACCCAGTTTTTACGTGATCTTAAAACTGGATTCTTTAAAACTCTTACAAAACTGATTGAATAGATCATTAACATCAGAAGCTTGTGTCTTAATGCAAGACTATTCACCACCTGTGAATATGAAACCAAATAAATAATTAGACAGGAACGTGCAGCACGAATATTTAACCTACTGTATTTTCCAGTAAAGCAACATATTAGATCCATATGGATTTGGTAGTATGGTGTAAATATTAAATACATTTTCAAAAATATTAATAAGAGATACATTTTTTTTTATTTGTTTCATTAGTCATAGACTGCAGATCAAGCATGGTGGATTCCTTAAAATGTTTTAGAATTTAGACAAATCTGACAAATCTGAAATTTAATCAAGCTAAACTAAATTGTTAAATGTTGCTTCAATATTAAGTTGACTATTAAAGATAATCCTTTTAAAAATATTATAATGTTAAAGGCTTGAAATATTTGTCATTTTCTGGTGCCTCATATGAACAGAGAGCAAACCATTTTATGGAGATTTCTGAGCAATATAATATACATAGAGGTCTTGTTCCTTATTTGTTCACTGTATTAAATCTTTTTATCTTCTCAGACTGTAAAAAATACAATGACATTTATAAAATGGCTGAAAATCAAGTGAAAAATTGAAGTTTTATGTTTAAAAAACACACTCTTCTTTGTGTACATTTCTGTTACAGAGTACAAAATAAATTAGTCGTCTCTCTTCTTTAACTGAGAAAGTGGAATTTATTTGCTTAAAATGTTACATCTGTATGATTTTTTTTGCCTATAAACACAGATTCCAGTTGTCTGCTACTTTGTCTTTACTCATGTAGTCAAGGATGTGGGTTTAAGTTAGCATCTGAAATAAGGATGAAATTAATCTCTTGCTTATTATGAAAAATATGTGAACAGCATTCATGCTTCATTTGGAAAAAGTTAAAGACACACAGAAAATGTCAGGTTTGGCAGCAGCAGCTCTAATAGTTTCTAAGAAGATGTTTAAAAGAAAAGGGATGCTTGGTACACAAGAAGGCATTCAGCTGTTCAAATGCTTTAAGTTCCCAAGTAAGTGAGCCCATTTCTATTGTAACATGACTCTGTGCACATCCTACATGGAAAGCTTCCCAGTGGGGAGTAAGTACTGTGTCATGATTCATTACTTTGCCCATTAGGTATGGACATGTGGTGTTCTCTATTAATTACAAGTATATTTTTCTAAATTAACCTGGCTGGTCATGCATGATTTGTGGGGATTATGTAACTAAAGCCAATGTTGAAAACACTTCATAAGCTATAATGAATGCACACGAAGACCTGGCTACATATTCCTGCTAATTTTCTTTACCTTAAACTAATTAATTATGTCTTATAATAGCTCAATTAATTGAATTGACAAAAGAGCTAGATGAAAACCCAAGTGATTCACTAGGTCTGAATTTGTGGTATGTAGAATATACTGGAGTGGAATGCTGCTTGCTCTAGGTGAAAAGAACTAGAAATGTCCTCACCTTTAATGTTATGTCTTAATGTAAGGTGAATCTGAACCTTAAGAGCCTACACGTTTTAGTGCTTCATTGGTTATAATAATAATAATAATAACATCACTTTATTAACCCTTTACAATTTCTTGCATTAGGAATTATCTTTTCACATACCCCAGCTTGCTCTCCATGAGACACACAGACAGGGAGAGAGCCTGGGGTCGGAGCGCAGGGTCTGCCATTGTACAGCACCCCTGGAGCAGTTGGGGTTAAGGGCCTTGCTCAGGAGCCCAAAAGAGTAGGATTGCTCTGCCGGCTGCAGGATTTAAACCGGCAGCCTTCTAGCCACAGGCACAGATCCTTAACCACAGAATCACAGAGCCACCACTCCACCCTCAACTTAAGAACAACCACCTGACCTCGACATGATTAGATTTCGTAACTGTCAGACAAGCCTTAGATAATACAATAACTTCTGTATTATTTTAAAAGTTTTTAATAAAAGGTTCATAAAAGAGACAAACATTTAACAAAAAGGTTGTCTGCCTTTAATTTGGAACGGCAAATCCCTTATATTTACAGAGCTCAACATGAACTGTGGTCAGATACAGCAGTTATTATTAATTATGCTTCAGTAACATGGTAGAGTTAAATGCAAATAAGTCTAAGTGATTATTAACTTCTTACTAGGCTTACAATTAAAACGAGCTCACTCACCTTCATTTTGAATGCATTGTGAGCCACTGGAATGTATGTGGCTTTCTCCTTTGTTTCTCATCAAGTACATGCTTGTCATGGCAATATTATTGCACAAATCATTTTCTCCACACATCTGAAGGTCACCTGATAAGGAAGGTAAATTTGAGCTTCTGAAACCTGAAAGAGAAAAATGATTAAAGAAAATAAATAGTTAATTCATGATTTTTGTTACCAATGGTGTATGTTACCAATCTGAACCCTTTGATCTAACTACTAATAGGACCAAGGCTTGCTTAGTTTCCGGGACATCATTTAATCCAAGAGGGTATCAGATTAAATAAAACCAATCATCCATCAGCCCCTACTGTACATTGTCGGGAAGTTGCTTAAGAGCTGCGGCAAGCTGAAGCCCATCCAATAAACCAAATTTCTTTTATAAAGCAGCACTTTGTGACTTGTTACTAAACAAGCTCTTCCAGTATACTGTACATATACAAAATAGACAAGAAAGAGTAAAAAAGGCCGGAGAAAGAAAAATGGAAAGACTCTTGCAAAAAAAAAAATGTTTTAAAAAATATAGCTAGTAATGGCTGCTGCCCTTGTAGGATATTTTGCTAATCGAGTGTGCTTAGATATGGAAATAATAATACATTATGAAAATATTCCAGTGTCTCTAGGAGTTTAGATAAAGTGTGTAACACCTGACAGTGTAAACATTTCCAGCTTCAAAGCAGAGGGGATGTTTGCTGAAATGTTGGGGGTTCAGATCCTGTGATCAAAAGCAAATCCTTAAGTACCTTGGTTTACCTAGTTAATTAAGTCGTGGGAAAATGCTTAAATGTCAATGAACAGTACAGAAACATACTACATAAGATAACATCAAGACCACAGAAAAGAAGAGGAAAAGAAGAGAAAGAAGGTCAGACCACAAGAGAGGAATCAAGAGGAGTTGGAACTTCAAGCTTGCACCAGGCGAGAGCCCCTACTTCATGATCATCCAGACAAAACCCGATTGGAGGTAAGGATTTGAACCTTGCTAAGGAGAGCTTGCTATTTTGTATTTGAGGGAACTTGTTTTTTCTAAATAAAAGATACCTTGGTTAAACACAGACTTTCCTGCTTGGAGGTGTATTTTTAGAATAGGGAGATAGGACCCATTTATTTTTTGTTATCTGGGTTTGCAGAGAGAGATATTTAACTGCAGGTTGTATTGCATTTCATTTAGTAGGCAGCTTATCTCTTATTTTGGCCTCTGAAGGCATTGTTTAAGAGTCAAATACTTGGTAGAAGTCTGGGATTTTCTAGGTAATTAGGATTTTAGCCCTCTGGAATGCTTTGTCTGTGAACTCGTAAATACAGAAACCTATGTGTTGCATGTTTATGTATGGTGTAGTGTAGTGTTTGTGTTGTCTGTCCATCCATCCATCAATTTTCATTTTCGCTTTTGCTGGTGAGAGTCATGGTAAAGCCGGAGCCTACCCGGCAAGCAAACAAGTGCAAGGCAGGGTACACCCTGGATGGGGCACCAGTCCAGTCGCAGGGCAAGTACAAGCCGATCATACATGAAGACAATTTGGAGGCCACGGTAAAGGCCGAGGGGGGGAATTTGAACACCAGGATAACTCCCTACTCTTCTCATGAAATGCCCAGGGATCTTAAATGACCAGTGAGAGTTTGTGTTGTCATTATTAATAAATATTTGTTTAACCAAGTGTATCTGAATTATTATCCTTTTCACCAAAGCTATGCCAGAGAACAAAGAATTCATGTGCCTATAACTACTGTATATCAACCATTCAGGAATATTCTGGAGAAATTATTTACATGTTGGGGATGATGATGATAATTTATTTTATTTATTGACTATACCACTTGATAAATTCCCTCCATTTGTAACAATATTATAATTAATGTTGTTTTACGATAAAGGATATCCTCTGTAGTTTTGGACTTCATGACTCTTTCTGGTCTTTCTTTCCAAGGCAACAATATTCTGTTCTTAACTTGTATTGTAACACCAACAACATTTGTATTGCATGTAAAATTGACTCTTGTTTTTGAGTGCCATGCTTTTGAGTAATTCAGGGATTTTATTCTAAGGTTGTGTTGGTCTGCTGGCCTGTTTTATTGTTTCCCCATTTCAGAGGTTTCCTGTTTGATTTAATGCTCACCCATTTTACATTTAAATTTACCATTCTGTTACCTGTAAATAATACTTCGAACATTTGTGAAATATACTCTCAGTCCTGCATTGTGCTCAAGTCATTTTACATTTTAATTTCTGCTTCTGTATGTTTTCTGTGTTTCTGCAGTACAGGCAACCACTCTCCTTGTACTGTATGTGTATCAGCTGCAAATCTAATTTGAGACTAGACACTATACCAGTGTTTAAATCATTGCTTTTTAAAAAATGGACATAATACTTCCCTGTCACTAATCACATTACTTCAGTATAAGGTTTACTCCATGTGAGTATTTTCTCATTTTTACCCTTTAACCAATTTTTAATCCATGTAAATCCATTTCCCTGAATTTCTATGGTTTACAGTATAATGATTAATCTTCCATGTACATTGTAATATACGCTTTATGGAAATCTAATTATATTTTATGTGTTACATATGTCCATCACAACTTTTGCCTGGCAGCAGGTACCAGTAAAAGATAAGATGTGACTTACAATGCTTGAAAATGACCCAAATTCAAGACAAAAAAGTGGCTGAGGTTCCAACTGCTTCAAGTAATCTGTTTAATTTATTTTTGAGAAAATTTGGTGTGGTTACAGAATAAAACTACTGTATAAATAGAAGGCTATTTTTCAAAGCTTATTTAGGTCAAATATATTCTCCCAAGCTCAACTCCCTTGGTTATCTTTGGGAATGTCTGTCACACTCCATGCAAAGAGTTATGGGATATAAAGCAAAGATGTTGTCCCAGACTGCATCCCAATCAGGATTGCCATCCAATTTGTCAAGATCTGTACATGATATAAAATCTGACTGGGAGAGAAGCATATTTATCCCTGAGAAAAAAGTACAGAGAAGATACCAGGCATCTTGCAGTGGCTCTAAAATAAATTTTAACTTTCCACTGGGTCAGAGTGTTTAATACAATCCCAAAGCACCTCTCAGGACCAAAGAATGAGCAAGTTTCTCTTAGGCCTGAAACCTGGCACACCATTGCCATCAAAATGACAGTATGGATAAGAGAGTTTGGTTAATTGTTGTTGTCCACTATGGAGAGGTAAAGGGTTGTGAAGTAATTAATAAAATGTTATTAGAAATCAGTGAAAGCATGTGATATTTCAATATATGCTTGAGAAAACAGCTGACTTTTGCAATGATTGTCCTGAGTGAAAGGAAAGTCCTCCTTTTAGCAGAGAATAAAAGGCCACAGAGTCACGTTCTCAACTGGGTGTCATGAATCTTGAATCCAAACCGGAATCCAAACAAAATTTTAAACCACCTCAAATGAAAGCCTAATAGTAATGAAGTATAAAGTATTAGTGATCACTTTCCTCCTCCAAAATATTCCTGTTTTTATTTTTTTTTTCCTGTGTGTTATGTTGAGAGTTGAGATTGGATCATGGTAAACAGAAATTTATTATAGAGATTCGACCATGCAGTGAATCTATCTAGTCAGATTTGTTATGATTTTGATTTTCTCTTTTCCCAAATGTGGGACAGCTGGATTTTCTGAATATCTGAAACAAGCCAGAGATTGTCATCAGTATAGAGCGATATGTACCATTTGGACCCCAGTACATGAACCAAAGCCGACCAGCTGTGTAAGAGTCTGAGCCAATGGCTTAAGCAACAGAATAAACAAGGAAAGTAAAAACCAACATCCTGTCAAGCGCTGCCCTCAACTATAAACAGAAGGGACAACATCAACCTGGTTTGAAGACATGTTGTTGTGTAAAGTATTTAGCCTTTTCTGCATCTCTAGAAAGCTCTGAACACAAGGTCAGCTTGAGGAACCTACAGTAGTATAGACTGATGAAAATGTGCTATTTGATCCCTTCTGACCACGATGTACTGCATTTATGGCACACATCATCTACATTTCCACTAGCTTACTGTTTCACGCCTGAGTTTAACAATGATGAGAACAATTGTGAGGGATGCCCAATTGTGACAGACAACCTGTGATCATGTGAAACCACATGCTCACCTGCCTGTAATGACAGCTAGGAATGGAAAGTTACGTTTAGGGAAAAAAGGTGTTAAGATGGCGTTATTTTTAAAACAAGAACTCAGTTGTGGTTATTAATGGAGTTCTTGGGAGGGATGAAGGCACCAGACTAATTAAGCTCAGCTGCCTCAACCAGCAACTAATCCTGATGTAATTACTGTACATCAGTTTCCCATACAGTATATACTGTACCACTTGTTACTCTCTCCACTTCATCGCTCGTGTTGCATTTCTCCTCCACCCCATCTCCACCTTTACAGCTACCTCATGGTAGCCTTTTCACCAGGGATTGAAGTCTTTACTTCCCCATTCAGTGGCTGTGTTAAGCCAATTTTCCACAAAGTCAATAAACAATTCTACTTTCACACTATCTTCGGCTGCCAGTATTCCTCGTGAAGTTAAAATACAGGACAATAACATGACATACCTCAGAGCACTAAATCAGAGAGCTGTCAAATATTCAAAACCCCATGCAAATTCAATGGAATGTGACAAGATACAGCAACACGTAACTTCATAGCCTCTCTCACTGCCAGACCGAAGAACACTGGGCTCCTTAAACTACACATCCACCTGTACAGTGCTAGAATATTGAGCAGAGCGGTCCTGGCACAGGGCTGTAATAGAAACAAATCTGTGCAGGAAGTGGACACATATTTTACACAGGCCCAATTCAAATGGAGACCACAACAAAACAAAATTTGATATCTTGGATATTAATAACAGAATATTTCCAGCATTTCAGATTATCTGGTATTATGAAGAATCTAGTATGCTGTGTACCCGCATTATCCCCTAGCCTAGGAAATAGAAAACTTGAGGGGCACTGTCACGACCGCTCACAAGCAGAATCCAATCTCTTGCGAACGACCCCGCATTGTTCCCAATCAGACTCCAGCTCTTTCCATTTCCAAGAAACATCTCATTAATTCTCATTAATTAATCAACAAACCAGAATTTTCTTCCATCACCACACCCTCGACTTCCCGGATTACTTAAGCCCTCAGCACCTAGACCTCAATGCTCCGGATTGGTTTTCACCTAGCGGAGCTCCCCTCCTCACTCTCGAGACTTCCTCGTGATTTACCTGACTCCTGAACCTTTGGCTTCCTGACCTTCAACCTGTCTTTGACTACGGCCCTTAATCTATGATTTGGATAAGTATGCTCTGATTTTTCCCTCCTCTCCTCTACCACTTTTGCTTCCTGTCAGCCAACGCACAGGGTGTTAAAATTAATCTGGCTTGTAGCGTAACAAGCACTGAGTGTATGATAAATGAAGAAAATGAAATGCTCAGAAACACAATAAGCAGATAAAGACTAGATGTTGTTTCTCTGTACGTCCCACTGCAAGGTTAGAGTTGGGATGGTCAAGCATTGATAATCTTTATCTTGGACAGTTACAGCAGCAAATTCAGCAATTTAGAGGGTCCATCTGGCAAAGGCATTTTTCTGTCAAAACAAAGCTCTTTCTACACGATACTAGATTTCAGTGCATGGAAGCAGTTATAAACTGTGATTATCTGGCCTGTCTGGGGATATACTGTGCCTCCAGAAAGTCTGATTTTGTTCTGAAATCCTCAGAGTCATAACAATTGAACACATCTGGAAGCTAATAATAATAAAAAATATATATTTTATATAGCGTCTTTAAACATGGCTTCCCAAAGTGCTTTACAGAAGGAGAACAACACAAATACGCAAGATATGCACTATGAAAATACACAGAGAGGTGACAGTAGATGGGGGGTACTGAAAACAGTAGGAGCAGAGGGGTAAAGAACAGAACCAGTTAAGTAAAGGCCCTTCTAAAGAAGACTTTGAGTCTAGACTTGAAAGCGTTTAGAGAAGGTGACTCTTTGATATCCTTGGGGATAGAGTTCCAGAGCTTTGGGGCATAACAGGAGAAGGCCCTATCACCCATAGAGGTATACAGGCTAGGGGGACAGATCGGAGACAAGAATTACAGTAGAAGAGCAAAGGTTGTGAGGTGGAGAGTACTGTAGGTCGATAGTAGCTCAGACAGGTACTGAAGTGCCAAGCCATGTAGAGCCATATGGGTGAGCATGAGGATTTTGAAGTCAACTCGAAACCTGATAGGAAGCCAGTGCAAGGATTACAGGATAGGAGTAATGTGATCACTTGCACTAGACCTGGTTAGGATTCTGGCTACAGAAGTTTGGACATAGTGGAGTTACAGTAGTTCAAGGTGGATTCAGAAACCCCAAAGAACACAGTGCTACAGTAGTCAATTTGGAGAAGACAGATGTGTTGATCAGCTTTTCAGCAACAGTTAGCAATAACATAGGATGTAGTCTGGCGATTATTTCTGGAGTTTTCTGAGGTGAAAGAATGATGTTTTGATAATATGTTACACATCAGTACACAATTGTGACATTCAGTCTTGTCACAATTTAGATGTAGGAAATTTTGAGTCATCCATTGTTTTGTATCAGAAATACAATTACAGAGAATAATTAGATTGTTGTGTGATTTGGAAGGCAATTGGTAACACCAGAGCTAATTTACAATTATTGTTATTATGGAATGTGTACACTTATCAAACTCATTCCTCTAGATTTTCATTTGTTAATACTTTTGTTTTTCACTTTGAAGTGGTGTGTTACAATGTGTAAATGAAGGTCAAATAAACTCTGATTTAATGTGTCTTGATTTCAAGCTTTTGGGCCACAAATTCTGTTACTTTTGGAAAGGTGTGCAGACTTTCTATAGGCACTGTAACTGGTCCTAAGTGTCTGCATGACTTCCATGGGTTAAGTGGTAGTTACTGTGATGCTAGAAATTTCTATAGAAAGCTAACAGGATTCTTTCACTCCGTACAGTACCTGTTGAAAGTCCAAAAATACATAAATTAGAAGGGTGAAAGCTCTTCCTTAAAGTTATCACCTTTCCCAACTGTCTGCTGTTTCAATTCGGTCTCTAAGTCACTGGAAGTAATCAATCCTCATGGTTTTTGTTTTTGACAGAGGGACATTAGCTGCCCTTAGAAGTGCAGACTGCCTTAAAATTGGCAAACAGATAGACTTGCAAGTGTCTCTGAAGCAGCCTACAAAGAAGCCCCTCAGAGAATGAAGCTGTGTATCAGAATGCCAGAGTAGCTCACTAAGTGTGTCTTTACAGGGAATTAATACAGCTATGGCTCACACAAGTTATCTCAATTTTGTTTTTACCCTTGCTATCTTCCTGACATAAGGTATCTGGCTCCAATTCTAGTACATATCACTGCAAAACCTCCCTGAACTCTATTAAATTATTGTAAAATAGAAAGGGGCACTGGGTGTGAGAGCTTTTTTTTTAGCCTCCCATCAGATGGGAGTCCCTAGAGATCCTTGAGGGATACTTATAGTTGTCACAACTTGTCTCTTTGTGAAAAGAACCATTTTAATATCTTGGAAGCTGAGACACCTATGTACACTATAGTTACATATTATTACCAGAGTAATCATACATCCTCGAACACAGAAATCATTTATGTTTACTATTATGTTTATTTAGCAGTAAAACTTTTTGAATGGTACTTAGCATTTCCCCCAAAATTCTGGTTTGAAGTGGATTTGGAGATACAGTCAGTGTTTCTCCTAGCAATATTCAGAAATCAAAATAGGATTTGCAAGGTTTCAAGCTGAACTCATTCCACAGGAATGCTCTTTAAAACATTATGATAACCATAAATTAAGCCAATGTTTCATAGAAATTATTATTCTAACCCTAGCCCAACTCTCATGCTATCCCCACTCTGAAGCTATTTAGGAAGTCATCATCTAGTGTGTTTGTTGAGGAGTTAAGTGTAGCCAAATATTTGTAGCATTGTAATGGGTAGAGCTGTGAAAACTTGTCTCTCTTCATGGGTGCTGTCTGACTGTTCAGACAGATATTCATTGCATGGACTGGTGATGATGATGATGTTATCCGGTCAGACGGATCCGACTCCAGCGATTCTATAGGCCATCTCTCGCCACGCTTTCCAGTCTTGGACTTAGATCTTGTGCGTTTTTGTGCAGCACAGATTCTTTCTTTCATCTCAGGCAGCATCAGCGTCTGGGCTTCCAGAAGGATTTCCCCCATTTGCGTAATAAAATCCCGGATTACTCGCAAATGATCCTTGCTCTTCCCCAGTCGCTTTATGGATACCTGCTGGCCTGGGGAGTCTACTATTGGGTACCATATTTGAAACATGTGAGAGATTTTCCATGAATTTTCATGGCGATGGTTTTCTAGGGTAGGTCGTCAGGTCTTTCCCCAACCCTCCCCATTTGTCCGGGCTTGGAACCGGCATACAGGAGTAACCCTGCATGGCTGGTAGAAATCCCTAAGTTCATGCATACATTAGACATTACAATTTTAATGCAATTAATCAACAATGCCATGATAATGCATACAATACTTTATAACCATATTTAACACACTTTATGTTGAGTATATTCAGTATTTTGAACAATATTTTCCTGGTATGATAGCACACTCTTGCCATACATATTAGTGTCAAAAGTAATTCAAACATAATGCAAAGATGCTGAACCCAAATCACATGCTGCTGTCTGAGCTTGTATACAGTAGCTTGCTTATATTCTGTTCTGTACAATTCAATTTAAACTGATATTTTAAGTTGTTATAATACAGTTGGATTTCTTGTTCAGTTGGATTTTTATTGTAAAATCCTGGGTTCGGTATAATGTTTCAGGCATTCATGTGAAGGACAACAGAGCTTTCACTGGCCGATTATCAAACTTTATCGGTAAAACAAAATAAAATAAACTAGCCGACCAAGCAAGAAGACCAACAATCAAAATAACGGACACAGCGCGAGCCTGCATTCTTTCCTCAACCGTCCACACCACACTTTTCCCTGGGTCAGAGATTAAATAAAACTTCACTCGCACCAATCCAAATTACCACACACTGAACACTGAACATGTTAAACCAAATATGTCTCACAGTATTAATGGTTAATACACCTTTAAGAGGTATTGAAGATTCAGGTAAACACATATAGTTTAAATGATAATCCTGTCAGGTCTAAAAATGTATGTGTTGTTAAAAACAGAGTGTGATATTTGGAAGATGTACACTGGTGGTTAAAGCTTTCTTCCTGTTTACTGCTTAAATCCAAACCTTCTTGGTTGGTGGCATTTTACCTATGAAACGCAGGGCTTTTTCTGTATAACACAAAATCCAATCAAACTATAAACAGCCATTGCACAACATGCTACCCTTGTCCAAAATTCAAAAGTGCTAAATACACATTTATCAGATTTGTTTAAGGATTTGAGAGTGTGTGTTTATAGCTGTTACGTGAAATCAGATCAAAGATGTAATGAGCAGCAAATAAACCAGCAGGAAACTAGTTAATCATGTGAAATGTGGCAGAAATATTTGCTTTTCAGCAAAAATTAAGAGCAACATTACAGGTCCCTTGTTGAAGCTCTTTTTATTTAAAACAGTTTTTTGAGTGTGAGATCTAACAGCTTGGCAATTAACATTTAAGGTCCCAATTATGTAATTTAAAATAGTTCCAGATTTGGATGAGAAAGTCCTAGAAATCTGAGAGAATGAGAGAATTGTTAGTGATACGTCTTTCTCGTATACCAACTTTTTCATTGTGAAAAAGCAATATATTGGTTTGATAATGAACATATACAGTAGTATGTATTTATAAATTCATGCACCCATTGTGTAGTTTATTAATTTTTTTTGTATCAAGTATGGTTTTTCGCTTTTTTATTTTTAGGTTTCTTCCTTTTTTATTGCTATGTTAAAAAAAACATACAACATTTTCACAACAAGTCATTGAACATCATGACCATTGTAGCGGCGAGGCTTAATAATAAGGCAGAATTAAGTGTTCTGAGCCTTCCCAAATGAGGCCCCATTTCTCTGTTCATCTCTATGGTGCAGCCACAGAGAAACCATTCATGCAAGATGTTTTCTTTTGATAAGGACAGCTCCCAAAGGGGGATGCACTTAGCTAAGCCTGGCTATCATGATCAATGGTCATCCATTGGCGCCTATCTGTCTAGGGAGTGCCAGTTGGACATCTGGACTGCATTACTAAGTGTCAGGACTAAGTGACTCATATCTCACCTTGATCAACCAATCAGGGACTGGTAGGGCTGAGTAACCCACGTGGGACTCTGATGCCCATGGAACTTTCAGCCAATCAATGAGCTGAAGTTCCTCCAGGTAAAAACAGGCAACACAGAGAGCCTGAGAGATTCAGATTGAGATTGAGATTCAGATTCAGATTCAGATTCAGATTCAACAATTCTAAAGGGAATTCAAAGAAGGCTCCCAAGGGCAGGACATTCTCGCAGCGCGCCTCCTGACCATCCTGAGACTCAGCCCGGACAACCACGGAACGGCCAGTGTGTCCGAGTGCCAGAACTTTCCTTTGTTCTAAGAGTCTAGAGTGGAGGTTGCCAGAGAGTAACCAGCAGCAGGCCTCGTGAACAGGTCGGAACTGTGGACAGCTGAATCACTATTCAGAACTAGCTCTTCATCAGGAACGAACCGGTCCTCTTCCTGACTTTCT
Organism: Lepisosteus oculatus; assembly: GCF_040954835.1. Classification (NCBI taxonomy): domain Eukaryota; kingdom Metazoa; phylum Chordata; class Actinopteri; order Semionotiformes; family Lepisosteidae; genus Lepisosteus; species Lepisosteus oculatus. The sequence continues at coordinate 43,099,819 of NC_090697.1, read as the reverse complement.
GGGACCCACAGTCATCTTTTCTCCTGTGCACAAACTTTGCTAGTTAAAGCCAACAGTGAGCATCAGCAGCGCACCATCACAAGCCACACAGCACAGCCTGGCACCGAGCCAAAGAGCGCGGATTGGACAGCAACAGCCTGCAACTGTTTCTATGTGCCCGCAAGAGATCTGAATCCCCAGAGATTGGATGAGTATTCAACTTCAGTGCATTACAGCTCGAGAATTCAATTGTTATCCCAACCAGTTGATATCGATTTAATTCCTAAGAGTTATGTACTTGTTTTGAGTATCTAATGTACAAGTTGTAACCAAGTTCACTTTACGAAACGGTCTAAATGAATGATATACTGAACGTATGTCCTCTTGATATGTGTAACTCTTTGTAACTGACCGAATATACCTTTTGTATTCTGATAACCCTCTCGATAAGATCTGTTAGGTTTAAGGCATATTCTATGTATTAATAAATGTATCCTCGTGTATTAGTACCTGTGTGTGCGCGTTGTTTGAGTTATGTCGCATGGTTGGATTCTAAAGCCATCAAAAGAATCAACTTTGTGATTTACTGCTACAATTAATTATTGTCTCAGTAAAGCCCAAACCCTACAGAACTGGTGCCTTCAGACAGCCACTATGATTACATATTTGGCGTCCCTGAACCGGTTTTCCCTACACCATCTAAAAAAAAAACAGATCTCAAAAAGTCACACTATATACCATTAAAAATACTTTTGCAGTCTTTTTAACAGTGCAAGAAAAAAACTTAAGTGTAGTCTTGCTTCTGACCCCAGACCTCTCAGGCACATCACTACCCAAACAGAGATTTCCTTTCCTATCAGCCTCTCAGGGCCATTGGTCAGCAACAACCCCCTCCCTCTATGGGGCAGAATGTGTCACCTTTCCTGTGCAACTTATCCTGGCAAAATGTCAGTCAGCATTTAGGTTCTTGTCTCTAGTGTTTCTGAGGGCAGGCACACCTGAGGGAAGCACATGCAGTAGATCTCCTCACCCAGGTGCTGCTGGGAGCAGCAGTCCAGGAACTTGAAGGCCTGGATGTGGAAGCAGTGGTGGTCCATACAACAGTCCTTGAAGATGGGCCAATCTGAGTTACAGAAAATTATCGTGCAGGATATATTCCCAGCTACCGCCAGGCTGGCAGTATCCATAGGGGGTACAGAGAAGGTTAGGTAGATGGCAAAGGCAAAGTGCTCACCTACAGTGCACTCCTCCAGAGTATAATAGCAAGAGGATGTATCAGGATCCATCCAACAGTCCTTGGCCAGGCACTGGGCAGGACAGAGGTTCTCTGGACCAAAAGGCCCCTGCCAGCTTTTGAGAATCCCGCAGTCCCCTTTTTTTCTTAAAGTGGTGATAAGGACAGGGCACCTTGATTTCCCATCTTTGTCCACCTGAGATAACATACACCACCTTCACAGTGTAGCGCTTTCTCATGAGCCGGGCATGACAGGCAGTGTAGAGGATAATCAGAGTGTTCAGCTGCCTGCCTTCTTCCACCACATAGCCACAGGTCTGGAAACTTTCCCCCATTGAATCTAGACTTTTAATGGATTCCTGAACCTTGATCTCCTCCATGCTGCCACCTGGCAGAGTCACAGTAATGCACACATCATGCAGGAAATTGACAGGGCCTTGGGGGGGGGGGGGGGGGGGGGGGAATAATTAGATTGTTGTGTGATTTGGAAGGCAATTGGTAACACCAGAGCTAATTTACAATTATTGTTATTATGGAATGTGTACACTTATCTAACTCATTCCTCTAGATTTTCATTTGTTAATACTTTTGTTTTTCACTTTGAGGTGGTGTGTTACAATGTGTAAATGAAGGTCAAATAAACTCTGATTTAATGTGTCTTGATTTCAAGCTTTTGGGCCACAAATTCTGTTACTTTTGGAAAGGTGTGCAGACTTTCTATAGGCACTGTAACTGGTCCTAAGTGTCTGCATGACTTCCATGGGTTAAGTGGTAGCTGGGAGATGCAAGGAAGAAAGGATAAAGAAGGACACTGTGTCCAACACCTATCCCCCCTGTGCTTTGTACCTCAATGTCCGGCAGTATCTCTGCTGCTGGTTCTTCCTCCGGACACAGATGCTACAGTCCCAATAGGAAGCCAGTTAGGTCTTATGCCCCCAGCGTTAGCGATGAGGAGAGGCCTCATTGTCTTTCTCAACAGATAGGTTGCGCTGTACCTTCTCACATGGAACTGGAGCATCAGGTGCTTCATGCCACCGGGACCTAGATACTGGAGCTCTGCCTGGCCTGCTGCTTCTGCTGCTGTGGTTCTCGATCCTGCCTACTGGTCTCCATGAAGCCCCCCTTGGGATCATTCTGTGCACCATCGCCCTGAATCCCAGAGCCATCTAATAGGACACTTCCATCACCCAGGAACTGTCTCTATTTATTCCCTTCTTCCTTGTGGCCAGTCTCAGAAGGAAGAAATTGCATAGCCATGTTCTTCAGGTCCAGTCCAACACAGCCATCAGACGTCCCCTCAAAATAGCCTCCATGCCCGACAGACTGTCCCTCTTCTCCACTCTCAATGTCCTTTCTCCCGAGCTGATTTTTATAGCAATCTCCCACGTGGAGACTGCCCAGGTCAGACTCAAACCCCTCACATAATTTCCTTCAGCTTCAGAAATAGCTTTGCTATCCCATCTGTAGGCAGACACTAATCCAGTACAGAAGCAGCTAAACTCTGAGCTAAGCTGATATCAACTTATTTTGATAATGCAAATTCGACAAGAATGGAAGAAATAAGTGAGTCAGTGTGGTTTTTCATTTCGTATCATTTAGAAATTTACACATTTCAGAATGGGAATTTGGGCCAACTGAGAGATAAAAAATGTAGCATCTGAAGAAGAAAGTGCCAATAAAAAGTAACCAATTTGTGAGAAACAGGGATTTATACCACAACAAATTGTCTATACTCTTCATTGCAAATGGAGGCTAAACTAAAATCTCCACATTTTCTGAAATTGGCCAGTCATTTGCATTATTCAGAGTGCACACACTGGCCAAAATATTAGGAACCCTCCTCCAAAAGTCTTGTTGAAATTATGTGGGCAGTAAGAACTATCGAGACAGGCTGTGGTATTGTCACATAGAATAGACCCTATGCGTAGCGGCGAGATGAGGGTTAGCCCGGGCTCAGCTGTTCAGGAAATGGCGTATAGAAACCTATGCCCTCAGGCCAAGGACAGGAGCGACCTGTGCTAGGTGAGTCTCAGGAAATCCGAATCAGGACATCAATGCTGAACGAGGAGCAGAGCAGAAGCAGGATGTAAATAGGCTACACAACAAGACACACCAGAAAGACATGAATAATCACAGCGAACTAGGAACAGGAGAGAAGTAGAGCGCCCTCTAGGTGTACTGGGGGTGACAGGTTTGTATTCCTTATTGCTGAGTGAAAGTGTTAAACTACACAGGGGAACAACTACACAACATGGAATAAAATGAACAAAGAAGTAAAAATGAGGTGTGTGTTGTTTTAATGTGTCTACAAATGAAAATATTCTTTTTTAGGATTCTCATTATGAAAGAGCATGATTACATAAATATCCTTAAAAACTTCACAATACTTTAAGTTAAATCAAGGGTCACTACATAATGATACCAGTACCAGCTAGCTACTATACATTGTAAATGATTCAACACTAGAGCTACCCCTGTCACAAATCTCATGTTGTTAGGTCCATGGATACAAATTTGAGTTATTACTTGCATTTTTCCAGTTTGTTTACTTAACCCAAACCCATGCACACCCTTGTTGTGAAATATCATTTTTGTAGCTTTAGGGCAATGAGAATGATACTTGTGCCAGAAGCCCCAAGGTAGTTTTCTTTTCAGAAGTAGAAAGTAAAAAAGTAAAAGTAAGAAAGTAAGGCTTTCCGCTATTGCAACAGTCTCCCAGTTTGGACCATGACTTAGGACACAGTAACAATGTAACAAAAGCATATTGGTAACGGATACAAATCTGGCAGATTTTGCAGATCCGCTTTTCAGTTTTATTATTGGGGTGTTTAAAGAAAAACTCCAAAACTGGTCTACTGTGTATACTGATAAATAAATAGGGAGCAGTTTGACGATATCAAAATCCTGAGCTTGTGCCATGTAATTTAAAAAACATGCCAGACACACAATTGAGATCAAATTTACTCAAGTTAATTTAATAACAATCTGTACAAATAGCAAATCAAAAAGATATTATTTTTAAAATAAATTATTCTTGGCTTGCACCTGGAGCTGTGGTCTCCGCCCACAGTTCTAAAACATACTTGCATATAGAGTGTGTGTCTGTGTCCGCCCTGTGATGGACTGGCGTCCTGTCCAGTGTGTATCCTGCCTTAACCTGTTGCTTTCCAAGATAGACTCCACTTCCCCAGTGCCTTGTATTGGGATAATGCTGTTAGAAAATAGATGAATGGAAGAAACCCTGAGTAATAAAGATTGTACCAGGATGTTCCCATTGACATGATTGGATTACCATATTTGTAAGGTTTTCACTTTGACAGTGAGTCACATCACATTTTATATAGAAAACTTAAGTCTTTTATAATAACACTTCATAAAACAGCTAATACTTGATTTTAGACCAGATGTGAGTGTCATTGTCAGAAGTATAAAATCAGTCTTTTCTGACAATAAAAGCCTAAAACTCACTATTCTTTACTTTGGCCTTTTCAATCTACTGTAGGGCCGGATACATTTTGTTCCTCACAAACATCACTGTCAGATAACACAGTGCTTCACTATGGGTTGTATATATAAGAAATGAAAACTCATCTATCTTTGCATGTATTTTCCCAAAAGATAGCCCAGCTGACCTTTACAGGATTTATAAGTATATCAGTTGTGCCTTTGAGTGTTCTTGCCAACACCTTTGTTCAATTATTATTCTGTCAGCTATCATTTTGGTGCAGTTCTAATCTTAGTCTTCTACGTCCTTAGTTTTAAGATTCACAATAACCACCTCCTTCCTGGGACACCAGAGATATAGACTCCCTTACAGTGATGTTGTAATAAGAGGTCCTGTAAGACGTTAGCCTTTCATATCCAGTAGCCTGTGCGAGAATGTGGTGTAATATTTGTCTAATTCTGAAAATGTTGCCTCAACTCTTCTGGCATATGCTATTTACATATCAATAATACAATAAAGCCATGCCTTGCTTCATACAGTGTATTGGGTTATATAAACAAACTGAAAAAAAACATATCTTAGAAAAGAATAAAAGAGTAATAATAATAAGAAGAATAAGAGTCTTTTATTTTGGAGTCTTTTATGCGTTTTAGTCACTTCACCTTTCCAGAGAAAATAAATATTGCACACATCATCAAATGAATTTTTTCTTAGAAACCCTGAGGTTAAGAATAAACAGGAATGTCTGGAGACACAAAAATCCACAATGAATATTCCAGTAAGCCAAATGAGGTAAAACAAGTAGTTAGACAGCAGTGGGAAAAGACAATACAACCAAATAGCTAGCTTGCATTCCAAAGAATAGAAACTTGGCTTGCATATACACCACAGTCTATAGTGTTAGAATATAAGTTTTAAAAAATGCAGGGGCTTAAGTTGAAGTTATTTGAATTCACAAACAAAAAAATATTTACAGTTCAACTGATCAGTTAAAGCTTTCCTTTTGTTCAAATTCAAATGGGTAAAGTAGAATTCTATACTGTACATTAACAAGAAGAAAAAAAGTCTAATTATTTTTTTCCAGCATTACCTCCACTGGAAAGTACAGGGTGCAGCTAAGATGTATATTCTTTATTTTCCCTCTTTCCAATGACTTTATAAAATGTAATCTTTATTGTTTTTAAATGCTTAAGTGTTTTAATTCCTATTTTAAATAACAACATTTTCATAGGACCTTTAACAGACAGTTTATAGAACTGTTTCTGCAGTGATGTAGGTCTGAGAGTAACTGAAGCATTCTGCTTGGATTCCTAAAGAAAAAGGGCACATACCCAAAAAATGTATTAAGCTTCCAAGGAGCTATTGATTCCAGTAACTCAGTGCTATGATCTAATAGTTGTAAGAAAATATTTTTATTTCAGCTGGATATACTTATAAAACACTTATTTTACAAAAATAACACAATGTATTATATTTGAACAGTTATGTTTTTTTTTTCAATCAATGAATTGGTTACTTCCTTCTACTAGGAGATGTAATCCAAGCTAATGAAAAGATTTTTCTAGTTCAGACCTGCCCATTGGGATTTTTCCATGATCTTTTCAGTACGTCCTTGGAACAGATTTCTTGCTTGTGTCTTGTAGGCAAATTAATCTGACTGTGGGTTTTGCCAGAGTACACATACACAGGGCTGCTTGCAGATGATATGGGAAATGGACAAAATGTGGGGGCTAAAGTACGAACTGATGATTACAAAGGAGTAAAATTCAGCAAATGTAAACATTTTTTTGTAGCTACAGTGACAACTTGGGATGGTAATTACTCCAGCTACACTTGTTTGGCCTGTGGAAACAACAACACATCAGTGCTTATTGATATTTAAGTATTTTTTCCCTGTTAACAGGGTTTTTTGGGGCACTACATTTACCAGTAGCCATTACAAAGCAAAAGGAAATCTGCTCTTTCTACTGGCATTCTTCCTATACTCTTGCCCAAACTGTCTGAAAGGTTATGTGGCTAAGCTACTTATCAGTTTTTATTCCTAATGACTAATCTTTGCCATGCATTAACTTCTTTCTTTTGTTTGAAGGACAAGAACCCCTTTTCAAAACCCTTCCTCATTTGATTACACAGACAACAAGCTCTGATGTATCCCACCCTTACAGTATATACCCTGAGTGCAGCCTTCATTGAAAACATCTGAACACAGTGCAAACATTCTTTTGGCCTTAATTACCTGTGGCCAGCTGAGAAATGTTTCTTGACTCCTGGAGCCACAGTATGGAATTGAAATGAGTAAAGATACGAGACTGTGTCAAATTCTCAGCCCATAATCTACACCTTCTGTGACTTTGCCTTTGCCTTTGCCCTGTATTGTCACAATGCCAGGATTTAGTAATCAAGTTTCTTCAGGTCTCCACAGTAAATTAGGTTTCACCTCATTACTTTAAGTACACTTCTTATGTTGCCTTCAGTGGTACAGTATGTACACTCTGGTTTAATTTGGACCTTTGGACTGTTCTGTTTTAGTTTGTTACCATTATGTTGTGCTATGTACAGTATGAAAAGTAACACAGACAAAACAATAAATGCACAACCATAAGGTCAGTATTTCTTATTTATGAATTTATGAAGGTTTTTTTATTGTCTCTGTCATACAGTAGATACTGTACAGTATGTATGAAGTAGACTGGCCACATTTGAATACATAAAACTCAGCCTCTTTCCTCTGGGTCACCTACATCTAAAGACTACAAATGTCAATTAAATTGATCCAGGCAAACACATTGTTAGTTCGATTAACTAATTAAGAGTTCAGGGTGGAAAACAAATCAGGCATTTCACAATTGGATTACACCTTATATGTTGAAGAGTGATTTTAAATCCTTGCAGCTAAAGTAGAGAGAAACAGGTCATCTTTGCAGTGAACCCTTTGCATTTGATAACTACCCTGAACACTTCTGGACAAACAAATTAAATAATTCATTAAATAATTCATGGTTTTGAGACCTTTTGAATAGACCCACTTGAAAAAATCAAAGAGCATTTACTTAATCTGTCTCTTTGATGCCCAAAGATCATTTGGAGAGAAAGCCCCATCACAGAGTTCAAGACCACAATGCCTTTCTCTCTATCAACATGCAAAAATGGAAATGAAAATGCTTTCTTCCATTTCCAACAACCACTTTATCCTTATTTAGCTGGAGAGCCATGGCAACCACAGGGGGAAGATGGGCAAACACCCAAATATTACACTAATTCACCACAGAGCACACATACAGGTGCATGTTCTTGTGACGTGTACTGATATGACCTTTGACTACCATATGACTTGTATTTCTATCTTTGAAGTCTGCATTAAACAATTGCCAGTAAGACAACTGCTGTGTAGATGAATATTGGAAATTATGAGGTGCCTGGTGTGGAGTGCGAAATAGGAAAGCTGTGTTTGAAATGAGTATAAATGAATGATGATTTCACATAAGGAATACAGCCAATATTCTCTCACTTGGCCAGTTCAGCTATGCAGTCATTTGATCACCAACTGTTCAGCAATATGTTATTCAACACGAGACAGTGTGTTTAAACATTTGGAATTCATTTTAGTGCGGGTAACACATTAATAAAGCATTTTATCTACAGACATGAGGCTTATTTACAAAAATATATATTTTCCTCCACATTTTAAAGTGCTTTGCAACTGATAAATTGAAGAAAAAAAAGCTGCAAAAGCTCCATCATTTAAAGGACATGTTCATACAGGGGCCATGTACACATGTAGTGTTTGTATATTTGTATCTGTATACAAAAGCCACATCAGATCTTTTGCAGAATAAACTTATTTGACAGAATGACATACAGTACTTCTGCATGCATTTGGCAAAATTTGTAAAAATGTAGCATTCCTCTGTCTTGCGTACACTATATATAGTCATGAGTGCGTTTGCACCATCATCGGTGAAATTCTACCATTTTAGTAGACTTACTATTTTATTATTAAAAAGCTCTTAAAAGTACAGGAACTTAAGCCATCATTTTGAAATGTATTTTTTGAAGAAAGCTAGTTACTTTGATTTGTGTTCCATTTAACTAAATCAGTGCATACACTTCAGTCCTCTAAATCTTCAGGTCTAACAGTTTCCTAACTATCAATACATTTGGTATGTTAAGCAAAATACTGTACAAGACACAGAATACTATGTTCATGTACAGTAAGCCTGATGATGACTGTTGTGGAAGGATACTTAGGTAACTGTGAGTGTTCTGGTTCCCAACTCACATTCTGAAATGTGAGGTGTGTTACCCTAATCCATCTGTATTGTCAGATCTTTTAACTGTTTTGTATTTTCAACAATTCTGTATATTAGTTTTAACACTTCTCTGTTCTCTTTTAAGGTATTTTAATTCCTCTTTATAATGTTTTTCTTAACATATTTTTACATTCAGGAGAGAATTATCTGTTTATCCATTTGGGATTGCTGCACGTATAGGACATCAACATATCCTATCACGTGATTTAAATTCTAATATCTTTAACGTGCAGTAATGGTGTTTCTGCGGTATTTGAAGTGGTTTGGAAATGCTTATTGGGACATTCCAGTATATACAAAGCATGATTACATAGGATAATTGGATAAACATGGTATCATTATCTGAGAGACAGAGACTTTCTTCCAAATGATGTTTGGTTGCAGTACAATATGTGAATAAAAATTCACTGCATGATATTTTTATGTGCATCATATTATTCTATTTTGATTTGTGGGACAATACATTTGATGGTTTCAGATTTAATTGTTTTCATGTGTGTTTTATTCCAAAAATATTTCAGATGCAATTTGCACTTTCAATGTGGTATGCTTCCAAGCATACACTGATTACATAAGTTTTATGATGTGTATCATTCATTCCCATCCCGTTACTTAATGGAAAAGGAAATATGGAATCATAATGTGACAAAAACAACTTCAGTTTCTCATGCCAATAATGATGAGAATGATCATTAAATTTAGAACTTTGTGAGCTATAAATGGAACTGCAAAAACTATTGTATATAAGACATGACTTTTGCATGCAGTCCTAATTCTTCTAAGGTCATGATAACTGAGGTGACACACAGCTACATAGAAGCTCAGGGCAGCTCAGAACAGGAAAGAATATGTTAATCTGCCTTAGTCTTCAAAAGAGAAAAAGCAGGGATGGAAATTGTCCAGTTCTAATGACGTCTTCAGATGGACTGCAAGAAATGACTTAATGAGTCACTGGTGTCACCAATTTCAAAGGACAAACAAAAGGCGTACACTAAGTAGACATGCAACACATTGATAAATGTGATTTTGATACAGTTATGTTACACAAAAATACTACTTTAATTCATAAGATCCTATGTCTAAATACTTAAGAGACTGAAACCAGGTTTTCATGAGACCATCTAGCACAACATCTTCCAAAGGCAGAAAAACTTCCAAACTTCCGAAGGTAGAAGCATTCCTTACCTGAAGAACAAAGTCCCTTGGTGCCTCTTAGATTCCAGTTTGCAAGGAAGTAACACCCTGGGACTACTCTAACAGCACAAGAAAACCTACAGTAACTTCCAAGTAGACTTTCTGTGCAGAGGGTGCCTTCCATTCAACCATCAATAAATACACTACATAACTTACTGTACACATATCACCATTGGGATATCACCCCATAGTTGGTGGCCAGAAAACTAAAAGGAAATGTTAGGTTACTCTCAACATTAGGTTCCCTAGTTGACTGAAGCAAGGAGTAATCGGTTAGCTTTGAAGAAAGATATAAGATGTGAAGAAGGGGTTAACTGATTCCTTTCTGCACAAGGACTGGACCTCTTGTGACACAAGACATTCCAGGCTTAGATTTATGGCAGGAAAGGGGGATAACTGATAAGGATTCCAGATGCCAGCTAGGACACCCTCCCAAGGAAGGAAACCTAACACTGACCATTAAAAGTGGCCAAAGTCTGTGAACTGTCCGAACACCGTGACCTCCCCCCATTACCATGGAAACGAACTATGTCAGAAGCAGCACAAAAGTGTTATATAAACTGGAAGTTTTGTACCTGTACTTTGAACAATACTTCGGTTTTATTGTTCCTTGCATGCAATAAAACTCATCTGTTTAAACTTCATCTCGGGATCCAGAACTTATTTGTCTGTTACAACAGCTTGGCAGGTGTGGGCTTCAGCAACAGAAGGAGAGCAGTGTGATATCCCTATGAGCATTTACACTATGGCTTGTCAATGGCTGTGGTATATAACAGCTCAGTTCCTGCTGGGGGGCTATATGGCTACTCTTACAATGAACCAGAATTACAGGAGTATCCATGGGTTCACAAATCTCAATGGGGCTACCAAGACCAAGCAGTGCCTCCCTTTGACATTCTTGGTAATGAAGAAGTTTCTGTGATCATTCATCTCCATAACTTGTACCAGTGGCACACTGTTGACAGAAGCACCAGTACCTTGTCTGTTAAATTATGTAATGATGTTAAAATAGGGCCGAAGGAGAAGAGAAGAAAAGGAAAAGATACTGTACAATCAATTACTAAAATAAATTACTAATACACAAAATGAATAATACAAAAAAATATTAGCACTTTTAAGGAAAAAGAAATCCCTCTACAATAGCAATGTAATAAATTTAACCAACCTTAAAGAAACTTAATAAAATACTTCAAATTAGAAGAACCAAGAGCAAAGCTAAAAAGTGAGAGACTCCAATAGATTTAAACTGATAGTTCTCCAGATGTGGTGCTCAAGAGGTTGCTTTGAGTGGGGCCTGAATCAGCCAATCTCAGATTATGAGTCAGACAATGCTCATGCAATAAGATGACCTGGAGTTAAGCCATTCAGGACCTTACACAATACACGAGCAGGACAACCTTAAAGGCTTCAGGAAACCACTGCAATTAACACAAAATGTGAGTTACCAAACTGTATGTGCTGAAGCACAGTACGTTGACTTAATAAACAAACCACAGAATTCTAGACATACTGAAGCCTTTGTATCACTAATAAGACACATGTATTAGACAAGATAGCACTAATATTGTAGTAAGAGGCATTGTTATAACATAAAATGCAACAAAAGCCCCTTAGGCTAATATACCTGTAGACATCTTCTGACTTCTGAAACTGTGGCAGTGAACGTATACTGTTTACTATTACAGGAAGTGAGGGGTTGTAGACTCAGTCTTGAGACAAAACAAGAGATCATGATTAGGAAACCAAAAACAGATTACAGTAAGTCTGTAAAAACAGTGATCCAAGGTTGTACAGTCAGTCCAGAGTAAATGTATCATTCTCAGATGTCAGGAGGCAGCCCTTTACCAAGGCAAGCTGCTCCAACAAAGAGGGTCATAGCAAGCTTATAATAAAAACCATTAAACAAAAGATAGTGCCTGGAATAAACTCCCACTATCAATAAAAAACAGCTAAAATAAGCAAGCCAAAAACACGGTGGAAAAGCAGCGACCAAACAAAAGAAAATGCTAGTTCAAGCAGGAAGCTGCGTCAGCATGCGTAGGCTGCAAAAGAACAGGTAACAGGTTTATTCCATGCTGAAAAGAAAAGAAAGGAAACAACATTTTGGCCTTGGAGCCTTCAAGAGAATGATACAGTAGATACATACTCATTATAAATTACTGGTTGTGAATACTTAATTCTGCAATAAAGCAATGCAAGATGTACAGATCATATCTTGGACATTTCCTTTTTTTGTGGTCTTCCTGCCCACAACATTAATCATTCATTGCTGTTCAATGTTGATGCAGCTGCAAGAAAAAAAAAATATTTTAAAACTTCCACTCTTGCTCATAGCTCTGCTGAATATTGGGTCACCATACGTATATCACTGACTTTTTTTACACATTGCATTCTGGGAAAGGGCATGAAATGTGTTACACTAAATGTCGCTCAGTGTCGCTCACCCAGGGAACAAGGGAGGACAAGGGTGGGTGTTGCAGATCCACGGTCGGTCCAGAGGGAATGGCCAGCTCACTGCACCTCAGACACAACGCAATGGCAACCAGAGGCGAGACAGTCCAAATTCCTAGAAGTAAGGGTCCAGGAGCATGGGTCGTGTAAGGTGTCGGATTCCTCGGTGTGGTCCATATTCCTAGTGGCTGGGCTCTCTGAGAAAGGGCCACATGGGATACCGAACAATATTCCGGAGTCACCTGGGATGCAGGCAGGCAGGCTGGGACTTGGACTGGAACTGGAATGCAAGGACGTAAGTGCTGGGAAAGCAGATGCAGGACAGGGTGGTCCTGCCTCTCCAGGGTCTGAACACACACCAGAGTGTAGGGCAGGGCTGAGGGGCCCAGCCCGTAGGCAGGACAGGATACTCCTAGTCTGAACAGTCTTCAAGGAGGCGCGCAACTGCCAGGATGAACAGAGCACATGCTTTTGGAGGGGGGGCTCTCCTGTCTAAAGCAGACCAGGACACACCATCAGGGGATTCAGGGGATTTCTAAGGTGCAGACTGGGTCGAGAGAGTCATCTGCTGAGCTCTAGTCTGAAGCGGGAACCTGGCCTCCCTTTCCCACTGAGCACCCAGCAGCCTCTGGACAGCACAGCCGTGGGCAGAGCTCCCAGTCGGAGCCTAAGTGAACTGGAAACCAGGAAAAGAAAGAGCTCTACTGGGACACTGGAAGGTGGTTTAGGAGGTAAAATGTTGTACATGTGCTGGGTCACCATGGAGGGATCGATCAGGGTTTAAACTCCTTCAGAGCACCTGCTGCTGGGAGAATCTCAGTACAGACGGGTACTCTGCATATCCTCTCTCCTTGACGACCGAGGCAGGGCAGAGGTGTGGCTGCCTGCCACTGCAACTGTGACACGCACACTGAGGTGCAGTGTGGGTGGGCATAGCAACCCCCCAGTCCAAGGTGTATCCTGCCTTATGCCCGTTGCTTCCTGGGATAGGCTCCAGCTCCCCTGCAACGCTGTTTGGAAGAAGTCGTTAGAAAATGGAGGGATCGATCGATTCTTAAATGCATACTGTTATGTATATATTTTCTAATTAAAAAAATAACTACATTGACATTATGCAATACAGTATGAGTGTGCTCTCAAGGAAACATACTTCATTACCCTCATCATTACGGTGCTTCTCGACCCATTTACCACAGTTAATTTTTTCTTGAGTACAGAGTTCTCACTATGAGACACAGTTCTCAGTATGACTTGTTGCAGTAATGGGTCTAGGTTGAGTTGCCAGCTGCTTTGTAGCTTTTGCACTCAAATTGCTTTACTGCAGCTTATTGCATGTTAGCACAGTGCTTTACAAGATGCCAGCTTTTCTCTTTGATATCCTGTTGGATATCTATTGTTAATTCGAAGTAAAAGTGTTAGAATTTTTTTTTTCCAAAGTAGAACTGAAATTGAAAACAGATAAAAAAACTATTGGAGGTGCCCACACCATGCATTTTTGGGAATTATATGTTCAGTTCTTAGCAGTAGCTTAATCAAAAGCTACTCACTAAATATTAGTTTAAAATGAAGTGTCCCACCAAACATTACTATTTTATTGGACACATCTGAGTCAGTGTGCATTGGCTTCAAAGGAACAGGCAAAAGTACAATTAATCTTTATCTCTTCTCATAGAGCACATGCATTCAAGCAGGTTATAATTTACTCTTTGATAGAAATTAACTTTGTTTTAAACAGAGAAATGTATTCATTTATTTCCATTTGTTCTGGAAATTGACCATATTTTAAACTTAAACAGCAAAATCAAGTTCCAAAGTACTTCAAAATACAAGAGCTAGAAATGATCATGAAAAGAACGTAATTGTTACAGGCCAGCAGGAGTGTTATATTAGTTTCAGCTGACCTGTCAATAGAGGTTGTTTGGACCTCAGCCTCTTGAATATTCATTCACATGAGGTGAATTAAGTAATTAATTAGATAACTGGTGAAGGATGAGAGTCACATTCTTACATGGGTTTCAGTTAGCCTAGGTTTGGAATACTGTATAAAGGGATGCACAGTGATAGTTACTGTTTGATTGTTAGATTAGATCTTCTTTTGTTTCTACTATGACAAGCCTTACTAAAATAAACCATTTCCACCATAATTTCCTTTCCACTGTGATTTTTTCATGTGCTTAGGCATCACAATTTACCTGAGAAGAGGCAGGCCTGTCACATCAAGAGTTTGAAATGGCTAAGAATCTTAAATAGCCCAAGGAGAAGCTACATAAAAATATTAGATGAGAACATTTTGAACAGAATGATTTTAGCAACATGGCAGGTGTGCATAGGCAGACAATTACAGAAAAAAGCAAGTATGAAAAAAAAAGTCTCACAAGAGAATAAATTGCAGGTGATCCCCACTACTGATTATCGATGGGCAGACAGAGGAGATACAATAACTCTAACCTTCCAGTCATGGACAAGCTTTTGACCAAAATGTTTTACAATAAAGTTCCAATGTCCTGTAAAATCCTCTGTGGTTCATTATGTTTAGGTACAAAATTAAGGGTTTCACATGGGACTAAAAAGTGCAATAAAAATTCTGATACCACTTGCTAACATGGCAATTTTGATTTCTCTGGAAATTGAGTTGAAATACATCCAATTTGCATGATACTTTACATACAGTATTCATTGCCCAGCTATGCTACAGTACATGGGTGCCAGAACATAACAGATATTTAAGTATTTTATTTAAATCTTTAATTAAAAAATATTTCATTCATTAAAATAATTATTTCTGAGTTATTATTTTTTGCACATGGATGAAATAGGATACACCTGTCCTCCCACAGGTCCCTAGGAGAAATGCTCATATTCAGCTTGTATTAAAGATCATTTTTGCCTCCAGGTACTGGATTTTCTGTTTGGAGCCCCCCCCCCACACACACACACATCAGAAACCCCTAATAACATGTCAAGTCTAAGTAGACAACAAATTCTGGCAACCAAGGTGTCAAAAGCTGTGTGTCTAAACCATATCAGAGGGTCAAAATAGCTGCCACTCCTCCATACTGTGCAGTGAGAAACAGGGAATGCAAAATCAACCTTAATTAAACTCCATCCAGTCGTTTGAAACGTAACAGAGCTCATTTGGCACTGAGTTTGTTATAGAAGGTGATGTCGCCCCCTTGGTACCAGGATAATGTTGAATTGGCTGTATGGTGTCTGGAAATTTAGTGCAGAGGACTTTTCCAATGTCTTAGAAGTGACAATGTATTCCTTTGAAGTTAGAGGTGTGCCCATGAACAGCTATGATTAATTTCAAACAGTAGGGAGAATTACACCTGTTACACACGCAAGCACAGATACTGCCTGTATCAAATAAAGGCTACAGATACATGCCTTGCTTCAACATACAGTACTTGTTCAGTTATAGCATCGTTTATTTGCCACAGGAGTTGAATTGCTTGCCTACCATGCAGAGTAATTCTAAATTTCTGATGATGGAAATGGCCAGATTGAGTACCATGGAGGTTGAAGGAATGTTTCAATCTGAAATGTCCAATACAGGGCTATTGCAAGAGCTTTTTGTGCAATTCTTCAAAGTGAAAATACCTACAGTGGTACATTATGTAATCTCTGCATGCCAAATCTATTTAATATATAAGATAAATCAAATACAGTATATTAAATAAATATATTAAATATATAGTTCTGTAGGAATCATAAAGCATAATCAATATATTCACATATTTTATTTGAACATGTGACGACTGTGATGTATTCATGCATGGACCTTCCTCGGTTTTCTTTGACAGGTTTATTCTTTCCCAGAGTTTTTCATTTTTTCTATTACCAGATTATATTTTACAGCAAGCACACTATCTCCTTATAATAGTTTTTCTACCAAGTGCACATTATTCGATTGACCATTGGAGTTCACCGGAGCAGAATGTTCTTTACAATATGTCAACAGGGAAATATAACAACACAATTTTATTAATTTTGCCCTCTTTCCCACGGTGTATTGACACTTTTTTTGGTTTACATTTAAGTGTTTGCTCTTGCGTCAAACTGAGATTTGGGGAATAGAAATGACTATAATTTTTTTCCTTCTGTTTCTTCAGTTAATCTGTTTTATGGCTTTGGTCTCCAGACAAGAAAAAAAGAGACAAAGAAATCTTTCTTACATTTTATTAGCGTGATTAAATTTAGTAATAAAACACAATGCAATTTATGATCACTAAAATAAACAATGCAATTACACAGAAAATATTTGTGAGGGAGTAGAGACTGGTAATGCAAACTGGATATCTTAAGAATGGTTTTAGTCTGTGGTTCTTCTGCAATGGATCTTTGACCAGAAACTGAAAAACTGGATATAAATACATATAACAACAATAGTTACAGAAAGAAGTACATTTAGTCCATCTTTGGTGAATAGCTGAAGAGATTTAGCCCAAAATTTGTTTGTTGTAGGGCATTGTAGGGGACTGATTGATTGACTGACTGTGGAACACTAGTTTGAAAGCCAAAAAGACCATCTGACCTACAATAAAGTTTATTTACAAATACATACCTGACAATAATTCAGATTCATTCAGATCACAAATCTCTAAAGACAGTAAGACTGGGCTTCCCAGTGTTTGTACCGTTGTGCTGCTGTCCCCAATACCTGTTGATTTTGAATCTGAGGTCTTCATTACTTAACAGAAGTGTTGTTGGTACTAATAAGAATACATTTTAAAACTGACTTAAGAATATTGGGGTCATCGAATGAGACCCACCAATGTGAAGCCACTCCAGAATTTGAAGCTTTGCAGTGATTAAAACACTAATGCCATGCAATGGAAAATGGAGAATTACCTTTTGAAAGAATATCTTTTAAACACAGAAGAACTGTTTTCAGTTTTAACAAAAAGGCAGAAAAACATTTTCTTGGGGAAGGGGAAATAAAAAATACATAAAATAAAAGAAACTCTAGCAGTAGGTAACAGTATGAGGTTTGTGCGTTCTGGCGGTAATGACGAGGCAAAGTGAAAAGCAGCTCTCAGGCAATGGTCAGGTGGGAAACACCGCAACAAAAAAACGGGGTTTCAAAAAAGAAAAGAAAGACATACTGTATAATTGAACCCAACACTTAGGGCTGCGGAGTTGTAGTGGCAGCAAGCAGGGAAAGCACTGAAACAAGTAAGCAAGCACAAAAAGAATGAGAAAAAAAGAAAACTGGCATAAAGAAACTATGAGGTAGCAAACGTACAGTAGCTCAGCTTTTGACAGAACCCCGAGTGAAGGGTGAGGGAAGTATTTCAGAAAAATTAAACTAATAAGAAAATTATAAATTAATTGGTTGCCCATTGTGAAAGTTTGCCGGAACGTGTATGTGGGACCGATTACCAGAGCCCACTCGGGCATGACACTGGCCAGTTGGTTCTTGGTGTTCTCTGGCATGGCTCTAACAAAAAGTAAGAAAATACAACATAAACTAAACAACACAAAGTGTTACATACAGTAGCTTATACCAGTTAACAATATCCACACATAAAACTATGTATTTCAGAGGCCTACATTCTACTGACCCAAAAGCCCATAATGCTAGCCCTTTCATCCAAAACACTTTGTAATACTTTCACAGGATAACATCCTAAACCCTGCATCCTAAGTAAAAGAATACTGTTATGACAAGACTTACTGACAGGCTGAAGAATTCCAGAGCTTGAGTCCAGTGAAGATTCAGAGACAGACGTGAGCTGACAGACATTGCCTAAGGGGAGGCAATAGCAGACAAGCTAATCGGTCATAGAAGGCAAGCTCAGTTATCAGGGTTTGTTCGGGCAGGGTGACTGGAGTCATGTAGGGTTATCAGGGAAGTGGTTTCAGATTTGCTGGTGCTTGGCTTAAGTGACAGGCGGAGCATGTTGGAGACCGACCAGGATTCAGGCTGATTGCCTTCTAAATCCTGAACTTGTGCAGTGAGCACCAACCAGGTCTTTAGGTAACTCAATGGCTGAGCAACAGATCAGTGACAGATCATGCTTTAAATGTCTTCAGAATTAGCAGCCTTTAATTGGAGGCAGGCAGTTGGAACAATCAGCCTGAGCTAGTTGGCACATCCCTGGGAGGTGTTTGACTCCTTTTTAAATGTGCCTGGTTTCTGCAGATACTGAAGGCTCAGGCATAACAAATACAATCTTAGACTAAATCTCCCTTCCAACCACACAGATGCCCAAAAATGCATGTTATTCTAAAAATGCATCACCAAATTATAAGAGAAGGTTTTAAGCCTGAGGATTCCACTATGAAGAAAATCAGAAATTCCTTATGTATGGCACAATCATAGAGGAAGAAGAAGATGATGCTGCTCCTTCTTCTCAGTATTTCATGTCTTCCTTATCTCTACTTTCTCTTCTCCTTCTCTTCCTGTTTTTGTTCTCCTTTTCCTTGTCTCCATTCTGTTTTTTATGCTTTGTTTCTGGTTTGAAACATCTGAAGATTTATTAAGAAGCTAACTAGTGTAAACTGAAACATTCCTTTTGATTATGTGTGTTTACCCATTTTTCTGCCCAACAGCTAAGCAAACACCTCAGATAAAACTTATTGTTCCCAGGCTCTCTGTTTAGGCTTTGATCAGTGCAATATGATGTGAACTGCCAAAGTTACAAATAGTATGACCCACTCAGCTGTAACAATATTTATCAGCTGAAGATTCTTACAATTAGGATCCAACAGCAACGTTTGGTTCGTGTTTCAGTGCCTGAAATAGGAAATCGATCAAACACTACTGCTACGAGTAAGTTCTAAATATTTATACCAGTTGAGATTCAATTATATCATTTCTTAAATGGTTTCAGTAACAATTAATCATCATTTTGTTTGGTTTGTGTTGTGTGTGTCGCTATGTTTACTTATATTATGCCCATATCGGCCAATGTTTTTGTCAGGATTTAGTGGGTGTTTTTTCTCTTTTGCTTCTGTTTCCCTCTGCTATCAAGGTTCCAAGACTTTGTAGTGCAAACAGTACAGCAGACTGCAATCATCAAAGATGGAGTGAAACCCATCAATTACCACACTTTTTAGTCAAAAGCAGAAAAGATGTGTCAAGGTGCTGAGCTGGAACTGGTAAATGGAAGGACAATGCACCATTAAACCTGGTTATCTGTTTACTGTTGTTTTCTCAAGTAGCCCCCACTTGTTTATTTCTGCCTACCTCTCGTGATCACCTAGACATTCACAATGCAGGAAGAGGATATATTGTATAAGGCTTAAGATAGAAGGCCAAGGAGTCTTGAACAATCTGTTTTATATATAATGTATAATTGAACATGTTGTTTGTAAGAGGGCAACTGAATCTGGAGGGTTTGATAAAGGGTTAAGTCACTGGAGTATTCTGGTGAAAGAGTCCAGATACACTGAAGAGTGCATTAAGATCACATACACACAAGGTTAGGGAGCTGGCGACACCTCTGTGAAGCCTGCCTCCCTTTATAAGGTTTAGCGAGTAAAAGGACCAGGAGAATCAGACCCTCGCTGCCACGTTTGGTTGCGGAGCTCACATGGAGACTCCGATGGTTAGCTCACAGGGAACTAGATCCTCACTGTCAGGAGTGCAGTGAGGTACCGAGTGTCATGGTGACATGCCAAGATACCATCTCGGGTTCCAGCCACAATCCAGGAGGGGTTTAGTAATGCTACATACAGCCATTCTAGGAAGAGAGCAAGGCTGTCTGAGCTAAAGGAAGACAGTAAGCGGTGGGCTGACTGTCCATGTCCGCTCTGGTTGACCTAGACATGCAGAGAGCTTCTGGGGAAGCTCAATCTCTTGGTGAGACAGCTGATTATAGGTGGTTACTGGGAACAGAAAACCTCACAGGAGTAGCAGCTTTGGTTGTTTCTCTGTCAGCTCGCTGGTAAAGAGAAGACAAGGAAGGAGTGAGATCGGCCAAACAGAATCGACCGAGTTGAGGTTATTTTCACTGCTACTCTTTCTTAAGATAGTTAAGGTATGTGGTTAAGTGAGATGTACACGATTTGAGATCAAAACCCAGTTAAAAACACCAACTCCAGTCAAGGTCGCTGCCTAAAATGAGGTTAAATCAGGGGTTAATGTGACAGAATTCCCCCATTCTCGACTGCCAATTTTGTGGGACAGTTGGAGTAGAGAGGAAATGCTAGAGACAAGGAAGGACTGCACAGTGTCTCATTTCCTGCTTCAATGAGATGGAAGGTGGTGTGTCAGGTGTGACAGCTGATTTGGGAGTATGGTACTGTTTGAGGTTTTTTAGAACGTTGTAGAGAAATGCTTTACTGGAGGTTTTTTCTTTCTTCTTCTGGTTCTTTGGGATTAGGTTGTTAAATAGTTTTGTTCCATTTTTATGATGTTTCAGCAAAACATCATGGTGGTTAGTATAAAGTAAAATTAAAACTTCAATTAGTGAACATACTGTAACTGTCTATTGCTGGTCTGTGGATATACTGGTGGCTACGGGGAAGAGACAAGCTATGTGGGAAGAAGAGTCCCAGAACCTTCAAAATTGTCAGATGGTGTAGACAGCTAGAGGACCTGCTGGCTGTCATAATGTGAAAACTACACACACACCACATGTTTAGTTTGTAATATTATTATTTTATTTCACACAGAAAAATGTAATAGATAAATACATATATTGTACTGTATAACTACAGTTCCGTCTGACTGTCTACAAAGGCTATTTAAAATAGTTGTTCATGAAGTGGTTTGTTGATCATTGACTTTCTAAGTATATATATATATTGAATTTTGATTTGATGCACGGATGATGTCTTGAGGTTGTCAGATTAAAGGTTTTATAAAGCATGTCACCCCATTAGAGGAAGGCAGTACTGTAACTTGTTCCTTATTTAGTAGCTTTAGTATTTAGTATTCCTATTAAAAAAAACAGAAATATTACAAGTTTATTCATTATTGGAGTTGCAAAGGGAGAAACACATCCATCTGCTAACCATTTCTTCCACCCTGGAGTGCCAGTGCAAACACACAGAGGCCAGTAGTACTGTTGTTTCAATTTCAACTGACCAGTCACTAAAAGTTTTTCAGACCTCAATCGCTTGAATAGAAATTCACATGTGGTGAAAATGGGCCCTGGTGTGAGTGTGTGCCAAACAATTTCCAGGGTGTTTCCTGCCTTGCGCCCATTACTTTCTGAGTTAGGATCCAGCCCCCCTATAGCCCTGAACTGAATGAAGTGGTTAGAAACTGAATGAATGGATGAATCTAGCTCAAGGGTACAACAGCAGCATCTCACGTGAGATATGAACTTGAAGCTCTTCATTCAGGAGCCTTGAATATTGGTTCATTCTGTTGCCCATAAAAATAGGCATAAGTGTAATTTACCTCAGTAATAAATGTATGTAAGTGCAAGGCAATAAAAAAACAGACACATTTGCTATTGTTTTAGGCATAGTATACATTCTTTTGTACTCTCCATCG
Source organism: Lepisosteus oculatus (assembly GCF_040954835.1). Taxonomy (NCBI): domain Eukaryota; kingdom Metazoa; phylum Chordata; class Actinopteri; order Semionotiformes; family Lepisosteidae; genus Lepisosteus; species Lepisosteus oculatus. The sequence goes on along the minus strand of NC_090697.1, from coordinate 43,077,755 downwards.
AGTGCCAGATCTTTTTTTGAGCTAATGACAGCCTATTGTTTTCTTTCAGACTTGCAGGGTTTCTATTAAAGAAGCATGGTATTTCCTAATGTAATTCAATAAAAAATATGAAATACCACAACTGTAGGATCAAGTCACAAAACAAAAATATACTAGGTAAGATGTCAATTGCCTTGAAAGTCTGATCTAGTACAAATGCTTCTACTTTAAAGTGTGCCTTTTTTGGCTGTCAACTTTTTCATTATTGCATGAGGTCTTAAGATAAATGACTTTCATGATACGTTGCAATCAAGGCATCCATAAGAGGGTCATAAAAATGTATACCTTCAGCAATTCACACTTCATTACACTAAATAAGCCCTAAACAAAGTTTGGGACCAATGGATAGAATCTGGGGTGTTTTCCTGCCTTTACACTCACCTGTAGTAGGTAAACACATATGACCAAAGATGATTTTCTGGTGATATTCTCTTATTCTCTGGTTAATTAACTTCTTGGTAAATGATTAGAGTCTTCATTAGTCCTAGAAAATAGCATAGAAAGACAAAGAGAACCAAAAGGAAAAAGAAGGTGACCAGAAGGAAGGTAGAGAGGACATCATTACCCTCCTTTTCAACTAAGCTTGTGTCTTGTGCATTTTGCTATTTCTTTGTGCCAAGCATTTTCCATCACAGGATTCAGATTAGAATTCAGAACAAGCTATAAAAGTAGCACTAGAAGTTTGCTTCTATCTTCTAACCGCTTCTTCCAATTCAATGTTGCAGGAAAGCCAGAGCATATCTTGACAAGGGCACGATGTGCAGGGTACACGTTGGCAGGGTACACAGTGTACCAGACAATCACAGGCAGACACAAGCACAGACACACACACACTCTCACACCTATTTTCCCAAAAAGCAAGCAATCTAACAATATGTTTTTGTTCTGTGGGAGGAAATCAGAGAACCCAGAGGAAACCTACATCAACACGGGAAGAATATACAAACTCCACGCAGACAGTATCCCAGGTCTGGAGTTGAACCAAAGGCCCCAGTACTGTGAGACAGCAATTCTAACCACTGCACCATCATGCCTCCCAAGTTTGCTTCCATTGACTCTTCAAATATTCTTCCCAGAAAAACTTCATTTGGGTAAAGTGGAAATTAACAGAAGTGATACTTACGTTTGTAGGATTTATTTAATAAGGAAAAACATTAAGTTTCAATTTTGTTAACTAAAAACTGTGTTGATTTCACAGAGCCTTACCAGTTGAAAGTTTTTCTGGTAGGGAAATACTTTCAGTCAACATTCTGCCTATGACATATTTTCTTCATTTCTGTGGAAGTAGTGAGGTTTTGTTCTCATGTGCAATGTTTGTGTTACTCTAATAGAAGTGGGATGAGCAATAAGTGGGATTAGCACTCATCCTGAGTGTTTTCATACAAGAGTTGTTGTCTCCAACCTTTCCCCATGCAGGATATAAGTATTGTTTTGGCCACTAACTAGGAATTTATTTGAAATTATTGAACATGTACCACAAAAGCTGCAGGACTATATGCTATGACAGCTCATTCCACTTTTAGAAATAAATGTTAGAAAATAATATAGAAGATTATAGAAGAAAAGAATTGTTCACTAATAGTTAGACCTGTTTTCATTTAAGATTTGTGTGACTGACTTACTGCCAGAGAGCTCTTTGAAGTCAGTATCAAAGCTTTCAAGAGGCTTGCATTGCACATACTGTAGCTACTGAAGTGAAAAAAATATTTATATTTAACTCATTAGTTTTCATAGAGCCGCTGCGTTAGTGTTCATGTCAGACTAAAAGAACAGCAATACATTATTAGGCTTCCAAGTCAATAATCCTACAGTGATTGTATGGGAATTACATTGTTTAATTATGTCTTTCATCCCAAATTTCAGTGTGCATAACGTGGGTCACTATGTGGTCAGTCACCTCCAAAGCTGTATTGGTATTGTCATCAGAGACATAATGACATTACCCTGACCATCTTCAAGACATGCAAGTTTATCAAAAACAGCAAAGTCTGGGTCTGCAAACGTGATTGAAGGGAATGTGAAAAAGGGGGAAAAATAAAACCCCTTCTACATGCACTGAACTGTAATACAAAATTAATACCAATATTTATTAAGAAAGTTTACACAGACATAAACACGTGAAAGCTTTGCCTTTCCAGGTAAAAAAATGTATTATCTTACCAATAAAAAGGCTAAAAATTAGGTTATAAAGGAACATGTTGAAGACTCATATTCTAGCTTGGTCACTGTAGGTCAATCATACAAGCTTGAAGTCTTCTAGAATTCACATCATTTGTTTTGTCATTTTACATTTCCTAAACGTGAACATTTGTTTCCCTTTGGTCATAATTTTGGTAATTTTCTTTTGAAATATGACTCTTTGTGAATAAAGAGCAGTAGCGTGCGGCTGTAAGCTTTTGGTACAGTTTAATTCATCCTTCTGAAAAACATGTTGTGTAAGTGAAAAACAAGTGACACCCAAGCAACTGTTAATCATCTATGTAATGGAATATAAAAATTCTGAATCATTCTGAAAATGCACATCATTTTCATTCTTTTATTATTATATTATATTTCTTGTTATTCTTGTAAAATATAGTGTTCAAATTACTAGGATCCCTGAAGCATTTGGAAATAAGTAAATGCATCTGTTTCCAGAACCACTGGAAACTAGAAGAAGGAATACTTGTTCTTCAGAACTCACAGTTCTGAATTATTTGTAAGAAAATGTATCTGTTTCCAGAACCACAGGAAACTGGAAGAAAGGATTTTTGGTGTTTGGCCTCTTTTTCTATTGAAATTGAAAGAGCATTTTCCCAAGTTAAACAACACAGTGATGCCAGATCTCAATACAAAATAAGAATGAAAACAGCTTTACAGGAGGTCTGCTTAGTGTTCTACTACTGTCTCAGTAGTGATTTTAGCACTTGAGGAGATAGATTTACAAAAATAGGGTACTGCCATTGCATCCAGGGTAAATTCATGTAAAGTTAGACTGTGGCTCAGTGTGTCCCACCTTAGGATGAGTACTGTATGTGGTTGCATAGGGTAAAAGTGCTTTGAGTGGAGTGTCCAGAAAAGCGCTAAATAAGTGTAAGCAATTATTAATTATTATTATTATTAGGACCCACTTAGACTGCAGGGTGAGCGCCCCCTACTGGCCCCACTAACACCTCTTCCAGCAGCAATCTTCCCAGGAGGCCTCCCATCCAGGTACAAAACAAAACCTCAAAACAAACATTTGTAGCATTTCAGTCCCTCCTTGGGACTGAAAAAAACAATAGTCAATCCCTGAGACTTCTGTAAACTTTCAACATCTAAAAAACTCACAGCTCTTTTCATCCATGGTCTTTCTCCCTCTGCTGAAAAGTACACTCAGAGTATATGCCTTAAAGCCTATGGACAGCAGATTAATCCATTTCCTGCCTTTAAATGCACATCTGATCAATCATCTTCCCGGAACTGGTCAGGGGTTTGAGCAGCAGCTCTTTCCCTCAGAGGTTTCAGGGCAATATGGTCTAGAGAAAGCTACCGTCCTGCCTGGCCTGGCCTTGCTCTTACACTGGGTAGTTTGTTCCACACTCCATCAATCCTTTGTGTAAAGATGCTCATCCTGATATCAGTTATAAATTCACTAGTTTCCTCTTGATGTAACGATCAGTTCTTTCCGGACCTTATGCGGACGACACATAATCCGGTTTAAAGTGAGAAAACACGGAGGGAAAAGTCATGCAGGAGACAGGAATGAAGACAGGGGCGTGTCCTTGGTGTGCTGGTGTACGGGGAAGGTTTGGCTGAGGCAAACAATCCAAAAAATAAGTCCATAGGCGAATCCAAAGAACAGACAAAAGTCCATGGCCAGGTGATCCATCCAAAACAAAGGATTAAGAACAGGAACCAGGTTGGAACTGGCGAGGTGAACAGGAACAGACATAGAAACTTAAAAACATAATGGAGCAAGGCACAACCAGGTCCCAGGCCCGCATGATATGGGAATCAGATGCAGAGCCCGGATTAGTGTCAGTGCCTGGCTTTTAAGGGGGGCTGGATGGAGGCTAGAACAAGGAACAGGTGCGGGGAATGAGGCAAACAAGGAAGAGCTGGAGTGCCCTTAAGGGGGAGGGACTACAATCATGACACAAGTTCTCTGATGTGTGTTTCACCAAAGGTTCTGAAGTCCAAGGAGGCCTTACTAGTGCATTATATAATTTTAACATAACATCCCTTGATATCAGTTCTGTGCTTTCAACTACTACTAGTTTAAAGCTAACATTGTTTTGCCTTTTTTATTGAGTAAATATGCATGTAAGTAAATAACCTTAAGGAAATGAAAGAATAACATGTTCAAGAGAAAACACAGAAATGTTCAAAAAGTAATCCTCATTTGAGACAATCAATGACACTTGAAATCTTTTTATAGTATATTTGTAACAGGCTCGGCTCTCTCTTTTGGCTGGCCTTGGTGCGGCAGTCATATGCTGGGACATGCCATCTGCTTTTTGTCAACTTTTCCTGAAAAGGCTTGTATTGCGTTTTAAAATATCTTCTGGTTGCTATGGTATATACAATTTCTGCTGTAGATGTATTTTAGCTCTTTTGTACCCCTTGTCCATTCATGTGTCCAACATTATTACATGGTCTCCTGAGTGTGTGTGTCTTTTAAGGAGGGGAGTTGAACTTTGTAGCTTTGAGTTGCAATCACAATAAAAGTATTACAAAGCAAACATTCCCGGAGCTTACTTCCTGGAACCACTAAGCATTAATTACAAACATTCTGTGTCATTTGAAATTGACTTCTTGCTTCTTACTGGTAAATGTGTCATGATTATAAAAGATATGATGAATATATGACTACAAGAAATTGTAAGAATGAAAAATATGAGAAGAAATTTGTTTTATTGATGAATTCATGTGAATCTGAATAATTTAATATTTTATAACAACAGAAGTTGTCAGAAACCTAGACTAAATTGTTTCCTTTTACTCCTGGCTCATATTTTCCTTTTAATTTAGCGATTATATTTCTAAACCTTTGTTTTCTGCTAATACAGTTTCTTACTTTCTTTCAGTGTTTGTGGAGAGCAAAAAATATTGAATTTTACGTATCATGAATTTATTAAGATAATCTATTTTCAAAGGCTATTTTTTTAGTTGAACTAAAGGCAAGGAGCTCAGCTTTGATGTATAGGGTTCACTAGGTTTTTATTTTTCTCTTGCTAATATAGTTTTCCTTTTACTAAAAAAAATAATTATGAAAATCCTTCATATGTGTATGCAAACTTATGTACCTTGATAGAACACTGCAACTATGACTGCAAAATATAATCCAGTGTGGCATTCTGATTTCTACAGAAGAAATAAAGTAAAAGTTAAAAACTTAAATTAAATCCAGAATAGTTTGCCACAAACCCATTTTTTGTTTATGACATTAAACATTAAAAAGTGCCAATTTGTAACTTAAATCATATGTCCAAAACAAACACACAGGAATGATTATCCCACATTAGCTTTTTCATGCTCTGAAGAATTCAAGGAGTCAGAAAGAGAAACATTAGTACCCCTTTATTCTCACAAAAATGTCAATTTTAAACTGCATTAAAGTTGCCAATAGAACTAATTTTACTTTAGTTACATTAACCTGGAATGTCCATGTGAATGACTTTTACTTACACCTGAACTGATGATATCTTTAAAACTGTTTTAGGCTGTCATTATTTTTGTCTAGGATGTACAGTAGTTGTTTGGGGTAGGTTTTGACTTCTATTGTCTGTCTTTTAGCACATGAATTGCACTTTAGTGTCTCATATTCAAGTATATTGGATATGGTGAGTTGTACAAGCACTTTCTCTTATTATTTATAATGAATCATACATAGTATACATAGATTCCACTATTGTAAGCAGCTAACTTTCAAGATATATATTGCCATGGGAGCATAAATTTTCTTTCGGTAGACAGGCACGTTATAGCCACTCACCAGGCTGTTTCGGTAGCGTAACAACTGTCCTCCTCCTCACGATCAAATGTAATGGAGAAGAATGAAAGACGGAGGCAGAATACTCTTTTCCCTCAGAGAGTAGTTATATTGTAGGCTTTGTCATACACAGCACAATACCAGCTACACACACAAATTGATTACCTTAACTCCTCAGTTGGCTTAAACGCTTCTACCTCTTAGCAGCCCGCCTAAATCTCTCTCCAGTTCCTGTGTCGTCACGACAATCTTTTACCCTCTCACATCTGAAAATCATAATTATTTTTACAAACTTAAAACTCTTAACATTGACTAAATTATGTCTTACACTATTATAAGATTTTTTAACTGAGAAAAAAATAAACATAAACTATTTTGTGATTAATTTCATTCTAAAAAAATGTGTTCTAAAATTTAATTTTGAGATCAATAACAAAGACCCCCAAATGATAAACCTTCTTATGCTACTACATACAGAACTATATTAGTGTATAATGGAGATCCACCCACCCATTTTCTTACTGGCTCCTCCAAATCAGGGCAGCATGGAAGACGGAGCTGATTCTGGCAAGCAACAGGTGCAAGACAGGTTACACCCTGGATGGGACACCAGTCCATCCCAGGGCAGATAGACTAAAACACAATCACACCAGGGCCCCATTTTCTTGCAGGGAGAAGCCAGAGCACTCAGAGGAAACCCATGCAAACACGGAGAACATATAGCATACAGTAAACCCCATAGAGACGGCACCCAAGGTCCAGATTTGAACCCAGAGTCCCAGCACAGTGATGATAACTACTGCTCAAATGTGCTGCCCAATAACAGACATAAACATCTTAACCAGTCATTATGATGAACCACTCAAACTCCCTGGACTACCTTCAGAAACATAACCAATAAAGGGTTAATTGTGCCTTTGATTTTTTTTATTGTTTTAGTGATAAAATCTAGGGACTTGTTAGTTGTAGTTCCTGGCTGTAACATCTAAAACATCAGGTTCTTATAGAAAAAAAAAGATTTGCACAATTTCCAGATTATAACTTTGTCAGTGTATTGCAATAATAAATGGTAAGTTTCTTTTGTTGGTCAGCATATTTATACTGAACCAAATTTGTACAGCTGTAACATTTGTGAAAAGCTTACTCTAAGTTATTTTTTAACTGAAATATATGTCGGTTTTGCTTCCTATAAGAAGAAGAAAAGATCTGATGCAGTGGGCAGTAATAGATGGTGAAGACAGCAGTCCTGTTTCCCTGGGAAGTCAAGCTTGTCTATTCTAATATTTGTCTATGTCAAAAAGGACTGCATGTGTAAAGGGGATGGTACCATATTTTGCCCTTTCCATGACAACAGAGCTAGAGAAAGACTTCAAGTTTTGCTTAGTTTTTATTTTAGATTAATGATATCCCAGGACTCCTAAGTATAAATTATTTTCATTATTTTCATTAATGTTTTCATTTTCATTTTACGTCCATCAATGGTAAATATACTGTATCCATACTTGCATAGTAAATATATATTTATAGTATATATAATCCATACTGATTAAATAAATAATAGCACCATCCTTCCTCATTGGTGCCACTCTAAGCATATCTAAGAATGCTGAATATAAACATAATATATTGTATCCAGTGCATTAATAGTGCATTGCAATATTTCAAATTGACTTAATGAAGGAAAACTATACAGTATATCTCAATATGTATATGTATATGTATATGTATATGTATATGTATATGTATATGTATCTGTATCTCAATCCTATCAGGCCCCTTTCAATTCCATTTCACTTTAGGCCTCTGCATCTGTACTAATGCTATCCTGTCCTATTAATTCAAAAACAACTTTAGCTGAACTTTTTTCTCCGCACATGTTGTTGTTTTTTCTTGGTTTTTTTTAAATGGGAGAGAAAGGACCAGCAGTCACACTTTATAAAACAAATTACAGCCAGCACATTTTGTTGTTGACTGCAAGAGTCCAAACAGTTTCGGAAAAGTTCGTTTTATTAATAATTAGTTCAACTAGGTAATTCAGAACTCAGGAAAACAAACCTGAAGTTGGGTTGGAATCGAGCACCTCTGCTTTGATACTATTTTAAATGTTTCCCAGAAGTGCTTATTCTGTACTGGGTATCTGTCAATCTGATTGAAAGAGAAGACATAACAAGAAGACAAGAGTCATAATAAATAGTGGGGGAATTTATAACATAATTTTAGTTTTTGAATTCAATTGCAAATAAGGTCCCTTGGCTGTTTGTGCTGATGTTGTACTGACTTTAACAAACAATAATTTTATATTTATTCTGCAGCAGTAGTGGCATTCCCACATCTATCGAGGAGCAAAATCTCAAAATTCACATACTGTACACCTGTAAATAATCCTCTAAGGAACTGAAACCTTCTTCAGAATGAATAGTTAAATATGAATCAGAAGACACAAGTTTAATTTATGTATGTTTTTTTCAAGTCAAGAACTTCTTTACCCAAAGAGTTGTGGGAGGATGTAACACGCTATCCAGTCACTGTAACGAACAGTTTTTTCCGGACCCTATGCGGACGACACAATCCGAAGAAGTGGGGAAACACTAGTAAAAAGTCATGCAGGAATACGGGGATGACAACACGGGGGCGTGTCAAAAGTGCGCTGGTGCATGGGGGAGGTGTGGCCGAGGCAAACAATCCAAAAATAATCCATAGTGGGAATCCAAAAACGCAAAAATAAGTCCAAAGCCAGGTGATCCATCCAAACAAGGAATTAAAACCATGAACCGGGTCAGAACCGGCAGACAGGGAATGGGAACAGAGCTTAAAACCTTAACGGGACCAGGCGCTTCCAGGTCCCGGACTCGCACGATGCAGAAACCAGATGCAGAGCCCGGATGAACATCAGCTCCTGGATTTTAAGGTGGGCTGGGAACAGGGGTCAGGTGCACAGAATTAAATCCAAACTGAAAGAGCCGGAGCGCACTTAAGGAGGAGGGACTACACTCATGACAGTCACTTTGTTGAAGCTGCCTTCAATCATCAAAAGACAGTTGAAATCCTTGCAAACTACCTAAAGTTGTAACTCTTATAATCTAATAACTTGCAAAAAAATGGAAATGTCTAGTATGTTGTTTACACTAAAGTAATATCATTAAAACGCTTTACAGATAACGGGTACTGCCCTCCACCACCACCAATGTGCAGCACCCACCTGGATGATGTGACAGCAACCATAGTGCACCCGTATGCTCACCACACATCAGCTATAAGTGGGGAGGAGAGCAAAGTGATGAAGCCAGTTAATAGATGGGGAGGCCATGATTGGTAAAGGCTAATGGGAAATCTGGCCAGGTACACCCCCACCATTTTCAAGAAGCACCCCAGGATTTTTAATGATAACAGAGAGGACCTTGGTTTTACGTCTCATCTGAAGGATGGGGCCTTTTTACAGTATAGTGTCCCTTTTTACAGTATAATGTCACTATACTGGGCGTGGAACTGGAGAAATACCACAAATGCAAATGAGAATGGCTATAAATTGGTCAGAAAGTGCCCTTTCCTCTTCTCCTGAAAAGGAAGCCGCACAATGAAAGGAAGGGAATAATTTTACTGATCATATTACTTTGAGCATGCCTGATAAGCATCAGTTGCTACTAAGCATAAAATGAAATAAATGACCTGCAAGAAAACATAGCAGACCATAAGTCTTTTTACCTGACAAATATGATTTGTCATATAAAAGGAAAAAATAGAATATCAACCTCAAAAATAAAAAAAACAGCTTTATTTTAATAAACAGAAGTTCAGCAGTATTCCAGGAAATGGAATTGATTTGAAATTAATTTTGAGAAATAAAATAGTAAATAGACATCCCACAATCTCTTTGTGGCGCTTTCTTTAATAATTCTAAGCAAAGAACATTTTATACCGTAAACTCTATGCATTTTATGCTAAGTTTGTTTTAAGACTTAAAACATTATGTTGCATGAGTATGAATCAGATTTTATAGATACTGTAGGAATTCACGCGAGCATCAAAATGTTATTTAAGGGAACAAGTATTTATTGTGAAATAAACATCAAATTGAAGCTTTATGATTCCACAGAACTAATATAGTCTAATTTTAATGCTCTTTGCAAATTTATCAATACAAGAGAATGTTTTACAATAAAACCATAAGAGATGTTCTGTGACAAGAGACTGTTTGGCACATCTTATTTGTCTGGTTGCTAGGAGCGTATTAGCCTTGAGATGTCATCCAGCACGTTTTTGAAGGGTCCCAGGGAATCTACTTTAACAGGATGCCTGGGACGTTTGTTCCTTCAAGTTTTTGTGTATATAAGGGTTTCCTGTTTTCAGGTCTGCAGACCCTCTCACTCAGCTTCCACTCATGTCCTCATATCCTTGTTTCAGTATTGTTCCTGAAGTGGTCTCCTGAGTTAACTTTGTCAATACCTTCAAGATATTTGTAGACGCTACTATGAGAGAGTCTTAAGCATTTTAGACACAATCAAGAATTACAATGCAGTATATGTAGGTTACAGTATTTGCATCAAAGTTATAAAATGGAGGATGTCTACTTGTGAACAGGAGTTCACCAAAATGCAAACTACAATGTCTAAGGGCAGTACAGTTACAAATGAATTCACAATTAATGTCTGTGTGGAGGCACCAGACTTTTAAGGTACATGAGTGTCACGATTTAATAAAACAGAATGGGATTAGAGAAAAAGTTTTGTGATGGTGTAGGGGGCACAATCATCACATGGGTATTGACGTAGACAGGACCCTGCACACAGGTGTCTCCCATATGAAGTGTCTTTCTCTCGCATCTGGTCCTCTGGTAATTATATTTTTAGCCTCCAGTCTTGCTGTAGCCTTGGGTCTTTATTGTTGTCCATTCCTTTCTTTCGGTCTGAGGTTGATATAACAACCATAGCACTATACAGGGTTTAGAATGTGGCAACCTTCTCTCACACTGCACTTCTTCCACAACCTCAGGTGTACCTACTACTGGTTTCATAGTTGATTTATATCAACCAATCAACCAACAGGACACACAGCTGTTCCCTGTTCCAGCAATTGACAGCTGACCCAATCATGAGTGTTATTGTTCTCTAGTGGCCATTTAAATATGGCAAAAAGTGTAAACAAACTGGATAACACAATGGGAAAAGTAACATCCTTCAAGGACAATGCCCCTCTTGGCATCACAATTTATAATTTAGAGAGATAGCCCCCTTCCACACACAGATCTTCACATTGCAGACTAATGAATTTCTTAACTGTAGAGAAAGACAAATCACATAACTAAAAAAAAACTAAAAAAAAGTGAGGGAGCATTTCTATTTTTTATTTCAAATTGTTGCAGGAACTGTGCCCCTTCTGCATGGTGATGTATCAAAAGGCAATAGAGAAGCCCCATCTCCAAAGATTTGAGAACATGTGTGAACATGTGTGAACTCAGTAATGAGTGGATGCACACTATGTGGTATCTGCTCATGACCAGTGTTGTTGTGCCCAGGAAAATGCTACAGTACGTTTGTTTGTGATGACAAACTTCATCACAGCTTCACTGCTTAAAATATCCACTATAAAAGGCAGTCCCCTGTTTATGTAATTTAAAATGAGGTAACAACAATGAAAATCAACGATTTCAATATAATTTTTTATATTTAAAAGCTGACAAATGAGTACTTTAATGATGTTAAAAGTTAATGATGACATCAGAATGGTAGACGGCAAGATGTTAATACTGTTAAAAATCCCATCTATAATCTAATATCTCATAAAGTGCTGTAAATGCATTCTCAAGCTTAATATTATATTAAAATCTTTCATTATAGGGGAGTTTTCTAAATTCTCAGAAGCTATTATTATTAAGTCTGAATTTAAAACAAAACATCATTACAACGAGAGCCAGAGTGTTTAAATCTCTAGATATTTCAGCATGATGACATGCATCTGTTAAGCGGCCTGAGGAGACAAACAGCATCAGCATTTGGATCTGACATTTTATTTATTTTCATACAACTCAATGCAACTGGTGGTTATAGAGTCATACGCATTGGCATTTTGATTTAAGGAAATGTTTAGTTATTGTAACTTATAATGTCACAGAAAACTGTTTTCTTTCACAACTAGTTACTTTAGGACTGTGAAAAACTAATGTTGTTAGAACTCTCAGTACTTTGTTACAAGTATGTCAGGGTAAGAGAGTTCTAACAACATTCATTATTCCTCATTATTTGAAACTTGGTATTTCCCTTCACACTAAGAAACCCATTTCCTTTAGGGGCTAACAAAACAACCTTGCTAGAAAAACCAGTGCTTTGTTTCAATGTCATTAAAACGTTTACTTAAATTTTGCTTTGTTTGATTGTTTCAACTCTATCTTTATATCACTGGCAGGTTTGATTTTACTGTCCACATTGTTTGTACAATTATTCTATAAGGGACTAATGAAACATTTGGCACTGATTCGATCTGCACAACATATGGTTCACAGTGTTCTCTAGCACAGAACTGCCTACATCAGTAGCTTGTACAGTATCAGCTCTCTCTAAGTTTGGATAGATCCTTATTTTTTTAAGTACAGTAATTATTTGTTATCATTCATAAAACATGAAATATGATCTAGCAAACATTGTTGATTTTATTTGTAAATACAAAACAAAAAGGTCAACATGGTGGCGCAGTGGTTAAATTTTCTGCTTGCAGTGTTGTGGCCCTGAATTTAGTTCCTTGGGTTCAATCTGTCTGGAGTTTGTATGTTCTCACCATGGTAGCATGAGTTTACTTCAGGTGCTCCAGTTTCTTCCCATTGTCCAAAGACACACTGGTAGGCTAATTGGCTTTGGGAAAAATGGCTCTGCTGTGAGTTTGTGCGTGTTTGTGTCTATGTCTGTATATGCCATGCGATGGACTGGTGTCCCATACAGAGAGTATTCTGCCTTTCACCCGTTGCTTCCTGTATAGGCTCTGGCTCTCCCAAGACCCTGTATTGGATAAAGCGGTTAGAAAATGAATGGATACAAAACATTAAACTAGCTACCAATTTCACAATAATCAAATTAGTATATGCAAAGCTTTGATTACAATAAAGAACTCCCAATTTAACTAATTAAAAGACAGAAAACGTTTTGCTAGAGACACAAAGTAATGCAATCATTTAACTGATTTCTTTTTCTTTTTTAGTATTTATTAGAGGAGTTATTAGACAATTACCTTTCATTTACATATAATCCCTAAAACCTGAAATGAATCAAATGCATAAAGGAAAATAAATGAAAAAAGATCAAGTATACTGTATATCAATTATTTCCTAAATGGTTTTATATAATGAGCATATTCCTACAATTTATAATTATATAACAATAACAATAAACTTTGTTTATTTGCGACAGCCCACCTTTACTATCACATTTACAGCATTGTTTCAGTTTTTACCTTTCATTTTAAAATTTAATTTTGTTGATGTTACCAAACTAATATTATTGTCTTAATCTAAAGGCCAGGAAATGGAGAATCCATACTGTATCTTTCAAATCAACAGTATCATTTTTTTACTTCAAGTTAAAATTAGTTCTAATTGTATAGATTGGGTGGGTTTGCATGGGTTTCTGGGGTTTCCTCCAGGTGCTCCAGTTTCCTTCTATGGTCCAAAGACATACCAATAAGTTAACTGACTTGTGGGAAAACTGGCCCTGGTGTGAGTGTATGTGTCTCTGTGTGCCTTGCAATGAACTGTCATTCTGTCCAGGGTGTAGCCTGCCTTGTATCCATTGCTTGCCGTGATAGGTTCTGGCAATACAGGTTTATCCAAACTATATTGGATAAATTGGTTAGAAAATGGATGGATGGAACTTAAAACTATATGACAGGTAACAAACATGTGAATGAGATGACCTCCTGATATACACATACTACATCTCCAGCAATTATATGTTGTTTTATCTTTATTGTTCTTAAATACAAATAAAAAATATTATAGTTCCCTGCCTCTCTACATCAGCATTGTTCCATTTATGTAAACAAAGCGACAACACCAAAATTATCTATCAAAATAAAAAAGCATTCAGGATTTCTTTGATTAAATTCATATTAAGAAATAAGCAGTGCAATGAATGTATGAAATACTTCCATCAACACACACCCTGTCATAATACATTTTCATAACGGCATACAAGCAGTTGCAAATATTTGACATCTTTATATTTACTGAGGCATGATTCACTGCCTATTGCTGAAAGTGGTACTTCACGAGATGAAGTGTTTAGTGTGGGAATTCATTTTGCAATGATGAAATACAAGCTAAGTGTAGTACTAGTTCATCAGTGTGTATTTCTGTTTCTTGGTAGTCAACCACAACCTGATGTCACTTGAGATGAAAGAGCAATTGGAACTTCCTGTAGCAAAGGTCAGGCATCTTGAACATTATTTGCAATGAATGGTGATGTGAGTGTTGCAATCTTCTTTCATCTTTGACGTAATAATTTTGTAGTTGAACACTTGATAAACAAATTAATTTTTCAATTTCTCAAGCTTGCTTTCTCATATTTGTCTTCCTATTATTATTCCATTTGCAGGGCAAATGAACTAAAAAAAAGAACATATTCTAATTCTATTTATTGCTGTAGCCCCTGTTTGTATAACAGTAGAAATATCAATATATTATACTGTATAAAGCTAACAATAGCAAGCAAATTATCTGGTTAATAAAAACATTTTAAAGCCCTTCACATCCTATTAGTACAATGTACTAACAATGTACAATGTAACAATGTAACAATGAAGTTACAAACTGCATTTATATGTCATTAATAAAATGTTTTACTGCACATCTGTGAAGCAGTATAAGCTTAATATATTCCTTGGATCCATGTTTGTGTTATTTTGTCCATCCATCCATACTTTTTCACAGGTTTTTTCTGCTTGGTGCTTTGAATTGCTGTGACAGATCCCAGTAGAACATGCCCATCTTACTGTTTCTGTATAGTACATGTTCAGAAAGGAGGGGATCTTGTTGGCCATTTAAAGAGTTTTTCACCTCAATATACTGTAAAACTAAGATGAAACTTTGTGAAACTACATTATTTTTGTTGCTGTTTATGGTGCATTACACCATTATGGGTTGCTTTTTGAAAACCTTTTCAGTTAAATTCTTTCCTGAAGAGAAATTCCCTTAGTTTCTCAAATTCTGCAAGGAACAAAGAAAATGTTACCATCTAGGCAGTTTATTAAACACCTTTGGGGCTGCATGTAATATATTACCTTTAAATTGGCACTATATACTGTAACGCTTACGGCCGACAGGCACTGTGTAAGAGCCGGCGTACCAGAGCAGGTGATGTCACCGCCCTTCCCCGTGATAGCAGGACTACAGCTACTGGGCTGTAGAGAGATCTCTCTTTAGCTCACGGGGCTAGGTCGCTGCAGAGAGACGCGGGAGTCCCGGGTTCGAGCCTCCAGTCGGGATGGGGCCGACCAGATGCGGCAAGGGCGCCCGCCTGAGCCCCCGTTGCGTTACAATACCTTAGTTAATTCATATTTTCATTTAAAAATATGTAAATTAATAATGAAAGTTTAGTAGCTTCATAATTCAGAAGTAAGAAATATAGTTTACCTACATCTTGTGTCTTGTTCTCTGTTTAGTGATATGTAACTGTCTTAGATGACATACTCATTGAATTGTTGTGTTT
Organism: Lepisosteus oculatus; assembly: GCF_040954835.1. Classification (NCBI taxonomy): domain Eukaryota; kingdom Metazoa; phylum Chordata; class Actinopteri; order Semionotiformes; family Lepisosteidae; genus Lepisosteus; species Lepisosteus oculatus. Next base: position 43,062,074 of record NC_090697.1, on the reverse strand, counting down.
ATTTGTGACATGTCCAAGGTAACAGTGAATGCCTATTACACGTCCAGGCTGTGATTCTATTTAGTACATTTCTAAGAGTGATGACAACACCATTGTACACACATACAATACATCATTGAGTGAATGATTAATAATATGTTGTTAAATTCGTTATTCAAGGCTGCAAACAAAAAAAAAATACAGCAACACTTCAGCTGACATCTGTTGGAGATCAGATTGGCAAAGAAATTGAGGAAAAAAAGCTATTTCCTTTCCAAAATTGTTTTTGACATTAATTCTAAAACAAGGGAATATAGTTTTATAGATTTATGTATTTTTCTGGTTACTTTTGACAATGAAAAAATCTTAATGTGGATTTTAATGTGATAAATCTGATTGCAGTTTTGTTTTTTATAGTTAATGCATTGAATGAGTATTTTATCTCGAATGAGGATTCTCCTTGCGTTCCAGTATTCAGTTTCATAAATGTCTGGAACATTAACTGTTATTGGTTTAAAAGCATGACATTTTGCAGGGTCTAAACCTTTAAGATAAATTATTGATTCCATTATTTTTAAAGCTCCCCTCCTGCAATTTCTTTTTTAAAACATGAGCATGATTTATACAGCACATATCCTGAAACAGAATGCACAGCTGAATGAGTAAGCATTCCAATCCACTTATTGTATATGGCAAATAAAGAAATCTTGAATCTTGAATCTTGGTTACAACTTGTACAGTATTTAACCGTAAGATTTATTACTAAATAAGACAGAGCACATCTGCCTCATGTGTCAGCATCTCTGCATTGGGTTAAGATGTACAATCCATTTGAAAGTCCTATTGCTTATGTAAGTACTAGAGTACTTGTCAGACTTATTTAGCCATCAGCCTTGGGCATGATTTAAGTCTGCCTCCTCTGTGTTCCAAAGATGGAAAGACAATTTTTGCTACTTGCTACTTTTTGCTATTGTATAAGAATGTGGAGTTCACTGCCAGATCAGATGTTAGACATTCATTCACAATGGCTGTTGTTAAACACAGTATTATTATAATCAAGACTTATTGTATGTTTGAAATTTGCAGATCTTATTCTGATATTTTACAGTTGTATTATCTTATTTGTTTATGCATTTTCATATTTGAATGTAACCTTTTCTTCCTTTAATCAGTTATGGGTTTTTTTATTTACATTTTTTACACCTTTATTAATTTTGTTTGAAGTGCCATAAAACGTTTGGAATGAATGAGACTGTGAAAATAAAGTATATATATTATATGTGTATTCACCTCTATAAAGCTGTGTATATATTTTGCAGTTTGTGCAGATTTTCTGAATAAGGTGAACAGTTATTTAAGTACATTTAATACATTTTAATAATTAACAAAAATCGACCACATTTACTTTGCATTTTCTGCTTTCTTTTGTGTGCAAAAAACACTTAATGGACAGGAAATGTAGATATCGAACACTTCCTAAAGGTCAGACACAGGAAAGTTTAATTTTTGCATAATTCAAAATATATGTTGTAGAAACAAATTTCTAATTCATAATATCATATGCCAAACTGACTAACAAATGTTTCCTGTATAACAAATCACATTTTACCAAGAATGAACTGGACAATGAGCAGCGTTTTAACTACATAAACATGTTCAGCATAATTATATGTCATCTTCTTAAAATAAAGGATACAGTAAAACTACTGATTTCAGGAAAAATTGCAGGTTAATATGTAAACATGAACACCCCATCATCATTTAAAATCTTTTCAAATTAGCATCTTTTAACTGAAACAAAAATACATTGTTCTCCCATCACAAACCTCACATTATTTCTCAAAGAGCCCTCAAGAGGCAGGGCTAAGTCAGCATGAGAGCTCATAAACAGCAAGTTGAGGTTAATTTCATAACGAAAAATAAAGGAACAATAAAAAGCTCAACATTTCTATCTGTGGAGCCTTCTGCTGTTGTCTCAAAATGAAAGATGCCTTACTCAGAACTTGATTCCCAAGATTTAACACAACTGCTCACTTTGGGAAAAAAAAGTTCCAGCTAGAGTATGTTTCTTCCAGTTGTTATGGCTCTTATTATTATACCACAGTATGAGGTCATGTATAGAATCAATCTACTGTACATTTCCCCCACTTACAAATTTCTCAATTAATGTTCAAATAGTGAACAAAAAGGTTTCATTTTGTTGTGTAATGTAATTTTTGCAATGATTGACTGGCAAGGTTAATTTCCATGTCCTATTGAGAAATACATTCTGCAGTATAGGGCAACCTTTTGACCTGAATAGTTCTCAGATGTTACTTAATACATTGGTATATCTTCAATGTCGACTTTTCAAAGGAACAAGTAATAGGTTTATTCCATGCTGAAAAGAGAAGAAAAGAAACACAACGTTTCGGCAGTGAAACCTTCTTCGTTTATCAACCTATTTGAACTACTTTTTTTTCTTCAGTTTTAGTTTTCAAATGATGATAGCAAGCAATTTCAAGTGAGACATTTATTATTCAAAATAGTTATTTGTGTCTTGTGAAATAACTATTCCCAATGTATATTTTATTGATCATTAAGTAGTCCTGCTTTAAAATTAAAAAATTAAAACTACTGGCTTCAGATGAAATTCCCTTTTCCACTTTTTATTTATCTTGTAAACTTCATTTTTTCATTCCATGTGTTTGAATATCATAATTTGTTCTTTGTCTTTTTCTGCTTTATATTTGTTGAAAAAATGTATCTGGATAAACCCTAATATGTGTATGCAATTCTAATGAAATTAGATTTAAAATAATTTGTAAGTGTATCATATGGTTTCTCCGCAATACTCATTGAGAAATAACTTGAAAAGCCATACACAATTCAATTGTATGAAATGATTTAACACCATCATCTGCTGTCTTACTTTTAGTAAATACCAAAGTTGTGCATTTACTTCCTGGAGTCCTTTAATGTATCGTGTTCCAGGAAAGTTGCATATTTTATCTGTGAAAGTCCTCCTACCAGCTTAGTTTTTGAGTATCAGAACGGAATACAAAATATATTGAATATATTGAATAATGTATTTCTATTTTAACCTTTGAGTATTCCCTGTGACTGATTTTATTCCTGAGAATTTACACTGTTGTCAGTGAGAAGTGGCTCAGTCCTCCAAACTCTACAGTAGAAGGTATGGAAAGGAGAGGGGTGGTGAAAGTTTGGTTTATGTTTGGGAGTTTTTAATAACTGAATGTATTCTTTGCATTTATGTAACACTTCATCCCAAAAGATCCCAAAGCTCTGTCATATAGAAGGACACCCTCCTCATCCACCACTGAAGTGCAGCACCCATCGAGGGCTTGCTGTACAACACTTTGGGAGGAGAAGTGTGAAACTGCTTCAACAATTGAATTAAGGAGGAAATTCAAGCAGGCCAGGTTGGACCAGTCCAGAGTGGGATTTAGACAGGATACAGTGGTTAAAGCCAGCACTCTTTCAAAAAGTGCCATGGGATCTTTAATGACCACGTTGTAATGTCCTTATTTTTACATGTCTTTCAAAATGTGGCAACTGCCACAGTATAGTGTCCATGATAACCATACTGGGGGATACATGTTGGGGATATTCTAGGTCCCGAGGAAAGACTGCCACCTACTGCTCCAACAACACCATTTGAAGGAGGAGTGTCCAGGCCCAGCCTTGTTTCACGTCTGAGAACTGATTCGATTAGACTAAATGTGTAAATACTGTTTTTTTGTGAATTTATTATTAGTAATAATTCTATCAGGTGTATTATCTGAATGTCAGAATGATTAATCTTGTTTTTATAGTCTTGATAAGCATTCTCTCAGTGACATCAAAGAGTATAAAAAGAAAGCAAATCATTTTAATGTTTAAGCTTTGTGGCAACACCAGGTTCCGGTTGCTTCAGTTATGTGTCATAAAACTGTACAAAAATATTTAAGTTTGCCTTGCCTATAGCTATTGATAAGAATTTGAGTCAGAGGTTCTCTTTTAATGAATAATATTTGTCTATGCCAAAATAAACAGTAGCTGTGGAAAAGAACATTAACCACTGTTTAAGATTTAATTTTAAAGTCATGCTGTGCTATGTTAAATAAAGATTTTTTTTTAGAAATTTGTACAAATGAGTAATCTACAGTGTTTAACAATCCAGATCTAGCAATATGAAATGTAAAGTGTTTCATGAGCTTTGGCAAACTATACCAAACCGTATTAATCTGTTACATATCTTTCAGTCAAATACAAGAGCAGTTTTGGAATTAACAATAATAAATCAATATTCTTGCTTTCCAAAGACATCAGAAACACCTAGATGGGAAAATTATGGAACAAACAACATTACAATTCGATCAGTAAGGTTAATGTACCTTTCCAAAGAATAGTTTGAGAGAACATTTGTTATGACTCTCTTCCTTTCTGCACAATGTTTCCATTCCAGTCTTACTAGAATTATACCCACCTCCAGCAACTCCACTTTGCAATTCAATATTTTAAAACAGAGGTGCTGTGATGCTTTTATATTTTTACCAAAATTGTATATACAGTATAGTGCCCTATGTTAAAAAAATACACTTTACTAAATTCCTATGGTTCCTTAAGCACCAACAGAATGTGTTTTAAATAGAAAACCCTTTACTGTACATACACATAAATGTGTGTGTCTTGAATTTGATGTAAAATATTCAGTTAATGACCTGAATTAATATTAAGCAGAGCACGGCATAAACACAAGCAATTGTTCAAGTTAAAGAAAATAAGCATAGATAGTTAGTTGCACTTTAGGAGTCCTTAAATGGAAAGCAGGAAAGTACTACATACTGTACATCTGCAATTGCAGATACTACTATGATCATAAGTTTGTCAGTTCCCTTGTGTATCCAGATATGTCTGTCAATATTTTTAGAAATGATGTTTTCTTGTTTCCAGTGCCAAATCTGTGGCAAACGCAACGTTAAAATAGTGTATGTCAATATTCTTAGAGATGATGTTTTCTTGTTTCCAGTGCCAAATCTGTGGCAAATGAAACATTAAAATAGTTATTCATTAAGCTACTTTTCTCTTGTGTACACATGATTCATGACGCCTTCACTCTTCACAAAAAGGTTAAGGTTAAAACATGCAGCCCCAATTTCAGTATTTCTTTGGGGGGGAAAATATCTTGTCAAAGTGATAGGTTAATTAAAGAGGGCAGAATGCACAGATGTTTCCTGCTGATCAAGATCTTGTTCATTATTAGCGTTATTGTTTGCACTTTTTAATCTTATTTTCTGTGGGGACCTTTGGTGGTGAACAGGGTCCTAGATATGAAAATGCACAAGGTAAACTCAGTCCGTCAGTACTTGTTCTTTTAATTGAAGGAAAAAAATATTTAGTTATAAGAAGAGCTTTCCTATTTCAAGGAGCAGCCTGTAAGTTGCAATATTGAAATACTCTCTCAGATATTCAATGCAATAGGTTTTATTTTTACTTTAAACTATATGCATCTTGTGTAACAATTGTTAATTTGAGAAGGGCTTCGTTTTTTATTTTGTCTTTCCTAAAATGTTTGCTAAATATAGAAAAAGAGAAATATTTAAATTAATTAATTATAACTACTACTTGGACAATTCTTCTTTCCAATTCATTTGTATTTATTTTCCATACTTTATGCAATATTTGCTGTAATTTTACAAGACAGGGTAAAATTGTAAAACTACAATTATTTTAACTTGTTAAATACATGCATAAGATTTTGTTTTGTTCAGGAAATGTAGTAGTAAATTGCAGGTGGTCTTGGAGCTCTAGACGTAATGGTGCTATATCCTTTCATAGCCCCTATCTAGAATTACTCAGTTTGCTACTGCATTACTAGTTTAAAGTTACAAAACATGCTCTGATGATGTGTAATGTTTAACCTCAAGAAAAAAGAACAAGTCACCAATGACGTCATTGTCCAGATGTAGTGCAAAGACATATGTAATGAAAAATCACATTTGTTACTACCAGCCACATCCCCATGTGTGTATTTTGTGGTTTGTGATGCTGGCTTTGCGCAAGCCTAGCCAGCACTTTTGATCATAACCAAGCTTCTCAATTCAGCTTACAAATTAAATACTCACAGTTCTGTTTTGAGGACTCATACACTGTGACAAATTCACACAAGACCAAATTTGACTGGTAATACAGGCAGAACTGTCGATGACAGAGACGATAATTAAACTACTCCCAGATGCTAAAAAAAGATTTCTAAAATAATGTATTTTAATTAATCGAAATGTGTCAGACATTAAAATGTGAAGGAGCACACACTGATCTCCCTTTCAACATACCACACTATTTCTATGATTTCTACATCTATTAACATGAAATGAGTAAGAAAAGTCAGATTTTGGCTGCTCTCTTTCTGCCCCATGGCAGTGAATCTCACTGTTTTTGATATTCAGTGCTAAGGAAGATATCATACAGCTGTACAGCATAATGCATTTTCACTCATTGAAACAGTTTTAATCTTCAGCAGTTTGTAAATTTGTAATGGACTGAACTACATTTTAAGCATTCAGATAAAGTTTCAAGCCTTAAATGTGTGGTGTTTCCTGTGTTCATGTTAGTTTACTCCAGGTTCTGAGGTTTCCACCTCCCTCTCTAAGACTTTCTGGCTAGGTTTGATCATAATTGCCCTTACAATGGTATGCTGACCAGGGCTAGACCAGTGATATGCTCTCAGTCCTCCCTTGCAACTTTAACTTCCAGGATAGATTGTGGGTTGTTGTTGCAACCCTTGTCAGAACAAGCAAGTTTGGGATAATGTATAGAGGGGTGGATGGATGTTCCATCAAATTCAGCGAGTCCTGTAGAGACTTGGTCTCTTACGTTTACCATGTTTTGCTATCTGTTTACCCCCAGGACATTTTTAATCTTTGTTTTTTTTAACATTCTTTACAAATGACCTCTAGTAAAATGTCTAAATAGAAAATGTTTTTTTCCCTTCTGGTAATTAGGCAAATGGTATGATTTTCAAAGGCAAATTTTGAAATGATTGATCAATCAATATTTTTTGTGCACAATCATTCTCTAAAAGTGTTTCACACCAGCACCAATTGTTTTTGTGAATTATAATTAACTGTCAGGTGTCCAGCAAACACGTTGCACATTCCATTCCATTTGAATAGTTCACTGTCTTTAAGGAAGTACCAGACTTACAAGATCTCTAAGTTTTCAACGTTTGTGGTTTAGGAAACTATGGCATTTTATAACTTGTGCTAATGGAGAAGTACATTTGAATATCTCCGGAATACAAATCATGTTTTAGAAAGTATTTGTCATAACATAGGGGCAACATATTAAATTAAATTACAAATGACAGTATCACATAAGGTTTCAATGTTGAGATGGAAGCGTTTTTAACTGTTATTTACTGTTTGCAGAGCTGCCAGGTTTGGGTGCTGGTTCAAGGGGGCAATGTCCTGTTCCTTAGAGATAAGGCTGAGAATACAAACATCTGGAAAAGAACAATTCAGTTTACTGTGGTTGGAACTTAGCCAATATAAACAATGAAAAAGCAGCCCATTATGCAATATAATTTATCTTAACACCACAGAGAATATTTAAATAAGGTGTTGTTATTGCCAAATTCAATGTTGTGTAATTATAACTGTAGATCTGTGAACATGACGTTTTGATTCAAGAGTCTTCAGTGGGGTGGCAGTTTTGTGTTCAACATTGTTTCTGTGCTTTATTATTGTTTCTTGAAATTCTGAGTTTGAGATGATTTCTCAGTATGAAATGTAGCTCAGAAACAGCCATGACCTCCGAGTTAGACAATACAGTTTGTTTTTCATTCTCAAATTTCATAAGAACTGTTATAATGCTATTTATGAGGCCATTCATAAATCTTCTTGTTTGTTTGCAATTAATTAATTGGTCTGAGGATCTTGTACAGCCATTTTGTGAGTGACAGGATATTGGCTTCTACACAATGATTTTTTAGCTTGTTCCAGACCTATGATGCTTTGTGCAAAGAAGTTTTAACTGCACTTCTCTTAAGTTTCTGTTTCTGAGGGTTTTCCGGGTTGTCTCAGTGAAACAACAACTCTGGCTCTCCAATCAAAATTTTAATGTAGTTATTAGGCTAAGGGTCAGCCCTTTTCAGTTAAAATAAATACCTGAATGTCATTGTGTATGTATGTTTTGTTTTTATTTTATCCGAGGTTAAATATCTTTATCTTTAATATTTTTTTTGCATAACTTTTTTCAGGGATTATTTTGACTCACTGGTTAACTGTATCTTTACCACAGCATGGTGACTACAACAATATAAATAATATTCTAGAGAAAAACACAACAAATTTGGTTTACATTGAACCATTGCTAGCCAGAAAAGAAGAAAATTTGCAACACTAGCTCAGAAGATAAAAACACAATGCAAGACATTTTATTGAGAACCATTTATCAGACATCAGTTTTCCAGTCTCTGTCCTTTTTTGGATGGCCACTACTATAGTGCTATTAGGTAATCATTTTCAACTATATTCAAGCTTTACTATTGTCTAATGAAATGTTTTTGTTAGCATATATGAAAGACTTTCAGTTTCCTTTTAAGCTGCCCAACACACAAGGCTTAAGAAGTTCACACAGATAAGCAGAAGCTTGTTTTTGGAAATTATACAAAGGTCACAATCTGTGGTATCCAGTGTGCAGACTCTCTGGCAACTAATCAAAGTGAAAGTGATTCTGGTGACCCGTGGGCAGGGGAAAGCCAGCCCACAGCAAGAATGAGAGCTTGAATCAAGGCTGACAAACAGGACTGAATGATAAGTACACAGACAACAATAGGAGAACACATACAGTACAATGAATATAGAGCATGAAACAAGACTGTGAATGATAGTTACTTCAAACCTGCCCAGGCCCCATGGTTTAACAGCAAATGTTAACACAGAGGAATGGGGTCATATTCAGACCCATAGCTCTGTATATAACCACCAGGAAGCCAAATATCAGACTTTGTCAGACTGCAGTATTGGCAGGCACAAGCCTTTCCTGCTTTCAAGGCTGGGTACACTTATCTACATCTGCTTTATCTGCAGTTCAGTATACAGAAAGATACTGTATACTTGCTTAATAAACTTGAGTCTAAGTCATGATGAAAATTGGGAAGGTCATTGCTACCAGATGACTAAAAACATTAGAGGATTACATTTAAAGAATCATTTTACAAAAATTGCTAATTAAATTGTTTTCCTGTTTTTTGTATGATGCAAATGCATCAGAACATTGAGTACTTACTGTAGCAATATAATTATTTTTAGGTGTAATTTTGATGCGCTGAATATAATATTCACATTTTGAAAACTCTTGCTGCTCTTATATTTATTTTTTAATTACAGTTACTTTTTGCAGCCTATGACTAAAATATATTTGGCATCATTGTCAACAGTGATTGTTAAAATCACCTGCAAATCTAATAAAAATAAAAGGCTATGTTTAAGTAATTAGTTTTGCAACAAAACTAATATTTATTTTGAATAAAATAGAAAAGAAAAAATGGTTATTTAATAGAAAACTATTCTCAAACCTTCCACTTAATACTACTGTTTTGTACTATGAGCATTATGCAGGTGGGTCATCTAAGTTAATACCTTTAAGTTCACAGCCGTGATTTCTAACAAGATAGAATAAGTTATGTTATTATATTTGATTAATTGTGTTATTATTAAACTAGATAAATAAATGTCAGATGGGGAAGACCGTCTCAGTCTAAGATTTCTTAGGCCATCACGGAAAGTTGAGCTTTTCAAGCTCAATAAAACATGCACAGATCACTCCTAATCACACTTTAGGAGTAGAAACTACCACTTATGGGGAAGAGGGCAGGGGTGGGATTTTTGTGTGGGTTGGCTAAATAGTATGTTCTGTTTCTTCTAATTGTATTTTCTTTCAAAATGTAATCAAATAAAACATCTGATCCTAAAAAGAACAATACTTACATTGGCTTTAATTAATTAGAATTATTTATATTTGTATAGCATTTTCATCCCAGAGGAATCCATAACACTTTACATACTGTATAAGAGGGGACTCACTTCATCTACCACCAAAGTCCATTATGACTAACTGTCCCATAGATCGACAGAGAAGAGTTATTACTTCAACAGTCTGATTGTGGTAGAAATTTAGAGAGCAGGTTGTGCTTAAAGTGGAATTTAGCCAGGATGACAGTATACTGACAAGCAAACAGCAATTCTCTCATACAGTATATTAACTATAGTTTGCTTATATATTTAGCAAATCTCTTTTTTTTCAAAACTTTAGTTTTGAACACATTCCACATAAATACTTCAGAAATCCCAATATACATTATATAACACATTAATACCTTAATAAAACAAAAACCCTCCACATTACCTCAATTAAAGACTTCTACAGTGTAATATTTATCAGCATATTTATCTACTGTTATCTACTGTGTATCTGCATAATATTATGGATCCAAGGCATCTTGTACTCTCCTCCAGTGAGCAGGGCCTTCTTACTCTTTATGGCTTTCCTTGATGCTGTCACGGACATCCAAAGGGACTAACCGTGGGGAGTAGGAGAGCGGAAAAAGACCCATATGCGTAGCGGCGAGACGGGAAAAAGGCCTGGGCTCATTAGTGCAAAGAGTTCAGGAATGCCGTATAGAAACCTATGCCCTCAGGGAGCGGACGTGGGGCGCCCTGGTGCTAGGCGGGTCTCAGGACATCCGAACGTCAATGCTGAGCGAGGACAGAGAGCAAGACCCGGAAATATATAGCCCAAGGGAAAGAGAGGGACAGGAAGGACAGCAGACCGGAAACTAGGGACAGGACAAAGAAGGAGCGCCCTCTGGCTGCAGAGGGCATGACAGCTGCCACTTGTCCCAGGGCCTAGAGTCTTGCAGAGCTCAACCTTCACACTCTTGGTGTTTAGGGCCTTATTATGCATCAATGCCTCAGGGCTTCAGTTCCCTGTTGAGTCTCAATGATCCCACCCTTAGGTTTCTTTTGCAATTGCTTTTCATACTTTCATGTTAGTACATACTTGGCACTGAAGTCAATCAATCAAAGTTTATTTATCAAATGCATAACAATACTGCATGCAGCAGTAGTTGCTGGCAATTAAATGTCTTTAATGTCTAGTGCCCTGGCACTCTTGTTGACTGTGATTCTCTCAGTGCCTTTATTAGTGCCATCAGTGCTTTGGACCTGCATTAGAGCCTTTTTTTATGCTGACAGATTGGATGTTTCAGGCGTTAATACTCAGTGTGTCTGGCGAGTTTGCGGTGTACCAGGTGACAAGTGTCTGACTTGTGCCTTTGATCTAGTTTTCCTATACAATTAGAACCTGGGACACAGTTAAAATAAACGTGACCACTGCTTGACCTTGTCTCTCACTTCTAAGGCTGGGTTTCATCCATGCTTCTCCTTTCGGGCCAGTTGCCCTCTGTATCCTGCAGCTCCACATTTTAAGAGCTGTTGGAGATGTTTTCTTGGCATCCTGAACACTGCAGTCCAGCTTACAGAGAGTGCCTGAGTCAATCAGAATATTAGTGGATAGGCTGCATTCAGAAAAGAATAACAGCACTAGAAAAAAATAGAAACAAGTACAGGAAATGAAACCTGAAGGAACAAGCATTTCAGAAACGTTATGGCTAAAACGTATGCACATGAATCTCAGAGTTAAAAAACAAGTTTGCTTCAGACTAGACAAGTTCAAAAGTTCATAGAAGCAGTTTGCCCAGTATACAACCGGGAATAAGAATGTTTGGAGAAAAGTGAATACAGGATTCATGTGGGAAGAATATGCTCCATTCTTCCTCACACAGACTGGATAATCACAGTACAATTTCCAGAGCTGAATATATTTATTTCACCCATATTGTCATGAGGTACAGTACTGCTAATATTGATCTGGTTCGTATTCATGCTTCAGCTGCCCCTGAACTGTGGTCTGTTCTGAAGATCAGGAATTTGATAAAATACAGTAAGCTGCAAGAAATAAGATGAGGAGATAGAACGTTGTATTGTTCATGGGCTGAAAACAAAGATTTTTCCATGTTAAAAAAGTCAAAGAAAAGTAGTGGAAGAAGATGTATTTTTTCGCAATAGTACATAAAGAAGAGTGCTACATACATTCATCTGTAACCAAGATATTTTTGGGTTTTCTTATAGCTTCACCACATTGTCTAAATAGGGACATTTAAGATTCCAGATTAACACCCAAATCTTTCCCATTTTACTTTCTCAGGATCAGTGCCACCCATCTTGTATTTCAAAATTAGAAAGGAGCTGACAACAGCAACTCAGGGAGCTATTTCAGGATTAGTGAAGGAAGGGACTGGGGATACTTACTGTAGGAAAACCAGGTGAAACACATTTACTGTAATACTGGAAACATGGGGAATAATTTTCACATAAAGGCTTGTGGGGTCGGGGGTTTGAAACAAACTGCCCAACTATAGTATGTTGTTGAAGCAGTTTCTCTGAGTTCTTTACTTGCACCCAAATGTGCTCAACAGCCTTCCTTTTTTTGCCACAGTTACTTGGATGTTCTTGTGTCCTGAAAATGAAAATCTTGCAACATACTGTGCTGTATAACACAGGCGTAGGAATGACAAACTTGTTAGTAAAAAGCTTTGAAAACCTTTGAAATCTTGTAAACTGTTACTGGACTTTTAGTGTTTCTTTATCTGTTCTAGCATGTTGTTATGAATATACTGTAAATCATATTTGTTTAGAGTGGATATCCTGTGCATCAGAATTGTGGAATGTTGTCCGATTATGGCTTTTGTTTTTTATAATAATAAAAAGGTCTGCCTACATGTGGCACAGTAATATTTTTCTTTAACCTCCAGAAAGGAAAATCAGATATTGTATCTTGAGTTAATGTTTACTTTTCTCTGACTGCAATATTTGAAATTTCAATGGCACAGTGTACAAAGAATTTTGAATAAAAATATAACGGTAAACAGAAATTAATGTCCTCTGCATGACTTTTCATTAGTTAACAACAGAAAGAGAAGCAATCCATCTGGTTAAGTCAAAATCCTTCATTATTACACCTGTGTAAACATTGCTATTTCCTTTTAAAAAATAAAACATGTTCCATACCACTGAGATGTTCATAAAGGATTTGTTTATGAGTGACATTGCATAAGGGTGGCGCAATAGTTAGCATTGCTACTTCACAGCACTGGGGCCCTGGGTTCGGTTTGGGACCTGGGGTGTTATCTGTGTGGAGTTTGTATGTTCTCCCCATGATCACATGGGTTTCCTCCCACAGTCCAAAAACATACTAGTAGGTTAATTGGCTTCTGGGAAACTTGGACCTGGTGTGTGTGTATGTTTGTGTCTGTCTGCCTTGTGATGGATTGGCGTCCCATCCATGGTGTATCCTGCCTTGTGTCTCTTGCTTGACACAACCCTGAATAGGATGAAGTGGTTAGAAAATGAATGGATGGATGATTTTACATGAAAATCAATGTTATGTCTAATGAAATATATACGGTATTTCATTTCTTGCATTTACATCAATGAGAAGGGCGGTCGCATGATCTCTGTTAATCTCATAAATTCATTATTTACTTTTCATTGCAGGAAAAATAATTTAATTTGTTTATATCTAGCTTTGCATTAATTGTAAATAAGAATTGTTAATTTAATATATGTATCAGTTGTTTGCATTGTGCCTTTCCTGTTGTGGGATCCTCAGTGTTGTGTTTGTTTGTTCTACGATTGTGTGTTGGCTTACAAACCCCTGAATCAGTTCATCAAAAGGAGCATATTTTTACCTGCAAATTTTACCTGGCACTTATGTTTTAGCAAGTTAGTCTTGTCTTGATCTTGTCTAGATCATTGTGTGCTTCTACACAGCCTGAGTAATTGAAGGCCTTTTGCTGAAACTGCTACTGTGTTAGGACAATTCTTAGGTGAAACTACTGTACATTTGCTTATTTTTGTTGTATGTTTTGTCTTTTTGTAAATACTTTTCTTGCTCAAGAGCACATTAGTAAATTGATACTTGAATGTCACAACATTATAGTAAATATATTTCTGCTTTTAATCAGTCCATAGAAGAGAAATCAGATACATTCTGGGAATTAAGGCAATGGTCTACACTGAGAGGCTGAGGAAACCAAATCCTTCAAGTCTTGAACAAAGACTATAAGGGGAAGTGACACAAGTATTCAAAAGTTTCCAAAGCTTTGACAAAAGACAATCCAGCGCTCCTCATAATAAACAGTGAAAAACAAACCAGAGGACACAGACAAAAATACATGGAAGTTCATTTAAAATCAAGAATAGGAGATCTTTTACCCAAATGGTTAGGAGTGTCTGGAACAAACTACCCAGCCATGTTGTTGAAGCTGACTACCTGGCTTAGGTCCTTGGCTAAATTATGTGCATGTCTTAGTAAGACTTTAAATGTGTGTAGAAATACTTCTGAAATAAGAGAGAGAGAGGAAATGGATATGTATGACTCGCAATTTGCTAAAATGATTGAAACAAATGAACAAGAAGAATAAGAAATCTCATACTGTGTAGTATGCTGGAGCAGAAGGTTTCTTTTTCAGGTGAGGAGATACCTGAGTTTAAATAAATAATATACAAATGTTTAAATGCATAGAAGGGGGGATTTAGTGTATAAAATCAGTTCCTTACTAAGACTAATAACACTTTATGTGAAAAGCTCAACTTCTTACAGACCCAAATCTTATAACAAAACACAGCTGAGGCAGAAAAAGATGAGTTACGTTTACCTAAATAAAAAACTTTGGTAAATGTTTATGAATGCTTTTGAATGTTTTCCTGTTGTGAGACAATGTGTGATGCAATAAAGTTAAACTAGTATAGTGATTTTTGAAGATAATACAGTATATGGCAAGACATGCAAAATACAGAGGAACAAGTTACATCACAAGAGGAAGAAGTATTAAACCTGAAAGAAGAACTTGAAAATGCTCAATGTTAAACCCAAAATGAATGAAAAAATGAATATGTAGATTAATTTGTGACTCAAGATTAAAAGGATTTCGTTATTGATATGCAAGAAAACTGTAGAATCATCTGACTTTTCAAACATGTATGTAGAATGATATGGAGAGTGAAGTCCAAAACAGATCCAATGGGGGAAAAAAATAAACCAAATAATTCAGTGCTTATACCTAAATTCCAGGAGTATTAAATACATGAAATTCTACCACCATATGATATTATTCAGTTGTTTGGTGAAATTTCAATATTGACAATACGAGCCAATGAATTTAAAGGGCAGCATGTTTAATACTTTGGTTTAGGTCTCCAGGCAGAGGAAATGACAGTGCTGATTGGAGATGAGTGCTGTTACACACCCCCCACACACACACTTACAAGGTATGATCCAGGGGGGAAATACTGCAACAGTTATGTAAGCAGCAAGGGCATCGATGCTTGAAAAGATACATGCGGTGCAGTGTTCAGCCAGGGAGCTTTTATGTATAAAGAAGTGGTACGAGTTTACTACTCTCTACCCCACATTTTACTAAATCAAACCATTTCAGTGGATTGGTGAAATTCTTATAATGCAGAAACAAACCAACAAGTATAAAGCAGTAACATCTTCAATACTTTAGCTGTAACTCACCTGGGTCAGGAAATGACAGTACTGATTGGAAATCATCCCCAAAGAGAATCCCCAAATCACTGACACAGATTTCGAGTTAAGTCGCTACAGTTTCGCCAGAACCGAGCAGAACGTGCATGCAGCTCTGAACAAATGAGAAGCACCCACGTTACAGGCCTGAACATGTTTGAAGGAGTAGATTCAGATATGCAGAGCATGACAAGCACCTACATTGTGGGTCCCCCACCCATGTTATTGACAGGGCCATCATCCGAGCCAAAAACAGTCCCCGGACCATCATCTCGATCAGGAACCCCTGGCCTATCAACAGCATTCCTTTGGTGCTTCTTTCACATAACATAACAGTTAAAACCCCATCATGTTTAAGACTTGGACTAAACAGTTTAAATGTTATTATATTAGTATTAAGTCAGTGAAGGGTTTGATTGTGTAACTGAGGGCTCAGCTGAAACAAAACCCACCAGGTTTGTGTGTCACCAGGAACAGGATTGGGAACTGCTCTAGGATGCATTGTTCTATTTTAAGAATTGAAATAAAATCTAACAGAAGTGACCAAAGTCATCTCCTTGCTGAGCTGACTGTCGTTGAGGAAGCCTATGCCAATAACAATGAAATGCAGAGCATGAATGCAGATAATGTAACGCCAGGTTTGAATGAAACAAATCTCTGCTGTGCCTTTTAAAATATTTACAAGTACGTTTATTGTAATTTTATTACAGAAATGGCAATACAATAACTTGATATGAAGTCCAAAATTTCACCATTAGAATCCTTTCCTGAGCAGGGAATGTCGAGAGGTCAGTCAAGAGATTTGTTGGTCTGTCTTCCTTGTGTACAAACACACCCATACCTTTATTTTATTTAGAGAGTGATGGAGGTTTAATACTAGATTTCTCTATATAGATTAATTGATTCTTTTTATATTGCACAGTATTAATTGTCCATGACTTGGAAGTGACATTTCTGAATAGGACAACAAATATATGTATATATTTTTAATGATGTGCCTAAGTGCTATCAAACCATCTCATCTGTATTTTGTTTGGCAAGAAACAAATGGGAAGTTAGTCAGCCAGCGGGGAAGTCAAGAAAACACATAAGACCAATAGTCATATTGCAATCATTTAACCCTAAGAAAGTACACAAATGTGAGTTGAAGAGCTGCATAAAGAGGCCAGTACAACATCCCTATAATCAGCACATAAATACAGAAGTATTTTTTTATACTTTTTGACCTGTGTGGAAGCAATGTGTTTAAAGAGAATAGGTCTCAGATGAGAAGTCTGTTCAAACCTTTCCTGCAATTGAAATTATATGTAGCCCTTCCTTATAAAAACACAGGATGTAGTTTATATTGTTTTGTTTGTCCTTGTTTTATAGGCAGAAAAACACCAGCTATCTAATGGGTGACACAAAAAAATACCCAAAAGACAGAAGAATGAAGATTCACATGAGGCATAACAAAGGACAAAATGGACACTTGGTGATTTATTTAGAGAGCTTTTATGCACCAAATATTTTACTTGTAGATTTATATACAGGCTGATTAATCTTTATAAGATTTAGTCTTTTTAATCCCCTACCCCACCTCCTAGGAAGCTTAACTGATCTCAGCCTTAATGCCCTATTCCTAATAAATCATAGATAATCTATATTCATAGTTAATTATTATGAATATAGTTCATATGAAAATCATAGTTCATTTAGAATATTTCAGAGGCATTAATCCTGATCTGTTAAAAGTGGTGTAGAAAGTTTTGCCAGTTAATTCATTCATTGTTCTTCATTGAATCATTCATTGTTCTTTCAGTATTATTTCATAATTTATTAAACCACCTATTAATGGATTGTTTAAATACATACGTGGATCTGATGTCCAAGAGGGACGAATGTATTTAATTACATTTTTAATTTTGCACAGTTTAACCCTTCTCATGTTATGCCTCGTATTACAAGTATTTTTCAGTAGAATTCTGAATGTACAAGAAGAGCTGTATTGAAAAGACACCACTTAGGAACTCATGTAAACATATCGATCTTTGATTTCTGGCAGGGACTGACAGCCCAGGAAAAAAGGAGATGTCACGGTCCTTATGCCTCACTCCCTTTCTGGTTTTAATTTCCAGGGCAAACTGGGAATCTCATGTGCATAACTGTACAGTAAATCACAAGTTTACTCCCAAGTGAAGTAAAGGTTTTTTTATGAAGCTTAATAAATTAGCAGTTTTGAGAGGGTGTACTGAACATACAGTAAATACAATACAAAAGTTTGGAAACATCCTTAACAGAGAGAGAGGGTATTAATTGTTCTTCACAGTGTCTTCCTTGATTCACTATTGTCTTTACATTCTTGACCTGATACACTAATTATTATTACTGATAATGTTTACAATGTTCTGCAGATATTGAAGTTTAAATGTAGCAGTGGCATTTTTAAATATGTTTTCCTGATTGCAATAGAAAACTTGTACAAGATAGATGGTTTACCTGATACATCATCTATCTACTTCCTTTTTTAAATATGTTGTTTTCTCTGATCACAAATAATACTCTCCTTATTATAAACTTATACAATTTAAAACCAAGATAATTTATATCTTGGCAATGTAGACGTAGTATCCCCAGATGTACCACTTTTTTAGAATGAGGAGGACAGTTTTGGCTTAGGCTCCTTAAAAGTCTGTAATGCATTAAAAAAATAGCCGTTTTCCAGTGCAAAAATATTAGCAATCTAGGGATCGGAATGAAGTACCTCTCATATTGTTCAAGTCTCTGTAAATGCTGTTTTTGTAAATGTTTTACAAATTAGAAAAATAAAGTATCTGTGATCAGAGAAGCCAATAGATGAATATGAAATAACCCTACATTGAAGTATCCAACAACATACTGTACACATCTTTCCAGCTACATGGATTTCTTTGAAAAAAATTGGACTTCTGTCATAATTTTGCTATCAATATATATCATGTAATAGAAAGGAGATGCATCTAGGAATTATAGTGAAGACAAAATAAATAACATTGCTCTTTTCCTCAGTCTCTCCACACATACTGTAGTGACTCCAATCCTTTGTGCAATACTGTAAAAATATACATAACCTTATATAGCAAATATTTTTAACTTGCTTTTTTGATTGTGTCCAAATTGGTTTTTCCATTAAGTACTGTAAATTAATCCACTGCTGCTTACTGACTTTGAAATTGAAGTTTAAATTTAGGATCTGTCTTTCCTGAAGGGTTGGACAGCAGGAAAGAAGCCCTTGTAAGTAGTTGCAGGAGAGACGCCCTGCATTCATTTGAGACTTACTCATGGAGAGACACTCTTGACTACAGAGAAAGTTAAACATGATCCTTTTCCTTTCATCTGAAAAAGTGGACCGTGGACAATACTGTAAAAGCCAAGCCTTTAATTTTCTGGGACACCCACGTTGAGATATGCACTGCAAACATATCTTGTGTCAGCACAAGGAAAGTTGTCTTCATCATTTTCCAGAGAGCATGATATTTCTTTGTGATTTACAAATGCAGAAGAGTCTAGAAAAATAAGTCTAGTGTTTTTGGAGAGAGTGGCCTTTATGATGGCTTTTTAGTTTGGAATCAAACGTTGATAACAGGATTATTGTTAAGGAAGTTAGGACAGATTTGTTGAGGGGGCTTTGTTTGCACTAGGGTGTAACAAGGTGTAACAGGAAAATGTCTCACTCAATATCTAATGCCATAGGGGAACGTGAGTCAGGACTGGCACAGTCTTAAGGAAGGAAGTGAAAGGTGGAAGCACTTCCCCAACCAGGCCTTATCTAAACAAATACAAAAGTCTAAATGATGTCTTATGGTTATGCCTTCTTTCCTGTATTAAAAATATCAGGGGATATGCTGTTGCAAAGAAATATTAAAATAAAATGTCCATTAAAGTTGTATATTTGCTTCTGATTGCAATTAAGATAAGATTTAATTGTCCCCTGAGGGTTTTTTTTTATGGACACCCAGCACTTCTGTACATTTAAATAGAATGCAAAACAGAAAAAAAAGAAGAGAAGAAAAACATTGAACATTATACTATTACAAAAAATAAGAAAACATTGCACATCGTTCTATTGCCCATGTACAGTACAACACATAACAACATGTAACATTTACAACACATCACAAAACATATTGCACTCAAGTGGGTTGTAAGATTCAAATTGTGTTTATCCTTAACATTTGCGTTGACAGCTTTAATGGATAGTGGAACAAAGGAATGTTTGTATCTGTCTGACTTACATTTGGGAACCCAATTTATCAATGTCTCTGAGGACCATGAAAACTTAAATCAGGTCCCCTGAGTCTTCTCTCAGAGCGTAAAATCAATTGTTCCATGATGACCAACACATAATATTGTAACACTTCAAGGTTCAGGTGGGCGCCCTTGCCGCATCAGGTCGCCCCTGCACCGTCGGGGGCTCGAACCCAGGACTCTGGCATCACTCAACAGGGCCCCATCTTGGTGCGCTAAAGAGAGATCTCTCTCTAGTCTATCGGCTGTGGTCTTGCTATTACAGGGAAGGGCAGTGACGTCACCGTTCTGGTAAGCCGGCTCTTACACAGTGCCTGTCGGCCGTATGCGTTACAATATTCTAAATGAGTTCTTACTAGTGTGTTGTACAATCTTTAAAATAACATTCCATGATGAAAGCATTTGGAGTATAATCTAAGACTCCAATGAGGCAAATGTCTTGAATATAATCAAAATCCAGGAAACTAAGATGAATTAAAACATTTTAATATATGGAACATGAAGCATTCCATGAAAGCTAATGCCAGAATGGCAGTCTATTTTCATTAGATAAGGACATTTGATTCCATTCTTTTTATTTTCATGGAATTAATAATTTTTCATGTCTTGCATTCTGTGGAAATTATACTGTGATGTAGGCCAACGTTCTTAACCTCTGACAGTATTCTTCAGTTCATAATACTTTTTTTGTAACTGTGGGAGGCTTGGAGACAAAGTCCTTTTTGATTGCACATATTTTAGTTATCACAACAAACAATGCTGGAGAAAAGGTTAAAAGGTTATGAACCCTGAATATAATTATGAGAATCACATTTTCTTACCACAACATTTATTTTTGCCACAATGTTTCTTGAGACACAATGGTGTATGAGGTACAAAAAATGAATAATGAAGAAGCAGTGTATGTGAAATAAGTGAAACCTTAGCACAATTAAGAGACTGTGGACCTCCCAGACCTCCCTGATCTGTTTGGGTGGTGTGGAGGACATACAGTACTGCACTTACATAAACCCCTTTAACACAGGGATCTCTGCACCCTTCTTGCTGTAAACGTGTAAAAGTGAAGCTGTGGGGAATTGTGAAACTGTGGCTGAGGGATGAATAGACCAGTGCTGTTCTTCTACCCTCTAACCCACTGCAGATATTATCCCTTTTCCCTGGCCTAGCCATAACCCTTAACGAGTCTAACTTCCTGACAGAGACTGAATGGAGCTCTAAATGTGTGGAAATGGTTCACTAACTGGTGAACATCGACTACTCTTTCTGAGGTCTTTTAAAAACCTTTTTGAATGTGGCATGATGTGTTTCCACTAACCTGTATGGTAAAGACCAAATTGCAAAGTTACTGACCACTAGGAAAGGCCTGCTAAAACTGCATCCTTGTTTACTTGTTACCCAATTGATAAACCTCTTTGTCCTAATTATACTCTATAATAGACCCATCGTCAGCTGTGACCGTTTGCACTATGGAAGACCTTGTCACGATTATAGTTCCCCCTCCTTAAGGGTGCTCCAGCCCGTTCACGTGGGACTTCATTCTATGCACCTGCTCCCTATTCCCAGCCCACCTTAAAAGCCAGGCGCTGACGTTCATCCGGGCTCTGCATCTGATTTCCATATCGTGCGAGTCCGGGACCTGGAAGCGCCTGGTCCCGTTAAGGTTTTAATCTCGGTTCCCGTTCCTGTTCCCCGTCCGCCGGTTCCGACCCGGCCTTCGTGGTTTTTTAATTCTTGCTCTGATGGATCTCCTGGTTTTGGACTTACCCTTGCGTTTTGGATTTTCCCTAAGGACTACTCTCGGATTGTTCGCCTCGGCCACACCTCCCCCCGTGCACCAGCGCACCTTGGACACGCCCCCCTGTCTTCAGCCCCGTTTTCCTGCATGACGTTTCCCCAGTGTTCCCCCACTCCGTCGGACTGTGTCGTCCCCATAGGGTCCAGAAAGAACTGTTCGTTACAGACCTGTCAGCGAAAGAAACAGTTCAGGCATTTGCACAAGGCAGAGAAAATAAGCCACCTGCTGTGGCTGTTTGATTATCTCTATGATATCTCTGTTATCGCTCTATGAAAATGTTCTAAATGTTTTGTTAAGATATTGAGCAGTTCTATAAGTACAAATGGGCCACAATTCATTAATCATATCAGCAAACAACTGATAATCAGTAAGAGGAAAAGTCTGTTTGAAATTTTTGCTGTTCAAGTAGGTGCAAACAGATACTTAGGGTTCATCTATATATTCATACAAGGACATGTATTGTTGGAAAATGTTCTCAATTAAACAACCCCGATTATATAATAATATATTTATTTTATAGATTTCTTCAAGCTGTCTTAATCTTTTATTAATATTTCAGTAGGTTGTTGGTCTAAAACAGGGGTGGGGAACGTCCGGCCCGCGAAATCATTTGGTCTGGCCCTGCCAAGGCAACCGCATTGACGACTTCTTTGTCGACACAGACAATAACTCCAATCCAACCTTTATCCACACGTCCACGATCAACAATCCTCACAAAAACTGAATCTCAGATGAAGATTAAGGAAATTACAGTACACAGAAAAGACCTCAAGAGTCGATGATACGTATGTTAGATATGTTCCAAATCCAAGATGCAGGATTAGAACAGAGATCAAAGCAAAATAATCGCG
This sequence comes from Lepisosteus oculatus, assembly GCF_040954835.1. Classification (NCBI taxonomy): domain Eukaryota; kingdom Metazoa; phylum Chordata; class Actinopteri; order Semionotiformes; family Lepisosteidae; genus Lepisosteus; species Lepisosteus oculatus. The sequence goes on along the minus strand of NC_090697.1, from coordinate 43,039,547 downwards.
TCGCTGGCGACACACACACTGGATAGTTATTAAAACTTAAGTCCTACAAATGGCTACTACAAAGAAAAGAAAAGTTGCTGCAGAGTGTCGATTTTCCAAAAGAAATGGACAAATGATTATTATTTTGTTGAAGTCAAAGGCAAACCTGTGTGCCTAGTTTCTGGCGATGCGTTAGCAGTAATGAAAAAAGCCAATATGGAGCATCATTACAGCTCAAAACATGCTAAACTCAATGAATTGGGAGGCCAAAATCAATGCTCTTCAGCGGAGTTTGGAATCACAACAAGCCGCTTTCACTAGGCCTAGTTGTGACAGAGACAACGTTATTAAAACGAGTTATGTAGTGAGCGAGCTAATCGCAAAGAAGCTGAGGCCTCATGTAGAGGGAGCGTTTGTGAAAGAGTGCATGGTGGCTGCTGCGGAGTTGTTAGCACCAGACAAAGTAAAATAGTTTCAGAGTGTTAGTTTGTCTCGGAGACCCTTCTCAGATCTGATTACTGACTTAGCACAAGATATTGAAAAAACACTGAAGGATTCTGCAGGAGATTTCCAATTTTTCTCTCTGGCCTGTGACAAGACAACAGACATAACAAATACTGCTGAACTGGCCGTTTTCGTTTGCATGGGATAACTGCAGAGTTTGACACGCGAGAGGAACTGCTGTCACTGGAAGCCATGCATGGCGCGACAAGAGGTGAGGACTTGTTTGAGAGACTTGTTTTATCAATGAAAAAACTTGAGCAAACATTTGAAAAGTTAAGTGGCCTTACTACAGATGGAGCTCCAGCCATGGTTGGCTCGCAAAAAGGGTTAATTGCATTTGTCAAGAAAGAACTGAATCGTCTCAGTCTTGATCCAAGTGATTTAATTATATACCACTGCATCATACACCAAGAAAGTCTCTGTGCACAGTCGTTGCAGCTCAACAATGTAATGTCAACAGTAGTGTCATGCATAAATTTTGTCAAATGCAGACGATTTAACAGCTGCCAGTTTAAGGAGTTACTGAATGATCTTGACTCTGAGTACAGTGATCTTGTTTATCACTGTAAAGTGGCTGAGTCGTGGGAACATGCTCGTGAGGTTTTACGAACTGCGGGATGAAGTCAAGCAGTTCATGGAGATAAAGGGAAAACCTGTCAGGGAACTCAATGATAGCAAGTGTCTGTGTGATCTAGCGGTCATGGTGGACATTACCAAGTACCTCTCAGAGCTGAACGTCAACCTGCAGGGCCCCAACCAGCTTCTCAGCTCCCTGCTTTCAAACATGAAATAATTTGAAGCTAAATTAAGGCAGTGGAAAGTGCAACTCAAAAGGAATAACACGGTGCATTTCCCCACACTGGAAGGACAAAAGCCTTCTACGACACTTGAATATGCTGGTGAATGTGCGAAACTAATTGAGGCATTTAATGAAAGATTCAAGGACGTGAAAAGTAAACAAATGGAATTGAACATCTTTGCTACACTTTTCAATGTGGAACCAGCTGATGTGCCTGATAACCTACAACATGAAATCATTCAGCTGCAAAGCGATGATGAGCTGAAAGCTAGGTACAACAACCTCCCACTGCTTGAGTTCTATAAACATTACATAAGCAATGATGAATTTCCCACTTTGAGGAGACATGCATTGAAATATGCATCTCTGTTCGGAACAACTTACTGCTGCGAGGAGTTCTTTTCAAAACTTACCATCACAAAGAGTCGACTGCACTCCAGACTGACCGACGTAAACCTGGAAAAGCAGTTCCGAGTAGCAACATCATCAATACCAGCTAACATCACACGCCTCACCAAGAGAAGCAGTTCCAGCCATCACATTAGGGGTGAGTTAATTAAATGTTTGACCAAATATAGCAGGCTAATTTTTAAATTGATAATTTTGTATGTCCCGTGAATGATGTTAAAAATATCCAAATGGCCCTTGGCAGAAAAAAGGTTCCCCACCCCTGGTCTAAAATATACTAGAAAACAGATCATCCTAGGGGTTAACAAGCATTTTTTCATTACTCTACAGTCATTGGAGTTCCTGACCAAGCAAGAACTTTAACACTTCCAAGGACAAGGAAATAATTTCTTTTGCTCTTTTTTTCTAAAAAAAGAAGGTTGAGTATCTTATACATTTCTTTGATATCCTTTGGAATTCATTAATCATTAAACAAAATTCACTTGAAGTGGAGGAATGAATTCAGAAAAAATAAGCTGTGTTTTTAACCATGTGATTATTTCAAATAATTCCAAATAATAGGTATAAAGGAGAGGACGTGAGGAGCACCATTTTTTAAACAAAACCTAAAAGGGGAAGTCACATGTAATTTCTTATAAATGCATATAATATCTCCGAATCCAATCAAATAGCTGTTTTTTTAAGATACTGTAACATCACAAAGAGGGAAGGAACAATCGTGAAAAAAAGCTTCTCTCAAGGGGAATTTCTGCTGTTTCAGAAAAGAAATATCTGTTGATCTGTTGGGAATTTGACATTTGTGGTTTTAGCTTGCACTAGCTGTGACCGTCTTTGACACTTGAGATCATCTGAACAGGAGCCCTGGTATGCACCCATGTCACCTGATCTGGATCCATGTGGTTTCTGAAAGATTTATATTCAAGCCTCTCTGATGCGCTTCAGAGGGTAGGATTGTAAGGCACCAATAGACCAGGTTTATTCAAGGACATTCAACAACACCCAGTGTATAGTATATCGTGGAATGTAAAGTGGACAGCATGATGAAGGAGATTAATAATTTTACAACTGCAGCCATTTAATATATACTTAAATTCAGTTATTTAAATACTACAACCATATATAATAAGGAAATTAATAAAAATCTCACCCAATATATTAATAATAGTAAACTTTATGGTGATATATTTTCAAAAGGTCAAACATCATTTAAAAAAAAGATTTGAATTGGTATAACCCTTGTTTAATTTCTTAAAGGAAATATTTGTGTGTTTCACATGATAATTCACTTTGAATAGCACTAAAACTCATGTCGTCTTCTGTTGAACTTGAACTTGAACTTTATTGCCATATGTAACTGGTACTGGTACAATGGAATTCTTACTTACAGAAAGTCTCTCGTTTGTAAAACAAGTGTAAAAAACAAAACAAAGTGCAAACAGTGCATCAAGACAATGTACAAACAAACAATAGACAATGTGCAAGTAAACATGCAGACAGTTTGAATGTAAACAATACAGACGTGTAAACAATGACTGGAGACGTACAATAAACAAATTACAATGAGGTAGATGGTGATGGTGTAGGTGTGGTCCGAGGGGGATGGCTAAATGTGTTCGCCAGTCTCACTGCTTGTGGATAGAAGCTATTGAAGAATCTAGTGGTAAGTGTCCGTATGCTCTTATATCTCTTGCCTGAGGGCAGTGGGGTGAAGAGCTCATGCCCAGGGTGGTGACTGTCCTCTGTGATGGCCAGAATTCTACCACGGCAACGGTCCTCATAGAGCTGTTTAATCTCGGTGAGACTGCAGCCGATGATCTTCTGGGCCATATTGACCATTCTCTGCAGTGCCTTTTTTTCTCGCGAAGAGGTGTTGCCATACCACACGGTGATCCAGTTGGTGAGGACGCTCTCGATAGTGCAGCGGTAGAAGTTCACCAACACATGTATTGGCATCCCTCATCGCTTGAGGCACCTCAAGAAATAAAGGCGCTGCTGAGCCTTCTTCATGATAGAGTCAGTGTTCACAGTCCAGGTTAGATCTTTAGAGATGTGAATTCCCAAAAACCTAAAGCTGGTTTCCACTTCCGTTCCATCATTACTGAGTGGGCTGTGAGTGTGTGGCCTGTGTCTCCGAAAGTCCACTATTAGCTCTTTCGTTTTCTCTATGTTCAAGTCCTTAGTTCAGTACTTAGTACTTAACATTAAAGTACTTACAGTAGTTCAATGTTAAGTACTAAGTAGATCTTTAGGTATCTGGAGACAGACAGAAATAGTAGATGCAAAGTTATTCAATATGCCAGAACTGGCTCTAAGCTGAAGGCCATCCAACTGGTGTGTTAGATAACACTGGTCAGATGGTAGAGAGGATGTGGCCTTGAACATACAACTGACCTAATTCATTCTAATAAGACCAAGGATTTGAATTTGGGCCTTTGAGACTGAATCTTGTGGGTGAAAGTAGTTTTAAAGTCAGAATACAGCTCTCTAAAAAATGCATTTAAATTTTAATTTATTTTAAATTGAATTTAAAATTACTACATAGTTTTACTCTGGATAAACCATCCTGAGGGGAACAGTATTTCTGGTGCAGGAGAAGGAACAAAACTCTGTGAATGTGAAGTGTTGAAAATGCTGAAATCTGTGAGTGGTGATTGTATGTGTGGTAGTGAATTTTGCCCCCTTTGTAACTCCATAAAGAATTGTGTATTCCTGTATCTTTGCAGGAGAGTAGTAGACCACTTTATTCCCTTTCAAAGATGGAATGGAATCATCAACGATGGGAAAGTCATACATCACTGACCTTTGCTGAATAGTAGGCCAAATCATTTAACAGCATGACATTCAGCCCAATGGCACCCTGCCATATTAGGCGAGTCAGCCCTCCTCATTCCAGGAATCAAAATGACCAGGTACTGATAATCTACTTATAGTAATAATGACTTTGTAGTGATAATCTTTACCTGTAAATTGATTTCTGACATTATATTGACATTTTTCATCTTTGTTTTTTTTTATTGAGCAATAAATGCCCATTAAAATATGTTTTTAAGTTTACAAAATGTTTTTTTCATCAAAAGCAGCCCATCTTTGAGAAACACAATGGATTTGAAAACAAAAGCACAGAGGTTAATTTATAGCAGTATTTAGACAAATTAATCAGTCCTTTACTTGCAGTATTTTAGACTGATTTGTAACTGTGGATGTTCAGAATGAGATCTGTGCTATTTATTTGTAAATCACATAATTATTTTTCCAACTCAAAATAATGGAATTATCAGTTGATCATCAAGGTAGTTTTTTTCATTTAGCTGTGATTAGGAGGGCAGAAAAGTTCAACAAAGCTTGCACTTCCCAGATGGATTATCTTACTTAGAAAGTTTGGAACAAAAAGTATTATCTACCGTTATATACCTAGCCGTCCTTGCCCTAGGAAGCAAGCAAACATAGCGGAAGACACAGATGATCAAAGAGTATTCCAAATAATTTTCTGAGGTTAATTAAACTTGCTGTAAATCATGAAACACTACATTAAGGAATAAACATTCAACCGTGACAGGGCCAATCCTAGAGAGATCATTAAGGTTGCCCCATAGGAATGGACCACAGCATAAATACAAGAAGGATCAGCAGAAGAGAGGGAACTGGAACCAGAGAGGTGGGAGAGCTCCTTTTTCTAATGAGACTAAGACCAACATTTTGTCGAGGTAATATGAAAGCTGAACAGAGGTCCACATTCTGAGAATTGTTACTAGAGTGCTTGCTTTCTTCTTTATTTTAGGAAATTCTGATTTCCTGTATTATGGAATCCTCAGGCTAAAAACATATTATCATTGTTAATATATATTTCTTTGTTTTGTGTACATTTTGGCTTGATTATTATTACATTAGAACTACACTGAAGAACAATATATAACTTTAAACTGTATAATTGTTTGTATGACACCTGTTAGATGTCAGGTTTTAAGAAAGCCTCTATTCAAATTATCCAGTATGAAAGGTTCCTCGATATGCAGACATCATTTTTAATAAATATTGTTTGGTCTGTAAATAACATTGGAATGCTTCTTTCTTTTAGTCACCCCTTACAGTTGTTTTAGGGCTAAAAGATATATGGTGCCATAGAAAGTTTCCACCTCCTTGAACTTTTTCACATTTTATCGTGTCAGTACCTCTAAAAGAGTTTCACACATTTAAATGAGGATTTTTTTCCTCCTACCTGCACACCTTTCTGCACATTTCTAAGGGGAAAACTGTTTTTATTGGGGAAATATGTATATTAAAAATACAAAACTGAATTATCATAATTAGATACATCTCCATCACTCTGAATTAATAATTGGTGGAAGGACTTTTGGCTGCAATTACAGTTGTGAGTCTGTTGTAGGTTTCTACCAATTCACACACCCAGAGTTGGACATATTTGACTATTCTTCTTTAAAGAACTATTCACGCTCCGTCAAGTTTCTTGGGGAGTGTTCCTGGACATGTCTACATGTCCTGCCACAAATTCTTAACTGATTTATATAAGGGCCTGACTGGTCCATTCAAGGATGTTTAAATTTTTTCTCTTTAGCCACTTCAGTGTAGCTGTTGGCTGTGTGCTTCAGGTTGTTATCATGTTAAAAGGTGAAATTCTATTCCAGTTTGAGATTTTGTACCATCATATCTGCTATTCCCAGTGAACCTGGAAAAAATATCCCATTGATTTAATGACGTGCACATACTGTATGTATGTATGAGCCTATATCCTCTTGCAATCATTTTCTCCAAAACTTCAAAAAAGTGAGATACTAGGAAACTTAAAAATAGTAAGTTCAGAGCCAGATTTAACGGCTCTTGGAAACTAAAAAAAAAAACATTAGAACGCTTTTTATGGATGTAATAACATTTCCGAAAAGGTAATGCTAGGGATATCTTCAGGACCCAATGCAGGTAACACAAGAGATATACCAAGGCAAACAAATCCAGAGGACTAGAACGAAGGTCGAGTGGGCGTAGCAAGGTCGAGGTTAACAAAGTCAGCTGAGAAAGTTATCAACAGGTTGTTGAGGTGGAATGTTTCCAAATACTGAGCGTGGAACGAAGCGAAAGGAGGATTTTAGTAGTGAAGGAAGGGGTGTGGTATGGTGATTAATTAATGGGAGTTTAATTAGTGCCAGCTGAATCCGTAACAGGTATAGTAAATATTCTTAAAGAATATTTGTCTAAATTCAGGTAAATGTAAATATCACACATTTAATTGAAAACAATTTATTTCAGGCTTATCTTGCAGTTATGCCTGCATGGTGTCTTGTTTCTAACTCCCTCTTTTATATTGGTTTTGTTAATATGAAAATCACCAATGTTTCAATATATTTTATTATTTCCTGCTTTCATATTAAGGTTTGAATAATACAGTAGCTCCCTATAAAATTTTACTTTAATACGTTTTTATTTCAATATCCACTAGTGTAAACAAGACAACTGTGTGATGGTCTTAGACATCTTAAATACAATAAGGAGTTTCAATATGGTTTACTCTACAGGTAGTTCTCTATTTACACAATCTTAATTTGCACATTTGTGTTTAATGCACCCCAAGAATATCTATGTATAACTTCATAATTTAGGACACAATAATTCACCACCAACAGGCAGCCTGAAAGAGTTTTCAAGACAATATAAACTGTGCATACAGACAGTACCAGTTGCCTTCGGGAATGAATTGCATCACTCTTCATCCCATTATCTAAAACGTTCTGTGCTAAATAAGTATAATTTGCGATACTATCCGCCTTATATTTTTATCTTAAAAAATTAAAACAAGATAAAAAAAACTGTAAAACAATGTAGCTACTGTATGAAAAAACTTGACAACTTGACAAATAATTTGTAAATAAAACGTGTTAATTTTTAAAAAGCAACATTGTTAATACTCAATAAACAAAAGGATTAAGCAAAACAGCCTACAAGAAATAATCAGCCAAAAACATAAATAAGGAATAAATATTTGTTTTTTTAATGAACAGCCTTTAAAATAAACTGTTTTTAAAAGGCTCAGTAAAATGATCAAAATTAAACTGCGCAGTTCAGATGCGTCTCTGCGCCACAACCAGCGGTCTTCCCGTTACAATTTACATTAATTTGTTTAACAATTACAAATGTCTGATTTAAATTACTTTTAGTTCACCCGCATAAAGAACTTAGTTCTATAAATACGTAGACTTGTTTTTATTTAGGAGTTCAATCTGCTGGTTATGGAAATGGAGCGCATCCCTTTTTACATACAGTACATTCTTATAGGAAATAAGCTTTAATTTACGTGTTTAGAGTTACGTGGCGTCTTTCAGGAATGCATCTGTAAAACTATTATGTGTATTACCACCATCAACAATTTACTTCAAAGCCTCTATTTAAACCTTTTTAAACAGCTTTGTTTACATGAGAATAAACCAAGCTGATAAGCAATATTACATTAGGCAATATTTAACTCACAACAACCATCACCAGTATCTTCAAAAAGGATCTGACAATATGAAGGTTTATAGTAACATTTGTGAATCAATGACTCATGGGGTGTTGTTAGTCTTTAAGCTTATGTGTTCCTTTGTACAGTATGCTGTGCATCCATAAAGCTAAAAAGTTACTTTTTGCATTACAAGAAATAGATCCATAGAATAAGATTAATAGAATAATTTAGTCTAAAACAAAATGAAACTTCACGAAACCTAAGAAAGTTTGCCATAGAATTGTATTCCAGCATAAAGAAGAAAAAAAATCGAACAATGCAAATTGTCTAAGGTTTCTGAGCTGCACTATGTATTGTATATGATATATAGTTTATTATAAATATAATTAAATGCGGATAGGCTATTAAATTTTGTAGTAAAATGTACTCCCAGAATGTAGATCATGGTATTAATACAACATCCTCATATTTTCATAAATTATTTTTTCCTTTTTATATTATATGAATTTTGAATTAATCTGAGAAAAGTGAATCTCTTTTGTTTTTAGAAATAAACTACTAAATTACATATGTTTTAATGCTAACTCCTGCTCTCCTGCTGTGTTTATTATTTATTTTAAAGCTTACCCTTATTAGATATACTGTGTCCTTTTGGAGAATTCTTTCTTCTATATTTGTACCACTGTTTTTTGGCTTGTTTTTAACTTTCTATCTTCATTACTTAAAAGGGAAAGATTTCATTTTTTTTCTGAGTGGCGTGGGAACTTTCTGCATACATCGTCAACTGCCTCAAGACAGGAAAACAAAACATTAAGAGACTGAAAAAGCATGACCAAGTACAGTATTTAGCACTGTGACATTTGTTGTTTTTGAGTGTGTAGAAGAAGCAGTACCTTAACTGCATTTAATTTTATATTGGTTTCTAGACATGCTATGCCTGTATATTCTCTCAGTTTACTGTATTATATGTTTCCCATTTGTAACAATGTGTTGAGATTTGTTTTTGTTACTTATGCAAAAGGTTGCCATTGCAAATTTGACAAATGTCTCAAAGTAGGCATATCTGAAAGATTGTGCATGAGAGGAAGTCATTCAGCCCTTCCTGAAGAGTTTAAATTGAGGAATACAATGTTAAAATTGCACGGTTCGCTAGCTAAACCTCATTGTGTATGGTTTCAGTTGCAAAATTACAGGAAAACTATTGATGCTTTAAAATCACTATATAACCAAGAGCAACCACATAATTCCTTAAAGCAAGGTCTGTCTCTGATAGGCTAAAAGCATGACATATTTTTAACGTTCAGCAGAGCGGACTATTCAATTAATTCAAACTGATTCAATTAATTCGAGTATTAAAAATCCACAAAGCCACTAAAATTTGTCAACCCAACAAACTTTACTAAAATCAACAGTGAAACACAAATCAAAAACCTCAAGAGGAAACTACAGGAAAGCAAATTTAAAACAGAGAATGGGAGAATTTTTTTATACAAAGGTCTGTGGAGGCTGGAACAAGTTTTCTAACCATTTTTTTTTATTTAATTCCCTGACTTCTGTCATGAAATGAGTGGATGAGAGCCTTGTATTAATTACAGTAGCTTCTAGTAACCAAATGATCTAGATTATGTCCCTTCTTCCATTGTTAGCAGTTAACTGAAGCAAGAGCTTTCTCAATCTACACTTTTGAACAATCCAAATGAAAGTTGTACGGACTGATTAGGTAGTTTATCCCTTTTATGAAAAGCAAATACATCTGAATTTAATCCCAAAACAGCACTGCTTGCATTTCCTTCTTCTTCCTGATGTAGTCTTTCTGGATATAATTTCTCATGTCCTTAAATGAATTTTAACACCTGAATCAAGACTGGGAAAGGTCTTGTGAATTGTTTACGAAAGATCAAGTTTAAAAGTCAATGTTCCATATCAAAGGACACCATAATACAGTATATTCCAAATGGATAACAAAAAGTGTTGATCAAACCACAGAGTTTAAAGATTCTAAACTTTTATTTAATAACTACACTAAAAACGCTAAGAAATATACTCATTACAGTGTTTGAATTTTCAAAAAAGTACGGCCAAAGGAGATGGTATACTGTAAATACAGTAAATGTATGCACTGATGCACAGTGGCATTGATACCCTTGAATGGGAGGAACAAAATGAACAAAATGCCAAAATCTCTTGGCATGGTGTGTAGCCAGACAACTGAACTCAGAAGTGGAATATTAGTGATGTTGGAAAGAAGACTGACTATGACTGTGGCTGTGAATGGCTGTGAATTCTACTACCCATGCAAAAGCATGACCCGTTGCTAAAGACTATGATTGTCAACTGTAGGATCGGGCTTCACATTCATCTGAAGACTCAGACTGAGCCTGATAGAATTATGCTTGACTCTGCAGGCTGACACAGAACCTTCAGTTATAATAATGGATGCACAATACAGGTTTCAACTCTTTCCAAAGATTGTTAATAAGATGTAAGTCAGGACTTTGCTTGGGTCACTCAAGGACATTCACTTTCTTAGTTTTATGCCACACTAGTACAGTTTTGGATCATTGTCGTACTGAAAGGTGAATGTGATTTGTGAGTAGGTAGCAGACTTAAGTAGGTTCTCCACTACTATTTGCCTGTACTCTATTTTATGTATTTCTCCTTTTTATTCAGGCAAGCTTTCTCTTCCCTGCTAAGGAGGAGCATCCCTACAGCATGATGCTGCAGCCACTAAGCTGGTAGGGATGTAGGGATGGGGTTGACAGGGTGAGGCACTGTATTGTTTTTGTGCCAGATGCAGTGTTATGCATTTGCACAAATCAGTTCCAGTTTTGTATCTCTTGAACATAAAACCTTTCTCCACATGCTTGCAGTATCACTTTAAATGCTTTATGGCAAACTATCTATGGGATTTGAAATGGGTGTGCCACTCTGCCTTACAGACCCACTTTGTGGGATGACCAGGGTATTGTTGACTGATGTAGTTCAGGTGGGTGGCTGTGTCACCATGCATAGGCTGCAAAGGAACAAGTAATAGGTTTATTCCATGCTGAAAAGAGAAGAAAAAAAACACATTTTGGCTGTGAAGCCTTCTTCAGGTGTGAGTTTTCTTGTTTTCTTTCTTCTCTTTTCAGCATGGAATAAACCTTTTCATTGTTGACTGATGCACATTTCCTCTCATCTCAGCTACTGATCTCTCTTGCTCTTTCAAAGTTATCATTGGTCTCAGAGTGGTATTTCTCTCCAGTTTCTTCCTTACCTGGCTGCTCAGTTTGGAGGGATGGCTCTTTCATGATAAGTGAGTAAACTGTGCTCACAAGGATATTCAGAGACTCATATATTTCTGTACTGTACATATGGGAGAAAGAGATGTGACCAAATGCACCTCATACTAAAGCTAAAGTAATTATCTCGCAAGTAACAGTTAACATCCATAAATAATTACTTTGTGAGGAATGCAGCTTTGCCCCTCCTGGGATTCAGCCACAGCTATGTAATGGCAACAGTACAACAATTGTCTCCCAGACAATGCAGAATTCTGCCCCACCAAAATACCGTCTCCCCTGCTGCAACAGAATTCAGTGTAATCCAGGTTTGTAAAGGGTGATTTCACCTTCTGTTACAGGCTACTTGTGATTCATCCGTGTTACAAAAATGGTGACAATTTCAGGTCTCCAACAAGAGATGGCACCACTTCATTCTGAAATATAACATTTAGATTTAAATCAAAAGCTGAGTAAGTTGGTGAGCTGTATTTGTCGCCTAAAGGAGCCTGACAGGAACATTAATCACTACAAGTCGGCCACCCTCCTTTCCTGCTGAATAATGAACATCCCTTTCAGGAAAACCGACCTTTGTGTCCTGAAGGAAATTGTTCAACAATACAGGACTTGCTCTGATGCAAAAACACACCAAAACAATTATTTTGACTTCAGAAAGACACTCCCAATCATTCAAACAAAATGTCTACCATTTTCTCCTTATAAACAATTAACAGCAAATGTATATCATGCAAGAAAAGAAATAAATCTCTACCATTTAAATTACTAAAGTTTTATATGTTAGAAATGTATTATACTACATAATCAGTTTAATTCTTAATATTTGATATGCTATGAGTAAATAAACATTGTTGTTTCCAGTGCAAGAGTTCCATTAAAATCATCAAATCAATTTAGGTTACAAATAGAGAACATTTGGTTAAAATGAGAGCAGGCTATTTGGCTTCTTAGCCTTTAGATAGTTAATTTTTCCACAGAGCTCGTCCAGCTATTTATTAAAAGAAACCTGGGTACTTCAACAACATGACTGGGTAGCTTGTTCCATACTCCCACAACCCTTGGGGTAAAGAAGAGCCTCCTGTTCTCGATTTTAAATACACTTCCATGAGGTTTCCTTTTGTGTCTTCTGGGTCGTGTTTCACTGTTCATTCTGTAGACATCTGCTGTGTTGACGTGAATTTGAGGATTTTGAATCCTTCTATAATCCTTCAGCCTGTCAGTGTAGAACTTTCACTGAACCCCTGGAATGTATTATTATACTCTGGACTGATTCCAAAGCAGCTACAGTATATCTGTTCTCTATTGTGATGACCATAATTACAACACAATATTCTAAACAAATCCTTAATAGATTGTATACAGTTTTAAAATAGCATCCCTTTATATATATTCTCTACCTTTATCTAGAAATCCTGGCATGTCCCTTGCCTTTGCCCTGCCAATGTGCTGTTGTGCCCTGCAAAAGCGGGTGGTGGCACCATCACTTGTATTGACAACAGTGAAGGACCTCTTGCAGATTTGAAGACTGTGCAGCTGAAGCCTTTCCAATTCTGTCTTTCTCTTCTGAAAAAAGACTGCTGGCAAGCATGGACCATAGACAGTTATTATCCTCTGTAGACACTCCCCCAGAAAGTCTCAGGAACCAAATATTCTTATGAGATACTATGTCACCTTGGCCACACAGAGATCAGATAGTACTGAAATGTACAGTACCACAGCATGGCTGTGCTGGACAGCTTTAGTGCACATGTTAAGGAACAAACACTCCTGATAGTAATAACTACTTGTTGTATGGTCATATACTGTGTTTTACCCAATAATATTCATTTCAGAATATTCATTTACATGCCCTTTTAATCATTATTAATAGCATTAGCCTTTAATTCTCTAGTTAAAATAGGCTATATTTATTTAATTTATATTTAAAAACCAAAAATGTAAAGAATTTAAATGACTATAAATGAGCTCAATGATAAAAAAAGAATCCCCCCAATTAAATTGTACAGATAAGGCAATTCAAAGTGTACTAAAATAAATATGTGTGTGAAAATGAATAGCTCACTGGAGCCATAAAACTTGTCTCAGTGAGGTGGACTAAAAAAAACATAAATGTTTTAACTTTGGCTCAAAAGAAAGTATATTGATATCTTTACTCCAGCTTCTGTACGTGGCAGACCACACCCTTAAATAGTCCCAGGTGTTAAAACCAATTATCATCTATACAATTGAAGTAATTGTTGAGGCATACTATTAAAACAATAGAAATCACAGAGGTTGTTTTATTTCTAAAACGTAATCAGATTTCTGGAGACAATATCAATATTAGGAGTACTTTTGCTTTGGCAATGACTGTATCTATAGGTCAAAAGAAAGAAAAAACAGCAATAAGAGCACATCCCTGACATAGTACATTTTAATGATGTTCCCAGGGTTTATATAAAAATAATTAAACTTATTACATACTCAATTTGATATTATTCCTTGAGCTATTGTACCCTTAGCCATGAGGATAATTAACCTAGCTTGATCAAATATGTATGTACTGTAGAACTGCTAACACTGAAACAAAAACGGTTTTTATATAATCAGGCACCATTAAGTAGCACTAATGAAAACTCTTTTCTATCTTGCCAAAGTAGATAATTATTTATTAGATGCACTGCAAATACAAAACAAAATGCTCCTCTGCTAACTGCATTATAAGTGCATGATTCACAAACTACACAAAAATACTTGGGTGGACGATTACACTTAAGATTTGTAACGAAATGACAAAAACGTTTTTTCCCACAGCTACATAGACTAATAACTAATAGACTAATAAAATATTTTTAAAAACTTTGAAGTGCATTAGTTCATTCAACAGAAAGTATAACTTTCTAAGTCTATTCGGTAAATGTACTACTGTACATGTAATGGACAAATGAGGAACTGATAATTTGTTACACTTAGTGAAAAGCAGTTTTGAAAATAGACGAACCGTAACTTCCATATTGTGTTTAGCGTTCGAGTAATGAAGCCTTATATAAAAGAAAGATTAATACAAATATAATATCATACTTATTTTGAAAGGAATACAGACACTACTCATGCCTTAGTGCTCTATAAATCCAAACATCTGGAACAGAACTCAAAACAACACTTAACAAAATCCATTGTTTTACAAAGACGGAACTCATGTTCAGTGGTAAAACAAAAGACTGAATTAGGCTTCCGTTGAATTTATAGAATAGAATATAAGATTGCGTTTATAAACAGGATGCAGAAGAGGATGCGTTGCTTAAGGACGCAAGTGTGTTTTGTTTAATTACTTACACGGCTTTGTCTAGCAGAGCACATGCAGTAAGATATTTGCTAACGTAAATTCTTTTTGCAGCCTTTACTTAAATCTGGATGATGGTGCTTCTCTTACTACTTTTGCAGTCTTTTCTTTGGAGGTTAAACAGAGTGGACCTTCAAACAGTGAAAACTGTGTGCACGGGAAGCGCCTGCTACACATCACACCTACAAAACAAAAACACAACGTTTCAAGGTGCCCAAAAGTACTGCAAGGACAACGGGGGCAATTTAGTGACATTGAAGACCAATGAAGAGGCATCGGAGATTCAGTCTGTACTTTCTCGGATTACAGAAGGACATCTGGATCATAACTTCGAAATGTGGATTGGACTAAAATTGGAAAAGGGACATTGTGTTCTTACCGATGAAGTGTTAAAAGGCTACACTTGGGTATCCGGAGCGGTGGACTCGCAATATTCTAACTGGCAGCAAGAACCACAAGGCACTTGCACAGAAGAACGCTGTGTAGCTATGCATTACACTCTGCATCCCTCGCAGCCTAATAGATTGGAGTGGATAGATCGATCCTGTAGAGATGGAACAGGGTATGTGTGCAAGTTTAATTTTAAGGGGATGTGTGAAGTCCTGCGCCTGGCAGGACCCGGAGAAGTGTTATACACAACACCATTCTTCACGCATCAAATAAGTAAAGATAATGCATTTTTATCTCAGATACCTCATGGGACTCTTGCAACTGTGTCATGTAAAGACGGTAGCCATGCTCAAGCCGTTTGTAAAGAAATGAATGGATTTTTTGGATGGACTTCTCATGGTCCGTTTTGCGACTCCGATAAACAGGGCTGTAAGTTCGAAAACGGGGGTTGTAAGTATAAATGCACAGACAACGTTAACGGAGGTGTTCGCTGTGAGTGTAAGGAGGGATACAGTCTCGCCGAGGACAAAGCGACTTGCATCCAAATAGATCATTGCCAGCGATCTCCTTGTGAGTTTCGGTGTGAGCAGACTTTTGAAAGTTTCCGTTGTATATGTCCAGAAGGATTCCAACTCACTGAGAACCAACGAAACTGCAGCGATATTGACGAATGCTCATCCAATCCCTGCGACCACCTGTGCATAAATAAACATGGTAACTTCAGCTGCATTTGCAGAAACGGGTTCGAAATGGTAGACGGGAGATGCCAGGACATAAACGAGTGCGATACCTCTCAATGTTCACAGGGGTGCATTAACATGCAAGGATCTTTCAGTTGTTATTGTATTACGGGCTTTCACCTGTCTGAAGACAAACGCAGCTGCAACGATATTGACGAATGCGTTAACAGCCCTTGTGAGGAAAGATGCGTTAATTCGCAGGGAAGCTATAAGTGTTCTTGTAAGGAACATTACAAAATAGCACCCGATGGCAACACCTGCATTCCGGACACGACACCAGTACCTACCCCTGAACCTACAGACGACAGGAGCAAAAATGTACAGAATCCAACTGTACAGTATAGTGTGGAATCTGCAACAGTGACGGCCGTAGACCCACGTTTATCATCTGAACACAGTTTTACCACAGAAAGTACTGAAAAAGCAAAGACAAGTATTAGAACTGAAGTGCGGATTACATCCACCGCAATGATCAAAGAGTACAATCATTCTAAAGTCCCCAGGAAACCAGATGAGCAAGACACTGTGGAGGGTGATAGGGCAAATACGTGGGTACTGGCTTCTGTGATGGGGTCAGTTGCTGCAGTATTGTTTTTGATTGCTGTTGCATCGTCTATTGTGCTCTGTCGCCGCAAGTGTGATAGAAAAGCAGACAAAAATGATAGCCCGGCTACAGACAAGTATCACTGGATGTCTTCGGGAAAAGATACACCAACTGAAAATCTGCAGCAACACAAAGATGATGCAGAAGCAGACATTAAACACAACACAGATGTTGTTTGACAAAATTTAGCTTGGGCATTTTATGATTTAAGTAAGGTTCTTTTTAACAAACTGGAAAGTATCTGAATTATTATTCGATTCACTTTTTGTAAAGGCAAATGAAATTATAAATGAATAAAATATTTTTGACTTGTAAACAATCTGTCTGTGAGTGATATTTATTAAAATATAGTATTTGCAATGAGTTTATTAGTTAATTTTAGTTTATGATTTGGAGTATCACAGGCATGAAATTTGCTTAAAATAATGCAGATTGGCATTGCAATGAAGATAAACTGAAAGCTAATTCATAAAACTTCTGTTTACTCACTGTGAATTAAGCCCTCTTTAGTTATGTCAATAGAGAGTAAAGGTACTTTAGATTAACTATTATTTGCAAGCGGGGACTAGTGACACTGCAATTATAACGCTGCTGTGTTCAATTACTGCCTGGAGTACTTTCTGTGTGGAGTTTGCACGCTGTCTTCTTGTCCGTGAGAGTTTTCTCTGGATAATCCTGTTGACTCCCGCAGGTCAAGACAGCTGCTTTGTCAGATGGCGTGTCAAAAAGTCCACACTTGGGGCCTGCAATGGATTAGAGTGTATTCCCGTTTTGCGCCTTGCACAGAGTTAGGCAACAGAAAAACGGTTGTTGAAGATTGATGGATGTTACTCTTAAATTAATTTTACAGAAATCACAAATATGAAATACATTATTACTAAAGGAAATACAATTCCTAACATAAAAAACTTTGAGTAAAATGATTACTCCAAAAGACCTACCTTTGGGTGCAAGATAATAGGGTCTTGATCAGTAGATTTCCCTAGAATTAGAAGTATAGATTGATATAATTTGCACAATGGTTACAATATATTTTAAAGATGCCAGTGTCACCTGGCAGGATAAATCTCACAACTAGGAAAAGGAAAACAATGTAATTTTATCGTATAATAATTATACGTGTTTAAAAGTCTGATTTCTTTATTGCCCAATGTAGGGTAAATCTTGTGGTTTATATTGTGAAAAGAAAAGAAAAACCAAGTAAACAAAGCTTCCTTTATTCAATTTGGTCCTGAGATTAAAAAAGTGTTTCAGAAAATAAGTTCGGATGCTGGTTACAGTTATCTTTGATTTTAGTATTAGCACTAGACAGTTAGAGATCATCGTAGACAATTGATTTACTGTAGTAACAAAAATATTTTTTTCCATTTGTTGTTGAGAGTGAATCGATACAAAATATGAACTAGACAATTGACATTTACCTAGAAAGTTATGTTTGGTTTTATGATAATAATAACTAACATTCAATGTCCTCCCTATACAACTGTGGGAATAAAGGAACGTTGTATTTTGTATCTGTTTTTCAAATGATTGGCCTATTCATCTATGTGTGCTCCTTGTTAGTGTAAAACTGAAAGAATGCCTATAATTGTCAATTAACACATGGAACTTTAATTCTATGCAGTCAATTTAAATTGTGACACAACAAAGAGTACTTTCTATACAAAATTAAATTAATTTGGTTTATTTGCAAATGATATTCATGTGTACCACACAGGGCATGGCTTGTGTGTCTTTCTTGCTTTTATTTAATCTTGTATTGTCTATTGTTTTACTTTTCTACAGTAAATAATTTACCCAAGATTTCCGATTTGAAAATATAATCCTTTACAAAATTAAGCTAAACATTTGTTCATTAATCATTCCAATGAACAATCTTACTTGTTTTTAGCAAAGCACATATAAGCTTCCAGTCTCTTTCACAGGTTTTCTTCTTGATTTTGATAGCACTACCTAACTTCTCTAAATGTTATCTGGATGCGTTGCTAAAAATACAGATTCATTTACTTGCAATTTAAAAACTAAAAGTAGGTGGTGTACTAATCCAGTTAAATAGGAATCTGTTGTTAGTAAAGGGATTAAAAAAAAACTACAGCTTTCTACTTTTTAGTCACATCATTTGGTTTATTTTACCACAATTTTATAATATGTCTTTTATAACATCAATTTGCATTACATTTCATGTAATATTCAAAGTGTGTGAAGTGCTACTTAAAAGTGTTGATGTTGAGTCTGTAATTCTTAACATTCCTATTGTTAGACCTCCAGTCAGAAATCAAGTCTTATATCTTGTGTTAGTGCACTAGATTCCTTGATTTAAATCTAGGCATACTGTATATATTTAGTATATACTGTATCCAGCTATATATCCAGTCCATTTTCTAACCAGTTTTTCCACTTCAGGGTAACAGGGAATCCAGAGCCTATCCCAGCAAGCAATGGGCAGAAGGCAGGATACACCCTGGATGTGACACCAGACACTATCACCGACATGCACAGACTAACACCAATGTCCGTTTTCCTAGAAACTAATTAACCTACCTGTCTTTGGACTGTGGGAGGAAACTGGAGCAATCCTACATGAACACGTAGAGAACACTCAAACTCCACAAAGACAGTTCAACTGAAAATTGAACCCAGGGTTCCAGCACTGTAGGGCAGCAATGCTAACCACTGTGCCACCTCTGTATACTGTATATCCATCCAGTTTAAATAACTGCTCAGTCCAAGACAGGTTTGTGATGAGCTGGAGCCTAACCCAGATACAAGGCCATCACAGAGCACACACACATAGGTGGGTGACATTTTAGAGACACCAATTTAGTAAAACATTAATTTATACATTAATTTTATACAATAATTATACATTTAGAAGGTTCAGGTACTTTACAAAATGGGCATAGAGATAGAAGGAGGTAGCTAACAAAATATAAAGTTACAAATCTATTTAATTACCTGTGAATATTGAGTAATTTAATTCCCATATACACCAATATTGGAACTGTTGGTGCCAGGTGAACAATTCTTTTGAAGAAAAAAAGTTTATAAAGACGGGTGTAGGCTTTTGATTTGTATGAGAGTTATATTATTGACTCAGTAAAAATAAACTTTCAAAAGTTTTTTACTGCCATTTTACCAAGTCAGCAAAATAACTCATGTTAGCAATTCCATTATCCAAATATTTTTATGCTGATATCCAACATTGTGTCACACTTTTATAAAGCTTTTTTCACAGTTTCCCAATCTTTTTGACTAGAGGAAGGAAAGTCACCTATCCACACAATATCTGTTCCCTTGTTCTTGTGAGGGTCACAGTACTCAGAAGGCTAGTTTATCAAATTCACAGCTTCATGCCCTCCATTATATAAGTAATTTGGTTTCCATCAGGTTGTGCATTTAAGTCCATTATCCTGAAGAAAAGAGCTTTTTACATATATTTTTATTTTAGGAACAAAAAATAGGTTTACTCCATGCTGAAAAGAGAAGAAAGCAAATACAACCTTTTGGCTTCTTTGGGTGTGAGAAAGACAGGGCAGACAGCAAAGATGAAATACTGTAGCACAGGAGAACAAAAGCTGGGAGAGAGGAGGAGGTGGGAGCAGGGGAGAGGCAGAGAGGTCACTCAGGTGGTGCGAAGTGGAGAGAGGTGCAGAGAGGTGTAAGGTCAAAACCTCCATGTGAATAGAGAAGATTACACAAAAACAAGTCTGTCGCTGAGAGAAGGGGGAAGGCGCGAACCAAATTTCAGGATAAATTTTGTTTCTGATGTCTTTCTGCTTTAGGAGTTAAGAAACCCTTCTTTGAGAAAGCAGAAGGGGAGATCAGTGTGACCATGGCCATCTCAGGTGAAATGAGAAACTATGGGCTTGTAGAAATCTTTAATCTTCACAGCCCTAACGGTTTCCCCAACGTAGATAGCTGGGCATTTTTATTTTATATGACAATTATATACAGTATAAGTTTCCCTCCTGAACATATTGAATTCGTTTTAAGAATGGAACAATGCTGGATCTATACTATAGCTACTCCTTACTGTCAAAATAACAAAATATCTTTACATTTATGCCTCCAAGATTTACCATTTGACATTATACAATTTCCTACCTTTCTTCTCACATAACATCTGCTACTGTGAATCTGAAGGTTCAGTGTTCATGTGTTCACAGAACACTTCCACATTTCTTTTTTGGGGGATTTTTTTTCAGGATAATGTCCATTCTAGTAACTTTTTCTTTATAAAGGTGTTTTGAAAGGTACTGTAGTTTTCTCCATCATTTTATGTTGTTGAAGATAACTAATAGCCATTTTAGGTCACCCTAGACTTTAAAATAATTGCTCTGCTCATGTTGAAATGCTTTTCTTTACCTGTGATGACCACTATCATTTTTAAGCTACTTTATTCCCCTCTGTGCCTGTTGATTGTGGTCTGCAGACACAGTTTTCCTTGCAATTTCCTTTTCAAAATACCCCTCCTTGTGAAAAGTACTTGTGGATAAATGATCATCATGCTTTATTTCCTTCACTGTTGCCACAGTAACTTTATTACAATCACAATCAACATTACATTACATTACAATCAATGTTCCGTCTGTAGTAAAAAGTCAAATGTACTTTTGACAGTTTATTACAAAACAAACATTTACTGTCAGTTCCTAAGAAAATACTGTATTACTTCATATAATACATGATACACAGTATTAGATTACGTTCATACTATATAAATCAAACGCACAGGATAATCCTAAAAGCAAGGGAGGAAAAGACTTTAAAACTGATGCCAGTCCACAGCCATTCATTAGAAAATGTTAAAAGATAAGCTTAGCTGAACATTGTAATGATGTAGAACAACGCAAATATTCTTTGCACAAAGGTATGGATTGAATTCACAAAATGAAAACATTTAGTGTTGGAATCACTAGGGAGAAGAAAGGTAGGAAATTGTATAATGTCAAATGGTAAATCTTGGAGACATAAATATCCATTGATATTCCATCACTAAATTTCATCCCACCAGGTGGGATACTTTGGAGAAATGTCTTACATTTGTGATAACAAAGCATTTCCTCCCTAACATTTGAAGAGACCAAATACATTTTCAGAACAAAATCAGTAGTGCAACATCTGTATCAGTATCTGATATTTCCATTTTGCTTCTATGCTGGACTTAGTTTCCATCACAATCTGCCAGAATTTAAATGGAAAAAAATCATTACTCTTACGTAACATTAACCATACACCAAGAAAATTGCAAACCTATTCCCCGTTAAGCATCGATATGCATAGTCTCTCTGATAGGCATCGTTCCACATACATCTATAAGTTCTAAAGCTATTTTTCGACGAAAGCCTTGGGAATTCGACGAAGTAAAATTCCTTTGCAATCCAAATGTTCACTATCACGTTTCTGCTTTACAGTATAAATGAGTGTTTAATCTTTTTTTTTTCGATAGTTCGGGAACACGTAATTTTAAAAGTGTTAAGCACATTTTCAAAAAGAATACAGTAGATGTTTTACAACATTTTTTTTGTTAAAAGTTTTAAAAATGGGACATTTAAGTGTGTAAGAAATAACCCTAATATCTGGTTGAAAAATGATTGGGTAGAAATAAGACAGTAACGAAGAAAGTAGTGTGGGAATAGAGGTGTTGTTTTTGTTTTAAACCAACACACGTAAGATTTTTATTACCAAATCCACCCGTTATTATTGCTTTCGGGTGGAATTTATCTATGGTGTTATAAATTATCAAAGCAATTGTGAAATCAAATTAAACTTTCACTTGTAACGCTATTTGAGATAAAGAGCTTGAGTAATACATTGAAAAAGCACGCGAGAAACCGTCAGGGAAACTCCGAGCAGGCTGCGCGTCAGTGATTGTATTCATTTGTACTGTACATGTATGGCGCAGATCACGTTTTGAAAGCTCAAAAGCTATGACAACATAGTCTGGTTTTTCTACGTCCAAATGTTGTTTTTAGAATGTGCCCTCACCTTTTAAACTTTGACTTTGTGTTTGTTGCTCTGTTTTTTATTTATTTAAAATATTTAAAATAAAAATGTTTGCATTCATGAGGACTGAAATCTTTAGTCCTGCATCTATTCACCTTAGTTACTTTTGTGGGTTTCTCATTCTTTCAAATTCACAACCTTTTGAATGTGTATAAGGAAGCAACTCGTCTTTCCTTTTTATTATTTCTCTTGAGATCGTCCCACCTGGGTCCACAGAAACCGTTGATTTTTTTCGAGTTTTGTCATGGTTTAGAAATGCTACAAATAGCGATTAACAGCGCCCCTTACAGTTCAGTGAAGAAACAAGGGATTTCCATCCTTGTGCAGGATACTCCGAAATATGTTAAGTACGTTGTATATGAAGTGTGTACAGCTTAATTATATATTCATAAATTTCGTTATGCTTACAAACAATATGTGTAACCTAATAATATTAAAAACGTAATAAACTTAAAATAAGGGCACGTTAATGACTGGGGAAATAAGCTTTCTTCTAATGATGAATTTTTAGACTGATGTATTAATGTTTTTTTAATTAATATACAGGCTTAGTGTTTTTCATAATACTATATATTATGCTTGACTTTACCACAGCGTCTTACCCCTAGCAAGAACACACTTTTTTTATTTTCGTTTAATTAAAAGACAAGAAGACGAAGGAAGACAACATAATCTTGAATGCATATTTATATGAACTGCATCTTTAAACTGCTCCGAAGCCTATTTATACTGTAATACTCCCAGAATCCTGCATTGCGGTGTTTGCAAAGCACAATAAAACAAAAAAAAAACTGGGAATGAGATGTAGCAATTGCATATTTAAAAAGGAACTTCCTTCCTCTTACGAGTCATAGAAGTGGGACGCTTATAAAGGAGGCGCAGAGAGCTATGGCTCATCGAACCAGAACTCTGGTGTAAAGAAATTACTTTCTTCTCAAGCTGCTAAGGAAAGAAAATATTTTACCACAAATGATGAAGGATTTACTCAAAGTTCTGACCGCTACACAATTCTTATTGCAAGTAGTAGGTCAGTCCCCGATATCCGGATTGTGCATCGGGAACTCCTGCTATACCTTAATGCAAAATTCAAAGGATTTTGTTTTTGCAAATGAAATATGTGAAAGACAAGCCGGGCATTTAATGACAGTCCGATCATCGGTATCAAATGACGCACTCGCTTTGTTAATAGCGAATTCAAAAGCAGATTTCTGGATCGGGCTTCATCGTCCTGCAGGGCGATGCACCGACAACACCGCTAAACTTAGAGGATACGTGTGGGTAACAGAAGACGAAAACACAGACTTTACCAACTGGGAAGACAGTGTCTCAGCCTGCTCTCGGCAGTGTGTCTCAGTTTCCAGCGATCTGAAGTGGAAGGAAAGGTCTTGTCAGGATGAAGTGGATGGGTTTCTGTGTGAGTACAATTTCAATAAAACCTGTGACCCTCTGCCACAAGACTATGATGAGTTTATTTTATATAAAACTCCTTTAGGAATTAAGGGAGAGGATCTTGCCTCCATTCCTCCTGGAAGCATTGCAACACTGAAACCTTCTGATTTCAAAGTCTTATGTGTGGCTGATGAGACTAATAGCTGGATTCAGGGACCTTGGAGTTGTGAGTTTGAAAACGGTGGCTGTGAGCACCAGTGCAGAATGAAGAATGGTAAACCAGAGTGTATTTGCCCACCTAACGAGGAACTGAAAGGTAATAAACTAAACTGTAATAAAATGAATCTGTGTGTCAATTCAGACTGCGAACACCTCTGTGTGAATCACAATGACAGCTATACATGCCTGTGCGACCATGGGTTCAAGCTGGAAGAGGATGGGAAGCGATGTAGAGACATAGATGACTGCGAACTTCCAGGAATTTGTGGCCATGAGAAGGTGTGTGTGAACATGCCTGGCAGTTTTGAGTGCAGATGCCCAGATGGGTATGAAGATATTCAGGGTGAATGTCGAGATGTGGATGAGTGTCAGAATGCTCCTTGTGAACATAACCTGTGTGAGAATACACCTGGGAGCTACAAGTGTTTCTGCTCTGATGAGTTCATCCCAAATCCTGAAAATCCTCTTAAGTGTGATTTGCTTTGTATCTCACATGAATGTCGTGCTCTGTGTGATCCATACAAACCCTGGCAATGCACCTGCCCAGAAGGATATATTATGGATGATGAAAATGCTACGATCTGTGTTGATATTAATGAATGTGAATCTGAAACCTTCTGTCCGCAACTGTGCAATAACACTTTTGGGGGTTATGTGTGTTACTGCCATGAAGGATACTATCTAAAAGACAAATATTTTTGTGTCCCTGAAAGTCCCGAAGAAGGCTCAGGCACAGCACCCATTCCTACAACCGATCTAGTTTTTCCCACATCTCCGTATTCCACAGATATTCCCCCGGTGGTAACAGCCGGAGGGCTTCTTGGAATCATAGTGTGCATTGTGGTGATGATCATAGTCTTGTTCTTTTTGGGTCACCACATCCTTAAACATGGTGGAAAAGGTGAGGCTTCGTTTGATCAGAAAAGAAGCAACAGAGAACTGCATGTAGATCTCCAGCAAGTTACCACTGATAAGTATATCAGGAGATCTTCTGTTAACAAACCTCTGACACACAAGACCTGAAACATCCCTGTTATGTAAATGGCTGCGAGATACAGTATGTATTGTTTTCATTTGTTCTGTGATGCTGCTCCAATGTTTCCTTGTTTTCTGCCTGCCTTTCTTCTTAAAACACAGCATGTACGTTAAAACATTGACATTAAATCTCCGCAAAATCTCCATTGTTCTTAAAGTCTCCCAGTGGAGATAAAAAGACAAATGGCCATTGGTGATAAAAGTTAGACTGGCATCTCCTTATCAAGACATTTAAGTGTAGCCTACTGCTGCAAACATACAATAGGTTACAAAAGTTTGCAACACCTCAAGGACATCTTCAAGGACTTATAAATATTTGCTTGTTGTACAGGATTCAGTTTTATGTTTAAGCCCTTGGTTTTACTTAAGCACTTGTTTATATAGGCACACCTAGCCAATGTGCATCCCACTATATTATAGCCATATATTAATTCTATGTCTATGTTTTATAAATGATTAGAAATGAAGAATGTGTGATATATTGGACTTAATGCTGCAATTTTGAAATGCCGTTGAAATGTTTCAAAAGATTCCTTTTATTTAAGTGTGAGGTCTATAGAGTGTACCTTCAAAGTTCTTAAAAAGTGAATCAAGAAATCATGAAAGAAGTATAACATTTGACAAAGAGTAGAGGTTCCTTGCAGCCAGGCATTTGTATCAGATTCTCTTACTTTGTTCATTTCCAGATGCAGCTTGTTGTTATCATTAATTTATTTGTATGGTGTATATGGTTGCATAATGTTAAATCTTATTAATCAAACACAAAATGCTTCCCGTTTATTATATGGTCTGAATTACAAGGCTGCTGTTGAAAATTCATAAATCTGGCTGGTTTAATAGTTAAGTCATTATGTTGCTTCTTAGTCACCTTGGAGATCAGCTAAGTAATTTAGACAAGTAGAATATACTGTAAGAACATTACCAAGGATGGGAGGCCTTTCATCCCACCTAATCCATTCTAATTGATCTTGGATCTCATCCAAGTATTTCTACATGGTTGGCTAACTTGTTACATACCCCTACAACACTTTGCATAAAGTGCCTTTTTTTGGCAACTTTAAATTCACTTCATTGTTGTTTCCACTTAGGATGGTATCGGTTTTAGACGTTGCCTGAGTTTATTTTTATATGTTTGTAAACATCTAGTCAGAAATTGTGGTTTCATTGTCAACCGAATTGTTTCAATATGTTTTATGTCAAAGTGGAAAAATACTCATTTTATCCCTGACAAGAAACCAAAAAACACCTTTCAAAGACCAAGTATTGTCTTTATACAATTCAGGAAATCTTGAAAAGGAGTGGATTGTTTTGGAAAGGAATACAACTGGTTGCACCATCCCAAACTTTTTATAGCTTCCACCTATTAGGTATACAGTTTTGCACCAGGATTGTATATGATAGGGAAATGATCACTTTAATTAGCAGATTAATTTAAATACAGGGAGGAGTACATTATCAGAGAGTGTAATGTTATTACTGTTGTTCTGTTCTCAAACAAAAGGTCAGAGTTTACATTTAAGCTTCCTTCATGAACATCGCAGTTTCTCATGTAGTCTTTTGCTAGCAGCATATCATTTTAAATTAATAACTAAACCATCTTTTGTTAACTGACTGAAGAATTACTGACAGTGGAGTGAATAAAAACACATCCTGTTCCTTTTATTCTGTTCAAAAGACTGACAGGACAAGCCTGAAACATGACATTTGCTTTGTGAAGTACTATTAATAACATAAACAATCCACAGTTTATGCGATATCGAATGTATACAGTAGGTAATGAATGTACACTTATGTACTGTATGTGTGCTAAGAGGACTCAATGTTGAGTCCATATATTACAGAAAAAAAGCTTTAAGCTACTGAAAAATTGAAGAAGTATTTTTTCACCAAAATACATACAGTATGTGAAAAGAAAAAATACCATTGTGTCATTTTAATTTCTTCTATTATCTTTATTAAGAGGTGTGCTTACTGCACTCATATACTTTTATATTTATAGAGTATTATATGTGTAGAAGTCTGTATATATATATTTATTAAAACATTGTTTTCAATGTGTCCATAAAATGTTTTAAATAAACAAATACATTTTTATCTATATTTGTGTTTTTTTATTATTTGTTAAACTTCTTCCAAGAGCTGTGTAAAGTAAACTGGACATTTTAAAAATAAAACATATTTATAAATAGAGAGAGAGAATATAAGGTTAGGAATGGTCAGAACGCATCTCAGTCATCTGAAAAATATGGATTATGTTTAAAGAAGCAAAGACATGCAATATAAATCTCGTTATAGCCACGTAGATCAAACCTTTCCTTCACATTTGTTATTAATGGGTCCTCAGATAGAAACAAAGAATATGCCAGTTCAACTTTTTTTTTTTTAAAAGGGGGTAAATTGACAGATTAGTGGCATTCCTCATATTCTCAGGCCTGTCAATCAGGGAAGTCAATCACAAAATGCACCACAGAATGGATAATTCTTGAAGACGTGTTAGTGGGGCCAGCAGGGGGCGCTCACCCTGCAGTCCACGTGGGTCCTAATGCCCCAGTATAGTGACGGGGACACTATACCGTAAAAACAGGCGCTGTCCTTTGGATGAGACGTAAAACCGAGGTCCTGATTCTCTGTGGCATTAAAAATCCCAGGGCGTTTCTCGAAAAGAGTAGGGGTGTAACCCTGGCGTCCTGGCCAAATTTCCCATTGGCCCTTACCAATTATGGCCTCCTTCTAATCCCCATCTATGAATTGGCTTCATTACTCTGCTCTCCTCCCCACTGATAGCTGGTGTGTGGTGAGCGTTCTGGCGCACTATGGCTGCCGTCGCATCATCCAGGTGGATGCTGCACATTGGTGGTGGTGGAGGGGAGTCCCCATTACCTGTAAAGCACTTTGAGTGGAGTGTCCAGAAAAGCGCTATATAAGTGTAAGAAATTATTAATTATTATTATTAATTATAATATACAGGCAGCTGTACTAGAGTTTTAAAATTTTGAAATATTAAAGGTGAATCCAGGCTTCTGGAGAAAGAATCCTGAAAAATCCACTTTTTTTTTAATACTGCACAAAACGACAGTACAGTAAACCTCTGCCTTAACCTCAACCTTGGAGAAAGTGGTAACATCCTGATTCCCCAAGACTAACCCTCACTCTAACCTTGACCATATAATAAGTTATAAGATAAGATAAAACTCTGGAAACCACTTCCTCTTGTGCCCTTTGGGTTGAGAATTCTACTGGGTTGACTTTAAACACTTGTAATCTTGTCTTTTCAAGACTGTAAAGGTCCAGTTCCTTCAGACTGTCAGTGTAAGACATCCCCAGAAGCACCAGAATGTATCTAGATGCTCTTCTTTGGACTGACCAGAGCAGCAATAATTTATCACGTGTTAGCCAATATTATACTAGATAATCTAAATGAAGCCTTAGTGATGTGTAATACAATTTTAAAATACATTGCTTGTGTTCATTTCTATACTTTTATATATATATCTTTTATATCCTAAAATATATATTGTATATGCGTTATGCAGTTTATGAATTCAGCCATGGTACCCTGTGTCTATTTAATAATCCTTATGCATTCTGAATTCATACCAGCTGATGTTGATCTCATATATAAAGCATGCAAATTTAAACATTCATAATCTTAAATTAACCACTATTGACTAAAACCACTGTTGGCTAAGTCTGGGAGTATGTATTCTTCTTTATTTTGTAATTTTGTGGTTCCCTATTCCTTTCCAAATGGATGAATTCACATGATGTTCTGCACTGTTTATAAATAAAGGCAAAAATGTTGGCAAATTCAAACAGAATGATATCCATATTGTAGGCTATGAATTCCTCTAGATTTGGAATTTTATGAGTTTTTCATAACATTTTCATTTCCATCAATTCCTTGTGAAAACAGTTAATAAACACTTAATTAAGGCACACATATTAAGTGTAGTTATTTGAAATGTAGTTATTTGAAACAGAATAACTGAAATTCATAATTAATCATTTCTCACAAACCTCGCTGCATTAAACTGCACCACTTTCCATATGTACTGTAGCAAAGAGTGCTCACACTCTGTGAATTTCCTGTGTGACTTGCTGTGTGCTAATTTCAAGATGACAGATATTAGCTCTTGATATGCTTTTTAAATTAATAATATAATTTTTAATTATTTGTGTGTAACGATGCGTTGGTCAGGACCCTAGGCAGACTGTATAATCCAGAAGACAGTGAACGGACACGGGGAGGAGACGACGAGGAACTGGGCAGGTTGATAAACAGGGGGGCGTGATGACTGTGCACCAGTGCTCGGGGGGGAGGGTCCAGGCGAACAAGTCCAAGGGGGTCCAAAGGGAAATCCGGGATGTAGTCCAACAGTCCAGAACCAGGTAATCCAAATGAGACAAAGACAAGACAATGTTTAAAAACCGGAATGGGATCGGGTGCGGGGACGGGGGATAAAAGTGGGCTAACGAGGCCAGGCGCTCCGAGCCCAGGACCCAGATGGTCGAGCCACTCCTGGACTTCCGGGCATCCATCTTCCAATGCTGAGCCCAGAATAGTGTGAGCATCTGGCTTATAGGAGGATAGGAGGGAGGTGCACAAAATCAACATCAAAACATCAAAGTGAAAGAGCCGGAAAGAGCACCCTTAAGAGGAGGGCTTACGATCATGACACAGTGTCAGTGTACTACCAATTCTGTGCCAACACACTGTGGATGTGGTAATCATTATACAGTATAACATTAATATTATGACTTAAATAGAGGAACAACTGTAACAATCCTGTTCTACTGTGTAAACATATTTAAAATAGCCGTTATTCATTAACGAATATTTCCTGTTTAAATGAACAACCCTAATGCTTATTTGGTTGCCATATTGCATTATGAATGAATAGCATATTCATGCTGATATGATCAATATTTTAAATTCATGTTCTCTTCATCACACTACTACTCTACAGCTACTGAAATTAATATCTGAATGTGTCCTATATTACGAGCTCCACTGAGCTCATTCAGAAGAGTCAGTCACCTCTTGACACTCTCAGCTGGATCTTGCGTAAGTACCTGCTTTAAATTCCTTTCAGTGATATTTTTAGTAGTTTGACTTCTTGTAACCAGGAGTTGGTGTGACTGTATTACCCCCTGCTGCCCACTCACAATTGCCATAAAACTGACAATTGCTCTAAGTAAAGTCTGAGTTTCATGTCATTGATTTAACCATATTCAACCACTTATCATTGTTCCATATTGGCCTCCTGCTCCTCTCACAGGTACTCATTTCTCTCTTCCATCTCTCTACCCCAGTAATCTTGCTTGGTGACCTCGACATCAGTCTTTCCATTATAAACAAAACAGCAACGTGTTCCTCTGCTACACTCCCACACTCCTGCAGCTACTGCCTTTCTATATCTCTTTCTACTCAGGAAGCTGGTTGTCTTCTCCACTATTATTGTCTGTCTCTCAACTGTCTCCTCCTAGATGTAATCCCATCGTATGGAACTGAATCTTTCTAAATCTGACCTGCTTTCATTCCCTTCCTTTCCCCCTGTGGACCTCTCCTTCTCTCTTTCACTTGATTCCATCACCCTCTCCCCCCTCTTCCTCTGCCAAGACCCCTCTCCTCTTCCCATCACTTCCCTACTATGGCCCACTTCTTCCCAAGCAAAGCCCCTACAATCCACTTCTTCTTCACCAACTTGCTTACACAGCTTCTAAGTTCACCCACCTGGTTGGACTGTTGTAACTCCCTCTTGCCTGGTGTCCCAACCAGTGCTCTTCTCCTCCTCCGTCTCATTCACAATTCTCTTGTTTGGTCTTTTCTTTAAATTCAGATTGAAAAGGCTATATTGGCATGGCCCATAAATTAGCATCTTATGAAAGCAGATACAATTTACACAGCATTTGCAGTACAAACATATTATTGTACATTTACATACATCACACATAACATATTTGTGAGACAGAATCACTGTCTGCCCTCAGGCTGTGGAGGGAGACCACACACTCGGCTGCCAGCTCTGTTGTGTTTCTGTTACTCATTTCTTTTTCATTCTTCTCTTCCTCAGCCAGTCCTTCATCTTTCCCTATGTTCCTCCTCTTCATTCTCCCACTTCTGTGTCAATTCCATCTCTGGCTCCACAATGCTGGAATGAGCTACCCATTGAAATGAGAACCCCTCCCTCCTGGACAGCCTTTCAATGTCTCCTCAAGACTCCTCTTTTTTAGACCTTTAATCTATTTTACACTGTTGTGAAATCAACCACAAATACTGAGCTCTGTTCAGTTGGATTCCTCCTTTTCACAATAAATGATTCCTTGCTTACCCACTATGGACATTGTTCTCACACTGCGCTGCACTACAAAAGCATTACACCTCTAATGTGTGTCTGCCTAGCTGTTTTGCCATTTTTTAGGTTGACTTACACTGTATTTTACTTATTTTGCTTTTTATTTTACTTTTTAAGTAGCAATTCAATGTATTATATAATGAATATACAAGTGATACAATGAAATTGTGAGATTGCCAATATTGTGCAATGAGTGATATACAATAAAAGTTTAATTAAATTACAATTCAAAATACATCACCATACTAATTGTCACGTCCCAGTGTGTGTTCTGTGTGTGTTTTTCTGTTATGTCCACACTGTTGACCCTTGATTGTTCTCCCTTCCCCATTGGCCAACCATCACACCACTGTTTCAATATGATGTCATCATCAAACAGCCCTCAGCCAATCAGAACACATCTTATTCACTATATAACATGGAGGCTTTCAGAAAGAAGAGGCCTTTTGTTTGACTTCGGTCCTGTTTGGTTTTGGTATTCGCTTCGCTTCTTGTTATTGCTTCGGCTTCGTTTGTTGGTTTGTTTTGCTTTGTGTGTGTATTTTTGTATAGCTTTGGCTTTGTTGTTTTGTTGTTTTTTTGTTAGTTTCTTTGTACTTTCGTTTGTTTGTGTGTTCATCCTTGTTTTGTCATTACCTTGCCCCAGTGTTACATGTTCAACTTTTGTGTTCTTTTTGTACCCTGCTCCTATTTATTACTCTTGTTTTCCCTTATTTGTCTTCCTGGTTCACTTGTGTTTTTGTGTGAACTTTTGTATATAAGGTTAGTTTAGGTTGTTGGGTACACTTACACACTTAGTTGATTTTGTATTAGTACACTAGTTTAGTACGGGTGAGTGCCATTTGTCTTGTATGGTTTTGGGTAGTCAGTGCAGGTTAGCTAGGGTGTTGAAGACGCCGAAGACCGTGTGTTTCGGGGTTTCTTTTGTAGTCAGATTAGCTTTCCCTCACTGTCCTAGCCAGCTCCATTTTTGTTTGTTATTTTCTTTCCTTTGGCACCACTCTAGTTCCTTACCCTTATTATCATACTTCCTAGTCCCTCACCAAAACCCCCCCTGCTTCCAAAAGAATTATCCTAAATGTTACACCCCTTTTCCCCTAGACACTTGGGGTCGTAACACGAATACTTTTTTGTCTGCTAGTTCTTATTCTTGAAGACAGCATAACACAAATTCGTTTTTGCACAAAATCATAATTCTGGTGAACTTCATTGTTTTGCTTTATACTTAATCCTACACTCATAAATAAGCTGTGAAAGTCTTAGTAACCTGTCTTGCTTTGACGTCAGTAGTTTACAGTCTGTAGCCAAAAGTCAAAATAACAATAACTTTCTGTAAAAGCACAGCAGAATCTTTTGATGCTGAAAGAAAAGAAAAAACTAATTTAGAACATTAGTGCTGTAAATGAGCATACCAAAACAGATATAATTACCTACCATAGCTGGGTCAGACAAGATAAACACCCAGTCGAAAACAAAACAAAAAATTAATCTCCAAAAACTTCCATGTTGCAGTTTTGAAAGTATATAAATTCACAATCTGCAGCAGACAGAGAAATCAGAATATTACAAAGATCACCACAAGAAGTGAACCTCTCATCAGCACCTAGAGCACTTCAATTCAGTTTATTTGTCATATGCACAAGTGCAATGAAATGCTTATTTGCATGTAAGCTCTGATACAAATACATTAAGAAAACACCAAAACATCAACACAGAACAGCAACTGCAGCAACAACAAATTAAATAATACACAACTCACACAACTTACTTACAACTAACACGCAAAAAAGCCAGACAAGCAGTGGAAAAGAGTAAGAAAAAAAACATCAGTGTGAGGCAGTGGTAGGGGCAGAGTTCAGTAATCTGACAGCTTGTGGAAAGAAACTGTCTCTGAATCTTCAGAAAATCAAGATTAGAATTCGCTCTGAATAGAATTACAAAGATGAGCCAAGATACATTTGCAAAGAAAAAAATAAATCACATAAATAAAAAAGCAGCTACTTCAAAGAACATCATGTCGTCTGTTGAGCACAGTGGAGTTAATGTCATGGCCAGTTCTGAAACTGTCGCACTCGTCTTTGTTGATGATTGATGAACTATTGATGGCCGTAACAGAATGAATTCTGATGTTCATAGAAACATTTTGTCAGCTTATGTAAAACACTGCCTGGAATTTCCCCAAAATACAATGTAAATTATATTGTACTTATTATTCATATTGATCTCACAGTCACCAGTAAAAACTGTTTGACTTCATAGCAAAAATAAGTTATAATATTGATGTCCCACTACTCCCAATACTTATGGAGGGCGCTGCTTAGTAACACCAACCTTTGTGAAGATTTGGTATAAAAACTAATCCCTTATTGAAAAGACACTTTTATCAATTCAATATCTGCAATTTCCTGCGGTTCGAAAGCAAGTGCTGTTCAAGATAATATTTTAAATCATTCTTAACAAATTAATTCTTTTATTGCTGCTTGGCAAATGGACTTTTAAGAGTAGATTATGATGTGATTATATTGAAGATGAACGGTGTGATGCACTTTCCCTTTAGTGTTTGAATGTAAAATATGAAGCCTGATTTCGAAGGTTCACTTTTGGTGTGGGAGGAGTAGTGAAAAGCTATATATATATTTTTTTTTTAATGTAGCCTTTTATTGAACAAGTAAGTAAATGCACACTACACTACTTCGATGTTCAGAAACATTTAGATACAGTATTGAAAAAAAAATTAAAACATCACCTTTGTGTGTAACAGTGTTTGCAGTACTTGCCTCTCCTTTCATCTCCTGAATCACTTCTCGGTCGACCCCACGGTTGTCCAGTTTAAACTTCAACTCTTGACACATTTCAGCAAGAATCTATGTCAGCAATTGACACTGGACACTGCTGCGAGATGCTTTTGATTGACATTCGACAGCTGACATCAACATTTGACCCTTCAGGCATTCTATCAACACGCTACACTGTCACCTAAAACCTACACAGCAATTTGACACTCCAAACTCTGCATTGTCGCAAGTCACAATTTACTGTAGATCTCTGTCTATATACTGTACTGTACATAGGTTTGATCTCAGTACTCAGGAATCATTGTAATTGATTTAATTTATATGACATTTTGAAGCAAAAAAAAAAACTTGTGCAATAGCAATAACAATAAATAATGAAGAAACATAACATTAAATATCAAACTGACTCAATGAAGTTAAGGGTAAAACTAAATTATGCAGAATTACACAATAAATTATGAAAAGTTATACAATACAAAGACAGCGAGTTTAAAAAAACAGACTTTTGCTGCACAAAAGAAGACTCACCCATTATGTGAATCTTGGTCTTATTAGATCAGGAAGGTCTCCATTAGCAGATCTCGGAATAAGTACACTGAACTCTTTAACTACAGTATGTCTCCAATCACTCATTCTTCTGCCAGCCATGAGGAGACAAATCCAATCTGATCCTGCTACATCACAGTCTCATCCTTCTTCTCTCATGAGGCTCATTAAGAGTGGTAACCTCACTTCTGTCTTGACACTGTGTCTGTTTGTTTTGTGCAGAAGTTTCAAGTCTCTCTGGGCTCACTGCAGAATGTTTTGGTAGGAGACAGAAAGGTCTGTAAGGTCATTCCTTCCTTTTGTTTGATTGTTTGTTTGTTTGTTTGTTTGTTTGTTTTTTCCACCACCTTTTCTTGATGAAGAATCTGGATTGCTGCCTTTTTTCTTCTGTTTTCAAAGAGACCCTGTCTTCAGTCTCTCTGTATCAGAGATCCTCTCTCCCATCTTTCTCCAGAAATCGCAGAAGGTGGGCTCTTGCCTCCTGCCTCCTCCTGGATCTAAATGGTCCAGTCAAGTCTTGCCTCTGTTCTCCGTCTAGGTCTTTTGAGCATTGACATGCTGGGTCTTAAACTTCAACATGGTGTCAAGTTCACACTTGGCATCAAGTGTGATGCATTTCAAGTAAGGTCAAATCCTTAGCATCACAATACTTAATAATGTTTGCAGTGCTGCAAGAGCACCCACTTCAATACTTTATGACAATAAAACCCCTGTGTTTTGTTTATATGGTTACAGTCTCTACGTCGCATTTAATGCAGATTGCTTAGTTTCTTTACATACTGTAAGTCATTTTGCGGTATGTTTGTTGTGTGTTGAATGAAAAAAGCATCCTGTTTCAAATAATGTAATTCCATTACAGCAGAAGATGTATTTTAAGTCTGTATTTTGTGATCAGCAGAAATGAATGACATCATTTGGAACCAGACCTAGATATATCCATTATTTTAGAATAATATAATGCAATTCTGTAAACATTTCCCTTTAGTTTGATACATGTTCAGGGAGCTCATTTTCTTATTTCTTTTAGATATTATGGTGTATACTGTATGTCTTTGAATTCAACACCAAAACCCTTATTTTTTGCAATTAACATACGATGGTGACTACTTTAGTTTTTCTTTGTATCACAATTTCTTTTCCATTGTATTTTATATTTGTCCCTCTTTTTTTCTGCTTAAACTGTGTGTTATATTTTAGATGGATGTTATCAATTAATTGTCTCTGTTACAGTAAATACTAGAATTTGTAACTAAAAAAAATAGATTATAGAAAGAAGAAACATTTATGTAACAATACTGTATGTTGCTATATATGAGAATGTAATATGAGCTTGGAACACTTGATGTCATACCCTTTTCAGACTGATTTTAAATTATTTTAAATCTGTTACAAGCTTGGAGAAAACCACTCATATCAATATCATATCATATCTCCCCAGATCACATAATGATGGATAGAATCATTGCATCAGATCTCATTAATGCCTGTGAAATGGTCCATTTACTGTAGTTCACAGTGACTTCAGACTCACCTGCTTAAAATGAACCTCCATCACAGGATATAAAGGACAGTGGGAGCTTGAACCCCAGCATGCAGAGCTGCCACTAGGGGGTGGCATGCTGCGGCAACTGCACTTTAACAACATGGTACAGTTGATGCAATACTTTACAGTTGATGCAATACTTTACGGCAAGCACAAATCAGTATTGCAACTAACATCTATAGCGTAATTCTAGCGTAATCTAGCATCTGAAGCATATGTGTAACATCATGTGACCTGAAATTGTGTCTTAGGTACACTTAGGCCTGTGTGTTGTTTTACCATAGTCATAGTTGGAGGAGATGACTGGATGGGGAGGTGCCCACTGTGATGTTCCCATTACTCCAGTTTCTTGCCCTAGGGACACTTGTCACCGAGACCCCAGAGACTCCAATACATGGAGAAAGCAATTATCAAGTGTCAAAGTTGTATTGAACAAAATGGTTCGATTTATTATTATTTTCAAAAAATGAAGCTTCAGGGCTTAAAGGCACTTGGATCATTGGTCTCCAATCCTAGTCCTAGAGAGTTCCAAGTCAGTAGGTTTTAAAGATAAACATTAAATCATCAATTTGTACAATAAAAGACTTTGAACAATTTGACTGTGATCAACTACAGTCCATTTCTAAACTAGAGATTGTCTGGAACAAAAATCAGAATACTATACAGCACTCAAAGACCAGCGTCTTCAAACACTGTCATTAAACAAATTAATTGCGTCATTGATTGTTCAAAACTCTACCACTTCTAATCTGTAAACAAACAGGTCATTTATAGTGATCCACAAGACCACATTGGGAATTAGAGAGATATTTTGGCTCCAGATGTTCCTAAAATTACATAATTTATTAAATCCTACTCTTGATCATAATAACATTGTTCCATATCTTCTGAAGATGATTTTTTTGTGTGCAGGTAAAGAAAATTAGAAAAGTCGTAACCTAGTTACACTTATATTTCTAAATCACACAACAAAGGTTACAAGTAGAAGGGGGCCTTTGTCCTATCTAGCTAGTTTGGCAGTCAGTAGCTATGTTATCCAGTAGCTCATTCAGTTGCAGTATTTCTTAAAAGAATGCCTTTGAGGATTTTAAATAGTTTAGTCTTGTCAATTATGTCTCTTCTGACTATAAAACCTTTTGTTACATGTTTGTGTTACCCCCCACAAACTCTGACACCCTTTATTAATTTATAGTATGGGTCTTTATTAAAAAGGTACCTGAGGAGCACAGGAGCCTCCAATGGGTTTCTCTCAAAATTCAAGAAAGTTACCCCCCCAAAAAAACAAAATTCCATGTTTTGTTTTAATATTGTCTACTTCTTAAGCTTT
Source organism: Lepisosteus oculatus (assembly GCF_040954835.1). Lineage (NCBI taxonomy): Eukaryota > Metazoa > Chordata > Actinopteri > Semionotiformes > Lepisosteidae > Lepisosteus > Lepisosteus oculatus. Next base: position 43,001,859 of record NC_090697.1, on the reverse strand, counting down.
CCCACCACAAGGTAACAGAAGCCACATGACACTCACAATGCACAATGTATGTAAAATAAATCGCATAATAAACAGCGTTTTTAATTGGGTTCTACATTTGTAGCATCACATGCTTTGTGGTAAACTGATTTCAGATTTGATATTCGAGATTTCACCACTCTGCCATATAGGTCCAATTTGTGGGATGACCAAGGTATTGTTGACTGATGCACATTTTCTCTCATCTCAGCCACTGATCTCTCCCGCTCCTTCAAAGTTAGCATTTGTCTCAGAGTTGTATACTGTACATCTCCAGTTACCTCCTTACCTGACTGCTCAGCTATAAGGGATGGCTTGATCTGTGTAGTATCTGTCTGGTATTCTGTTTCTTGATAAGTGAGTAAACTGCACTCACAGGGATATTCAGAGAGTGATATATTTTTGTACTGTACACACTGGGGAAAGAGATGTGACCAAATGGACCTCATACAAAAGCTAAAGCAATTATCTCGCAAGTAACAGTCAACATCCATAAATAATTACTTTGTTAGAAATGCAGCTTTGCCCCTCTTGGGATTCAGGCACAGCCATGCATTAGCAACACGGTACAACAGTTGAATGGATGAATGAATGAAAGTTCCCATACCAGGCAGATAAAAAATGATGCAACCAGTCAGGATACTCTCAATAGTGCATGTGTAGAAGCTGGCCTGGATATGTGACAGCATGCCAATCTTCTTTAGTTTGAGGAGAAAGAATAGGCGCTGCCGTGCTCTTTTAACCATAAAAGAGTGGTATGGTGGGTCCAGGTTAAGTCCTCTGTGATGTTAACTCCCAGGAACTTAAAACTGCTGCCTGTCTCCACTGCATAATCCATAAATTGATATAAATAGGTATGTGATCTCTTCCCTAGTGTTTCCTATAATCCACAATCATCTCCTTAGTCTTACTGGTGTTCAGAAAGAGGTTGTTCTCCTGGCACCATGCTGCCAGGGTTTCAACCTCTTCCCTGTATGCAGACTCTTCACCTTCTGTGATCAGGCCAATGACTGTTGTATCGTTAGCAAACCTAATGATGCAGTTTGACTTATGCCTGGCGACACAATCATGGATAAATAAGGAGTAGAGGACAGGGCTAAGCACACAGCTTGGGGGGCTCCAGTGTTTAGAGTCAGGGTAGAGGATATGTTGGTGCCCACCCTCACCACCTGCAGATGTTCTGTCAAGAAGCCCAGGATCCAATTACAGAGGGAGGTGTTCAATCCCAGGTCCTGGAGCTTGATGACAAGCTTTGAGGGCACTATGGTATTGAATGCTGAGCTGTAATCAACAAACAGCTTTCAAATGGGAGCTTGCAGGATGGCAGCCTTCCCTGTCCGCACCATTTTACCACTTGTCTCCCCCCAGACAATGCAGAATTCTGCCCCACCAAAATACCGGCTCTCCTACTGCTATAGAATTCAATGTAATCCAGGTTTGTAAAGGGTGATGTCACCTTCTGTTACAGGCTCAATGTGAATCATCCATGTTACAAAAATGGTGACAGCTTCAGTTCTCCGACAAGAGATGGCGCCACTTCATTCTAAAACACTGTATGAAAATATATTACAGGCTTTGTAATTTGTGTAAAACTTACCAATGAAAAAACATTCAAGAAAAAACCCATGAGTATACTACTGAAATCATTGAAAGCCCTTTGACATTAGATAAGTAGACTTAAAATTACTTACCCTTACCCTAACCTTATTCTCAATACTGTTGAGAGGGTCTCTGTGAACTTTGTACATACTTTTTCTGCTGAAGTTGTAGATTTTATGAGGTGGACATACAGAACAGGTTTGAACTGGAATGGAAGAATGCTGGACACAAGGGCTACTATGTAATTTGTAATTCTATACTGCGTTATAAAGGAATGCATGCTACACAACTACAGTAAGTAACCAATTGCCGTAAAAGAAGTTATCTTTGGCAAATAGGGAATTAGGAAGATGTGGTAATTCTGGTACGCTGTGAATCTGATAAGCACATTGAGGCATGATATATAACAGAAAAATATTTAAGAACTGCACTAATTTAATCACATTGAGAAAAATACACCGAGCATCTGTATGTGTTTCGTTCCAATGGGAATGAAATAAATATTTATTTTAACTTTTGAGATATCTGTCACTCTACAATGCATGTCTGCAGCACACAAGGTTGTTATGTAATACAGTACATACAGTATATAGAATTTTTGTTTTTATACAAGAGGCATGCATTTCCTGTTTGGCTACAACTGTTTGAGATCATTGTTTGGGATAATTTATTTTCATACAGACCCACATCAGAGACAAGCTGAAATGTAAAATGTATTAATAAATCATATAATACAAGGTGATTATAAATAGAACTTACTTACTATTACTACTTATATTATTATTTATAAAGTAAAAAAACAATTTCCAGGCTACACTTTTAATTTACATAAGAACAATGCAAAATCACAATAGAAAAACACAGCTCTTTGGAAAATAAACATCACAAGAGATAACCATTCTAATTCTGATACATTACAAGCCTTAACATGCAAGTCATTTACATTAAGCAAGAGGTATGCATTTCCTGTTTGGCTACAGCCATGAGATAATTGCTTGGGATCATTTATTTTCAGACAGAGGCACATTAGAGACAAGATGGAATGTAAAATGTATTAATAAATCATATAGTACAAGCTGATTGTTTATTAATAGAACTTACTATTATTATGAATAGAGTAAAAAACAAATTCCAGGCTACACTTTTAATTTACATAAGAACAATGCAAAATAGCCAAAAAAAAAACACAGCTCTTTGGAACATAAACATCACATGAAAGTGATAACCATTCTAATTCTGATACATTACAAGCCTTAACATGCAAGTCATATAAGCTATTTGAAATGTTATTTTAAATATTATTTGTACCTTAAAAACTAAGGAAAACTTTTTTGTGTTACCTTGCTTTCACAGTTAACAGTTTTTGCAAATAATTGAACATTTCAACACTTGTTTGTTATCTATGTTATGTCCTGAAAGTTGATCCAGTAGCACTTAAGTCCTTCCCCTGTAGTGATTTTGATCTGAATAAACTCAAGAAAACTTTTGCAGACCTCTATTTTCTTTACTTTGGTGGAAATATATCTGATAATTCTTGACAGCTGCAGTTTGTGAGATATATGTGGATTACAGCTTATCAACACACTGTAATACCAGGCAGTTTTGCACAATTTTTGTAATTCTCTTTATAACACAGCCAGCTAATAGAGTGATCAATTCATTCTGGCTGTCTTTGCTGGGATAGTGCCATTGTGCGCAAGACTTAAATGTGTTGCAATAACTGGGTCATATTTGACTAAATGTTTGATCAGCTTTAGAAAATTGCCTTCATACAATGTATTCACACTTCCACAAACCTGTCAACAGGCCACATAGAAAATACAATCCAACATTCTGCAAACCACCACATTCCATTGATTTCGCATTTAGAATATGACGATCAATTGCACTGTTGTTGAGAAGCCTATTTGGAGTGTTTTCCCCTTGCCTAAATTTTGCACATGGGCAGACGTGCACTCCATCTTGTGCATAACATTTGCCAGTTTTCAAAACCTTTGTGTAAAGGTCTCTTTCAGTTCCAAAAGGCTTGCAACAGAAACAAAACCCTGCGTTGCTTCATGTGGAGTAGACAAGTCATGGTCTAGATATTTGCTGGGAGCTCATCTTGCGTTCATAATTTGCAGATGTAAAACGACGACTGTCAGTTAATGGAAGTTCAAAAGTGAGCTGCTTAGGTGTCTGTTGCACAATGACAGCTCCTATGCTCTTTGTCATTGGATCTGGCTATAATAAAGGATCAAAATAATTTGCAATGCTTTCTAATAAGCAAGGGGGATCTAATGAGTTGTCGTTTCATGGATCTTCTTCACCAGTATCTGGTGTACTAGTAGATGGTGATGGCTCAGGAGTCTTCTCTGTTACCTCCTCTGGTTGGGAAGTAACTTTAGCAATAGCTTCATCTTGGGGTGCAGCAGCCTTTGACTGCTCTGGCTGTGGGGTAACTTCGCATCATCATCGTCACTAAGATGATTTGCAGGCACCACTATGACCCATGGTGCATACAGCCATCTTGCATTTGTGGCCTCTTTTGCTGTATTTTCCTGTTTCCATTTATTTTCTTTACAGTCAGTGAAGCCGTACTTTCAGTTTGATTTCTGCATTTACAGAGGTTAGTAGAAATCATGCAAGCAATGTAATGCAGCTTTGGTCCACAAAGTTTTCAGGAACAACTTTAGGCTATTGTTACAAATAGGTGGTTACGAAACTGTGAAATAATTATTCGTAACCCCCGACTTGTAAGTGATTTCTATAGCCCAGCGACTGGTATAATTAGAGGCACATGAATTCTTTATTCTATGGCACAGCTTTGTTGAGAGGAGTAATAATCCAGGCACACTTGGCTAAAACAAATATTTATAACAATAAACTACACAAGACACAAAACATACAACACACCAAGTTACATTACATTGTTACAAATGGGTCTGGACAGATATTTTAAAACAATGACACAACACACAACAAAACATGTTACTTATTGTGATGGGCCTGGTCCCATACACTATACGTTTGAAGTAAATATAATTCTTACCTTTTTGTGGGTGGTGTGTTCGTTGTTTGTTGGCTGCAGCCATTTCACCTCACTTTAGTTTAACAGTCAAAACCACGTTCAGAGGCAGGGCCGGATTTAAAACCTGGGAACCAATTACCGGAAAGACCACTGGCAGGTGTCCCATTGTGCCCTTTTGTGGACAGGAGGGAAGCTGGTTGGTGTTTTTATTGAGGTGAATGTGACTGGTAGTGCTGTAGGTATTTAAAAGAGGATAATGTAATAAAACGCAGAGAATAAGCTCTGCGAGCCAGTCTTCAGTTGGGGGCTGAAAGAGGAAGGTGGCTCTGTTGAGAGTCAATTGTCTGCTCTCTGTTGTTATTTTTTATTGTTGCTGTTACTATTATTTAAATAAACTGAGGCCTTTCTGGACTTTCTGATGGTGGACTGCTTCATTTTTGGAAAAAGCTTAGAAGTGGTCTCAACAGATTGTACTGTGGGAGGAAGTGCGCAGTCAAACTTACAGTATTTACAGACGAGGCGCTTCAGAGGCCTAACATTCTGGTCACCCAGAAAACCCCAGACTGCTACCAAGCACTAAACTCTTAATTTGCAGGCAGAGGCCACACAAGAGATGAGCTGCCTTCTAACTAAATAAAAAGTAACCTACAGTTAAATCTCTCTCTCTGCACCCTGGATGCCACAGAATAAATGGGGAGCCTATATCTCCATCCATAAAATGCGCCCTAATAAGGAAAGATGTTTCTAACTGAGGTACCAGGAAACCTAAGTTCCCTAAAAACACAGAAAAGCAAGCTCTCTCTAACAAGGTTCGAATACTTAGCTCTAGTCAGGTTTGACTTGGATGATCAAGATGCAGGAGCTCTCGCCTGGCACAAGCTTCAAGTCCCAACTCCTCTGGACTGCCCTCTCTTCTCTCTGCTTCTCCCTGCTTCTTCCACCTGCTTCTCCTGCTCCTCTCTCCCTCTGCTCTTAAGGTGAACTTATACTGTGTCTTTCTGCCCTGCTCTTTTGCAATCATTCATCTACAACTTGCCTAGGTATACCAAGATAAACGTTACTATAGTTTCTGCTCACAGGACCCCCAGTCCTCAGCAAACATCCTCTCTCCTTTGAAGTTTGAAGTGTTTACTCTTACCAGTGTCACAAACTATATTTAAAATCTAACACACCTCTCAGTCACCTAAAGCTGTAACACTATCAAACTGCCCCTCACCCTTCACAGGCCCTGCACTCAGGTGGCCCACCCCCCATTATTTGTCTGATTTGGCAACACCTCAATGTCTGACCAAAAGGCATAACAGGGGGTGATCAGATCAGCCCAGTCCATTCAGGAATACAGCTCCCCATCGTTCTGGACATTTTTACAACCCACTGTCTTGGGAAAGTTAGGAGATTTGCCAAGCATATCATCCTGGTTTTCTCACTTTTCTCTCTCCTGCCCTCTGATAACCATTATAGGAGCAGTAAAGCATACTGTATACCTCCAGATTCAGAGACAGCCTCTTCCTACAAGCTGGGAAATTACTGACTACTATACCTCTACCACTGACTCACACTGATGTTTTTTTGCACACTGCTTGAGATTAGTTTTATTTAAGTTGAGTGTAATTTAACTGTGTTGTTGTTGCTGCTGTTGCTCTATGTTCACTTTTCGTGTTTCTTTAATGTCATTGTATTGTAAGACTGTACAACTCATCCACTTTGTGTTTGGAAGGGGCAACATTGACATTGACCTGTTTTTGGACTAAGCAGTAAGCTCTCTGCTTACATCTGGATTTTCCTGTCTACAACTGTTTTTTTTGTGCAATATATTTATATTTATAATGTGCAATACAACTTTTTGTGTACTGTTCTGGTTTGTTCTCTGTATATTCTGGACTGTGAGCAACTCTTCTTAGTGCACTTCTCACTGACTGTACTGACTGTAATGTATGTATTGTATTGTTGTATTATTGTATAATTTCGTTACACTGTGCTGTGTTGACTATGCTAAGCTGCTGTTGCACTGCAATTTCCCTCACGGGATCAATAAAGTATCTATCTATCTATTGGAGTATACAATCATTATACATGCGAATACAGCCTCTTCATAAGAGCATGCAGTTGCTTGCTAATGTTCGCCGTTTAAGGCTAGACCCGCAACTCTGCTCATTAGGTTATGATGTAGGTGACAAATTTAATTTTCCTGTTCACACAAATGCACAGAAGATACTGGTATTAAGTGCAAAATCAACCAACGCCCTCAAACCAGGGCAAACAGAGAAACAAAATTGCAGACATTGTTATCCTCGCACCAGTAAAAGAGCGCATGAACTTAACAGATGGGGTTTCTGCAGGTCAAAGTCGCCCAGCATTGTTATGTGATCACCCGAAAAAGAAGGTGCTATATTTCAGGAACTAAAGCAGCTGGGAAGCTCCCTTCAATGGCACAAACGTACAGTAGCACTAACGAATGAGACCTGTTTCCCTATGATGTTGTTAGGGAGGCTGAGCGACATCACGACCCCGAAAAAACAAGACTTTATATCTCGGAAACGAAAGCAGCACAAACACTACTTTCAACGGCACAAACCGCCACAAATGCAGTACTAACGAATGAGGTGGGTTCCATAATAATTATTTAATTGCTTACACTTGTATAGTGCTTTTCTTGACACTCCATTCAAAGCGCTTTACAGGTAATGAGGACTCCCCTCCACCACCACCAATGTGCAGCATCCACCTGGATGATGCGACGGCAGCCATAGTGCGCCAGAACGCTCACCACACATCAGCTATCAGTGGGGAGGAGATTAGAGTAATGTAGCCAATTCATAGATGGGGATTATTAGGAGGCCATGATTGGTAAGGGCCAATGGGGAAGTTTGGCCAGGATGCCGGGGTTACACCCCTATTTTTTTTTTTCAAGAAACACCCTGGGATTTTTAATGACCACAGAGAGTAAGGACCTTGGTTTGCGTCTCACCAAGACGCAAGTGTTTCGTGTTTAATTACACGGCCTTCTCAAACGGCCCATACACTGTAAGATATTTGATAATGTAAATTCTTTTTGCAACCTTTACTTAAAGCTGTAAGATGGTGCTTCTCTTACTACTTTTGCAGACTTTTCTTTTGAGGTTAAACAGAGTGGACCTTCAGAGAGTGGAAATTGTGTGCACGGGAAGCGCCTGCTACACATCACACCTACAAAACACAACGTTTCAAGGTGCCCAAAAGTACTGCAAGGACAACAGGGGTAATTTAGTGACATTGAAGACCAATGAAGAGGCTTCGGAGATTCAGTCTGTACTTTTTTGGATTACAGAAGGACATCTGGATCATAACTTCAAAATGTGGATTGGACTAAAATTGGAAAAGGGACATTGTGTTCTTACCAATAAAGTGTTAATAGGCTTCACTTGGATATCCGGAGCGGTGGACTCGCAATATTCTAACTGGCAGCAAGAACCACAAGGCACTTGCACAGAAGAACGCTGTGTAGCTATGCATTACACTCTGCATCCCTCGCAGCCTAATAGATTGGAGTGGATAGATCGATCCTGCAGAGATGAAGCAGGGTATGTGTGCAAGTTTAATTTTAAGGGGATGTGTAAAGTTCTGCGCCTGGCAGGACCCAGAGAAGTGTTATACACAACACCATTCTTCACCAATCAAATAAGTGAGGATAATGCATTTTTATCTCAGATACCTCATGGGACTCTTGCAACTGTGTCATGTAAAGACAGCAGCCATGCTCTTGCCGTTTGTAAAGAAATGAATGGATTTTTTGGATGGACTTCTTATGGTCCATTTTGCGAGTCAGATAAACAGGGCTGTAAGTTCGAAAATGGGGGTTGTGACCATAAATGCACAGACAACGTTAACGGAGGTGTTCGATGTGAGTGTAAGGAGGGATACAGTCTCGCCGAGGACAAAGCGACTTGCATCCAAATAGATCATTGCCAGCGATCTCCTTGTGAGTTTCGGTGTGAGCAGACTTTTGAAAGTTTCCGTAGTATATGTCCAGAAGGATTCCAACTCACTGAGAACCAACGAAACTGCACTGATATTGACGAATGCTCATCCAATCCCTGCGACCACCTGTGCATAAATACACATGGTAGCTTCATCTGCATTTGCAGAGACGGGTTCGAAATGGTGGACGGGAGATGCCAGAACATAAACGAGTGCGATACCTCTCAATGTTCACAGGGGTGCATTAACACGCAAGGATCTTTCAGTTGTTATTGTATTACGGGCTTTCACCTGTCTGAAGACAAACGCAGCTGCAACGATATTGACGAATGTGTTAACAGCCCTTGTGAGGAAAGATGTGTTAATACACAGGGAAGCTATGAGTGTTTTTGTAAGGAACATTACAAAATAGCACCCGATGGCAGCACCTGCATTCTGGACCCACTTTTATCATCTGAACACATTTTTACCACAGAAAGTACTGAAAAAGCAAAGATAAGATGAAGTGCCGATTACATCCACCACAATGATCAAAGAGTACCCTCATTCTAAAGCCCCCAGGAAACTAGATGAGCAAGACACTGTACTGGCTTCTGTGATGGGGTCAGTTGCTGCAGTATTGTTTTTGATTGCTGTTCCATCGTCTGTTGTGCTCTGTCGCCGCAAGTGTGATAGAAAAGCAGACAAAAATGATAGCTCGGCTACAGACAAGTATCACTGGATGTCTTTGGGAAAAGATACACCAACGGAAAATCTGCAGCAACACAAAGATGATGCAGATGCAGACATTAAACACAACACAGAGGTTGTTTGACAAAGTTCCACTTGGGCCATTTTATGATTTAAATAAGTTTTTTAAAACTTGGAAAATATCTTATTATGCAATGCATTTTTTGAAAGCCAAATGAAATGATAAATGAATAAAATACGTTTGACTTGTAAATAAGTCTGTGAGTGAGATCCGGTTAAACATTGTATTTATAATTACTTTATTAGCTAATTTTAGCTGGAATGTCGCTAACATGAAATTTGCGAAAAGAAATGAATGGTGTTACAATTAAGATAATCAGAATACTAATTTAAAACCTCACTGTAGAGTTAAATCATCTGAAAGCTCTTAAAACCTCTGTCCGTTTACTCACTGTTAATCAAGCCCTCTTTAGTTATGTCAATATACAGTAAAGTTAATTTTAGGGACTAGTGACACTGGGGTTATAACGCTGCTATGTTCCATTACTGCCTGGAGTACTTTCTGTGTGGAGTTTGCACGCTGTCGTCTTGTCTGTGAGATTTTTCTTTGGATAATCCTGTTGACTGCCGCAGGTCAGAGCTATCCTGGTCAGATGATGTGTCAAAGTGTCCTTGTGTGACGGATTAGGGTGCATTCCCATTTTCTGCAGAGTAAGGAGCCAAATCGATTCACCAGGAAATAAGGTTTCTGAAATTTGATGGATGTTATTATTAGTTATTATTAGTTTTACTAATATAAAATTGCTCATTACAACATGAGATGCAGCTTCTAGCATAAAAACTTTGAGTAAAAAGATTACTCCAAACAATACACCTTTACGTGCAAGATAATAGGGTCTTGATCAAAAGACTTGCTTCAAGTTACAAGCGTTTTATTAGTGGTTCGATATAATAAGTACAATAGTTAATGCTATATTTTTAAAGATGCCAGTTTCACCTGACAGGATTAGTCTGATAACTAGGAAATGTAAAACAAATTTAATTCCGGTGTATAATAGGCATGCATGTTTAAAAGCATGATTTCTTCAATCTTCAATGCAGGGTAAATCTTGTCATTTATATTGTAATAGAGAATAAATCGAATTTAAAAGACTTCCTTCTTTTATTTATTCTCGGGTCCTAATAAGGTGTTTCAGAAGATCCATTCTGGTGCCTGTCTGGTTACTTTTGTCTTAATTTTTGTATTTGCATTACACAGAATACCACCATAAACAATCAGTTTACTGAGGTACAATATGTTTATGTTTTTAAAAATCCTTACTCAAGTGTAATGTTTTTCTTTTCTTTACATACTAGATTCCTAACTTTAAATCTACACAAACATATATTTATGTACTCTATATACTGTATATCTATCCACCTGTTTTCTAACTGCAGGTGATCCAGACCCTATCCTGAGAAGGCGGGATACACTCTGAATAGGACACAGGACACTGACAAAGACATGCACACACTCACACCAGTGTCAATTTTCCTAGAAACCAATTAATCTACCAGAATGTCTTTGGACAGTGGTAGGAACCCAGGACATGAAGAGGAACATTGGAAGAACTCCATACGGACATCCAGTATACATCAATAAATGTATTCATTCATTTTAAATAACTGCTTAGTCCAAGAATAAGGACAACAGGTATCCAGACCATATGAAAGATCAGTGCAAAGGGATTGATCCAAGAGCAAGGTGAGTGCTTCTGGGATCTCTTACAGCAGTTTCTGCATGGTTTTGTAACAGCTCTGCAGGATTTGGGTTGGAGCAGCCTCTTCCCATCAGACAGTGAGATCCAGGCAGGGAGTGAATTGAAAGCTTTAAAATTCTGTTGTTTCTCAAGTCCTTTAACCTCGTTTGCCAAATCTTTCATGTTTAAAGATTTTCTTTATATTGTTTCTATCACTATAAGGAGCTGTTCCTCCATTGACGTGGCACTCGGGTGCAGGATTGGCACTAGACTGTATGTATCCAGTAGTCGCTGATGGAGCAACTAATGTTGGAGTAATTTGTATGTATTATGTATATTACACCCTGAGTGGACGTGAAAGCAGCACTCTGAAAACTGTACAACATTATTAACAACTACGAAACTGCTTAACCTGATGCTGTATCAATTGCTACTGGGGATTTTAATCCGGCAATCCTGAGAAAAGTTCTTCCAAAATATTATCAGCATGATTCCTACCTAACTAGGGGTGCGAGTACTCTTGATCACTCCTATACAACTATCAAAGACTCAATCCGCAGCTTCAAGTTCCTGGGTACCTTCCCGGGTACTAATGATTTAATGTCGTCCCAGGATGGAACTGGAATTATAAAGAAACAGCACCTTTACTTCCCCAGACATTTTGAAAATAAAACTGACCATCTTCAAATATTCTTACTACAGTTTACATGTGCGCAATTGAGAGTGTGCTCAGGTGTGGCAGTACAGTGTGGTTTGGCAGAAGCTCGGTGTGTAACCGGAAGGAATTACAGGGGGTGGTCAGGTTGGCCCAGTCCATTACTGGAGTACAGCTCCCCTCTATAGTGGTCATTTTTACAACTCGCTGTCTCAAGAAGGAAGGGAGTATTGCTAAGGATAACAATCATCCTGGATTCTCACTTTTCACTTTCTCCTGCTCTCTGGTAGTCGTTATAAGAGCATTAAGGCACATACCTCCAGATTCAGACAGCTTCTTCCCACAAGCTGTCATATTATTGAATTCTACCTCTACCACTGACTCAAACTAATATTTTTTTGCACACTGCTTGAACTGAGTTTTATTTAAGTTGAGTGTTATTTAGCTTTGTTGTTGTTGCTACTGTTCTTCTGTGTTCACGTTTCGTGTTTCCTTAATGTTATTGTACTGGGCACTCATGCAAATAAGCATTGAATAGTACTTGTGCATATGACAAATAAACTGAACTCTGACTATGACTCTTACTAATGACTAATGACTTAAGTCATTCTCAACAAATTATTAATTTATTTTGTTACTGCTTGGAGAACAGACCTTAGTTAAAGCATGGTAGATATGTATGTAATTGTATCTAAGATGAATGGTGTGGTGCACTTTCCTTTAAGTGTGTGAAGTTGGAATAAAAATATGAAACCTAGTTTAAAAAGATTCTTCCACTTGTTTTGAGATTTATGTTTTAACTGAGTTTTTCTTTCACAGCTGATTTTCCGTTGAGAGGACAACTACTTTACATAGGTAAGCTGATGTAGAGTTTTATTGTTATTGTATTACTGCCCATGGCATTACAAAGAAAAATTTATTTCACCTTTTATTCTTTATATCTTGTATGCAAGTTACCATGAAAGTCAGTGTTTTTAAAAATAAGTTTAATTTTAGTTCTTATTCTTAGTGTTTAACAACATTTTATTTACCAAACTGCTTGATTTAAAAAGTTCATAAGGTGTTTATTAACTTCAATATTTAAACATGGGAAATAATTCTTACTAAATCTACCTCCTTCCTGTTTTGGGCGTGTCCTTTGTGTCCCTGATGATTTATCCTAGATTAGTTACCTGTAAAAACTATACTTTTGATAAGGTGAAAGGTAAAAAAATGAAAAATATATTTTATTGTAATTTAGCCTTTTACTAAACAGGTCATTGAATCCATACTAAAATATTTCAATGTTTAGAATATTTCAAAACAATACATTATGGTAAACTGACTCAATGAAATTAAGGGTAAAACTAAATTAAGCAGTAGAACAAAATCATAGAAAGAGTTTTGAAAATAGACTTAGATAATAAGATGTACAGGCTTGGTGCTGCACAAGAGAAGACTTGACCATTAAGTTGATGTTGATCTTCACTAGAGCAGGAAGACCTAAGTTAGCAGATCTCAGAATAAGGGACAGATGATACTTATGCGCTGAGCTCTTCAATTATGTCTCAAATACTGTAACTCATTCTTCTTGCAGTCATGAGGAGACAAATCCAATCTGATCCTGCCACATCACAGTCTCACCGTTCTTCTCCCATGAGGCTCATTAAGAGTAGTAACCTCACTTCTGTCTTGACACTGTGCCTGTGATTTATTGAGTTTTGCACAGAATTTTCAAATCTCGCTGGGCCCACTGCAGACTTTTCTGCTAGGAGATGGAAATCTTTCTCCTCTCATGGTCTGTAGGGTCATTCCTTCCTTTTGTTTGTCTGTTTTATCCACCACCTTTTCTTGATGAAGAATCTGGATTGCTGCCTTTTTTCTTCTGTTTTTAAAGGGACCCTGTCTTCAGTCTCTCTTTATCTGAATATGAATATCATCTCTCCCATCTTTCTCCCACTAGATCGCGGGGTGTGCCTCCTACCTCCTCCTGGATCTAAATAGTCCAGTCGAGTCTTGTCTCTGTTCTCCGTCTGGGTCTTTTGAGCATTGACATGTTCGGTTTTCAACTTTAACATGCTGTCAAGTTCACACTTGTCATCAAGTGTGATGCATTTCAAGTAAGGTAAAATCCTCAGCATCACAATACTTAATGTTTGCAGTGCTGCAAGAGGACCCACTTCAATACCTTATGACAATAAACCCCCTGGATTTTGTTTATATAGTTCCAGTCTCTACATCACTATGTCTCTGGGGTCTAGGTGACAGGAGTCCCTAAGGCAAGGAGCCAGAGTAATGGGAAAATCACGTGTTTTCACATGGCAGATGGAAATGGACTAGATCAAAGCCAGAACTGGGTGAGTTCTGGGTTATAGTACAGTTTTTTATTGGACCAGTTCCAATAACAGGGATAGGCCCTAAAATAACTGGCATCTAAGGCAATGAAGTGGTTCAGTAATGCCAGTTCTGGGGCAGAATCATTATGTAATCATTATATGATTATGTGCTGTGTGGTTTTGTTATGTGCTGTATAGTTTATTAACAATTAACAATTTAAAAAGTTACTCCAGTGATACTCATATTTATAATCAATAATGGACAGAAAGACACATTTAAAATAATTTCTTACTTTATTGAAAAGACATATATTTGTTTATGTTTGTTCTTACTATATTAGTTCCAGATTTATAACATATTGATTACACATTCTAGTACGTAGCAGAATTCATTGATAAAATCAATATAAAATGGAATGGATCAATATACTGTACAGTACACTGGAAAAGAAAGTGTGATACCCAGAAAAACAAAAGCATTCACCTTCATATGTAAATCATAAAAAATCATAAAAATAATAGTTGGGGTGTTGAATTCAAATACAAATACACCATTAAGTATCTAAATGAACCGAGACAATTTGCTGCCTGAATGTATATTAAACTAACGTGAAATGTTTACAGAGTTACAATACATTCTTCTAAAATAATGGATATACAGTATCTAGGTTTGATACCAAGCAACTTCTGTCATTTGTGCTGATTACAAAATACAGACAACTTCTGGAATTAAGTTATTTGAAGCAGGTTGAACTTTATATTCAATGCACAACACACCTGCGGTCAACAGAGAAGCTAAGCAACCGCAATAAACTAGAGAAAGCAATTATCAAGTGTAAAAGTTGGCTTTGAACAAAATTATTCATTGTATTATTATTTTTTTCAATAAATGGATCTCTGTCCCTTCACAGTTCAAAGGGACTTACCTCGGTGGTACACAATCCTGGCCCCAGGGAGTCCCAAGGCAGTAGGATTTATGAATAACCACTGAATCACCAATGAAAGACTTTGAAAAAAAGTATTATGAACAATTACAGTCTATTTCTAAGTTAGAGATTAGGTGGAACAAAAATCAGAATACTACAATATACAGCATGTACAGACCAGAGTCTACAATCACTGTAATTGAATACATTAATTGTTTTATTGATTGGGCAATCCATTGCCCAGGACCAGAGTTGGAGACTTCTGTTAGGATTTATTTTGCATGCAGGAAAAGAAAATCAGAAAAGCACCAAACCTAGTTACACCTATATTTCTACATAACACAACAAAAGCAGTGGGTCTTTGGCACAACAGGCCAGTTTGGCAGTTAGTAGCTATGTTACCCAGTATATCATTCAACTATTTCTTAAAAGAATGCCTTTGAGGATTTTGAATACTTCAGTCAGGTTCCCCCCCTCTTCTCTGTTCAAGAAGAAGAAGGTTCAGTTTTTCTAGGCTGTCAGTTTTGGACATTCCTTTATGCCTGGGAATTAATCTTGTTGCTCTTCAGTGGACCAATTATAGAGCAGCAATATGTTTTTTATATTTACTATACTATACCAAAAAACTGTCAAACACGACCTGTTTAATTGGGGTAATACCCATTCTTCCACATATTATCCTTGTGTCATGACATGCCAGTGCCAATCCCAGTAGCATAGGGTGCAAGTCCTGTTGTTACAACTGCTATACTGCTATATTGATTCTGAAATTTGGAAAGGTACTTTCTTGTGATTAAAAAAATATTTTCATTGTAGTGGGGTGAATTGTGTCACACAATATTAATATCCACAAGTCACTACTGTAAAATTACAATTTTGTTGTTGTTGTTGTTGTTGTTTCCGTTTGCTGTTCCACTGTCTCACTCATGTTTTAGATTTTGATGTAAAGTGATAACATACTGATCGATACACTCTAAGGTTAAGGTATTTGGACTTGAGGTAATTTCGTTTTCCAAAGAGTTGGTAAAAGTAATGATGGATAGATGCCGCACACGATCGCCATCTAGTGGCTATTGTACGTAGACGCGCTGTGGAATACTGACCGTCTTTGATTTTCAGCACAAATGAAACGAGAGATAAGCGACGTTTGATTATAATAGAGATCTCCCGTTTTCGTATACAATTCACCATCCCCTAGAAATTTGTATTCTCCCTCCTACCCCGCCTCGGAATGCGCACAATCCGTTATCTCAGGGAAGTAAGATAACGCATATAAAATAATTTATATGGAACACAAGAACAAAAGATGTACACAGCATTTGTGTGCTGTCTTGAGTTAAATGACTTAAGCTTCCATTCATATGGTGGCTGTAACTTTAATATGAATTCCTACAGAACGCCTTAAATACTCTGAGAAAACCAGTATAAACGCACAAAAACGACGGGGTCCTTTTGATCTATATTGTAATGAACAGAGACTCAAACATGCACGCAGGAGCAGTCTGTATCATTAAGTATCTTGGAAAGTTTTTTTTCTGTGGTCTGCGTACGCATTACGGTGGGGGATACAGATTTCCAGGGATACTGAATTGGATACGACTCCGAAATCAGTCCAGGGATCCAGGAGCTGTGAGCAGCTACGCCACCATGCCACCTTGTAAAGATATGAAAAATACCTTTTAGTAATGCTCTTTTGTATGATTCTATCAGAACGCATACAGAATCCCATTACAATCAAACAAAGAATTTAGGCATTTAGTAAATAACATCACTGTGCTTTTAGCATCCCAGGACACCGCTCATTTGTCGACTAAACGTGATCTGTTCTTTCTGTATTTTAAAAATAATTATTCAGTTCAACTTTGAGTAATTAAACAAGTTAAGATATGATCTGTAATTATTGTTGTCGTTTATCTAATTTGATGCCAATTTATATAAACAGTAAATATCTCATATGGGTTTTGTCCTTTAAACATGAATTATAAAATATAAATTTATTTCCTGAAGATACATTGTACTGTTGTATAATCTAGTACTGTACTTCAAACGGTGCACAGTGGTGTGGGCAACAGCAATAAAAATAATGAGCAGGTGTTTAAACGTTTTATTACACAATACTTTTAGTTGTGTTTATTATTATTATTGGTGCCAGTATCACTGTCTCACCCTGCAACTCACAACTGGCAACCCACTGAAGTTAAGCAGGTGTGAGCCTGGTCAGTACCTGGATGGGAGACCTCCTGGGAAAAACTAAGGTTGCTGCTGGAAGAGGTGTTAGTGGGGCCAGCAGGGGGCGCTCACCCTGCGGTCCTTGTGAGTCCTAATGCCCCAGTATAGTGACGGGGATACTATACTGTAAACAGGTGCCGTCCTTTGGATGAGATGTAAAACCGAGGATGACCACAGAGTCCTGACTCTCTGTGGTCATTAAAAATCCCAGGGCGTTTCTCGAAAAGAGTAGGGGTGTAACCCCGGCATCCTGGCCAAACTTCCCCATTGGCCCTTATCAATCATGGCCTCCTAATAATCCCCATCTATGAACTGGCTACATTACTCTAATCTCTGGTGCACTATGGCTGCTGTCGCATCATCCAGCTGGATGCTGCACATTGGTGGTAGTGGAGGGGAGTCCCCATTACCTGTAAAGCGCTTTGAGTGGAGTGTCCAGAAAAGCGCTATATAAGTGTAAGCAATTATTATTATTATTTTTCATTATATCACAGAGAGGGTCGTGTCCTGGGCTACATGTTCTTAACTCTAATTTCCATGTTAATTGCTCTTATTTATTTGCACTTACTGTATGTAGTTTAATTTGCTGTGCTTTGTCTCGATGACACTTTTGTTAAAGCAAGAACACACCACAGCTGACAAGTGAAGTTCTAAAAAAATTTTTTTTTTACTCTTTGAAAATTAGGAAAATAGTTTTGTTGTTTCCGGTTTTGACAACCAGGTGGGCCACTTAACACTCACACTTCCTGAATCCCTTCTTGGTTCGCAGTGTGGAAAAATGCTACGCCTTTTTTTTCCAAAACCGTACTGCAGCTATTTTTAAGCTGTTGGACTTCAACATGAATTAGCAATACAGTTAAAACATCACTAAGCACGCATGAACGGGGGGAAAGGGCATTTGAGAAACCAGTAGGCTGCAGTCCAAACCAATCTCATTTAGTAAAATAACAAAATCATCGTTTTTGTTAACATTGTGTTTTAAGGGTCTACCTGTTTGTTTTGACCTGCAGAAGACTGACCATTTTTTGCTCATTAGTGGTAGTTTCAAAAGAAGACACAGCACGCTTTCTGTGCACACAGTAATTTAAGAATAGGCCTATTAGAATTAAGACGATTGCTGCAGTCGCCGCACCCACAGCGGTTCCCAGAATAATATTGGGGCTGAAGGGTTTGCGATCACATTCTCTAGTAGGGGAAAAGAATCCCCTCTCACAGTAGCACACATTTAACCCATCAATATGTGTACACTTACTACAGTCGAAGTTTTTTTCACATGTATCATGAATAATACAATTTTCTTCTTCTAAAACAAATCCCTTGGGACATGTGGACGCGCTTGGGTCATTAATGTCATGTATTGGTGGGCATGAATTTGTACAAGCCCTGAGGCAGAGTTGTGGCTTTTCAGGGTCTGGAAGGAACCCTGAGGAACAGGAACATTTGTAGCCGTCATTTGTGTCGGAACAGATATGCTCACATGGCGCACTAGAGCAGGAGCGTATAACATGTTTAGTAGTACTTTCAGGAATACTTCCAGTAATACTTAAATTAGTCTCTAGGTTGTTCTCACATCTAAGATTATACTCACAAACTGAATCTTTGCAGGTGAAGTTTTTGCATCTTACTTTATTCTCCTCAAGTTTCATGTATGGTGGGCAGGTGCACTGTGGTTTCCCGTTGCACATCTCGCACTGATGTTCACAGCCACCTTTTTCAATCTCGCAATTCCACGGGCCCTGGATCCAGTCCACAGTGTCGTTGTCCACACAATAGATCTTCATTCCAGAGGGTTCCAGTGTCAGGATGCTTCCTGGAGGGACCAAGATGAGATCACTTCCCTGCAATCCTAAAGGAGTTCTGTACAAAAGAGTTTGGGAATCGACTTGCCCTTTAGAAATATTGCACATTTTACTAAACCTGTACTCGCACAGAAAGCCATCCGCCTGATCTTGACAAGGCCTTTCTTTCCACGTCAGGTCGCCTGAAACGGAGACACACTGCTGAGAGCAAACAGAGTCCGGTTCTTTCGATCTGGTAAAGTTAGTACTTTCATTTCCTGTTGCCCAACCGGGCAAAACTGCGTTTTGAGGGCACCGTTCATCGGAACTTCGCAGCCCAACCCAGAAATGTCCTTTTAAATTAGACAACAAGACCGAGATCGAATAGTTATATTCCTTAGATTGATGCGACAGCGATTGTTCGTAGTGAATTGTGATTGTTTTCTGTGCAACATCAAAATTCGCCGAGCTTTGAGTTACGGTGTAACAGACGTTGTCTTTGCACAGGCAGCCTGTCGTGGACTGCGATGGTCTATGTGATATCAGGAGAAAAACAAAAGCTGCTGCAAAGCTCATTGCCATTCTCCGTTTAATCAGCATGAACAATACTAAGAGAAGTGTTTCAGGTCGAAGTGGTGGTTCCTAGCTTTATATAAACTATCCAATCCTTGTAAACCATTCAGATTGCTGAAGGGAAGTGAATCGTGTCGTTTCCTATTTTTCTAAAGTCGCACGCCTACAGAAAATTACTTTGTAAACGGACAGTCTTGTCTCAAAAGAGATACATGGAGCTGTAATGCAATCATTTTTAAAATAATTTTAAGACTTTGTAAGATTTCCTGAAAAGACGTACATTTCTCTTTATTATTAAAGACAAGCATTATTAGGTTCTCATACAAAAGTGTTTTAAAAACGGAAATATTAGTAAATGTAAGATTCCCTATGTTTTTCACTTTCATTGACTGTAGTTTTTCATTGTTATCCTCAAAACTGTTACTTAAGTTTGTTTAGTAAAGCTCTCTGTAATATCGTTTACTGAATGACAAACAAAAAAAAAATGTTATGGACAGCAATTGACAGCAGTATACTCTTTTCCAGAATGTCATAATGCTTACGAGCGGTCATGATGCCGTTTTCCATGAGTGTCCCTAGCTAACATCATGAAATGCATTCATACAAAAACTGAGGTTATCACCTCATAGGTAAGCATTATCAAAAGGAGCAATTTTTAATACATTTTTTTCTTGGTTAAGTCCTGGACTTGTACTTCTCACATTTGGTGGTTTAACTGTGTTTGTCTTGCGCCCAATTCATTACCAATTGATTTATCTTTCTTTCCTGATCAATACTCCGCATTGACTCTATGAAAGATGCTGTAAAATCCCATGGATGGTAATACGTTATTCATTCACTCACTGACCTCCTATATTTAAATAATGTTAGGGGATTTGGCTAAGTGCGGAACGCAAGCAAAAACTGGACAGTTTTTATTATTTTAAAAGAATAACTCTTGTTGTCTATTTTTATATTTTTCGACAGTGTTTACTTAAAAAACAACGTTTGCAGATCACAATGCTAAGAAACTATATAGGTATCCTTATTAAGACAGGTTTAATCTCAATATAATAACAAATATTATGAACCGTTTCCAACTTTAAAAAGTTAATTCCCCAAATCAGTATCTCTGTAACTTGATAGGTAACCAGGTGGTCACGAAAACAGCAGTTCTCCTTTAGTACAATTACAGAGGAAAGAAATAACTCAGTTTAATATACTGTAGCGCCCTTGCCCGATGGTGAGGAGAAAGCTCACCTAGGCACTCAAGGTACTGCGAAGCAGGCTGAGAGTTGTAACCGGGGGGAGTTTGGGGGTCAGCACGATGACCAACAGCTGACCCTGCTTATGTAAATAGATTTATGTTAGTTTAAGTATCCTGTGTAGCTTAGTAAATGTGTAGTCTTCTGTTACTACCCTAAACCTGCGTACGTGTTCCGTCGGTTCCCTTATGTGTGTGTAAAATCCTGTGGATGGTGGGGTTTTGAAAGGGAGAATAAAAGCAGTCGCTTGGGAAATAGAGGGCATAGGACAGTATCATAAAAAGCTGTGAAAAACTATATCATGTTAAAGTAAAGAATGGGATTTGTACCTGAGCAAGATAAATAGTTGTTATGTAACTTTTACCGTGTCAAAACGTAATGAAATGTGATCATATATACTGTTTTAAGTATATTACTGCATATTAATGTAAAGCTTTCTATTTTGTGATTCCTTGTATTTAATTGTGAGGAAAAAAATAAAGTTCTTAAATCGGTTTCCTATCTCGTCTCCACTTGTCCTTTTTCCTGCGTGAACCTGTAAGAGCTACAATACATTGAAGTTTCAAGGACTTTGCCCCAGCATTTAAAATCGGTGCCCCAAAATCATTTAATCTTGTTAGGTGTCCTTAATTGAAATACAATAGTTTTGTCCTGGGGCACAATTCCACGAAAAAAGAAATTGCCCCTCAAGTTTTCCTCCCCTTGTCATTCATTTGTTTTGTGGCACTGATTTTGAATACCGTTAAAGTTAAGCCCTCAGAACTCTAATAGAGAATACAGCAAAGCAAAAATGGTGCTTTTTGGATAGCTTTTTTGGATACGTGACTATTCCTTTGTCCCGGCATTGTGCCCACGGGAAAAAAAACTATTGTATTAGAATAACACGTACCTGTAAATATCAGGAAAAAGTGAAATGATCTAGGGAAACTTGTTTTAAATACTGGGGCAAAGGCCACTGGACTTTAATTCCTGTTTGGAACAATGTCATTTTCTTTCCGTGGAGTTATGCAGCGGTACAAAAGCTACCTGCCAAGGTATAACCAAAACGTGGGAATACTTTTATAGGATTGGGGAAAGGTTCATAATATTTCTTTTGGGAGAGTACTGATATACTTTGTTTTGGAAACTCTATAGCACTCTAACATGAAAACAGAGTGTTATTTAAGAATAGATTAAAATCCGTTCAGCGTTCCGCCGTTCGGTCCTTCTGTGTTTTACTTTTTTTTTTCTCTGCTGTTAGCGCAGATCTACGTTCGGATTTGAATGAACTGTCTGTAACACGTTATGCATTTACTTAAAGTGCATATCATTTCCTTCAACCCTGGTAAATGACTGAAATCAGGACGTGGTGGTTCCTATCTTCATATACTGTAAACTGTCCAATTCTCCTTGTCAACAAGATAGCCAAAGGGAAGTGAACTGTTGTTTCCTATTTTTCAGGAGTGAAAAGATTTATTGTAATTAATTACTTAGCTGGTGAATTACTGTGTCCGATATTTTAAAAACTGAGAGAGGAAAAGCTTTTTTTTATAATTCATGCTTTAAACATATAGTTTTATTAAAAAGTTTTGGCACCCCTGACCAAATTACGTTTTAATAAATTCTGACTCTTCGAACCTCTCAGGGTGGGTTGCTTACACTTAACAACCATGGGCTTGGTTGTTGAGTGTAATCCTTCAGATGAGACATAAAACCGAGGTCCTGAATCTCTGTGGTCATTACAAATCCAAGGGTGATTCTCGAAAAGAGCAGGGATGTAACCCCGGCATCCTGGCCAAAGTTTCCATTGGCCTTTACCAGTCATGGCCTCCTAATAATCACCATCTATGAATTGGCTTCATTACTCTGCTCTCCTCCCCACTGATAGCTGATGTGTGGTGAGTGTTCTGGTGCACTGTGGATGCTGCACATTGGTGGTGGTGGTGGAGGGGAGTCCCCATTGCCTGTAAAGCACTTTGAGTGGAGTGTCCAGAAAAGCGCTATATAAGTGTAAGCAATTAATATTATTATTATGGGCTCCTCTAAGCAGCTGACTGAAGATCAGAAAATAAAGATAATTGACTCTTACAAAGCGGGGGAAGGCTATAAAAAGATATCTAAACGCTTCATGCTTGCAATTTCCACTGTCCGAAATGTCATTAGGAAATAGAAGTTAAGGGGAACTGTTGAACTCAAGACAAGATCTGGAAAACCAAGAAAAATGTCTGATAGAACTGCTTGTAGACTGGTCAGGAATGCAAAGCAAAACCACCATATCACTGCAAAGGACCTGCAGGAAGGTTTACCTGGCACTGGAGTAGCGGTGCACCAGTCCACTGTGCAGTATTTCTTGCACAAACATGAGCTGCATGGAAGATTCATCAGAAGGAAACCTTACCTGTGCTCTCATCACAAAAGTCAGCGTCTGAAGTATGCAACACAACACTTAGATAAGCCAGAGGTGTTTTGGAACCAAGTGTTGTGGTCTGATGAAGCAAAAATTGCCAACTGTTAAGCATGTGGGTGGATCTATTATGCTTTGGGGTTGTGTGGCAGCCAGTGGCACAGCAAATATTGTGTGGGTAGAGGGAAGAATGGATTCTACTATCAACAAACCCTGGAAGTTAATGTCCCATAGTCAGTGAAAAAACTGAAGCTGAAAAGAGGTTAGATATTACAAGAAGACAATGATCCAAAACATACCTCAAAATCAACCATTGCCAGAAGACCTGAGAATATTTCTGAACAAGAAGCGTTCTGCAAGGAAGAGTGGGAAAAAATTCCTAAAGCAAGAATAGAAAGACTGTTAGCTGGCTACAAGAAACGTTTGGAGGCTGTGATTTCTGCCAAAGGGGGTGTTATTAAGTCCTGACTGACTGCACGTGCTACATTACTATTTTGTTTTTTTCAATCTCTTAAATTCAGCAAATAAATAGTAATTGTGCATTAAAATGTTCAGAAATATGTCAAGTTCAAGTTTGTTCACTGCAGCGGTTGTGTTAACTTCTTTTCACTTAGAAAATCAACAAAACATGTATTTTGACCAGGGGTGCCCAAACGTTTGCATGGAACTGTATGCCGTTTACTAATCACAGACGCCTCTTAATGAAAAGAAGACAATAGACACTTAGTGAAGCCACCAGGGGGCGATGAACGATGGTTACAACCAACATTCTGTACTGTATAGTACAGGAGTAGAGAAGCTGCAAGAAACGTTATTAAGTTCAGCGATAAAGTACATATTGTGTAATTCCGTGACAAAGTAATTACTGTAAGCGATCCACACATTATAAAAGTGGCCTAGCCAATAAAATGTACAAAGAACCTTACTATAAGTTGCCCAGAAACAGTGAGAGAAGAAAGTAAAGATTTTTTATCAGTCATAAGCACCAGAGTTTAAGAAACGTTTTAGGAATACATTGTACAAATGGGGTGAAATGGGTTTCTTATGTAACGCTATTACACAAGTTTAAAGGGAATGCAAAAAAATGTTGATGCTGTAGTCTACCAGAAATACTGTAGGACATCCTAACAATTCAAGAAAGTGTTAGGTAGGCATCTTTAATCGCACACCTGAAGAAGGCTCCATGGCCAAAACATTGTGTTTTCTTTCTTCACTTTTCAGCCTGGAAAAAAAATATTACTTGTTCCTTTGCAGCCTACGCACGCTGACACAGCTACCCACCTGAACATTTTTAATCAACTCTGTCTATTTAAAAAAATACTACCAGGTAAATGGATAAGACAAGACTGCAAAGTAGAGCATCAGAGGAAAGAGACAGAAGAGTTCCATTTATGTAATTGTCTACACTATATTATTTAATTTCATTTAATAATTACTAGTTATTCTCTATTCTCATGTGTGATGCTATAGTGTCTTGTTAAAGAGCATAGGTGACCTATTTGGACAAATTAAAGTAAACATGAGAGTGAGACCAAGATTATTTTCATTCGCTTTAGCAATATAACTCCTTAAAGTGGAAATTGTTTTATATAAACCGCTGTGCAAATATCTTAACATCTTAGACATAATGAGGAATCGCAATATACTGTAGGTATGTTATGAGCATCACTGGTTTATTGAAAGTTTCCACCTGGTGTTTTCTATTATTCCAACAAAGTAAAACAAGTTGATTGATTTTTCTACAACTTCATTGGGTAGAGAAAAAAAAACTAGTATGTCCTTTAGAGATATTTTATTCACAATATCTAGAATATTCTAAAACATGATCACAATAAGTATACATCTATGCTTTTTTCTAACCAGTTTAAGGAGTTAAATTGCTAAAGCAAATGAAAAAGATCTCTCACTGTCCTGGTTACTGTAATTTGTTCAAATAGCTCATCTATGTCCCTTAACAAGCCACTTCATCACCCAGCATCATATACAGTATGAAACAGAGATAGGGTCCGGCTTCCCCTGTGACCCTGTACTGAATAAAGTGTAAGTTTTCTAGCCTGATAAGCAACAGAAGCAAGTCAGGATACACACTGGAAGGGACATCATGCAAACACACAAAGACCGTACAAACTCCATGCAAATAACATCTCAGGAATTGAACACAGGGCTCCAATGCTGCAAGGCAGCAATGCTAATGACTGCACCACCACAACTCCCTAATTAAATTGTCATAAATGTCTCAATTAAAATGAGGATAAACTACTTAAATGTAACACTAAAGCTTAAGATGTATTCTGATTATTAATAAGCAAAATAACAACAGAAAATATCTTCATGTTAATAAGTTTGTGATCCCATAGATTTAATGCAGTAAATGCTGGCACCTTTTTAATCAGCAAGTCAGTGACATTTGAGTGTTTCTTTGCATGAATGGTGCGCTTCAAGTCCTGTCATAACATTTCAATAGGGTTGATGTCCAGACTTGGTCGATCCAAATTGCAAAACGTATTCTTCAGTAATCTTGGTGTAGATCTGCTTGTTTGTTTAGGACCATTGTTTGACTGCATGACCTATCTTCGGCTCAGCTTCAGTTGATGAATGGTTGGCCTGACACTCTCCTTCAGAATTTGCCAATACAATGTTAAACTCATGGTTTTATCGATGATGAGAAGCCATCCGGGTCCTGAGACAGCAAAGCAGACTCTGACCATAATGCACCCACCATCATGCTTGATAGTCTGGATAATGTTCATCTTTTGGAGAGCAGAGTTTGGTTTTTCACCACACAGAACATTTCTCGTTGTGTCCAGAAAGTTCAACCTTTGAATTGTCTGCCCAGAGAACATTGTTCCAATAGTTATGTAGGTTTTCTGCACAATATTTGAGAATGACACGTCCTTTCTAAAGAAAATGTTGTTTTTTTGCTGAAATTCTGGATAGTTCCTGGGGAAGTCTCAGGAGGATGAAAAATCCTGGTTAGAATCATTTTAGTGTTGAAGATTTTCTGACAGTGGATGGACAGAGCCCAAAATAATTTTAGAAATTATTTTATAGCCCTTTCTAGACTGATGACTGAGAGCATCAACTGTTCTTCCACTGAGGTCCTCTGAAATCTTTTTTTGATCATGACATAACACACTTCCTCCAAACTATATGAATGAATACCAAACTCACCAAGTTCCTGACCATTATGACAGGGCTGCCCAAACTCAGTTCTTGTTTATGTGTTACTGAAATATTCAGCCCACCTGGTTCAGTTAATTGTTAACATGTAAAATGTTAGATTTTAATGTACTATATGTGTCCTGAGACATTTATGACCCAGACATTGTTTGATGGATCTTAATTTAATTTGATAAGGTTCTGTAGTGGTGAGAGGCCACTGCATTAGATATTCATCATTGCGGATTCAATAGAAAAGAGAACAGCAGTAAATCACTAACCATAGGAACTACTGTACATGTCCCAGAAACAGAATGGCACCCAACAGAGCTCAAATATTAAAGTATAACTGCAAAACAATCCCAACACTTTCAAACTGAAACATAAATAATAATAAATACATTAAAAACATCACTAAAACAACACAGTGAAAATAAGGGTCATAAAAATTGTGATAACGTTAAATTAAGTCAAATTATGACTACTGTTACACTAATTAAAAAATTGAAATTGTCCCAGCTAGGGTGCACCCTGAATTTGCTTCCAGGGCTAGACTCCATCTCCCCCAACAACCCTGTGTTAGATAGATAGATAGTTTATTGATCCCGTGAGGGAAATTGCAGTTTGTTTTTTTTAATGAAGAGGTAAGAAAATGGGTAAAATGGAAAATGCATATGTCATCGGGTGAAGAGGAAGTAGGCATGAGGGTTATGTTTACTTAACTTAGGAATACAATGACCAGTGTTTTTCTTGGGCACAGTGTTTTTTTTTTGACTAGACGGTATTTGAGTAGACGCCCACGAAAGACCACGCAGTCAGAGATGTTGTGAGGCTTGTGGAGCTGCTGAGTCAGTGTAGTATATTTTTTTTACCTGTTTTTGAGGTAGAAGGCATCGTCATTTAGTACATCATCCTTTTTTTGTGGGAAAGCTGTCAGTATGCGGTTAAGTATAATTGATGTCAGTAATGTTGAAAAGGCAGATCAGTGGTATCCTGCCACTGAAGAATGGACTGTATAAATTAGTCCAATTATAATGCATACTGTAGTAAATGTAAATTATCATCTCGAGAATTTTTATCTGGTAACACGTTAATATTATTTTAAATGTAAAAAAAAGTAAGTGGGGGCAGCATGGTGGTATAGCATTGCTGCCTCGCAGTGTTGGGGCCCTGGGTTCCATATCCCAACCTGGGGTGCTATCAGTGTGGAGTTTGTATGTTCTCCCCTTATTCTCATGGGTTTCCTCCAGGTGCTCCAGTTTCCTCCCACAGTCCAAAAACAAAACTGCTAGGTTAATTGCCTTCTGGAAAAATTGGCCATGGTGTGTGTGTCTATATTTGTGTGTTGTCCCATATAGGGTGTACCCAGCCTTGTGCCTGTTGCAGGATAGGCCCTCTGACCCTGAATTAGAAGAAGCAGTTAGAAAATAGATGGATGGAAATCTAAGTTGTCTGAAATGCTATTTAATACCACTTGGTGTCACACTAAGGCAACCTTTTTGTATTTCCTGTGGCTCTGAAATTTACTTTAGAGATTAAAGTACAATTGCCCATTTTCCAATAAATCCTCTTCTGTTTCAAGTATCGTGCCTTTATAGATAAAATTTGGATAACACCAGATAAACGCTATCACTCTGTGAGCTCTGTGAGGGTGCAAACAGAGAAATCAGAAAGATTGTGGCTGTTAGAGGTGAAATAGGAAACTATGGGTTTGGAGAAGTCTTATATCCTCACAGCTCTGACGTGTTCCCTGAAACGGTCTGCCAGTCTCCTTCCTGTCTCACCAGTATAAATAGCTGGGCATTTTCAGCAACAGATGCAACTACAGACTCATCTCCTTCTAAATCCTCTCTATTCATTTGAATTTTTTTTTAACACTTACCCTCCTATTCTCCCCAATTTTGGACACTCATTCTCACCTGTTCCATGCCCAGTTGCTCACTGCATGTATCTCCTATTTTCCCTCTCTTCCTCACACCTGAAGAAGGCTCCACAGCCGAAACGTGATGTTTCATTTATTTTCCTTTCAGCATGGAATAATCTTGTACTTACACTTTACTCACTCTTTGTTCTGCCTCATGTCTTTCACCTCTTCTGTATGCTCTTCACAGGCTACCTGTCTGTGCTTGCATCTGACTTAAGATGCTTACGCTTAAATGCTGCTCACTCTACATCATCTGTCTGCAAGCTCTCTATTATCCTTACTTACGTTACGTTACTAACTTATGTTTTACTTACTATTATACTATATGTCTAATTATTTTTGTTTATACCACCCTACTTTGTTTTGTATTAGGCAGGCGGTTTATTTGTCTTTGCCCTCATGGCACAATTGCTAGATGGGTGCGATAAGATATTGACAGTGACTTCACAGCTCAGTGTGTGGAAGATCTCCCTGCCTAGGGTCCTTAGCATAGAAAATTCTCCTCTTCAGACAGGGGGGAATCAAAGTTTAGGTGAGTCCTGGCTTTGTTCATCAGAATCAAACTGAACAAACGACTTCTTAAAATACTAACAATCATAGTCTGTAGAGAAGGGTGCTACTTCCATCATCTCTCAACATCCTACTTCTGATTTGAGTATGCTGACACACCCTTCTACACAAACTCACATTCAGCCTTCAGGTGAAGCAAACAACAGCATAATTATCTGCCAAAGGATAAACTGTTGACACACAGGTGGGTTTTTACATATCCAAAGTTCTGAGGCTAGCTACAGTACAGTATGTGTTGGTTCTAGTGGTAACATCTCTTATTTTTCTTGGTAGGGCCAGCTGCCAGAGGAGTTATCTAAGTAGGTAAGCAGCCTTCAACTGAGTGGAGAAGCCAAATGTTTGCCTTTCTGAATGAAAACTGCCAAGCGCATGTGACTAGCACTGTTTTTTAATGATAGACAGTGAAAACTATAGCTCCAGAGAGAGACAGAAGAGAAGAAAAGAAGATAGGAGTGGTCGAGTTTCAGTTCTACACAACATGAATTCCACTTGTATTCCTCATTGGCAGTCCAAAACCACTAAAAGGCACTAAGGGAGTTAACATTAGGGAAGAGCACTGTATTTTTCATATTTGTGTACATCTTTATTTTTTCCTTTGTGACAGGCAACATTTTGCTCATTCTTGATTTTATTTGGTGCTTTACTATGTATGGACAAGAAGTTTCTTGCTTTTAGTATCAGTTAAGAGTGTGGATGTGCTGCTGGGGAATTATTAATTTTACTGTATATAAAGACCTGTGTCTACTGAGTGTTCTAGGGTTTGTCTACTGTAATTCAACGGGAAAGATTAGATGCAATACAGGACTCATTCTAATTGTACTTCCATTTTCGAACTGCCTTTTCCAAAACGGGGTCGCCCGGCAACTTGTGCCTTCAACATGGATGGGACACCAGTTGATTGCACAGCACAGACGCAGACAAGCACACACTCACATCAGGGTCAATTTTCCTAGAAGCCAGTTAACCTACCAGTGTGTTTTTGGACTGTGGGAGGTGACTGGAGCACTGGGAGGAAACCCACACAAACATGGGGAGAACATACAAACTTCACACACATAGCACACCAGGGTTTAAACCCAGGGTCCCAGTGCTGCGAGGCAGCAATGCTAACCACTACTCCAGTCTTTGTGTTTGTTATTAAATTAAATGTTTGCTTATATACTTCACAATCACGACATTTGCTCATGGAAAATTAAAGAAGCTACATGACCTTGCTTGATGTTCCCTGACCTGTGTTTTCATTATTTGGCTTGAATCACTAGCATGTCCTCAAGCTGGTGTTAGGACTGAGTTATAGTCCAGCTAAATATTGTGTATTGATTGTCTCTCAATATTTTATCATTTTTTATGTGTTCAAAAAACCACACATGAAGACATCGTCTTTAAATATAAAAATATATATTTTTATTTTTTTTAATATAAAAAATAATAACAGTGGGCTGTCACAAAATAAGGATATGCCTTTGATATAACTATCACACTGTTAATCAAGATAAGATAGCTGTTTAGTTTCATGACAGTCTTACTGACAGTGCCAGATTTTTGTCTTTAGGACAAAATTTAGAATTCTGCCATTCGGACCTGACCACTCTGGCCTGTAAAGAAGGGAATTGGAAATTCCTTTTTTAACTGCATTCCTTAGGGAGGTGTGGGGAATGTCCTGTTGCCCTTAGTCACATAACCACTTGGGAGAAAAGGATCTAAAGGTCAAGTGATAGTTTAAAAACCAGGAAGCAGAGGATTCCAAGTTCTGTCTGATCTGCTTTCTGGAGATGAAGAGCAAAGTATGTTGTGTGATTTAACAGGGGGAGAAGGAAATGACTGACTGAGGAATAGTAGAATGTACTTGGGAGTGTTTTGAATAAGTCTCTGAGAGAGGCTGAGTTTTCATTTTACCAAGACTGTTTTGGGAGAAGTCTGAGAGCTAGAGACCTTGTTTAGGAAGCCAGTAAGCACCTTAGCTGCTCAATGTGTATAATGAGGAGCTTTACTGAAGTCTAGTTAGGAGCTCAAAGAAGAGCTAGGATTTTGTTTGTTTTATTGGACACTTTTCCAACACTATAAATAGTCAGCCCTGGTTCTTTGCCTTACAGCTGTGTTTGTGTCCAATTCCGGAGATCCAGCTACTTAAAAGATGACTTGCTCCTGCACTCTATCCTGCTAAAGCCATTAAAAGGGAAATGAAAGCTCAAAAGGGAAATTAAAGAGGCATGGTCAGAGCAAAGCAAGGGTCAGATGCAGGGAACACAGTGTAAAACAGTTCAAAGCAAAGGGCAAATCCAGAAGATACAGTAAAGTAGTAATATCAGGCAGAGTCTGAAGCTGAGAAAACACAGAGAAATAAAGAGCACCGGGGGTGATTTGAAAGACAAGGTACAAAAACAAGCAGAAGTCAGGATTATAATAAGGCTAGGGAAACATAAACTAAGATTAGAAAGTTTCAGAAACTAAACCTTTAGATACAGCCCTGAGCTCTGTCAGATCCAAGTTTTTATGTTCTGAACCACTTGATATGGGTGTTGTTGTAAATCGTCTCCAGGTGGCCTATGTATCCTGTCAATCGGTATCTGCAGCACTTGGTGCTGAGAGACAGGTTGAGAGGTGAAATAATCCACTTCTGTGTCAATACTAGCGTGCCCAAGTGCTCATCATGGGGGGTGGGGGCATGACAGTGAGGACCAGAAGGTTCCAGGGGTACGTTCAGTGAAAATACTCATTGTGCAGAGAGGTTTAACATCCAGCTCCCACCAAGACATCATCCTCACTAACCTCCTCATCTGTGGATTGTACAGAGCAGCCCTGTAAAGGATCTTTGTCAGAGTATAGAGTTATGAAAGGTGATTCTCCATCTAGTGAAACAGAACCAGAATGTATTCTAGTGCAGTTCCCTGTCCCACATAGGCTCCCATTTTCTTGTAGCCTATATCCGATGAGTCCTGTCTGAAAATAGCTATTTCTCAACACTGGCAACAGAAATGGCAGATATGTGTCAACAAATAGTCATCAAGGAATAACACACCAAGGCAGATAGAAGAGTGCACCCCCCTATATCATGAGAAGAGAAACCACTAAAATACAGAAGAGGGTGTAACTTTCAGCAGTTTAGAGGAAGGAAGCTGATGCTTGGAGAGTTGTCAAAAACAGTAAATTGGATCGGGACAGACACAGCCAACAGTTAGCACCCTAAAGTTAACAACTGTTCTCAGTGATCCAGAGATACCAATTCCTTTGGCAATTGACCCCACAGAACAGCATCACCAAATTGATTCCAGCTTCCTGCACAACATTGACAAGTTGGGGAGAAACAGCAACTTCACCAGCAGTTCTGGAGTGTAGATTGCCCTAAGATGGTGCTTCTTCCCTGTGCAAAGCTGTGAACTATTGAGCATTCTTGATCCTTACAGGTAAAGACTGCTTGCTTCTACCATCAGTATAGACCTAGTAAGCCTCTCTTACAACCACCTGTAAGAGATGACGGTGAAAATGAAAAGGTGCCAATCAGTAAAATAGCAGAAAACATTTGCGAAAGACAACAGCAGTATTTATTATTGCACTTGATGACAACATTGATATAAATAACTTGTCATTTTCTGCCACTGTTGGAAGATATTGTGATTCCTGTCAGATAAAATATTAAGCTTGCTGCCTAAGGCCTCTGGCCTCTGGATGGCATAATAAAGAGGATCAGAAATGTAGCAGAAACGTTTGTGAACAACACTGAAGAAATTGGAAATGACATAAGATGAAAAAATTGACAACATATGATGCAATAATTGGGAAGTAAATGAGATTTGTAAAGTTTCCTGAAGATAAAATCAGCCACCTCTCATGTCACATTTATCATTAATCAAGAAAACTGTGTTCTAAAAATTTGAATTCAGAGCTTAATATTGGATGAATACGTACTGTATGTCTACTGTATGAATTACCTTGTTGCTTGTCCACTTTGTGTTACAGAGTGACAAAAGTGAGTGCAGGGCAGTGGTTTGGGAGCCATATAGACTTTGAGTATGCATATAATGGTCAGTGTTTTTGTAGTTGGACTTTTTGTCTGTTTGTTTCGTTTCATTCTTTAAATCAAGGTCTTTAAGCTTTCCTGGGACAAACAGCAGGACAGGGTCAAACAACCAAAAAAATGAAATGACACGTTATTTGCCTAGATGCCCATCAATTACCCTATAGTCAGTGATGAGTGACGAGAGGGGTTAAGGAACACAGGGACAGAGACAAAGCACAAGGAACAAAAGAGGAGGGGACAATGCACCATTACACCTGGTCAACTGCATACAGTCAGTTCGTTAATTAGCCCTTCCTCCACCCAATCACGAGAACGCTTATGTCAACCCTGAGCCTTTGCCGGGAAGAGTACTTTATATATAAGCCTCAGCCAAGGGGCTTCATAACCAGAAGGATTTGGAACAGAGGATTTGCACCACAGGACAACGCAGAGGATCCAGAGATGAGGAGGGATTCAACAGAGAGCTGCAGAGAAAGGTTCAGGTATTGTCTTCCTCCCCTACTCTGTCTTTATTGCTGAGAGATAAGGAAGAAGTAGCACAATGGACCATGTTGTTTGGGGCTAGCAATTGAGGGACTGTGCAGAATTTCATCTCTTTCTTCAGTGTGATGAAAGAAGATGCTAGTATAAGTGACTGACTTGATTCAGGGAACACAGGATTCTCCTTTGCAATAATCTGCCTTTCACTCTTGTCTGAGGCTGTGGAGTATCAGCATTTAAAAAGAGTACTTAGCAGTATGTGGGCACTCTACTGTTCCTTAAATTCTCTTCTCTTCTAGAGGTATAAAGAGTCTCTGATTAACACCAATTCAAAAACAGGAATGCATCAGCTTCAGGGCATGTTTACTTCTAGATTATCTTGTCCCTCCATCCGCGGTGGTCCAGGGTATTACTGTTCCTCTCTCTTCTTCAGAACCTTCCTCCTTTAGCACCAGTTTAGGGAATGACCAAACTTATTCTTATTCTGAGGCACATACAGTAAATATTCTTCCTCCTGCAAACGAATGGGGTAGATTGTCGATCGTGTTCCCGAGTGGCTTCTTGACATACTCCTTGAAGAGTTATGAGTCTTCTCCAATTATTTTTACATTCTCCAAACTTCCATGGTGTTTCTTCAGCCACCTGCTCCTTGGTCTCACTCCCGTGCACATCCATCACAAGCACTAACTGAATAATGCCGGGCCCAGCTAACAATTTATCTTCATAATAACAAGTACTGTACTTTTATGGAAACCTTGTATATCACCTGAATTTTTCAAGGAATTGCTTTGTGCATTATATAGGTTAGTGAGATTTATTATTTTTCAGTAAACTGACATTGCTGAACACTCAGTCATCTAAAGCAAATATTTTTGGCAAAGGCAGCCAGTCTGTACTCATGAAAATATTTTGTTTTCTGCTCTTTGAAGTTACAGCCAAGCTGCTGATTTAAAACAGCAAGCTAGAAGATTTTGTCAACAGTGCCAGCTGTAATGTGGCATACAGGAAGGAAGCCTTTAACTCTGAAAGGAATGGCAAGAGTTTGAGGTGGGGCTTTGTTTACATGAAAACTTTTTTTACACAGAATTAGGTAAATATATAAATATGATTAAATTCATGTTCTTGTAACAGTAAAAAGAAAATGGAAGAAGGGCACACACATACACGTCATACTCTTCAGAGTGTTCTACTCTATCAGGTGGTGTATAATATATTATGTACAGTTTTTGTTTAACAAATATAAAGTCTTTTAAGTCTAGGTTTTAAGCAAAAATAGGACACTTCATTGAAAATGTTCAGTTTTGTCAGATACAAAAGCAGAGAAATCATTAACTATGGACTTGTTATGGCATTATAATGAGCATCAAAAGAAACACTCTGATTATGTGTGTTACTGGACACAGGTGATGAGGTTATTTGGGCTCTTGAAAAATTCGAGAAATAAACTTGATCAGGACGATGACTTGTCAGCATCTTAGCATTATCAGTGTCAGGGGCTGCTTTAAATCAGCTGTCACTCATCGTCTTGGCTGTTCACAGCCAGATATTTATAACCTGGTAAGATGTTACAGACAAACACAATCAATAACAGGTCATGATCTGGGACACCGGGAGTCATGACAGCTCACCAGGATCAATATAACATAATTCAAGTATGATGGTATGGGCGGGAATGAAATCAAGAAATCTACTTGGCAGTGATTGATTTTAACCTGACTGCATGACCTACAGTAATCAAGGTGAGGGTAGCTTGCCTGCTGCCCTTTCTTGTGTGATCATTCTAATGTGACAACACTCCAGCAGGCCAATGCACATTCTCAAGCTGTTCACGTAACAAAGACTCTCTCATGACATGGGAATGTGACAGTTATGCTGTAGTTGACTACTTGCCAGATTTGAGCTCCACTGAACATTTATAGAATGAGCAGAGATGAGCAGGTACCGTATCTAGGACCTGGAAACTGGTGAACAGGCACTTTCTTGTTGAGGATCTGCAAGAGGCAATATAGTTCAAAGCATGCCTAGCAGTTTTTTTGAATACCCAGTATTTATACAGTGCCTTGCAAAAGTATTCAGACCCTTCCAATGATATGCTATTTTGTGAAATTACAAAATGATTTATATACATTTGAAACACTAAATCCTTTTATTAAACTAAAGACTTCTAAGGGTAAGGTAAGTTACAGTTAAGGTGAACAAAAGCTAAAGAGAAACAAATTAAATATATAATAATATTCAAACCTGACTATTTAATATTTGGTGGAAGTACCTTTGGCAGTATTTACAGGAACAAGCCATTTTTGGATAAGTCTCTATCAACTTTGCATACCAGCTTGGTGCAAATTTTGCTAATTCTTCATGGCAGATTTGTTCTCAAGTTGCTCTAGATCACTTGTGGCCAGCAGTTTGCAGTTTTCCCCACAGTTTCTCAAGATTTGAGTCAGGATTTTGATTGAGCCACTCAAGGACATCCACTTAAATATTTAAGCCACTCCAGCATTAGCAATATAAACAACTGTATCACAGTGCCACCCTTTATTATATTTAATGTGTTTGATTTCTTTCAAATTCTTTATTCTTAAATATTTTAACATAAAATATTTCCATAGCCCAACGTTAGACTAATCTAACCACTAGGCAAAATACAACCAACAGTGTGTCTTTTTATGAAGTTTACAATGAAAGTTTAGGGGGGGTGACACTCATCCCAGCTGTTCTGTTAATCACCCCTGGTGTAATTTCCTAAATAAAAAACTTAAAAACAACATCAATACCCTATGTAAGCATTTTGTCCTTCAAATGATTTTTTTACATCCTTCTCCACTCCATATCCACCTTTATTCACTTATCACTCTGATGGGGGGTCCCAGCCTCTTTGTCCTGTGGCCAGAGGACTGGTCCTCAGCCAAGTGGGTTGAGCCAACCGTTACTTTTACTCAACACTTTTTAAATACACTTCATTCTTGGGTGTTAAACTTAATTATTGTGGCATACAGGTAAATTTACACTATTAATATTATAATGGAGTGAATCTAGATGCAATGGGTAAAACCTGGCATGTGTCAGCATTTCCAGCTTTGGAAAGACAGGAAAAAGGGAGACAATAAGACAGCAAGGTAAAGTTGAAGACAAAAGGCTCCTTGAAAGAGAGCTCCTTGATCACCAGATCACCCAGGAAGACCAGATTCGAGCTAGGTAATCGAACCTTGTTAAGACAGCTTGCTGTTCTGTGGTTTTTAGGAAACTCTGATTTCCTGAGTAAGGAATCCCTCAGTTAAAAATAGCCTCTCCTGTTTACTGGGTGGATTATTAGGATAGGGAGATATGATCCAATTCGTTTTACAGCAACTGGGTTTATATAGAGAAAATTTTCTGCAGTTTGTATTTGCTTTGTATTTGTATTTTATTTGCTTATTTCTACTTTGACCATTGTAGGAGTTACAGTATGTAAGTCAAATACTTTTTCTTTTTCTGGGTGATTAGGATCTTAGGCATCTGGGAAGCCTAATTTAAAAATGAGTAAATAGTGCAGCTTGTGTTCTGTATGTTTATGTTGTGTGTAGTTTATTGTATGTAGTTGTAATTAATAAATATTTAACCCAGTGTTCCTGAATTATTACTCTTGTTTATAATGTTAATGTTAAAGCTGTGCCAGAGAATAAAGAACTCTAACTATACCAACCACATAGGTATATTCTGTGCAAAAATGTTTAGAAGCTGGGGGTTATTATTATTTATTTTAATAATTGATTTATCCTATTTGTTATTGCCTGATAATCTATAGAACAATATTAATGAATCATGGTATGAAATCCTTTTGCATGGTTTTCTTAAGTCATAAATAATTTCTGCCAAACTGAAGTTTACAAAAACTATAGCTCATCTACTGCATGTTTTAGATCTGTAAAATCCTCACATTTCTCATTTACGTCAGTGTTGTAAAAGGTAAAGGAAGGTCTTCACTTTTAAAACATAAAAAGTCAAAGGAACATTAAAAGCATATTATATAGAATATAAGATGATGAAGCATAGTTGAAAAAAATAGATAAAAAATAAATTTTTGTTGTGAAAAAACATGACCACACAGCTTTTCAAATGAACATTGCGTTAATTAAAGGTGTGACAAAAGAAACTATGTAGTTGTAGGGAAACCATACAAAAAATGACAAGCAGTGTAGCCGACAAATCCACCCCAATAGAGGAGCTCATTGGGGACCCATCTGTGTTTGTTTTTCCCCAATCACACTCACTTTCATTTTTTTTCACACTACACATCCCTCATAGAAAGCTAATACACTTTTTTTTCACACAAATACACACAATTCATGGACTAGTATGTATTGACCCCTGCTCAGGTCTTTGCCATTGCCAGAGGGCCAGCAGCCAGAAAGGCAACCTCCGTCACTCCTTCCACTGATTCAGGGCCCTTGTGGTTTCTCTTCCTGCTCTCTGGTCTTCACCCAGGTATTCTGACAGCACAAGATCAGCCCTTCACCCTGCCTGCATCAGGGCTGGGGAATACAGCTGAGTCTCATGCTGTCCAGATGCACATCTATGCACATGCACATGTATGCATACACTACCTCCCAGTGACCAGCCCCTGCAGCTCAGCAACCACTGTCCAGTCAGTCACAAACATTAGCATTTTCCCCACACACGTTTCCGTATTTTAGACATTTTTAACTCGAGTATAACTATGGAGGAGAGCCCAAAAGTCTGAAAGTCTGACAACCCATCATTGGGACCTCTACCATCCCACAGATCTCATAAACCATTCTCACAAAGACACAGGTCACAGTGCCTCAGCTTCTGTGGCCAGCAAACATCTGCTGCCCATAAGCTTGCTTTCACCACTCCCTCTCTCGAAGCCCTGGCTCATGATGTGGACTCCATTCTCATCAGATTTCACACCCCTCCACAGCTTTTCCAGCTCAAAGTGCTCCGGCCTTGTCTGGCTGCTTTCTGTACACTTTAGTGTTATCTGACTCTGTAGCACATGCAGTCCAGTGTTGCCACTTTCCAGGCAAACGCACTCAGGGAACATCCCTACAGCTGCCAGTGCCTCTCTTGCATGCCCAGCCTGCCTGCATCAATCACAATCAATCCTGCACGGCATGTTTGTGAGAGTTCTCCACTGACATGCATTGCTTTTTAAGGAGAAGTGGTTTTCCATCTCTTTAAATGGACTGAGAGAGCTCCGCAGTCTCTCTGCATCCCGTGAGAATCTATGCAGTGTCTCTAGAGAGAGAGAGATCAGTTAGGCTGTATAAATAGGACAGCCCATAAATGTAGTTTAGCCAGCTATTCTCTACAGCTGTGGCTTCCAAACAGACAGTGGGTCATGGCATCTCACTAAAGTCACTGTGCTGTTTTTATAAAATACCCCCCTGTTTAGAAATATCTGAAAAAACATTTTAGGTAAAGTTTATAAGATGCTCTAATAACCCATCAGGCCCAGGATTATCTAAATCATGTAGCACAAAGCATGTTGAGAGCACATTCAGAATCCTAAGGAGACAAACCTGAATGTAACAGTAGGGTAAAAACTACATAAAGTGATAAAGAACAACCGCTTTTAAGAACTGAGTTAGAAAGAATACACCTACATTAGTGCAAAATACATTTCGGTTTGATTTTCAAAATTTGATTAAGATAAACTAATAAGGAATAATTAAAAGAAGTGTAAAAAGTTAGCCAGAACAACTAAACCAAAGTTAACCAAT
Source organism: Lepisosteus oculatus (assembly GCF_040954835.1). Lineage (NCBI taxonomy): Eukaryota > Metazoa > Chordata > Actinopteri > Semionotiformes > Lepisosteidae > Lepisosteus > Lepisosteus oculatus. The sequence continues at coordinate 42,962,869 of NC_090697.1, read as the reverse complement.
GTTTAAGAGAGAAAAGAACACTTTAACACTAAATGGTTCAACCCGCATACGTCACAGATATGAACTCGAGACAAAAAAAAACAAATCTATTGCTGAACAAGCAATCATAATACACTAGAAATATGATTTATAATGTAAACAGATTAGGAATTAGCAGAATTATTTGTATACATTTGCTGCTGTTACAGAGATGAAACATGAAAAGTAGGAGAGGTGTTTTACCTAATGGATAAATGATTTATTCCTTACTCAGAATCAGCTGCCTACAAGCATATTCAGCTCTGCATTCTATTGTATCTAATTTACTAATGAGTTTCCTTTGAATTTAATTAATTTTAATTAACTTTATTATGAACCCAGTAAGACATTTTCATAATTTCCCATGCCAAACGTTAATCACTCTTGTACCGAAAAGGAAGCACTATACAATTACCGATAACCTTTTGTGGTGGGAATACCCACCACTGAATTACAATATTCTGATAACAAAAATACTGTTTATTGGAAATTATTGAAGTAAACCCCAACTATTGGTAGGCAAAGATGTACTGTACATGCCTACAACATCTAGGTGGTGTTTAGTTCTGTTCCATTCACAGTTTTACTTGTAGCTCACTTACTCAACTCCATTTCTGAATCCAGTCTGGGATTAAAGTACTTGGGAAGTGCAGGAGTGACAGGCAGGATATGGCAGTGCTACTGCTATTGCAGTTAAGAAGCACATGCACTCCCAGATAATGCCACATCTTGAAGAGCAGGTCATTTTCATACTGTGCCCTAAATTCAATCCCTCTGTGTGCCCTGTCTTGTCATTCTCTCATTGTACATTGCAATATCTGTCATTTACATATCTGTCGTCAGTTACTTTTCTGTAAATTATTATGCATTATTCTTGAACACTAACTTATCTGCTAGTGTAACACATCAACAAAGACCTAACTGCAATATGTTTTAAAATAACACATATTGAATAAGATGTACACAATTTTACATCTAGACTATCTGTGATAGGGACATTTTAATTGAGTACTTTTAGTAAAAATGGGCAGGGCCTTTGAACCACAAAGTAGTGATATGAGATTCTATAATGTAGAATATCCTGTTTATAACTTACTGTATGCTGACATTAAATATTCTTAAATTAGTTGATTTTAATAAATGTTTCTTCTTTTCTAGTTCTCCAATGTGAAAAGGTAAAATCTAATAGATGTTGTATCATTCTAAGACTGTCATGATAGTTTAATATTTTTAAAATTTTTGGACTTATATCTTGGTTTAACTGTGCATGGTTTATCCCTGGATTTTGACTGTGGGTTACTGTGGTTTCACCATGAATTACAGTATAGGACTATGTTGCATGACAGGAATATGGATAATTTATGAAGACTTTGTTGCAAAAATGACCAGCTTTATCTTTGGCTCCTATTTATCAGTCTAAATCATACAAGTATTTGAAAATGTAAACCTGTTTTTTGAGTATGTCCCAGTTTTTGTCTCTATTTAATATAGTACATTACAAAATAGAGATATCAATCTATGTATAGATGTTAGTGGATATTACACTAATGTTAAGAAGAAAAATAGGGGAACAGTTAAATAAAAGTACCTGAGCAGTAGGTCAAATTTGAGGCAGCTGAGTTTTTGTATTCTGTGACACAGCTATCTTAATAGGGAAATTAAATCAAAATTTGAACAAACGTATTTATTAACAATAAAATAAGAAAACTATAAAAACACAATATGTTACAGGACAACACATACAGTACAAACAAATCTATGTGTTTCAGAGATCTACAGTATGTTCCAAAGATCCAGAAACTCTGTAATCTAGCTCTGTAAAATATTAAACATTAATCTTAAAACAGTATGCAACATTTACAGAATGTGAAGACAAATAAGAAATCTGCATCCAAAGAAATAAATACAATTCAGAACTAAATCTCTCTTGGTACATCATGGATGTCCAAACTGAACTGGAATCTCCTGTAGTATAGTGGTGAGTATCCCTGCCTGTAATGTGGGAGACCAGGGTTCAATTCCCTGACGGGGAGTTACATCAGTTGGGGTGGAGCAGTGGCTCTGTGGCTAAGGATCTATAGCAGGAAGACATACTGTGGCAGGAAGGTTGCCAGTTCAAATCCCCCAGCACGCAGAGGAATCCTACTCCATTGGGCCCCTGAGCAAGGTCCTCAACCTCAATTACTCCAGGGGTGCTGCATAATGGCAGACCCTGTGCTCTGACCCCAGGCTCTCTCCCTATCTGTGTGTCTCATGGAGAGCAAGCTGGGGTATGTGAAAAGATAATTCCTAATGCAAGAAATTGTAAAGGGTTAATAAAGTGATATTATTATTATAGAAATGCATCAGTGGGTGAGAACATTTTTAGTCTGAGGAAACATTTTGTATGTAAAACTGGGGGTGAAAAAATCACCATTCAGCAGGCAAATGATTCGCAACACAAGGTCAAAGCTACATCAGAGAGATTTCAAAATAAAAAGGGAAATGTACTGTACTTGATTGACCCAGTCAAAGTCCTGACTTCAATACTATTGAGCATCTAAGGAAAGACTTAAAAACTGCTGTCTACAAGCGACCCCAAGCAAATCGAGAGAGCTGAAACTTATCTGCCAAGTCAAATGGGCAAAAGCTGCACCGGGCTAGTGTGCAAAGTTGTAGAGACTTAACCAAAAAGACTTGTGGCTGTAATTGCTGCCAAAGATGCTTTAACAAAATATTGAGTTCCTGGGTCAGAACACTTGTGCAATCAGCTTCATCATAATCATACTTCGTTTTTTTCTCTTTAGTTTTTGCTGACATTTACAGGAAGTTATCTTACTCATCAAGGTCTTGAGTTTGAGTATTTAGATTTTAGATAAAGAAATGACGTTGCATGCAGCACTTAATGATTTCACAAAACGGAACACCACAGGAAAGGTCTAAATACTTTTGTAAGCCAGTGCAAATTAGTCAGTTTTGCACCTTGCGCATCCATTTCCCAAACTAACCATTATGATGTCACATTTGGGTGGTGCAGTGGCTCTGTGGCTAAGGATCTGTAGTTGTGGCTGGAAGGCTTGACCCTGCGCTCTGACCCCAAGCTTCTCTCCCTGTCTGGAGAGAAAGTTGGGGTATGTGAAAAGACAAGTTCCTAACACAAGAAATTGTCTATGGCCAATACACTTATCTTATCTTACATTTGGTGGGAAATGAGGCAAAAAGCTGTACCGTCTTGGGAACAACATGCCTTGGCTAACAGAGACGGAACAAGTGAGGGAAACGTTTGTATTTTCATATTGACAAAAATAACCAAAGGTGAAAAAATGCTACTCCTGCCCTTCCCAGCAAAAGGGCAAGAGGAGCTACTAGAGCTCTGTACCAGAGAAAGAGAAGGTGCTGTTGCTCCTCCGAGGCCCAAGCCAAAATATGTGATCGTTTTGGTAACACTGCTGACATGGTTGAACCTTGAAGAATTTGAAATAAAAAATGTGGTATTTATCCTACTGTTAACGAGATCCCTGAGAAGACAAAGGCATTGCATCATCTCAGGGGATTAAAGTGCACTGTGGACTGACTTGAATTCGAATAGTGAACTCTTATGCGTTACACAACCATGCTGAACTAGAACACTGAAAGGAGATATGGTTCACATTAAGCACAAAGATGAATATGACTCACTCCTACTGGAATTTGAACATTTAAACTCTGGGTCTTGTGTGGTTGTGTTTAGAATTACCTAATAAGAGTCTATAGCATGTTACTTGTATGTGTGTGTTTGATACTAACTGTATTCTCCTGGGTTGTCAGAGTTCTGTAGTGTAGGGTGTCTGACATTTAGTTCCTTAATGTAATATGAATGCTATTATTAATATTACTATTGGTAATACTAGCTCTGTCTTGGTAACTATCTACCCCCATCATGTAGATTTTCTACATATACATATTTTCTTTTCATATACTGTATATTCTGTGGTGTAATGTACTAAGAAACTCTTTCTTACCATGCCCACTGTATTTTATTTATATTTTATACTGGGTTCAGGTTTAGTTGTAATTGTCAGTGGTGATCAATTAGGGCAATAGGAATGTGTCATAAGAAATTGAAAAGGCCCTTTCTCCTACTCTACTCTTCTTTTAAACTTATTTGAAAAAGTCTCTCTGATTTTGTTATTACCCCTCATGTGTAGGAGATTACTAGACCTGAAGATAATACTGTATTTTATGGGCTCCAAATAGACTTGTTCAGTAAACTTAGGACTCTCTCCTCTTCCCACTTTGGGACATATTGTTAGTTATTGTAACAACCGCGGGTTTCAGTATGGAATGGAGCAGGCATGGGACTCAGGGAATGTGGTTAAACAACACATTTAATAACTCGGACCGGGGAAAGGTACACACACAGTGACCGGGGTTACAGTGCTGCACCTTCACTAACACACAGACATGAAGGGAAGAGGCTGTCTCCCAGCCTCCGCCCCACTATGTACAGTCCCGTAGTCCTGCCCTCAGGCGCTGTTCGCAGCCCACCTTGCGTGTGCATGGCTAAAGCGCCCTGCGTGGTGCTACATTATATTTTCCATTTCCAGTAACTCTCACAAATCTAGAGAGAGCAGAAGTGGGAAAATCATACAATATGTCTCTTATCCAGTAACTAGAGTTATCCACGCTCTACTGCTATTAATAAAAAGTGGGAGCTGATTGTCTCCATGCTTCACTTTGCTTTTAACTGGAATAAAGAATTTAAAAGATCAAGGATCTACCAGTATATATTAGGGGAAAGAAATATGAATGTTTTTGCAGAGCTGTTACCAAATTAAACATTTATACTTGTTGCAAAGAGCACACTTCTCAAAAACAGTTAATGCCCAGGCTTTTGATTTGATATGACATCTAGGACTATTAAAATCTCCTGGGTGACCTACAGTGAGGGTGACTTGATTTAATCAAATCAGTGTATGTAGGCAAAAAGTACAGTACAATGTCCATGTTCATAACATTAGCTCTTTGCCAAAGGCTGCATTCTGAATACCACACTCTTTAATACTATACTGTATATATCAACCTTTAGGCAACAGTGCTACAAAACTCTGCTCTGGACAAAACACACCTTAACTGTAACCAGTAGAGCAAGGCTCTTCAGTAGGACCTGGCCACTGGACTAGTATTGTGAAAAACAAAAAGAGAAGAAGCTCTAGTTTAAAATAAACCACTGCACATGGAAACACACAGTAAGCTGTTGCTATCTGGGCCTATTGATGAGATTCCTGGGACCTGGGAGATTCAGCCTAGCTGCGAAACCACCAGCTGAAAGGCATGCAAGGCTAAGAAGAACAGGACTTATCACCTGAACTATCTTCAATAAAGTTTCTGAAAAAGCAGGTGGACGATGTGATTCTGCCCAGCCTCTTGTACAACCATGAAGTCTGGGATTAAGCTATTTAAGATAATATTAAGGATCAACTCTCCATGTATGGTTGCTAAGTAATTGTAGTTTAAAATAAACTGAATAGATGAACAGATATTTATATTAAAGGAAGTGCCCTAGAGGGTGAAAGTTGTAGTTTATGAGAATACTTTTGCTATGAATTATGGTTACAAGTATTGTTTAGGTTTTTTCAAATCACTTGGAAGGCAGAATTGTTTTTACCACTTCTAATTCACCAAAACTTCAAACATGCAAAAGGCAAAAGCAAAAACCATAAGGCAGTTCTCTCACAGGAGTTGGGATTCAGCAAGAGCTAATTAATGCTCACACCCTTGTTAGATTAGAAAGAGAGACATTAGAATTAATTTAATCATGCTGAGGGAAAGAAAGCTAGGCAAGGAATTCAATATTGACTTAACTGTACATACAGTACTTACTTGCAGAGTTACAAATTACAAAATATAAAAATGGGTCATCAAAAGTTTGCTAAAATGTTTAATTTGCATCAAACTGTCAAAGTATCACTGGCATAAACCTTGCCATTAGAATACCACATGCATGATGTAATCTTAAAGACTAAGTTAATATTTCAATCTAATAAACATTGAAAGGGCAACAGTTGTTTAATCTAATTGTTAAGTACTGTATATGTTACATGTGCAGAAAAATAGCTTTGTTCCTTACAAGAAAAAAACAGGGATTGGTCACTAAAAAAATAAAAGAGAACAATCATATAATCTGTTCAATAACAATAGGGTAGGAAGGATGCTAGTTAACAACAATAATAACAGTCTATACAGGAAGGAAATGTATGGCAAGAGAGTGATTCCTTCAGAGAACGGGATTACAAAAAGGGTGATGTTGAAGCATAACTAGATGTTCAAACAGAAAACACACAATCCTGACCACTCAGTAACATAGCAGGTATATTGCAACCAGTATAAGGAGTTCATAAATATACAATAACAGGCTTTTTAACATACAATTTAACTTCAAGTGTACTAAGAATATCAAGCTGCACAACAGTTAGGGTGGTACTTTGCTGAGGATCATCTACAATCACACATTAAATTACAATAGAAAACATCCACTTTTTTTACTCAAGAAAAACAACTGCAACAAAACAGCAATGGACCATGGACAATCCATTCCTGGTCATTACTATTAAAATTTATATCATATTTTCTTAACCCTGTTTCAGTTGGGCTAATACTCTGGGTGGTATTATGACTAGTGTATAATAAGACACACTGATAATAATAAGACATGGTTTTTGGATTCCTGCTCTATGATTTTAAGACTTCCATGTTGCCAGTTCTTTTCTAACTACCTACTATTTAGGCTTCCAAGACCACAGTTGATTAAAGGGATGGTACTGTATATGATAAAACCTCAATATTCACAAAATCACCTATTTGCAGGCTGCACAACAGGAGACAAAATGCAGGCTCCCACTTGCACATCTTCATCTCATGGATCTACTTCACCTGACCTGTGTTCACCTCTGTAATAAAGGCACAGCTTGGTTTACAAAGAGTTAACGTTTATGTAGAAGTGCATCATGGTTTCAGCTGGTCACTTTCCGACAGGAAAGCATTAGATGTGAGCTGTGTGCAGGCCTGTTATGAGTCATGCATGTATATAAATGTTGTTCTGCAAAATAAAATAAAAAATAAAATACCTCCCTGGTCCCCTAAGTTATCAGAATCTAAATTCTTGTGTGTCCATCTCAGATCCTGACATGAAGTTCACAACAAACTATTTAAGTGATATACTGTAGCAAAGACCTGGCAGAAGGTTTTGAGATGAGAAAAGACAAAATCAGAATTTTCTGGCCAAAAGGCAATGTATTATATCGGGCACAAAACCAACACAGCACATTACCCACTCAACACTCTTTCTTACTGTCAAGCATGGTGATGTCAGCATTATGTTTTGGGACTTTTCATGAAAAGCTCGTCAAGATGGAGCAAAGTACATTTACATTTCAGTAGGACACTGACCCACAGCACAAGGCAAATGCTACACTGGATTGGCAAGATTTGCAAACTGCTGTCCATCATCAATCCTCAACTAATAATGCTCACATTATAAAAAATGCATACAAATCATTTGTAATTCAACAAAAATGGAACATTACTGGAAGAGGGTGAATGCTTTGTAACCATTGTATTTGTGATTCAGCAATGGCAAATATTGTGCTTTCCAACAACAAAATACCATCAAATCTAAAGCCAAAAAGAACCTAGTCTCAAGAATGCAAAAATTAATCAAGAACCATTAGTTTTCTTATTCCCATACCATTGAATATGTAGGTTGGGAAATTATTCATTTGATTTACAGTGATACACTTTGTGGAGAGAACTGTTTTTTATGTAGTCGGTGAAAATAAGCACAAAACATGAATGGGACTATGGCATTGAGAAACAATGCAGATACCCTTTGCATTTGTAGTGCTAACATCTTGTAGGATACTACACCATGCAAACACCACTGCAATGGCTCCTACATGTTTTAGACTTTTTCAGGTTTTTTAAATAATTTGTTTTTTAAGTATGTCCAGGGAAGTGGATATAAGGTTTCAACATAATTCAGATACAGTTATCCAGTTCTCCAGTAACCAGTTCTCAATGAATCATTGAATGCCTCTATTCTGCAATTTGAGAAATCCTCTTTTAGGATCATTATCTAAAGGATTTTGAAAATCTCCTTAACAACCATATCATAGGTTCTATCCGAATGAATCGTTTACTCTTGCTGCTGGTTTGAAGGACTCTAAAACGTTGGTTAATCCATAAACATATGAAGAATTGTATGGCCTGTAGATGATTATTTAATTTTGTTCTTATTGTTTTTATAACTTTAGTTTTCAAATGGTACAGTAATTATTTAATTTGTTTGGTTTTGTCATCCTTTTTATGAATGGGAGTTACATTAGCACTGCCTGTTTTGTGTGACTTGTAAAAAAGTTTTGCTAAATAATGTTTAAGTCTCTCCATGAGAGGAGATTGTGTGAGGCTGCAAATGAAACACTGTCATCACCACCTTGGCTAAATCATATAATACAGATTGTATGCAATCTAAAGAAAGACTACCGCCAGCTTATACTTGACATACAGTGGTGTGAAAAAGTGTTTGTCCCCTTCCTGATTTTTTATTTTGTTGCATGTTTGTCACACTGAAATGTTTCAGATCATCAAACAAATTGATATTTTGAAATTGAAATTGATATATATATATAATATTAGACAAACATAACACAAGTAAACACAAAATGCATTTTTTAAATGAAGGTTTTTATTATTAAGGGGAAAAAAATCCAAACCTACATGGCCCTGTGTGAAAAAGTGATTGCCCCCCCTGTTAAAACATAAATCAACTGTGGTTTATCACATCTTTGGAAAGCTGAGTTCAATTTCTCTAGCCACACCCAGGCCTGATTACTGCCACACCTGTTCTCAATCAAGAAATCACTTAAATAGGACCTGCCTGACAAAGTGAAGTAGACCAAAAGATCCTCAAAAGCTAGACATCATGCTGCAATCCAAAGAAATTCAGGAACAAAAGAGAAACAGAGTAATTTAGATTTATCAGTCTGGAAAAGGTTATAAAGCCATTTCTAAAGCTTTGGGACTCCAGCGAACCACAGTTAGAGCCATTATCCACAAATGGCGAAAACATGGAACAGTGGTGAACCTTCCCAGGAATGGCCGGCCGACCAAAATTACCCCAAGAGCGCAGCGATGACTGATCCAAGAGGTCACAAAAAACCTCACAACAACATCCAAAGAACTGCAGGCTTCACTTGCCTCAGTTAAGGTCAGTGTTCATGACTCCACCATAAGAAAGAGACTGGGCAAAAATGGCCTGCATGGCAGAGTTCCAAGACGAAAACCACTGCTGAGCAACATAAAGGCTTGTCTCAGTTTTGCCATAAAACATCTTGATGATCCCCAAGACTTTTGGGAAAATACTCTGTGGACTGATGAGACAAAAGTTGAACTTTTTGGATGGTGTGTGTCCCATTACATCTGGCGTAAAAGTAAGACAGCATTTCAGAAAAGGAACATCATACCAACAGTAAAATATGGTGGTGGTAGTGTGATGGTCTGGGGCTGTTTTGCTGCTTCAGGACCTGGAAAACTTGCTGTGGTAAATGGAACCATGAATTCTGCTGTCTACCGAAACATCCTGAAGGAGAACGTCTGGCCATCTGTTCATGACCTCAAGCTGAAGCGCACTTGGGTTCTGCAGCAGGACAATGATCCAAAACACACCAGCAAGTCCACCTCTGAATGGCTTAAGAAAAACAAAATGAAGACTTTGGAGTGGCCTAGACAAAGTCCTGACCTGAATCCGATTGAGATGTTGTGGCATGACCTTAAAAAAGCGGTTAAGGCTCGAAAACCCTCCATTGTGGCTGAATTACAACAAGTCTGCAAAGATGAGTGGGCCAAAACTCCTCCACAGTGCTGAAAAAGACTCATTTCCAGTTATCGGAAACGCTTGATTGCAGTTGTTGCTGCAAAGGGTGGCCCAACCAGTTATTAGGTTTAGGGGGCAATCACTTTTTCACACAGGGCCATGTAGTTTTGGATTTTTTTTCCCTTAATAATAAAAACCTTCATTTAAAAACTGCATTTTGTGTTTACTTGTGTTATCTTTGTCTAATATTTCAATTTGTTTGATGATCTGAAACATTTCAGTGTGACAAACATGCAAACAAATAAGAAATCAGGAAGGGGGCAAACACTTTTTCACACCACTGTATGTTTGTTTCAGACAGAGTTTTAATGGGAGATGAACTTCAGCTTACAAAATACTGAAAATAAGTTTTTGTGTAACACAAGTATCAAATGAAATCTTTAAAAATTAAGACATTTCGAGAAAAAAAAAATTTAAATGCGTTGTTAGAAAAATCAGTGAACTGTGAATTTGTCAGAACAGAATGTTCAATCCAAGAAGTTCAGGTGTTTCACTGTTCTCAGTAAGAAGTTTTCTCATTCCTTTTGTCAGGGGAGATGGAACTTTGTATATAACACTGACTCACTCCAAAGATAGTGATGTCTTCAGTATATGATTTGTTTCTTCTGCCGTTTCCAGTACTGGGAAATTCCATGACATTAATTGAAATGCTTATAAAAACTTTCCACAAACGTGTAAGCTTGATATCATTTCTAAGAAGGTTTCTCCAATGTACACAGCTCTGTATGCCAGAAGACCATTCATAAATTAAAAGTTATTTCTTTGTCTTTCTCTGCAGAGATGCAACTATCATGTATTTACACATAAAAAAGAGCAGACATTGTCTAACATCAACAGAAAATAACTTCAGCTTCTTAACAGCCTTCGATTTTAATAATTTAAACACATAAGTAAAGCAACTGAGACTACAGGATATGATGTTTAGCAATGGCTTTCTGTAAATGACATTCTATTTACAGTACATGTGTATAAATTGCTGTCTTTCATTTCAGGTTCTTATTTTTCAAGTATTGTAATAATTAAGATTTATTTCACATTGCTTCTATGAAAATACTTCAGCTCGGCATAGCCATCTTCATAAAATGATGGTCTATCAAAGACTTATTGGCTAATTTTTTAGTATTATTTTTAAGACAATGATTGCTTATTTACACTCATTTAGTATTTTAGGGCACAATGAAATAGAGAATACTTCCTATTAACAATCTGTTAAGCATCAGAATTACAATAAACTGGACTTGCCATAAACTTTGTCTGTGTCAATATCCCTTGAGTCATACAGCGCTGATTCACTTAAGCTACCTTTATTTTTCTTTTATCTGTATAGCTCATCTTTTATTTGATGATTGTCACGGCTTCCTACATTTGTGTTTTGATTCTCTTTTGTTTGACACACTCTGAGCTTCTCTTTTGTGTATTAAGTTTTGAAACATATTGAAACAGGCCAGTTGTTTTCCTTAAGTAATTCATTGTTTTAATGAGATTTAAGTTTTTATTGTAATTTGAAAGAAATCTTAAATCTTAGAAAATAATTTGAAATGTTTTACTATTGAGTTTTTAAATAATTTAAGTTACGAAAACTTGTGATACCCTGAATCATGCAGTTGCCAATGTCACGAAGCATTCTTTCAGGACCCTGTGCAGACAACACAATCTGGGGAGGAGTGAGGAAAACACGGGGAAAACAGCATGCAAAGGGGCCGGAAGGAAAACAGGGGGCATCTCTATGGTGCGCTGGTGTTTGGGGGAGGTGCGGCCGAGACAAATAGTTCAAAGGAGTCCGAGGCAAATCCATGAGTGTAGCAGTGTAATCCAATAAGAGATAATCCATCCTGACAGAGAAACAGAGATAAAAGCCGGAGCGGGATCCAACGGCGGAACAGGGGAATAAAATGGGGGTCATGGGACCAGACACTCCCTAATGCCGTGGTGAAGCCTGTGCCGTCGAGTCGCTTCTGGACTCGCGGATAGGCAGGCTTCTGGGCATCCATCTTCCAAAGCTAAGCCCGGATTGGCAGGAATGCCTGGCTTTTGTAGGACAGGGGCAGGAACCGGAGACAGGTGCAGGGAATCAAGAATAAAACTAGGAAGGGCTGGAGCATCCTTAGGAGGAGGGGTTTAAGAGTGTGATGGCCAAAATGAAGGCAATATTAGGGTGCACTGGACCTCAACAGTGTAAAATTACTTTTCAAATAAAGCCTGCATCAGTGCTCATTTCAGTACTTTCATGAGGATCTACACGCAGGTCTTTCTTCTTTGGGTTAAAAGCAGGTCCTGCTTTTACATGATTTTTATAGACCCAGTGGAGGAAAAATATCAAAACTAATATAATCACAACAGTACAAATGACAATTCCAAAAAGGACTCCAGGAGTTACTATATATGTGTCATCTACAGTGTAGTTCGAAGTTGGAGTAACAAAACCACTTACAACTGGAGAAAAGATAGTTGTTGTGGATCCTACTTTTTCTTCTTCAGAAACACACAAAAAATTATTAAGAAGATAAAACCCTTTTTCACAGTAACAGCTGTAACTCCCGAATGTGTTGTTGCAAAAGTGAGAACAGTAGGTGCCAGATTCACATTCGTCAATATCAACACAGTACAAACCATCTTCCCTTTGGTCTAATACAAATCCATCTGGGCACTTACACATCCAGTAAACGTTTGGATCACATACAGCTGGACATTCATATGAGGAGCAATATAGTTCACACTTAGAAGTATTTTCATTTCTTTGCATGTATCCCTGAAAACAGGAACACTTGTAACTACCCATTACATTTTCACATTCCTGCTGGCATACATCATTCAAACATTCATCAATGTCTTCGCATTCACCCTTAACATCTTCATATCCATCTGGGCATCTGCACTCAAAACTGCCAGGCGTGTTCACACACACCTTCTCATGGCCACAAATTCCTGGAAGTTCGCAGTCATCTATGTCTCTACATCGCTTCCCATCCTCTTCCAGCTTGAACCCATATTCGCACAGGCATGTATAGCTGTCATTGTGATTCACACAGAGGTGTTCGCAGTCTGAATTGACACACAGATTCATTTTATTACAGTTTAGTTTATTACCTTTCAGTTCCTCGTTAGGTGGGCAAATACACTCTGGTTTACCATTCTTCATTCTGCACTGGTGCTCACAGCCACCGTTTTCAAACTCACAACTCCAAGGTCCCTGAATCCAGCTATTAGTCTCATCAGCCACACATAAGACTTTGAAATCAGAAGGTTTCAGTGTTGCAATGCTTCCAGGAGGAATGGAGGCGAGATCCTCTCCCTTAATTCCTAAAGGAGTTTTGTATAAAATAAACTCATCAAAGTCTTGTGGCAGAGGGTCACAGGTTTTATTGAAATTGTACTCACACAGAAATCCATCCACTTCATCCTGACAAGACCTTTCCTTCCACTTCAGATCGCTGGAAACTGAGACACACTGCCGAGAGCAGGCTGAGACACTGTTTTCCCAGTTGGTAAAGTCTGTGTTTTCATCTTCTGTTACCCACACGTATCCTCTCAGTTTAGCGGTGTTATCGGTGCATCGCCCTGCAGGACGCTGAAGCCCGATCCAGAAATCTGCTTTTGAATTCGCTATTAACACAGCGAGTACTTCGTTTGATACCGATGATCGGACGGTCATTAAATTTCCTTGCAACTCACATTTGTTCTTGGCTGTCTGAAAAGTGGTGGAATCCTGGTTTATGCTGTAGCAGGCGTTTCCTACACAGACACCACTTTTCGCCGATTTTCCCGTTATTTGTAAAATAAACTGAACCGTAGCAAGAATTCTCATTAAACTCTCCATTATCTACAGTACGAAATAAAAAGGAATACATCTGATAGTAAACTGCTTACTTCACCAGAGTTTTGGTACAAAACTATACTGCCAGAGGTTGCTGTACAGCTCCTATTAAATGAGCATCTCTTCCCATTGGTTCGAGAAAGAAAGGAAGTTCCTTTTTGGTAATGCAGCTGTTTCATTACATATTTGTCAATAAGAAAAAAATATTCTGGATTCAAGAATTGTAGAGTGATGATCTGTTTTTTTTTGTACCCATGCTAGCATGTAATTCAGTCAAAACGTTTTTTTTTATTCTTGCCTGTTAGCTGTGCTGTAAGCAAAAACTTTCATACTTAAACATTTTATGAAAATTAGGCGATTTATTGTAACTTATTGAAACTTGTGAGTTAACACTATAGATGTGCAGAATACCTGCAATGACCTCAGTTCTAAACCGCTATACCTTTTAAACATTTAAACAAAAAACAGCATACTTTCAGTCGTTTATCAAGACGTATTAATAACCCTTATATAATGACACGCTTGGTATTTCCAATTGTATCCCATTTAATTAAATGTATATTTTTATTCATGAACAATTTTAAACTTTTATATAAACTATGTTTTTAATTATCTGAGTTTCGTTATTTAATAAAAACAGCCACGCCTCTCAGTATGTACTGTACCTTTTGTTTATATATAATAAGATTTCTCATTATGTTCGGCATGGCTGCTCAAGCTTGCCAGGAACATTGAAGTGAAACTGAACAAACTATCACTATCTTAAATTGCTTATAATAATTGATTAAGAGTTGTAATTGTACAGAAATCTACATTCAATGTAGAAGGTAATCTATTGGATGATTTTAACAAAGATTATAATCATCACATTCTGCAGTAAAAAAAGGTAAATAGCATTACTGGAAGTCTTTTTTATTTAACATTGGAACACACATTGATATCTTCAGCTCTTTCACAATTTCTGTAATGTGGCGTTTGAAGGGTTTAATATGTTGGTGTTTCACTAAGTAAAGCTGTAATTGTTTCTTCAGCTTTCTTCATTATCTTCTTCATGAAGTGGTGTTGCTACATGATGTTTTTAAACTTATATTAACGGGGCCTCCACACGAGGGACATTGGCTAAGGTTAAAAAAGACAGTACATACAACATCAAACTGCCCATTAGAGAAACAATTCCATATTGGTTCTCCAAATATTCACTGAACATACATAAGTAGCACATAAAAATGCAAAGGAGCAGGTAAAGGTCATTTCAATGCTGAAAGATTAAGCAAAGAAACACAAGGTTTCAGATGTGGAGCTTCACACCTCTCCACACCAGCAGGTCCACACCTGCACTTCTCCAAACCTGAAACTTTGTGTTTCTTTTATCTTTCAGCAAAATAAGGTTTAGCTTGAACCCATAAACAGAGTGAAAAACATGCTAGGAGAAATAGTTGTCAAGTCCTAGCAACTGTGACTGTTAATATAAAGTGAGCGCTGTCCTGTCTATTGATTCAGTTTTGCTTTCGTCTTGTGTCACTTCTGTCTTCAGTGCCACACTGGTTTGGTAGTATTACATTTAAGCATTTTCTTCAAATGTACATTAGCTCTCATTCTTTCCTTGATTATAGAATTTTCAAATGTTAGGTAAATACTGTATCTATAGTTTTAATCTATTTTACTACTTAACAAATGAACACTAGTACTATATATTATTACACAAAATTAAATGTCTCCAAATATTAGTGATAATAGTTGCTAGATCGGAAGTTCATTAATAAATGCTCAATATTAGAATTATTCTTACTGTTTCAATAATTCACATATTGACACACAACAAAGAATTAATGATTTTTCTTTAATTTAATTGTATTTATTATTTCTCAAAGAAAGGTATTAAAGTGTAGAAATGTTTTTTTTTTCATTTTCCATGCTTAGAAACAAGATGAAAGAAGGACATTTGCCACTAAAGGGGAGCAAATGCTAATCAAACACAACACAATTTTATTGGCTACTTTATAGTCTTGTTAATTACTGTTAATGAATTTTAAACATTTTTACACTTGCTCCAGGCAAGAATATTAAATAAATATTTAAATTAAGTTATGTGCTTGGGCTTCTTAATTTCTGTTGAATGAAAAGTGGTTTTAGCTGGAAGCGATGCAGTCAGCATTTTGGATTTCAAACAACAAGTAACAAAAGGTCTTCATTGACTTCTTCCAGAGAATTGCTAGCATCATCTCACCATATTTCAATTTTGCCAATGTCTTTTAAACATCTCCATCACACTGTCTGTAATGCTATACTGCTGTTGGGATCCCATTTCTTCTCTCTTGCTTCCTAAAACACGTTCTGTGTTGCTTTCTTTATAAACTACACTCCCTCCGCCGATTACATTTTCTCATTGACTATTAATACACAACTGTGATTTCACACGCGCTCCTGTGTGGTTCTCCAAACCCTGTGAGACTCTGGCTAATAAAATTATTCTCCTACACAATGTCCACCGGCCCCCCACCCGGATTCCCTCTTCAACACTACACCTCCACAACAACCTACACTGAAACCCCAAATACCCTGCACCCAAGTGACAAAACCATATTGCCTCCGACTGTGGCTAAGCAGGGGCTCACTTTCTGGCAAGAATTGTAGGAGACTTGTAGGAAACACACACTGGAGGCCAAACTGACATTCCTAACTTTTTCAAAGTACCATGGACCTGCTCTGTGTTCTCCTCTTTTCTCTCATGGAAGGATGCTAAATGATGCTTAAAAATACAAATTTTGCTTTTTACAGACAATTACATTACTGTTACTAAGTAAAATACAGCTGCACAACCTTCTGTTTTATGCATGCCAGTAAAATCAGAAAGCCAACTGGTATCCATCTCGAGGTCAGGATACTCCTCAACCACGCATTCCTGAGATAATGGGCTCATGTTTGGATTTTAACTGAGTTACAAAATGCCAAAAACAGTACTGCTCACATGAACTTCATTCATGTGTTAAGATTATAAAGCAATAACAGAACAGTATCCTAATTACATTTCTATTTGAGCAAGAAATAGTGACACTTGCTTCAGTAAGCTTAAGAATTTAATTTTGTTAAAACTGGAAAAGACAGACTTGTACCTCTTTGATAAGAGCATTGAGTACTTATGGCTTGCCCGAATTCAAGAGCCTCTTTTCTGATTCACGCAGTACACAACAAAAGTGCTTGTAGTTTTCAGGAAGCCAAGGAAAAGTAAATTTAAAACAGTTCTATGAATCATATTTTTTTCCTTGCCAAGTAGCTGGTATTTTTTTCCAATGAAATCTATTATGTCACATAGCAACACATTCAGTCTTCACTTTAAAACAAGAGTTACAGTACATGACTAAATATGTCATCACCACGTCTGTTAGACAATGCTCAGGATAACGGCGTGTGGTTGGGACTCACTCTGAGACACCCCTACATCCAAACCACATTTAGACAGCTCTAACAATAAGCAACAAACTTATTATGAAGTAACAACTAACAGACATCTTATCTGGAGTGCACAACATGTCCTGCTGCCTTCCCCCAGCCCCTGGGTGTGATCAGCTGAACCCACCTGTGGTTCAGTGTGATAACTGCTACAAGAACCCCCTGTGTCTTTTTACACAGTGAAATAGTTTTTTTTTACATGGTTGAACCTTCAGCAAACCTAAGGCAGGCATACCAGTTCTTCACAATATCGTACATGATAGGAGACATTACTACTATTCCAGCTTCATATCTGTGAAGGCCCTCAAATACAGGCAATTAGTTTAGGTATGTTTATATAATAAATAATAAAATAAATACTACATCAGACATGGTATTGAGACAAAATTCATAATGTCCGTGATTTACAGAGTATATGGACGAGAAGTCAGCACCACTACAATCAGTTTAACACTGAGACTTTCAATGATTATTTGTACTCTGTAGTGTACGACATGTTTGAAAAATACATCCTCTGATGCACCTGGACACATCATCAGAGATGTGTGATCTGGCATCACTGGGCATCTCAGGTCTTTCCATGTTAGACACCTCACCCCGGTAACCCATCCAGGCTTGATCAAGCCCAGGCTTGTGTCCAGGTGGCTTTGTTACCCACGGATCAAACCTCTTGATCCAGA
Organism: Lepisosteus oculatus; assembly: GCF_040954835.1. Taxonomy (NCBI): domain Eukaryota; kingdom Metazoa; phylum Chordata; class Actinopteri; order Semionotiformes; family Lepisosteidae; genus Lepisosteus; species Lepisosteus oculatus. The sequence goes on along the minus strand of NC_090697.1, from coordinate 42,945,018 downwards.
GCCAAGAGGCTCATTCTGCAGCCTCTGTGGTGGTTTTGATGGTTTTGGTCGTCCCTGTTATGCCCAAAGACTGTGGGCTCTACAGAGGGACTGGCCTGCAAATTCTCTGCATCCTACCTTGATATGTTCACATCACACTCTGCAAACATTCAAACAGCACTGTTAACAAGGTCTTTGTGCTGTAAATGGCTCTCCTATGTCACGGTCTTCATCCCTCCTCTAGAGGGCACTCCGACCTTTTGTGATTTTCATTGTCACATTCACCTGCCCCCTGTTCTGTCCTTTATTCAAACCCGGTGCTCCGGAAGCTCAGGGATCTACATTGGAAGACGGACGCCCGGAGACTCGCTTAGCATCAAGTCGATCGGCATCCTGACCTAGCTGAGTTTGGGGCTCAGAGCGCCTGGCCTCGTCATTGATTTTAACCTCCTGTTCCTGTTCCGAATCCCGGTCCAGATTTTAACCCTGTCATGTCTTGGATGGATTACCCCGTTTTTGGATTTTGGACTGCGCCTGGATTTCCCATTTTGGACTTCCCTGGACTTGTTTGCCTGCGCTCCCCCCTTGCACCTGATCATTGCCAGTACCACCCCTTGTTCGCCATCCCTTCCTTTCCTAACTGTGTTTTCCCTGTAGCCCCTTTCCAGTCACTTCCAGATTATACTGTCTGCACAGGGTCCGAAACTACGCACTACACGGGAGTAAGGACCGGCTCCCATTACACTTACTTTCATTGGCCTCCTCTATCCCCTCTTCCCATGGCCACTATGATGGTGTAAGGGGACTTAAGCTGCTTCCCTAAATCAGCCTTCGGCTGCCAATCTATCGCAGTTGCCAGGGGACCCTCTGATACTTTAGGCTGTGGCTCCTAACCAGCTCTGACGAATGCAATGGCCAGATTTGCTGGGTACTGACGTTTACTGCTGTTGATATCCCTGCAAATAGTGTCCGCTAAGAACATCAGCACCTGGTGCCTGTGCCATTGATAGCCGCCTTCTCCGTGAGCTTTTGGGCAACAGCTGAGGATGTACATCCCTTATCCTTGACACTAAGGACATGCTGCTGAATCACCTTTGCCCTACAGAATAGATTAGATGGACTAGGTAGGACATCGTAAACTACCTGGATCATTAATTTAATATGATGTGGCTCTGCTTGACCACAAAATCTTGCAGCCCATTGCATACTCGGATCACAAATCTTGCAGTCCATTGCAAGATACCATCTTGTCCATGATCCTTGCTGATGCATCTCTGCCCTCCTGCTGGTGCACACCTGTTCAACTCCTGCCTACAATTCCTCTTGGACCATATTTTATATTTTGTCTGCCTTGGGCCTTGATGTAACATGTTCTTGGAAAACAGCCCAGACCTGCTCATCCAGAGGCCAAAGCCCCTATCAGCTCGTTGTGTCTCAAGCATGCTTTAGCCTCCTCAAGTGTGTCCTGTGCTATTCACTTCCTCCAGTCCTCACTTCAATGCCTGCCAGGAGACTTTAGGGACACTGGATTCTCTGTACCACAGCACTCTCATGTCCAGGACAACATGAGCTCTTAATTCAGGCTGCTGATGTGGAGCCTCAGCTTGTTCTTGTGCCCATACAGAGTGATACTGTAGGCTTTGTGGCTAGCTCAGCTACCTGCAGAGGTACTGGATGATCTTCCTCGCCACTGTCCACTGTACATTATTGGTAAGCCTTGAATTTGCCAGGCAATCCTGACTTATATACTGCAGCCAACCAACCCTTTAGCTTCTGTGTGGTTGCCTGGATGGCTTTTGTAGCTGCCTAGGCTCTTGACAGGCTTCTCCGTAATGGAAGCGATTGATGTATCACCCATGGAGAAGCAGAACTTGTCAATGACCTTGCCCCTCCTCAACACTAGTGACCTTAATTTTGGAAGCCTAAAACTCATCCGAGCCCAACTATTCAAGACCTGTGTGCTCCGTGGCACAGTTGAAGTTGTGACAGTCAAGTCATCAATAAAACTCTAATTGGGAGCTGTGGCACCCCAGACTTGCTCAAAGGGCCTCTGCCCTTAAACAGCATGTCCACAGCTAAGGTGAAAAGAATCTCTTAAATGGTACAGCCCGTAATGAATCCCCTCCCTATCTGGAGCCAATCTGTTATTGCCCCAGAGGTAACTTTCAGGCCAGAAACCGTTATAATAGTCCAAGATAAGATTCCTGGTCTTCACTGGGATGTGATGCCACACTAGTGCCTTTTCCGCCAGCTTGTGGGATAATGACCCACATGCATTGGTGAGGTCTAAACACAACACAACCAGGTCTCCCGTGCCATCTCGTGCTTCCTTGATCAACTGTGTGAGCATACCTGTGTGCTCCAAGGAACCTGGAAAGGTTCCCAGCCTTCTGAACTGATGTATCAATGTAATCGTTCTTGAGCAACACTGTCAAAGGCGAGGCTACAATGCTAAGAAATATCTTCCCCTCAACACTGAGCAGTGAAATGATCCTGAACTGTTTGAGGCTCATCGATTTCTTTCTAAGAATACAGATACCCTTGGGCATCCTCCGTTGTTGTGGCACTTTGCCTCTTCACCACACAGTGTTGTCCATTTAAGTTAACTCTAAACATTTTATTTGTGTTTCACATGCTATAGCTGTGAAGTTGTACAAAAAAAATCAGAAATGTTTCATTTCAGTTGAAATGGGTATTACAGTATGCAAAGTTGATGGATTTTACAGTTAAAAAAAAAATTGGCCATACTCTTTCCGTTAAGGTGAGTGGTGAGCTTCCTCTGTATGATACACAGAAATAAAGACTTTTAACTTTATGCTCAGGATGTTAAGCACTCATTCAGCTGTTACTCGAGAAAGAAATGAACAGCTTTTTATGAAGCTTTTTGTTTGAAAAATCATCAGCCAATATTTTTTACACAATCAAAACCACCTCTGCTATTTAAAGTGTCCCCCTAAATTAATTTCTCTTTGTAATATTTAAATGTAAAATGAGATATACATTTTGTACAAAATGTTACTAAGTATCTTAAATTGGCACCTTCTGAGCAGAATTGCTTTACCTGTTTCCTCAATTCATTAACCAAAAAAGACCAGGATATTTTGCTTTAAATTCGCTTCAAGTCTAATTCAAATTTACTTCTGTGAGTAAAATATTTAAGTCGTAGTGAAGTGGTCCCATAACATAACAGAACATAACATACCACATCTTGTGTGTTTATTATACTACAGTTGAACCTAATGAACTACAGTGGTGAGCAAGCAGAATTCGTCTGCATTTACTGTGTACACCTGTAGCATGTTGATGAATAGTTAAAGGACTATGCATACTGAAGACATACTGAAGACTATGCATATGTGCAGTCTATGCATAGATCAGAGTGGCTGATCAACCTGCATGGGAGTTGGAAACAGACTTGGACATGCAGAGTGACTGTATGGGGGTTGAACTGACACTATATGAGCTACAGTATGAACCAAAGCAGCTCACAGAGAACAGAGAATTCTCAGTTCTTGTCACCTACTACACCATAGTCTTTATGTAAAAAGTACTGAGTGAACACAGTGTCACATCTCCGAGAAAGTAATGTGAAGTGGGATACAACACTGTCCCTGTAAGCGTATGGAATTTCATTCACTTTATCAATCCTGAAAACTGTAGCAGAAATAAAGACATTGTTACTGTAAATTATACACTAGAAACAGGGTGGAGGTTGTCTAGACCCACTGACACAAACCTTACACTGTGCAAAGACGTTTTCAATCTGTTGACATACAATACACATAAATTACTTGTCTTAAAACAAACAGGTCACACCTTTATTTGAAATATTTCACGACCATTTTCCAATTAGAACGCCCGTATAATTAAACTGATGTCAACAACAGTTTCCACTTGTGTTTACAGTCATAATGGAGACTGATTCATCAACCACACCACCACATGGAATCATGACTGCATTTCACTTTCTTTTCTATAGGCATAAAACTTTCAAACACTTAATTTGTGTGATTTAGAACTGTACCTTTCATGCCATCTGCACGGCTTTACGCATCTGACTGGATGCCTGTTCCATAGTCTTTTCAAGACATCTACAGGAGGTTTCTAACACTCAGCCAAAAACCCAGGGGGGCAAGGCAACCCTTCCTGTGCACACTTGTTCTATATCAAACCCTCCATTCAATTACCCCATGTGAGAACGTGTTTTTAACCATTTACTTCATAATTGCATAATTGTCATCCAGTATTAAAACATTTAGAGGCTGATTGGTGACCTCTAGTGGCAGGTCATTGGCAACCACAGTTCAGTCACTTCCTAGGCTGACCTGCCAAGGCTGTGGAACTGTGGAACTTTTTAAACCACAACATTCCCTTATCTAATTTTGAGTCAAATAAATATACAGTACATATATAAATCATGTATTCCTACATTTGTTAGTGTATGTACAGTGACACCCACTGAAAGTATATTTTTCATGTATAAGCATTAAACAAGTTGTAGACTGTGAAAAAGAAGATTATAGAATACATTCTATATTACTATATGGTAATATATACTACATATTAGAAGTAATAGGTTTATTCCATGCTGAAAAGAGAAGAATGAAAACGTTTCAGCCGTGGAGCCTTCTTCAGATGTGAGGAAGACAGGGCAGTAAGCAAAGGTAATGTAGCGGGAGAACAAAAGCTGAGAGAGAGGAGGAGCGAGGGGTGGGAGCCGGGGACAGAAAGAGAGGCCAATCTGGAGGTACAAGATGCCATCTGGGTGATCCGGAATTGTCCTGAGGGGCCTTGAATGAGTGTGCTGTTAGATATGTACTTGCAGGTGATACAGCAAGCTCTGTTGCAAGGGAAAGTGCCTGGTGTGGATGGTTGCTGAAGGCAGTCAAGGGAGCTGTGAACAAGAAGGTTACGCAAACTAGGTGGTTGGCGATATGAGATGACTGGGCGGTCAGAAAAGAGGGCCCAAATGGAGGGATCATCCTGTAGGATGGAAAAGTTATGAAAAATGGAAAATGACTACATTTCACCAACTTCTACCTGTCCCTCAAATACAAAGTTGAGATATCTTTCACTACTCTTCCGTTTCCAGACATTAACTTCTCCATTAAATACCGCTGACTCTCTACTTCAGTCTATTACAAACCCACGGATTCACATGGCTATCTTCTGTATAAGTTCAGGTGGGTAGCTGCGTCAGCATTCGTAGGCTGCAAAGGTACAAGTAACAGGTTTATTCCATACTGAAAAAAAGAAAACACAACGTTTTGGTCGTTGTACAACGATTATGCAGAGATGACATCGATTTCCAGAACCAAGCCCTCAAAATATACTCCTTTTTCATCAACAGAGGATACCCTAGCAGTGTTATTGACAGGGCCCTTCCTGAGCCAAAAACACCCCTCTGACCATTGACTCAATCACGAACTCCCACTGTAACAATCACATTCCTTTGGTGCTTCCCTTGCACCCCAACACACTTCCTATCCCCAGGACTATTAACGACAACTTTTCCATCCTACAGGATGATCCCTCCACTGGGGTCCTCTTTTCTGACCACCCCATCATCTCATATTGCAACCACCTAATCTGCGTTACCTTCTTGTTCACAGCTCCCTTGATTGGCCTCAGCAACAATCCACACCAGGCACTTTCCCGTGCAACAGAGCTCGCTGTATCACCTGCAAGTACACATCCAACACCACACTCATTCAAGGCCCCTCAGGACAAATCCGGATCACCCAGATGGCATCTTGTACCTCCAGCAACCCAATTTACTGTATCTCTTGCAGTAAATGCCCAGCCATCTACATTGGAGAAACAGGAAGGAGACCCGGAGACCGCTTCAGAGAACATGTTGGGGGCTGTGAAGATTAAAGATCTCTCCAAGCCCATTGTTTCTCATTTCACCTCTGACGGCCATGATCACACTAATCTCTCCGTCTGTGTTCTCAAAGACAGTTTTCCTAACTCGTACATCAGAAAGACTACAGAAACTAAAATTATCCTGCTGCTAGGATCACACCTTCCCCCTTCTCGTAATGACAGACTACTTTTCTTCTAAATTCTCTCTTTTCATTGTAGGTTTCATTTCACACCTCACTTCACCTATCCTGACTTCGCACATCCAGATTGGCCTCTCTTTCTGTCCCCTGCTCGCGCCACTCGCTCCTCCTCTCTCTCAGCTTTTGTTCTCCCGCTACATTACCTTTTTTTTACTGCCCTGTCTTATTCACCCTTGAAGAATGTTCCGTGGCTGAAACGTTTTGTTTTCTTTCTTCTCTTTTCAGAAGTGAAATAAACCTATTATTAATTCCTGTGTAGCCTATGCATGCTGACCATAACTATACTATATATTATATACTTATTATTATATATAGTAATATACTATATAATATATATACTAATTCTTAAGTAAAGCAAAGTCAAAAAAGTGTGTGTGTTCATTTTAAAGGGCAGTCATAAATTTTTCAAGGGGCATAGTTATAACTGTTTCAGGTTTTATGCAAACCTAAGAGCTTAATTTATAATCCCTCCATTTTCTAACCACTTCTTCCAGTTCAAGGTTGCAGGGGAGCTGAAGCAGCAATCCAGCTATCCCAGCAAGCAATAGGCACAAGGTACAGTACACTCTGGATGGGATGCCAGTCCATCATAGGGCACACACACACACACACACACACACTTCAGGGCCTGAACACGTGGAGGAATCCCACACAAACGCAGGGAAAACATACAAACTCCACACAGATAGCACCTCTGCTCCAGAACTGAGCCCAGGGCCTTAGTGGTGTGAGGCAGCAATTCTTGCCCCTTTGACACAGTGCTACCCTTAATTTATCATGCACTACATAAACTCATAAAAATATATTATATATTATTCATTATTAATATAAACTATCATTATCTAGTGGCTGTGCGCAGGAAAAGTGTATCGTGTATCCTGGTCAATTTATGAACAGATTTAGGCTTACTGAGGCAGGGTGGTTTTTGACCTGTTTGCAGTCGTCTCATTGCCGCATGGAAAACAGACAGACCCTGGAGTTACATATCCTATTGAATCATGTACCATGAACTCTGCCTTATGCCTTCCTTTTCCTACCACAACTCCAAAAGATCTGTCACAAGGGTTCCTCACCCCTCAAGGTTAACTGGCTGTGGGATCTTTCCTGATAACACGATGGTATCAGCCAGGTAGAAAGATCAATTGGTGCCCTCCCATCTGCTACAGTGGTCAGCCTGGACCCTGAGGACACTGCCTGAAGATTCTGGGTCAGCCTAAAGCAAGATTGAATGTGCACGTTCTGCAGGGCACAGTCATCTAACAGGGACAGGCTGATGGATTATTAAAGCTCTACAGCACTTGGTGTGGTGCAAAGGGATCTGACTCCTTTCTATATCCACCTTGGTGGTGTTTGGCTACCTCCAGATCCTCCTGAACCAAGGCAAGGTAGGCTACTCTCTGGAGGTCCCCTTGATAATGTGATCTCCTCCTGCCACAACAGAGAGGGAGCCAACTGAATCACGTCATCTAACCACCTTGCTTTCGCGTTGCACCAGGAGACCCGCGATCCTAACACAGGGATGTGTTACCTTCATGGTACCTGCAGGTAGTTCTGCAAGCACTCCTGGAAGCTACCTTTGAACCACTCCTGTCTGCAGACATTAAATGTTCAAGCCTTACTTGAAGCCCTCAGTTCAGCAAGCAGTGGGGAAGAACCGGGTGTTCATGTGGCCAGGAGGCAGGCACAGGTCTGCATAAACATAAAGTCAGAGAGCAAAGGGTGCAGATTAAAACCTCAACCATTAACAACAGGAGTAAAAGCAACAATAACTGAAAATTACAGTCCAACCGCAAGGGAGAAGGCCTTAAAGCCATCTATAGTACAAAAAGACCTTCAAATTGACGCAGAAATTCTTATTGACGCAGGTGGACATGAATCTATCGGTTTTTCAATCAGTATGTATCCAGTAAAGACAGTGTACAGTATGTCTTGATCTCAGTCTTGAAGATCTTGAGTATAATAAGCAGTTATATCACAGTACTGTAGTAGTACTGTAGCAATTTAAACCTAACACCAACCGACAGACAACAATATAAAAATAGTATTACTTGTCATCTGCTGTTTGTGCTATAATCCAGTCAGTACTCACTACTGCCACAACATTAATTTTGCAGAATGCACAGAACAGAAATTATGCCTGCAAATCAAGAGCTAAATAAAAACAAAGTACTATACGTAGAAGGCCTGGAGACATTAAACACACAAAGGTTGTTTGCATTGAGCATTCATTTTTTCTTCTTCTCCTTCGTCTTCACACTAACACCACCACTACCATCATCATCATCATCACCATAATCCTAAATCGAATTCTTAACTGCAGTATTACAATTGTTTTATTAGTAATAATATTATAGCGACTATAATGCTAATATATGTTATTATTATATGCATAATCACTATAATTACTTGCTTAACAGAAACGACTTTCAAAATATAATAATAATCATTTATAATACCAAGTTATAATAATTACAATAACCAGAAAAACATGCAGGTAGTTCTTTAGCGCAATGTGCTTACACGTTATTGTGAGCAGTCTGTTCGGTAGTCATGAGACATTTTAATTGACTGCCTGACCTTGAGATTTTGTTCTGGTATTACAGATAAAATTAACTGCCGTATATCTACAGTACCTGTCACATTATTGTCGACGGTTTTCAGAGAACATTCAGTTTTTCTGTATCATTCAAAACAGTGAAACACACTTTCCTATCTTAACTGGTAGTTAAAAGGCGCGACACAAGAGCTATGGAATTACTTTCTTATAACAGCGAGATGCGCGTCCCCTGTCCCTGCACTCGTCTCCATCTCGACTGCCGAGCGCGTTCGCGTTATCTGCCGGTAATTTTCATTGGAAATCTGCCGAGCCTGGAACATCTACCCCCCTGCATCAGCAGGGTAGGAGGAGAAGGAGGAAGCGATTTTTTTATTCATGTTTAACATTTGCAGGTAAGTAAAGAGAGGCGACGTGTAAAAGCAATGCAAAAAGCCCTATTATCAGCTTGTGAAATGCGTTAACGTTGAAAGAAGCGAGCTCGGTTTAAGTAAAAGTATATTTCAGGACAGGTGTCGGTCTGCTTGTTATCACGGAATGCTACGGTACGTTGTTAAAGAATGCAACAAAAAATCTACAGGCCTTGGGAAGAAAACTATAATATACAGATCCTCTTGTATTTGTTAACCTGCCTAAGCATTGCCTTTTTGCTTACGGTATTTAAACGTGGTATTGACATTTTTTATATGTTATCGCAGCTTAAATACAGTACACGACACAAACGAGACGTGTAGATGAGATGAATAGACTAATGATTTCTACTACGGCACATTTTCTATTGTTTTCAGAGCACCGCTATCTGATGATTTGTTCTGATGAAAGATGTATCATCATGTAATGAGATCAAGGTGTGGAGATCCATTAATATACCACTACTATACGTCCCCTCGAAAACTCCTGACGCTGATCTTCTGCTTTCATCTTCAGTTGCACACCTGCTCTTCAGACTTCACAGTAGGTACGCTCTCCGATTGCTTGGCCTACTAATGATCTAATTACTTGTATTTAAATTCATATCAATTTCATTTATGATCAGATTCTCATATTATACTTTTGCCTAGATATATGAAGTGATTTAAATGCTAGTACGTTCTTTTTGAATCAATTTGCTTATTATTATTTTAGCGTTTAACGGGGCTGACCTCTATTTAATTATTAATCAGAATTTACCCTCATAAAAACATGAAAGAATTTGTATTAGTACTATTTATATAATCATATACAGTATAGAGGCTGAATTTGATTATGGTATTGTGTCATCAAAGTTGACTATGTTTCAGTGAGATTGGTCAATGAAGATCTAGGTTTCTTTTGCATTCATGACCTGAAAGTATGAAAATGTGTACAACGAGGCATTAACTAGAACAGTCGGAGTGAAGTACTGTAGTTTACAACACCAGCATCCCATCTAGGATTTGTAGTCAGGACCGTTCAATAAGAATACAGAGCCCTGAGTGCTTAAATAATAATATAAATTAAAACAATCTGAAATATAAGGGATATTGGTTTCTGTCCCAATTAATGGAGTACTATTCATCCTCTAAGAGTAGAGTTTTTTAAGATTTTGTTTTGTTTAGTTCATATCCTGATTTGCCTTTCCCCCAGATTTTAATGAGCACCAGTGCTGCTTTAAAATTTTAATAGGAGTTCCTGTACTTCCTGCACTAGACTACACATACAGTATGCATTAGGTTTGAACATGTGAACCTACAGTATGGCATAATAAGCCTCAACGTGAACTATTAGGAAAGAATATGTAAGAAAATGGTGAAGGAAATATCTTCTTATAGGATCATTGTTCATTAATAAAATTATGGATTATTTAGATCAATAACATTGATAGTTTTTTTAAAAAACATTGGTTTTCAAATTGTATCAACTCTGGCACTGTTTAAGATTAGAATTACTGTATAAATGGGTAATCATTCAATTCTGTCTGTGTACAGTATGTACTGTACTCTGTACATACAGCAGTAGGCAAAGCAGTAATAAATTGGGTTGAATTGTCTTCTATGTCTTAGTGGAGAGTAAGACTAAGACTAACAGTTAGGCAAAGCAGTGGTCTAATATCATGTTTCGCTCGTCCATCCATTTTTCAACCTAATTCTTCATCTCATACAAGGTCACAGGGGAGCTGAAGTGTATCCCAGCAAGCAACAGGCGCGGGAAAGGGTACACCCTGGCTGAAACGCCAGTCTATCGCCGGGTACACAGACACACAAACCCACATATGGGCCAGGCCAGTTTTCCCAGGAACCGGTTAAACTATCAGTATGTTTTTGGACTGTGAGAGGAAACAAGAGTGTCCAGAGGAAACCCACATGAATACAGGGAGAACACACAGACTCCACACAGATATCACCCCAGGAATTGATCCTATGGCTCCAGAAATTGGTTTTTATTTAGTGTTTATATGTTGTCTGTGGAGCATTGGCTACTTTCAATGATGAACGGAATTTATAATAGTCAGCCATTCTTTGTTTACTCTCTGTATTATTACTCCTTACCTTGCATATTGTCACAATCTCTATCTGATTAAAACACAACATTAACAAACAGGAAATTACTTTTTGGCAGCATGGTGGTATGGCAGTTAATCCTGCAGCTTTAAACCTCTTGGGTTCAATTCTAGACTGGTAAACCTTCCATGTGGAGCTTGAATGTTCTCATATGTCCTTATGGGTTTTCTCTAGGTGCTCCAGTTTCCTCAAACCTTCCAACGACAAGCTGGCTAGGTTAGTTGATGTCTTAAAATTTTGTATTTGTATGACCTGCAATAGACAGGCAGCCTGTCAATGGTCTTTATGGGATAGGCTCATGGTCGCTGTGACCTTTACCAGGAATAAATGGTTTACAGCATGAATAAGTAGAATTATATTTTAATGTCATTCTTTTTTTGTTTCCACTTTAATTTAGACCCAGGATTGTCAAACAAGTTTTTACTATAGCTATTGCCTATATTTTCAAGTTTAAATAATGATTGAAGACTAAGTTTCAGATCCATTTTGTCTTACAAAGAACTGCAATATTAAAATGTTATACTATATATATTATAACTGGATAATTAGATCCAGACTATAAACTTCTGATCGTGCCAAAAACTGATCAACAGATTAAATGACACAGTAGGGGTGTTGCAGTCATAATAGTTTTTTTTTTTCTATGCAGGCTAGAGTCAAGGTTACTTTTGAGTAATCAACTAATACTGTAATGACTCAGGAAAAGAAGGCTTAACATTTACTACAGTAAAGTAATTTTATATAAAATGTACAGCTGTTAGAAAACACAGTTTTTCAGGAGTTATGCCCTTGAAAGGATGTGGTCAGAGTCTGGCTTTTATGAAAGGCATTTCTAGACCTTCAAAGTTCATGAACTCCCACAGTAGTATACACAGTAGGTATTTCCGAAACAAAAACTGTTATTTGCCTACCAATTATGAAAAGTGTTAAAAGATATTTTGACTTTCATAAAAAAACAGCATTTAGAATATTTTCAGATCATCCTTATTCTAACACAAATCTAGTTTTTGCTACTCATTGCTACTCTTCGTAAGTATGTTTTACTAATCAGTAAATATCTTTAGGGAGGTTGTACTGTAGTTTAAGGCAGTAGTTGCAACATGTAGAGTCTGCTCTTTTATCATTTTAAATCCATATATGTCAAGACCAAAATAAATTGAAATGAGCACCAGCCTTTTCAAAATGTCCCTTTGAATTTATATTCTTTTTAAATGTTGAATTATTTTAGATTTTCAACCTATTTTCCTGCATAAATGGTGCCTCTTAAATAAAGTTTTGTTTCAAAAAGCATAGGAGAAAATAGTTTCCCTTTATTTTTCACACAATTATGGACTAATCTTCTTTTATTCATATTGACAATGGCAATTATCAACAATTAAGTGCAACCTTTTGTGATTAATGCATCGTTTTAACTTAAAGTCTAAAAACATCCATTATATACAGTATGTAGTATTGTATGTGTGTTATATGGACTAAGACACACATACTATATGTATTATTGTGTCTGGGAAGAAAGTGTGTTTTGATTTCATAAGCAAAAGCAAGAATTTTAACCATGATCAGCAGGAGGCTGGTGAAAATAGGGATCACCGCCCCTTTATTTCCCAAGTCTTTCTTTAAAACTCTTTCTTTTGCATATGAAAGCAAAACTCTTTGTGTCCAGTCTTGGGTTGTCATCACATATTAGAGATTAGGCTTCATTGCACACGAGACACGTTGTTTTTTACATATGATATGTCTTTATTTGCTATCTTTAGATAAAGAAATATACATTAATTGGATTTTGAAGAGTGAGAGATGGAAAACCATCAAGAGGAGACAACCATAGGAGGCACATGTTTGCTGTTGATGAGATTGAGTATTACGCAGTGATTTATTGAATGAACTCCGAATTGGCATAGCATCCTGTTTTGAGCTAGAATTGCTTCTTCTTTAAAGGGCACAAAGTACACAGTCTTATGTGTGCTCTGACCTTATGGACATTTTGATGGCTAGCAGACACAGATCCAAAAGCAGTTATTATAATACTGTTTAGACCCACTTGGACTTGAGTTTCACTGATGCACAGGGAGCTTGTGCAGAGCACCTGACAGACACAAAGTGTGGATAGACAAACAAATGTTATCCCTGGAAGAGACAATAAATCCCCCTTTTTTGCCGCTGATAGTTTGTGTGTGAGCTGTGTGTACATGTGTAGCCATGGAAATATACACAGTGCCCAGTGTCTAAGGGTTCCTTACTTCTAAAATGGCTGAAAACATTGCTGACAAATTAAGCCTAGCATCAGAGCATTTTGAAAGGCAGTCTTTGTGGTTCATCACATATAGTAAAGTAATACAGTAGGTAAAAAAAAATTGAGGGATGTTCTTTGTAACCACATTATCTGATGTATCGCAGTCATTTATTTTTAACTTTATCATTTATTTAACTAAACATGTCAGTTAGGAAGTAATTATATATAAACATCAAGGCATTCGTGGCAGCAATCTGAGTAAATTTCCTTGCTCAAGGTCATAGCCACAGCATTCTATCAAAGAATTTGTATACACAAATCAGGTCAGGAGTCGACAGCCTTCACACTGCTGCCAGTAAACGTAGGGTCTCGTGACATGGAGTGGCTAAGCCTACCAGTTCATTTTTTACTAAGTCCGTTGATGGGTGAAGGAGTGCCCAGGTGGGATTTTGGAATTGGTACAACTTTAATTAAATAATCCAACATTTTTCCTGGTCTCCCTGAAAAAAAAGATGACATCAATAAAACCAAATGAAAAGCAAGGGAAGTGAGCATTAGCTTTTACAGAGGCTACCTTTGTAGTGATGCTGCATGAATAAATCATCCTGCCACTCGAAAGCTAGGAGGAGAAATCACTGAAATGCAGATTGCTATTTTCAAGTGTGGAGCATTGTCACGTAGTACTGCCATCGACAGCTGCAATATCAAAGTTTCACCTTCTCCTTCTATTCCGAACTTCAGTCTGAATGGCACTGTGCCATTTAAAAAATGCAGCCTACTATAGAAAGTTTCTTCTTCAAAATAGAAATGATAACAATGATGACAATAATAGTTAAGAAAATTGCAAATTCCTATGAATCATTGCTTACAAAACAAGCAGTAATAACATAAAATACCTAATGTTCTGTTAACAGTTCCTTTATTCAAAGCAGCAAAAAATCATAATTGAGATTCTGTAAGCTTTTCCTTCACAAATAGGATTTAGAGCTACAAATATGACAGCTAATTCTCCCGTCTTAGTTACTGTTGTCTGTGTGCTGGGTATGACTAAGTAGTATTGCTTCACATTCCTGATTATGTAACTACAGATACAGTAGTTTACTAATCATGGATTTAGTATTAAATGAAAAGTTCGACATAAATTGTGTTGTGTATTTTCCCATAACTAATTTAGTTATTTTACTTTCCTTTTGGCAAATTATATTTAAAAAAAACAGAAGAAATGAATATTTTCTAAGTCTATATAAGAAATATTACAATAAAAGGCACTTAAAACAATAACTACTTATTACTTATTACAATAAACGTTACTTGAAAAGTTATTTGTTTTAAATTTTGATTGTTAAGGACCTTATTTGTTCTTAAGAGTATCCAAGGATTAAATAATTAATTTGTAAGTAGCTGTGACAACATCAAAACAGACTGGTGAATATGTTAAACATTAAATGTTGTCTTCCTGCATCATCAGCATCATTATCATAACACTAAAAAGAAGAAAATGAAGAAGATTTAACATTTTTCTCTTTTCAGCTATCTCTGTTGCATTTTCAATTCAAGAGTAAAAGAACTGTAAACATTCGCATCCTCTTGTCCCCTTAAAGGTTTGATGCTGCCCTGCTAACTTCACTTTCTCACAAATCCTCTATGCACTGCTTAATTTGTAAATCACAAAGTGCTGAAGCTCATTGTGAGCAGAGAGCAAATGTATGGGTGCATAGCACTCCTGTACAGCAGCAACTTTTAACCTCTACACTTTCAATGCATTTTCAGGCTGCCACTGTCAATAACATTTTAACAAGACAACTAAAATCACACCTGAGGAAGGCTCCACAGCCGAAACGTTGTGTTTTCTTTCTTCTCTTTTCAGCATGGAATAAACCTTGTTCCTATAATAATATTATGTAATTAGGCCAGTGGTATGGTGGCCGTAGGTTAGCATTGCTGCCTTACAGCCCTGGGGCCCTGGGTTCAGTTCCAGACCTGTGGTGCTGTCAACATGAAGTTTGTACGTTCTTCCTGTGTTTGTGTGAGTTTCCTTCGGGTGCACTGATTTCCTCCCACAGTCCAAAGACATACTAGTAGGTTAATTGCTTCCTGGGAAAATTGGGCCTGGTGTTTGTGTCTGTCTTCCCTGAGATAGATGGGTGTCTCGTCAAGGGTGTCCATTGCCTTGCGCCCTTTACTTGCCAGGCTAGGCTCCAGCTCCCCCACGCCCCTGAATTGGATGAAGTGGTTAGAAGATCGATGGAGGTAACTGTCCCATGACCTTTCCCCTTTACCCCAAACCAGACTCACGTCTTCCTCTTCCTCCTCCAATAAAACAGAAGGGAATCTCGATTCTGTCTCATTGTGCTCGTGTCTGTGCAGCGGAGGCTCTCAGTACTTGTATCTCTCTGCAGTGACTAGCATATCCTCTCTGTACTGTAAATAACAGGGTAATAAACCTGCCTGAGCCTGATTCATCTTCCCCAGCCTGTGTTTCCACCCCACTATTACTAGGAAACACCAGAGCTAGCCACTATATGGTTTTAGAATCTGACTGTATAATCTCCCATATATTGTAGATGTGACAAGGCTCAGTGCTGTGAGCCTGTCACGGAAGTAACATCGCCCCGTTTAAAAACTGTAGAATCCCGAGGCAGAAGACCCGGTCCTTCAGTGCAGCTAAGTTTGCTGCTTTCAGCGCTGTGTGACTCTGAACCCATTAGTGATTGAACCATGCCAGGAACAGAAAACAGCTGCATCTGTTACAGATATAGCCCATGGGTAACCATGCTAACAAAAATATATTGCTTTATTTTAAGGCTAAAACCCTTATCTTTTACCTTACTTTCATAAAACCATGATTAAAATACATGTCTGCTTTTAAAAAGATTCTAGTGGGTATGTAACAAAAGGTAGTTTTTTTTTGTTATAGCCTCTCCTAACATTAGCCAGATATTAGGAGATATGTATAACATTTTAATACATTCACTGATCAATTTTCTCCTCATTTCTGAGGAAATGTGTTGTTGAATATTGGAGTATGCAACATTGGAATGCGAAATCCATCCCATATCAATCCCATTCAGTTTCCTGGCAATCTACACTGGCAGCTTGTGCGGCGCATCTGCAGATAAGTAAAGCTGCATCCTGTTCTGTTTTCTTTACACTTCTGGTCTGTTTTTGATGTATTCATACATGGTCAGCACCATGTTTTTTTGGGGGGGAATGTGATCGATGAGTCAACTATACAAAAATCTTTAAAAAAGATATTTAAATTGTAAATGAACGTTAAGTTTATTGTATGGCTTAGAGGTCCCAGAGTGCAGACAGTCTCAAATCAAGAGGCGTGGGAGCTGAGCTCCATCACAAATTAAGTGCATCCTTTGGCCTTCTTCTATAAATTCTCAGATCCAGACAGGAAGTATATTCATTTATTGTGGAACAGAAAGGTTGCTGGAACAATAAGAACAATTCTCACAGGCCTGGTGCTGCAATAAGGTGGATGTCTTAAAAGTTGTTTGTTCTGACAGCTGGAAATTTCACTTCCTTTGAAAGGCACTGTCCATTAGCAAGGGGAAAATTAATGGAGGCAGGTTAGGGAGAGATGGGATGTAGTAACAGAAAACACTGTTTATGACTTCTGTAAGCCTGGAAAGCCATAATATCTGTGGGTACAGACTTTTCACTGAGTATTGGTAGGAAGAGATTTGGCAGAGACTTCTAATTGAGTGTGCATTGTGCATATATGGAGGCCAACTATTTTCAAAAGGCAGGGAACATCTGGCCCTTCCCAAAGCTTATACAGTGCCTTGCAAAAGTATTCAGAGTCTTCCAATGATGTCTCATTTTGTTGGATTAAGAAAGAATGAAATTAATGACATTTAGAAAGAAAATAACCTTGATTTTTCTGTGCAGTTTCTACTGACATTTCATTTCTTTTACCCATGAAAGTGTTTAGAGATTCAAGTTTTGATTTAAAATACTCACTGATTTCTTATTCAACAAAATAGGACATCATTGGAGGGGGGACAAATAATCTTTGCAAGGCTCTGTACATGAAAGTGCAGACGTCCTTTGTATCCAGAAAGGAGATACTGTAGGTTCAATCTTATGTGCTTCACTTATGTTAAGATACATCAGTGATCTGTGGCTTTATTCACAAAGGGGATTTAAGTGAGGAGTTTGAATACAAGGCCTCAGACTTCAGCCTTACTTGAGACTTTAGACCAGGGCTGAGCAATCCTGGTCCTGGCAAGCCCAGTTATCTGCAGGTTTTCCAGCTTTCTTTAAAACTGAAGTGAGAAGTGCTAGGAGTGGCTATTAGATTGGTCTCATTATGCCAATAATGAGCTGATTGAGCTTGTTAAAAGTTGAGTTGGAATGAAAAGCTGCACTGGCTATTCAGGACCAGGATTGCCTACCCATGCTTTAGAATTAGTTCTTAAGTGAGATCTTTCACTACCCTGCTGGAGTCTGCATTTATATTAACCTTTGCCTTTAGATAACTGTCTTAATGCTTAATAAGTTAAGGTGTTTAAGCTTAATGCTTAACCATTTTGGGAAGATTATGTTTTGCAAACAGGAGAATATGATGTTTCTAAAGCAGGCTCTGTCTCTTTAAGAAATTAGTCACTGAAGGTAGTAGATGTATTGCTAAATATTCAGCATTAATACCTAGATATTTACATATCAATCTGGAATCTGTTTTACATCTGTTTCTTTCTAACCCTTTCTTCTTTTTTTGCTGTATTTTGTGCCTGTTTCATTCACCCAAGTTTTAACAAGTGTGTCAAATTTTTGTTACATTTTGTTAAATAAAAAAAAGTAAACAATAGTCATACAATGAACCACGCAGTAGAGTAAGGGATTTTTTTCAAGAGCAAATTTCAAGGGCAAGCTGCTGTGTATGTCCGAGAGGAGACAGGCAGCCTGAAAGTGAGCAGTTCTGAATTTTGTTTCTCTCCCTTTTAATTGGATCCAGAGGACTGTAGAAGCTTCTGTAAATCAGCCTGGCAGCCTGTGCTGCAAGCTGGCACATATTATGTGGATTGTGACTGTGGAACACATTCTGTAAATCAAATGAGATTAATGAGAACAATTATATCAGTAGTATGAAGATCATGCACGATAATTCCACTTTAAAATACTGTATATATGTTCTTGGCTTTTATTTGCATTCAGTCACATCTTTTGGACCAAGAGGTCCTGCAAAGAAGGCCAGGTACAGTATGTTCTGATTTTTGTGGTCAACAAAATAATTCGCCTAACTATTTACTTAGTTAGGCATATATGCGATTTGCAGTTCAGGAACATTAGCTTAATTAAAAGTACAGTTACTCAGAAAACACCTTTGAGTTTGTTAAGAACAATTACAATTATATAGTGAACTAAATTATCAGACCAGCCACAGTATGTAACTGAGTTTCAAAGGGGAACTGCAATGCTATTTACAAATTTCGGGATTCGAAAGAGGTAGCATCGATGAGTGAATTTCAAACCACAATAAAAGTAAAATGTACGCTGTAACTTGTAAGTAGGCTTGTGAATATAAGTCTTGTAATCCAATAGAAATATTGCTCTTGATTTTGATTTCAGTTTTGCCAACAAATGCTACTTGCTTGTTATCTCTGTAAGCAGATCACATTGGAACATTTCTGCAGATGTAAGGGAGTATTACCTGTATTTATACTCCCTTACATCCCATTACATTATTCATTATGGAGACTAGTGAGCAGGAAGGGTCACAGCACGTTGCAATTCCTGGGAACTCGAAATGCAAGTTTGCACAAAGTTCATGAGTTTTGTGTTTGATTTGTAAAATTCTTCTATAAATTCAATTAATTTCGTTATGAGATTTAATAACAACTCTGAGAAATTGGGATTGCAGTTCCCATTTAAGGTGGAACTGACACCATATGAGACTAGATCCATGTCATTATCAGTAGCCACTATGCATCATCCATACTATTTGGCGTATTCATCAGTCTGTTAACTACAGGTGTCAAGTCACAGGATGAAGTAATTATTACATCTAGAACATTGTTTTAGATTCTTCCTACCTTTGTACCCCATAAAGAAGCTGCTTTTCCTTTTTAGTACAGTGCAAACTGAAACTTTAATTACAGTCAGGCGTGCAATGACACAGATATGAAAGATTTATGCTTTCCTCTGCTATAATCTGTTTCCAGCTTGATACATTTTGTCACGGTATGGTTTTCTTGCTTAGTTAACTTTTTGTGTTCATCATAAAACTGCAGTTCAACCCTGCAAAATTTAGAAATTGCAAGATTTTGAAATGTCACCTAAGCTTATAATGCATAAAATGTGTGCTGAATCCATCAGAACTGTCTGAATTCTTCTGACTGATAGTCGTGGTTTTCAGCAGATTATTATCACAATGTAATCTTATATACAGAAAAAACTCAATAATTAAATGCTGATATCAGAGCTCACAAGTGATTTCTTACGTACTGATACATTCATTTATATTGCTGATATCTTTAAACCCAGGCTGAGATTAAAAGCTTTTCTAAACTCGTGAAGGGGAAACATATCTTTTAACATATAATATTACATGTTAATATTTCAATTTTGTTATTATTGAGCTTATTAAAATCTCATCAGGAGCATCAGAATACCTTTAGTTTTTGCATTCTTTCGGAGACACAAGCCATACACTCACAGCCCACTCAGTATTGATGGAACGAAAGTGGAAACAGTCATCAGGTTTAGCTTTTTGGGAATTCACATCTCTAAAGATCTAACCTGGACTGTGAACACTGACTATCATGAAGAAGGCTCAGCAGCGCCTTTATTTCTTGAGGTGCCTCAAGCGATGGGGGATGCTAATACATGTGTTGGTGAACTTCTACCGCTGCACCATCGAGAGCGTCTCCACCAACGGGATCACCATGTGGTATGGCAACACCTCTTCGTGAGAAAGAAAGGCACTGCAGAGAATGGTCAATATGGCCCAGAAAATCATCGGCTGCAGTCTCACCGAGATTAAACAGCTCTATGAAGACCGCTGCCGTGGTAGAATTCTGGCCATCACATAGGACAGTCACCTCCCCGGGCATGAGCTCTTCACCCCACTGCCCTCAGGCAAGAGATATAAGAGCATACGGACACTTACCACTAGATTCTTCAATAGCTTCTATCCACAAGCAGTGAGACTGGCGAACACATTTAGCCATCCCCCTCGGACCACACCTACACCATCACCATCTACCTCTTTATGATTTCTTATCTATTGCACATCTCCAGTCATTGTTTACACGTCTGTATTGTTTACATTCAAACTGTCTACATGTTTACTTGCACATTGTCTATTGTTTGTTTGTACATTGTCCTGATGCACTGTTTGCACTTTGTTTTGTTTTTTACACTTGTTTTACAATAGAGAGACTTCTGTAAGTAAGAATTCCATTGTACCAGTAACGGTTACATATGGCAATAAAGTTCAAGTTCAAGTTCTGTATTTTTGGATACATGTATCTGTAAAGTTTGGATTTCGGAGTAGGGTTACATTTCTCCTGTAGAAGGAGAAACCACATATTGTAACCCTTATGGCAGCTCAGTCACATAAAAAATATTATATCACACTTTGCTGAACAGTAAATTTGAACTGGACCATAAACCAATAGAGTATAGTCACAATGGAGTGTTAAAGGTTATGTTTAGAAGTATATGAATACATCCCAGCAATGGATCTAGTTTCAAAAAGAAAAAGGTACACTGAAAGTTACACATTAATATGCATTGTATCTCCACCTAGCGGTTACTATTGAGATGGCTGTATTTGTTTATTGAATTTCTTTTATCCTCTAATTTGTGTATTGAGTAAATAGAATGTAATGTGAAATGGTTTACCAGTTTTTTTTTAACATTAATCTCTAGATGTTTGGCCAGGGGTTAAATAGAAATGTAATGTAAAAGTAATAGGTTCATTCCATGCTGAAAAGAGAAGAAAGAACACACAACGTTTCAGCTGTGGAGCCTTCTTCAGGTGTGAGAAAGACAGGGTAGTAAGCAAAGTTAATGTAGAGGGAGAACAAAAGCTGGGAGAGAGGAGGAGCGAGAGGCAGGAGCAGGGGACAGAAAGAGAGGCCAATCAGACAGAGTGGCCAATCTGGTAGTGTGAAATCAGGGTAGGTGAAGAGAGGTGTGAAATGAAACCTACAATGAATAGAGAGAATTGAACCTTTGCTTACTGCCCTTTGTTTCTCACACCTGAAGAAGGCCCCATGGCGGAAACGTTGTGTTTTCTTTTCAGCATGAAATAAACCTATTGCTTGTTCCTTTGCAGCCTACGCATGCTGACACAGCTACCCACCTCAACTACTAGAAATAAGAATGTCAGCATAGTACCTGTAAAGTGCTGTATTTTTTCTTGCCATGAGATCCTTCCCATTCATTCGTGAAATATTGTGCAGGCAGAGCAACCAAAGTCAAGAAAAAAAAGCCGGTGACTCTAATCTATCCCTTTTTAAAATTCTAAATACTATAAATGCTAAGAATATTTTCACCCAGATTTACTACTGTTTGAAATTTAAAAAGCCACAAAGAGAGAGACATCTGAATGCTTCTTTTCTTTGTATATCTATGTGGATTTATACTGTACGTGGTTGTTTTGTGTATTGACAGTATGACTGAGCTGCCTTGTACTGTACATTTCCCTGTCTGACTGGAGTGTTGCCAAGAAGGTTCAGTTTTACACCTCACCTCTTCATTAATAATATACCTATGTTTAATCTGCAGAAAAGCAATTCTGCTCTGACCCCAGCTTCCCTGAACATGGTAACAGAACGCCGAGTTCCGGAGTCTTCTTTGAAAATGCAGTAGCCCATTTCTACTGCCTGGCAGGGTACAGGCTCAAGGGCCCTTCGAAGACAGTCTGTGTTCGGCTTCACAATGAGTCCATGGGCTGGAAACCAAGTCAAAAACCATTGTGCCTACCAGAAGGTGAGAGAGGGAACATTTCACATTTATTAATACACAGATGGGGATACATTTGTATGCATGGCAAGCAAAAAAAACACAACAAAGTCTGTGCAACAAAGTCAGATAAGCTTTTTGAAAACTATTGTGAGGCAGGAGGAGTAAGTACAAATAAAGCAGATAGTATCATTATCAAGAAAAGAGGTTACAATATGAATTAAGTTTAGAAATTTAAAATACAAAAGTGGGTGGCACTGTGGCAAAGGATCTGTGCCTGTGGCTGGAAGGTTGCTGGTTCAAATCCCACAGCCGGCAGAGGAATCCTATGCCGGTGGGCCCCTGAGCAACGCCCTTAACCCCAACTGTTCCAGGGGCACCGTATAAATGGTTGACCCTGTGCTCTGACCCCAAGCTTCTCTCCCCGTCTGTGTGCCTGTGTGTCTCATGGAAAGCAAGCTGGGGAATGTGAAAAGACAAATTCCTAATGCAAGAAATTGTATATGGCTATTAAAGTGATCTTATCTCTCTCTTATCACTGTGCTTAGCATTGCGCTAGGGCCCTGGGTTCAATTCCAGACCTGGGGTGCTATCTATGTTTGTATCTAATTTTCTGTGTTCTTCCCATGTTGACATGGGTTTCCTCCTACAGTCCGAAAACATACTGGTAGGTTAATTGACTTCTGGGAAAACTGGTCCTGGTGGGATTGTATTTGTTTTTAATTTCTGCCTGCCCTGTGATAGACTGGCATCCCATCCAAAGTGTACCCTGCCTTGCACCCGCTGCTTGCATACAATGCTAGAATAGGCTCCAGCACCCTCACAATCCTGAATTGGACGAAGCCGTTAGAAAATGGATGGATGGAAATCAAGAAGCTTCAATTAATTGAATTAGGCTGAAAGATAGTACAAGGGGGAGCTCTACAAAGAGTGTTTCATTGCACCACTAATGTTTTATTTAGCAATAGTGCACAGTTCCCTCATTCCTGCACAGTTTAGGGACATCTAGGCACAAGAAAAAAAGTAAGCAGATTCTCCTGTATTTGTTAAGCTAATGATACAAGTAACACATGGTAAATCAGTAATGTGCATTTTGTTACTTTGCATTGGATTGTCAATACAGAGCACATTGATATACAGGGTCACTTGAATGGAACCAAAAAGTACTGTAAGTACAGAAAAAATAACCAATGGTTACATGGAATATTGCATTACTTTTGTGACCACTTTTCAAGAAGGTAGTGGGACAAAACAAAACACTCATTCTCCCAATGTGATCTCCTCGAGAAGCCAATGAATAATAAGCAGTATAATAAATATTTTTCATATTACACTGATTCTACAATGATATTTTCAATGAAGGAGAACATAGGTAAATACTGTATTTGCATTTCTGTTTTCAATGTGCTATCCTGGCCATATGTCAGCTTTTCTGAAGCCCCATGGCAGAATCTGACACCTAACGTTAGATCTCAGCCTGTCAATTTCTGAATTTCTTTGTAGAGCCTGATCCCTAGTTCTGACAGGTCTAAAGCCCTAGTACTTGACTCCATCTTGAGGTCTCAACAGGCCAGATTCTGGCATTTATTTATTTCCCCAATGTATCAGGGATTTCATGTCCCAACATAGAATCACATCTTGAGAAACTGATTGATCTCGTGCCTTGAAGTGAACACCTACTACCAGCTCAAGAGTTGTGTCAACACAGGACTGCATCCTCTAGGTTTGGATAAGGCTGACAATCTCCAAGGCCACAATATGACCCTCTGCTCTTGACATGGACTATTGTGCCAACACTCATTTGAAGCCTCCATAGAGGCTTGGGCTTTGACTGGCAACCAAATCCTCAAGATCAACTCATCAGCTGTGGTCTTTACCGTGGGATGATGCTTTCAAGGATTCAGCAAGGAATCTAGCCTAAGTGCTGAAGGCATCCTTGAGGCTTTTCAACCCCTTGGTCTCCAAAGGATTTGATTTTGTTTTCAGTTCCTATGTTTTGACCTTTTGATTATCAGCATGGAAAAACATCCCTGGGACCTAAAGGCCCAAGAGTGGATCTTTCCAGATTCTTCAGCCTCAACACATCTTCACTCTGTGGCTCCCAAACCTTATGACACTCTCGAGCCCCTGAGAACTGCAGACTGCAGAAGATTTTCAAGGCCAAGGAGTCCTCCTAGCAATAGGCAACCATCATTCTTTGTCAGCTAGCACTCCTGCATCAGTGCTCCTATGATGTCAAGTGCTCCTTTGCATTTGAGTATTAGATGAGTAGCTTTGCCAGCTAGAATAATTAGCAACTAAAATCAAGCAATCTATAAAGGCTAAATGACCACCTCTTGTTTACACATTTTCTTGTATTATTATTTTCTATGGCTATTGTTAGCAGTTCTCTGTTTATTCCTGGGGTTGCTAGGGAATGGGAGGGCAATGACCTCCCTTTGAGTCTACCTTTCTACCACAGCAGCCTGCTGGAACAAAGACCTTTCTCCTTACAAACAGGGAAATAGCGTCACTGAGCTGTAGGGTCTCCCAGATGTTTTGGTAGCACTGTTGGTTGCTCATTTCTAGTGTTTTTGGTCAATAGACATGTGCTGTCTCTCTCTGAGGATGACCTGCATCCTGGCCAGAACATCAGCCTGACAAGAGGGATACTGTAGCTGCAGACAGTGTTTTTAACTTCTTAGAAAATTCTGAAAGCAGAAAAAATGACACTAAGAAAATACTAGCAAATTATGGCCAGCGGCCAGATCACCCTGCAGTCCATGTGGGTCCTAATGCCCCAGTATAGTGATGGGGACAATATACTGTAAACAGGCGCCTTCCTTCCGATGAGACATAAAACCGAGGTCCTGACTCTCTGTGGTCATTAAAAATCCCAGGGCATTTCTCAAAAAGAGTAGGGGTGTAACCCCGGCGTCCTGGCCAAATTTCCCATTGGCCCTTACCAATCATGGCCTCCTAATCAAATTACTTGAACCATCCCATTGAAATGTTATTGAGATGCATAGCTAAGGCATGCCTTAGATCAGGTACTAGTTTTACCTACTTATTTATCTACTTTTTAACAAGGGATATTAAATAGCTAATTTAAATATTTATAATATGTGTAATATCCTTTCAGTATCACAAAAGGTTTTAAATGATTTTAATTGCAAGCGCTATTACGTGACAAAGAAAACCTTGGCACAAGTAGATATTAATTCCAAATTAAAAAGTAAAAAATAGAACAAGTTTCTAAAATTATTTTGTCAAGCATTGTTCTCGTTTTTCCTCTTCATTGTAAAATTACTCTCCTTGTTAATTGACAGCTTGTACATTAACACAGGTCCCCTCTATAACCTAGTTGTTTTTCTGTGTATAATGCAGATTTGGAATGTTTGTAATTGTAATGTTGATTTAAATTACAAAGGTTTGATATCACTGCATTTTTCATAAGGGAAACAGTTTTGAATGATCAACATTTGCTTTCACATACAACAGAAGAGATTTTATCATTTGACAATTGTCATGATACAAAGGTGTTTGTGTGGCAGTTATCCATCAGCATTATTCCCACTATTAATGGCAGGATGTGTACCACTGCTATGTAGATCATTTCCATAACAACTTGGGTCTGCAAAAGCTTCATCTCTTTACCTATCATTTATCATTTTAAGGCTTTGACAATTCACTGACAAAGTAGTATGAACCACAAGTAGTCATAACCCGTTGACTTGGTTAGTTTTTTAATCAATCAGTATTACAAGAATTATTCCTAATTGATGCAGCCTGGTAAATACACAGTTCCTACTGATACATTTTCTGTGTGATGTTGCAGATTGTCTAGTTCCATATATTGAAGATGCAGATATTCATAACAAAACCTACAGACCGGGGGACAAACTGATAATCAGATGTCATGAAGGATTCCAGATACGGTATCCAGATATGGATAACATGGTCTCAGTGTGCCAGGATGATGGAACATGGGACAGCCTGCCCATTTGTCAAGGTGCCAATATCATTTTCTAATGTTTTTGTATTATATTTTATATATTTTATACTTTGGTACCAGCACATGTTCATTTTCTTTATATTGGTCGTACAGTGTCTTTCAAAATTATTCAGACCCTTAAACAAAAGTTTTTCTCCCATGATGTTACAGTACCTCCATGGATGATGCCTGCTGTTAAAGCTACTATGTGCTTTTTATTCAGACAGTGACTGAGTCCAGCTATAGCACTCAAGTAATCTGATCTTTTAACAGTATGTTTTATGTTACATGGATTTGTTTGTATGTACTGAAAATGGAGAGTTTGGACACATTTATAGCGTACTTACTGTATCTGTACCAGCACATGTGTTCGGCTTACAGTTTACAGTATGCTGGTGACTACAGTGCCTTTTAAAATTATTCAGACTGTACAAATATAAGCAATGGTAGTGCTTAGTAAAAGCTCATAAAGGTAAAAATGGCAGATGTTTCACAGAAATCCTCTTTCCAGGAAATGTACGTCTTAAATTGCATGTGATAGTGAGTTTTCACATTTGTTGGCTTTAAAGTTTGCAGTTATGACACTTTGAAGTGGCAATTGAATATTTTTTCTATGCACAACCTATTCCACACAATAAATACAAAAGAGGGAATAGATAAATAATATAAAAAAAATAGAAAAGTCATGATTAAGTATTCAAACACTTTGTTATGCAAAAATTACCTTAATGAGCTACACAGTTTATACACAAATGTATACACAAAGTGGCCTCATAATGGTTCTTGTGATTTCAGAACAAACACTTTAGAAACAAATCATGAAAACCTGTTCTACTAAAAAAATGGAAAGACTTGAAACCTGCTGTACAAAGAAATCTTCAAGCAACTTGAGAGAGCTTGCATAAATCTACCAAAATGACAGGGGAAAAAATTGCACCAAAATGATGTTTTGGTAGAGTTGGTAGAGACTTTCCCCAAAAGATTTGTGACTGTAATTGCTGTCAAAGGTGCTTCCATCACACGTTATATTGAGTTTACAGGTCAGAAAAATTATCAGTTTATTTTTTTTTCTCTTTTGTTTTTGTTGAATTGTTTTTAACTAGTTTAAAGTCAAAGGTAGTTTTTAGTTTGAGCATTGATGTTTTGAATACAATATTAACTTTAAAAAATGTACATGGATAATTTTGTATTTGCACAAAAGGGGCTGAATACTTTTGCAAGACAGAGTGGTTAAACTGCAGATAAAAAAAAAACTTTCCCTTGGGGCTGTCACAAATTCATCAAGTCATTCTCAGGAAATTGGCACTGACATTTTATCGAATACACAAGAAATTCATGATTTTGGATACTGTTTGTCATCAACCAGGTTGATTAGACGCAGTTCTGCTGTGAAAGTCTCAGGCTCGTTGTCACCACTGGAAGCTGTATATCTGCATTGCATGCTTTGTACTAGGCTGCAGATGCTGTCTCCTCTCTCTCATGAAAATCATATGCTCTCTGATCACTTCCTGCGTAGAAACCATTGTGTGTGGCTTGAATAGAATTAGTTGCCTACATATCACAATAGAACATAATTATAGTAGGTGGTATAAATCAGTAAAGGAACAATCAGTATAACTGTTGTATAAAATAGCTCACTGAAAGAATGCTCCATGGAACCATTGCCTTGAAATTGTGTACCGTCAAGCACAGGCTTCAGATGCTGGAACAAATAACAGTCAATAAGTGCTACGTCTTGATTGTAAGAATGGTTAACTTAACTGTTACAAACCCAAGCTGGCAAATTGCAACCTGTGCTTCTCTGTCCTAGTCAACTGGCAATTTAACATGTCATGTTGATAAGACATTTGACAAAGAAACCATATTACAAATGATTTATTGGCACCCTTCTTACAGAGCTTTAGGGAATCCTTACAGAAACATCTTTCAATGGAATCATTATTTTTAAAATAGAAACAACAACATAGAATCATTCAAAATTACTGTACATCAAAGAAAAAGCAGACGGTACCAACTGTCCCTTAAAGCTTGCAAAAAAATAGAATGTATCCCTTCATTTGAAAGGGTTTTACAATGAAGCAAAGCGTTTTGTTCTCCTGTAATGGAGCACAAATAGTGGAATGATGTGTTGTCAGACAATTGCCTTCAAAATCCTGTGCTTGTTGGGGTTAAAGAGAAAAAATAGATTTGGAAAAGATAACCGATTGTTGCTGTCAGTTATTAAGTGTGTATTTACAAACATCGAAGTGCAGTTCTCACTTTCATTAAGATCGATATGCTTGTGGATGGGATGCTTCTTGTGCTGATGGTGTGCCCCATGTGTTGCAGGCTGTTTGCGACCCGTGGTTCCTCCTCACAGCTACATGAACATTTCGGAAATTGAATTTTCTGTGCCGGTGGGAACAGTGGTGCGTTACCAGTGCTTTCCAGGCTATAAACTGGATGGTTCAGAGGTCCTGGAATGTATGTACAACCTCATCTGGTCAGACATCCCACCAAGGTGCCTTGATGTTGAAGGTAACATCAAGCCTATGTTTATGAACAAGGGAATAACATAATGCTGTTGATTTTCATTGTCTTGATTTAGGTAGCAAGGACTATATACAGATGCTTCGGTGTCTGTTAAAATATGGATAGACTGTTAACATGTTACATTTGCTTGGGACATATGTTTCTTTAAAAGATATATTTTGACCTTTGATTTCCAATGGAAGGATATTCATTAAGATTAACAATGGACCAAATTTCCCCATAAAGACTGGAAGCAATATTATTTCAAAGTGAAAAAGCATATGTTGAGGGTAGATAAATGCAAGCTGACAATGAGTCGCCTTAAGATGTTCCTTGGATTTCTTGCATTCTGCAGTACCCCATGAGAATACCCCCTTGGTATTTTAAAGGAGTAAGTAAGAGGGGCAATGAACTGAAGAACTTTGAACCACAGAACAAAAAATGTTCATTTTTAAATTACGTCTTAATTGCTCAACTTGCTTCAACAAAAAAACAAAAAAACAGTTATCCTGTCAGTATTTTGCAGGCATGAATTTTAAGTACAATCTGTAAACCTTAGGAATTTTTTTCCATAAGACTGTTAACATTATAGGTAGTCCGCTAGAATGGTTTCTGATTATAAGTCAACTGCATTTGTAATTTCCTCTGTAACTGCTTATACCTACTATATCTACACCATACACTTTCTGAGCACAAGCATGCATCCTTATTCAACTGGAACCAGCCCTCCTGCATGCTTGTTACATAAACCTGCTGTGTGAAGAGCCTCTTATTGCACAAGAGATGGCATCTGGTAGCTTGAGTGAAAAGGACTGTGGAGTGAAGCTGAGCGGCTCTAGCTGTGCAAATTGCAAATAGTGTTCCTTATAAATTGCAAAACGCTGGCTCTTAAATTACAAAGCATAAACCGATAAAGAAATATCAAGCAGTATCAAATCAATGATAAAGACAATTCTTTTGAATTATTTAAAGATTTATGTACAGTTCTTCAGAGGGCTCAACAGAACTTTTCCAAAAGGAAATGTGAAAAATGAAGATGAAGGATAAAAATATTTAGTTATAAAGCAATGTAAGAGTTGGACTTCTTTTGTAATAGTTTCAGCTTTTACAGAGAAATATGAGTAGAATAGTATACTGTACACAAATAAAAGATCTGAATTCTTTTATCTCCTTGTGAATTATAGGAGTTCCTCTTAGAAGAGATTTCAGCAATTCTTTTGTTTCCTTGTTGTGGTTAACTAAATTTAAATAAGAAGTCAGCTGCATCACTTTCTTTCTTTTTTAGATGTTGTTAATTGGGGCTATACATTTTGTTGCTCAGCATTTGCGGTTCAATAATCTAGAAGAAGGATTAATGTCTGAAAGACACTGAATGTTACATTTACTGTATCACTGGATTCAGTTTTAATTTCTCCTTTTCTCAGAACATGACTTCCACTTTTTAACACTGTTGCTTTAAAACAAGCAAAATAAAAACAAGACCTTAATTTCCTAAGGCTTAACCACATTTCAGCATTTCATGATACAGCACCCTCTACGCTAAATGTCACAATTGCCTGTGTAATACAATTTGTTCTGTTTGTTTTTAACAGTAAAGTAACTTATTACTAGGATATTACTAACTGCATAACAATAACAACAACAATAATAATAAAAAATGTGCTACATAATGCTGACTGCTGAATGTTGCTTGGAGGCTCAATTTTGTATTTAAGTGATATGGGGCCCAGTCATATTAAACCCCCCAGCCCCAAACATTGTGGTATTCTGCTATTTTCTGGAGCACTTGTCTATCTCTGATATTAAATCCAGATTCCTGCTTGACCAGCTGCATTAGACTCTGCAGATCTTAATTTGCTGAGCATTTCCCTTTTAGATTTTAGGTTCTTCAGAATCATATGTCACTGGAAAAGCAAAAGGTTCCCTAAAGGATTTAAAACCATAGCAGCATTTATAATATTTAATAACAGAAATAATAATGGGTCACAGTGGTACACTAGTAAGCATTGCTGCCTCACAGCACTGGGGTCCTGGGTTCAATTCCAGACCTGGGGTGCTAACTGTGTGGAGTTTGTACAGTACGTTCTCCTTGTTTTCACGTGGGTTTCCTCCAGGTGCTCCAATTTAAAAAAAGTCCAAAGTCTTCAATCCAAAAACATACAGGTAAGTTAACTGGCTTGTGTGAAAATTGGCCCTGGTGTGAGTATGTATTTGTTTGTGCCCTGTGATAGACTGGCATCCCATCCAAGGTGTATCCTGCCTTGTACCCGCTGCTTGCCAGAATAAGCTCCAGCTTATATAATCATAATAATACATAATGCTACTGCATAATACTGAGTTTAGTTGCTTGGGAGACTGTTTATGCAGTAAGAGAAATGTACTGTATGCTTACCTAAGTGATAAAATGCATCTTGATTTTCAGTTTGCCCCTTGCCTCCCATGGTGGAACATGGAGACTATATCTGCCATCCTAACCCCTGTGACAGGTATATTCACGGAACAGTGGTGGAGTTCTACTGCGACCCTGGCTACTCTTTAGC
This sequence comes from Lepisosteus oculatus, assembly GCF_040954835.1. Lineage (NCBI taxonomy): Eukaryota > Metazoa > Chordata > Actinopteri > Semionotiformes > Lepisosteidae > Lepisosteus > Lepisosteus oculatus. Next base: position 42,913,722 of record NC_090697.1, on the reverse strand, counting down.
TAATGACTACAGGTATATCACCTGTCAGTATGGGCAGTGGTTTCCCCACATTCAAGTGTATTGTGTTAAATCAGGTGGGTATAACAAAGTACCAAATATTCTGCTTAATTAAAAAAAAACTTATTTTAAATAAATACTTTTTAGGGTTTTATATATTGACATTTTTTTCTAACTTGACAATGATTCCAGGGAGAGAAGGAAGAAGTAGTTCCAAATGTCATCAATATTAATGATAATAATGTAAATATTGTATTACAAAATAAATACAATGATTGTGCCAAACCCAGTATAATTAATAAAATAAGATTTTAATTATTATTTTTTCTGATTGGCAGAAATAATAATTAATTATGAATATTTTAATGATTATTTTTTCTGAATGTACATTGTAAAAACAAAATATTGAAAACAGTTTTAATCAGTATTAATTCCTAATTAATATAATTAAGGTTAATCAGATGATGGTTTTACTTACCTACTTAGTAAGATGATATTGTTTGATACCGGACAAACAGACAAACCAACCAAACCAGGGTGTACCTTGTCTTTTGTATGAGAAATTTAAAGTTTTAAATAAACAGTAAGAAATAGATTTTTACCATTATAGTGAGGTATTTGTTTTGTGGGAGGGACATAAATCTAATGTTTAAAACAGCAATACGTTTTTTTTTAATTCTAATAAAAGGATACTTGTTTTTTAATTTTGAGCAGAATATTCATTTTTTTAAAATATGTATACTGTATTTGATTTGTAATTCAACAAAATGGTGAGGGGAAATACTTTCTTATGGTGTTGGTTATTTGCAGTGATGAAGTTTCACATCTAACTGTGATGTGGAAGGATATTAATTCAGGCATTGAAATGAAGAAGAGTCACCTAAATAGTCAATTTCACTTTTACTCAGTTACCTTACATTACCTTTTTCTCTTCAAACAAAAATTGATAGACTGTCAGTGCAACATAGTATCTCTTAAAATGTATAATGGTTTAAACTTATAAATTCAATACAGTGCATGTTTTTACTTCTGCAGAGCCATCCTGGCCAAACTCTCAGGAATCTCTGCTGACAACATGGAAGGTGTTTGCATTCACGGCTACCAGTGTGTTGCTGGCATTGCTCCTTGTCATTCTGGGCAAAGTGTTCCAGTTCAGGTGCAAGACTCACTGTCAGCTGAGGTTTGTACATTTCTTTATACACATGCTTAGAAAGTTGAATCCAAGTAAGGGATTACTCTAGAGCCCTAGACATTAAATATCATTAGTTAATTTCTGAGTGGCAGTTGTCCAATCCAATTACAGTTGAAATTATCTGGATTTCTGCATGAATGGCTCCTAAAACGTGATCTGATCTTCATCGAAGTCTTATTCAACAAATAACACAGAACATTTTACATTGTTATATCTTTATTGAACAAATGGTTTAAATGGTCAAGGTCATTGATTTCGTGAGAACTCAAATAAAATTTGTGAGAACATTAATAAAATTAATGTTTTCATCTCCTGGTTCTTCACTTCTAGGCTTCACAAGTGAAACATTCAATCCATTTTCTTATCCATTTGCTTTCTCTTTTTCTTCTAAAATTATAACTGAGAGACATTGTAGAGCTACATGGTTCTGAAGCTGTGAGTTCAAAATAATTACTATTGTCCTTAATAATAATGAAAAGTTTGCACCTTTCGTGAGTTTTTGTTCTTAATCAACAGCATGTGTTATGCTTTCCCACAGAGACGGACAACAAGGTGCAAGTTCTCCCAATTTTGTAGTGGTAGATGGCATTCCTGTACTGCTGCCTTCCTACGATGAGGCTGTGAGCAGCAGTAATGTTCTGCCACCAAGCTTCCCGCCCCCTGCTGGACAAGGGGAATCATTGCACATCGAAGAACAGGGACCTCCTGCTTATCCCGGTCATGTTGAAAGCATCAGTGCAGTGCATCCCGAGACCAGCGAATATGAAACCTGCGAAAGCCTAACAGATTCCTTCGAACACCTCCAAAGTATATGTCCGTCGTCTACGTGTCCAGGGGGACTGAACAACACATCGGAGAGAGCAAATGTTATGACATCCACTGCAGACACGGCTTCCACAAGTCCCAGCATTGACATAGCAGATGGTATGTTTATTTCTCTATGACATGCATGCACAAATTATTACATGCAAAAATAATTTCACTACTGTGTAATTCAACATTGCTTCCCTGAAAGAGAAGGCAACGTGCTTCAGATAACTCTAAAACGTCAAACTAATAAGTGGTCCCATTTTATTTAATACTCCAGCTGGATCTTACAGTTTAAAATTACAGTATTATCAGTGAAAACATTTCCTCATTAAAAAGTGGTTTTAAAAGTGAACACACGCCCTACCCTAGAGTATCAGACACAGTGGGTGAGTCTTTGCAGAGAGTGGCTTAGGAGTGTCATGCTATTATAGAGCTTTGTGGGTGAGGCAGGCATGGTTTGGAGACATTCTGCATGGAGTGCAATATGCAACTACAAACATTTGGGAGGCCTCGGATTATCTACGAGTCTCTCTTCATCCTCTTCACATGTAGAGTACATTGTGCAGTATGAAAGTGTAGAAGAAACACAATTGTCTTGAATAAAGATGAAGTGGAGGATATACAGTACCAAATCTCTTGCCATTATTGCTCCCTAGTTCTCCATCATAGTGCCTTTTCCACAGTCTTCGTATACATTCAGCTAAATGTCAAGTAGTCATTTTTTAATTGAAAGGAAACATTAGGGATGGTACACATATTGTGTCATTGTGAATAAAAGAGAATACTCATTTGGGTGACTGGATCTTACACTTCATGTTAAGTGGCCTATTCAGGCGTCTTCCTCAAAGAATCTGGGCAGTGGTTTGATTGTCAGAGGGCAATTTTCATCCCTTCAGTGGTTGTCCTTTTTCAGGAAATTATCATTTGCAAGTATTATTGTCTTACAAAAAAGGAAATCTAAACCACTACAATAAACAAAATCTCTCCAGCCCATGAATATTATGACAACCATTCATGACGTTTATCACAATTCTTTCAAAGTAAGGTGACTGAAATAAAGTAAAATGTGATATATTTAATTTAATAAATATATCATTTTTTATAATGCATCATTTTATTATTCTCTTTCAGAAATACCACTTGTGGAAGAAGAAGAAGGCTATTAATCCTCCTTTATTCAGAGTTCAGATTTCAGAACAAACCCTTTATTTGAAATACACATCTAAGAACACACTTCTTTACTGGTTATGAATCATTTTAGCTTCTTATCTGATCACTAACCTTATAGCAAAGACGTTAATGATCCAGCACTTTAAATAGCCTTACCCAGAAAATGCTTAGTGACAAACAGATAATGCTGTCCAGTGTGGTTAAGCATAAAAAAATACATTACCAGTTAGAAACAGAAATGGATCATATATTCATCCATCTATCCATTTTCTAACCAATTAATCTAATTCAGGGTCACAGGTGAGCCATAGTCTATCCTGGCAAGCAATGGGTGGGATATACCCTGGGCATTCCATTGCTGGGCGAGTTCACCTACAAGTCTACCTTTGGAATGTGGGAGGAAACTACAGCACCCAAAGAAAACCACTGGAAACACACAGGGGAAACCATAAAAACTCCACATAGATGGCACCAGGTCCAAAACTGAACCCAGACCCCCAGGGCTGTGAGGCAGCAATTATACCCCCTGTAGCACCGTGCCACCTGTCAAATGTTCACTGTGAGATAATTTCATGTGCAACATGAATCTCTAATTGAGGATGTGGTATCTATACAGTATGTGCAGAAGATCCCTAACTTTTCTTTCCTTTATTTGCTTAAATATTTTAATGAGGTGTCATCCATGGAAATATGTAAATCAGCCATAGGAAATCTTTTAATGCTCACTGTTGGATTATTATAAACCAATGAAGCAAATATGTGTTAAATCTGTGACTGTTCAGCCAGACTACTTCCATAATCTTTGTGTTTTGTAGTGAGCAAACTATTGTTTCTCTTTTTAGAAACTAAAAGTCCTCTTCATGGGTTGCATGTTTGTTTTTTTTCATCAAGGGTGTGAAAATGTACAGTCAGTGATCGCTTGGCTATTTCCAAAGATGTTAAAAAGGGTAGAATGAATCGAAAGGTCAGAACATGAAACTTGTGTGTTTTGTGGATGGATTGTGTATTCACATCACTTTTTTATTCAGTGTTTTTCCTTTATGCTACATCAAGGTGGAATTAAGCAAGGCTGAACTAGAAATATTTAGCAGAAAAGTGTTGCATCCACTTACAGATGTTTAAATTGAGTGTTATGAGATCACTTATAATCAGTAATGTGAGTGTAAAAACTACAGCATGAAAGGTTCTGATCTGTTCTACAAATGACTGATTTATACTGACATTTATGTCTTCAATTTTGTAGGATGGAAAAAATACACATTGCAAAAAGCTGTAATTTAAAACACCTTCTCACTCTTAACCGAACAAAATGTTTGCACTGCTGGTCAGGTATACAGAATTGACTGTTAGAACATTCCCCAAAAATGAAGATAAGTAAATTTAACGAACATTGCGAAATCTGTTTCTAAATACATTATATTTCTATAGTTATCATTAAATATAAATATAAAATTACCATATGTTTCTGGGTCGCATTTTTATTAAACTGATACAGATGGCATGGGAATGTTTTTAAATACTGTATATAAAATAATTAAACTATGTTTTAATTATTTTCCTGAACATCCTTGTTTAACCAAGATCTAATTTTTGAAGTTATCTTTGCCAGCCTGAAGGCCTATTTTGTTTTGGTTTTTATGGTTTGCTCTCAGTTACAGAGCTGGTCTCATTATCTCATAACTGTAATACACTACTTCAATCTGAGTTTGAGGTCAGATTGACACTTTGAAGTGTTTTAGATGTGACTGTACCTTTTATAAGGTGTGAAATGAACTGTGAACGGTCTTAAGAAATATTTACATCTGTCTAGTCATTAGTCCTAATCATCAGACAACGATTAGTCTAATTGTTTAATTAAGTACTCAGGTTGAAACAAAAACCAAAGGATACTACAGTACAGTATATCCTCCTGGATGTTTGACACCAAAGCTTAGGGTATGTGTAGGATCTTTTCCATAAGAACTACATTTACAAGTCTGCTTGAAGCTATTGAACTCTTCTGAAGCTCTCGGGACAAGAAGGAGACAAGAACATGTTAAACCTCTTGGTATAAATGTATTTGTACGTACTGTATATTGTCTGAAAGTTTTCAAAAACTATTTCTGCAGGGAGAATAAAGATCAAGGTTAAACAACAACAAAGGAATAAGCAGTCACATACAGTAAATGTATGTAAAGTATAGTGCAAGGATATTTTTCTGATGCCGGTTAAAGAACAAATCGCATCATGGATTAACAAAGTCCTGTACATACGTCTTTCATACAATTCCTTATGGGGAAACACTGATTGGAAAGTATCAAATAAAACATGATAGTGAAACAACAATTCATTAAATGCAATTATTCACCCAGAACAGTTGTAAAAGCACAATAGAAAACATGATAAAATCCTTTTAAAAAATCTATTGTAAAACATTGTGGTTGAATGTATTAAAATGTTTTAGTCTGCCTCTACAAATAATAATCCGCTAGTTATGATGATGATGATTATTTTATTATTATCATATTATTGCTGCTCTCTACATTATGTTGGTTTGAAATTATCAGTTTGCAATATACCATGTCAAGAAACTGTTTGGTAACCCCCTAAGTTGGTTCTCATTCTTATGTTAGTCCTACAATTTAATTACTTTGTCATAAATAATAAATGATTATAACCTAATTAAACATATAACACAAAGACATATATATATATTATTCAACAAAATAAGTCTAAATTAACTATCCTTGTGTGAATAATTATGTAAACCCGTAGATTCAGTAACTTATTGCAGCTACTGGAGCAGCAATGACTTTTAATTAGTTATTATTTGTTGTTGTTTATCAGTCTCTCACATCAACATCTCATAGGAATTTTGTTCATCTTCCTAATGACATGTGTCAAGTCATTAGGGCTACATACTGTACAAGTGTGGGGCTACTTGCATGAGCAGTTCTTGATCAATCCAAAATGAAAACTTTCTTCTTGAACTACCAATCTGTTTAGGTAAGTTTTATTGCTCCACTTTGAAGCTTCAGCTTCAGCAAATGAATGGATGGCCTGACATTATCCCCCAGAATTGCTCGTAGATCTTCAAATTCATCATTCCAACAATGACTCAAGCCAACCGGGTCCCAAGGCAGAAAAGAAGCCCCATGCCATGACACTCCACCACCATGTTTGAGGGTGGGATCAGGTTGTTCTGTAGGAAAGCAGAATTTGTTTTTTCAACTCAAAATTTTTCTCGGTGGGGTCAGAAATGTAAACTTATACATGTACGTCCAAAGAACATTCTTCCAGTAGTTCTGTAGGTCACCCAGGTCTCTGACAACGTGAGATGGGTAGCAAAGTTCTTTTTAGAGAGCAGTATTTTCTTTCTGGCAATCCTCCCTTGAAAACTTAATCCCACTCAGTCTTTTGTAATGGTTGAGGTATGAACACTATGTTTTGCTAGAGAGGCCTGCAGATCCTTATGTTCCCTGACATTCTTTGTGGCCTCGTGGATGATCTTATGGTGATCTTGGAAGAATGAAAGGTAATGGGTATAGTCACTCCCTTCTTGAATATTTTCCCTTGTATTTGTCTGAAATGGTTGTGTAACCTTCTTCAGACTGATGAGCATCCACTACTGTTTTTTTTAAGTTCTTTTAAGTCTCTTAAGATCTAACATGAATTATGAAGACCTATTCTTACCATTATACCACTATCATTACATGACTCTTATATAGGACAAGACTACTCAGACTCAGACCTTGCTTAATTGGTACCCAATTATGTAACCACCTGATTCTAATTACTCCCTTAATTGTGTGTACACTTGGGGTTCACTTATTATTTCACATACACAGATTCTTAATTATTCATTTTCTTCTATTTCTCATCTGTTGCATCTCAGAAAACATTGAACTGGTAAATATGAAAACTTTTAGTTATTTAAGAAAAGACCCATTGCAGATCAACAGGGGTAAAATAGGAAATTATATTTCCTATAGGTAAATTCGCAAACTTTTTCTGAGAACTGTAAAGAGTCTACAACACAGAGCATTTACAGTAACACAAAAGGAGTGGCAGGTCTTCACATCATACAGAAAGACTAATAGACAAGACAACAATGTCAGACAGACTCACCAGGGAAATAAAAACCAGGTAAGGTAACTATTAACAAAGGCAAAGAACAGCATAACCAGGATTCATATTGCATTCATATTGCAACAATACATCATAGGGAAAAACTGATCTGGCATAAATTAATCGACATCTAGCCCACATTTCTTATTTATGGTGAATCCAACACTTGATGAATTCTGCTTCACAATGGTAGGAAGAATTGACATCAAAGGATTAAAAAAAAGTTCCTACTGTATGAATTCTTAGCCACCACAAGCCAGTTATCACTGTGGTAACTTCCAACACCTCCTGCTTAAAACACCAAAAGGCAAAAGCATTTAGAAAGGTAATTTAATTACATCAGGATTCAATTCACAATTACAGTTACTGTGCCCAAGGCCTAAGTCCCTTTAACAACCACTCCAGGAATCATCAACCTACAGCATGGATGCCATTAATGACACACAAAGGGATTTTTAATTGCAAATGCTGTAAAAGTCTAATAAGCCAATAAGTTAAAAAAAAAACAAGAAAGCTATGACTATTCTGTAATTCTCTGCAACAAGCTACTCAATGAAAGCACTTTGGCACAGAAAAAAAGATTCACCTGTTTTTTTTAATGCATTATTTTAGTAGGGTTAGTCTTTTGTTTCCAACATTTAAGTCATTTAGTTATCATTTTCAGGAAAGGGGAACTTACATAAAGAAATATATTCTGTGACTACGGTGTCCCTGCTATGGTTGGAAAACAGAAGGGATTCAGAAAGATCTTTGCAGATCACATAGGCCACCCCCACAGTAAATGTTCATTGTATTATTCATTAGAAAATGTGGAATAATGAGGTTAGTAATGCAATGACCAGAGTGTGAAAATAGTGAATTTTCTCATTGCTTGATCTGCTTGATGCTCTGCCAGTTTCAAACTCTGCTACGAGCCAGAGACTGTAGAACTCAACAAGGGAAAGCAAGGGCAAAGCTCACATTAGATGACAAGACAGGCGTATTTATTTATTGTATATACTGTATTATTATATTTTAATATTCGGGTGCCACTGTTACGAGTTCGGTAATAGGGACCGAACTAGTGAGTGAACCCACTTGCAGGAGCGAACAAAGCCAAGTCGTAAACCGAAAGTAAACCGTAATCGTAGGAACGAGCCGAGAGTCCAGGGGGAGCAAGATATCCGAAAGGGAACGTGTACCGAAGCCGAAGTGTGATCCGAAGTCGTTGTCCGTAGAGCAGTCCGAGTATCCAGAGGTAGCCAGTTATCCAAGACAGAGCGAAAGTACCAATCCAAGCTGACATCCGAAAAACCGTAAGCCGAAATCCAAGACAAATACAGAGTAGAAGAAGCGCAACCAGGAAGCTCGATAGGGAAAACCAATACTGAGCAACGAGGTAGGGAAGGACAGGTGTTTAAGTAGGATGAGACGGGGGTGTGGTGGTGAATGGGAAAACTGATAGGTGAACTGATGGATAGGGGCTACACCTACTTCTGCCTCTTCCGTTGCCGAGAGGCACGGATCGTAACAGCCACACCTGAAGAAGGCTCCACAGCCAAAACATTTTGTGTTTCCTTTCTCATCTTTTCAGCATGGAATAAACCTTTACTGGTTGCAATATGTAAGTAGGGCTGTTACTGACATTAAAATGCATCAATGATGTTTGAAGCAATGTAACTCTTGGCACAACACTTCTGAAAGGTTGCCAACCTCTGAACTAAACTGTCCTGCTTCCGAAATTAAACCAGCAGATATTATAGCATTGTACTTCTTTTTCAAAGAAACTGCCTTTGTGAAGGGCATTATAATGGGCATGAGAATGACAGAAACATTAAAAAGAATTACAAGTTTGATTTGCTCCAGAAACCCAGTAAAATACCGTATGCATGGGGTGATTAGGTTGTCTCATTCCCAGGAGACACCTTAGGCAGGCATTGCAGTTTACAGATGTACTGTAAGTAACAAAAAAGAGCTGAGTGTCTTGTATTAAAATTTCATATTGAGTGGAGATCATCCTCCTTAAAATATCTGCAAGAAGGTAAATGCCTTTATTTCTCCTTTATTTCTCCAACAAAAATTCTGTTTGTTGTATTTTATCAAAGAAATAATAAAGAGTGTATGATGATGGAAAAGAGAAAAGTTTAATAATAAAATAAAAAATATATTTTATTTAAAAATTGTGATTGTTTTTATTAAAGAGTGTATGATGATGGAAAATAGAGAAGTGGAGAAGTGGGAATGGCATGTCAACTGGGCTTTTGTGAATCTCTCTACTAGATGGTACGTTGTAATTAAGTGTATAACACAATCTATAGTGTCTAAGGCAAGCACCAGCTCAAATTGAATTCTGTAATCCACATGGAGAGTGGATGCCATGATAAAGGATTGTCAGGGCTAAACCCTAAAAACAGTGATTACAAAAAGATGAAGAAATAAAATTGGCATTCAGCTTGAGACAAGGCACCATTTAAAGACAAATTTCTATATTAGATTAATAGAAGCAGATACATGTTGCCTTCCCTTTTTTTCACCAGCTTCCTTATGATTAATTCAGTCATTTGTTTTATATCAGTGGATAATGCCAAAATATTATGTCTAAGTCTAAAGAGGCTTATATCTCCATTTCCTGATGGTTTTGTCAAGGGACATAGTGGAGCATTTTCCATTTCTGTGCTTGTTATTGCTGTTGTTGCCCAGTTTTTGCTTTGAGAATCTTTCCTGTTTTTGTGCTGCAGGAAATCTGAATGCTTTTTCCATGTCAGCAGATATTTGTGCATTGTCTCAAGGTTTTGAGGGAAAAGGACAGCAATTCCATGTGTCAGTGAGAATTCCGAGAAACAAGGCCAAATATTGTTGTCGAATAATGTTTCACTTTATTTATGCTTATCGTTTATTAATGTTGCAATTTCATCTTTGTGGGGTACTCCCATGATTCGTGACATCTTAATAATCTCATAAGGATGTTATCATTAAACCAGCACAGCTTTTAGCACTGCTTTTTTCAGTTCTTAAGGTACTATACACAAGGAGTTTACACACATTCCCAGTGTTTGTGTAAATTTCCTCCAGGCAGTTGGTTTCCTCTCACAATCCAAATATATACTGGTAGGCTGACTGGCTTCTGTAAAACTGGCCCCGGTGTAAGCATGTGCGTCTTTATAGTATGCGGTGTGCTCATCCAGTGTATATCCAATCTTGCACTCAGTGCTTTCAAGGATAGGTCCTGGGTCTCCATTGAATTGGATAAACTTGTATAGTTTAACTTTGATATGACAAATCATAAATCCTACAAAATCTTCGAAAAACGAATCCTAATGTCAGTTACAGTATGTATCCCTCCTGCAAAAGTTTGTGGTTTATGTACAACAGACAAAATCTTAGGTGACTAAAACTAAATAATGAAATCCCTTTATTGCAGTCAATATTCCCTAATACAAACCACAGCCCCAGCGATCACACCACCTTGCGACGCCTGATTTATACAAAGATTAATGAAACTCGCGACAATTCATTTTAAATTGTGTTTTAGCTCGTTGTACGTTTACATGAAAAATAATGTTCCCAGTAAAAAGCCTCCTAGTTTCATTATTTTTAATGAAACACATTGGTGTTTCCACTGCAATGAATTGTCGAATTTTGGTTCTACAACTAAATCCAAGCAAAATGAAGACAACCATTCAGAACTGACAGCTTACTCATCGCTTTTGTCACTGCTGTACGAACAACGGAATACAGTGAATGAATCCTCACTTTTTTACAGCTTTAGCATCTTTGTTATTAGTAATTTCGTGGCGTGTGTTGGTTACTACAACCGTCTGTTCTTCTACGCCGGGTGTTGGTTGATTTTTCAAACAGGTATTGTATGCATGCGTTAGTTGTATTGTTAACCTGAAGTTTATACAATTTTGCAAGAGTGCGCATTTCTATCTAATGGGGTTTTTTTTTCCACAATTTGCCCATTCAGAGTTTCATACTAACACGAACTTTTAATAAAAAAAAATGTTAAGAAAACGTTTACGTAGAGGAAGAGTCATACACTGGAAAAGGGAGGTGCTACAGTGTTGCGAGATAGTGATCTGAAGAAACGGGGGAGTGCGGTCGTCTGTGACTGCTTTGCAAAAATAAATTAAATAACCTACAGGATACAGGTAAGCGCCTACATTTATTAACAACTGTTATTGTTTTGTGATCAAGGATGTTATTTGTGGAAAAAGTAACCTTAAGAGCATTGCTCATGTAATGCTACATTGAAGCTTGTCTTGCATACATGTACAGTACATGTTTGTTAATTGTTGTTTCCAAATTGCCTTAAATCTTAAAATCTTATGATTAAACTGATATAAGTTTAGACATAATTGATCAAAAGTGCCTTTCTTCAGAGAATAGTCGTTTTATTTTTAAAGACGAATTTTATTTAATATCAGTACAGCTTTAGTTATTACACATTTAACTCAGTTTTTTACTACGTATTTAAACTGGGAAAACGGTCAAACAAACGGAAACAGAAGCGTCTGAATAAGACATTACTCCACCTTCACTTACTCCCAAAAGGCATGGTTACTGTTTTTTTTTTCATCCCATCAACAGACATTACTCACAGTTACTCACTACAGTGCTCTCAAAGAAACACATGCCCACGTGTGCCTGTCATAACATTCTGTTTCGCAATAAAAATCTCACAGAATATCTCCATCCTCTCACGCAAACAATCGTCACAATATCACAATTTCAGAAAATGGTGTCAGACCAACGTAACATTGACGGAACAGAAAATGATTTGGAGAAAAGTTTGTTATCTTGCTAGCTATTAGCCGTAGTGGAGAAATCTTTTCAAATGTACTCTAGACGCCGTTTTTGTCTGTGTTTAATGGGTTGGTAGTAAAATAGTGTGCTTTTTTCCCTAAGATACAGCGTGTCCAAAATTCTTACTTCACAGTCTCACACAACTGGCTGTATCAGTTTTTGGACCCCATAAAACTCTTCAAATATGGGATAGAACCCATATCAATCAGTACTGACAAGCAGCACCCACACTGGTGACACATGGAAACCATTTTGCAAGAGCAACCCTACCATAAAGCTGATCAAATTGAACATTTACTTAACAAACTCAATAAATGTTAAATTAAGCTATGCATTGTTATGCCATCCCAAAGTACCTTGGGTTCTTTAATACCAAAGAAACTTAAGTTTAGTATCACATCTAAAAGATGGGACATACTGTGCTGTAAGAGGGGCCTTGTCACTATACTCTAAAAGCTATAACATTTGGTGAAAATTCATAAGACGTTACACAGTTGTAGAGGCCAGTGGCATGTTGCTGCCATATGGGATTTGGTTGATTTTGTACAGGTCATACAGTAAACCTGGACATGTTTTCTCTCAATGTTGTTCAAGAACCATTTGTGGTTCTAATGTCCTGGTGTGGTTAATATGCATACATTTGCAGATTTTGGAGTGCATATCTTCAGTATAATAATAGTGATACAGATTTGTATGAGATCACCAACTGTAAGAAATGTAGGACTGTAGAAAACAGGAGAATGGGCATACCAAGACTTCTGAAAGTTGCTGATATTTTGTCCTGTATTCCAAGTTGTAATTAAGTTTTTAATTATAGTTCCATAATGCAGACTGCAGTGTCTAAGGGTAACACTAGTGTAAATCAAATATTGTTGAAGTGGGACATGTATATATCACACTTATCCAGCATCACAGTATCACCACTTAAGCACATTGTGAGAGCTGTTGATGAGGTCTGTTAATTTAGCCTCAAACAAAAGTTCCACTAAGATGCTATAAAGCTGACTTGCTTTAGCAGCCCCAGTGGTTTGACGCTACATAATAAAAGACAAGAACAACACCCACAAACAGGATATACCAGACCTATGTCTGCTGCATATCAAAGGACAGAACCTAAAGCAAGACAGTAGGACAGGAAGTAATTACATATAAAAAAAAAACAGGACATGCACTCAGATTGTGAAACAAACTTTCTCCTGACTGTATACTGTATAAGAGCTGGGAAACCCTTGCAGGATAATCTGTTCTGCGGGGCAGACCCAATGCAGGTTGATGTCATTATTGAGCTCAATAAAACTGAATCTGCACAGACTGTGACCTGCTCCTCTGATGAAGAATTTCCCACAACAATTGTCAATATGCAGAGAGAATGCCTGCTTCAAGTGGATGCCGTGATTCAGGGGTGTAAAAATTAAACCACACAGTGCTCACAAAACAAATAAAATTTAACTTTGTTGGAGCTAACATTATGAACCTTACTGTATACTGTATGCAGTGCAGGGAAGTCTTAACTGCCTTTCCAAATGACTTTAGACTTTCAGTATGTTGCATTCCAGTACCCTAGAGGGGCAGAAAGAGATTATAATTAAAAAAAAAAACAAGAAAACACATCCATTTCATATTACAAAGGCATGGCCTTGAACAGAACTGGAAAAAAGATGAGGTCATCATCTACATATTTAAAAGACTCAAAAGCTTTTTGGAGAGGGTTACATGTAACGAGGACTGAGCCAATAGCTCCTTAAACAGGTCAATACAAATAGGGGAAGTGAGCATCACTAATAAGTTCGGGTGGGTAAGAAGTTTACACCCGAAGAAGGCTCCACAACAGAAATGTTGTGTTTTCTTTCTTCTCTTTTTAGCATGGAATAAACCTATTACTTATTCCTAATGAGTTATTGCCTGGTCATACCAATGACCAACTTTAAAAATTTTAACCAAATTTATTTAAATCTGATCCCAAATCAGGTAATAACTATAGATCTTCCCAATTGTACAGTTCTAAGATTTGATCTGTGTGTGTTAAAGTGTTCATTTTAAAACTGGTTAAGCTCTTTGCGTGCTGAAGTCATTTATAAATCCAGTGATACAGTAAAATTCTCTCATTTATTGAATTACTGTATATGTTTCGAGTGTGTTTGCTGTATTTGGTGATTTAATATTCTTATTATAGGGTTTTGAAACTTTTTTTCCCATTCATTGTTATTTCTCTCTACCTTTATAGATAGGGGAAGTTCCTTTTTGTATGTCTGTAACTGTTGCTACATTATCTCTCTTGCTCTGTTTCCCTGCTCCCTGATTAGCAAACACATTTGTTAACCATCACAAGACCATAAACCCTGCTGAGCCTGCAGTTCTGCTTCCTTGTCTCTCCTTCCTCACTAGCATGCACAGCAAGGGCAAAGAGGAGAGGATCGCTGCAATATCATGAATGGTCGTTCACTATGTGTGTTCACTCAATGGAAATTAAAGCATTGCTTCTGATTACATAACATCTGGGTTATTCATGTGCCTCTCTCTCCTAAGCATGATGATTGTGGTAACATAGAAGGATGTTCTCAGTTATAAAAACTCAATAATATTAAAACTTGGTAAAATCTTAAAATATTTCATAACTTCACTAATCTGTGCTTTGACATCCTTCATCCCTACATAGTGAAATGTTTTCTCACCTTTTAGCGAAACAAAGGCAGAGAGACAAAATTTGTAACTACAATATGGAGGACTTGACAAGCACTATCAGGTGCAAGGTTCCCCATTAAGAAAGCCTTCCTTATTTTGAGGTTGGTCATATAAGCCTTTAACCCAAGTGATTGCACCTTAGTATGCAGCACAGCATCAGAACAAACTGAAAGCATACATTCCTTTGAAAAAAAGGATAACATTTCAACCAGGATGAGATCTAATTGGTGCTAAAAAGTCAGATAAAATTCACAAAGGATGCTGTTAACACCAGCAGGTTCCATCATGTTTTGATCCTCATACTTTAGCTCATTACGCTTGCCTCAGAAAACCAAAACAGTTGTCAAGTGAAGAGGCTTTGTACACTTTTCCTGATGAAACTAAGTTCTATGATTTAGAGTAAATATGGCCTTCATCTGCCTGTCTTCTGATAGGAATGCCCTTTGTGCCAATCTAATGGCAGGAATATCGGCAAAATATTAATTGCTAGTTTCCGAGGTAGTAATCGGCTGAGAGAACTGTCATTAAAATAATAATAATTCTACCATATATTAGGTATAATAGTTTATGAAAGCATGAAAATCAGCAGCCATAACTAACTCGACATGATCCTTAAGGAATTTGGCCAAAAGATTAATGTACTAGAGGCATAAACTTAAAACCATTTTTGTAAACTGATATATTACTTTTTCACATATTCTCAACCTCTTCCTTTGCAGCACTCACTTTGTGCAGTAGTGTGTGGTTAATCTCCTTCGTAGTTGGCTAGAGACGTGACTGGTACTTAAAACCATGAAGCCCACCCCAGAGGTTATATTAACATCTCATTTGGTGAGGAAAAAATATTAATAAAAGCATATCATTCTTCCAAATGAAAAAGTGTTTCACATCAGGGGAAATATTATGAAAAATAGTTAAGTGAGAGTTCAGTTCCCAGTGCAGATTACCTGTATTGATACCATCCTATATGACTAAAAGCTGGGTGTTAAGAAATGTGGTGCAAAAAAACGTGTTATAGTGACCTGTTAGGCTGATTTTGTCTATGTGCAGGGTTACAAGAACAGGATGCTGCAAGCAACCTTAGTATCCTTGACAAAATGACTCTCTGATCAATTTGACTGTACAAGCCGTTCAGATCACATGAACTTCTTTGTTTCTTGTGGGAACTGTATGGTACAACAGGAGAGAAGGTACTCCTGCTTCCCTCAGTGATTTCCTCATTCCAGCAAAGGCACATCTCTGGGACATTGCTGGGTTGAGACTCAAAAAAACAACACAGCAAACCCTTACATGAGTGAATATAGACAGATTGTCATTACAGTTTTCTTTCTAAAGCAATTATCTATCGGTTTATGGGAGAATTCTTGAAGATAAACACAGGGCATGTCAGGGCCTCCAGAAGAATGATATATACAGTATATATTTATTCTTTACATCCTCTCAATACCCTTCCATTATGCCAGATTTTAATACCACATATTGTTTAAGAATCTAGCTGGATTGTTGCATTATTTTCTATGTGGTAAACCCACCATACCAGTGGTTCTCAATCCTGCTTTTCATTCCAACAGGGTCTTAATAACAGGTGCTTCATTTATGAAAGTGATTGAAGTGCTTGCTTGCAATTATTTCTGCCCTCATGTCTTTTAAACATGTAGTTCCTGGTTTCAGAAATGACCTACTGTAGATAAATGACATGGTTTAAAAAAACTCCAGCATACAGGACATTGTGCAGTCTTCCTTAAATCCCTGCTTAAGACTGTGTTCTTAATAAGCAACCACTTTATGATGAACAGAAATAAGCATTGACCTGGCTGTATTTCAGCCAACACACCTGAATGAGTGGAATTTGGAAACTGATACAGAGTTAATACCAATTGCGAACTCCTTAAGGCAGCATCTTAGTTGACAGTATAATTCTAAAACATTACATTAATGTTCTCATACTGCATCTAAATTTGCTTTGGGGGGCAGCACAGTGGCACAACTGTTAGCATTGCTGCCTTGCAGCACTGGGGCCCTGGGTTCAATTCTGGATGTGGGGTGCTGTCTGTTTGGAACTTTTCTATTCTCCCTGTCTTTGTGTGGGTTTTCTTCTGTTTCCTCTGATTTCCTTCTACAATCCAAAGAAATACTGGTAGTTTTGTCAGCTTCCAGTGTAGGTACTGTATGTACAGTACAAACCTATTTGTGTTTGTGCTAGTCTCTTTTAAGAATGATAAACCCGCCCACAGTACTCTAGAGGTTATCTGATTTTGACTTTAGTAGTTGAGGAGAGGGATTGCAACTGCTCTGACCTCTACCAACAAAATATTAATAGAATGGAGATCCTGCAGGCAGCAAAATGTCAGAACTGGGGCAGAATCTGGCATTCGGAGAAGGAGATTTCTACTTTAATCCCAACTACAGGACTGAAGCCAATTATTTAATCTGAACCTTGTTCAAGTGAAATTGATGCAGTGAAAATAAAATGAACCCATTTGGGAGCACTTGTTTCCCACCGCCAGACTTGTTTAACTTATTTGGACACATAGTACTTATCAGTGTTCTGTGGCTCAGAGGGGTAGGCTTGGTTTGTTTATTTGTCAAATTCCTTTAGTATGCTACCTGTTGACTTAATTGGATGTGGCACATTGGAAATAAAGAGTTTCAGTCCTGTTTGTATTGGATTATTCCACTCAACAAGTGCAGAAAATGTTCGACCCTGGTGTGGAAATCCCTTCCAGCTTTACCTTGCCAAGTTGAAGATCATCCATGACAGCCAGTCATCTGTCTGATCAGCATGGAATATGTTAGAGGAATGATTAGCTTCAGAGATACAGAAAGAAAATGTATTTTAGTGGACCTTCTGTTTTATTGTTAGATACTGGATCAGGTGTCAGCAACCTATGGCATGCACACCTGAAGGAGGCTACACAGCCGAAACGTTGTGCTTCTTCTCTTTTAAGCATGGAACAAACCTTTACTTGCTCCTAGTTAAGAAACTAGTCAGGTTTGCACATGATTTCAAATTAAAATCACCAAGCACTGTAGAAAAAAAATATATAAAAAGGACTTAGATAAAATTCAAGATTGGCAAAACACTTGATATTACTTAATATAGATACAGTAAGTGCAGGGTTTTGCATGCAGGTAGTAAAATATAAATGAATAGTGCAACCCTGAGCAGGAGGTTACTTATGAAAAGGGCTGTATACTGTATTTATATTGACATATTATTTCTATTTTCTAGATAACGTAACAAAATGCTAGGATATAGGATGTGAAGAAAGCTCCACTCCTGAAACATTTTTTTTTTCTTCTCTTTTGAGCATGGTATCAACCTTCACATGTTCCTTTGCAGCCAACACATGCTGATGCGGCTACCTACTTGAAATAATTTCTTAACCATACCAGGATCCAGATTTATATTATTGATATAAATTGAGAAGAGCAGGGTTCCTAGTACAGATCATGGTGGTACTCTAATAATTAAAGAAACCAGGTTTTAGTACTCACTTCTTATCTGTATCATCTTCTTTCTATTTAATAACCAAATCTCATGCCAAACACATACATTTCCCCTTAATGTCTACCACCTGCAATTTGCGAATTAATCATTTATGAAGAACTTTATTAAAAGACAGCTGAAGATCTATATACACCATATAATATTACTGTTTGTTTCTTGTTCTGGTCAGGCAATACTTACCTTTTCTAAATCCATGTTGACTATTTCCTAGGATCATATTTCCATAGTTTAGTACTAATAATTGTTTCTTTAACTTTACATGTAAAAGATGTCCTATGTATTGATATATTTAGATATACACTGTAATTAGTTGATTAAGTTGATGCAGTCCCTGGGCACTGTCCCCATATTAAACAGCTGTTGAAAGAGGTGTATCAATGACTTCTGAATAATATCTCCAGATTCCTTGTATACAGATGGTAAGATCCCATACTCAAAATACGTCTGTGTTTGCAAATACTTCAGTATTTACTGTAATACAGGACTTTACCCATGAGCCATGTTGTTGTCACTGGTGAGCATGTGAGTAAAATACCTGTTTAATACATCAGCCATTTCCCTTTCATTGTCTAGAGGTTTTGCATTTCTGTCTTAGGTATATTTTACTTTATCCTTGCCAGTTGTTTTGCTGTTGTAGAACTGAAATTACTTTTTATTATTTACTTTAGCCTCCATTGGAATATTCTTTTCCATTTCCCTCTTGGCCCTTCTAATATCCCTTTTCCCTGGACATGAAATTAATTTTACACTTTTTCTTTTACTGAATCCTTTTTTAAAATAATTTTATTAAAGGTTTTCCTTCCCTGTTTTCCCTAATTAATATGTTGAACCAATTGGGTTACTAGCTTTGTATACATTAATTGTTTGGGATAAATAAATTCTGTTAGGAATTACTTAAATATGTGAGAAAGGGTGACTTTACTTTTATTTTTAATCCAGGACTTCACTACCTTGCACTGATTACTTCCCATGTGCTTGTAAATGATTATAATGTTTTGCAAATAACTTTGTATGTCTGTGGGTCTTGATGACAGAAAATGGTGTAAAAGATATTCATTTTTGCATATAGAAACAAATGATACACCATATATATTTTTGCTTTCAAAGCAGATTAAAATTAAATGGCATTGTGTATGATGATGTGGGGTTCAGAATTAATAACAGCCTGGTAGTGGACCCTGTTAGTGTTAGTGGGTTAGCTAGTTAGTTCAATTTAGTACAATTCCTATTGTCAATGAAAAACATCTCTCAGTGTCTGCAGCAGTTGCTTTAACTTTGAAATGAGGAGGCGTTCACAAAACCATATTGTTAAAAGCATTAAAAGCACCGGAATTTTGAGAAATTAAGTATTTTTGTGTACACCAAAAGCAAAGTCATAACTGTTAACAATGGATTTCTTTCTAAAAATACAATACTGCTACATGTGGCAGACAGAACTGCTACAGTCAGAATATCCATGAGATGACCACCTTTTACAGGCATTTGACGTGTTTGTTTAACTGAAGATTGACTGAGAAACAGGTAAATGATTCAGCTTGATAACTGTTTATCTGCAGAACAAATTGTTATATCTGTGTGCCCTAAAAGTCCTTATGCCGAAACACATCTTAAATGTATTCTGTTGCATTTAATTATGTTAATATGTAATACGTAAACAACATGGCTTTCTTGTACATAATGACTTTAATACATGTCAAGTATATTGTTAGTATACCATATAAGTAAATTCTCATGTTTACAATATTTACAACACCTATGTCCATACATATTTCTCAGGAATTTATTGCACTTTATAAAAGATATCATAAAAATGATGACAGTGTTGCCAGATACTTTTTTTATCATCAAAAACCTTTCCTTCTTCTCAGCCTGTGAGCTTGTTGTTTGCGGATATCATTTAGTTTTGTATCATTTGTGTTTCAGTTGAAGGTCCTTATAAATTATTATTTTTTATCTTTCCCGCTATTGGGTCCCCATTTTGGCAGGGCCAGATGAAGTGAGGAGTGAGTGGAAATGATCATGACAGAGGCAGTCATTTAGGTGGTGGATTTGCCTTGCAGTTCTGTTTACTTTAATTATTGTTTATCAAATGTCTGGTGAGCATGTACTGTATTTTGATCGGAAACAGAAAAGAAAATATTTTCAACAGGTTACAAAGACGTCATGCTGTTCAAATAATGTGGTCAGTACTGATACACAGCATACAAGAGAAGCTAATTACTATCAGTATGGGGAAACATTTTGTTTTTTTGCTTAATATTCTTTAGAATTATTGCTTTCTCATAATCGTATAGTTAATTATTACAAGATCAGGTGTGTTATAAAAGCTTGTGAGTTATTTACTCCCAATCTGTTCTAATTATACTTGTGTTGAGGTCTGACTGGTTTGAACAAACATAATAATGCAATACATACAATACAATCAGTACAGTGAGGGGTGCACTAAAAGAGTTACTCACAGTCCGGACACACAAAGAACAAACTAGAACAGAACAGTACGCAGAAAAATCGTATTGCACATACAGTATGAATATAAATGTAGGGAAAACCGGTTCAGGGACGCCAAATATGTAATCATAGTGGCTCTCTGAAGGCACCAGTTCTGTAGGGTTTGGGCATTTACTGAGACAATTATTAATTGTAGCAGTAAATCACAAAGTTGATTCTTTTGATGGCTTTAGAATCGAACCATGCGATATAACTCAAACAACGCGCACACACAGGTACTAATACACGAGGATACATTTATTAATACATAGAATATGCATATAAACCTAACAGATCTTATCGAGAGGGTTATCAGAATTCAAAAGGTATATATTCAATCAGTTACAAAGTGTTACACATCAAGAGGACATACGTTCAGTATATCATTCATTAAGACCGTTTCATAAATGAACTTGGTTACAACTTCTACATTAGATACTCAAAACAAGTACATAACTCTTAGGAATTAAATTGATATCAACTGGTTGGGATAACAATTGAATTCTCGAGCTGTAATGCATTGAAGTTGAATACTCATCCAATCTTTGGGGATTCAGATCTCCTGCGGGCACAAAGAAACAGTTGCAGGCTGTTGCTGTCCAATCCGCGCTCTCTGGCTCGGTGCCAGGCTGTGCTGTGCGGCTTGCGACGGTGTGCTGCTGATGCTCACTGGCCTGCTAGTTAAGTTTGTGCACAGGAGAAAAGATGACTGTGGGTCCCAGCAAGTCAGGAAAAGGACCGGTTCGTTCCTGATGAAGAGCTAGTTCTGAATAGCGATTCAGCTGTCCATAGGTCCAACCTGTTCACGAGGCCTGCTGCTGTTTACTCTCTGGCAACCTCCACTCTAGACTCTTAGAACAAAGGAAAGTTCTGGCACTCAGACACACTGGCCGTTCCGTGGTTGTCCGGGCTGAGTCTCAGGATGGTCAGGAGGCGCGCTGCGAGAATGTCCTGCCCTTGGGAGCCTTCTGCTCCTGGGCCGTCCTGCCCTGGAATTCTCCTTTTAATTCCCTTTAGAATTGTTGAATCTGAATCTGAATCTGAATCTGAATCTCTCAGGCTCTCTGTGTTGCCTGTTTTTACCTGGAGGAACTTCAGCTCATTGATTGGCTGAAAGTTCCATGGGCATCAGAGTCCCACGTGGGTTACTCGGCCCTACCGGTCCCTGATTGGTTGATCAAGGTGAGATATGAGTCACTTACTCCTGACACTTAGTAATGCAGTCCAGATGACTTTCTGACCATTTTGGCATAGAAGACTGCAAAGTTGTACGTGAGGAAATAAATATAGTGATTGCACCGGTGTACATGTGTATACTGAATGCTTAATGTTTCAGACTCATCATTTTTATTTCTGCTTTTAAGCTTTTTAAGAGCAGGTGACAATGTAGTACAGTATATACTGTAGTTTTCATTTTTTATAAAAAGTAAAATCCTAAAAAGAAACACCATATTATTTGAGAACGGAAAACAGAAAAGCATATACTGTACTGTACAAAAAAAAGAGAAAACAGCAGGTGACATGAACCATAAATAGAGTATGTATGAGGTTTATAATAATAGATAATGTATTATGACACAGTACTTGTTTGTTCAGTTGAATATTTTTTCATTGCTACCCTTTACTAATTCCAGTAGGTCCAGGAATCTTTCAGACAATGCTGCTCTCTGGAAAACTTCAAAAGCATTCAAAAAAAAAAAATTCAAAAGCATATATTCATGCTGTCTACAATAAATTCTAAATGTATTACAAAAAGCTAAATTTGCAGTACTTTAAGAAAGAAATTTTGCAAATACATATAATCGTGATTATTTGTGAACGTGAGTAAAGATTTAGGATTGATTTCTCTGAAAACATTTATCTGTACATATGTGTTTCACCAGAGCTGTCTTGTTTTTGTTTTTGTAGGAACACAATGTGGAGCCAAAATATTTTTATCATATTCTTGATAATAAGAAGAATCTCATCGTGTCAAATCATCAATCAAATTGCTTTTTGTCAGTCACAGTCTCTAAACTGGGTTCCATATTTGCCCTCTAATGTTGTTGCAGTTGACCTGAGTTTGAACTATATAATGGAAGTGAATGACACTTCTTTCCTACACCTTGAGCTCCTGCAGAATTTGGATCTCGGAATGCAAAAAACACAGTTTCTGAGGATAAAGAAAAATGCTTTTAGGAATTTATCAAACCTAGTTTTTCTACACTTAGGAAGTAACAGAAATCTTGTTTTGGACCCAGATGCATTTGTTGGATTGTTTAATTTAAAACGGCTTAATCTAATATATAATGGGCTTTCTGCATCAATTTTAGAGGATGAGTACCTGCGACCTTTGGTGTCACTTGAAGTCATATACCTCAACAGTAATGTTATTGAGAGAGTCCAACCTAATCTCTTCTTTCGCAATTTGACAAATTTAAAGGAGGTCGTATTGAAGCTGAATAAAATCAAAACTATATGTGAAAACGATTTGCTGGGGTTTCGCGGTAAATTTTTCAGCTTATTTGACCTCTCCTCCAACCACCTTGAACACATGAACGCAATTGATTTTGACTGGAAAACATGTGGGAACCCTTTTAAAAATGTGTCTCTTGAAGTCCTTGACTTATCTTTGAATTCGCTCAACGCTGACAGAACACGGCTCTTATTCAGAGCATTAGGAGGGACAATAATTCATCATGTTATCTTAAGTCAGAATATAATGGGTAGGTCTTTTGGATATAACAAAAATAAGGATCCTAATAATGAAACTTTTGAAGGTCTTAAAAACAGTTCTGTGAGATCTCTAAAGTTGTCCAGAAATTTTATTTTTTCACTAGAACCATTCGTATTTGCTCCTTTTAAGGAGCTCAAAGAGATAACATTATCTGTCAATAAAATCAACCAGATTAAGAAAGATGCATTTTCTGGACTTCAAAACTTAAAATCGCTGAATCTCTCAAATAATCTAATAGGTGAGGTATTTTCATATACGTTTGAGGGTCTTCACAGTGTCACTGAAATTGACTTGTCAAACAACCATATTGGTGTCATTCAACACAATTCTTTCACTGGACTTTTCAGTTTACAGACTTTGAACCTTCGGGGAAATGCAATTAAAAATCTGCATGAGTTTGCACCGATTCCTAAATTGGAAAATGTTCTGCTGGGTGACAATAAAATTCAGTCTTCATATGGTCTTTCTACATTCGCCCAGAACTCTATATTTGTTGACTTATCAGAAAATCGACTAAGAGATCTAGGCGTGTTCTATGATTTGATGAATTTTCCAAATGTTCAGTTTATTTTACTCCGACATAATAAGCTTTCAGACTGTGCTAGTAATTCTGTCGTCCCGAAGGAAAACAATTTACTATACCTGGACCTGGAGGACAACATGTTGCAATTAATTTGGGAAAAAAACATTTGCTTAGATATGTTTGACAATCTAAACAAACTTAACAGACTCAGATTAAACCAAAATTTTCTACAGTTTCTCCCAGAAGCTATTTTTAAGGGGTTAATCACCTTGAATTCACTGGATCTTTCCCTCAACTTGCTTACCCATCTCCCTAATAATGTTTTCCCTGAAAGTCTGAAGGTTCTTAATTTATCTGGAAATATTCTTGGCTCACCTAACCCAGACCTCTTCAGTTCACTTAGTCTCATTGATCTTGGAAGGAACCCATATGTTTGTGATTGTAATTTAAAAGAGTATCTTCTGTGGATAAGTCAGACAAATGTCACATTCTTCAGCCATGTAGAGGATATGGTTTGTTACTTCCCAAATGAGCTCTTGGGCGTTCGTCTACTTGATCTAAATACTGAATCTTGCGTGGAGGAAGACCAAAGGCTAATTCTGAAATTAAGGCTTTCAGCTTTCATCAGCAGTGTAACAATTATCATATTAATAATGATGTCCACTATTACTTTTATTCATTTCAGAGGACTCTGCTTTGTAATTTACAAGAAGATAATCACTAGCGTGCAAGGATCTCCTAGTGTTGCGTTTAGAGACAGTTACAAATATGATGCTTATTTGTGCTTCAGCAGCAGTGACTTCAAGTGGGTGAAGACCGCTCTTCTTAAAAGACTGGATGCTCAGTTTTCAGAAAAGAATCTCTTCCGTTTTTGTCTTGAAGTTCGAGACTTTATTCCTGGAGAGGATCGCATCACTAATATACGGAATGCCATCTGGTGCAGCAAGAAAACAGTCTGCATTGTGACAAAAGAATTCCTGAAGGATGGGTGGTGCATTGAGGCCTTTAATATGGCCCAAACTAGGCTGTTCACTGAACTGCAGGATGTACTCATCATGGTTGTTGTTGGAGGGCTTCCCCAGTTCAAGTTAATGAAATGTGACCCAATCAGAACCTTCATCAAAAGCAGGCATTGTTTGCACTGGCCAGAAGATTTTCAAGACATCGATTGGTTTTATGAGAAGCTTGCACAGAACATTTTGAAAGAAGAGAAGAGTAAAAAGCAGACTGATGTTCTACTTCAGAATATCGGAGTGCAAAGCTAGAAGTCAGTCATAACTGAAATGTTAAAGATCACATTTTGACAGTACAGTATTTGTGTTGGAGTATTAACTGCTGTTTTACAGGAATAGTGATATATTATGGAGCGTGACAACTGTATGTTAAGATTAGACTCATTTAAGATGATTTTATAATTATTTTTTTACACCATGAATATTGTACCATTACTTTCAATGTATTGTTTGGCAGCAAAAATGGTCTTTTACAGTTTTCTCTATTACTGCCTAGAAATGGAGGCTTGTTTTGTATTTCATCTCTAATCTTACAGGGTGTGGGATGGACTGGAAGATAAATACAGTTCTCCTCCTGGGGGAAGTTCTTCAGACCATTCTTGGATTTAAGTTCTTCTGTTTTTAATTTGTTTCTTCTAAATGTTTTGATGATTACATTGTTTTATTTATGAAGAGTGCATTTTTTGTAGAATTTAGATTCTGTAAAGATACTAAACCACAGAAAGTATTTTCTATTAATATGGTCAATGACTTTTTACATTACCCTTTTAAGTGCTTAATATCTAATGATAATGTTTCTTTATTAGCTATACAATTTCTTATTGTATACAATTTCTACCTATACCTATACAATTTCTTGCATTTGCAATTTGTTTTTTCGCATACCCCAGCTTTTCTCCATGAGACACAGACAGGGAGAGAAGCTTGGGGTCAGAGCGCAGGGTCAGCCATTGTATGGCGCCCCTGGAGCAGTTGGGGTTAAGGGCTTTGCTCAGGGGCCCAACAGAGTAGGATTCCTCTGCCAGCCGCGGGATTTGAACTGGCAACCTTCCAGTCACAGATCCTTAGCCACAGAGCCACTGCTCTGGCCCAATCTACACACCATATCTGTGGTGTATGGGTCTTAATTATAGCAATTAATGAACAGCAAAGAACTCCTTAAGAATGAGTACAGATGGACTAAAACAATTGCAAAAAGGTTAGTGTATCTTTCTTTTAACGATTGCAGATGGTATCATAGAAAACCTTCTCATTTTTAATTAATTTTTAATAATTTAAGTTCTAAGTTCCAATATGATGAAGACATAATTCCTTGGAGTTTGTTCAGCCAGAGTCCTGTGAGCTAATCAGTTCCATTAGTTTGGCAAATCCAGTGGAAACCTCTCTTTTCCTGCTTAATAAACTGTATAACAGTTGCTCACCACAGTGATTGTCAATGAAGCCCCTATATCCCAGCTTAATAGAAAGGTTCCAAGCTTTCCAGACCTCCTGACCACACTCTTCTAGTAGTGACTGATAGTGTTAATTCTCTCATGAGTGTCCTCCCATGGCATCTCCACCAACATTATTTGTTTGGGTCAGCTGAAGTACAGTGCAAAGTATGGCTTAAAGTAGTCATTATAGTTACAATGGGGAGCCTCCTTCTGCGACCCACATTCCATATTGTCTTGAGCCTACAGTTCTGTCCTGCCTTCACATAATGAATGTAGGCCCTATTTTCCTTTACTGTTTCTTTATTGTTTCGTTCTCCTGGGTGCCCTTTTTTACATTAAATTATGGGCATAATGCCACAGAAAATGTCCATTCACAGTGCCATCTTGCAGGTTGTGTTCATAGACATCCACATGCTCTACAGCTGCATTCCAGAAAAAATCGCCTTTTTTGTAAATGATTTGCTGTCACGAAAAAAGTGATTTTCCGACTATCCCTTTCTCAGTTTTGATTTGACATGAGAACCCTTTCTTTTGCCCATTCCAGCACATCGTCCATAATTTTTAATAGTTTTATACGATGTGATCAGCTGGTTTTCTTCCTCTGCTTGACATACTTCCCTCTCTATTTTGGTCTCTGCATTTTCAGATGCTTCCCCTGCTGCAGCTTTCAGTTTGTGATCAGAGGCACCTCCTTCATGGAAGTAATGCCTCCCCATGAATGCCTTACGTGGGTTGTCATCTGGTGTTTCAGTTTTCTCTCACAGTCCAAAGACACGTGGTTCAGTTTAACTGGCATCTTTTAATTGTCCCCGTGAATGTGTGTGTTCCCTATAGCAGACCAGTGTTCAGGGATGTTATCTGCCTTGTGCTCTGTCTTCAGGGTTAATGTTAATAATAAGAATAATAATATAAATAATTAATTACACTTAGATACTGTAGCACTTTTCTGGACACTCCTCTCAAAGTACTTTACAGGTAATGGGGACTCCCCTCCACCACCACCAATGTGCAGCACCCGCCTGGATGATGCAACGGCAGCCACAGCGCGCAAGTATGCTCAACACACAAGAGCTATCAGTGTGGAAGAGAACAGAGTGATGAAGCCAATTCAGAGAGATGGGGATTATTAGGATTATTATAAGGCCATGATTGGTAAAGACCAAACACCCCTACTCTTTTCAAGAAACACCCTGGGATTTTTAATTACTACAGAGAGACAGGAACTCTGTTTTACATCTCATCTGAAAGACTGCACCTTTTTACAGTATAGTGTCCCCATTACTATACTGGGGCATTAGGACCCACACAGGCCGCAGGGTGAGCACACTTTACTAGTACCACTAACACCTCTTCCAGCAGCAACCTTACCTTCCAGGAGGTCTCCCATCCAGGTACTGACCAGGCTCACACATGCCTAGCTTCAGTGGGTTGTTAGTTGTGGGTTGCAGAGTGATATGGCTGCTGGCGAGGTTAGGCTCCGGCTCACAATTCTCTTGTATAATCAGCGATTCTTGCGAACAGAAAGTGGAAATGAAGTTCCATGATATATTGCTGTTAAATTGAATTAATATGAAATATGCTTAGTCATCACTGTTCCAGGTCAATTACTTAAGTTTAGGGGGCGCAAATATTTATTTTTGCAATTGAACAGATACTGTATTTGAATATGGGTGAACAAAAGCTTAAGACTGTTTTAAGATTATCAATGCTGAGTATAAATAAAAATATTATTAATATAATAATAAAAAAATAATATGTATGCTAATTAAATAATGCCAATGCAGTATACACTACTATAATGCTATATACACATTGCACCACTAGAGGGAGATCTTATGTAATAAACTGGAAATGTAGAAAAGATGTGTTCTCTTAAGACTTTTAACGAGTGGCTTTTCTTCAGGCTTTTAATTAATGTATGGTATGTATCTTGATATTAAATCTAATGTACATTTTTAACAAATGCATATTAAGCTATATTATATATTATAGCTTTGCTAGGTTTAGCAATGCTAGTTTATTTCCAAACACATTTGAAAATGTTTTTATTACTCAAGAGCTGGATGATTGAAGCAGAGCATAATTTAACCAGTGGCTTGGTTTAGCTGTTTATCATGGAATGTATCACACTGTACCTTTTAGGGTTACATTTAAAAAGTATGGAGTTCTTAGTTTTATTATGGAACTTATATTTCATAAACCAAGTCTTAAGTGTGCTTTCCAATGAGATTTTTTTCTAAACAGGATGTCATAAAGCTGAATAAAACTTCCTGTTTGGAGCAGCAGCTACTTCATATGGAATCATTTTGTCTAGTTTACTTAGTCTTTCAAAGGCTTATGCCCAACTGAAGAGAAAAACAAAAGTAAATTACTTTTAAAAAGAGCATCGGTAACAATATAAATTATATTAATTCACAAACTGTAACAATGTTGTTGGTTTTTTTTTCAAATAAATGGTGGGGATGTGAGCCTTTTCTTTTTCATTCTGTAGCTTGATGAATTTGAGCTTAAATAGTTTAACTTTATGCTTAACCTAATTGTCCTCTAATTTTGGAATTCCTGCTTTTAAATTAATCTTTTCCTCTGCTACCTTCTGAAAGATCCCCAATCAATGTTCCTCCTTATGTCATCACCTTTCCTAAAACAAGTTTTCAGTTTGATGCCTAATTAGACTACATAGCCCAAGAGGTCTCTCCAGGAGTCTATTTTGTTGAGTTCTGTGACTTATCCTCCCTAGCCTGAAGGAAGAACTGAATTAGCCTGTCAGTCAACCCTGCTCTCTACACATAACTTTCTTAAAGCTGTTTTGTTGTCCTAATAGTCCAATTTAGGACGTGTTTAAAAATATCACACAGATGCAGACTAGAGAATCATTTTCCAGGCCAACAGCCTTTTTAGCAGATTCAAATTTGGAACACAAATCAATGTAAGAGACAGCCAAATTTCTCACATTCTACAGCTTTTCAGCCACAGTGATGTGAAATACCTGCTCTGCATTACCTTCCTTGTATGTACTGTAACTGAGGTATTATTCACACTGTTTTAAATTGCTCACTGGTGATGTCCGATAAATAAAATGGGGCACATGAGTAAAATCACAACTTAATTATATGTAACATGTATATAGAATATGTGGGATGATATTGCATAAGTGCTTTCTATGCAAACCAGTCTGTAACAATAAAATAATAACCTTTGTAAGGATCCTGTGTCTCGCTGAGAAAACAAACATTCCTAGAATCCCACAAAAATAGGCATTGTCACAATTAACATATATGGAGTGAAAGTAACGTCACTGAAATTTAACTGCCCTAAATATTGGGGTTAAAAGATTCAATTTTTTCTTCTGGATTACATGACCACCACTACTTTCAAGCTTTCTTTAGCGAGTTTATAACTGCCATTAAAGACTGGTTCAAAGACACAGTGAGGTGTTATAAGGACATTGGACTTTGGTGTGAAATTCAACAGAGGAATTCTTTACTTGTTATCTCATGATTTAACATGAGTACAAAATGTGTTGCCTAGTTTCTAGTCTTAAAAATGCAATTCAACTTCTCATGGTAAAATACAGGCTACCTTGAACTTGACCACTGTGTATACAAAATACATATAGGCCAATCTTTTGTGAGGCTAATAATTCCATAAAACTAGGTGTTAACTTCAGAATAAAAGAGATTCTCTTGTCTCTGTTCTCTGTTCTCTGTGGGGATCTCTCATTGTGTTTTACATTTGCAAATCACTTTACCATCTACTGTTTTGGTTTTCTTTTTCAATAATAAAAACCAAACTGGAAGTTGTGCCTGTTTATGCTACACCAGTATTCATATATTCCAGTAAACCATATAAAACATGGAGACAGAATATTCTTATTGCTTGCATTAATGGGTTTAATTCATTTAATTCAACTAAGTTTAAAATGCTATGCTATGCTAGCTATGAGGATTGTGTCAGCAATGACTGTGTTATAGCAGAATCATATGAGAGACATGAAGAGGGAAGGAAAGAGAGTGTCCAAGCAGACAAAATGTGTCCCAAACTCATGGCTGTATGAGCCAAAGTGTCCATGGAGACAGTTGTATTTTTCCAGAAGTGACCACATGTTAAGAAAACACCACAAAGAACAGCTCTTTTCCCAATGTCTTGACAGATCAAGGTTGCAAGAACAGACAAAATGCAGAGTCTCATGTCACAGAAACCTTCATCACTTGAGAAAAAGCACCTGTTTTTGCTTGCAGTGTGCATTCAGTCCCACATGAGGTCTAGCAACCCAACCGGATGTCTGCAGTTTTTTACATTAAAGACTCTGTAGATACTTAATGTGAATTGTATTAATCTCTAATTGTACTCATAACATATGCAGAAAAGAATTTTGTTTGATCTCTTTACCACATAATTTGGGTACAGTAACTTTTTTTAAAGAGAAAAGTTCAAGGTTGTGAACATATATACTATAGTATATTCTAATTGTTCAAACTTTGGAATTTGAAATGGAAAAATTCCAGTTTCAAAGCCATCAAATATTTAATTTAATTGCTAATGTTTTACATTTAGGAAATAATGATTGCCTGCAGAGCTACTCTTCTGTTCCCACACTTAGTTGTGTTAGTACACCAAACAACGATAACAAGTTTACATTTATTGCACCTCAGATAAATGGAATTCGTTGCTACAACTACATTATATGTAACTGTCAATTTGATTACAGTATAGCTGCACATTTTAAACTTCAAGGTTAAGTGTGCAGCTCTACAATATATGCTGGATTTGCCTGTTTGGGCTGCTTTCAGTTTATCAAACCAGTCTGAAGGCTCACCCTTTAGTTTTTAACAGCCAGCACATTCTTAACATATTTGACAGAAAATGTGCAAGTTTGTTGTCTGAGTGTAAAATGTAGTCTACTTTTTCTACCTCCGAAATAAGGCCAGGTCCAAAACACAGTGAAAAGCAAACATTGTGATTTTCTTATCCAAACTTTCATAAGTGTTTTCAGATATTTAAAACAAGTCAAAGAAAGGACATTAAAAATCATCATGCTAAATGGACTGATTTATAACATTGTTTTAGTTGACTGGATTGTAGTGGTGAGTCGCCCACAACATAAGCAGCCGTATTTGTGTCTGAGCCTTACATTGTGTGAATGTACAACAGATATATGTAAAATCCACTGAATTGTGAAAATAAGCACACAAAAAAACCCAACATATTGGATGTGATGCCTTCCTCTTGAGTGTAAAGTGCATTTGTGTAGATCTAGTAATCAGGAAATTCCAAGTAAGCCAATTACTGATTCTTGACTTGGTTAAGATTTATGTAAAACAGGATGAAAGATGTGAAATTCTGAGAAAGATGAATACTGTATGTTTTCTTTAAACTAAACTATAATCTTGGATATGGACCCATTATAGTCCAAAGAGATTAAAACAAAAGAATTAGAATATTAAGCTTGCAATAATCACACAAAATTAAAGATTCTGTTTAATACTTACAATGTCTAAAGTTGAGAATTTTTCTCAGTTTACCATATATTCTGTATTTTTACCTAAAAAAGCTTGTGTTTCCAAATTCATAGCATAGCCTTTTTTGTAAAAATCTCTCACAACCCGCAATAATACAAGATGAATCACAGGTTTTATATGCAACAACAACAGAACAGTCCCAACCATCACTCATCAACCTGAAAACCAGATAAACGGGTTTACTTAGCAAATTAATTAATTTGAAGGTAGTGGGAGATACAGTATACAGTACATCATATCTACCTCGCTGCTTTCATTTTAAACACCAAAGCTTGCAGAGATGGATGTTAATGGGCACTGGAATGGTATCCAGCTTAGTTTAATCATCAATGAGTCATATTACTGCAGTGAATGTAGGAGCCAGGTGATTTTCTTCAGACAAATAATATTAATTTTGTACTGACACCATCGTACAAAAATATTCCACAATTTTAAAGTTATGTAGAGCATGTATCTGTCTTAATGCTACTCTGATTTATCTCTTAAATGTGTTTTACATGGTTTTAAATTGTTTTCTTCTCACAAAAGTAGCAAAACTGTTATACAGAGATGAGTGGTATTTGCCTGACTTACAGTGTATGTTTGTAGACTGGTTTCTCAGCTTTTCTTATGATTCATACAGACCCATTAGGTGAGGAAATTTTAAATCTAATTGCAGGAATTGAAATTAGTTTTTTTTTATTTATTTGTTTTGCACTGCCCTAACTATGGGTTGAAAAACTAGAACAAGTATAAAATAGAAAACATATTACACTCAATGCAGAGCTTTAATATTTAAATATAATAAAACTTAGATCTGTTTTTAATGCCTTGGAAATCCCATTCATGCAGGTAATGTTTCCTCTTTTCTCATTTAATCATGGCAAAACTGTGGTCCTCTACTGGAAATGTCTCACTGGAGAACGTTTAAGTCTATTGCCACTTCTGACTGCCTGTTAGTTGTTTCTATCCTCTATCAGTACCGACTATCAAGTTTTCTTTAAGTTAAAGTTTTATGTTTTGAAATGGATCAGACCAAATTAACTGTCTTAATATCATCATCAGGTTCTGCACCTCACTTTTCATTTTTTTATAGTTTATCTGCATAAAAACTGCCTTATAAACACTTCAGGAGATAACAGTTGCTGAACTTCCTTATCAATTCCCATAAGATTTATGTTTATGAGTATTAACAATACTTATTGCCTTGTGCAGTAACCATTACAAAACCAGTCAAAACTTTTCCCAAAATTGGATATTCCAAGTTGTAGAATTTCAGATCAAAATGATTAGATTTAATATTTTTTAGATGCTAATTCAGAAAGCGTTATGCATGCAAATGGTCTTAAATGTGGCATAGTTAAATATCTGTACAGACAGCATTAAAATATCCTGGCACTACTTTGTACTGCAAAATTCAATTTTAATGACTGGTTACTCAAGTACCTATTGGTACAGCATAGTACCTCTAAGACATGAGTTAACCCAACCTGTTTCTGAATGTTTTATGTTTAATACACTAACATTCTTTAAATAAGAAGATAGTTCTGTATTTCAAGGTCTGGTTTATTATAAAATCAACAGGGAAATGTAACAGCTCAGCTATCCAAATGATGTAAACCATGAAAAAAATAGCTGTGCTGCTCTTAGGAATCTACATATGTCTCTCACCTTGATTGAAGCCCAAACTGGATAGGAAGATATGATTCCTCACCAATTTTCTTTCACATTGATTTTGTTCAAGGGATCATTTAAAGTAAATATATAGTAACAGTAAACAACTTTGGTCTCGGCATCTAAAGGAGGTACTCTTTGTGGAACCTAATGTTCCACAAATGAAGGACTTGTGGTTTACCTTCATGTAAAATGTAATACAAACATGAAAATTATTTTTAAAAAAATTAAATTCAGATATAAGTAAAAAATGCCATTGAATGACTTTGGTGTATCTACATAAATAGGCTAGTGTGTAAAGTCAGCCATGGAGGAAGAGCTGCGAAAACAGTTAGTTCAGTCTATTCGGTTTAGGAATATTAAATTATGAGAGTGGGAAACCTCATACCACACCACAGTTTTTCCCAATGAGAAACATTGGTTTAAATATAGATGTCTCTTTCTGAAGGGGGGGGACACAGTCAAGGCTAAAGCAAGTTGATCTGTAGGACAGAAATACATATGTAAAGTTTTCCTAAGAGATGGATTTCCTTTTTCATCCTTGGGAGTAACCCATTTAAAAAGGGTGCAATTTTATTATTTTTAAAAACTTACAGCTTCTCAAAACATCTCCTGAAACTCACAAAAAAAGGTTCTGTCAAGATTGTTGAAATTCTGTTACGTATGGTGATAAACATTACTTCATCTTTTTTTTTCCTGAACATGACAGAACATGAATTACAAATGTATAGACATGAAGATATAGCAAATAATGTTTCAAATTACATTTGTCACTTTCTAAGTTTAATGAGTTATATAACAGATACTTTATTATAAGAAGGGTCCTCAAAGAAGTTACAGTACAGGAGTTATTTTTTAAACAGAGTATTTGAAGACTGTTTTACAGTTCTCCGTTTCTGTATTTAAAGTAAATTCAAATTATGTTTATGACATACATGCAGTATTTAATTAATTTATTTTCATTTTAAAATATTACTGCAGAGTTTTAGATAGCAACATTGTACAGGAAATACAGTGTTACTGCCTCTAGTTTCTGTGAGGAAAGCTGATTTTTTTCCTATAGTGTGGGTGTGATATGTTGCCAGTTTTCATGAGAAGCCAGCAAGTATGTATTTCTCCTGTGCTCATTCTGGTGTAAGACCGGGGGATCTATGAAGACTCTGAAGTTTACAATTTCAGAACCGGTTTTCACATCAAGTCATTTTGAGTGGTAAAGGTAGAAGTTCCAAGTGCTCTTGGAGGAATTACTTAATGTACTTCAGGAAAGACATCCTTCTTATTCCTAACAGATTTGTTTAAATTTTCTGATTCCCAGATGGCCTTCAGTAACCAGGTGCTTTCCGCAGATATAAGATTTCACATTGCCAGCATCCCAGCAGGGGAAAAGAGACGATATGCAGAATGTTTATCCACCTTTAAGATCTAAGATTAAAAAAACTCTCATATACATGCTTACGGCTTTCTGTTCACAATGTCTGATCAGTCTCCCACTGCATCCAAACCCCCTTGTTGTTAAAAAAAATCAATTATGCCGGTTGATCACTAATATTAAAGGAAAAACTAGTGTAAAAATAAGCATTAATTTAACTTAATCCTGAATTTAGAAAGATCTGCTAGCATTACATGTTAAAGTAAACACCCCGAAAACTTAATAGAAGCCATTTAAAGTCATTGGCTTCATTTGCTTGTTTTTGTTATCCAAACAAATTCTATTTTAATGTTTGTTTTTTATCGCACCCTGTTTTTCTTAACTTCTTCAGTAAGTTTACAAAGATTTTTTTAAAGGATATTAAATCGGATTTGTGTAAGCAGGAAAGGAAGAGTGGTGGTCAGGTTTCTGAAATTATGATGGAATGGCTGTGGGTTCAAACAGCAGATGAGGCAATGTTTTGTCTCCCTAAATAAGGTACCGTACTTCGCTCAGATGTTTCAGTACAATATCCAAGTATATAAATGCGTACAAATATAAATTGCTTTGCATAAAAAATGCAGGCCAATAAAATCAATACAACTACAATTAAAAAAAATAAAGTTAAAGGCTAGTTATTGGTTGACCACATTAGTTTTCAAAACAAATGGTCAATAGTATGTTTAAAAATGATCAGATTGGTCTATGGCCCCCTCTTATACTGATGGACTCTGCTCTTTCTGACACATTCAAACACCAGGATCCAGCCACACTCATGAAGAAGACAAGGCAAGTGATGATACTTAACAGCTGGAAGGCAAGCAAATATCTTAATGTATATCTACATCTGGGCCATAAAATAAGTGCAGAATGGGGTATGGAGAAAACAAAAACTTCACAAGGAGTGGGAATAATTTATTTTTTACAGTGACCCATTCAAAATGCGTCTTTGATCTGCCTCAACGGTGTAGATCTTTCAAAGAACATAAATGCCCCAAAGTATTTTCAAAACTGTTCACAAGACATATGACTGTGATTTTCCAGCTAAAAGCGAAGTACGAAGCACAAAAATTAATGAGCTGAAGTCTCAGCTTACTGCCCAGCAGTTGATCTTTACAAGACCGAAATCAAAAGCAGCTACAATGGCATCATTCCTTTTGAGTCACATTCTTGCTAAACACAAGCAAACGTTTCAGGATGGAGAAACGGTCAGAGGCCTTTTAAGAGGCAGCAGAATTGTTGATTTGGGATTTTAAAACTACATCAGAAATTGTGTCCACTCTCTACGAGGTTCAGCTGTCCAGAAGTAATAGCTATTAATGGGGGTGGGAACTGAAAAAAAGACATGAGTGTATGTTCTTTTCTTTTCAATCTGACAGATCAGCAGATGTAGTCGACTCATCATGGTTGTACATTTTTATCAGAATGGTCTCTCAAGGCATGACTAGCAATATGTACCTGCTTATAATCTTACAGTCAGAAGGAAAAACTGAGGGTAGGAGATTTTCAAAACCTTCAAGGACATAATCAGCATTCTGATTTACAAACTTCTATCCATTAGTACTGACAGTGGCCTGACTAATGATTGATTGGTGTGTGGACTTCCAAGACCACAGCTGGGCACCTCTACCCTGTACAAAATTAAAAACATGTTTACGGACTTAATTATCTTTGCACAAATCATTAGCAGATTTTAGGTGGTAAAATGCTGATCAAAAAGAATGGCTACAGGCTTGCAGTGACTTCAGTGGAGAATGCATTTCTCCTTCATGTCTTTGCTCAGCCTCCTGTGTATCTTTGCTCAGCTTATAGTGAGTCAAACGACAAATGACTCAACTGGTGAATCAGAGGAGCCTGTGGAACCTGATCAAAGCCTCACTTTGTTGTCACTATGAGCCAAGACATAAAGAAGCTTTTAAAGACTCAAAACTGGGCTGGTATATAATTTTATTACTGAAAATAATAAAATGAAGTAGTACATTGTTGATTCTAAATTTGAAAATATTTTCTTTTGGGGCCACGCTTATTGTGTGGCATGACAGTGGCCAAAACCATAAAGCCGACACAAGCTAGGAAAATCATAGACTGGCCAAGTCCAGTTAGTCATGCATTTAAACACTGCTTTATCCAGACTATCATTGTGGCAATTAATATTTTGCACAGGACTTTGAGGGTTTGATCAAAAAGCTGTAGTTTAAATTTGATCAACAACATACAGAAGAAGACAATGACAAAATAATGTTGAACTGAGAGTCTCCCCTGATTGTAGAAACTATCTAAACCAGCTGTGATTGTTCTCTTTCACCATGATTTTATTTTGACTTCTATTCACCCATATGGATTCAGATTAAATTGCTTTAGATTGCTTTCAAGATGTTTCTTAATATTCATTATCATTAGCATTTAATAAATCTATTTAATATTATTGACGCAGTATATAGTAATTTAATAACAGTCAATCCATTTCAACAACAAATCAATGATATCAAGTGTAGATACAAATGAATCCTTTTTATTTTAATGTCATCTGGATATTGTTACTGTATGTACAATGGAAAAATGAACAAGACAGGCATCATTTGTCTTTCACAAGGTGCAATGAGTCCCTTGCAGCAATCAGTGTTCATTACTGACAATAAATAGAAAGATTCAATTGAAAAACTATTCAAAGATTCAAGAAAGCAGTTGATGAAAAAGAGACACTGACTGGAAGGATTTTGATAATACTGTCCGTCATCTTTCCTTTTTATCCCACATCATCAGTTATTGGTTCCTTGTCTTTGTTCTCCAGCCTCTTGGACCAACCCTTGTCCCTCTCAGTTTTCATGTAAACATGAAGACTACACAATATTTAACCATTGTTTGCATGACCCTCTTCACTCCTGCAAGGTACTGCTGGAATTGCTGAATTACATTTATTTATCGCTCTCTGTATACACTTATGCTGGTCAATTCTTGTTTATACTGCTGTACTGCTGAATGTAATACATACAATGCTTTCATTTCTTGCAGCACAGTACTTGTTTTGAATGTAATTCAGATAAATAAGCTTTGATAAAATAATATTGTATCAAAGGAGTCGCACCAACTGCCGGAAAGTGGTATTGAGCCTGGAACTGCTATGATGCTGATCCAACATACTGTATGCCTTCCTGAGGGGGTGGACTGTTAGCAGGAGTGGACTGAGAGACTGGTGGTCCATTCTTGCTTTAAGGTTTGATTGCTGCCACCTGTATAGCTTTTTAGGTCATTTGTGGGATCAAGTCAAACCCTTTACAGGTTTAAGATGTGCAGAGCACCCTCAGTCAGCCCATCAGTAAACCCAAAGACCACCTGTCAGCCTACAGTGTTTGACAAGTACAGGGCATTCGGTGATTTGGTGACCACTTGAAAGTGCTGTCCAGAAAAAAGGAACTAAGGACTGTGAGATGCTATGGGTGTACAGCACACTTTTTAGAGGTAAAAATAATTAGATCCCCATTCATCACTGTGACGTCAACAACCCCTCTGCAGGTGTTATTGCTTTATGCCACACAGCTTTTCCTGCTTCGTTCTGAAGTGAATGACTGGAAAATGTCATTTGATAAAACATTTAAAACTGTCCTTCCAAGTGGAGCTCTTTAAACATGCCAGCAAAGGCATCTGTCTGTTAAAAAGGCAAAGACTTTTTGTCTTTTTCATAGACAGTACATATGAACCCCATTTCTTCATATCCCAAGGCATTCTTTAAACCCCACAGAACAGCTTTTAAGGAAAAAACCCACTGGTAATCTGATTGCTTGAAAGTGCTGCCTCTCACTTCTATTTAGCGTTTCTACGTTTACAGTTCATTGCAAAGGGCAAGTCTTTCTTACATTTACAGAGTTAACCTCTTTTTCAACATTGATTTATTCCTGCTGTGTGGATTTCTGCCATTCAATCAACAGACACCATGGGAATCCTGTTCAGGCAGGAAATGGGATCAGAAGGTTGATTTAGATTTCTGTAACTTACTGTTCATGAATTGTAAATGTGTCTATAAAGTATGGCATTTTTAAGTTGTGCCTGTGGCTTGTCCCATTTCTATTTTAATCTCACCTTCAAATCAAGTCATGCACTATTAGGCGAAGTTACAGTAGTCCATTCAACAGCAGTAATAATGACCACATTGGAAAGTTTATAGCAAGGAAAATCTTTATTTGGTTTCTTTTAAGTATGAAAACAAGCAAAGATAAATGTGTTGGCAAAAAAAGTAGCCTACAGTATGTGTAAGAATTAAAAATGTGTAAACTCTTGAGATAAACACAATTATTGAAGCACTTTAGTGCTCTTTTACAGTACTGACCTACAACTAATCCTTACGGTTATTTAACATTATAAGGAATATGTCAAAATGTCTACCCAGTTATTTAAGATTTTACATTTAGAATGTATTGCAAAAGGGAAACAAATAGCATTGTACAGTATTCCTAGCATGGTCTTATCTAATACTGTGGTTTTCCCAGGTTGATTGCTTTCTTCAATGTGGGTAATTTTATGAATGAGGCAGGAAGATTTGCACTAGCCTTTGTTTCAAATCAGGACTGCTTGTACTGTAAGCCAGAATCACTCAAAAATGCAATTAATTGTTTTGCTTAGGGAATACTATTCTAGAAGACTCATTTCAATCATTAAACATAATGTTCTTGTTAAATCTGAGGTGTAACAATTGTGGTTTTATTTATAGTTGCTTCTTCTTGAAAGTTTCTGACATGTATGCAGTTTTAAAGAACAAACAACAAAATGAACATTATAGGAGAATTAAAGGAGGCTGAAAACCTACTTTTAAGAAGATGGGTTGATCCCCCACAGCTTAACCCACACCACTAAAGGATGTAATTGTACAGAATACAAAAATATCTTCTAGTTTAATGTGACCATTTAATATCCCTGAGAGTACACAATTGCGACCACCTTTGAGAAGGAAGCTCGACATGTTTCTGCACCTGACAAGAATATGGTACTTACAGTAGCTGTAAACAGAGCTGAAATAGTAAAAAATTATACACCTTAAAATGAAACCTACAGTACTTAAATACAAGGTTATTTCAAACTGTATCTTAGCAGAACATTTTGATACATTTTACAAAGAGTATAAACAAATGTTTGAAAATATGAATTAGCAGCATTGTATCTACATTTCTAGTGAAAGCCTGAATGGTAAGCCATTGTTAGAATGTATGGTAAAAGGGAAAACAAAAATGTTCAAAGAAAAATATATTTCTTGTGTTTCACAAAGGCACTTGTTAATATTCTTTAACCTTGGGAATACCATTTATTATGTGCACAAAACTAAAATAATATTGTCTAATTATCTGATGAGCCAGCCTTCGAGTCAAATCAGAAAAGAGGTACAAAATTCACATAATCACATTCAACATATGAAATCAGATGTTTTAGCAAACAGATTTGTTGTATCTCAAGATATTTCAGAGAACCAACAACAAAATGATCACTATTGGAGATTTAATAGGCATCTACAATGACCATTTGTTAGTTTTCCTTTAACTAAAATGAACAGAAAAAATTATATTGGTTTATATTTAATTACAAATGTTCACTGGAACATAGTATAGACAGTGTACAAACTGTTTATTCATTTATTGAATAAAACAGAATTGTATGAATTATTTTTTAAGTTATTATCTCGTTTATTCTTCCTTAGTTTTATGCTATCACTGTTAAAATTGTGAGGTGCAGTCATTTTTTGTTTATACACCTATTATTTTGAATAATTAAAAATACAGTTTCAGAATAAACATTTTAAATAATCAAGCAAGAGAATCTAAATGCAGTCTGCAAGTCGAGTAGAACTGCATCGGATGTACTGCAACTTGTAAATATTTGGCAACAGCTATCTGGAAAGCTTCACTGTACTTGATCTTTAATGCTTTTTATGGGAATTGAGATCAAAAAAAAAAACAATGTAGACTGAAGATCTAATTTCAGGGAAAATATTATTCCTTCAATTTAATCTAATAAGTTTTGTATTTAATTAGTCAAAAAAAGCATTTGCAAATGCTTTTTTTGATCTTGTCCTTTTTCTTATCCTGAGCCTTTACATTGTGTGATTCTTTTATGCATTTTTATCTGTTCAAAAAATGATTTTGGAATCTTCTAAGAATAAAAGAATGTGTTGAACACCATACAGTTCAAAGACCGATAGCATGGATTACAGAATGCACCAGAACAGCAAACACATGTATGCTGACATAATGATGGATGTTTCAGTATTAGCTGAAACGTTTTTCCTTCCTTAAAAAAACGGAGTAAAATGTGGAAACTGTGCCCAGTCTGAATTCCCTACTTCTGGTCCAAATGATGAAACAATCTTGCTATTTCCACAGGGGATTGCATGCAAATTAAGCTTTGGCTTTCGTAACCTGCATTCTTATAATTATCATTTTTATCCAGATGAAGAATAAAGACGGAGACAGGGAAACAGACAACAATGCCTGAAAAATAACTCATCTGCAAACATTTTTCAAATAAAAAAAGAGGGTTTTACTGGTGGTTGTCTCACCAGGAAGCTGCCATAGAATTTAAATTTCTCCTAATTTACTTTATTTGTTGCATATTTGTTTTTTAAAAATGAAGAAGGAAATATATGGTATACACTACTTCTTACCTGTAAGGTGCACAGTGGAAAAAAATGGTAGATTAGCACATAATACAATTGTGAGTCATGTAATATTAGACTTTAAGAAAGGTTACAGGTCATTGCTGTAACACTCATTGTATTTAAGTGTTACTAGCATATTAGTCCAAGGATCATAAGCAACTAACATCTACACAAATCAATGTCAACATTATAAAAGA
Source organism: Lepisosteus oculatus (assembly GCF_040954835.1). Classification (NCBI taxonomy): domain Eukaryota; kingdom Metazoa; phylum Chordata; class Actinopteri; order Semionotiformes; family Lepisosteidae; genus Lepisosteus; species Lepisosteus oculatus. The sequence goes on along the minus strand of NC_090697.1, from coordinate 42,871,879 downwards.
AAAAAACAGACCTTTACTTTTAATAAGCAAAGCTCCTGCTAAGTTATTCAAGACATTTAAGATTAGTAAAAAGGTATGAAAGAAATAACATCACTTCTGCATTCAATTTTATCCATTGTGTGCCTTTTTAAAAAAAAACTTTATAAAGAGAGCATTACATGCACCACAGACGATTGTGAACTTCACATGTTTATGCCTTATGACTGCTAGACAATCCAATTTTATGCAACAAATGATACCCTGTGTTAATAGAAATTACATGCTAAACAGCAGATCTCATGTAATTTCTAACAAAGAAAGGACAGCTGTATTTCATATACACAAAAATTCTAATGCTAGCCTATTAGATGAATCACTTGGTTACATAAAATAAATCGCTTGTTTAAAAAATGTAAATGATATTTACATTTCAATTGTTCCTGAAATTCTTTATATAAAATTCTACAGAATTAATAACTTTATGACTTACTTGCATTTTAATGTGACCACAACACTGATATTATGGAAAATGAAAAAGCAAATTATCTGGAGACAGACTGAATATCTTGGGCCATATTACAAATGTGTAAAACACTACATTTTGATATGAAGAAGATATATACTGTATACCCTGAAATCCTGTACTGGATAAAGCTGTTTAAAAAGAAGATGGGATGGATGGATGATTTACAGTGTATATATATTATAGTTCAGGTGGGTAGCTGTGTCAGCATGTGTGGACTGTAAAGGAACGAACAATAGGTTTATTCCATGCTCAAAAGAGAAGAATGAAAACACAACGTTTCAGGTCTGAAGAAGGCTCCATGGCCGAAACGTTTTCTTTCTTCTCTTTACAGCTTGGAAAAAACCTATTACTTGTTCATATATATATTCTATATATTAAGGTGGGTAGCTGTGTCAGCATGTGTAGGCTGCAAAGGTAGAAGTAATAGGTTTATTCCATGCTGAAAAGAGAAGAAACATTGTGTTTCAACCCAATGAAAAAGGCAGGCAGCTGTTTTTACAAGTCAATGCAGAAATGAGAAAACCTAAATGGGTGCTATTTTGAAGTAATTTTCTGAAATGGTATGTAAAAGTTATAAAAACTTCTTAGGTAACTGGCTTAAAAACAGGCATTTCTTTATGTCTGCAAATCAGGGCTAGATTGTAGTTGTCTTAAGTGCCCATTTTTATATAGGAGTGAGAGTAAATAAAAACAAGATAATTGTTAAATTTAAATCTTCTCTAATTTAAATTAAAATACACCCTAAAAGAAAGTGAATATTCCACAGTAATGAGTCAAGCATTTTCCATATGAATGAAAATTCAGTCCATACTGTACCTTTCTCTGTAATACCTCAGTCTTATAGTATATGTGTAATATGTGATTAGTAGTACTCACAGACTGACCCAGACTTTGTTGTATATATACATTTTCTAATCACTTTATCATCCCCACACGCCATAGGCACAAGGCTGGGTATATCCTGTTGGGGACACCAGTCCATCACAGGGCAGGCAGAGACAAACACAGATGCAGACACATACACACACTCCCATCAGGTCCAATTTTCCCAGAAGCCAGTAAACCTACCAGTATGTCTTTGGACTGCGAGAGGGAACCCACATGAACAAACTTCTCACATTGAAAAACTTAATGTAGATAGCAGTCCAGACATGGAGTCAAAGCCCACAGTCCTGCAAAGAAGAAATGCAAAATACTGCACCACCATCCCATCCTTGCTGCATCCATTTAACACTAATCAGTAGTTTATTGTCTTTCATAATAAATTGTGTCAAGGTTCATTACAATAAAAAATAATGAAAAAAACTGTTATTTGCAAATTAATATAGTAATTTAAAATTGAAAACTGGAGCATAAAAATGAGTTTTAAGACAGCAGTTGAAAGTGCTGACAGAACCGCAAAATCCGCTGTGAGCTGCTCCAAGCCAATTAATGAAAAGAACCAAAATACAGTATGGCCTCTCAATATCTAGAGCATCATTTTTTTAGTCCAAATCAGGTGAATTATGTGGGTGTGCAGGGATTTAACATTTAAAATTGATGCAGTTGGGAGCCAAAATGTTCAAGTCCTTTAAGGTGAGCATCGGTATTTGGGATTGCATTATGAAAACACAAGTCAATGCAAGGAAGCTGAAATGAGATACAGATTCATACATGTTAGCTTTAGTTGTGAGCTGAGTAGCAGAGTTCTGAACATGTTGCAGTTTGTTAAGATCATGTTTGGAATTACCAGCAAACACTAAATTACAACAATGTAGCCTATAAATACATTAGCATTTCTTCTGTATGGGTGTGTTGTGATGGATATTACACAGATTAAAAAGACACCTTTACAGCTTTGCAAGAATGAACTTCAAATGCAAGGTTCAGATTAAAGACTATATCAAAATTCTAGACATGGGTATTTGGACTGTTCTGGACAATTAATGGTGAAGTAAGGCTGATACAGTTATAGGACTGATAAGGAAAGCAAATGAGCAGTATTTGAATCTTGTCAGAGTTAGGTTACATAAGGTTTGTTGCATCCATTTTTAAACAATCTAAGCAATGTGACAGTGCAAATAGTGATTGATTAACATCAGGTTTCATACATAAATTTGGATATTTTCAGCATAGCAATGGAAGCTGAAGTCATACCTACAAACTCAAATCTAATGGTAGCATATACAGTAGATACTATAAAGAGCAGCACCAGGATTATACAGTAGCTCAGTGGGGAACCCCTTTTAGCCATCTTTGTAGAGGAGGAATAATGAACTTGAATATTTTTTTTCTATTAGTTAGATAAGACTTCACCCTTAACAAAGCAGTTCCAGTGATATTAACATCCCTCTCAAATCTATTCAGTAAGATGACAGTATCTGTATCAAAGGCCCAACTTTGAAGATGGAATCTGAGGTCCGCCAGGATAAGAATGAATCAAAACCTGAAGTCGGCAGTCATCGGCAGCTCATTAGAAATTCTACTAAGAGCTGCTTCTGTACTATGCAGACCGAATACATCTTATTTGCAGGTAAGTGACCTTGTAACAAAACAGCAACAGCCCATTCTAGTATCTTTGCCAAAAATGGTAAGTTAGATATTAATAATTACTGAGCAGGCTAAAGTCTACGTTCTGTTTTTTTTTTTTTCCCAGCAGTAAAGTAACTGTGAGTTTAATGGGTGAGGGAATAATTCCAGATCTCAGTGATTCATTTTTGGTATGCGAGATTAAGGGATTAGGAAATGCATAATTTGAACACAGCAAAAGCAGTGGCAAAAGGACCCAAGGAACATATGGTGAGTTTTATTTTACTGATTTTTAGATGGCTGCTTAGGAAGGTTAGATGCACTGAGCTTGGGTGTACCTAAATTATTCCCAAACATTTCTTTGAATGCACAAATCCAGTTCTCTGAACACGGATCAGTGGAAATTTAGAAAATAATTTCATACTAGAAGTACTTCTTTGAAGGTTATAGTCCCTAAATAATATTTTTGCTTTAGATCAACTATGGGGCTTTGTTAAATGCAAAGATGGGAGGGCAACACTGATTCAACAGCAACATTAGCTGCAGGCCAAATACCATCATGTGCTGTATGCCTGGCCCAGGACCAAAATGAACCAATATTGGGCAATATTCCAGAAGATTTCTAATTATGGTTGTTCAGTTATGAGCCTTTAAAATCACAAGAAACAAGCTATAATTTCCTTCCTGGAAAAGAACCCTGATCGTCTTTGATGAGTTAAGACTGTAATGTCATTCATTCACCATATTTATGAAATGTATCTGTGTGAGAAAATCCCTTTCATCACTATTTTGTAATGGTGTAAACACCCCCTTTTTGTACTGTAGTTTTACTGTATTTCTCCTTGGTGGTCTGAAGACATGGCCAAAACTTCCCTGATTGTACAGATATGTAAACCAAGGTCTCAAAAATGAGTCACTCCTTCAAAGGAGCAGAGTTTTCAAATGTAATGGGTCTTGATGCACAGCTTAAATGTGTTAGATATATGATTCCAATCTTGTGATAATGCATCAGAAGCCTATAATTACTACAGTGAGACACAAACTTTGTAATGTTATATTCTTGTAGTATGTCTTGTGCAGAACCCTCCTCTTTTCAACACACAGCAAGTGCCACGGGCTATTTAGAGCAGCGATACAATACAAGATAAAATGTGATGCCGTGAATGAATGGAGTGAATTTGCTCCATGGGGTAGAATCTACTTTCTATTGAAACAAGTCCAATATGGACTTACTTTCTATAAATATTTTCAGCTGAGGCTCTGTTGATCATACAAGGAGTCTAATGTCTTGCTAATGGAGAAAAAAACTACTTCAATCTCCCTTTCTTTACCCACCATTTAAAAGGATAGATGTAATGTATTTATTATATTTACATCTCAGCAACCCCTGATGATTTCAAATTCATCTACATTGTTTGTGAATTAACTTCTTCTTGCTTTTTAAATGGCCAATGAATCTTTTTAAATGAATATTGTATAGCAAAAAATGTATGGACAGGTAGAATTTTGTAAGAACGTTTCTTCACCAGACAGAAACCTTACATGTTTCAAAACGAATATATGCTGCAGCCTTGTTGCTAAACCTCCTTACATTGTTTTGGTATTCACAGTCCAACAGATTAAAAAGCAGCTGTTTCCTTTATTCATCCCTGAACATCTTACTTAGTGACCTGTCTGGGCAAGCTTGTGCCAAAGAGGGCGAAACACCATTCGACATATAAAAGAACAAAAACTCCCAAGAAAAATGTAAAAACATGGCCAAATATTTTTTTAAACAAAGTTTGCACTCTAAAAAGCCTTTTTTAAAAATAAAATAAAAAACAATAACAAAACATCTCAATCCCATGTAAATGTATACATTCATGCTGGACGTCTAACACATGAAATCCATACATATTTTAACTGTGATTAATTACCATCCAACTCAACTTTTCCCTAACATGATTACGCAGTAGAATGAGTTCCAGCTACAATTAATATCTCCGATTATTACACTTTGTCTTTACTTGTATAATAATAGAAAACACATTTATTTATTCCAATTATAGATACCTAGCCAGTATTCCATATTTGTTGTTTAATTTTACATGCCAGTAATGAAGTTCAAAAGTCATCCAAATATTATCTTGTCTACTGTAGGAGATTGTTCTGTCTTTGTCAGGGCCTGTTGGTAGCAGTAGCCCAAATAATCACAAGTACAGCAGCCCTCAAGGACCAGTTAGGTCCTTTTAAATAGGAGAGAGGAGGAATAAAAGCACAACTGGAATAATTGAAAATCTGTCTTGAATTATGAAGTTATGAAGAAAACAAAGATTGGCTAAACAAATTGTGCCAAATGATTTTGCCAGACTGCACAGAATATAGTTGCAAAGGTGAAACATATAACATGTTTATATTTAAATCCTAAAATTATATTAATCTACACTAATCAAGTCCTGGGTCCTCACTTGTAGTCCTTAGTCTTAATATGATGCCATTACAGCAAAACAACACACATCCTCATGTGGCTGGTGTAGCAAGAGATTTCCTGAGAGACCAGAATGTGACTCAGAAAAGGGCTTTGAGCCCCATGGAGCTTTTGTGGGATGACATGTAGCATCTAAGGTTTAGAGACAAGTAAGCACAGCTGGATCAACCCTGCTGATGGCAAATTAATTTACCGTAATAACGTCATGTTAAATAAAATGTGACAGCACAAAAACAAATGTCATCTTCTGGATCATTTCCTTAACCTAGATTTTTGCTCATCATACTGTACATCTACAGAAAAGACCAATCAAATTTAGTAAATTGTAATAGATTATTACCGGGCAAGGGCATTAATCAACCATTTTAATCAGAATTAAATCTATTTATCAGTAAAGGTGTAATACTGAATGACCAGATTAACATCATTAAAAAAATGTAGTTTTAAAATCTTATTCTATCTCAAAGTATCTTGGTAAACACCCAGGCAGGGAGACCAGCCAAGGTCTCCCTATTAATACTGCAAAATCTTGGGCCTCTCAGGCCTGGCATCTTGAAACAGATTTCGGCAACTTATTTCTGTAACATTCATAAGGTTTAAAAAGTTTAACAGTGATAGAAGACTGAAGACTGAATTAATTGGATTGGTGTTACAGAATGTAATTTTAAAAACTTCAAATATGAAAATTGAACAGTGCAAATGCCATCTGACAGAATTATTTAACAGGCATTGCTCTGGTTAAATCTCTTTATTATCTCTAAATCCTTACATACTGTAATAGGAGTAACATGAACCCAATATATTTTTAAGTTAAATGCAACAATACATTATATTTTGTTAATCAAACCAACAAAAGGAAAGCTTATCACTTCTACCACTATATTATTGTAGCTGAATATTTTTTCATATTGTAAACTGAGTTCTGTAATTCTGCAAAGTAGCAGCTATATCATCTTGCAACTCATAACTAGCAATCCACTAATTAGGTTATCAAGCAGATGTGAGGAAAGCTAAGATTGCAGGTGTTAGCGGGACCAGCAGGGAGTGCTCACCCCCAGTCTTTGTAGGTCCTATGATAATGGGGACACTATACTGTAAACAAGGCACCGTCCTTTGGATGAGATGGAAAACCAAAGTCCTGATTCCACATGGTCATTAAAAATCTTAGGCTATTTCTTGCAAAGAGCAGAGATGGAACCCTAGTGTCCTGGCCAAATTCCCCCCTGGCCTTTACCAATCTAGTTGTTGTGCTGTACTGTGTCCAGATGTGATGGTTTGTTCAGTAAAACATCAACGTGAAAGCAGTCATCCTATCCTAAATACAATTTTAATAAAAACTATAAAACTATATTGGAAATAAAACCATTCTGTCCTTGTTTTTATCTTGTTTGCACAAACAGATAAGAAGTTTTATTTGACTAAAACACAACTATTCAAGTGTGCAACATCTACCACTATAAAAATGCAACAACCAACATCATCAGAAGGATGTCAGTAAGAAGAAAAAATAACAGAACTCAAAACGTACTCTGAAGACACACCTAATAGTAACTTTCATTCAGATGTAGTTTTCAATCTTGTCGAAGACCTGGATATTCAAAAACATCAGTGTAGTTCACGTTAACTGCACTGGCAGTGGAAGAACTGTGTGTGGTAAAAGGAAGCACAAGTTTGGTTACAAGACTCCTAAATCTCAACAGGGTATATTTTTTAACATGTCTAAAGATGAACATTCATAATTATATCAGTTGAAATTATATTAAAATTGCTATAAAATACAATACTTTACAAAGTATGTAGTATACTTACTGACCACCCAAGGAGTATATGGTAAAACATTATGAATGCATTTTAATAAAATATTAATGAATACAAACTGCAAGATATACTGTATGAATACAGTATATATACTTAGAAAGAGAACTGTTTAATTATATGTTGTAAATACTGAAAAAGAGATATTAGAAATAAAGACATAAGAATCAATTGTGGTAAATGTGTAGTGTAGTTGCTTGTGAATCAGTATCACCCTTGACTGCTCCTTCTAATGTTTATCAGCTTGGGTCGATAATGGTTGCTTTTTCACTTTGCAGAATTTGGGTTATACTGTACAGTAGGTGTATAAAAATGGAGGATCTCTGACATGTTTCTTATACTGTGTACTTTTCCCCACACATCTTCAATGTTTTGAGCAATCAAATATAAGAATTTCCTGTTCTTTTTGACTGATTTATTGCCTGTCACATGTACAATGTAAGCAGTGTCCATTTTTATTTTTGTAACCCTTCTACAATGAGTCCCAGGTGTAGTGCAACTGTTGAATACAAGAGGTAAAGTACTGTAGTAGTATTTCCCTGGGCATTAAATAGGAAGTTAAAGTATTTGCCAAAAGGTGAAAAGACAATTAATACTGGACTTCTTCTGATGGGTACATGCATGATCTAAAAGTACATTGAAAGTAAACCAAGGTTTTAAAGCATTCTAATGTGAATATTACACAGCAAAATGCTATAATCAAAAAATAGCTGTATGGATAGGGGAACTTCTTAAAAAAACACACCAATCATCCTTTTCAGGAGATGGCCCTCAACTTGTATGAGGATTTAAAGTTACTGGGAGAGGTTGACACAAAGATATACTGTTTAAGGCTGCCCTTGGAAGATTTAATCAATTTCAGTCAAGACATGGGTTTAAAAATGTGAGAATGCAGGGAGTTCACTCAGTGCTGACACAGAAGCAACTAATTGAAATAGGCAGCTATCACATTAAACAGCTATTTGATAGATGAAACCTGGAGGTATAGAAAATTTAGGACATACATTTCTGTGGAGAAAAAAAATGTTTCTGGCTTTAAGTCCTCAAAAGATTGGCTAACTCTCTTGGTAGGAACTACTGCTCATTTACAGAAGTTAAAATTCATAGGCACTCTCGTGAAACCTCAGCTTCCTGTCACATGGAAATCCCATTGCAAGGCCTGGATAATGAAGCAGCTTTTCTGTATGTAGTTGATGACTATTGTGTGGCAAAAATAAAAGGTATCCGAGAAGGAGAATTTGACATTTTGTATTTTTATCTTCTTTGATAATGCCAGTTCCTACAATCTGGATTTCAAACACAAAAGAACTTGAACTATAACTTGAACTTTATTGCCATATGTAACTGGTACTGGTACAATGGAATTCTTACTTACAGAAAGTCTCTCGATTGTAAAACAAGTGTAAAAAACAAAACAAAGTGCAAACAGTGCATCAAGACAACATACAAACAAACAGTAGACAATGTACAAGTAAACATGTAGACAGTTTGAATTTAAACAACACAGACGTGTAAGCAATGACTGGAGATGTGCAATAAATAAGAAATCATAATGAGGTAGATGGTGATGGTGTAGGTGTGGTCCGAGGGGGATGGCTAAATGTGTTCGCCAGTCTCACTGCTTGTGGATAGAAGCTATTGAAGAATCTAGTGGTAAGTGTCCGTATGCTCTTATATCTCTTGCCTGAGGGCAGTGGGGTGAAGAGCTCATGCCCTGGGTGGTGACTGTCCTCTGTGATGGCCAGAATTCTACCACGGCAGCGGTCCTCATAGAGCTGTTTAACCCAGGTGAGACCGCAGCCGATGATCTTCTGGGCCATATTGACCATTCTCTGCAGTCCCTTTCTTTCTTGCGAAGAGATGCTGCCATACCACACGGTGATCACATTGGTGAGGATGCTCTCGATGGTGCAGTGGTAGAAGTTCACCAACACGTGTATTGGCATCCCCCATCGCTTGAGGCACCTCAAGAAATAAAGGCGCTGCTGAGCCTTCTTCATGATAGAGTCAGTGTTCACAGTCCAGGTTAGATCTTTAGAGATGTGAATTCCCAAAAACCTAAAGCTGGTGACTGTTTCCATTTCCGTTCCATCAATACTGAGTGGGCTGTGAGTGTGTGGCCTGTGTCTCCAAAAGTCCACTATTAGCTCTTTCATTTTCTTTATGTGCAAGTCCAGGTTATTGCTGTGACACCACCTAAACAGCTGTATGACTTAATCCCTGTAAGTGGACTCGTCATCATCACTGATCAGTCCTATTATAGTGGTGTCATCTGCAAACTTAATGATGCGGTTGTTGCTGTGTCTTGCTGTGCAGTCGTGAGTGAACAGGGAGTACAACCTTGGACTCAGACAGCAGCCTTGTGGGGTTCCAGTGCTCAGGGTGAGTGGTGTTGATGTTTTATCGCCTATCCGCACCACCTGTGGTCTCTCGATAAGAAAGTCCAGCAACCAGTTGCAGACAAGTTGCACAGACCTAATCCCCTGAGCTTTCCCACCAGTTGACTGGGTATGATGGAATTGAATGCTGAACTGTAGTCCACAAACAGCATTCTCACATACGAGTTCTTAGTGTCCAGGTGTTCCAAGGCTGTATGCAGAGCCAGGGAGACAGCATCATCCACTGATCTGTTGTTCTGGTAGGCGAACTGCAAGGGGTCCAGGGACTCTGTGATGGAGGAGTTGATGTGTGACTATACCAGCTTCTCCAGGCATTTCATCACCACAGATGTTAAAGCTACTGGGTGGTAATCATTCAGGCATGTCACTTTTGCCTTTTTGGGGGGTGGAACAATAGTGTTTTTTTTAAAGCAGGTAGTAACAATTGGACTGTGACAGGGATGTTAAAGATGTCCGTAAACACTGTGGTTAGCTGGGCTGCACATGTCCTCAGGACGCGAGGTGGTATCCCATCAGGCCCTGCAGCCATACGGATTTTCACCCTGCTCAGAGTCTTCTGCACGTCCTGCTCAAACTCGCCCTGCACACTGTACACTGTACAGCACACTTAGGGTCTTCTCAGCATTGCCCGTGTTCAGAGCATCAAAGCGGGCATAGAAATGGTTTAGCTCGTCAGGCAGGGGGGTTGTTTGTGTCAGTCTCCTGACTGCAGCCCCTGTAGCCTGTGATTGACTGTAATCCCTGCCACAGCCTTCGGGTGTCAGCGCACTGCGTTTCAAGCGGCACTATGTAGCTCCATTTGGCGTGTTTTATGGCTTCCTCTAATGCATACCATGATTTCCTGTACAGCTCTTTGTCCCCCAATTTGAACGCGGTGGATCTATCTTTTATTTTATTGCGTATATCGTTGTTGAACCATGGTTTCTGATTGGGAAATGACCTAATTTTCATTTCTGGTACACAAATGTTGGTGCAGTATTTAATATAGCCGGTGACCGCGTCCGTATACTCATTTAAATCTGTGTCGGGAGCTGTGAATGCGTCCCAGTCTGTACTATCAAAGCAGTCTATTAACCTGCTTTCCGCCTCCTCAGACCAACAACACACTGACCTGTTCGCAACTGGGGAGGTCTTCAGCTTCTGTTTGTACTCAGGAAGCAACAGGAGAGCAATGTGGTCCGACTTACCGAAACTCGGTTTGGGAAGCGCTTTGTATGCTCCTTTTATTGTTGTGTAGCAGTGGTCCAAAATATTGCCTCCTCTTGTCCGTACAGTGACATGCTGAATGTATTTTTGCAGTACTTTCCTCAAATTGCAGTGGTTGAAGTCCCCAACTACAATTGAGACGGCTTCTGGGTGGGAGTTTTCATGCTTGTTGATAATGTCAAACGTTTGAAAGTGTTCAAACATACTGAAAAAGCTACTGTATGTTTATGACACAGAACACAATGTGGCAGCCCATGTTCAAAGAATTAGAATTGTGACGGGCATTCCATAAATCTAGCACTGAAACTGATGAGGAAAAACTCCAGTCCAAGATTTCTGGAAATCTGGAAATCTAAACATTTTAGATTTATTCTCTTCTCACTTAATGAACTTGGTTTTGCAAAACCCATATCCAGATGCAGTGTATAACTACTGTTAGATGATACCAAGCCAGCAAAGCAGGCTACTTTTGAAAAGGTAGGAGACAACAATGTGGAAGATCTGTTGGAGTTGCAAAACATGCCTGTAAGTAATGAAGACCTTGCTGAATCAGACAAGCAAACTTGTGAGAGAGTATAGATGATGATTCTTCCAACCAAAAGGGTTCACAGTTACAGAGCAACAGCGTTTTTGTGAACATGCCTGTGCCATGTTGAATCTCATCCAGACACTTAACACTCCAGCTGTTCTTCAAAAGTGAAACAGACTGTAAAAGATGCTTTATCATGCCATACATTTAAAAGACAAAGCAAAAAGAAATTTTAAATAAAACAGTAAATTTAAAAGACAAAGTAGTCAACCTTTGACTCTTTAAAAAGAAACCCAATGAACTCTAGCCACTTACAGAGAAGCCTCAACCAGGACCTACTGAAATTGTGAAGAAAACCACTGCGACAACCATGGCAGAGCCTGTTTCTAATGGATGTTGTTAGTGATACAAGGCAATCAAGAAAAACTCATCACTTTCTCAAGGTAAGATCATAAACAACATTGATACACGAAGGTACATTTGTATCCATACACTTTATTTTTAAAATTATTTATTTTTAAAAATAAAAATATTTTTAAAAATACTAAATGTTTAAAAATGTGATAGATTGGGGTGAAGATGTTTTATTATAAAATGTGTTGAATATAGTTTTCCATTAAAAATGGGTTAAATACTATTAAAGATGTTTAAAAATAGCTTTCAAATCAGTGTGCAGCATGTAAAAAAAAGCTGTTATAAGGTACGTGTAAAGTACTTGAACTGTTCACATTTTTAGGTTGCTACACATGAAAAATGCTACCCCACCTTCCTGTCCCTATCCTTACAATTATTCCATTTATTTCAGTTTCTCACATTGACTCCCATATGTTAAGTTTAAAATTACTCATTTCCCCCCCTTAATCTGCCATCCACCTCTTTTCTCACCACGTGTTTTTATTTGGGGTCGTGGGGAGCCTAACCTGGCAAGTAACAGCCGCAGCACAGGAACGGGACTCCAGTTCATTGCAGCACATTTCCCCCAGTCGAAATCTTTTTGCTCTATGTATCTCCTTTCTGGTACCTAACCCTATTGTATAGTAGGGACCCCCATGTACACTATCACTATATACAGTACTGTGTGCATATACACTGTATTGTAATAGGTACCGCTGCATCCTTGACATCCTGGGGAGACAACCTGGGACTAGAACAGTTGATCCCAGTGCCAGATGTTGCAGCCCCTGCTCAAGGGTAGGGGAGGTGGGCAGAAAGGGAGGGGCTGACAGCAGCTCCTCTGCAGCCCCAAAGGCTGTGCCTCCTACCGAGGGCTTTGAATAGTCCGACAGAACAGCTGCCTTTTCTAAATGTGAAATTCAGTATTTTTTTTCTTGCAGGCATTAGATTAAGAAAACCATACAAATTCTGAGCTACCTGCCCATTCATGTACCCAGTACAAAAAAAAGTACAAGACGTATGGATAAATTAAACAAGACTTTTATAATTGAATGGAAAACTTTATTACAGTCTTTTGATTCTTAGTAAACCTTCCATTGTAGAACACCTAAGCAATATATGCCATTTCATTTTGAATGTTGTATACACATATATAACTTAAGAACATTTAAAATTCATGTTATTGATTCCCTTTTTTCCTGGAAAAAGAAGACAGCTAGACTTTTTTCCATAAAGTGGCTGCAACGAAATGTCACCGCTAGTACTCTGAAGACACATTTCAAATGAAGGAACTGTAAATGTAAATAAAGACTGAATAAATAAATAAAAGTGATTTCTTTGTGTATCACAAGTGAGGAGTTTAAGTTTGGGAAACTACAGCACATTAATTACACCGCACTTAAATTAGTCATACAAAAGCAGACACATTATTATTCAGTTGTTGAGCAAATTCCCCTGTTCACTTTAAGATCTCTTCAGAAATTTTGCATGTTACCTTACAGGTTTATTTTTTAATAAATAATTTTGAAAAGATTACTTTAATTAAATACAGTTTTCACTTTTCTCTTCTATTTTTACTTCATTTGACAGTGGTTTTGGGTGACTAGTTCCAAGGTAAACAACCAGATACAGTAATCTATCTCATCTAAGAAACATGATGAAGCAACTCTCTCAACTTGTATTTCACGGTGTTTTAACCATGAACCTCTAACTACTGTCAACTAAAATTTTTAAAAGAAAGCAGACCAATGAAATACTAGCAAATTAAAATAAAGGTCTTTCTGTTGCTGAAGATCTTACTTTTCGAGAAGTATCATTGGAATACTCTGGAATCCAACATTAAACATATCTGTATTTTAATATGGAAAGATCCTGAGCAATGCTTACAACTGAAGACACTGGGCCCCTTCTTAAGCGCAGAGCATTTTAAGTCTAGGAATTCAATACCTGTCAGTATTAACTATAAGTAAAGCCCTAAAGGCCTCCAACAACCTACCATGGCTGCTGGTTACCGGATTTGTGAGTACAGTGGTATATTATTGTTGTTTTTGTAGTGTCAGTTAATTTGACAAAACCCACACTTAAATATGTATGAAATCCCCATAAACCACTTCAGCAACATCACTAAGCACAACAAAGAACAAATGATTAAGATTTTTTTTTTAAGCTGGTGAAATTTGATAACAGAAGGATACAAAACCTAAGTCATGAAAAAAACAAATCAATATGAATGTGGGGCTTTGAAAAGTAATAGTTGCTTTTCCAAGATCTGTTCTGATCAAAGCTTCTAGGTTTTGGAAGAATGAAATATTCTCTCAGGGTTCAAATATTTTTTTAAAATGCACTAGTAAATCAAACTTCAAGCATATTTTCAAAGGTCATGGCCATGATTTGTTACATTTTAGCAGATTCTTGGGGAAAAAAACACTCTAAATGAAGCACACTCCCACACTGCGTTTTGAAAAATGGACAAGATACTCTCAGTATTCCAGTTTCCTAAACTAAATGTTAAACATCAGAGATGACCATACATCTATCACAAAAGGAGGTAAAATGAAGTCATTACACAGGCAATCTGCCATGAGAAAAAAAAACCATCACCAATGAGTGTTACTTATTAATTCCAGTCCCAGAAGAAACATTTACTGTACTTCAGCCCATTTATAAAAGGAAGTCTAGCTGCCCCACAATTCCATTTTTAATTAAGGACTTCTGCAAATTATACCAAGCAGCTTTTTTAGATTTTTGCATGTTAAAAGATCCTGATCACTTGTCCAATGATTGTTAAAACAATATCCTGATAAAAATGTTTGTGAAAACAAAGAGACTTAATTGCTTGTACAGGATAATTTTGGTCTGTGAAATCCCAGATATTTATTAAGAAGGAACACATCAATTCATGGCGATATATTGAGTTTTATTGTTAGAAAGTCTTGGATTCAGGTTAACATAAACTTTCAGATGAAGGTTGTGAACTTATTGAGAGAGCAGGCACATTGGCTTCAGAGGTTGGAATTGAACAGTCAACAGAATTGCACTTAACTTTCAAAGTTCTGTTAAAATAGATTTTTTCAGGTGAGACTGCAGGTGTCTTGCTTTTACACTGAGGACTGGTTAGATCTTTCTTCACCTTCTCATGGGTAACGAAAGTAGTTTCTGACTGTTCAAGACCATCAGACATCTTTTCATTGGGATCATTTTTCTCCAACTCCCAGCTTTCTGTGTTTTGACCACTGATTTTGTCTCTATCTGGGCTTCCTGTGTCATTGCCCTGCACTTTCCAGTTTTGTGTTTCACCACACTGAGAAGCTGCGGCTCCACTTTGTGTCTTAGTGGAATCTACAATTCTGTCAATTACTGGGTTGGTGCTGTCAGAAAGAGTTCTTAGGGCGTCCTCTGCACACCTAGAGCTCTGAGTTTCTGAAGCCTGATGTTCACAGGGTTGCTGGTGGAGCTGGTGGACTGAATGTACACAGTAGTTTCTCAGGTGATAGCTATGAGATGCATGTCTCTTTGCTCTCCCTTGTGAACAAGAGTGGTAGTGAGGGTGGGCATGATGAACATAATGCACGTGACATTCCATAGAAGCATGCATTTTATCGACGGGAGACATTGGACTTTGAACTTTTAATGAATTAGCAGCAGAAGAAATGCACTGGGCACAAAAGGCATCTCCAATTTGTGAATGAGAATGAGGGCTCCATTGCATGCCTACACATTGGTGTGGGTCTCTTACATTACAGTTTGTATTATGTGTAGTATAATGGCATACATGGGCCTGGTCTAAAGGAGTCTTAGGTCCCTTCTCAGGAGCTCCACTTTTTTCAGCCTCTGCTTTGTTACTGGGTATGTGCATACAGTTCTGAGTGGGTCTTCCATTGTGTAGTCTGGAGCTCATTTTTGCTTCTTCAGATGGTGCCTTCTCAACGGTCCCACTGCTGGACGCTAAAGGCTCTAGTTCATAGTGCTCATGTTCAACCTCAGTATTTCTGGCATCCAGCTGATACTTACTCATTTGGCACAACTTACTTTGACTTCTGGTGGCAGGAGCTGCTGAAGTTCTTTTGGAAAATGCTTGGCACTGTAACTTTTTGGGCAGGGGAATCTGACCACAGGTACCTTGCGGTCCCAAACATCTGCACATACACTGGAAGAAAAAAGTGGCAAAAGCCCAGCTGATGCACATGATGAGCATCATGAAGGTCCCCAGCTGAGTGTAGGCCAGGACGGTGGATGGCATCATCATTGCACCAGCAACAAATGTTGTCAGAGCAGCCATGGCAATAGCAGATCCCATCCGACTCAAGGAGAAAACCACCTTGCCCTCTCTGTCTGGCTCTGGTGCGAGGCGATAAGCCACCCCATAATGGACAGCAAAATCCACTGACAGGCCTACAGCAACAGAAATGGTCACCGACTCCAATACATTGAGCTCCCATCCAAGAAGCACTAACGAACCTACTGTGACAAATATTGTTCCAGCAATAGATAAAATGGCATAAAGACTTATTATAATGTTCCATGTTGTAAGCAGCATTACACTGAAAGCAACTGCCACAGACAGTCCCATAGCAATTAGAGTGCCATCTGATAAACTGTCCTGCAAGTCATAGAATTCCAGGTTGCTCACAAACCACCCAGAGCTCAGGCCTTCAGGGGCAGTCTGGAGTTCCTCCTTGATCCAGCTGTCTACCTCCCGGTAGAACTGATGCATCTTTTCATAAGCCAGTGTGAAAAGATAAGTGCTCTGAAACTCCAGTACAACACCCCTGATTGTATCATTGATATCAAACCTGGGTCCCGGAGTCTTGCTATCTAAATGATACCCAGTACTTCTTTCAAGTTCCATGATTGCTCTCTTTATACAAAGCTCAAAGACTTCCTGCTTGTAGGGGAATGTGGACTGGCTGCAGCATGGGTACACTGTTGCCTCATCGCAGTCTTGATTGTCCATCCACTGCTTAAACGTCTCAATGAAACAGCTTGTGAAATCCTGCTCGTCTGTTTGGTAAAAGAAGCTCTGGTTTCGCAACTTTTGGCAGAAATTTAAAATCCAAACCTGCGATGCTGGGCTGGCAATATTAAAGTGGCTATCCAGTGTTAGTTTTCCTTTGTTTTTGGGATTAAGTGGATCTCCATTGTCTTCTGGAATGATCCCCCAGATAATTGTAATGGGCATGTGGAGTTCTTCTCCATGGTGGACTCTTTCAAACATGAAGAGCTTCTTGTATTCAGCGTCATAACGTTCAAAAGGATGGGAAGACCTAAAGACCTGGAACTCGGACAGCTCAAGAGAAGGCAACTTCATTTTGGGGTTTACACAAACAACGTAAGCCCCACCTACTGTGATGGCAAGGAACCAAAACAGCCAAATGTAGCGGAACTTGATTACAATACAAGGGAGAACTTTCTCAAAGAATATCCTTGAGGCTTCAGACACTGTGAAGAGGAACTTATTAATCTTTTGGCACAGCAAAGTCCAAAAGCTTTTGGTGTTGTACACCCTCTGCTGGGGAGTCTTGTAGCATGTAAAAATGTTGAGCAGGTATCGTTCATGCAAAACAACAACTGCTGGCAACCAGGTTACCATTAAAATATAATTGACTAGTATAGCAGTGCCGGCATACACACCAAAGCACCGGATTGCTGTTATGTTACTGACATAATTAGCATAGAAGGCAGCTGCTGTGGTGAAACTAGTAACAAACATAGAGAGGGCAGCATGCTGCAAGGTAATCCCCACTGTCTCTGACAACTCAGAGTTGGGCTTGTCAAATTTAGTATAGTTCCAAACATCACACAGGACAAAGGCATCATCTGCTCCAATGCCAACAAGGATGATAAGTGCCGTGAGGTTCATAAAGGGGAAAAATTCAAAGCTAAACACTATGCGATATAGGAAGTAAGAGACAATCAAGGAGCTTATGATTGCAAACATAGTCATCAAGGTGATAAAGACTGACTTAGTGTACACACACATGACCAAAAGGACAATCACAATTGCAATGGCAGGATACACAGTATCCGTTAAAAGGTAATCTTGGAACAAATTATGCTTGATTCCAAACTCGATCCCAGTTATTGTTGTGATGCCATCAGAACAGTTCCAGTTTTCAAAATTGTCAAGGTAAATGTTCATCATGGTTTCTCCCTTTTCAGTTGGGGAAAACAACATGCTATATTTTAAAGCTGGCATAACATAATCTGTAGTTTTTGGACTCAGAAAGTCCTTATCCACTAGAAAGTGAAGAATCTGATAAACTGCATTGTATTTTGTGCACTTCCGAGGCACATTAGAACACTTCAATTGGTCTTTTCTTCGAGCTGTCATATCCCAGCAGTCTGGTCCCAGTGTGCCATTGTAGTAGTATTTGGAACAAGAGCGGAGTATTTTTAGGGTATGAGAAACATCACGGTCTGTAATTTTCTGACATGAGGATCTGTTGTTTAAGATGGCAATATAGTTGCCCAGAGTCCAGCTTGGGCAGCATGAGGCATGAGAGGTGCGCTGGCACAAATCCCAGTACTGTGGATGTGATCGAACCTGTGTTAGAAAGCAGAACAAGAGTTAAGAACTACTATATTGCAACAAGAAAAAGGGAACAGCAAGTTTTTCCACACCTGTGGGAATCCTTTTGCTTTTTGAAATATTTCTGGGGAGGATTGTAGTACTTTTTGATGCAGTAAGGCCAAAAGTTAAACTACCAAAAAAGATGGAGAACTAATTTAACAAGGCACACTTTATCCTTAATTATGTATGTCTCGGTTTCCATATCAGATATAGCTCCAGTCTCTGGGTGGAGACCTGGTCTTTTGGGAAGACCAGATCTCTCTGTGGATGAGGGTGGAGTTTGATAAGATATTGCTGATTTCTGGAGCTGTGGTTGCTATAAGCTTTTTGAATGCCAGAGAAGGAACAAGATTTTGTGAAAGTGACGCTTAAAGGGAGTTTTAGAGTTGTTAGTATAATGTAAATATTTGGGCCAAAGACACATGTAAATAAAGCACCTTAGCACATTTTTTAAACTCCTCATTTATATAGTCCTACTTTCTGAGCATGGGTGCACACCTACAGTAAGTAATACAAAAAAACTACTATTATAATCTGCAGATGCTCCTGAAGGAGGTGTGTATGTTCATGAAAAAAAAACTGCTGAGTCATTTTAGAAGAATCAAATCCCAGTCTTCAGGGGATGGGGGATCTTGTGCTTTTCTTGATCGGTAAGTGGGCATTTAACACCTTCATTTTCAGACATTTCATTCATGTGCAATTCAGTGGATAATTAGTTAATTCTACAAAAACTAAGAGCTCTTAAATAAAAAGAGTTATAAATGAGAAAAGACCATTTGGTCCATTTTGCCTATTGAAGTCATTTGTACTGATGGCTTTGTACAACAAGATGGCTAGGTAACTTGTTCTTGGGAGCTTGTTCAACCTTCTGTGATTCTCATGTCCTTATTTATGAAAGTCTTAGGTCCTTATTGATCTTTTATGAAGACCTTATTTTTAAATGCATAGACTATTCATAAAACATGAGGTCTTAATAGTAGAATTCTGACAACCAATAATTTAAATGTTGTGCTTTTCAATATCTATCCTAACATTTCAATGGCCTTTTTTATTGATCACACACCTTATCTATAATACGCAAATGATATGTCAACAGATTCCCAAGTCTTTTTCATACATAGCCTCTCAGTGTTTCCCATTTTGTAGCTATAGTTTATGTTTCTGCTACCCTCATATAATACTCTGTACTTGCCTAAACATTTTTTCAAAGCATTTAATCAGTCTTGAAATTTATCTGAAACTCCTACCGTGTTTGCCAGTTCTCCTATATTGCTTTGCAAAGTACAGTACACCAGAGTTTAGAGATCATTAAACAATTTGAAAAGTACTCGTCCTAGCACAGATCCCTGAGGTACTCTGCTAATTACCTCATTGACCCTTTATCTGTACTTTATGAATATCTTTTTGAAAATGTAATGTGAAAATTGGTTGGTGCTTGTTTGAGGAACTCCACAAAGCTACTGTAGTTAAGCAAGACCTAACTTTTCTAAATTCATGGTGATTATCCCCTAGGATTATATGTTAATATAATCTATATAATATAGTTGATCCTCTAGTTTAATTCCAATTATTGGTTCAACTCTCTTACATGTAACATAAATCAGACTTACTAGTTAAAATTTTTATGGATGGGCAATATATTAGCAATCCTCCATTGCATGGGTACTATCCCCATCTCAAATGATTGTTGGAAGAGTAGTTTCAGTGTGTGATGTGTTGTACTGTATCTCTTTCATTAAGTACAAATAGTGGAATACCATCAGAGATTTGTTAAACCCAAGTGCTTCTGGTACACAAAATACTGTACTTCTTCTATGTTACTAATATTAATACATAATGTGTTCCTTCTGCCGCCCCAGGCATTATTTTGCTTTCTTTCTTCGTAAACACCTGCACTAAACTGTCATTTATATATCCACATTTACGTACTGCAATACTACTTTCCCTTTCACTGTCTAGATCACTGATATTCACTCTTGGTCCTGGAGGGCCACAGTCCACCAAGTTCTATATTAACTTAAAGTCCTCAATGAATACAGACCAGGGTGAAATGAAAATGAGAAAACATAGTGAACTTCCAGGATGGGGACTGAATATCGGTGTTTACTGTACCATTATAATCCTGGATACATTGCACCTCAGCCATTACTATTTGTGCTGTTATAATAGTGAAAGAGTCTTTTATTATGTGCCTTTTAAGAACAATTATGTTTTCCCTACATTTTGGGAATCTATGTTGGAATCCATTGCACAGGAATTTTAATATTGTAAAGAGAAGACCTTGAAAAACATTGAAATAATTGATTCCAGGATAACACACAGCATTCCAACTATTAAAGTGAACACAATCCAGAGAAATTATTGAACACTATCATATCCAAGAAGTCAAAGAGAACACTTTAAACAAAACATTTAAAGAGGTTAACTTACTCGTGCATTATCTAGATTGCACATTGATTTAATTGCTTGAATGCTCCACAAATTCTTTCCTTCAGCAGATGTGAAGACCAGTCTGGAGTACTGATCACCTGTTGGACACAAGCACAATATTTTAAGTTGTCTCTTACTGTGCATTTGTTGAAGAAGTAAAATCCTAAAGCCACTATATAAATACTAGGAAAAATTCAATGGAAACCACACAATACTGTCAACAGATCATGCATCACACATTCATGCAAATGTTGCAGGAGAGTGCAAGAGATCTGCAAATCTTACAGCGAGGAGTCAATGAAAGTCAACACTTTAAAAGCATTTAAATATGCCTTGGAATGCCACTATAACAAACTAACCAATCATCTTCTTACTGCAATCATAAGAAAGTGACACACAGTATAGCGTATGAATCTGGTGTCGAAAAGTACTACTTTTTAATATAAAATCTCTGAAATGAGGCACACTCAATTGTCTCACAATTGCAACAAGCCCTGCATGACTTCTACTCATTTTTTTTCATTACAACCTTCTCTATTGGGAGGTTTAATACAGAGAAGTATAACCTACACAATAAATTCCATCCTCATAAGTTACCTTGTTTTCAAGTGCTATTTTTGTATGCAGAAAAGCAGAATACAAAGTATTATATCCATTACAGTGCATAATATTAGAGTTATTGTAGTGTGCAGTTTTATAATATGATAATCTAATGTATGATCAGCAAATCTGGCATTCTGATTTACCTACCAGGTACATCACAGAAGAAGCTGTCCTTGCTGAAATCCCATTCTGCTTGTCTTTTATCTCTTTCATAATGATCATCTGACCACCTGTCTTCTTGGTGACTACAAGTATGAAAAAGCCAACTTCAAGTTATTCAGAGACAGGGGAAAAAGCCATTACAGTATATTAACTTTTGACAGTACACATGAATATATTCAATTAGATTTATATTTTCCTTATCATGAGAAACATGTTAACTGTTCTGTATTAATGAAGACAAAAATGGATGGGAAAATAGATAACAATTGATAATCGACACCCCAAAACAAGAATGAAATAGAGACTGGTGTGAAAAAGTATTACCCATTGTTCTACTGTTTTATTTACAGTTTTTCCTTCTTCACACACAAAAAAACAAAGATATGTTAATTACCTAATAAAAACATTTTGTTTAGGCTAACAAATCCTGACAGATCTGTATTTTATTTTAAAAAATGTAGCTATCCAGCTTGATGACTACAAACCTAGGACAACAAGTCAATTAGATTTGATTCAGACGTGAATTATTAGTGACTATAACACTTCATTTATACACTGCTTTTAAAATATGAACCACTTTACACAATACGAGTTAAGAATTGCTAAATCACAAGCTGGGTTTCCTCTCACTTAAAATAAGTTCTATTAATAGCTATCAAAGCTGTCATAATAGTAGAAATACATACAATGCCTTCAGAAAGTATTCAACCACCTTGGATTTTTTTTACAATTTGTTAAATTGTACACTCAAAGAGGAATACAGTACATATACAGCATATGGAATTTTGTCTACAAATATTCATCTATAAGAGCATGGAACAATGGAACAAAAGTTCTGGAAATGTTTAATATCTAATATAAAATAATATTTTAAAATGTTGAATTGACAAGTATTCATCCCCTTTGCTATGACACTCTGAGCCAAGAGTCTGGCTGTGGTCACTTCTTTTGGCCAAAAGGATTTCAACAGAAATATACCTGTCAATCTCTCGGTTTACCAGTGCAACTCCAAAACTAGCATGAAGACCAAAGAACTGTCTGTAGAACCCAAAATAGAATTTTGAGAGGGCACAAATGTGGCGAGGTGTATAAAAAACATATCTAGGGTGTTGAAAGTTTCCAGGAAAACTTCTATGTGCAGCATTAGGAAATTGAAAGAATAAAGAAGCACCTTACCTCTTCCTAAAGCAGGTAATCCATCAAAATTGAGCATCTGGGCAAGTAGGATCTTGGTCAGAGATGTGACAAAGAACACAATGACCACCCTGACAGACCTACAGAGCTCCATGGCTGAGATCAGACAGCCTGTCCAAAGATTATAATCTCTGCACCACCACACAGATTCAGACTCCATAGGAAACTGGCTAGATGGAAGCTATCAGCAAGTCTGGAATTTGCAAAAAAGCAATCACTGAGGCAAAAGATTCTCTAATTTAAGTAATTCTAAATATGGTCTGATGAAACACAAATTGAATTTTTTTGGCCTTTGAAACTGAAATAACTATACCTGGAGAAAACTGAACAAAGCTCATCACCTGCGTAACTTCATTAAACATGTGGTAGAAGAATCATCTTAAGTTGATGCTTTTCAGTGACAGGGACCGGGGCTCTAGTCAGGATAGAGGGAAAAATGAATGAAGCCAAATACAGGCAAATCACTGAGGAGAACCTGCTTCAGACAGCAAAAGACATAACCCTGGGGCAGAGATTCAAATTCCAACAGGACAAAACAACAACATTGCAGTGGTTACAGAACAAGAAGACAAGTGTCCTTGAGTGGCCCAGCCAAAGTCCTGTCTTGAATCCCATTAAGAATCTGTGCAAGGCCAAAGAAACCATCATACTGTACTTGACAGAGCTTGAGCAAGTCTGCAAGGAAGAAAGGGAGAACATCCCCAAATCCAGATGTACAAAGCTTCTACAGAGATACCCAAGAAGACTATTTCTTTGCTCCAAAAAGTATTTGCTCCAAAAATGAGGTCCTACAAAGTTTTGACTCCAGGGATGAATACTTCAGTAAGCAAGATATTTTCATTTTTAATATTTCATTATTTTAAAAATATTTCTGCCACTTTAACTTGTTACGTACAAGTTGTGTGAGTCAAGGGGAAAATTTCTCAACCAACCAGTAATAATTCCAGTCATAACAAAAATATATGCATCTGTGGGGGTGGGTAAATACTTAATAAATGTACTGTATATAAATCATAATGGTAAACACCATACCCATGGCAAACTTTATGGAAAAGGTTAAGGATGTAAATATGTGTATTATGTCACACTTCATAGGAACAGTTCAACCACACAAAGTCAACATCTAGTACGCACACAAATTACCTTTTTGCCTGCTCATCTGCGTACTTGAAAGGATAGTTTGCAAGAGTTGCTTTGTACCCTGTGTTTTTCACCATGTTGTTCCATGTAACTAACCGCTGACCAATTTCTGTCCCCCTTGGTTCAAAACCCTGCAGTTAAGAAATTAAGACAGGAACAGAATGTTTAATGTCACTTTCTAAATGAAACAACCAAAATATTTTTTTTTATAAAACTTGACTAGCTTATCTATTCATTTAAATGTGGGCTCATGATTTAAACAATTTAAGAAAAGCATCTTTTTGTTTTGTAGATGTATTCATGTTGCCCTGTGAACATATCTATAGTCAGATGCATAAACAAAGATTAAGGTACTAATGGAGATGTACAGTAGGGGTATACCCACACATCACAATGTGAAATCTTTAAATCCAAGTATTGAGCATCTCAAAATACTATAAAAACATGTTCATTTGAAGACCTTTCTTTCAAATCCTCAGTTAGTAGTGATTTTTGACATCTTCCACTTTCACAGCCCAATCCTATATTCCAAGAGGTCAGTAGCTCTGCCACAAAGACAGATCCCTTTCCTGTTTTTCAATTGTGAACAGCTGCTGTTCCCACGGGGCAGCCACTTTGCTGCAGAGCTTTAACAGCAGGAGGGATAACAGAAACAGAAACTAAATGATGCAAAGATGATCTTAAGAAAAAAAGTCACATATTCAGTGTGTACATGTTTCTTGCCATTGAAGGTTCTCAATATTTAAGATGACGTGACAATTTATAGCATGAACCACAAGAGAATCCTCTCCAAAATCTGTAGTAAAGGGCTGATAACTCTTGAGATGTTGCAAAACATTTGTATAAATTACTATTAAATGACTGAAATCATTCTACTTGGCACTTTTATTGCTTTTAATTCAATTGCCTCACTACTTCTTGTCTATTTATTCAATGATGATTGATTTGCTGTTCATAATCTTTAATTACAGATCACAACTAAAGATAACATCAAAATGGAAATTATTTTATGAAATCTTATCTATGAAATTTTCTGTGCTGCTTTTGGTTTACATACAAGACATTGATTGTGGATTACAACTCACCAACAAGGGATCTGAGAAGTCTGGCAGGTCTGGCACTAAAATCCCCACAAGTGCACAAACCACGATAAGCACGGTACACACTCCCAGCACTACAACAGGCCAGTCAGCTATCAGTGCTGCATAACTACAAAGACCAAGAATGTACAACATTAGAATATGAAGATCAAAACCCCTTACGGAGACCTGAATTCTCCATGAAGGAAAATAAATACAAAGACTGCTGATTTACCCCAGGGAAAATCACTGTTATATGTGCAGGTCATTTTAACTGATTTTCAAATGTAAAAACACAAGAAAAAAATACACAGAAAACATTCTTAAATCGCTCTTTTCAATGAAAACATTTGTGATGAGAAATTAAAACATCCAGATTTTCTGTTTTCAAACCAGGGAAGGCTTTGGTTGATGTTGAATATCATACTTAAGTGAACTCAGGCAGGGGTTTATGTTACTGCAGAAAAAAAAATTCTGGGATAAAACACGGCAAAGATTGGATGCATTTGTGAGGAAAACCGACACTTACAAAACCCAGATGCTTTATCCAGACCAAAATGAAATGCCAGTGGTTTCACAAATATGAAATTTGAACTTTGTACGTACTGGCCTCTGGCCTTCTTTATAAGTCATTTGTAACTTACATAGTACACAAAAGTTGCACGTTTTTTATTATACATGAGTTCTTTATTGCATCTTTTCTCATGCAAGTAAACAGACAAAGGATTATTATATTTTGGCAGCACACTATGTTATCCATAGTGATCATATCTGGAAATCTGGTCACCTTACTCCTTCTAGGCAAAGCAATACTTAGAAATTTAAATGTATTTTGTCTAGGCTTAGTCATCAGTAATGTTTTAATGTATTTGTAAGTCTAACTGTAGAATACCTTTGATAAGATTCTATATTTAAATCTTATGGTTATTGTAATTAAATCTAATGCTTGGCTCCTGTAAGCTCATTTAAGCACACAAACCAAATCTTAGTTATGATGAAGAAAGACTAAGTGAGAATGATAACAAATGGTCATATTAGACAGGATCTTAATGGGATATTATTTATAACTTCTTAAATTAAATGAACACAGCTTAACAGATCCTTGAACATACCAAAATGTGTAATATCTATAAAAAAACAGCCTGCAGCTCCCTTATTTATTTCATAATCCAGGAAAACCTTTCACAGCCAATTGTTGTGAAGCAGGCTATGCCTTTTCTGTGGGAAAAGAGTAAAACTAGTGAACTACAGTGCAATTTGTCTTTGGTTCTAAAATGGGCTTTGATATAACCCATTTGGTATATAGAAAAACAGTTTAAGTTCTGCAAGACGTCAATGGAAAATGATTCACCATCTGAGAGAAAGCATTCTAAGCTTTAGATCTAAATATGCATTTATATAAAAAAAGTTTGCTTTCATATAAAGCAGGTGAATTTCTGGGATGATAAACTTTGAATTGGTGTTTTTTAACTTTAATTTTAACTTTATGGTATATTTGGTCAGATCCATTATAATGAAGTCATAATTAATATTTTAACATACGTGTTATGAATCCTGTGATTTTTAGGTGACCAAATAAATGATAAAACTGTGTGTACTAGAATTACAAATAGATGCTTAGGGAAGTATGCAGAGACTTTATATTAGTTTAATACAGTGGATATAAAAAGTCTAAACACCCTTATAGAAATTGCAGGTTTTTGTGATGTAAAGCCAGAAATCAAGATAAACCATTTGTCCTAATAATTATCTGTTTTTCTCTTGAATTTTGTTGGCTGCAAGGTCACATTAAAGATGGAAAAATGTCTGACATGATTTATCTTGATTTCTGGCTTTACATCACAAAAACCTGCAATTTCAATAAGGGTCTGTAGACGTTTTATATCCACTGTATACAGTATATATTGTATAAAAATTGCTTATCATGAACAAATTACTTCAGTTGATTTAATATTATAAGTACAAGTACTGGTAACTGATGTATCATGTTAATTGCATTTTTTAATAGATTTTAAGGGTGAACTGAAAAGAATAAAATGCAAAATTCAAAGAGGTATAATGCACACTGAACAAGACAAGACGACACCTCAGTAAATTGCTGCATCTTTTTCTAGTATGTGAAGAGATCCAAGGTGACCAAACCCCTCCCACCCAGAATCCAGATGGGGCTGCCCTTCCCCTGAGTAATATGTATCCTTGGATACACCTTGCTAACCCATGCTAAACAAAGTATAAATAAAATACCTGAACAAAAAACATGGCGTGGACTTTTTTTTTCAAACCCAGAACTGAAATTAGCTTTATTGCGAGTGTGCAGCTTTCATAAAAAGGCATCTTTTTAAAGGAGAAAACAAAATGCTGATTGATTTTCACTGCATACAAAGTACTGGAACATTCCATAGATTTTAAAACTAATCACCAGGTCCTTCCGATCATTCAAATCTATCTGGAAGCATGTCACAGCAAATACATTTCACGTGGAGGAGAAGGGCTTTGAGTTAAATGAATACTTTCATGTCGGCTCTCCTCAAGGTAGTGCTGTGACTCATTAGCAAGGAATGAGTGTTCAACTGAGTTCCGATAAACTGTCTGAGAAAAGTATCTGTTCAAATAAAAAAAAAATACAGATTTTGGCAGGACTTACCTTTTAGGGAATCGGAAAGGTCTTGCAGGGCTGGAAAACAAAGAAAGAAAATCGGGTTTAGATTTAAAAACATCCAAGGCAAACTTGAATTAAAAACAGATTTGCCTCTGCTTCTCTGCAAAAACATATGGCTGTCTCCAAATGAAAGGAGAGCCATATGCTATTTGCAGATTACGAAGAGTGCGTGTAAAATAATTTGCTATGCCAGCTAACAAGCAAATGCTTCACTCCCAGTTTTAGGCGAATGTTAAATACATATAATTCAAGGGGTTCTGCGAGTCCCATACAGATTAGTATTTTTCAGGGCACCAAAAGAAAACAGCACACTAAATCTCTGATGGATTAATACTTTCAAGGAAACTTTTCCTTTGATATTATGACATAGGTAGAGAAATCTGAAGAAATTCTAATGAAGTGACAAAATAACAGCTGTGTAACTAGAGTTATACTTTAATCAGAAAATGTCTATTGTCATGATTGACTTGGCTGGACACTGCATTTTCTGACAAGTCAACCAGTCATACCGGATGATAATGTGATTTTTAAGTGAAAATAACTCATATGAAGGCATCTTTGGAGTTTAATACTTAAACATGCAAACTTTCAATGAATCATCTGCAGTTTCACAAACTAAGTAATAAAAACCTGTCAACCGCAAACATTATTCCAAAACAAGGAGATGACAGCAATGAAAAAGTTTCCAGCATGGGAATGGAAATTATTTTTTACAGACCAAGCTTGTGAATTCTTATCTTATTCTGAGAGACTTGATTTTAAGAGTTTTTAAGTATTAATCATGGGAGTGCACTGACACAAAAATTACTTTAGGTATTACCTGGACAGCCTTTTACTTTGATAAATCTCCCTGCAGAAACAAGGTCAAGCTAGGGCAACAAATGTTAGCTTGTTTTTAATGTAACTATTAGCAACACTACAAGCATCCAATACAGTGTGTCTTTTATCTATTTTATGAACATGAGAATATAACAGTTTTGTAATCCAGCATCTTCAGAAAGTTGATGAATTTCAAATTTATTAAGTATGGTAAATATTGTTGTCTGAACTAAGCTAACCTGACTATAATATCTCTTGTAAGCTTATTAAGTCTGTTGAATGTTGACTGTGTAGAATGTTCAATCATCCCAACACACAGTAATTAAGATTTCCAATTAATTTCCAATTAAGACAGAGCTCTATGAAAGAGAAGAGAAAAACATTTCAATGCACCTTTGTTTGCTCTCGGTTTGCCACTTGGACAATCATGTTGATGTTTTACTAGCTCATTGGACTGCTGCTCTGAGAAAATACTGCTCTGACTGCTCTTACTTTTACAGTCATAAAATACTATAAAAAACTTTAGTCTAAGAGCTATGATTTAGTATATTGTGGTCAATATTAGGAACATGAGAGTAAGATATGAGTCCCATACTGATATTTAAGCAAACATGTGGGAAATCTAAATATAAACACAGATTATATCCTGACCATCAAACTTTCTGTCATACCGTAGCTTACAAAACAATACAGATATGCATCAGTAAACTGGTATACTTGGTGAATGTGTCCATATACAGATGCATCTAAAACATGTGACCAAAAATCACAGAAGCATCTGAAAGCCTCACACAACCACTCATATACAGTATACATGTAAAACTTATATCACGTTCAAATTTACACAGGCCGAATATGCTAAATGAATGTCAATAGATACAAATGATATGGGCATAAAGAAGTAATAAGCATAACAATATTTGAAATGGCATTCACAAAAAGCTATAAAGCATGTCCAATTTGAGTGAATATTTGAACAAACTAAAACCAGCTGTAATCATTCAAGATCCTTCTTAAAAAAGAAATTGCTGAGAAGCACGAGTGGTTTATGGAAACATGGGGGTACAGTACATGTCAGGCCATTCAACAGCTGAAGCTGAGCCAAAAGTGGGCCATGGAGCATGAAATTGATCCTAAACAAACAATCAGATCTACAAAAGAATGACTGAAGAAGAATTTTTGCATTTTAGATTGATCAAGTCAAATTCCAGACCAAAATCCCATTGAAATGTTATGGCTGGAACTGAAGCAAGCTTTTCATATGAGGAAACCCTCAAATTTAAGATTTTCAATAAGGAAGAAGGGGTCAGAACTCATAAATACTCTGGCATGAAGCATTTCTGTAAGGAAGAGAGGGAGAATTTTTTTAGTTTTCTCTCTCACTTCCTTGGCTATGGAGAGGTGATTGCTGCATGAAATAACGTTCACATTATATTTTCGACATGAATGGGATGTACAAAAAAAAACATTTGGATATCATCTTGAGGTGGGGGTCTCTTGGAACAGTTTGGAAAGTAAAGACTGAGTGAATTTCTTGGTAGTGCATTGCAGGACAAAGTGGGACAACAACCAGATGATATTAAGAGGAAAAACCACATCAAGAATATTGAAATTCTATATGGATGCATGTCTTCTCTCTTTAGAAATGTGATATGGGAAAAAAGGATTGAAACTATACTCTCTTTATACTTAAAAGACACTGGCAGAGCTCTAGGCATGGGATTTAGGGATGGAATCTCTTTGGATGAGGGCAGACTCCCTCTCTCATCTTAAGATTCCCCTGTTGGAGGGCCAACTTGATGTCCTGACTTCTGCTTTGCTGCAACAGGAAGACCTGGCCAAAATTCATAAAAGCCGATGTGAAAGACAGTTAGGAAATGTCTAGTTGAAGTCACTGATGTTCAAGGAGGTGCCACAAGTTACTGTATCTTAGGGCTTGCAAACGTATTAACATCAAAGGTATTTACTGTTGGAACATTTTGTTAACTGAATAATCCAAATAAATGTATTTATGTTCTATGTTTTATCAGGTAATCTTTGTCTTTTATTAAAATTTCTGGGAGGATCTAATTACTTTAGGTCTCCTATATAGTGTCCAGTCCAACAATGTGGACCAACTTAGGTAATGTCGGTATTCAAAACCTTTTTCTTGTATGATATTTACATATTGACAGTGTTTTCACTTTCTTATGTTTCTGTCATGTCACCCACTGAAGGTTGTATAAGCAGCAGTCTATGAGGTGTAAGATGAACCTATACAGTAAGTGAGAAAGAGACACAACAGGGAAACTCAGGCAGTGTGCTGACAAGGGAGCATACATGTAGGCATGGTTGTGTTTGGGAACTGTCAGGCAAGTAAAATATGTAGAACATTGTCCATGGGTGTGGTCCAAGAGTCCAGAGTTGGCAGCCAGGCAACAGATAGACAAGCAAAAGTACAGGGAAATGCAGTCCAGAGAAGTAAACTGAAAATGCAGCACCGTTCAAAGCCGGGGAATTACAGTTCAGGACTACCTATAGATGATATGATATTTACATATTGACAGTGTTTTCACTTTCTTATGTTTCTGTCATGTCACCCACTGAAAGTTGTATAAGCAGCAGTCTATGAGGTGTAAGATGAACCTATACAGTAAGTGAGAAAGAGACACAACAGGGAAACTCAGGCAGTGTGCTGACAAGGGAGCATACATGTAGGCATGGTTGTGTTTGGGAACTGTCAGGCAAGTAAAATATGTAGAACATTGTCCATGGGTGTGGTCCAAGAGTCCAGAGTTGGCAGCCAGGCAACAGATAGACAAGCAAAAGTACAGGGAAATGCAGTCCAGAGAAGTAAACTGAAAATGCAGCACCGTTCAAAGCCGGGGAATTACAGTTCAGGACTACCTATAGATGATGACAAGGCATTAATCACTTTTTAAATAATCAAAAAAATCTACCAAACATAGACCCAACAATAAAGAAAGCATTTGAGCATGTTATAAATTCATAATAGCATGTTTCAGTTATTCAGATCCAATTAACAAAATGCCAACCAGACACTTAATATAAGAATGACATGTAATTATTGCCTGCACTCTGTCAAAATCACTGACAAATTGTCAAATATGTATTATAAATTACAAATTATTTTTTATACAGTGTGCTAAAAAAAATTATCTTTGACAAAATAAAAGTATAAAAAAGTAAGATGTTAAGTTGTGGTGTAAAAGTGTTTTCTTAACATGATTCTCTAATAGGAAATCAAAAATGTAATTAACTGGCTATGCATAAATATTTATAGAGCTTCAGAAAAGAATATCTATTTTTGGAAATATGCTACCAGAATAATAAACTACTTGAAATCTGATACTAAATGCTTGTGATGTCATTTTGATTAATGGAAAATTTATATACTTAAAAGACTTTGACTGCTGCAAAAGTACCTCATTAGTGAGCGAGTCAGCTGGACCCAGATGAAATAAGATGGCCCATTGAGTGCCATGTGTGGTGAAAATCAAGAAAGAAAATCTTATAATTGTATATACATAACCTTTGAGAAGTGAACAAAGAGCCATCAAGATGTTGGAGGCTAAATGTCTTCAAGTGGACTCACTAGCTGATGAGTCAAGTCCTCTACACACTGATGGAACATAGGTTTGTGCAGGAGTGCCTAGTTGATACAGAACTTCACATGTAGCAATCGTGCAAAGGGCTACACTAATCAAGTCCTGGGACTTCACTTCCTGCCTATCCTACTTATTACGAAGTGACCTTCCCATGCTGTGTATAGGAACGGGACATTTATATCATGGATGCTCCGTTCAACATTTCTTGGAGGAGCTGAGACAACAAGAGGCATCCAGGGTTCAGAGACCAGTCAACAGGCACATGTTTGTCCAGCTCAACAAGAGGAATGTGACTACATCCCACAAGGCAGCATCTGCAACCTGGTGAAAAGCATGTGTTGTAGACAGTTTGTTTTGTTTCCAATGGTGACCAAGCACACTATCAGCAAGTGACTTTCACAGGAGACCTTGATGATCAAGACTTTCTGGCAAATGTTACTCAACATAATGAATTTAACTATTACACATGTCCAATAAAATATCAGTGCTACAAAAAAGATTATTTTTTCTGTAATTTTCCTGATAACTGTGAATGACTTGCAGTTATAAGTAATGCTTCTTTTGGTGTACAGCATATGTTGTAAAGGTAAACCGTTGTATAATTAAGAAATAAACTAAGTAAAAATAACTTTTGACATTTACCTATTAGCTACAGTACTTAGGACTCCAGCTAGTTAAGGTTAATTTAGTGTCAGGCAAACATAACTAATTTTTCAGGACATATATTTTTATTTTTTTCCCTGGAAAGCCCTAAAACTAAAGTTAATTTGAATGCAACTGACAATTGCTTGTGCTCAGGATCCATGGTGAAACAAGCATTGAAAACAGCCTTGAGACTTAGCTTTTCTGCCACAGTCAATAAGCATATGTGCATGAAGGATACTTTAAAGTCAAAGGGAATCAAAGTAATATGGCCAAAAGGGCAATAGGTCACTGTAGTTTTCCTTCTTCTCCTCTTTAAAGGGAATCTTCGGAATGCTATAATTAGTGGTTGCTATGGCACTGAGAGGCACAGATGAGCAAAAAGTATTGGCAGGAATCTTTCACCACAGGGTTACCTTCTGGGAAGCCTGTAAATCCCTTTAAAGTTGCTGGACATGTTAATACGACAACCAGATGTTGTGCAAAAGGTCTTAAGAGAATCTGCATAATCTGGACAAGGTGAATTCTATTATGGCTTGGCAAACAAAAATGAAACCCATACTTCACTTTATATTGGTATGTTCATTTTCAGCCAAATGCTGCTATAATGTTTGCGTTAAAATACCATATATATTATATATACATATAATCCATTACTAACACTGGCATCAATGTTTCAAATAGCAATTTTCATGATCTAAAAAGATCAGATTACTTAAAAATATGTTTTGTGTTGGGGATGGGACAAATTCTGAATTCAATTCGAAGGCAAAAATGGTATTACTTGAGAAGGATACGTCAATATAATTGCAATACACAGGTAATAGTGTAAGTGCACAGTCATTTTAATTTTCAGATCCTATTTCTTTTATAGTGCACCAAGACATTTATAATGAATTATTGCCTTTTTTCACAAAAAGAATGCTTAATATATGACTACAACAATTCAATACTACCTTCAGTGCTACTGATTTTTGGCCTTCTTAAACAAGACAACTTTTATTGTTCTGAATATTTCATCTAAAGGGCTAAGGGCAAATAAAACTCTTCAGACTTGTTGACTTATGGATTCAAAATGTTCTTCATCCATGGGAACACAAGGTTTTCAGTTTGCTTTCAAGAGTAACAGAATGCTTTTGTCCTAAAAAAGCTGCCTGTATTATTAGTCAGAGCCATGCAGTCCAAAGGAATTACTGTTTAGGACATGTCAGAGCCATGGTGTCCAAGAGTTCTGTCCAACTACAACTACACAGCAACCACAAATGACAAGTACAGAAAAGGAACATAACCTTTCTTTCATAACCAAGGTCACTCAGAGCTTGGCAATAAAAGGATATAGAAACTTTCGGTAAGTAATGCATATGAAGAACATGCCCTTGCTTCAGCATTAGAAAAACACACATTCAAGGGCCTTGAACACATACTGAAGGCACAGTGGGAAATAACCAAACAACAGACGTTTTCAATCATCCTCTTATCACCACCACCAATGGGGTGGAATACTGCACATTTGATTAAAAAAAAAAAATACTTAGAAAACTGTTTTTTAGTCAACATGTTATTTTATTTGTATAAGGAAATTGTTCAGAGATCACTGGGTTAATTTATTAAGAAAATATTATGCAAAAAGGTCGAATAGTATTAGGAGACTGCTGATTTATTATACAATGACAAGGTTTTAGGAGGTTAAAGGGCTCCGCAGAGGGGAAAAGTACTAACAGATGTTTCAAGGTATTTATGGAATAAGTGTGCAGGACAGGGGAAGTCCAATTACTGTCGACTCATTTAACGTCTGATTAAAACGAATGCAAAAATGACATATCATTAAACAGACTTTAGAAATGGTTATCTGAGCCTATATTACAATTACAATCTTACTTTGTTAAAACAAGAATACATACAAATAACACGATACTTCTAGCACAGATATTAATACAATTAATTCAAAAACACCAACAGGATTAGTAATAATACTGACTTTATATTTCCATTATTTAAATATTTAAACATGGCAGAACTAGCATCTTTATCAGTCATTGGCTGTATTTTTCATGGAGCAACTAATTTGGTAATTATATTAAACGGTGGTTTAACTCTCAGACAGCTAAATTGCTTACAAATGTGTTGTCCTAAAACATGTAATCCACAAATGCATACAAAGACATCCAGACGATGAAACATACAGAACCCTGCCCCTCAATATTAAAAAGCTTCCGTCACCTTTTTCACACTGTTGTAAAAATAAGACATACTGTATATATGTAAATTAATACCTGAAAAGTATTCAGACCCTTGCACAGTTCCCATACTTTGTTGCTTTAAAGCTTGTAATCATGCTACTTTGAAGCAGCTTTCAATAATACTTGCAAATGTATATACACAATCTACTCCACACATTCAAATTAAAAAATCATAAAGAACTATTACAGTATTAATATAAAAGAAACATGGAAAGTTACGATTACATAAGTATTCAAAAACTCTGCTATGGCAAACTGAAATTAAGTGCACATATTTACCTTAATGAGCCATACATTTAGTTGAGTGGTCTCTGTCAGTGAACAATAATACCTGTTCACATGAATATTCAGAATACATGTACCTTTCGCTGGAAAATTTCTCGGTCAGGTAGTGAATTAAAAAAGTCCTGCCAAATCTTAAAGGAAAACCTGCGTCAGGCCTAAAACTGTGAAAAAAAATTAACCTTTCAGCAGGATAATGCTCTAAAGACAAAAGCTACAATGAAGCAGCTTAAGAATAAGAAATGAATGTCCTTAAAGGGTTCCAGTCAGAGTTCTGACTTAAATCCTACTGATAATCCATGGTAAGACTTAAACTGCTGTCAATAAGTGATCCCCAACTTGAGAGCTTGAGCAAGTCTGCCAAGAAGCAGGGGCAAAAATGGTACCAGGCCAGTGTGCCAAGATGGTAGAAAGTAACCTAAAATACTTTTGGCAGTGATTGCTGCCAAAAGTGCTTCCACCAAACATTGAATTCATGGGATCTGTACAATAAACTCATTTAAGTTTTTTCTCTGGCGTTGTTTGCACACGTTTACTGTTAACTTGTCTTCACCCTAGAGATCTTGAGCTTGAGCATGCAGCATGAGCATTTGTTTTTGAATAAAATATTAAGTTTAAAAAATGTGAATAAAGCATTTTGTAATTTCACAAAATGGGACACTAAAGAAAGGTCCGGAAAACAGGAGGAACTACTGTATATTTGCAACAAAATACCAGAAGTGGCGATTAAAAAAAGAATGTTAAAATTCCAGAAAAAAAACTATAATTCCTCTTCCTTCTCTACTCTACTCTGATGAACTGAACTGGAATTCATTTACATTCATTGCTTGCAATGCCATTTGTAACAGCCTATTGCATATTCCTCTGTAGAACTAAAACACTGAGGAAAACAAACACTCATGTGTTTCCTTAAACACTTCATTCAAACGGATAAAGCCATTCTTCCACTATGGCAGCCCCACCTACTGTATCAGATTTCCTGCTGGTACTCAGGTTATCCACTGCTGTCCACTGGCCTGTATATTTACAACTGCAATCCTGCCACAGTTGTCCCAGCCGTTACTGTAAATTATCTCCAGCTCACTTCTGTCAGCATCTGTCAAGATTAAAGTCTTGATAATCTTCAGAGTAGTTGACTAGGCTCTCTTATCAGTCTCTCAGCGAACCACAGCGAAATGTTAATGGACTGTATCAAATGTAACAAGTAATACCTGCTACTGTACAATGCCTAGAATTACACTCATCTTGTAACAGGAAGAGGGGCTTATACCATTTTTACTTTTGTGCATACTGCAGAGAATACTCAAGAGTGTATTTTATTTAAACTTCAATTCATTACTCAATCTGCTTTTTACCACATACTGTATCTAGATAACACATTTATGATTACCACTCTTAAAATCTGGGAATTTATACACAGTTTAATTTGTTTAGTCTTATTACAACAAATACACGTTCAACATATAGAAAACTATATGTTGTCTTTCATTTATTAAATTATCCTTGACGTCTACAATCTGTTTTCTTTTCGTTTTAGCGTTTCACTAAAGTGCATTTTTAATTGGTGTACATGTTAAAGGCTCAAAATTTTAATATGGAAAAATACTTCATTGTTACAGATTTAGAAAAAAACAACAGTGCTTTCATTTCTGAGAAATGACTAGCAAAAGCCCTAGATCAATATATTAAATTGAATGAATCAGAAAATAATAGATGCAGACAAAAAATTACTTTGGCTGTAACAAAACTTGTTTTAAACATGTATGGAAATGTACATGTGCCTTATGATTTATACACGGCACTGAATAAAGATTTGCTCATGTATCTATAGCTTGTTGTCCTACACGATATTAAAAAAGCTTCCCCAAATATAAAATGCCTGAGCAGCAGTACGCTGCTTTTTTAATGCATGTATCAAAACCACATGCCAAGTTCACAAATGCTTACAGTGAAAGAAAACCCCATATCATCCAGTTACTTCAGAACTGTCCAATCCAGCAGAGAACTTGTTTTCCATACAGTAAATACAAGCATGCCACATGCGCATGAAGTGACACAGACTGTTACATCCACTGATGCCCAGAGGTTGAAGGTCACACCTGCTATCACCGCATTCTTCTGCTTGAAATATGGACTTGCACAAATTCCAGACATACAGAAAGGATTCCGCCAATAGATACACGCTGTCCTGGAGATGTCTCTATTATCCTTTACTCCGGTTTAACTATGTTAAAAAAACATGGCTTTTATAAGCTATGATGAATGCCAGCAGAATTGTAAACCTCAAATGACTTAAGTATTTAGTTTCTGCTTTAAAAACATATACACACGGCACATATAAAATGTTTAATTAACTGTGACTACTGTACCACAAAATAAATCGCAAATAAACTGATGCATGACATAACACAGTACAGTGGGTTTACAATTCATTAAAACCATTACGTGCTTTATTAGTTCAACTAAATCAGAATGTGAACGAGGGTATAAATTATTGCAATACAAATCTAAATGGATTCATTTATTTAAAAATTCTCATAAACTGCATAACTAACATATCCCTGTTGACTACGGATTAAAAAAAAACCTTTGTCTTTATGGCACCTATTTATGAGTATTTCAGCAACATTTTTGTTTTCTTTATTTACAATTTGAAACAATTCTACTTATCTAATATTTAATCTATTTTCCATTTCTATTCACTTTGCTTAGCAACTACTGTAGGCAGACATCTATTTCAGTTTGTAAAAAAGACATGACTACTGAGTAAGATTCATAAACATCCATTGCTGTTTGCACAAAATGCTGATTAGCCAGTGAAGTTCCTTAAGTGTGCATATTTTTTGCTAATGCTATAAAATATCTAATCGATAACATACCTACCACACAGTATCACAGGTACAGTTACCTAAAAAAAAACAATACCTTATTAAGATTTATTACTTAGAAAGGGCACTGAATGTTAACTCCAGCAAAGCAGATTAATATTACTGAGTACCATAAATGTTTTAAGAAACTGTTCTCTTCATCTCAGTTAAATCACTGGAGCAATACGTGAATATTTCTGTCAATCCATTTGAGATAATTTATGGTGCCGACCTTTAACTTCCTGCAAGGTGTTCAAATTCAGATTACACTTTTTCCAAAAGCCCTCAACTGGAAAAGCCATTTTCTCACTTGCTGGGATTGTTTTACAAAAGCTCCTTTCACACTTTTTCTTCCTGTTCCCAGGGCAGCTGCAAGCCCAAACCAATGCAATCAAAAGGAATCTTGCAGTGACAAAGGAAAAATTACACCTGTCTATTTGTATGACATCTTAATAAACCATGTCTGACAGCTTTTAAAGAACCCAGAAAAAAACCTCTTTCCCATAGTAGATTATCATGAGGTAAACCTCACCTGGATCAACGTATGGCACTTTGGCGGCAGCCAGCCACCACTGGTGTAACCAACCACTTACAGCTGCCCTTCCGATAACTTTATAACTACACATATGGCTCTATTTTCACCAACTGTCACGTGGAATAAGTACGGCATTTCACAAAAGCACTGCTTGTACCTCTCCAGATCAGTGCACGACAAGAATCCATACACTGTCCAAACACCAGAAGCATGGAAAATGACAAACAGCTGCCCACAGATTTTTATTGTACCATTATATACACTTCAAAATCAAATTTTCCTTCTGCGTGAAAAGAAAAGTGAGATCAAATGCCTTCTTGTCACCATGATTGCACTCTCATTGTTAACCTCCGTTGATATAGTAATATTTTAATCTGGATTCAACAGAACCTTTAAGATAAACTTTGATAAGACCCAAGATTATGCTCCTTTGACCTGCTCTAAAACATGTAGTGTTTTTGAAATCTGACTATTAATACAAGTTCAAACCTCAGAGAATTTTGTGACTGCCGCCATTTGAACGTTTGGAATGTTGTAAGGATTAACTGTTTTCCATCTGTGTAACATTTAAACCTAGTCTTTGCCTAATGTTTTATGGTTTCAGTTCATCAGGATTGCACTACTGCAATCATTTACTTATTGCACTACCTTCAGGTACTTAAGAGGCTTGAGTATGTCCAGGATTCTGTGGCCCATGTACTTTCCTAAAAAAAACTTTGCTTCAGCACATTATTCCCTCCTCTGCGCACTGCATTACAATTGTTATGGAGCTTTCTTGTGTGCTACTCCATGTCTCTCTCACAGCCCACATCCATGTATCCATGAAACTCACTTAATTTTTCAACTTCAGTTCTTCAACAGCACTCGTAAATAAAACTATTATCATCCACTTCCAGATACTTGGAGTAATGTGCCTCCTGTCCTGTGTCAATCTGCTCAATGAGCCATGCTGCTATTCCACAACTGGAATTTATAATAAAGTATCGTTTAATGATAATACTTAAGATAGCTTTAGTACTGTTTAAATTGGAGGACATGGGGGTATAAATAAACTTTCAGGGTCATTCTGGCTTTAGATTTTAATTAAACACAACTGAGACTGCTCTTGATTCTAAATTCTAAGATATTAGTGCTAGATGTAATACTGTTATTGTACTTACACAGTAGGAGAGTTTGGTATCTGGTAAAAGATGCCCTTAAATGGCTTAAATCTTGCCTTGCTGAATAATGAAATATTTCTCTGTGTTGTTATCGTTCAGACATTGTGGTGGTGGTGGATACATGTTATGTTCCACAGAGGTTAGTACTGGGTCCTTTGCTATTCAGTATTTATACATTTCAGCTTGGTCAAATATTATCATTGCCATAGCTATGCAGATGATAAATGTTATGTCTGCACCATGTGTAGAACAATGTAAAGACTTGGCTCTCATCAGAGAAATATTGCAGCATACTATGCAGTCTTTGTAACTGAAAAAATTATTTGTTTTTTCAAGGACAGACTAATACCCTTCCTGTAAGAGCCTTTAAACTATACTTATTGAGTTACAATCAAACCTTCCACTGGAGTTTAAAATCCTTCTGTTTATGTTCAGTGCTCTACATGGCTTGGGACTGATGCTGGCTTCTTGTCCACTGTTTATCTACAGTACACGTTTATAGGTGACAAGTGCTAATGTTGCTACAGTATTCCCAAGAGCTCTGGAACATCATCCCCCCCAAAAAACGTGAACTCGGTCACATTGGGTGTTTTAAGTCTAGCCAAAAGTCTTACTTTTCAAAAGAGTGTTTTGGAATTGTCTTCTTTATCTAATTTGTTTTGCTTTGGAAATTTCTTTCCAGTAGTAGTGGTTATACATATTGGATGATTTGCTCCTAAAGCAAATCCACAGAGTTTCCTGAGAACATTTTACCACGCTTGTCAAACACACTCTTCACTCTTCTTTTGAATTTTCCAGGTAGGTCTCTATCTGCAATAAGTTTCTGATCAAGACAATCAGAAGTCTTGACTTCTTCAAGTTTAGCTTGATGTGCCCCTATCTTGTTAGGCTTTGCAAGGCTTGTAAACATGACACTTCCAGCTCATTCTGAGTTCTGTCTGGCAGTTGACAATTCCCTTTCTTATTCAGAGCTTTTGGTAAAATGTCAATGTCATATGCATGTAACAAGTCACTGAAGTTCCTTTTACTTCAGTTTCTCTTTCTTCCCAGTCCAAGATCTTGATACCAAGTACTCTTTGTATCACCGTAAATGGTTTTAGAGAGATGTGTCCACTTAACATACTTTTTCACAGACCTTCTCACTCTGTCACACTTTGATGGAATGTGGTTTTCGATATGGCAGACTACTGTTGTAGACCATATTTAATTAAATATATTTAGACTGTCTATTTGTTTCTTAAGAGAGCTGCCTTTAAAGTCAGAGTCCAGGACTGTCCTGTTTGAGATCACTTTACTTTAGGCTGTACTTTTGTGTGTAGTAGATGATTGACTCTCTGACCTTAAAGTGTTAATTAAGATTATTTTCATGCTTTGCAGTTACAAAATCAAACTGTGAAAACTGCATTGACCGTTCAGGTTTCGAACAGTCATGCTAATGACAGAAATGTTCCTTTGATCAGAAGAGCAAATGTATTTAAAAAGCAAATCTCCATCCCTAGCTCAAGACAAAACCAGAGTCAAACATATCTTATTACAAAAACTGTCCAGTTAGAAGATTTATCTCTGGAAAAAAAAGGCTTTTCTATTCATGGATTATGAAGCATTTAACCTTGACAATTCACTCAGCCCCAGGGAGATACTCTTCTTTGTTTATATATCCAGTTGCAAACAGCAACAAAAACCTTGCCTTATATCATCTGTTCAACTCAGACATAAACTAATTCCCCACTGAGTTATATATAGAGAGATATCACATGTCTCCTTTGTGGTTTGGACACAGGTTAATGGCCTTCAGGTACTGCTCCACTTTTCTTTAAAGCTACTGAGCCATCAGATTTTGATCACTTGTCCAAGGTTCTTTTAAGAAAACATTCTGAGAGAAAAGTTTGACAAAGCTAGAGAGGCAGTTAACATATAACTTGTGAAGCACCAAGACAATACATCTGGAACCATTGGAAGCATCAAAAGGAGCGATGCTCTAAGCTATAATAAAGTTCAAAGTAAAGCTCATCAGAAATCAAAGAGTAATCTAAGTGTTATAGAGTAATATTCCATCATTTTCTCGCTATGCAGTATAATTTGCATTATGGTAGTAGTTCAGGTAGGTAGCTGCATCAGACCTGTGATCTACCATTATGAGCTATTATAATGGTAGATCAATTTTGCTATACTTTACAATAAAAACACAACACACAATTTTTTATTTCCAAGAAATCTTGAGTCTTATAACCTTAAATAAACATAAATAAAGTGCACACTGTCTCAGCTAATATGTTAATTTAATAATAAGCGAGTCTGTAACAAACTCCTGTACTAATGTGTGCCAAATTTGTTAACTCTTAGAAGGATTTTCACTGGCTTATTGACGCAATAGTGTTTTTTGATATATAGATGATGTTCACATTGACTGTAGGTTTGCAGATATTTTTCTGGGTGTCTTATTCTTTTTTCTCAAATTTTTTAAAAAGTGAATGAAGGTGTTTTTAAACAAACAAAGTATCATCTGTACAACTATTATAATATTACAATCTTTAATGATGGGAAAAACTGTGGTTTAGGAATCACTAATAAATACAATTTACTTTGTATTTTATGTACTTTACTTCTTTAGTGACCACAATATGCATAACAGGGATGGTTTAGTTTTTCAAATTGAAGAATATTCTATAACTATAACAGAGTTCAGACATAATTTAGCATGGTCAGTAACTGCACTCATAACCAATACCAATGGCGTTGCTGTGTGAAATGAAAAATTAGTTCCTTCTAACTATCAGGGTACTTGGTGACTTTTTTGAAAATCTTTAATATTTGTATTTTGTTATTATAGTTACTACAGTCACACATTATATTTTAACCTATGTACAGGAAAGAAAAGATACTATGTAAAATGTAACTAGTGAGTATCACATTTAAATTAAGATATTTTAAATTACTATGAAATGAAATAAGTGCATGCGCAATTTAAGACTGTCTGATTTTACAATTATCAGAAATAAAACTTGAAAGTTACATTGCAGAAACAAACAGCAACACCTCAAGGAACTATAACATAATGCTTACACTGTGTCCATGAGACTAGAATTAACTATTATTCTTAAAAGATACTGGTATTATGAGAGACAAGAGAAAGGCTTTCTGGGCCTCCTATTCTTCATAACTATTATTATGTTCCTATAATGTGGGGAAATCAGTTTTCAGAAAGCCATTGCTAACATAGTCTACCTGAACAAACCCCATCTGAAAAACCAAAACTGTGTCATGTCCACACACTGACAAACATAACACCCCACGACGTCCCAGATTCTGACCTTGCAAAATTAATAGGCTTAACAATAGTATTCCCTCTGGAAAAATATAATGGAAAGGACAACACATTTTTAATATCACAGTTAAACCTTTTACTCTTCCATCTTGGAAGAATCTCGTAAAACATGTGTTAAGAGTGAAAAAACTGAACTTAATGAAAACCTTTTTGAATACCTTATACAAGATGTGGAAATAGGTTCTTTATACTGTTTCTATATTAAAAATAGCCTAAGTATGTCATGTCCAAAACACTGATTTTACCTGAAATAGTTTTAAAGAATGATTTTTATGCCAGCTGTCTGAAATGCAGCAGTCTCTTGTAGACCTTGCATTTGAAGTTCTTAAGGAACAGAGGACTAACTTCATTTACAGGACAGGATGTCTTACTTGAATGGCCACTAAAGTTTTTTAACATCAGCATTCACTTTGCCAAAAATAAAAACCTTTTAAAAGGAAATGGTTGTCGTGGACTTGGGTCAAAACTTGATTTAAGTTTAAGTACTTAAATCTAATTCAGACTCTAATCTTACAAGAGGTAGCTGTCCTCTACGATACATTCAACATGTATTGATATGCCTTTGTCCTGCCTACATTTAAAAGTGTTCTTTCATGTGGTTTTACACTGGTATATTGCAAAATGATCACTGAAATGTGCCTGAAAAAGGCACACATAATTATAGACCTCTGCCTGTAATGTAAAACCAATACTTCTAAAACATTATAGATCTTTTATGAGAACCCAAACTAAAAATCAAAACTTGCTAAAAATAGTAATGTGCTTCATAGGACAACGTATATTAATCTTAGCATGTATATTTAAGTAATTCAGTCTCAGTATTTTTATTGGAAAATAAAGTGGACATTATGGATTTTTAAAGAGCCTTCTTTAATAGCAAAATATAGAGGGAAAACCTAAGTTGCAAAAGGAACAAGTAAAAGTTTATTCCATGCTGAAAAGAGAAGAAAAGAACCACAATGTTCTTGGCTGTGGCTGTGGAGCCTTCTTCAGGTGTGAAGAAGGCCTTCTATGACTGTAGAGCCTCCTTCAGACTCCACAGCCAAAACATTGTGTTCTTTTTCAGCATGAAATAAACCTATACTTGTTCCTTTGCAGCCTATGCATGCTGATGCTACCTACTTAATTTTTAAGTTGCTCAATAGTGAACATATATTCTAAGTTTCATGATTTTAAGGCATGTATATTAACCTCCACACACAAACACAATTCAGTCATACTTTCTTCACCTTTATTATGTTTAGCTTTGTTCAGTATTACTCCACTCACCACTGGTCTCTTTCAGAGATGGTAAAGAGGAACTGGTGCCATGCAGAGCTCAACAGCCCACTTTTACTAGTTCACTGAATGTTCCAAAGGAATTGCCCAAAATACAGACTTTATATCATCTTCTGTATTTCAAAATAATTAAAACACAGTAACAAAAGAAATGGGTTAGAGTTATGTTTTTAATATTTGGTCCCTAGTCATAACGCTTGCATAAATGCAATGTAAAAAAGATATACTGTAACAGCAGTGGTCAATAATTACT
Source organism: Lepisosteus oculatus (assembly GCF_040954835.1). Taxonomy (NCBI): domain Eukaryota; kingdom Metazoa; phylum Chordata; class Actinopteri; order Semionotiformes; family Lepisosteidae; genus Lepisosteus; species Lepisosteus oculatus. Next base: position 42,827,210 of record NC_090697.1, on the reverse strand, counting down.
GCAATTATTAAAGCAATGAAAGAAGTCCAGAAGAGTGAAAGGCACTAATGAAAAATTCAATGTTTTGTTCTAACTACTGGGTGACAGGGGAAATTAACTTGCAGTCCACAAAGCATGATTGATTCATTTTATAGAAGGCAGTGTTTTGAACTGTCAGCCACATAGATAGATTGTCCCTGCAGGGGATGAAAACTTTTGAATTGACCACGGTTCACAGGACTCTGGCCCCAGGCCAGTAGGTGTGTAGCTATCACTCTCCCCTCCAAATTCTGTCTCCAGACAGCTAAGAATGAAAGAGCTGTGTTAATGCAGTACACACCTATGAATGCTTTCTACTTTGAATGCACAGTTTGCATTTTATTCTGCCCCAGCAAAAAAAAATAATTTGTGCTTTTACTTCTGCTACACAATTTCCTCACAGCATGTTTTATTATAATACATGTACTAATGGGGTTTATTGGAAATTCACTCATCCTTTAAACTTCCATTTTCTTTAGACTTTTCAGTAAATATGCTCACGCTGTAGAGACAATTTTAATTCCATTAATCTTAGATAATGCAGCCTTCAGTCTGAGCTGAGCCATTGCTTTCTAAAACAAAGGTCAAGTGATGTTACACACTTTACAGAAGCTTACGGTAGACGCAAAGCTATCGTAATGTCAACCGAGGCATATCTGCATGAATTATAATGTAGGAACATCCTAGGCTTCATTTAGTACCTTTTCAAGGCAGAACACTGTATAAGGCTTCAGAAACCATTGTTTCTTTTACATTTTGGAAGTCTGTTTCAGCCAAATGCCTGAAATTGTTATCACAAAGGCAGTACATTTGCTGGTTGGGACTTGTAGCTTTCGGATAGCTACGTATTTGTTAAACATTTCAAAGGAAATTCTTTGTTTAGGCAAAGAAACTTCAGGTAGGTGTGCTTATTATGTTGCAGAGGAAGACAAGAAACAATAGCAAAAGAAAAATGTTCTTGGAGGACCCCTATGTGAAGAAAACATTAGCCCTTCTGTTTTGTATTACTATGGTTAGATGAGTCTCCTGTGTGTGATAATACACAAATGAAAGTCCTACACTCTTGGAGTTTTACTACAGCTTATAAAAAGTACTTGTCTTGTCAAAAGAAACTTATCCCATCACACAGCATTTTATAAGACAAGACCACAGCAGAAAATACATATTTCTAAAAATGCCTTTAAGCTATTCATTATTTATCTTTCTTACATGTGTCCCAATTATGCAAACCTGCAGATATACAAGTGCTCGTCACATTTTTTTAAGGAATCACAAGTGAATAATGCTTTAACACTACACCAGGATTTTACTTCAGGTGAACACGGCAGAAATAAGAAGAGCTAGAAGACAGGAAGATAGGTTGTTTAAGGGGCCTGTGTCCCGTTACAAATACTTTTCATATCATACAGGTAAAGGATTATTGGTGCTGAAGTATGAAATGCAATGTGGTTATTTCTAGCACTTGAATCTGTAAGATGCCCTTGGCACATTCTTCAACTACAAAGCAAGTAGGGGATTGAATCTGAGGTTTAAAACTTCAAGAAACACCACAAAATCATGTGCTTGCAATGCGTTTGTGTAATCCATTCTCAGTACTGCTGAAGAAATCCTGAAAACTTTAGCTTTAACTATACTGTATATTTCTCCAAAGATTACCTGAATGTGAGGTTGTTTTATTGAAGGTCACATGTAATTAAAATAAAATGAAACATAAAACATTTAACTGAAGCTTTCTCTAGGCACTACTGGACTAACTCTAAAAATATAATGGCTCAAATGCAGACAGGAAGAAAAGAAATCTATTAGCAGTAGAAAACAAAAATACTATTCTACAGTTTGATCAATAAAAATTCTACACAGTAGGGGAATTTTCTTTGCTTCAGGAAAAAAAGTTATAACTATTATAAACATAGAAGGTATTGCCTCCATAAGAAGACAATCTACAGAGTTTGGATTTTACCTTTATACTATATCAAAGTAGTGTAGACTGCAATGCAAATTCTAGGTAAGAGAGTGCCTGTAAGAGTAATGCAATACTTTATTTTCCAAAGAACACATACTCAAAAAAGAAAAATATTTTATTTGGAACTCTTCTCAAGGCAACATTGAGTATAATACTACCGGAGGTTTTGTACAATACAGACCCTTAAGAAGCCAAAACATTTTTAACGTACTTCAGATTTTCTGTGGATCCACAGCTTATGACAGTTGTACTGTCCTGGGAACATGGTATACAAGTACCCTATATGGAAGTCTTCTAAGTCAGTAATAATCCACCCACCTATTACCAGAACACCAGTTATTAGTGTCAGGGTTGTGGGAATCTGTAGTATATCCAGGAAGCACAGGGCATGAGACAGAACTACACCATGGGAGGGAAGCTAGTCCATCACAGGTTATACACAAACAAGATACAAAAGGTACCAATCCACAGAGTCAGCAAGTCTTTGTCCAGTATGTCTGGAATCAAACTCGGGGGATGTTTTTTTTTTATAAGGGAACACTGATATTAAGTTATAAATACAGTATACTATTAAAAGTAAAATAAATAAAAATGTATTTTTATAAGTAGAGACACTCTATATGATTTTTTTCTATTTGTTTTCTAAAAGGATATCTTCTGGTTTCAAAGAGACAATTCATGAAAAAAATATGGTAGGACTGATTTGTGTCCCAGAAATCCCATTCTACAGTTTTTGTTTCTGCAGGGTTAAAAAGGTTATTAAATCATGCATTCCTCTCTTTTGATGCTTCAGACAGAGCCAGTGCTATACAGCTTCTTTCTTTTTTATACTCGAGCTCAATCCAATAAGAGAGTAATTCCAATGCAGCAAATATGCTGAACATAGCAAATGCTGGCAGTGCTGAAGAGCATGAATCTCAGCACACACAAAAAGATTCTGCGTCATCTCCAGCAAATTCTCATAAATCAGCAGCCTGGCCTATTGAACAGCTCTAAATCAGACACTTGCAAAGCTTCCAGCAGCAATAAAAGAATAAGCAACTGAAGAGGTGTTTTTATAAACAGTAGGAGATAATTAGTGGAAATCCATCAGCCTGCCAGAAGCACATCTTACCAAGCTCTGTGTAACTCACTGCCCTTAAATATGACCAAGCTGCTAGGACTAGTACAGAAAAGTATGGTACCTGATTTTAAACTGGTGCTGGAGGGAAAAGTATAGTCTGTCTGATGATGCCCAAGTATGCACATTTAATTGCAATCTAAAGCCTCCATTCAAAGTTCTTAGTAATCCACAGTGTATAGCATTTCATAGCAGGTTCAATTTCCTTTGTAGTCTACAAAGTAGGAAATTCAGTGTCAGGGACAGAACATGAATGCATCACGCAAGATTATCTATTTTCTTCATCTTTCAATCACTGACTTTCACCTTTCAACAAGCGCTTACCCTCCCTTCTCTGGTGTATGGAGACACCACAGGGGTTTCCCAGTTATTTTCGACTGAACTTTCAAAGGTAGACTTAGATGCAATGTTGTCTTTCAAGTTTGATCCGCCCATTCAAAGACTGTTGTGTCTTGTTTAGTTTTAAAATTATTTAAACAAAATATTTTCTCTTATTTAATTTAAAGCAAAGATTAAAAACGGGAAACAGTACTCTTGAATTATGATTCTGATTATCTGATTTGTAAAACAAGAAATAAATAACTGCAAAATACAATTGCATACTTCTTAAGATTATTTCTAAAACACTGATGTTTTTTTCCCAACAAAAATATTGCTACTGAAATCACTGAAGGTAGAGCAAAGCTTGTCAAATACTTTATATTCTTCAAATTAACATTTGAAGGTTCTATTTACAAATGCTTCTCATAATAGATTACCAGCTATATATTTTGCACACTGCCATTGCCAAACATTTGACAATTTCTATTTATGGTGTTTTTACCAAGTTTTTTTTTCTTCAGTCATTTAGCAGGGTTCCCACCATTAAACGGTTTTAATTAATAGCTGAATGCAAAACAGTCATAAGAAATTCATAAAAATAGCAGCTGCTATTCTATTTGCTAAAAGCCTAGAAGCCCAAAACATGAATATCAGCAAAGCTGTACCTTACCACGTGCAAATCTGTACATCCAATTACAGAGATGCTTTCCCTTAAACAGCGTATAACATTTGTATACAAATGTTATACATCAAATCGAGCCACACACGTCTTCTCTAATGAAGTTAAAGGAGTCAAATTTAATCTCTTCAAATTTCCACAAACTGAAGTAAGCAAAAAAGATCACTTTACATAAATCAAGAACCACTAATGACACTTGCTACCACGAGTAAAGCCAAAAACATACTTAAGTTACTGAGGCCCAGAACAAAGTATTTTTCTGTTTCTTTATTTGAAAATGATAAAATAAGATTGAACATGTGATGCGGGTTACCAGCCATAAAATATGAAAGCATGTGGTTAGCATTTACCAGACCTAATGTGCCAAATGTGTCACATTTCGCTCTGCTTTTAAGTAAGTGTATCCATGCTAAAGAGTAACAATAAACAAAATATATTCCCTGCAAATATTGCAAGTGTAGTAAAGTTAAATAAATCTATTAAATGTATTTTATGAAATTAAAATGTCAAGATTTTGTGTTTTATCACAGCTTGCAAAGTGAAATTTTATCCATCTTCAAAACAATATTGATTGCATTCACAAATTGTTTATGTCTTGAAATATTTTCATCCCCCTTTTGAAAAAGGAACAGCAAAGTCCCTATGCTATAGGATAAAAATAAATCATAAATTTACTTCAGTGCTTCCAAAAGATTAGACATTCAACATTTTTGTGTTGTCACACCAGATAAAATGGGAATAAAATAACATTCAAATAAATGGGGATAAAATGGGAAAACTCATTAGAAAAAACTTAACATGGTGATAAACATGATATGAATACTATGACCAATAACTGATTATTAAAATTCCACCTAACCAAATGATGAATTATCCAATTATGTAAATAATAAAGGATTAATACAATCAGAAGAAAATAAACCCAAAAGCATGAAAGCATCTCAAAAATACTTCAGATTACATTACAAGTACAACTACAGAATTCCTACAGCATTGTTTAGACAACGGCTCCATACTTCTTTGTGAATACTAATCTAATGCCCTCATGAGTCTTGCTCAGGCTGCTTGGCATTGTAACAGAACCACATGCAAAAGTAAAAGAGTGCAACTAGGAGGCGCTGGTCTGTGTTAATACATTTAAATTAGAAGGCAGTGCTTTTCTATTGCAGTGGGTTTTCAATTGTTTGCATATCAAAACTTAAGCTCTAAAACTGCAGGTTACCCACAAGAGCCTAAATACCCTTGTGTACTGGAAGAACTAAGTTACAAAATGTATCGGGACAGAACAGACTTTTCACATTCCACTATTTATTTTCATTATTTTACCTAACAAAAAGTTTTTTTGCTGTTATTTCTACTGCACACCAATGCATCACTGAGGACTGAATTAAGCTGTACTGTTGAAGACTCCAGTCCAAATAGCCACTGATATGATCACCCTGCTTTAAGCTTTCTGTTGGTAATGTCTGTATTGTGTTTGCCTGGGAAGGAACAGCCAAAAATCACCAAACCATCAGCACCCTTCAGAGCAGAGCCAATCAGATGATGAATGAGGAAAAGCCTCTAAGACGTAGATGACATGTGGCGTAGATTGACGGAAAGGGACAGGAAGGGAATGGAATGCTTGTTTCATCTTCAGTCATCTATGAAAGGTGTACTAAATTGAAAGAAATATGCTGCTGCATGGAAGTTTCGATGTGTTTTCTCAATGGTTCTCAGCTCCCTGTTGCTTCTCCCTGGCTATACAAGTCAGGGTCAGGTTATCTGCATGCTAAAACTCCATCTTAAGAATACAAAATTACCTCATTTTAATTCACTGGATACATGCAAGTAAAGCAATGAAACCGAGCTCTTTATGTCAGACACGATTCATCTTGTTCAGAGGAGGAATAGGGAGGGGATATTACTGAAAGTCTTAGGTCATGACAAGTGTGATGTGTTACTTCACTAACTTCACATCCCTGTGCTTAATCCTTAGACTGGCAAGCTGTAACAATAGTGGCTGTGCAACCATACACCTTGTAAAGAAAATACTGAATCAAAGTAAACTAATGGTATATACCTTGGCTGTTTCTCAATATTGAAGATCTACAGATGTGTACATTACACGCGCTCTTTATTTTATGTACAGCATAGAAAAAAAACACATTTTATACATACTTATCACCATATTCTCATGATACTGCAGCACAGATAAGTCTCCTTTTAAGGTGCCTACAAAGGTAGTGTTTACTGGAGAAGGTGAGTTTGATGAAGACTTATGTGTATGTGGTCTAGTGTTTCCAAATGTTACTGAAATTACCCATATCCCTCTAACCATGACACAGCGGTGATAATGTACAGATAATGTACTTCACTATAATGAAGACTTAAAGCATATGGTGAAGCAGACACAAACTTACCCCTATGTGGTAGGGGTAGGGGGCACAGTCATAGTAATTTCAAAACACTGAGTTTTACATTATGGTCATAGAAGTGCTTTGAGAAAAGCAGATAACTAATTTGTGCTCATGTTAACATGGCATGGCTCTGTATGAATAAGATGATAATTTATGCTTTAAAAATATACTTACAAAGCTCATAAAATTTCTTTATGAAATTTGACTGAAATGGGCATTTGCTTCTCTGGCACAAAAACACTGAAATAATCCTTATGCAAGAGTACAATGAAAAGGCTTGTTTAAACCTGGAACCACAACAACAGTTTGCCTCAAGCAATGAGAATTTATTTAACCCTTAATAAAGAGAAGATGGAAGAGCAAAGACACAGCTGTGCGTTTACACTGCCACACAGTTCACTGGCAAAACGCATTCCAAAACAAGTGTTATGCCACGTGGTGCAACACAGAACCGACTCACCTCATGCTGGCCACATGGGGAAGAACTGGCTGGTTCTGGAAGTGCTCCTGCCAGCGGTGATGCAAGCAGAATGACGGCGAGGGTTGGAGGCAGCAGGAGGTTGGATGAACAGGCGAATGGTTTTGGCAGAAGGCCGGGTACTCGGCATGGTGATGTGGGCAACAGGGAGTCAGCGGGGAAGGTGCGGTGCTGCCACCGCCGACTGAATGACAGTCCTGCTGGCTGTTATGGCAACAAGAAGGGGAATGAAAGGGGCACGGGTGGCAGCATGGAGGTAAGGCCTGCGGCATCAGCTTGGAAGGCCTTTGGCTGTCTAAAGGGAGTGAGGATGGTTTGAGTGTGCCGTTCTGTTTGATGCTGCCATTCTGACTCACTTTTGTCCTTTGTGTCTCCTTGGGCAGTGGCAGTTTGGCTGTGGAGGCGTCTCCATCAGTGGTGGGGATGGTGCCGGCACTGGTAGCTCTTGATGGGATGCTGCCATTGCTGAGAAGCATAAAGTCTCCATTCCCGTTACTCATAGCCATGCTCTTCTTCCGTCCAGCCACTTGCAGTGTCCACCACTCGTCTGAAAGGAGGAGAAAGAATATAACTCACTTAATGTGAAAATACCACATCTTAAACTAATTTCCAGGGAGCCTTTTTGGATAGCAGGTAGATTTAAACATGAAGCTAAAATAAACTACAAACTAGTTCCAATTAAATCAAATAAAGGTACCTTAAAACAATCAGCTAGTTAACATAGCTTTGTAAAGCTGAGCTGGAATTTTCCCACTTTTTATCACCCACTGTTGCTTTTTATGTTAGTGTGCTACTGTGGTATAATACTTCTCATTAATCTTATTGTACCAAAATGCTCACTACATGAACCATATTCTAGTGCAGCCCCAGATGTGAAAATATACTTCAAGACTATCAGCAGAAAGCTCAGATGACACAATGGGCTTTGGAGTCAGAGCCTGCAGAGAAATAGGCTACTGTGATTGTAATGATAAGCTTCATCACCTGTGTGGCAAGTCAGTGTAAATGACAACTTCAAAATGGCATCAGTATAATGAGGGAAATAGGATCTTGTGTTATCTAACTGCTTACAAAATCATTCAAGTAAAATATACAGAAAGCATGCAATCCAAAAACTGTTAAACTGTGAGAAAAGCAACATTACTTTGTGTAGCTAAAAAGTAATAACTATAAAAATCTGGAAAGCTATCTAGATGTGGCTATACCTGCATGTCTGCAAGATAAAAACCTCCATGGAGATGATCATTAGCACATAAAATATTCCAGGATGTGTGTTCTGGTGAGTACATGGATATACACTCAGCAAAATGAAAACAAAATCAGATGTGAAAGAAAGTGTTTTAAAATTTACAATGACACTGTATCAGTTTCACCAATTTCAAAGAGGTTTTCCGCAATACCCTTTTAGTTTAAGTTGTACAAAAATACAAAAAGTTTTCCACCCATTGTCTATCAATGAGATAGACAAAGACAAGAATGGGTGACAGAATCTAAAGGAATCACGGTATTTCTACAAACTACATTTCTAAAAGTATCCGTTAACATGCTTAGAATTCTCCATTGAAACAGCACGGTTTAATCAGATGTGCTCAGTACATTGCAGCACCCTAGAAAAACAAGATGACACAGTGCATTCATCAGGGCCGGCCTGTGAATAAAGACTTGAATAAATAAGTATTGCATGAATGGCATGTGTGTTTTATTTAGTGAGGAGGTGGAAACAGAATGACAGGCATGCCACCCACGCTTCACCTGTGTGTGTGCAGTGTCTTTCGTACTTTGCCACCAACAAATCTGGAGTGCTAATATTTGCCTTACAGCAATCGACAAAAAACATCATTCACTCACGATTTTAAAACGCCACGATCAGTCAAAAAAAAAAATGTGGGTTCGTAAGTGTCGTTTACAGTTTCAACTCCGGAGTGGGTGAGACCATGCAGAAATGAGTCTCAGTAATTCTTTACAGAAAGGGAGATGTTGTTCAACGCTTAAAAAAATTCATCTGGCATTAAAGTAGAAAGGATAACCCATGGCAATGACTGGCCAGCCAAAAACAGAACAAAGCGTTAACAAATATTAACATGAAAATGAATACTTGTCCAAAGCAGCAAACTTTTTTTGGGGGGATGAAACAGCACTGCCCGAACCACAAAGAGATTACTGTATGCACTGTTCTTACAGTGTTCAAAAGGCATTACAGCTAGTCAGCATTTCCTGGCAGTGCTCAGAACCTTGTGCGCCACTGTTAGTTAATAACAAGGCAAGGCATGAAAAAGTCCACATGCTTAATAAGTTGTGCTGCTGCTGAGACGGCTGCAGTAGCCGACGACTATTCTAATATTAGAAAAAAGTGAAGCAGATGAAAGGATGAGAGCATTTTGCCTTCAAAACTTTTAATTACTAGAAATGGAAACCCGAGCAGCTGCCAGGTGCACAGGGGAAAACAAAGTGTAATTGACGCTTTATCCTTAATCAAGCCCAATTTAGGTCTGACTTAAAGGAAGGTGGCAATAACCGTCAGAGGATTCCCACAACAAGCCAAAAATTAAATGAGGGCTTCAAAGTCTTGAGCTTGACTCTGCCAGAAGCAATCCTGTTAAAAAAAACACAAGAGCTACAGAAATCTTTAAAGTCAGTCATGGAAGAGAAAAAAAAATCAGCAGTTATAAAGAGGGAAACATGAGGAGATGGCTGAAAAACAATCTACTTACAAATAAACAGGAAATATTATATATTAAGTACTCTTATCTACAGTATACAAGAAAATATAATAACCAAAGCACAATTGTAATTTGTTGCAAATATATTTACACTTCTGTTTGAATAGGTACCACAGTCATATGGGTTACAACAATGCTTATGTTCATCATTTTTATTTTAGTTTTTCAACCTTCAACAAGAAAATCTTTCTAAGTTCAAGTTTTCATTATTATAGTACTGATGTACCTTGTAACACAGCATGCGCTGATATATACAGTATATATCACAGTATATCTAATGTATGCCTATGATTTTAAGGTTACTGTATGAAACAGCCTTTACATTCCTCTGGAGAAATATATGGATTAGAGAAACTGTCATTTAGCAAGAGCAAGAAATAGGTGTATGAAGTGTTAAACATTTGTAAATTAGAAAGTTATGCATCTGTGGCTCATGGAAGGATCATATTCTCCTGCAATTTTTATGTAGGCTTTTGCCTGCCTTTCAAAACACAAATTATACTCTGATGGAAAAAAAAACCCATTAAAAACCTTTTCATGCCATGAATAAATAAATCATAGCATTGAAGTCTATTTTATACAATTACTGTAAATAGTGTGACATGGGAGATGTCTCGAGGGGAACTTCCTTACTGCAATGCTGTAAAAGGATCAGGAACCAAAAATGCTGTTTAAAGCACATTTACCAATTTTTAATTATGAAGAGAAGTTTGGTTAAAAGCATGTTCAGTCTATAACATTGAGTACTTTCAAATACTAAAAAGGTTCTGGATAAGTAACAGCAGTACAGAAGTTTGTTGAAAGCACAATCAAACTGAAATTAAACTGAAAAAAAGGTTATTCACATAAGGCCAGACCACAGTATGCTGGCAAGTATGATAGTCATTCCATTATACACTCCCACTTCATACACAGTATTCCATGCAAAAAGATGCTAGAAATAAAATATCATACAATAACTAGAGCTAATATGTTAATCCCAAACAAAGGATAGCAGTATGCATTTGGCAAATGTCTCAAACATTTACTATTAGATCTTTCTAATGAACCAAACACACTTCACTTAGCAAACAGATCTAGGAAAGCCTTTTAACAATCTCTTTAACAATGGCTTACACTTCTTTTTCATATGAAATACAATTTAGAATTAAGTTGTGCATTTTTATAAAGCACTCATATTGAAAACTATTAACATAAAAGAATAAAGTTAAAATGATTTATTTTGGGGAACAAAATATATTTTCCCAGCTGTTGTAAGCTTGCTTACTGTGGTTAAGAAAATGTTTTCCCAGGGAAGATCAAGAAGTCCTTTGTGCTTATAAAATCCAGAGATAAAATTGCTCCAAACAGATTCCAAGCCTCAGAAGCAACAAGTCCAGAGCTAGCCGTGCTGCACGGGAGAGAGTGCTGTCTGAATGACAAGCACATGCAGCCTGCCTTAGAAGGGGCATGCAGTGGGCTGGAACTTTATCAGTGTTTGCTTTGTGATAGGACAGCCAAGTTCCTCTTGTACTTAACCCACCAGATACTTTGGCTCTGGGCAACAGCTGGTGTGGGGAGAGCCTTCTCCCAGCAGGTCAGAGAGCCAGAATGTGCAGGTGACATGTGCAATTTTAGTCTCTTCCTGCTGCCACTTAAACTTTTTTGCTCTTTGAACAATCCTTCCCCCCAGAGTCGGTCTTCTCAAGGAAAACCACATGTAACTCAAGTGGGCTTGTAAGGAGGGGACTAGAACAACTTTTAGAGCTGATACTTAAATCTCCAGGGATTTCCTAAACAATGTGCGGATCTTTAACTGGCTGTGAAAACATTTGTCGCACTTACAATGAAATCAGTTTCTTTTTTTAATTAGTTCTGTTTTGATTTTTGTCTGTTCATTCTAATTAGTATATCATACCATATTGCACACAGCCAGTATTTCCTTCTTCTTGCTGTACATGTATTTTTATTGTAGATTTATATTTGTCACTCCTAACATGGTTTTAAAAGGAAATCCTTTTTTTCTCACCCAGGTGTCTTAATTTAATCAACTTTCTGACACAAAAACAGAACACATTTGATTAATGGCATGCATAATACCCCGTTTTGGGTTGTAAGTTTTAAAATGGTTCATCCTAGACTGGCATTATTTATTGGCAGGTTCATTAGGTGTGCTTGAGCTACAGCCTGGATGTTAGATTAAGCTGAGAGAACAGTGAAGAAAACTGCTTTGCTCCAAAACCATAAAAAATAAAACAAATGATGTTCTATTACTGACATTTTTCTGAACCTAATTTATAACTGTTATATAAACCTTCAAGAGTCAAGAGACTCTTTATGATTCATGCATGGAGTATTGCTAGCAAAGATGGAATACTGATCCAAGAGCAATATTCTGTCTTTATGTTTTATGTCATTTGGTTGTGGTTATACAGTATGTGAAGTGAAGTCACAATGTTTGTAATAATTTGGGCTGTTGAAAGCAATAAATAGTAAAGTTTTTATAACTCCACTTTTAAAATAACTGCACCCACCAAAGCAAATGAAAAATAAACGTGTAGTAGTTTTAATTTGTATCAATATCGTTTATCTCTGTAGAGTCCCGACAGTCTTTAATCTGTTAACACTTCATAATCGCTCTAAACTTTCATATTCTGCATGTCCTTATTAAATTTAAATTTTCACTTTACCACGCTCAATTAATAATTATCACTCAACTCCAATTCACCATTTTAACTGGTAACCGTTCTGTGGGATGTGCTTTCTCCTTATCTCCCAATTTTCACTTTTCAGTACAAACAGGGACAAGCTGTTTATCTGGAAGTCTTGTGGCACTACCACCCAATTCAAATGAAACCTGAAATAGTAATATTTGCAGTGTTCTTTATAGTTATTAATGCAAAATATACAGAGAGGCATTTAAATGTCACAAATGCTGTTGGTTCCAAAACTCCTTTGCTGCATTTTTATGCTTTTAAGTAAATGAAAGCTAGTTAATATTTTATTTTCATGTTTAAACAATACTTCACTTCATTCAGACTTATATTATTTTTAAAAAGTGATTTAAGAAACAACCTAGAAATAGTATTTATTTTTACAGTGATGCATTTCAAAACTAATATGACTTCAGACATTTATATTTTGTGCTTATAAAACACCAATCCAAAAATCACACATCCAACAGATGAAGAAAGGTCACACTATACTTTTTAGTGTAATTTGGATGCCCAGTAATCCCCTTCAAAGTGTGAATCATGTTTCTATACATCAATGGTTTAATGAAAAGGTTATAATTTTTATTCCATACTCAATGTCTTTATGATGTCAGCATTATACGTATATACTGGCTTTCTTCGGTGAATGCAGATGCCACATCAGGGTAAAAATAGAAATCAGGGCTGAATTGGTAAGCTTCTGAGGAAAAAAAAGGTTTCCCTGCTCGGCACACTTTAAGTCTCCAAACATGAAAAGGCAATCGAAAACCCAGGTCTTCACAATGTCTGTGCTTTTTGTCTCACTCATAAAGATGCCAGCTAATTACAGTGCAGTAGTTCACTGCAATTGTGGATCAGCTTCACTACTCATTCCTTTAATACAGCTTTGATAAGTGTTCTTAGATGTTATTCTTTGATGGGATACTGGGCATGACTTGTGACAACCTCAAAGCAATGAAGAATAGAAAAACACAGATAAAAAAGGCATGGAATATGCAAAATAGCATAAATGAAACTTATCTAAACAATATGAAATGAAGACTGGAGTGATAATGGCACCTGGGAATGAATCTCTTTATAGACTGTATATAAATAATTGTACATACAAAAAAAGCAAGTTTTGAATAGCACCTTCCATTCACTTCAGTCCATCATCATGTCTGATTATCTCAGATACCAGCTATGTAAAAACTAACTTCTTATTCAATGACAGAATAATTACTACATTTAGAGAAACACCTTTATTCTTAAAACTAATCATTACCACACAGCCCACCTTCTATAATATCCAAAATTACAGATTGTACTGAAAAAAATAATTCAATAATTTAGATGAACACTGTGTTTAAGTTAATAACCTGTTAAACTACTCTAATTCAATCTACTACAAATACCTTAAACTTTTTCTGGAGCCACATTTACTGGAATTATAATAATTACAATATGACTAACATAATGCTCTAACAATTTTTTTGATTTTGAAAATAACTGGTATGTATTCAGCACTAAATAGTAAAAAAAGATTTCTGCTGAAAAGAGCTTTCAACCATTGAACATTGCTACAGTTCAGTTCCTTTTAAGGTTACATTCAGTACAAGGCACAGTATATGACAAGGAATCTCAGCATACTAAAGAAATTATAGCAAATTTTCAAAAGAGTCCTGCTAGTACATATGGTGTTGCACTGCAGTGTGCTTTATGCTGCAGTGGAAGACCAGTGCCTTTGCAGAGGTGGAGAGCAGTGATTAGAGAACAGACTATAACATGAGAAAACCAAAATCTGTTGCTTTAAAAAAGATTCAATTAAGAAATATACATACACTTTGTTTCTGTATGTAGTACAGCTCTCTTAGATGAAATTGCTTCACACCAAACAAATACACTTTTCCAAAAACCTTCAATATGCTTCCTTTCCATAAAATATTAAAAAGTGATTTATGCATTTTATATCATCCACTTGTTAAAACAGTAAATCAATACATTCTAAAAAAGTTTACTACTTATCTCTAGTAGTGTCATCTTCATAGTGCAAAAGGGGAAAATATACTACAGTTTTAATATGATTAGCTTAGTGTGCTTCACTGTTAGCTTTCAACACAGAAGTACAAAGTCAAATGTCTGGAGTGATGGTGCAAGCAGAGCTAAAGCACAAATGTTACATTAAAATTGAAGTAAAACAATGGTCAATGTTTTTTTTTAGAGATCAATGTTTTTTTTTAGAACATTTCATACAGAAATGATTTTATTTTTGGTATTTGCATTTAATTCAATAGATATTTCAACATTTTTCCACAGATAGAAATTCTTAAGCTGTTAAGTGCATGGTAGTTATACTAAGAAAAGCATTCCATATTTAGCATCAATCACAGCAAGACTTGGAGATTTATTTTTTCAGTTGAGAGTTTAATTTCAGACGGTCCCTGTTCTTGCCTTTTTAAGTACATAACATATAATCTACAAACATCCAAGCATAGACCAAAAGCACTAACTTTAAAAGCTTAAACATTCCTTTTCTGTTCCACTTTCAGGAAATTAGACTTTAATTTAACATCCTGGCATCTTATAATGCATACTTTTCTCAAAATAATTATAATCAATGTAAAAGGCAAACATTCTACAGGAAAATAGCCTACTGCTGATATTTTCACCATCACAATACTTGCTTTGTACTTTTAGGGAGACTGGGCTCCTTTCTCACTTTTCAAGGATAAAGACATTCAGTTAGTTTTTCCATGCTCCCTTTACCAGTACGTAAACTTGAAATTGCTTCTTAATGTTTTAATTAATTATTTAGGGTGGTGGAATGCTGGAAGTATTGAGTTTGGAAATGTCCATACAATATATCAGAAACTGGAACAGAAATACTGAGGTAGCTTTAGCCATTAATCTATCATGCATTTTCTTCAAGAGCCTTCAGGTGCAGCACTCAATACCTAGGGATCTCCCATTTCCCAGTAAAAATCAGTAAGTAACCGATTCTCTTCTAACTCAATTAAAAAACTATAGTTTTTAATGTTGTTTTGTGTAATGACCGTTACTGAAGTGTTCTTAGTTAGTGTATCAAACCCTTGTTTTATATACTGTTTAAAATATGTTATCTGTCACACCTGTTGAGCTGTTTTTGAGAAACATTTAAATTAAAAAATATCCAAGTACCTTTACTGATTAAGTGTCAATGATGTGATATAGATTCAAAGTTACATCAAAGGAATGTGAAAATAATATTCTTCTAATCGCTATTGTATGTAAATTGTAACCTGTGAAGAAAACTTTTATGGACATGACTTCTGTTGTAATTCAGTTGTACAGAAAATAATAGTTAAAACCCTGAGGGAGTTGTAAAGGAACGGATTCTTATCCCAATAAGTGAAATTCTGATAATTATTTGCTTTCCTACTCCGAATCTGTGAAAGCAGATTCTATAACTTTTTTATAACTCAAATTATACATTTATCATTTTAGGGAAACTATGTAATGACATATTGTATAAAGATTTACTATACTCGAATTACATTTCTTCATATTTCAGACGATTTAATATCATAAATGACCTTAAATTTGTACCTTTCCATGAATGAAAACATAGTAAGAAGACAAAAAATTATTTAATGATGTTCTAGTTACAGTGAACTGCCAGTGCAAAACAATTAAAACAAATACAACGTACAGAGGAGTAACAGCTGCAACACTTCAACTCCACTTATGCTAAATTATAAGTCAGGAATAAATAGACACCAGATCTCCATGTGAAGAGAGAACTAACTATTCTGTCCTAGTGGCTATGTACTCTAGGATCCTTCTTTGTTTACAAGGAATGAAAGTAGTACTGGAAGATGTGAACAACTCTTAATACATGTGCAATGATTCATTCAAGAGAAAACAAAAGCTACATTATTTGATTGTAACCACTTAATGGATCAGTTATTTGTCCATGAAAAAAACAATTCTTAAAATCCAAAAGACCAGAGTTTAGCTTTGAACTTCTGATATGCACAATATTTCACTATCAAGGAGACAGTTTTGCAATCCAGTCTATTCTAAAAAGTATTTTTGTGTGTGGTTAAGTAGATTTGAGTTAATTACATTAATTTAAATCAAAAAGACTATTGGATATTAAACCAAATGAGTAGGAATATAATAGTTTTAGGAAAACTTATTTAGATATAGTCAGTCTGCAAGCAATCAGGTACTTAACTGTGATAGCTGCACAACTTTAACCAGATGCGGCTCTGAAGTAATACAAAGACTTCACCTTGATGTGATTAATTGAAAGAGCGCAAACTGTCAAAGAAAACTAACCTACCCTTCATGGAACACAGCTAATCAAGCTGATTTAAATCATAGTCTACACTAGCCAACTAATTAGGAGAGAATCTGAAAATTGAAACTACTGTTACATTAACAATACCCCTAAGTGATTTAATTTGCTTAGATTATCCATTTTTGGTGAATGGTATACATTAAAAAAAGCTCCTGTTTACTAATGAACAAATTAGGAAAATACTTTGTTTTAGAGATAAGGTTCAAACATAACTTGTATTTTAACTGACCATTGCATTGCAGAAACAGGTTTTGAAAGAAAATTTGAAAGACTAGTGAAACAAGACACTTTTAAAAAAATCAAATCTAATCCCTACATCATACCCATTACCAAGTTTTATTGTACTGTAATTACAAAGCACTTTGACATATTTCTGCATTGTACTGTAGTTACAAATACTGAACAGCAGTCTTATCAGACAGGGATTGAAAAATGTACAGTTTAACTCTTTATAATTAATGATATAGAAACATTCAACCCATTTTTTACTTTTTTTCCCCCATAAACAACCAGCTCACAGAGATTCCCTCAGGACACTCAGGTTTAAAAGCATTCAGTATAAATGTCATAGGTAAGAAAGCTAAAGTTGCTCCCGTTCCATGAAACAGAGATATAAAAGATCAAACAACTTCAAAAGCAAAGGCTTCCTGCTATAAATTAAATATTTCTGATTTTAAAGCATTATTATAGCAGTATAATAAACTCCACAAACATAGAAAATGAAGAGAAATTAGGTCTACTTAACCTAGAGTGTTTTGCCTAAGCAAAGAAAAAAATAACTGAATGGAAATGGAATGGGTGGATGTTTAAGGTTAAGGGTTCTATACGTTTTGTGTAAAACCATGGAAACTGAAACCAGCTTAAATATCCCAAGTGGGGATTGATGTCTCTCAGCTGATAAATGCTTGACAAACCCATGGGAAATTCAAGACTTAACACATGAAGTGAATGTAATAGGATTTGATTGAGCATATCCTGCTGTAGGGACACACTGAAGAAAAAAGGCTTCTGGCTTCATGTCCTAAGGTTTGTACAGTCTATTTAGTTTGGATTTTTTTTTATATCAAGAACAGAAAGGAATATTAGAGGCAAAAATAGCAACAATGCATGTCAGAGTGGGCTGTAAACTGGATTGCATTTGCAGTAACCACTTCCTATCTGAGGATTTGGTTTTGTCACACATGATGATACAAATTGCAAAGTGTCTTGGACATTTTTTAATGTTTTTTAGAATACCAAAACTGTACTTTGCATGCAACTCAAATGGGAAGCTCAGCTAGAAGTATGTCAGTCTACCAGGATACATTTAAAAATGTTACTGTAAAAATTAAATATATACAATAAAGTTAACTTCTTTACATTTTACAAAAAATTGAGACTTACTTTCCTGTTTTGTAGATACTCCTCCAAACAATGTATCTTCTACTGTGTATTTTGTTGAAAGGTAAGTCATGCTACAAAACTTATCTGGTGTTACACTCTCAGTATCACAGTGGCCAGAAAACAATATTCTGAATAATTAAGAAGTGAAATAAGCAAAGAAGTACAGTTTTTCCTTGTATGCCATAGATATGCCAAGAATATCTGAAATTTCATTTGTTTTATGAAGCCTTTCAAATGTATCAAAACCTTAATATTCATATACCATGCATATAATATAAACAACTGAATCTGCAGTACAAATTTACTGTACTGTGTTCCAAAGTTGTACCAACTTTGTAATGTGTTGTACCAACTTCCTAATGAGGAAATCATCATTTGATTTAAAGCCTTAATTTAATATTTTGTTGACCTAATTTTTGTTGATACATAAGGTTTTGTTGATTCCTCAAACGATCTGATGAAAATGATGTATCAACATAAGCATCAAAGTATCTTTTATTTCCAAGCTCAGTGTGTCCATCTGTAGTTTATTTTTCTGTCTGATGTAGCCTCATGTAGACTCTGGTGGTGAACATTAATCCATGAGGCATATAATTTTTTGAAAGGCTGAAGTTGATTTAAAAACCATTTATTACAGGACCTTTTGAACAAAATCATCATTTGTAATGCACAGAAAAAGTAAATAATGAAGCAAACTAGTTCAATATTTCTGTGATGATAATGTAAGATTCAATTTCATCTAAAGATATTCGAAAGGTTAAGATACAAATTCACATACTTAAAACTTGTGTTCTTTTGGTTATGCGTGAGTAAATGAAAAGACAATATTTTGCCTATCTAACTCATTTGGTTTTTGGGAGTTAATTGATCCAAGAATATTATCTAAACATTTCCTGAAAGAAGCCATGTTACAGGACGTTACAGCAAGACAGTAGTATTCTCCAGTCGCTCACAACCCTTTGTTTAAATTCTCAGTTTTAACTGTACTTCCTCTCACTCATGCAAATGAGGTTTTACTATTGCATTGCATAGTTTTAACATCACATCATTTGATTTAAACCCTTAACTTAGTATTCTGTTCACCTGTTTTGTCGATTCCACAAATTATCTGATGAAAATGGTGCATCAACATAAACACAGAAGTATCTTTTATAGGTAGCTTTTCTAAGCACAGTGTTGCCATTTGATGTGTGATGTAGGCTCATGGACTTCTGAAAATAATTACCATGTGCCAGATGTTTGCTTGCCCTTGAATACTATAAATCTTGAGTTCAGGTTTGACATTGCTAACTCATCTTCCTATTTTAATAGCTGCAAACTTGAATCAATTACTACTACATTGATTTACTCACCATCGAAAGAAGCCACTTAATATTGCAACATATTCACA
This sequence comes from Lepisosteus oculatus, assembly GCF_040954835.1. Classification (NCBI taxonomy): domain Eukaryota; kingdom Metazoa; phylum Chordata; class Actinopteri; order Semionotiformes; family Lepisosteidae; genus Lepisosteus; species Lepisosteus oculatus. The sequence goes on along the minus strand of NC_090697.1, from coordinate 42,807,725 downwards.
GATCATAAAGAAAACGTACTGACTAGCAGACATGACATGAGTTACTTTCATTATGAGCTTTAACGTTTGTCACTAACAGAGTTGATCAGCAAAAAGGAGAGTAATGTGTGGCCAGTGTTGGAAGTAATAAAAGCTGTACTTTTGTGATAGATGCTTTGCTCCAGGTTGCAGATAATATCTTGTGGGATTCTGTCGCATTTCTCTTGTAAAGACTGTATATGTGCTATACAATGTATATACAGTATCAATATTGATATAAGCTACACAATCCTAGATATCCTAGACAAATACATATGTACAAAGTTGTTCAGGTGGGGAGCTGCGTCAGCAAAGGAACAAGTAATAGGTTTATTCCATGCTGAAAAGAGTGTCGCCCGAAGAAGGCTCCACAACCGAAATGTTGTGTTTTCTTTCTTCTCTTTTCAGCATGGAATAAACCTATTACTTGTTCAAATACATATAAATGCCATTACCTTCATGAATCATGTCTTTGACCTCTTGATTTCACATGTCATTCCAGCTCATCCCACAAATGTTTAATGGGGCTCACATTTGGTGAGGGAGGCATTCATGGCATAAATGTCATGTTTATCTCACAAGAAAGCGGTTGTTACACAAGTAGCATCAGGACATATGTTGTGCTGCTGGAATACTGACATGTCAGCCCACAGGGAAGATGTTTTGGAAGACTTTCATGAGCCCAATGGAGGGGCAACAGTTGGAGCTTCTCATTGAATTGGTCTATTGTACAAAACAGCACATTATTCCTCACAATTGTGTCACACTCACTTATATTTGACGGTTTACCCAAAACAGCAAGAATTGAAAAAATTTGGATAGTCAGTTTAAGTGAGCGCAACAAATCCACATGATGGAAAAGCAGTAGCCAAATCAGGATCAGACAATCCAGATTCAACCATTGTGAAAGTTTCGGATGAGGGTGAAGTTACTTCTTGTGAGGAATGTAACTGCAGCTCACAATGACCTGTTCAGCACTGATGTGACATGTTGGAATAAAACAACTGAAATTGTTAAAATAAATGTTCAAAACCACAACTGTGATTGGCCTCTATAAAATAATACAAAAATTTACAAATATCAGAAACTGTTCATGGAAAACCCTCTTCATACATAACAAAACAATGATGGCTTATTGCTTTGTTAGGCGACTATTTGGAGATTTGTGAAGGTGCATTTATGGCGGTGACTTTAATGACTGGAAACAAGTTGCAGTTATCGTTGTTGAGCATGGCAGTGACATTTGTCACAGAAATACAGTGTTTAATCGGATTTCTCGAATATAAGCCAAAGGAGACTTAAAACTGAAAAGAGAGTTTGAATAAGACTATGCATATTGGAGACAGGAGGCTTCAGTTAAGTTGCTGGTTGAGCATGGGCAGTTTTTTAGAGGCGACACTTCCCCAATAATAGTAATTACTAGGTCAGTTTGATCCTTGTCTCCAAGAAGATATAGAAATGCTGGTTAAAAAAAACATCATAAAAACATAAGAAAAGCTACAAGTGACAGAAAGCCCTTTAGCCTATCTAATCCAGTTGGTAGTTAATAGTAGCTAATTGATCATATTTGAGCAAAGGTATCTGGGAGGAATTTATTACCTTTAGAGGGCTGCTTTCAGAAATAAACAGTTGCAGTTTACAGACTTTTCAATTATTGATTCCATTCTGGATTTATCCCACAATGATCAACTTCTGCTTGTCTGCGATGTGTCCCAAGAGAGACAGATTTGAGAGCATCTTCTTTCATTTCTCCCAGTAAATCATACTGGAAAATTGCTTTGTATTTTAGTTTTACAGCAGTTGGATACTGGCACAGTAAATTCCAGACATCAGTGTTATGATATAGAAAGGATTGCAATCACAAATTAGAGATATATCAGATATGCTCACACCGTAAGAATTCTTCACAACAGAAACATTGTGTTTTCTCTCTTCTCTTTTCAACATGGAATAAACCTGTTACTTGTTCCTTTCCAAATAAGAGATGGGTGGATACCTTGTGTAGCTAACACTCTCAATTTAAATGGGGTAACGAAATTCAGGATTTTTTTCCTTCAGTCACTTACAGTACTGCTCTGAATCAATGTTTTGCTAGCTGTTACTGCAGAACTAGAGACAAATGATAAATAGAGATGCTGCATGCTCTGTCCTCAAACTGGTCATCATATGTACAAGATACAAAAACACTTCATTTCTGTTAAGGAAATATTCAAGAAAATCTTCAAGATGTAGCCAATGATCCATTTAAAACCCAAATACTAGACAGATACCAAAACTCGCTCACAGCTCATGAAAACGCCTTTGCCCCTGTTGTAAAACATGTGGTATCTTTAAAGGATTTTGTGGTTGGTTTACAGTTATGTTTAGTTGGACTGCTTTAAAACTACTCCCTAGGAATGACATTTCATTTGTCAACAGTATAAATCAGAAAAACAGTGAAACAGAGTGTAAAGAAACATAACAAATGTGAGATTTTTCTTTGCGAGAGAATCAACGTAGCTATTGCCAAACCTTGTGGCACAACCTGTGCCAGATATATGAAGCATACAAAGAAGCATGCAGTGACTTTGTATTAATAATATTAATCTTCCATTTGCAATATAAATATGTTTCAACTGCGAAACTAAAGAACACAGTACCGAAATTACTGTACAACAGGATTTTGTGAATTAAGAAGTTGAATTATTGTGGTTTTCCCAAACAGAGACCAGTGACTTACTTTCGAATGAACAAGTGATGGCATTGTTCTCTTGATAAGTGGGGCATACTGTCTCCTTTCTGTTATTCTGTCTTGATTTTCACCAGGCTGATGAGCACAGTTAAATCTGCTCATCACTTCTTCCCAATCAGCTCTCTCACTAATGAGGTGATTAAGTGGGTATGTAACAACGTTCCCTCGAATGCATCACAATCAGTACTGGATGACCAATTAATCCACGTTTCAGCAAAAACTATTAAAAATATCCAAAATTCATACACAGCCTTTGGTCAAGTAACACAATTTGTTCCTTAAAAAGTGTAAAGTGAACATTCATAACCAAATGTGAATTTCCCATTCATTTACATAGAATACCTTCAGACTCATTCCCAAGGTCTGGAAAAATCATCAGATATTACACATTTCTACCCCCACAGAATGCCGAATAACCAAAATAAGAATGCTGTTATTTATAGTAATTATCACATTTACCCTAGCACAAGATAAATAAAATACACCATAACATGTCTAAGAATGGGGGTGCACTGAGATGCTGTGTTTTGAGAGCCTGCAGTGACAAGTTGTGCTATAAGGATGGAATCTTCTATAACTATAAAGGTTGCACCTTTACTGTAGAGAAAACCTCTTCATGACCGCAAAAGACAGGTATGAAAATGCTAAGTTGCAGTGAAAATTTGTAAACCTGGCATTTGTAAATGGAGGGATGAGTGTACGTTTTTTCTAAAAAAAAAGATAAGTGTTAAATTAAGAAGAATAGACATTGTTTACTTAGAATGTCTACTGCTAGCATTTTGAAAGTTCATGACTTTTAGAAAAAAACATCTGAAAACCTAAAAATTAATTACTGCTGTTGCTTATTAAAAGAATTCTAAAAATAATTACCTTTGCTAAATCTGTAATAACCATTCTCTAGAATGTGCCACATAGATGATGTTCTATTATATAAATATTAGAATTTCCCCATCCCTTGGTTTTAACTAGGACATCGAGACCAGAGGATGCTCGTAAGGCAGAACAGATCCTGTTTTGGGCTTTACAGAAGGGATGGCTGTCTTTTTCAATGCAACATTCTTTCGTGTGCTAATCATAATGCAAGGGAGGTCTTTTTAAATACCTTAAAGCTCAATTTGTGCTACACCCAATTACGTTTGACAAGTTATTTGCTATTTGACAAGTCTTTTTTAAGTTGTCACAAACACCAGAACCATGAGGTCAACCTTGAATGGCAATCTTTGAGACACTGTATGCCCATATTGATAACATTTTTATTCTTACTCAACAATTGTTGCCCTTGTGTGGAAGTAATCCTCCCATGCAACTTGTCACACATTTGGGTAAAACTTAATGGCCTCTTTCTGGTGGAGGAGTGAACAACCCATTAGCCTTGAACTACTTGATGATGGACATCACAGTCAAAACAGATGTCTTATGTATTTTGTCGCCTTCAACAGAACTAGATTTCAAACAATTCTCCAATATCCTCCCTGATGCTGTGATACTGAGTGTTTTGTTTCTGCTCCATTAATTCCCAGCGGCAATCGAGGTGACATCCAGAAACCTGCTGAGGCTATGTAAAACTACCATATGACTAAAAAAGCAGGATTAGACTTGCAGGATCTACCTTCTGCATATTTACAGGACACGCATATACTGTACTTGTGACGTTAGAACTCTGTTTATGTAGTTTCCAACAGTATTATGTATTTATACACTTTTCATACATTTATATTAAATTAGAAATTAGAAGCTTTTTCTATGCTACTGTAAGTCAAATACAAGTTTCTGTAAATTTCTTTATTTGTGAGAAGCATATGTTTCAGAGACTGACTACTTGGTACTGATACTAATTGTTACAAAAAGTGTTTTGTAGTTACGTTTGCAACTTTCAGCATTTTTATAAAAAATTATTCTGATTCTTCTGCTTTATTTCTCTGGACAAGAAGCACCATAGGAATGACTAGTGTGCTTGCATGGCATATAAACAGGTTACTAAGGTTTCACCTTCTAATCTATTAATCTGTGTATAAAGATCAGAGGCCCTGTATCATCACTTGCCATTCAAGAAATCAATAACATTCAGAAAAATGCACCATTGTTCCACTGTACATTGGGGATATAAAAAAAAGGTGCTATCTGATGTGTGGGAGTTATTAATAAGTGAAAATTGCATTGTAATGTCCAAGTGTCCCCATAATTTTAACCACGAATAGGCACATACTGTACCAAGACAAATGTAAATAGGTATTTCAAAAATGTTAAATATATTGCTCAAATATATGCTTTTATACCTGTTGAATGCTGTCAGAGCTATCGTGAAATGGCTAAAACCAACTACCTTGCAGATATGGGAAACAAAACATTTGTGGTGTCACAACATAAGGCACTGTATGGGTTGTCCAAATGTCACAACACAGACCCACTAGCCCCATCACTTAGGGCCATACCAGAGTATGGCAGCAATACCAATGAAATCTGTTTAAATGTTAGATACTAAGCAATTGAAAGGATATCTGAAACTGACATAATATTCCAAATGATTTTCTGAGAGTAAACAATCTAGTGCAACACAAAATTCCTTTAACATCTTTCAAACATACTATGCTGTGCGTATGTCTTGCCTATTGCCAGAACTCAAGATGCTACGTGGAAGTCCTTTAAGTGAAAACCAAAGACAGCATATTTTTAATTAATTAGTTTTAAAATATAGAGATTTTAAATTTAAAATCCATACACTTCTCACCATGTTTCCTTAAAACCCTGCAGTTCACAATCGGGGTGAGAAAAAACAACCAAATCAGTCAGGTTCTTCTTTAAAAACCCTTGAAAATTCCTTAAGGACAAAAGATGTAAATTAGAAGCATTAATTCAGCTTAGAAGCATAACAAAGAAGGACATTTTTATGCCTCAACTCACCTTGTTTCATGAAGGTCCAAAATGTAACATCTATCTCAGAGTTTTATAGTGACCGTACTGCTCTTGTGTATAAGAAAAAAAAAAGAAAGCTTTAGGTTTTCAGCATCCAATTAAAAAGGGGTTATGCTCCCGAGACAGCACTCCAGTGTTATAGGGAGTATAGGCTATTGAAAGAAGTACTGCAGCTACAGCTTGGGAGGTGGTTTCTTGCAGCACAAAAGCAAGCCAGGCTCTCTAATCACTTTTGTTTTTACAAGGGATTTCAGTAAAGTAGTGTCAAGGCTTTAGAGTAACGTCCATAAGAGCATTCTTCTTGCCTTTGTCCTCCACCTATCTCCCACCCCCTCGACCACCACCACCACCTTTCCTGAGAAGGGAAATGACACAAGCGGGCAGACTACTTTTTCTTTCGAACTCACAAAAGATGTCCGAGTGCTCGAGAGCAAATGGACACAGCCAGCAGTCCATACAGAGAGCTCTTATTTGATCTGAGACTTGCTGAGACGCTAACGAAGCCAGAGGCAGACAGGCCAGAGGGAAAGCTTATTTGAGCACAAATTTAACGTTTATTCATCAGGACGGCTTTCCCTTTGAGGAGCTGCCCAAACACAGCCCTCGCAATCCAGAGTCAATCTTTTCTTGCTGCCTCTTAGCAAACACATGGGAGCCTGGGAATTTCTCCCACATACTGATAAATCAAGGGCTGCCCCTTTCACACGCTAACCTTTAGTACCTTTAGAAGGAGATGTCAAATTTCTCTGGGACTCTCGGATTTCACATGGTGTAAATCAGTTGAGCATGGAAAAAAAAGGTGCTTTACATGTTGTAGGTACAATTATGCAACATATCAAAAACTCACAGATCATGCACCCTCCTTAGTAAAAACATTGATGGCAAACAGGTCATTGCATGCTGAAGCGAATCTGACACCAAATGAGAACATGAAAGCCATGAAAGCACCTAGAAACAATAACTGGTCTTTAACCTGTTGACATTACTGTAGAAAGACAGCCCCTATATACTGAAGTTGATTTATTTTTCCCTTCTTTTATAGGACTTCACCAGACTTTGCTAGATGTGAAGCTGAGCCCAAAGGCTCATACAGATAATGGTAAACAACGGTCATCATTATCATCATTATTATTCCTGGAATACATAAAGTAAGCAGAGTTAAAAGCTGCTGAAAAATGCTAAAAAAGGTTTATCTAAATGCTTGAGAGACACTTTATTTGAGAGCATTGCAACAAATCTATCCTCTTCCATCATTTCTTTTCTTATTTAGTGAAGGGCATCTGTTCTGACTTGAAGAAAGTCTTCCACAGGTTGGTATTATTCCCCATTCTTACTCAACAGTCTGTTACTTGTGCCAGAATGGTAAAATTCATTCATTCATTCTGCGCCTTCTCACTCAGCAGCATGAACACAGAAGTAAAAAGGGGATTAGGCTCAGAGACTTGTACTAATGTGATTGGGCTGGGAATAACTAAGCAGCGGCATTCAAATGTGTCATGCTCCCTAAGGAAGTATCTTTGCCAGAAAGCCCAAATGTAGTATTCAACAGCTGCTAAATAGGCCCAAACTTGAGTTGATATTAATGTACAACAGACCTCCCATGCCACTCCTTGTTTTCATTAAAAAGTAATGCAATTTATGAGATCTTTCATTTTTAGGAAAGGACTTTTTTTATTAATACAGTAATAAATGTAATGGCTGACACATAAATGTACAAATAACATACTTTAAAAAGTAAAGTATAAAACTGAACATTAGATGTAATATATTACCTGATTTCCATTTTTTCAATGTCTGCAGAATTCCGATCTGTAGACATAGTGCAGTTAATAGTAGCAAACATAGTAGAGCATAGCTTTTTTTCTTGAATTGTGCCTTTTCGTTTTCATGTAAGCACAGCGGAACAGAATCTGTTCAAACACTATAATTTAAACCAAAAAATCTTTCATTGCTAGCTAAATGAATAACGTAAAAAAGCCACCGTCGGTGTTAACACAGAGGTTTCATCCTATTCATTAAAATTAAAATGTTATCACCTCAAGCGGTTGAAGACATTGACTAACAAAGAAAAATGTCAGAATGAATACTGGCTATTAAAAGTATATGTTTTCAGGGGGCCCAGACATCAGTGGGAGGATGATTGTCTTCTTTGACAAATATATGCTATAAATACCCATACACATGTACTCATCTATCACAATCATCTACTGCCCTGACACAGATGGTAAACTTTTTACTAGTTGCTTTCTAAAAGATCATGGAGTTAAAAAGCAGATCCAGATAGCTAACCCACTTAACATCTCATTCCTCATACTTGTGCTCCTGGCTATGACACAAAGCCATGCATCAAAAGTAAATGGATACTGTAACAGGATTGAAAGATGGCCAAAAAAACTTCAGTTGGAAGACTACAGGAAACCACTTAACAGTACCAACCAGATTCTAAAACTTGCGTTTCTAAATGTGTTTAGTATATCAAACACTCAAATAACCTGCAAACTGCAAATAAGATGCCAAATAGGAGTACAAAGTATTACGATTAGATGAGAATACCTCCTTTATTGAAAACCTAAAAAGGGATTAATATTACTTTTTAAACATTTTGCCAATTTAAATGTGCATGAATAGATTTAACTTTGTGAATCATGCTACCATATTTTACATATGCTTTTAAAAACAATGCAGATAAAGAAAAAAATAAAACAAAAGGCTCATTGGCTACTGCTTATCTATACCATACTGGTCAATTAATCAACTTTCATAAAACTACTCAATTATACCTAATTACCCAAGTTTGATCCTAATGTCAAAAGGATTAATTTTATTTTAATGATGTCAATATATTCGGCTCCATATTGGTTTCATAAATGATGACAATACATTTCAAAAGGCTGATGTTGTTGCTTTATGCATGAACATGAGGATATGTCTCTTAGGTGAGCACTGCAGGCTGGAAATTAAAGTTTAATTTGGTATTTGGCAGGGAACACCTAGCTGAAAGAGCATCATGTTAGATATTTCGCTGTGATTTGCTTATTTGCATGTTGCTAAACATACAAATATATGCTGATGGAGAGGCTTTTTCATTTTATTTTAGCTAAATCTTTTTTTATGGTAACAATTCATTCAACTGAATGCCTCAATTGTTCAGATTCACCTAATATAATACACTGTATCACCTTTCTTTAAAAGCAAAGTGCATTTTTTACTAATTAAGAAGTTTTATCATCATTCAGTATCCTTATAGTTGCGCATAACTGTTTCTTCAGTCCCTGAGATGCCCATGTAGGCACTGGAATCAGTCTTCAATAAAGAGCTCAACAGAAGAAACCAGGATCTACTGTCCTCCCACAATGAATGCCAAATGACCAAACAGCAGTCATCAGCAATGGCTATTTATGGCTGACAAACTGCCAATACTGTATTACAGATTCATTACGCATTAAATATACAAAAATCAATATCTAGCACAAAGGCTAGCTTCCCATTTCAAGTCAAGCCAGCTAATTAAAAGATCACTCATCATCAAAAGACAGTCAATTGAGTGAGACAAATGAACACAGGAACTTCTTTTCCGAAACCACCCAAACATACCATTTTTGTAAACATAGAAAAGCATGAATACAAACCTAACAACTCCTCAATACTAGCAATCACTCATTGTTAATGTATAGACCATCGAAAAACAACAGGGTTATACATGATTTTGATAATATGATGTTATGATCTATTTATATGATGAGTGGGTAAATATGGTTTCAAATTGAAGTAAAATTAATACAAGGTTTTTAAAAATGAATTTATTTATCTGTTGGATTTTTAAAACCAGCTTGCATTTTAGATGAAAACTATCTTGCCTTGAAGTGTTGGGGCCCTCTTTAAGGATCTGGATTAATTCTCTGAGCCATTAACAGTAGAGTAAAATTATAACTGACAGGCTTATAGAATTACATCATGCAAGAGGTCAACAGGGTTTCCCACAAGGCAGAGTTTCCAAATTATAATGAGGAAATTGAAGAGGGAGGAGGGAGCAGGGGGAGAAAGTTTTGGGGGGTTGATTTCCATAATGGTGCAAAATAGAGCAGTAGCTTAATAGACATACCACTGTGGCTAATAAAATGGATTAGCCGTAAGGACTGGCACAAATCCTGCAGTTCCTCTTCTGCGTCTCACAACAGGGCAAAACATCATTTAATGTACCAGCATTTCCTCTTCTGATACAACCACAGCATTAAGCATGTTTAAAGCTGCACATAAAGCAGATGTAGTTACTCCAAATTTGATGTATTTGTTTCATGGGTTTCACTGGCATCACCATTTAGAATGAAATTTATTTAATATATTCATTTCATAATTACTTGTGCCTTAATATGCACCTTAATTTTCACAACATGATGTCGTGCTTGCTAGACTATTATATAAATTCTGTACTGTAAAGCTAATTTTTACAGCTTATACCAAATGTTCAAAGAAAAATAAATGTTCAGAGTATGCCACTCTCTTATAGCTCAGCTTATAACAAATTAATATGTTTTCAAATACACTAGTAAAAAACTAATGCTGATATTTATTCTGATTTTTTGAATGATCAGACCCATAACAAAATCAATATAAAGTTTATGTAGTCAAATCTACAGTACTTTAATCATTACTTTAAATTGTGTTGGTCAGTCTAAAACAAAACTAGAAAGATTGTCCTCAGTATATCCTGCCTAAAGCAGTCCAGAACATATTTTTTTCATTACATACTTATAGTTCATTCATGACTATAAGTCCACTGCCACAGTCTAAAATTGTAATAACTGTTTAGAATATTTCCTTGGTTAATTCTATGATGTTGGTGTTTCTCATCTATATTACAGCTAAAGTTCTATCTTACATTTTCAAAGTGAATTTAAGCAGAATAAACACTTTGCCAAAATTTTTAAAAAGTTCAACAAAAATGTTAAAAATGCTTGAAAATTTACCAAAAAAGAATGCATTCTAAAAAAGAGCTTTAATGTTTTGTCATATTAGTTTTAAGCTTAATATTAAACAGAAATCACAAATTGTATTATCAATATGCTGTAATGCTCATAGTTTACAGTTTTTAAGAAAAATATATTCTCACACTCTTACAGATGTGATCAATTAATAAATTCCCCCAAAAAACTTTGTCATTGAATTTGGCAAAATGATAGTAAAATCTCAAGATGCAAAGCATCTTTACACATACAGTATATTTACATGGAGTTAACAGAGTATTGGCTTCTATGGAAAATAAAAATATAATAATAATAATAATAATAATAATAATAATAATAATAATAATAATAATTGCTTACAATTTCTGGACACCCCACTCAAAGCGCTTTACAGGTAATGGGGACTCCCCTCCACTACCACCAATATGCAGCATCCACCTGGATGATGCAACGGCAGCCATAGTGCGCCAGAACGCTCACCACACATCAGCTATCAGTGGGGAGGAGAGCAGAGTAATGTAGCCAATTCATAGAGGGGGATTATTAGGAGGCCATGATTGGTAAGGGCCAATGGGAAATTTGGCCAGGACGCCAGGGTTACACCCCTACTCTTTTCGAGAAACGCCCTGGGATTTTTAATGACCACAGAGAGTCAAGACCTCGGTCTTACATCTCATCCGAAGGTTTACAGTTTACAGTATAGGTTCCCCGTCACTATACTGGGGCATTAGGACCCACATGGACCGCAGGGTGAGTGCCCCACTAACACCTCTTCCAGCAGCAACCTTAGTTTTTCCCAGGAGGTCTCCCATCCAGGTACTGACCAGGCTCACACCTGCTTAGCTTCAGTGGTTTGCCAGTTGTGAGTTGCAGGGTGATATGGCTGCTGGCATTACTCATTCTACCTTCAGTTTTTATGGTTGCTTAATGCATCTTTAAAAACAATGCATTCGAAGAAACATTTAGAAATGTGCAAATGCATCTGTAGAGGGAAGTAACCATCATCAATATTATACTGAGAGACACTGGAGGGAGCAAAATCTAACGGAAAGTCAGGGCTTACAGAAGAGACAACACCCCTCTCTGGAGTCTAGACAGTGCTCCCCACTGGCACTGGCTTTTTCGCCAGGTGTCCCGGTTTTCAATCCAAAGACATGCTGGTAGGTTAACTGGCTTCTGGGAAAACTGGCCCTGGTGTGAGCGTGTGCGTGTCTGCCCTGTGATACCCTGCCTCGCCCCCCATTGCTTGCCAGAACAGGCTCCAGCTCCCTCGCAGCCCTGAATGGGATGAAGTGGTTAGCACATGGATGGAAGGACTGAGGACTGAGGACTAATTCACAATTGAGAATCTGAGGGGGGAAATTATATTTCTTCTGTCCTATGGGTTGGGTAGATTAAAAAAACTTGGAAGTACAGCATCTAGGAGAGCTGCTGAGATTTTTAAGCTCTTTTTCCCAAGCTTTATGCAGAAGTAGCTTTAAGGCTCGAACTTCAGGAGGAACTATTTCCTACAATGTTTGTCCTTTATGTTTTTCTTCTAAGTGTAAAAACTCCACCAAATCTGTCGTTTGCGGTGTTTGAAATGGAGATAATCAGACAGCCTAAAACAGATTTAGGAAACACAATGTTTCAGCTGAAGGCTCCACAGCCGAAACATTGTGTTTTCTTTCTTCTCTTTTCAGCATGGAATAAACCTTTAACTTGTTCCTTTGCAGCCTACGCATGCTGATGCAGCTACCTACTTAAAACAGATTTAGTCTATTTAGTCCATGTTATCATAAGAAACTTCTATGTGGGGAATAGAGGGGACTTCAAAGCTGGCCCTCAAGTTCCCAGAGGTTAGGGAGAGACATTTTTCTGGAGATGATTTGCCTCTTCTCCCCAGAGCCACTCCTGCTGTGCACATTTACCCAGTGAGGTCATACGGAGAGCCCTCAGGCAGAGCCCAGTACTGCCAAACACAGTTTTATTAGGCATTTTTAGGAAAACTAAAGATCAAGTTTAGTGCAATAACAAAAAATGAATAAGCTTATTGCAATCGAAGTTGGTGTATTTCACTTTATTGAGCCTGAAAGGCTACACAGTTCCTCCTGCCTTATACTTTGCTCCTTAAAGATATCTGGCTTTCGTCACGATCAAAATAAATATTAAAAATATTATATTAATCCTTCACTTCTGAGCAAGGGAAATGGACAAGAATGAAAATGTTCCCAAGTACACATCACTGTTCCACATTGGATATACTATAGCAAAACATACCGACTTTAGATACAATAGCATCAATCCAGCCATTCATTCTCGGCAAAGGTCATGGCAACCCACAGACTACCCTGGAAGCACAGGACATAAGGCAGGACTGAACACCAGCATTGCAGTGCATGTGTGAACAGAAACCGGGACAATTTACATCTGCCAGTTCATCTAGTCTTGTCTTTGGAAAGGCAGAGGAAATGAGCACCCAGAGATAACCCATGCAAACACTTTGAGAAGTTGTCCCTGTCAAGAACTGAACCCAGCATTCAAGAGTTATGAGGTATTAACATATTCCAAAGGCTAAAAATGTCAAATTAATGGAAGGAAGAAGTGGAACAATGTGTACAAGCTGCTGTCTGAGAAGTAAAATAATTCCTAATAGATATAAACATTCAATTTCTAAGAACTATGTTAAAGGCCTTTCACTGTGGAAACCAAGAGATAGAGAAGTAATCAATTAATGCATAGCATTTTACATTACTCCATTAATATACCATTAAGCAGCAGTTGCTCCTCTGAACATATAAAACATACTTGACAGGAACGACTTGTTCATTTAATAATCCACAAGACCCTAGAAGGGGTAAATGCTTTTTAATTGCAAAAGTGTATACTTTAAATTAAGCATGTGCCCTACCTCCATGTAACACTATTTACTTTTTATGATGACGTTTTAGCCAAAATGATTTTCCAAAATAAGGAGAAATGGAAAGAAACAGAACATGAAAAGTTTTGCTGAAAATCATTTAAATATGAACAGACCAAACTATTTAATTTTGACTTACCTCAAGGGTTATGATGACCCCGACTCTCTTTGGTTCAGACCCAAAGGGTATAAACTCTTTCCTAATATTGTGATTTATAATGCTGGCACTAAGACAAAGATAAAGCTTCCCACAAGAGCACAGAAACTTTACTTAGCTTCTTGGACATCTCTCCAGTTTGCCTCTATTCCTTACCATATGAACAGGGCCATCTTTGTTTCATTTGCAATTCAGTTAGAATGTAGACTAATAAAAATTTCAAAGACGTTGAAAGTCTGGTTGCAAGTTCAAAATGAAGCCATGCTGTCAAGTTAACATTTAAAGAAGACTTGGAATGTAAAAAACTAAATAGCAGAATACAGTTACTCCATTATTTTTCTGACCATAAAAATAGTTATAATAAAATAAATAAATTTTAAAAAAGGAAAAATGGTATGTAAACAGTTGTAAGTAAACTATGTTCAATAATATGGCACAAGTACAATTTCTGCAATACACTCTTAAAATGAAATTAAATACTCTTGTTCAGCACCTGGTTTTAAATTCTCAGTGGTGAGCAGATTGTTGTAATCTCGTTCAGACATTTCTCAACACAATGTTAGCATCTACACTGTCTCAGTGTGTTTAGGTAGGTTTCTAGCTTCTTTCTGATGATCATGTATGTTTGCCAACTAGCCACTTTAGTTAACTAAGTGCAAAATAATAAGTTTAATCAATCCAACACAAAATCTATAAAAGGGCACAGTATCACAAGTCACGACTAGTATTTCTTGACAATGAACTTTTTAGTTCACATTGCACTAAACCATCCTGTACAACAGCTGCTGGGTTTTTATAGTGGATTAACCTCCATTAAAGGGGGTTTGTTGCAAAAGAGAGACTTCTGTAGAGGAATAACACAAATCAATTGTAGTATGTCTCTGTCCTAGACATACAGTACTACATCATGGGGAAGTGAAGACTCAGATATTTAACACTGTCTTACTGTATTTTGAGTGCTGCTTTCTTGGTTTAATAAAAAAAAAATCGAACAAAAGAATAAAAAAACACTACATCAGTTTTCAATTAACCACTTAATACATTAAAGCTGTTTACACAAGGTATTGGTCCAGCTTGTTAAGACCCCAAGTGTCTAGGGGTAAAGGGGTGTAACATTTAGGATAATTCTTTTGGAAGCAGGTGGGTTTTGGTGAGGGACTAGGAAGTATGATAACAAGGGTAAGGAACTAGAGTGGTGCCAAAGGAAAGAAAATAACAAACAAAATGGAGCTGGCTAGGACAGTGAGGGAAAGCTAATCTGACTACAAAAGAAAACCCGAAACACACGGTCTTCGGCGTCTTCAACACCCTAGCTAACTGCACTGACTACCCAAAACCATACAAGACAAATGGCACTCACCCGTACTAAACTAGTGTACTAATACAAAATCAACGAAGTGTGTAAGTGTACGCAACAACCTAAACTAACCTTATATACAAAAGTTCACACAAAAACACAAGTGAACCAGGAATACAAATAAGGGAAAAAAAGAGTAATCAACAGGAGCAGGGTACAAAAGAACACAAAAGTTGAACATGTAACACTGGGGCAAGGTAATGGCAAAACAAGGATGAACACACAAACAAACGAAAGTTGTCCCCTGCTCCCGCCTCTCACTCCTCCTCCCTCCCAACCTTTGTTCTCCCGCTACTTTACCTTTGCCTACTGCCCTGTCTCTCTCACACCTGAAGAAGGCTCCACGGCCGAAACGTTGTGTTCTCTTTCTTCTTTTTTTCAGCATGGAATAAACCTATTACTTGTTCCTTTGCAGCCTACGCATGCTGACGCAGCTACCCACCTGAAAGTATAAAGAAACTAACAAAAAAACAACAAAGCCGAAGCTATACAAAAATACACACACACAAAGCAAAACAAACCAACAAACGAAGCTGAAGCAATAACCAGAAGCGAAGCGAAGCGATAACCAAAACCAAACGGGACCGAAGTCAAACGAAAGGCCCCTCCTTGCTGAAAACCTCCATGTTATAAGCTGAATAAGATGTGTTCTGATTGGCTGAGAACTAATTGATGATGACATCATACTGAAAGTGTGGTGTAATGGTGGGTCAATGGGGAAGGGAGAACAATCAAGGGTCAGCAGTGTGGACATAACAGAAAAAACACACAGAGAACACACACTGGGACGTAACACAGCTGCAACACAACTGATAAAAGTGTTACAAAGTTCAAATCAGTGTTGGTGAATCACACAAAACACTTCAAAATATCAGTATCAAAATATCAGCCGTATCACTCTGCAACTCACAACTGGCAACCCACTGAAGCTAAGCAGGTGTGAGCCTGGTCAGTACCTGGATGGGAGACCTCCTGGGAAAAACTAAGTTTGCTGCAGGAAGAGGTGTTAGGGGGTGCTCATCCTGCGGTCCATGTGGGTCCTAATGCCCCAGTATAGTGACGGGGAACCTATACTGTAAACAGGTGCCGTCCTTTGGATGAGACGTAAAACCGAGGTCCTGACTCTCTGTGGTCATTCAAAATCCCAGGATGTTTCTCGAAAAGAGTAGGGGTGCCGGCGTCCTGGCCAAATTCCCATTGGCCCGTACCAATCATGGCCTCCTAATAATCCCACTCTATGAACTGGCTTCATTACTCTGCTCTCCTCCCCACTGATAGCTGATGTGTGGTGAGCATTCTGGCGCACTATGGCTGCCGTCGCATCATTCAGGTGGATGCTGCACATTGGTGGTGGTCCACTACCTGTAAAGCGCTTTGAGTGGAGTGTCCAGAAAAGTGCTATATAAGTGTAAGCAATTATTATTATTATTATTATTAAAATATATTTTTGCTCCTTCCATAGTATCATTTGGATTCCAATGACTACTCTCTGCAGAGCTGGAGACAATTGGCAAAACATGCTCAGATTTGTCTCTTCCTATTTCTTTAATAGATCATTTCACTTCATAACTTCCTGTTATTAGTTTTTCAAAAAATTCTTGCCTACTATAAAACAGAGTTGACCTACTTTTTCAAATTAATGTTTTTTGTAAGAAAAATGTTAGCAAAGTTATAATAAAGAGTTCTTGGTGTTACAATATAAGCATTAGATAAACATGCATAATAAAATATTCTAACATTATACTGTTAAACATTTATATGGATAAAGAATAATTGTGGCATTCTACATTGGCAAATTACATAATTTTCTACATTACTGAACATAGCTATTGCTTCTTTTGCATAATTGCTATATGGAAACATTTAAGAATCTTTGGGTATGGGACGTTTTTTTTTAATAAATAACAAAATTACTCGGTATTCTACTATTAATGGTGAAAATGCCTTACATTCAAAACTAATCTAGTAAGTCACAAAGGATGGAGGCTTCAGCCGAATTAAAATCAAAGTTATGACTTTACATTTCATTTTAGAACTTGTCACTTGTAGTGTTTTGATAAATTACAGCAAAAACAATCTTTTTTTATCATCAGAAAAGACCTGTCTGCATGTTATGAAGCTGTCAAAATATATTATGGCAGGGGAGATTTTAGAAGTAGGAAGGCATAGAGGTCATTGACACACATGATTTGGGAGAGACAAACTATTTATGGTAATGTAACACATTGGCTGTGCTCTTCATCTTTTAAAAAGCAATTACAGCACTACACCATTAGGATTTACAAGGCATTCTAAATCACACCACTGATCTGGGATTTGGTGGCTTGTGCTCACAGAATGGGAACATTCTCAGCATCAATGGTACAGTAAGAGAAAACTGTGGTGCCCCTCACTCAAGCCTAACAGATCTAACTTTTCAATCCGATTGGTTTACCATCAGTCAGACAATTATCCTTGGGAGGGTTTACACCTTCTACAGATATTTAACAACTGACTTCAAAAGGTAGTAAACTGCTCATCTAGGGACAGTAGGTAGACTAGTAAAACAGGGTACTGTCAACAGAGCTACATTATGGAGTCAAACCTGCTGGAAAGGACTTGAGAGCGCATAGTGTTACTTTATTGCAGTTCTCCCAAACAGATCAGATACTTAAGCATTACATAAAGACAGATCAAACCAAGACAGTTCTATAAGTGAAATGCTAACCAATGCAGCAGAATCAATGTCTCCCTATAACACAACTCCCTTTTCACCTTCTGGAGTTTTCTACCCATATGGGATCTAGCGAAACTTTCATTTCCTACTCTGTCTTCTATTGTTGTGGTGCCTACTAAATATTTACTCTTCCCAGAATCCTAAAAAGGGATAGAGGGAACCCCCTTTGTAATGCTAGATAAGAAACACTAGTCCTCTGCCAATCACAAGGTTTAAGCAAATCCCTCTAATTAACCATCTAATTCAGTGGCAAATTAGAGGACACCTTTATTGTGAGTTAGGATGACTTTCCGAACTTTGAACTGGGTTCACCACCGCCAAATAAAGATTAAATTACTTAAAAGCAATGATAAAAGATATAAGGTCTACTTATAAAAACGTTAATGGACACTGTATTTGATAATTACCTAATTTGCTAATAAAACAATGAAGAACGTCAAAGGCAAACAAAACACTCCTGCTACTAGTAATTACATTTTTTAATTGAGCATTTCTGTTCAGACAGTTAAAGAATGCTTTAACTATTTATGCACTATTTTAGCATCTAGAATCCTCTTGTAATTTAAAGAATACCCATAGATATATGCTACATTAGGCATTCCTTGGTTGAGATTACCTATTTAAATCTGAATTAATACTTGTATGACCCGTAGCTTAAAGTAAAATACAGAGCTTATTCATTTAAAAAATGTTGCAAAAATGAAGATTCCATGGATGCGTTAAAATAAGATTTGTTTCTAGTATTACTTTAAACTTTAAAATATGAAAAGCAAAAAGGTCATTCATATATTGTCAGTTAAGGTTGTGTAATTTATTCCTTCATATACATAGAACTAAATAACCATAAACCCTCACTTTCACAGACTAACTGGGGAAAGGGTGTCCTTAAAATTACCGATTTCTCAGCCCAAAAACACACCCTTATATATGAACTATATATACTTATACTACATATCCTATCTGGATCTTTTCACATTTTTAAAAATTGTAATCACATAAATTTAAAAATGTTCATCTGTCATACATATACAAAACATTTTTATTTTATGTGTTGTAACTATATACAATTTGCGAAACGAAATATACCCATTGTAAACAGTTACAGTGCAAAGAATTAAGGCAATGGTGCCTTAAATGGCTCCACTGATACTCCTGAAATGTAAACTTGCTTTATTATTTGTACATTTCCCCATTATTATAGGAAAAGTCCAGTATCTCTGGTTTTAAAGACAAAACTCACTATTTACCAGATTTTGTTTGTTAAATATAAAGTTTGTTAACCAAAAGTTTACTGTATTGAACAGAGTGTAATCTAAAGCAGTGGTTCTCAAACTGTGGTACACCTACCGGTAGTGGTACGCGGAGTCCCGCCAGGTGGTACACCAAATGACCCTGGAACTGTGTCGAGTGCGCTGAAAAATCGGGATGGGTTTTCATATTTTGTATTTTAATACGTGTCGAATACACAGGCTACGTACTACGATACAGTGCGCGCTAATACTTCAGTGGACACAATATATACTCTGTAATTCTATACCACTCTATAGAAATGCGTGCTACGGACGCAAGTGACCAATTGTATTTAAAAAAGCTACTGCATCTCCAGCAAATAGGGAGGAAGGAAAATGTGCGAGATTTTGGAACAATGCCAATGTTGTAAACACAGGAATGCATAGAAATACGTGCTACGAACACTGGTAATCTTGTGAGCACAGGAGTGATAGATATCTTGATGATAGAAGTTAATTTGAGAAAAATACACTGAGCGTCTCTGTGTTTCGCTCCCATGCACATGAAATAAAAACGGAAATGAAAACAGAAACGCGGAAAAATGCAAGCTTGCGGATTGCTAAAGCAGGTAAGCCACGCTATTTTTGAAGAACCTTATTTACCGTTGGCAAAAGAGCTGACATGTATAATGTCTGGAGAAAAAGCTGCTAAACAGCTCGACCTGCTGTCCCCCCCTGAAAGACACAGTCATTCATAGAATTATTGAAATGAAGGATGATATAAAAAGTACGCTGATAGAGTGTGTTAAGATGAGCAGATGTTTTTCACTGCAATTAGATGAGTCTGTAGTCGATTTGGCCAATTTGCTCATTTACATTAGATACGAGTTTGAGGGTACGTCCCATGAGGACTTTCTGTTCTGTAAGCAGCTACCCACAGGAACTACAGGAGAGCACATATTTCAGCTTCTGAATGAATTTATCGAAGAGAATGGCATCGACTGGATAAAATGTGTTGGAGTTTGTACAGACGGTGCTAGAGCGATGACAAGCCGACATAATGGTGTAGTTGCACGAATTAGAGAGGTTGCACCAGAAATTAATGGACCCATTGCAACATCCACCGCGAGACCTTTGCCGTCAAGAAAATGCCTGATGATTTAAAATCTGTTGGACTCTGTTGTGAATTGTATCAAGGCTCGAAAAATTAATTCACATCTGCTTTGCTCGACTAAACAGGCTCACCCCTCTCACTGAAATGGTGCATTTTTATTAGTCGTTGTTACTGTTTTTTTTCTGTAATACACTTTGAGAAGCCACCTTAGGCGCTATATCAAATAAAGTTTATTATTATAATAATATTTATTATATGTATGTGTGAGTGTGTGTGCACGTGCGCTCATGTTGGTCATTGAGAATTTCTGGGGTTCCTATGAGATGATGACTTGTAGGTGGTACTTGGATGCTTTGGTTGGATCAGGGGTGGTACAAAAAGTTTGAGAACCACTGATCTAAAGCATTCAGGGTTCATCTCATCTTTGCATTAAACTGTAGGCTTTCTTTAAAATGGACGTTTTTACACCTTCAAAAAATTTTCTTTGCAGTACATGTACTGGATTGACAATGACACCCATTTGAATAAATGCCTGATCTGAAAGGGTTAATTTTTCTGAGCAGGGATAACAGATAAAAACTATTGCAAGCTCTTGTAACTGACATCAGAAAGCCCTGTCTGAGACAATGTCCACAGAACAAAATGAATAAAACACAGTGCTTAGCTTATGTCAACAATTTCAAAGACCATTAACTGGCAATTTTTCATTTTCTAGTTTCCTTTTATTTTGAAAAGAAAACAATTTCCTGAAATCTCAAGCTGTCCCTCCTTCACAGCCTGTTGAATGTTCCAAACCACAGTCAGTATTAGATGGCCAAAAGTAAAAAAAAAATGAAGCTTACAGGCCTGTAAAATCTAAAGAAAATTCCAACTGGAATGATGGTTTAGTATTTTCTATTGTTGAAAATGCTCAGAAATATACAATCAGTATCCTGCAATAGATTTTTGTCTTTCATTCCAGCAGATTCAAAGAGAAACCTTTTAGGTTTTACTTTTTAAAGAGAATTAATTTTAACAAAGATCATAATAAAAGCTTAACCATGCTTCTTTGGTGTTTTAAATGTACTAGCTGAAAGTCTTGTTTACATTATCTACATTGAAAAATTAAAAAAATAAATTGCATTAAAAGTAAAAAATAATATATTTGCGTGTATTATCTATTTACCTATTATTTATTTATTCTGAAAATAATACATTTACTTAAAATGTACACATATAATTAATGTACATTCTATAATCTAACAGTGATAATAAGTAAAGCATAGCTAATTTATAACAATGAATACACAGTGCTGACACCTCTGTTTCAGTTATCAGGTTTCAGTTAGATGCTGACCTGAGAAAAATAATGGTATATCAACTGCTTAAGTGGAACATTTTAAAAGAATTGTGTGTAATAAAATTAGGTAAGACAGTAATATATATATGTAAAAAGTGTTTTATACAAAAATCATGGAACCTTTCCACATCTCCTTTGTACCCACATCAATGAAGCAAACTTTCAATATTAACATTACAACTAAAGAAGTCAATATTTAAGCACTACTGATAAAAGAAATCCTTATCATTCTAAATTTTCAAAGGTTTTTAAAACTAGAAAAATGATCAGAAGTACAGTTTACATCATGTGCCATTGCTTCATGAGCACACAACATGACAGTCAGGACCAAGAAGGCAGCAAAGCAGCTATTTGAAAACAGAAAGGATTTCAGTAAATTCAAGTTTTACATGTTGAATCTATTAACAAGTGAAATAGTCTTCAACCAGTGGGAAAAATGTACATACAGAAGTATCCAGAATTTATTTGTAACTACAAGGGAAAAAAAGAGCAGCTTATCTTGTACAGTATGTGTCAGTAGCAAAGTAGCCAATTTACCTACACTTAAACCAGAAGTCTATTTTGACTTCTATTTTGAAGTCTATTTAAACTCACTCAAAGTTAACTTTCCAAAGATTTGCATACTAAATGATTTTCATCCTCTATATTTGAACAAAGTTAGAACCTCAATCACAGCATCTATGTACAAGCCAATTCTATCTTTACAAATTAAAGGACAGTCCTGAACAGACCTAGTGAAAAGCCGGCCACTGCACTAGAGCCCTGTATACTGGCAGAAAGAATTGTGATCCACAGTTCACATGCATTTCAGTTTCTGAGCAAGTACTGGAGCTTTATCGTTAGTTTAAAGCACACAAATGTATGTACAATGCAAAAGCAAGGTCTAATTCTTTGAAAGACTGTTATAAAGATAATGAGCATAAATATGAAGTGTACTGGAATGCATTTTAAAACTGCCAGGAAACTATGTTTTATATGGCTTTGCTATGTGGAAGATTTTTTTTTTGGTAATTATAGATTTTTCAGTAATTGAACTGTCTCTGGTCCAAGCTACTAGGGCAGCTGAATTTTAAAATACAATAGTAATTGCAGCCTTGCATAGAGCCTTTAAGGTATCAAGTCACAAGGCTGAATGAAACTTTGCAACGCAACTAGTGTGGCATTTATTTAAAACAACCTGGGGGGTTTCCATCATAGAAACCAAACTTCCCCTCCGATCACCCACATAACAGCTGTTAAGTTACCCAAAGCACAAACATTTGGGAGAAAGGAACACTGTTTAAAAAAAATCACATACATACATTGCTTTGCAGTATGCAGCCTGCTTGTCAGCTGCAATAATGTCTTAATGATGAAGTTCCTCCATTGTTGTTCATACAGAACATAAGCAACACACAAGAGAAGCTGGTACCAGTGTTTTCCACCAGTGTTGAAAACAAATAGCACCTGCTTTCTAGACTACTGATAACCACAAAACATACAAAGCAAGGTGCTTATTTAGAAAAGGGCAGCACTGTTCAGCCCTGCATCTCAAGTGTCACCTAGTCAAAATTACTTATACAGCCACAACATTGACTGGAATTCTAGGCAACCATTAAAGAAAGAACAAACAGGTGTGTGGAGACCATGAAAGAATTAAACAAGTCAAAATATGGGGAAATTAAATAACTATTGGAAATAACCTGTCATCTAGTTGAACACACATCTCCTGTGCTCAACTAATAAAGTATATATTAAAAACTACCACCATTTAGTCCATCAAAAGAAACAGTGATTTTACACAGTGACAGACTTTACTGGTGGGTGGGTGGATCATATAAAGATTTTATGTTACTTATGGTGGCATTTTACAAAGTATACGGCACAAAGGGCATTTAGAAATCTTAAAATTAATTTAAAAATGCAGTTCCCTGCCTGAGCCCTTCTAAAAATCAGTTGTCACTTCAGATCTTGGGTTTATTTATATAAACCATTCTGGAGGCAAAGATGTGATGGCCAGATTTCCAATTTGGTATCCTTCATGCTTTTACTTTGGCTTAATATTAATTTTAAAAGAAGTAGTGAACACACAGAAAATGTTTTCAGCCACAATTTGAACATCGAAGTATTATGTCAACTATAAAGATGTTTAACAGCTCAGAAAATAAGTGTCCAATTACTGACTACTAATGAGCCGTCTGTGTTATCCCTAATACTTTTGAAGCAATTCTCATGTATTATTGTTAAACATTAGGAATTCCTTGTAAGAATGACTTAGTATAGTGTGGTCACTACAAATGAAGTGAATGTGAATATTAATTAGCTGTTTCACATTGCTAGAAAGCAGAACCATCTAAACAGACTTCTAATTCCCCTTTGTTTATATATGATTTGCTACAATATGAAAAAAAAAAAACATTGGCAAGAAAACCAGCTGATGAAATGATACGACTTGGCAAGCCCCAGCTAACAGAACTCCTAGTACTGTTTTTAATTAATTCCTCAAATAAGATTATTTCTTCCTCATTAAATCTGCTTGATAATTGACACAGTAAATTACTTTAACATGCAAAATTAGATTTTCAGGCAGTTTAAAGAGTGTAACCAATATATGTTTCTATTCAATTTACAGACAAGACTATTAAAGCTTTATCTGTATAAGATGTTTTGCTGTTTAACTGTTCAAAGTACTGCCTGAACTTTCATCACAGTATGTAAACCTGGAACATGAAAAGTTTGAAATGAGTGAACAAAAAAAATGAACTTAGATTCAGCCTGCAAAACAGCAAACATAAAACCAGTTCAATGGGAAGAGGACGTTTACTACAAAAAAGGAGTCTCTATTTTTTATTTTAAAAACAAAGCTGAATCTGAGGTACCTACATTCATAGCTTGTAATTGAACATGTTCTACACTTTCACATTTTTCAGTTTGCTGGCAGTCACGTTAGCTAATTATACTTTACCACCATGATTGTTATTTACAATGTCAGGAAATGCTAAGTCTAATGCTAAGAAATTACATGCTATTAGATTCAGGGCAATTCATCCATGCTGTCTGAAAGCAGATGGACCAGATTACATGCTTTCACAGTTCAATTTTATTCAAAAACATACAGTAAGTCACTTCGATCACTTTTTGCTTAGTTTTGAAAAAGAAAAGAACAGTCTGATGCAAAACATATTTAAGATTGGTTTCACCAGTCAACCTCTAATACCTATGTGTGGTAAGAATAAAACATCATTTCACAGATGTGAAATGTGCTGTGCATATATGAAAGTTATTAACCCTATATGTTTCTGGCTTGTGACCTAATTGTAGGTCATTTCTTCTAGGTAATGCTGGTCATTCTTTGAATCTATTGTATAAATGTTTGGGGTCTCCAGAGTGACCAAACCGGTAAAGTCACTCAGTTGAAAGCAGACTGAGCTGTAAAATCCAGGTGTCAAAATTCAGGTCACTGAGGCGATTCTGACCAAATTAATCCAAGTGAAAGTTGAATGTAAGCCATGAAAAAAACTGGGGATTCTAAAAATCAGGTGGATATAACAAAATAACATCTGGCAAAAGATTAAAAAAGTTTCACGTAAGGAAAACTTTTTACTGTAAATCTGTGGACATGCAGTAATATATAAAATGACTGTCACAAAACTACTGTATAAAATAAATAAATTTTAAAAATCAAAACATTTTGATGTCGGATCATCACCTATTTATTTAAGCTTGCTTAAAATGCAGGGCAACCATTTTTTCTAATTGCCAATTCAGGCACGCACTTAATCCCACCCATTAACCTCTGTTTGGACCTTTTTGAGAGTTAAATTTTTTTTTAAAAAAGAACTAGAAAACTGCAAGCAGTGTCAAAGTCCCTATCAGGTTCCTATCCACTTAGTGAATTCAGCTAGTTAGGAAATTACAAAAAATCCACCTAATGTAGTCCAGCTTGGTTTAATTGCTCTATTCAGTGACATGCTAACACAAGTTACTGAAAAACTAGCTCCTACAAAACCACATTCTACAAAGATGGCATGACAACATATTTAATTATTTGTGGAGGAAGACTGTACTTTATCTACTGGCCTATGAAAAACATACTGTAATAAGGTTAGCAGGGATACCTTGCTTTTAAGGTGACCTGATCCTATACCAGTTTTCTGAAGAGCACTCACACAAGTCCTATACGTATCAAATACTCAAACCAGCTTATTCTCCCTTGAAAAATGTAACACACAAATTCAAATATTCTACACCAATTGATCAAATTAACGACTACAGTAGGTGACCCCACCTCCTGAATTCATGGCAGCTATGCTTTCATAAAGTAAGTTCAAGTTTCTTTCATTTTACTGCTGTGGATGTTAGACAGAGGCACAACACTGGAATCTTATTAAGGTCCTTATTAAGGTAGTTACAGATTTCCTAATATCTTATGACTCTGCGTCATATTATATCATTTTCCTTATGGATTTATGCAGAGTTTTTGTCCCTTGATCTATTCTCCATCACATAGTTCCTGGTTTCACTGTAATGCTCATAATACTTAAGATTTATTCTCATATCAAATCAGAGACTGTGGCTATTACTGCACTTCACAGGTGTTAATATTTAGATGTTATGCTAATGTTATGCTCATAAGCTTCCATCATTATCTTAAATTGCCAACTTCAGTGTTGTTGTCATGGCAAACCTTTCTTGTATAAAATTCCTAGGATCCCGAGTTTCCAGAAATAAAACTAGCAACAATCTTCCAGTCATTGCCAGGAGGCCTAAAAATAACAGGCATACAGTAATACTGAAGTTCTGTCCACCAACACTGTTAACAATGTTTATCCTCACAGACATAAGTAATGTTCAAGATAAGATTTCTTGTCAATGTGTACTCTCCTGGCTTATTTTAGTTTTTGAATTGGGTGGTTTAAAATATTTGCCTTTACTGTTTACATAGCACAGTTTTTATAATGGCCTCACTAAAAATATGTTACCATAAGGTTTCTCGTTATTAATTCTCACACAAAGGCTGACACACCTTTTTCTTTCATTTGTAGAAATAGGTCATTTGTAAACATGATTATGATGGCCTTGTTATAAATGCGTCAAGAATGATTCTTAAATTCGTTATCACTTCTATGAACAAAAAAAAAACATTACCCCAAGTCCTGTTCAACCAGTCAATAGTAAAATGTGGAAATATAGATACTACATAATGGGATGTGACATCTTAAACCAAAGTGATAATAAAAAAAATTGAGTGTTTATTTATGGTATTTTCTCAGTAATCTACACTCCCTGGCTGTGAGAGAATCATCAGACTTAAACTTCTCATACATACAAATGTTTCGAAGCTGCCAGGGAAACTGTTTTATTCACTGAAAGGCTTCACACAGTAGCAAACATCAGAGGGTATTCAAAATCCATCTGAAAAGTATATTACAGTTATGTTAATGAACAGACAGAAAAACTACTGTACAAATCTGGTGTTAAACCTTTATATTTAATTCATATTCTTTCCCAATGAACACAACTGTCCATAGTCTGTCACATGCATCTGATCTCGATTACCTCCTACAAACACAATGCATTTTCTCCTTCACTTATCTAGTTCACGTGGATCTTTGGAGAGTCCATTAAAAAAAACAGGAATACATTCCTAAGATGAAGCGCAGCAGTGAGTGTTCTTTGGGAGTAGCTGGGGAGAAACAAAACGAGAGCTTTACTTTGGCTTACATTACTGGACTGTAGGAAAAAAGCATTTACCTTCTGCAAGCCTTGTTTTAACTGCTTTAACGATATTCTAATGTGAAGGATTCACAAATTCAAGATTCCTTTGAGACGGGTCCACTGTAGGATATTAAACTATTAAAGCCAATTAACTTCATGAACTACTTGTCTTCATGTAATGATCTTTCTCTTTATCTACAAGAGGAAGAATGTCCTTCTTTTGTACATTGTTTCAAGAATTTAATTTGACTACATAAAAGGTTTTTTTGGGATAAGGCTTCAATGAGAAAATAATCATGAGAGACCAAAATGTATTATCTTGGTTGCATAGCTAGGCCATGTATGGGCAGATTCTGAGTCTTTAAGAAGGCCTGTTCATAAAACAGAAGACAAAAAATATGCCTTTTTTTGAAGCATAGTACACTTGGATAAATGGTGTGCTTGGACATTTTACTGCATGGATTTCCTTCATCACTACCTGAAGCACTGTTAAAGCTAGGTAGATATCCATGAAGGAATCCAAACAGTGCAGATCCTGTGATCACTTCCACACCTTTCACTGCCTTGTTACTTTTACAGTAAATTAATCTCAACCCCTAAACAATAAGTATCAATTTGACCAATATGTGATTTATTGTAAATGTTCTACTCCCCTCCCCAAAGCATGTACAAAACTGCATCCATTTACAGCACCAGATCTGCAGACCTACAGAAATATTAGGGCATAAAAAAAAAAGATTTTCATCTGTCCTCATAAATTTATTTTCCTCGGAATTTCAACTGACTCATCACTCTCACCATGGATAAAGATTTAAAGTTCTTCCACAGAAACCAAAATGTGGTGGGACAGTGGAATGTGTGGTTCCATCCCTCAGTATAAAGATAACTCATTCACAATAGCATTAAAAGCACAAAGTTAAGCAATATCTTTCTGAGCTCAATGTGCACAAAAAAACATGCTCCCAAAGGCGAAGAGAGGAATCTAAAACGCTTTACCCAGGAAAACAATTGAGCCACTATAACAATGCCAATTGTATTCACATTCAGAAAGATTTTCTGATCTTCATGGTATTTCATTTCAAAAGAGAAACATTTCTTATTTCAATAAGCAAACATGCAACATCAAATAACAATGATCTAAATGTTGCAAGTCATCACGTTTTTACTGCAAGGCATTCACCATTCTTGCTTGTATTTTAAAAGGTATTCCAATGGCCTTGTTGTTTACTAGGACCCATTTAAAATTGTGAAGTGCAGCCTTCTGTGCACTCAACTGTATCAGACCTTGTTTAGAATTCCCAGAGCAGGACAGCTAAGCAAGCATCCCTGTGCCCAAAACAAATCCTTACTGTGGAACGCCCCATCGGAAGAGCATTACAGCTATGAACAGCACCAGCACCTCAAAGGAGAAGGCAAGATTTTCTTTAGCATTCAAAACTTTCAAATGCTTTCTAAATAATTTAATTTATAAACACTTCAGCAAAGTAAACGTTAAATCAGAAGCAAAAAATAAAATTAAATAAGTTAAATTCAATTAAACACAAAAATAAGTGTTTTAAGAAATGTCAGTATAGTAGGAGGTACTGTAGAATAAAGAATACAGAAAATGTACCATATATAAGCACCACATCTCCGCCGAGGTAAAAAAAAAAATAAATAGCACATTTACATGTACCAAAATTAACAATGTTAAATATTACTAACATATAGCATTATAAAGAAAGAAATATTAAAATCAAATACAGCAGCCGTAAGAAATGGACACAAAAAGGCTTGAAGAGATTTAAAGCAAACAAGATAATCAAAATTGCAGCAGACAGTAAGATCAATCCTCAACCATATACTTTACATGTATACGCCTAAAAGGATTTAGTGTTGGGTTTTAGATGGGTACCTAAAATTGTAAAAACAGCAGCACCAAATTGACAATTACGGGATGATAGATTTTTTTTAAAAAAAAGGGTAAGTAGGCTTGTTTAGCTAGTTTAAAGAATTTTATTTCACCACAATGAGTGCACAATGACAATGTGATCAGTATCAAACTTCTGCATAAAACAGCAATCTTCCCCTTTATTTTTTTAATCTATTTTTAATTTTCAGAATGGTATTAACCAAACTGGATTTTTGACACCAGCAACAATAAGACACAAAGTTTCAATAGTTTAAAAAAAGACATTTAAATAGTTCTTCAATTCCAGACAACCTATTCTCGATTACATTTGCTTGTATTACAGAACTTACTGTATGAAAAGTATCTGGTTGTGGATTACAGAATGCATAAACTCAACATTTTCAACGTGAATTGCCATGAAGTAGAATAGATGAGAGTGCATCAAAATGTTTTTTTTTTCCCCAAAAATAAAGTTTATCTTTTAATGAAAAGCCATCTTTGATTATTTTTGGTTGGAAAACATAAGTTTACCATTTTAATCTAATTTTACCGTTTTACAGAATTAATGTATAATAATGTTCAAGTATGCAGCTGTGTCAGCATGTGTAGGCTGCAAAAGAACTGAAAGGTAAAGAAAAGAAACACTACGTTATAGCTATGAACCCTGCTTCAGGTGTGAAGGAAAGAGTGACAGTAGCAAACTTAGTGTTTTGCTTAGTAC
This sequence comes from Lepisosteus oculatus, assembly GCF_040954835.1. Lineage (NCBI taxonomy): Eukaryota > Metazoa > Chordata > Actinopteri > Semionotiformes > Lepisosteidae > Lepisosteus > Lepisosteus oculatus. The sequence continues at coordinate 42,777,979 of NC_090697.1, read as the reverse complement.
TTTAGCTTACAGCATAATACTGTAATGGTACTGCTTCTTATTTACAATTTCAACTATATATACTGTAACTTGTAACTTTGATACAACACCCTTATGGTGCTCCTCTTGCACTGAATAGGCAGAGAAGTCACAATTTCTATGCTGGTTACTTCCTTGCCTTGCAGCAGTCATTGTATTGCTGTCTCATTGACCTCACTGGGGGAATGGCATTCAATGCTTTGATGAGCTTCCACTCAAGCTCTGCTACAATTTGGGGTTGCCTTCAGAGAACACAACCTAAGCACTATGAACAGTCACACACGCCCAGACATGCTCAGTTCAATTTAAATCATGATTTGACATTGATACTGAGCTTCGGTGTGTCTGGGAGTAAAACAATTGTGCAACTGATTTCTAGTATTAGGCACTAATACTGTTGTGCCTAGAGAGAGTTGCTATAGTTCTCTAAGCATTTCAGAAACCATTAACAGAAGCCATCTTGGATAGATTGTACAAGTCACTGTCCACCACCTCAAGAAAGTCTTGTGGTGTCACTGGTTTTTCAATCTTTCTGATCACATGGAAATATCTTGCAATATGTGTCAATGAATAGCCTACATGTATGTGTTGCAGAATTTAATTATTCTCAGTTTCTGAAAACTGTGACGCTGCAATCAAAAAACAAAGTGAAAGATTTAGACCTTTCTTCTCATCTGATGAAAAAGTGCATAAATACAGGAGCTACACATTAAGCTTGAACCGATTGATCTCAGAAAATGTTCTATTAAGGCTGTTCACAAACTTTCCAACCTATTTATCGATGTACACTGTGCATTTGGAAAAACAGTTTAAAATATGTATTTCTGTTTACATGGATTGCTTTGTAAGCAATCTATATTATTGGTTTATCATTATTATCTGCAGGAGAATCTGATAACATCCTTGTTGTAATTGCAGGACCAGGACCAATAAAATAAACCATCTTCATAAAATATCCACATGAATGTATTAATTTCTTGACAAAGTGGAAAGTATTGTTGGCCACAGAAATCTTCACTGCAACAGCACTTTGGTTGAAAATTCAGCAATAAAATGAAATAGCCGACTCAAGATTTTCATGAATATCCTACTGTGAATGAAACATACATTATTTGATGAAAGTTATGCCTTGTAACTAAGCACTTTATTATTGAATTAAAAATAAAACTAGAAATTATAACAGATACTGTACATACTATAAAGGGTCACATACTCAGTGGTCATTCCCATCAGGAATCTATATACTGTGCTCACGTTAAGTGGAAGCCTCATTATGCCATGCAGTTCTTGAATGACATATATTCCCCATAAGAATTAAACATAATTAAACCTAAGTAACTTAACTTGCAATACTTACAATGGAAACAATATGCAAAGAATCATTCTGTGACCTTGGCATGTACATCATTTTCCAGATACCTATTCCTTGCTAGGTGTTTACTGAACTTTCACAGTAAAATGCCAATAATATAACACAAACATGTATGCCTTGGTGCAGAGGAGCTACAATCCAGTTGGTTTTGATGGCCATCCTTAAATCAATTTCCAAACACATGGACCGCTTCAGTAGATGATCTTTTTTTTTAGTTAAGCACAGGGCTTAATGTTGCAGGAATACTGTCTACAATGTCAACTGTTTTAGTGATGCACTGTTCACAATGTTATCTGACCAAGTGACAGCAATAGAGAAATATTAAAATGTAACTGAACTCATGAGAAACTGAGACTGGGTCCTGCTAGAGCCTAGAACCTCAACTAGAATCCAGTAAGAGTTTCAATAATAAAACTACAGCTCTATTAGTCTTTTGATTTCCAACACTTTTAAATTTTCCTACAGCTGACATTAGACCCTGAATTTGAAACAAGGCTACCAGGATCAATCTTTAACTTTACCATACATGCATCTGAAAAATATTTTTTTAGAGGTGTAGTGAATACAGATATAGCCCCTGAGGCTCAAGTATGTGATGATAGGTTGATCCTGGTCGCTTTCATTAATTATCCTTCAACATGCTTATGACTTTAATTATAAAGCCAAGCTCCAAACAGTCACTATTTGCACATTTCATCTGGAAAAAACACTGCAAACACAAGTGGAATAAAGTACGCAAAGGAAGAAATACAAATGCTGTCTTTTAGACATCTGAAGAAATGTTATTGGAGAGATCACAGCACTGCATCTAATATTTCATTAACAATGTGTAGTAATATTATTCTTGCAAAAATACCCTGTAGTAATGTGAAGAACTATAATTATGCAGGAACATCATTCTATTTGTGTAGTAAATCAAACACGTATTCAATAATTAAATAGATGTTTCTATTACATGACATGCTTTGTCATCTTTTCCATCAGTGTGGCAAAGGGAACAAACCTTAACCTGGTATAACTACAATGCAAAGGTTTGTTCTATTTATTCATTTGTTTTATAGCCCCAAAAAACAAAAACCGTACACACTGGTTTAAAAGCTATAGTTAGACATCTAGTCTTGGGAAATCTCGAGACTGAAAATGATATCTACTGCATAGAAACATTGTTTACCTGTGTAAAATTACTTTAAACTTAATATGCTGCATACAACTTTTAATATGTCATCATTTAGAGTAATCCTTTAAGTTGTTTACATTGTATAGATACAATGTAAGCAACACACTACCTCACAATTTTAGTGAAACTACAAGTCATCCAGTTAAAATTGCATATTGAAATGTATTTTAAAGCCTAGTATTCTTCAATATGTAATGCTGCAAAACAAAATAATTTTAATTGGAAGGGTACAAAAAAGCTTCCCATGGTTTTAAAAGCAGCACCTCAAAATGCTTTCATGCTAATGGCTGTTATAATTTGAGAGATCTTAACCCCTTTGAACAAAGGTCAAAGACACCCCACAGCTTTTCCTCTGCAAATCTCATACTGTTAATAAGGTCACTTGGGAGTCAACATTAAGATTACCATCAACTGTCAAAGCTTGCACCTTTAAAATAGCGTTTTCACCTTTAGTGGTAAACTCCTAAATGGGCCACAGCAATGAAGCGGAAATCCTCTCCAAACTGCCTGGAAGGGAAGCAGAAATTACAATAGTGATGTAATGAACAGATCCTTATTCAAACTTCCATATGGTGCAGATTGCAGATTACCAGGTATCTGAAGTGTCTGCTGAAGTGGTCAACAATGAATGTGATTTTTGTCACATTAATATTATAATATCAACATCATGGAACTCGCAAGAATTTTCATGTAGTTGAATTTACATTTAATTTTAATATAGTATCCAATGAGAATAATTTTCCTCATTGTAGCTTTTAAAAGAAACTATTTAGAATATTTGTTGCAGAACTTTTCCAGCAGGAACCATAACAATAATATAATTGCTCTGTAACTTCCTTACAAGAAAAGAACAGTGCACGAAACCTAATTTAATGTATTATTAAAATGTACAGTCATTAACTACATAAAGTTGAAAGAACATTCTTCCCCGATAGCCAATATGGAAGCCGTTCACGGAATTATTGTAAGAAGAGATCAGCTTATTTCTCAGTAAAGATGAAGAGATGGGAGATTAGTCTGTTAACAATTTCAGTTGCTTTCGACTTTACCAGTTGAACAGTAATTAAGCCATAAGCAAAAGCTTGCATTTGTGAGTCTAATGCAACACTTAACATGCTGTGCACTTCAGTGAAGTTAGGCCAACACCTAGTGGAAGTGTAAGTCACTTTGTCAGGGAAAGTCTTGGGTTGTTGAAAAGAACAGAACTCCTTTGTAAGGACAAGTTATGTTGATTCAAAGTCAAATAGTCCTGTGTTTTATATTTTAATCAAATTTGAATAGTAGTTTTATTTCTGAAAGTTTAGTTTTTAAAATACTGGGCACAGTAAAAAGCAACTAAAGCCTACAAACATAAACATTTAAGTCAAATTTATAAACAAATTTACAAACTATATGTACAAATAAATTATGTATTTCTTGGCACTGTGCTATTAAAAAGAACAACACCATTTATAATATACAATATACCAAGGGAACATCATATTTATTTTTGAGAGAGGCATGAAAGCTCTGAGCCTAATGTAAAAGAAAACATGTTCAAGCCCTCTTAATTTTAATGCTGAAGACACGTAAGCATAAGAGTTATGATATTCTAGGTTATTTTGTTCCCAGGTAAAATGTTACATCTGCACATGCTATAAAAAACAATTTTGTTATAGAACACATTTGTGGAAAACACATATGAACATTGCCTCTGGTTCGGTGTTTCAGTCAGGTTTTTCACAGTATCAGCTGAAGCTAGTAATCGTGTTTCATTAAGCATCCTTTATAGTTCACATGAAAAACATTTAAAAACATCTGTGATGTTCATGACTTTCCATGAATTTGTTGTTCAGCATTCATGTTATAATTTATGTGTTGTCTTAAGAGATACTGTACACAAACGTAAAGAAACTATTTACCTGAAGGTCACAAGTATATGGAAAAGCTTCCCTGTTCTTGATTTTAATGACCAGCCAGTATCTCTTGACTAAATTAAGCGGGTATAAGGTCTAAATAGGAGAGGTAATTCACCAACAGTCCTATTGACTGTGTAAATTTTCCTTAAAATTCCTCCATCTCTCCGATTTGCAGTTTTCAGTAGTTTTACTGGAATTCATAAATGATCACATTACTCTATATTCCAGATATATGTATAGGTTATATATAAAAACGTTTATAGCAGTATGCCTATGGTGTGAAACACAAGAAAGGAAAACAAAATCAACAGTATTCAACAAGGACAGAAATCTCAATCTTGACTAAATATAGAGATGTGCCAATATATATATATAATGCTTCACTTCAAGACTGTTTGTTGTGGTTACAGCTAAAATAGCTTTTACATTTACTGTCAACCAAACCTTCACTTAATAACCTGGCAGCTTTTTCATATGTAATCATATCCTTTTAGGTGTGGCATATTACACTTTTGTTCCAGAGAAAAGTGTTCAGAGTTCATAATATTTATTCGTGCTCCTCATAAGAATTAAATTGATTTTTTATTTGAATTAAAAAGCAGACAAAAATTTTAAAACTCAAAAACCATATACAAAAGACTAACTGTAGCTAAATCTACCTTAGTTTAATACCTAAATCATAATACAATATCATAATACAATATCATAATTGTATCAATATTAAACACATTATTATATGTCCTTTCTGGTTCTGGTATTTTACTGGTATTTTACTTCATATAGCCAAAAGTTTAGTTATTGTATTATACTTTGATGAGCTACCAAAAAATCCCAAATAAATATTAAGGTTTTAATCTTAAAAGACCATCTCAAGTGTCTGTAGTAATCTTAATTCTTAAATTAAAGACTATTACAGACTAAGACGGGTGAAATTCAAAGACAGCTCAATTAATTCTATGCATTTAGGCTTCAAATTATTTCCAGCTTTTTTCACAAATGGAAGGTATTTCCACAGCATGTTGCTAGCCAATTATTTCAATCAAGGTGTGAGTTAGTCAAAGTCACATTTTATTCCCAAAGAAATCAATCCAATATAATGAGGCTTAAACTAAAAAAAAAAATATTAACATACTTCTACATTTCTGTGGAACTGTGACCGACTGCAGAATCATTATTTTGGCATGTGTCTGCGTTTGCACATACATACGCAGAAAATGCAAAGATATAAATTGTAGCACTTGAAGGTGCTCACTGCAAAATTCCACAAAAATTCAAGAACATGATATGTATATACTTTTTGTGATAATAATATGACCTGTTCCTACTAGGGATCTCACAACTCTTCTGCTTTTAACACATGAACAGAGGCTTAAGCGCATCCAGTTAGAACATCAGAGATGTGACCTATTCATTTGAACACTCTGCATGGCAAACAGCAGAATTCCACAATCTTGCCCTGAGCAGCTGGCATTCCAGTGTGGCATATCTCCCTACTAGCCCTGGTAACTCAACCTCAGAATCACACACAAACAAAATAGTCTCAGACGGGTGTGCTGAAAGAAAATTCCTCTCTCCTTATACTGATCTTTTCATCAGATTACATGAAACTAAAAATGTTTAATTGACAGAAATTAAACATAAGTTAATACAATCAAGAATACTATTGAAAATCAATTCAGTGCATGGAGCTTATTTGTCATCTGCAAGGTAAAGAATGCAATGCCACGATTATTTTGTAAATGTTTCCCAGAGGAGAGGGGATGGTGTTTTGACTCAATCATGTGGGACTGGATACAAACACTCCCGCATTATAAGCCTGACAACTCTTTCCATTTCTCCCACAAAGAAAGGTTAAGTAAATGTAGAATCTGCTTCGAAGAAAGCAGTGGCTGCTTCTTCTCAAACTGTGATAGATAGTGCTGTGAGTAAAGGTCAGTCCTGCATGACTACATCAAGGAATTTTCCACCATCACTCTGGTCATTATCAATCCATCAGGCTCTTCTCCAGTAGCAGCCCTGACAAAGATCAGATTGCTTTGGATTATGGAAGATGGAGCCAATTGTAATGCTTCTGGGATATACAACAATAAGGCAGACAAATTATACAGTTTTCCATTTCTTACACAGCCTTTACACTGTGGTCTTCCATCATATCAAGCGGGAATGCATTCCAAAACCAGCGTGACAAAGTTAGCAACTTTGGCTGGATGAATCGTCATATTTAATGCATACATATTTACTTATGGACTCATGAAGTTGTTTAGAAACCTCCATCCAATTAAAAATGTCAGCTTTAAATATGGAAACTGCCTTAAAATTATCTGAGCACAGTTACCTGCATCTTGCAACATTCTAAAACACTGAAGGTGCTGGACAATAACAACCAGGAAGCGTTACCTTGACAGCAGCTCTCCCCACGGATCAGAAGGGGAAAAAGCTGCCAGGTGTGGACTTGCTTCACTGCACCAGAAGAAGCCCTGCAGGGCAGGTATCTGAGCCCTCCTGGTGGAAATCTTTTAGACCCCAGCAGCCATGTATTTTCTACACTTAAACCCATAGCAATTACAACTAGAGCTGCCCTTTTCCTGTTGCCTGTCAAACCCTTTAAATACCGTTCACCCCTTCCCCCACATCTTGGTCCTGTGCTAAGCTGAAGATATGCTATGGCCTAGCTGACACTCACAACTTCCTACTACCTTCCATTATCAAAAAGACAGGATCTGGAAAAGAGTGGGAGACTTTCGACAACCTAGTGACATAAAGAACAAAAAATAAACAATTCTAGCAAAACTGAAAAATGAATAATCTAGAAATGGTCCTTCAGTCCAACAAAGTTAATTCACAGCCAGTGAGACTATCTCAGTAAGAGGTTACCAATAAAGGACCTCAGTACCCTGGACCTGGTGACTTGAGAGTATTTCAAGATTCTAACTGCAGATGGGGTTACTTTGCAGTGCCTACTAACTGCTATTACTGATCTTACCATTGAATTATCTCGCTTTGCTAGAATAATTAGACTTAAAATACACTTTTGAGTGAAACTTTTGCTCAATTAAATATGTCAAGCAGCCTAGTGCATGAAAAAACTATAGTACACTGTATGCTTTAAAGATCATAGCAATATGCATTATGTCCCATGTTTGTAAGCTATCTTGTATTTTATGCAAGTCCTATATTAAAGTCAGATACTATCTCATACACAAATTTATCATTTAAGTTTCCTATCCACCACACAAACATGTCTCTGTTACCAGTCTTACAGCTCATTCTTTATAATAACAGACCTAACATCTCACATGAAACTTCAACATGATTGTATGACAAGAAAAAATTTAAAAAGCTTGAGAACCAGTTTTTACCAGTACTTAGTTAGCACCAATGCAGAAACTGAGCTGTATTAATTTAGCTTTTAGAAACAAGACAGGCAAAGAAACCAGTCCAAGAGTACACTGAGATATCCACACAGAAAGACAGAAGCAAGCTCTTTTGAGCTTAAGTTCAGTGAGATAGAAATGATAAAATCCTACTTCATATAAAAGCAGAAGCAGAAAGCTTTCACAAGGGCCACAGAAAGGGCTAATTCTTCAATGAAAGACAAGAACATTGCACTAATTAAGCAGCTCTCAATCGCCTAAAAATTTCAGACGGTGAAAAATGACATAAAAAATAGAATTGAATATAGGTGACTGTATGTTTCCCATTAGGTTCAAACTGTCTTGCTACAGTACCTGAATATACATAGAATGTGAATGTAGAAGTACACCTACATATGTTACTTACTGTGCGGATACACTCCTGATTTTAGGCTACTTTTTCTAATTAATTTAAACAGTGTACAAAAGCTATTTCATTAAAGGAAGTGATATATATATATATTCTACATCAATTGAAATGGACTCAAAGCAAAAGTTTTAAGCTGTTTCTTCAGAAACAATGGGGACTGAGTAAATCTTTTCAAGACCATGCATCTAATGCAAGGCTGTTTCACACAGTACTGGACAATCTTTAGTCCTGTTATGTTCAAAATATTAAGTAAATGTGTACATAACATAGAAAAATTATACTGACATTGCATATAATAAAATATGACATTCAAGGATGGCAGGAGAGGACTGGTGTGAAACTGCCCCATCTCCTGGGTTCACACAGAATACACCTTACTGCAGACACTTACACTTACTTACTTTAGCATTTTAAAAGTTAAAGTCATCACAACAAGACAAAGAATAAAGATACCAAAAACACTGTAAGCAATATTACTGTGAAGGCAAAGCAGTATATAAAATGATTGATCAGACAAAAAACCTGCGAACAGAAGAAAACTTTCAGATGTATTACAAACTATCTGGGTTCTTTCTGTCATGAGGCACAATCATTCTGCACCTTTGGGAAATGACCCTCAGAATTCAGAACATTAACCCTTCCTAGGAAGGATCCATAAACAAGAATGTACTTTCACGAAGGACCATAAACTGGCTTAATTAATAGAAAGTACACACTTATAATAAGGTTTTGAAAGCAACCATAATGTTTAACAAGAATATCCACACTTTTCCCCACTCCTACAAAAAAATTATAACTTCTTCAAATTTTGTTGATATTATACGGAAGATTAAATCTTAAAATTTAAGAGATTGATAAGGACAACATGGGCCATTACATTAAGCTCCACCAAGGCAATATTTCATTTTTTGGCAACTTTCACACTTCCTTAGCTGATTCTGATGTCTAGACATAAAAACACACACAGAATAGTACAGTGTTCTTGTTTTTTGTAGCCATTAAAAGGCATGGAAATGGTGCCCCATCAATTTCTTCCAATGATAACTGTGCTAATTCTTACTCCAATATTGTACCTCGATATGAAACTAGAACAAATATTGCTCAGAACAACTACCTCCAATAGACCCCCTCATCAGATAAGGAGAGACAAAGGCAACATTCACCCTCTAAAAAGTGAAATGTCAAGCCACCTGCTTCTTTCTGTCCTTTGTGCCTATAATGCTATAACAGATACAGGAAAGACACATCTCTAATGGATAAGCCCACAGACTCAAATGGCATGCATGTGGTGAGCCAAGGATTCCCAGCCTAACCCTAGTATTGCTTGAACAACTGTGCACAGCTCTCCGAGAGACTGCACAGCTCCCGAGAGGTGTATTCCCCTTTTTTTTTGCCAGATCTAAGGCCCATAGTAACACTGAAATTATTCGGCTTTATCAGTCTTCCACTTGTGAGGGTCATGGCAAACTACAGTCCATCCTAGAAGCACTGTTCACACTGAGGAACTAAGCATGTATTTTGGAGGAGGATGGAAATATATCGCCTCTCACACTCAATATTTTTGCATGCTGAACATGTGAATGACTTCACTAATAAGAGTACACAGTAAATTCTTATTTTAAATTTTAGCCTTACAGTTATTCACATATAGAGATTATCTAGTGATACTATTAGGTTTGGGTATTGGGCATCATAATTAAAGTAACATGTTCAGCAAGGTATTGGACATTAAAATTTGAAGCAGCCTTTCATTTTCTGAACTGAAGAAGAACTAAGGGTCAGGCTAGATGGATTGATTGCAGAAGTTGGAAAAACTTTCAGATGGATCAAAGAACTGATTAATAAATACAGATATACTGCTAATTTCAAAACACAAAAATAGTATCTTATGACAGCTTTAAAACATTTTCTTAGGGCATTATGGATTCTGTAAAAAACATAATTCATTTCATACTGTAAGAGAAATTGTACCTGTACCCTACCTTTTTTGGAAATTAAAATGCTCTTTTTGTCTGCCAGTTGCTGTTTCCTGACCTGATTTTGTTTGATTTTGTAGATGATCAAGAGAGAAAAGCCTCATAAAGCCTCTCAAACAAAGCTAGATTACTCTCTCTATAAGGTTAAGCTGTTTTACTTTGTAAGCAAAGAGCCTGATGTTTTCTTTAGCAGACTGCTTCTGTTAGTAAAATTTCATGAATACAGTGAACTGTTTGATTTGGGTCATCTTCAGAGCTCCAGAGAGTTTAGAACTAAGACAACTTAATTGACAGATCAAATTTTGGGCCAAAACCAAGTGTTGCAGCTTTTCAAGTAAAAGTAATTATGAGTAGATAAATTCAAGTACACATCTGTGCTTCACAACAAAATCCTTTAACCTTTCTTTATTTGTCATAAAAGAGGGTCTAACATCTGTTTCTTTTTTAGTCCACACCTGCGACTTGACAATCTCACCCACTTAATCAAGGAGAAGAACCATTTGGCAATGTTGTGAAGCCTTAAAACACACTGCTGCACTTCTCTGGTCAACAGCTATGTGAAAAATCCCAATTACTGGAAACCGGAGAAGCACACAGTTAGTTGTGAATTTAGGATACGAAAACAGGGCTCTTTAATCAAAACCACCTTGAAATGCAATAGACCGCATCAGCAGATCGTAAAGCTTTCAAGATCAATGTAATTACAAAAGCATACACACACTTTTGGGGTGTGGGGGAGGGGCAGCTTACCAAGTTAGTTGCAAATGTTCTCACAAAACAAGCTGGAGTGCACCTTTTCAGCAGCTGCAATCCATCAGTAAAGAGAAAAAAAATACTAAACACCAGGATACATTCTTCCGAAAAAAAAAAACTACAAATAGATTCTATTTGAGTAAACGTGATACGCTTAATGAATGCTTTCAGTTAACTCCCACACTGTAGGACTGCTAAGTGCACTTCTTAACAAAAGTGAAGCAACGGAAAACTACAATGAACCCGGACATAATTAGCGACTTTTATGAAAATGTCATCACTACCGGCTAATTTCATCAGACTTTATGGAAACTCACTAACTTACAAAAAACTCCTATATCAAAGGCATGAATAATAATACTAATAAAAATGGGTTTACATAGAATACATTTTACTGCAGACATTTTAAGTTTAAAAGGCAAAAAGTCACCACAACTAAAGGGAACAAAGAATGAAGATACCAAAATCTCTGTAAGCAATATTATTGTGAAGGCATAAGCAGTATTTAAAATGACTGCAGAAATCTGCTAAAATAAGAAAACTTTTAAATGTAGGACAAATCATCTTGGTTCTTTCTGTCATGAGACACAATCATTCTGCAGCTTTGGGAATGATTCTTCAGAATTCAGAGGACACGAACCCTTCCTGTGAAGGATTCATAAACATTTAGGAATATTCTTTCCTGAAGGATTAAAACCTGGTTACTTTTATAGAAAGTATACACTTGTTTTAAGGTTTTGTTACAAGGTACACTTGTTATAAGCAACCATGATGTTAAACAAGAATATTGTTAACAATACAGGCATATCTACTTGTATAGAATCTATTTGTAGTTTTGTTTTCTAAAAAAAGTGCCCTGGGGTTTGTTATTTTCTTTTTACTGATGGAGTGCAGCTGCAGAAAGGGTGCACTTCATCTTGTTTCAATAACTAGCGTAAGTATGAAAAATGATAGTAAAAAATAAAGTAAAATCCTTTTTATTGGTTAAGATCAGGCAGGAGGATCTAAAAATAAGGTGAAAATGATTTAGGAGCTGTTTAGTGAATAGTTTCTTCAGAGTTGAGATTCTTTTCCACCGGTCTTACTCACGAACATTCAGCAAATACAAGCTATTTCTCAACTACAAATTCTTAACTTCTTTTGCAACAGTAAGCACAGGACACAGAGATGCATTTAAAAACATCACTTCTCCCACTCATTCAGGTCCAGCCAGTTACGAATTTATTTAAACCTCAAGCAAGAGGAGGATTGTTACATCAACAACACAATAGATTTGCACATACTCCTGACAGGTAAGCCACAGTTAAACAAAAACAGTTCTCCACAACTGGAGAACTTACAATATTTAAAATGGCCAAGGATTATGTTCAAGTGAAAATGGTATGTAGGCACATCAGTTCTGATGATGCCTGTTGCTAATATTGTCCCTTCTCCTTTATCCATATGCCTTGTCTGCAGGTGAAAGAATCGTGTGCCAATGACATGGGATTGCGAACCTACTACATTTTCCTGTACTTTGTATGGTCTCTTTGACTCCATTGTCACACCTTTCCTGATTTTTTTTTCCCTCCTCATCCAAACAGTTATTGATCAAATCAATGTTTTTGTCACCAAAATGTTTTAAAAGCAATGTAAATAAATTCAGCATCTGATTTTGATTTCCTAGTTTGGCTACTGGGGAAGGGACAGTAAAGTGAAGACGAAAGATTAACACAGCCAAGAGCATATGGCTAAGCAGTCACATTTTTTAATTCTAAAATAGAAGAAGTTTAAAACAACCTGGACATGATTCTTTGCCAAAAGTCTAAAAAAATAATAAATTCTGTAAAATGTCCAAGGAAACATTGACAGAAATTCAGCAGGACTTACAAGGAAGATGGAAGAAATGTATATCAAAGGACAGCTCAGACATAAATAAGGAACAATTAATAGGTTTATTCCATGCTGAAAAGAGAAAAAAGAAAATTCAACGTTTCAGCTGTGGAGCCTTCTTCGGGTGGAGCTGAACTATAAATAAGGAACGACTGTTTGGCAAAGGAACACATGCAACACAGCCAGGTAAGTCTCGAGAGCACAGCATAGTAAGTACATTGACGCAAGAGCTTTGGCTATACAACTTCACAGGCAAGAAGAATAAAAACATGTCTAGCATGAGAAAAAAAAGAAGACTTCAAAGAAATGAAAAGGCTAAGCAGAGTCAAAAGGCAGAGCAGTGGTTAGTACTGAGAGGCTGTATAACACAATCTGACATCAGCACACGGCATATACTAGCTGATATCCTCCTGAAGAGGAGCAATTTCAAGGTAAATCATGGATTCAACCAGAGCAGGATTGCCTAAAACTCAACTCAAGTAATTACAAAGTTAGCACTGCATGCCCTTCAAAACACAACATTAGCAAATACATTAAGTATTTTAAATTTTAGTTCTGAAAAACAGTTGACAAACAGAAAATGTGAAGTGCATCTTGTACTGGAGTAAAAAGCTTTGGAAGTTGTCCTGTTTGAAATTAAAGGAAATGTCAAGAGGTATAAAAAAGGAATATTCCAGGAGCTGCTCATGAAGAGATGTGTATATAGTAAGTATATATCTTCTATTGCCAAGGAAGGTCCTTGCTCTTTCTGGAATGTACTAAAAACAGGAAAAATCAGAATTATTCCAAAAAGACTATGAAACAATTTATAATCCATTCTGTCCTTCCCTTTATATTCACAACAGTGAATAATGTAAGTTTTAAAAAAACAGCTTTGATGATATTTTATTACTAATTCTGATCTCAGGTTAAATTCAGCACAAACATACTTTCTATTTTTTTTCTATTATAACTGCTTCTATACAGCTGTTCTGGCATACAAGAAGAGTTGTACAGCACTAAAATCATACAGTGCATTTAAGGTACACTTCTGCTGCAGCAGTGGAATTTGATGTAGACTATGATAATCATTTCATTTGTTTGACACCCAGAGGGGGATAAATGAATGAATAAACACTATGTTCACTGCTAAAAAAAGCAAAGATGACAAAAATTTCTGGAGTTCACATCAGAAATTCTGAGGTAAGAGTTGGGTTGAGCTTTGGGATATGGGAGGGATGGATTTAATGTGGGTCTGGCAGGAGATTTTGCTTTTTTTAACTCAAGTTCAAGTTTTGGGGGGATTTGGATATTCAATATATTTGGATATTTTCTGGAAATTGTGTTCTGTGAGGAGCAACAATAATCATAAGGATCATATAAAGCTTAATTCCACAATGAAAACTGATAATCAAACTAAATGAGAACCATTTTCAAAACAATCTATAAAATTAGACATTGGAAGCAATGTTCTATGACACTTTTTCTGGCAGCAGAGAACATTCAGTTACCACACTTTGTATAGAATGGCTTCTAGTGAACAGTGCTAGAAACTGTCATTAAAGAGGGAGGTAAAGTTTGAATAACTATTTTGTATCCTGCCATCACAGAAACCTCAAATGCTCCATCTGTTCATTCAAACACTGTGCATTTTTTAGCAGTGGAAACAATTACAGGACCACTGGAATACAGTACAACTGCCTGTTCAGGCAAGACCACCTAAAGTAAAAAAACACTAGACATATTTTCAGGTATGCCTTTGGCAGATCTCATCTAGATCAGGTGTTTCTGTTATTTCTTTACTAGAGACGATTAACCAGTGATAAGGCACATGTTAGCAAAATGCTGAGTATTCCTGTAGCCAAAAAGAGCAGAGCTCTGCATTGCACAATTACAACCTGGAAATGGGCCACATTCTTTACGCAGATTGAAGGTGAGCCAGATTTATAGTGAATTCCATAATTAATACTCTTACTGGGGGCCAGGCAGATGCTGTGCAAAACCTAAAGACCCAAAAGCCCATTTAACACTAAAAGGCAAAGTTCTCTTCTTTATCAGGATCAGAAAGTCTAACAAGAAAAAAAAAAAACAAATACCCTTCCTTTCATAATTGTGCAGGCAGTAGCTTGAAATGCCACTCATTGACATACATCTGTTTACTTCTTAGTGTGACTTTACTTAATACTACCCGAATAATGCTTCTCTTTCCCATGAGCCAACCTGTACGCTTTTAGCACACATATCCTCAATTCTAGTCATTAAGGGCTACAATAACAAAGACGATCTTGTCCTCTTTACAACAACACTAAATTCTATACACCTCAAACACTACATTTTTTATGGATTTTTAAACTTTCAGAGTCCACACTGAAATTCCAATTTCACACCAATTTCAAATTGTATAGCAGTGCATTGTTGAAATAATATATAATAAAGATAGAACACAAACATTCAATGACTATTATCCTAAAGAAGTGAACCTCCGTAATCTGAAAACTAAAGTAACATCAACTAAATAGAACACCATTATTAGAACAATATTTTAACAAACATGGTCAGCAGATTTTGCCCTAAGAAGTTTATTCAGCCCTGGAAATATGAATTCCTCCCTAACATGGTTTATGAACTACAAACAGGTAAAAATATAAACAGAACTGCAGCTCATCAACAAAATATTAAAATGACAAAACTGCAGCCTGACCATTGTCAAGCTACTGTTGAACAATAACATAAGACTGTGATAAAGGTTCAAGTTAATTCTAAATATGAATCCAATCTGCAACATAGAAATCCTCACATGCAGAGCAGGATATTTAAAACATTTTGTAACCACTGTGCACACATGTTAAAATGCCCACATTCGTGAGCTTTCTTGGAATTGTAAAAAATAACTTACTTCAAGATAATCCACAATGCTGCCCGTCAGATTGAGACCCAGGATTTGCCAATCCCAGACAGCGGCCTGAAACCCCAAAGCTCAGACCAATCCTGGATGAAAACCACTAGTGTTATTCTTCAGACGTTGGCTGTGAGGAATCATACCCAGCTTTTCCGTGGGGAACCACCTGGAGCAAGGTACCTGTGGAAGAACAAATCAGAGTTCCCACCACTGCTCTGACACTTCCATTTTGCAGTGCAAAACAAAAAGCATGTCAGCATAACATATGCATGTCAATGTCTCGCCATGATCAATGGCAAATTGGGCTAAACAGGAATAAGAACTTCAAAGTTAAGGTAGAAAAGTTTAAATAACTGATGGTTGTTAATCAGAATGAACTCTAGATCCTTCTCAAACTGAAGAAAGTGAACCAATATCTCTACAAATTACAATACAAAGAATAAATGCTTATATCAAGAAGGACAGAAATGCAGTATTTGTTTCTAAAGAATAAGGCAAATGTTTGTTTGGGTTGAATTATTCCATCATGAGTCTTCAGAGACTCAGTTTCAACATGTTAAAATGGATAAACACCTTTGGCTAAATGTGGAATAAGTGCTTCAGTGCAGAATGAAAATTTTTGGCTGAATCAGATGTCTCCTGTCAAACACATGTATATGACAGGTGATAAATGATCTTTATCACATTTGTTAGAACAATTCATCTATTGTAGTCAGTTGTTCTTCTCCTTTAGTGACCCTAAATACCCAAATTAGTGAAATATGGTGGGATGGGATTCTATTGTTAGTCTTACTTATCTGGTCACTTCCAAATGCAATACTCATTTAATTAAAATGAAGTGAACCGTGATTAACGTTCCCTTCTGGAAGTCAAAATAAGCATGAAAACAAGATAATGAGAACACAAAGGTCTCTTCAACTAGCAGTTTTTTTTTTTAATTCCTGGGGAAAAAAAAGACTTTTTCAACTCTGTTGAAGCAGGCACTCCTTTCTTCAGTTTCCTCCGGTAGAAACTTGGCACCCACTCTGAAGCAAGTCTCATTTCCAGCATATAAATAGATTAAGTTTTAAAAAGTTGACTGTTTTTACATATCCGGGTTTAACAAAACACTGCCTACCTTCATCCTGTGCAAGTTTCCCCTTAAATACAAATAATAGCTTAATCTGTTTCATGCTAGAAATAATAAAAAAAAAATGATCCTGCTTATCTCGGAGCAACAGAAAGAGGGTTAACTTTTTAATCTTTGCAGGACTATACCTGACGAGTTAAAGAAAATACAAATCTACACAGTTTAAGATTTATGAGATTAATGGGAATAGTTCTCAAGGGTTTTCCATTGTTAGCAAATAAAATCAATAGCAGTGTTTAAGAGCACAACAATTTAATACAAATGAAACCTAAAAAAAAAGACTAAGCTGCATTTAAAATTTAAAACACTACACTATAAAATGCTGCCATGACAATTTAGTGTTGTACGGTATATACTTGACATTGCAACATACTACAATCTTCTATATCCAAATTCAGAGATGCTTTCACAAAATGTTTCATGTCGCGTCAAAATGTTTCTTGAGTATTTTAAATAGAGCTAAATTATTAGATATGTCACTTAATTCTTTTCTTTACTTTTTCACTGCCTAAAATCGTGGTTAAAGTGATGTAAAATGTGCAGATACATGTGTTTTGAACACAGTATTCCAGACTTTACTTGTAGAACTACTCACCTATTTATATTAGTGAACCCTACTTGAACTCCAGGAAGTGATTTGTTGCCTAAGGAGGCTACTTCCCTTCCTCCCTAGTTCCTTATGTAGTTCTTATGTATCATTTAGGATGACTTCTGCAGTTTTGTGGGATTGTAGACAATGTCAATGAGAAGACATGCATCCCAAATCCCAGTCAAGTGTCATTTGTCCAACACAGATGGCAGAGGATACGACTGGATTATAGCTACACTTATTTTAGAAAGCAACAGAAGAGTTACTAAATAAAAAACCACAGCACAGAACCCTGCAGCACAATTACAGAGACAGTCCATGGAACTACCTAGAAACTGGCCACCTCCTGCAGTATCTGGCAGGCAAGAGAAACAATTACAAACTCCTTTGTTTTATTGTTTCTCATAAACTTTTTTACATTCATTAAAATCTTCCTGAAAAAATGCTTACAAGATGTAGACCCAACAGAATTAAAAAACACTTTGAATTAATGAAATGCCTGTCTTTTTTTAGTTTTTAGGAGTTTTTTAGGATTTCCATACGAGTATACAATGAGGCAGCATGTGTCTACATATTCTACATTTTGACCTATTGAGGCACAATAGCGCGTGAATGCATTAACAATTTAAACACCTCAGCTTTTTGTCCAAATGATGAAGGAACACTATTTCAAACGCACAAAATGAAAAAAGTATGGAGCATTTGCTTCGCAGCGTGCATGAGCATGTGTTCTATATCCTTTCTCATGAAGGCTACATAAAACCAGTGGCTTTATTTACAAAAGGGTTTCATGAAAAAAACGCCTGCGAATCCATTACATGGAGATGTACTGAAATGATCTCCTCAATTACACACTCAAGCACTGCTTATAGATAGGCTAATGGGTCCTGGAAAACGTTGCCAAGTTTATACTGAGATTCTCCTTGGTGAAGGATATGACTTCATGGTGACAGCGTAGGGCCACGATGTCATGAGCAAAAGCAGGTGGCATATGCTCAAGAAAACAAAATACTGATGTAATGACATAATAGCAATTGGATATTTTTTCAAAAAGCAAGTGAATACCACCTCCTTTCTAATTTAATCTGCAACAGAAAGCATCAAATTCAGATAGTTTACGTAAGCTGCTACTCTACACTATTACCAGAGTGCTGGAAACAATCATTTTCTTATGACAGTAGTCTTCATATAAAACCGGCATCTAAAATGTTCTGGGACCATCAGAAACCCATTTAATATGGCGACATACAGCAAAAAAAACAATTTAACAAATTAAATGTTATATCATTTTTAGCATTTAGCTACATATTTAATAAGTTGGTAGAAAGTGAAGCCAGGAAAAGAGTGCTAAAAGAGCTTCTTAAACTCTTGCTGTAATGCAAGACTCAAATGTTAGAGACATTACAGTTATGAGCAAATTTCCTTTTAAATGTTTCTCTTCATATTTTCATGAGGGACAGTGATGTTACCCTTTAAAAATGTTTGGACATAAACCTATTACAAGGTCTCAATCAAATGTATTGCGTTATTAAATTAATTCACTTGTTCTGAACCAACATCAACAACCAACTGTCTTTTGACAATACGATATAAGCAGCACTGCCCATTTGAAATGCTGGATATCATTACTCTGCACACTAGGACATAACATACATAAGAAACCTATTAATACATTAGTGACATTAAATTATTCCATAGATCTAATCACATATACAAATGTCAAAGGTCTTTTGTATGACTTGTTGTACACTTGTCTACAGATGAACCAAACCTTTCCATTTCATACAGCTGCGTCGAAATTAGCTCCATAATCATTCACAACTACTGGGCAAATTCACTACTGGGCGGCCAAATGAGGTAAAACAGACATAACTTTCCAAGTGTTTACTTAATGGAATTTCCCAAGACCAGAACAGGCACCTGTAGAAAATAAAACCGTATTTGTACCCTAGCAATTTTGATTTTTTGACAGCTTATGAATAGTTATTTGAGCCAAATGCCACCCATAATAATTTAGCATATTTATATTGGGTTTTTCGTTCTGTGAAATGAGTGAATGTTCACTGACAGCCTTAATAAATATATAATTGTGTTTTTAAGAAAGCAACTGCATTGAATATCACCAAAGGCTCACCACCTTTGACAAAAATGCACAGGGATGTATTAAGACGGCTGGAGACAACATAATTGAAAAAATGGTTATATAGGAGTCAAATCGGCAGCAGTTAACAACTTCACTGTTGTTTCACACGATACCTATACTGCCAAACATTTTTAAAGAAGTAATTGGGAAATAGCAACTTGAAAAGAAATATTATAACACAAAAGTGATTTCTTGAAACACTTTGAGCCTTGTAAGTTAATTACTACTTTTAGAATTTGAAAACATTTAAAGGAAGAAATGTTTAATTGAAATGTTTACGTGGTTAATGCAAAAGCAAGAGGGGAGAAATCCATTTAATTTCATAGCCCTCGAGTGACATCATGTCTAATAGGCTGAAAAAACAAAGTAACATTCCCACAAAAGTTCTACTGCCTTTTCCTTTACCTACATGAGGAATTATACTAAATGTCCGATATTTAATGTTGTCTCCCAAATTTCCTACTCCTAATTTTTGTTTATACCTATAAAACATTATTGTATCTCAACTGCACAGGAAAATATGTTTTATTACTGAAATACAAAAGCAGTCAAGTAAATAAATTTAAAATAAATCATTCAATCATTCAATTATTGGGTGCCTCTTTAGCAGATATACTGTATCTGCAACACTATCCACTTTACCTACTTATTTCAAGCAACAGAATCGTAAAAGTGTTTAAGTTGAACATATATTTGTTGCTGCTTTGTTCATCGCACCTGAGATCAGTGGTGCGCCCCTTGATCATCAGTATAAGACAGACAGAGTTCATTATGCTTTGCATCATACGCGGATTTTGGAGACAAAATGACAATGAAGCAGAAAGCAGAAGACTGAAGATGGCTGAAGGAGGTGTGTTTTATAGTTTCAGTTCAGCTGGTTTGGAGCACCAAGAGAAAACTGAGACAAAGAATGTTTTTTTTACTCCAGACTTCAAAATTAACAAAGTGTTTAAACCCTAAGACCTGTAAGCTATTAAAAAAAGAGCACTGCTTTAGATCACTTCTGATGCATTTAACATTTGCAGAAAGTTAATCATAATATGCATGCAACATAAAGATCATTTTGTGTCCCATGATACCCATGTTTTCATGAGAAAATGCTTCTCTGCTGTAACAGAATACCCAATGTTTTCAACAATGAATTCAACAATGAATTTGTTTTTGGAAGAAAAACAAAAATCAGAACCTGTAACTACATTTTAACGATACACTGCATGAATAGATGCTTGCAACCTGATTAACACTTAACAAAAAAAGACATATGAAAAGGATCTGAACCAAACACCATGCTCCATGACAAACATGTTCAATTTTCTCTACATTTCTCACACTCAAACTGATTAGTTTCCTAGAGGAGGAAGGCTTTCACTCCACGAGACAGACCAACGAAAAGTAACTTCATGACAGTAACATTGTTTAAGTAAACTACTTCATTCATTGCATGGCATTACACCATGCACTATAACTCCACAATGTGTAATGGTCATTAGGCCTAGCTCTTGTACATTTTAATCTTTAAGCTTGTACCTCCTCAGATAATAGTACATAAATTCCCAAGTTACAATATATAACATTTCACTTTGCAAAAACTTTGAAGATATGAACAAAAGCTGAAGGGCTTCATATGCACATAATTGAAATGTTTTTTGTGTGTTTTGAAAATGTAAGAAATAACCAAGAGGTGCATAATTCGCTTTTGCTACTGTCATTTACTGTAAGCTTTCATTAAAAAGATGGCAAAATGTCAGTCATGACTAGCTTTACAGGAAAAAAAAACTTTACCCTCCACTCTAAAAGGAAGTCAAAATAATTACAATTACATTTATCCTCTTGCTGTGCCTAATGTCAGTGTCTAGGTCTCAACCATTAGAAAAATAATGAATGGTATGAGTTTTCATGGGAGGAGAGTAAAGAAGGAACCACAGTTCCGTCCATTTATATATTAAAGCAGCTTGTGCTAGGTTTGATAGTTTTTAGATACTTACGATACTCTGTACACCTGGGAAACAAAAGATAACTTATTATACACAGGACTTTTATAATCCACAGGGAGAAACTCTGAAAAGTGAGACCATTATGTTTTCTGAGAGGTGAGGTGAGAGCCTAAAGTCCTGGTCATCTTAAAAGACACATTGTGATATATTATTCTGACATTCACTGACAACTCTATTGATTACAGCCCACATTTTTGGCAAATAGTGGAACTAATACAGAGCACCTGTTTCCTTCCAGCATTCAAAGTATTTCAATTATACAAACAGTGACAGGTGCTGGATAGCCTGAAATAGCAGGCAAGGAAAAGGAATAACAACTATGCACTGCTTATGTTACTGAACAGGAGAACCACTTGAATGCAGAATGTGTTTAAGTCTAATATGTTACATATGCCTTTCAAGGGGAATACATTTCTCCTATGTAAGTTTAGATTCAATGAAGATTGTTTTCATCCCAGAGTACAGAAATTCCCATGATAATGTTTAGATAACTTCCCCCACAGAAAAAGCTGTGTGGTGAGATCCAAGGTAATGCTTAAGATTTCATAACATCAGGAAATAAAGATTACATAATATCGGGAAATACAGTAAACTAAAGCAGCAATAACAGTAGGAAATCTTCATCATTCCACATCTTCAAGTTTTGAAGTCATGAATGTGCCCAAATTCACCTCCAGAACAGAATAAGCAAAGAAAGCACCTGCACATCAAGACTGGATTTTTGAAGAATAACACATTTTTCAAATAAGCTTCTAGATTTTGCAAAACAGCAAGAGCACTACTACATACAAGTAACAGCTATGAAGCGTTCGTATCCAGTGTGCCAACACACTTATTTTCCCATAGCTTCATGTGCATGCCTTAACCGATGGATGCTGTGTTGTTGTACTCCTTGATAAAGCAGAGCAATTTTCAATAAGGTAAATAAACTCAGCATTTGCTTACATCCATTATCTTCAGACTTCATTCTGTATATAAACAGATGACTCCATGGTTTACCCGGGTTGTCTTCTTGAGTACTGCTATAGAGCTCTTTACAGTACTTGGTAAACAATGAGTCTTCTAACTAGAGCTCAGAAGGGAAGCCCACACTTAAGAATAAATACAACCATTCTGTAATGAAAACATGTTTAAATAAATAAGCTGCATTAAGAAATTCATTTGGTTTACCCAGAGGCTCTGTTGCTCAGTCAAGGACTGAAAAACTAAGCCACAGCAACATAAAAGAAAATTTGTAACAATTTTATAACATAACCAGAAGATTTAGTCTCAAATTTGTTTACAATTCCGTCCCTATGTTTTACCTAAATACAGAATCAAGTCCATAATGTGCATTACCAGCAATTGCTGATGCTCAAAACGGGCAGAAGTCTGGTAAAATCCTGACCCTATGAATGTACCTATGGAAGAGAACTCTAAAGAAAGCTCTGCACTTCACCTGTTCACCAGGCGATGTTAACTACAGACATAGCTCAATATATATTGGGGTCAGGGAACAGAAAGTTGTGATGTATAGAAAAATAACAACCAAGGGAATTTTTCACATAAGAAAAATGTAAAGATGGAGGGTTGTAGACCGCCCGCGTGACTTGTATCTCACTTGTCGCTTACCAAATATAGTGCAGAGGGTTATATATATTATATCCAAGTTAAGTTCCCAAATAATGCAACTTAAAACAAAATGTCTATGGGTAATTAATAATAATGTAATTAGCTTGAGATATGTCCCCAGTATTCAGACGCATATATATTTAATAAACTTAACCCCCAAAAAAACAGAAACTAAGTAATTCGTCTTGTTGAAACCAACAGAGCCATTAACCAGTTCAGAGCAGATTTTTTTCCCCCACATACTGTTCATCTATTTAAAGTTATCAAACATATCTTGATCCATTGGTTCAGTGACACAGTGCACACTGGTATTAATTTTTACTTGGGGCATAGCAATTCATAATCTAAGGCACGCACAGCAATATCTACAAGAAGATTTTTTGTTAGAATTTGGTCCTTAAAATATTTTTTTCAATTACAGAACAAAATAATCTGTATCTCAATTACAGAACAAAACAATCAGTAGTCTCTGTGACTTCTCTGGGAAATGCAGCCTTCCAGTAGTACTGCTGGTTAGGAACCCTCTCCTCCAATCAACACCTTACCTCCTGTACGAGGCTGTGTAGCCTATGACGTATCAGAAGAAGGCAGCTCAAGTGTGGATGGTAGAATTCTTACCCCAGAACCGAATAATAATAGCAACTAATTAGAGGAGGCAACTGTGAAATATTATCTTTACCATTCATAACTGAAACAAGAGTTTAACTAGCTTCCAGACAAAATGAGTAGGTCCAAACTAAAAAGTTTACATTTTCAAACTTTTCTTTTTTCTAAATAATACCATTAGTAAAAATAATTATTTTATAAGACCATTAATTAAATAGTGCTATATACCAAGCAAACTCAAACTCAGATTTTTAAAAGCTTATAAATGACCTTAAATACTCTCTGTGTCAAATAAGAACAAACTACAAAGGCTTATTCAATTAGCTTATTTAACGGTATAAAATTAGTCCATAACCACTGAAAACTGCCCACATTTCAAGTACATTCTTGCAACATTTTTATTGCATTTATTATTTCAGCCACTGCTTGTATATAGTAGATGTCTGAAGCTTCTTGCCAAGGATCCAACCCAAAAAACGTTTAAAATGACAAGCAGGTCTACTCTGCAGAATTCACGACTCTACACTGATTGACTGTTTGTCATACTAAGCAAAGAACTACGCAAACTCCAAAACAAAGGAACATTGTGAAATCTAGAACCTTGAAAGAAATAAGCAAACAAATAATGTCTCCAGCCTAATCTGCAAAAAATGTCAGAAAAACTTGAAAACAATATATATGGAAGAGGACAAGCAAGAAAAACAATCTCACAGCTTATACCAAATTGTTTCTGTTGTCTTTTAGCAATTCAGGAGGAAAAAACCTGCTGAAGAATAAATGAAACACTTTGTATAAGAAAGACATTCAAATAAACAGTATAAGAAATTTCACTTGGTTCAGTCCAGCATCACAGCTGGCTGGTCAGACACCAGGATACTGTAGCTAAGCTGAAGCACAAGAAATAATCATTAGCCCAGTGCACAAACAACCAAATACTGTATGCACGTTTCTGGTCCGCTTACATGCTTTTAGAATTTCCAGAATTTGAAGTTTTCTTGTTAACTGCACAGCTTAGTTCTGCTGAATAGAAAAATGAAGTATGTTAATCGACTCCCAAATTAAAATATTTCTCTATGGAATCATCAAGGATCAAGTGGATTTGGACAATCACGGTCTAAGGAAAGTAATTCCCTGTGATGCTTAATTAAACTGATTTGTTTCAGGACAAATAAACTGGGGGAGCAAGCAAAGGCTGGCCAAGACAACAAGAAACAAAAGAACAGTTAAAAACAAAATACATTATAAAAACTCAGTTTGATGTGCAGAGATACTGCACATAGGTTTTTCATGCCTTATACAGACTGTATTATACATTCAGAACATTAGGGAAATGTCTCTGAACCTTCTAGAAACATAAAGAAGCATTTAGCAGTTTTGCAAAGAAACAGCTGTCTGACACAGCTGTCTGGCTTCATGGCCAAACTGTTTGGACAGAAGGACTTTTGAGATGTTTGGGCCAAGGATAAGGCCCATAGTCACATGTCCTTCTTGTGGAACAACTATAGAAATAACTTCACTGTGCAGTTGGCTGCACAAATGAATGTATTTAGTCATTGCTATGCATGAAGATTTACAAAGAAGCCAATTGTTTCTGAAGGGAACATCCAGAGGTTCTGCATCAATCAGCTTTCTGGTCTCACATCATATTGACCATTCTGAAAAATACACGCTGGTCCAAAAATGAACAATTGTTGGTCTACAGACTAAACACTAAAAAGAAGGAAAAGGGTCTGATGAATTTATGATTCATGTACAAACATGGCTCCATTTCTAGGGGAAAAAAGCATTTTCAAAACTTGTGCATTTTTCAACAATTCTGCAGTATTTCTCTCTGTAGAAAGAAAGCCATGTTCATTTTTAATGCCAAGTAATTTGTCATGGAAAATGAAAATGTTAACCACATCATCAATTCCATTCTGGTGCTTGACAAGCAGCTTGACATCAGGAATGAGACTCTCTCCTTGAACTTTTTGACATAGTTGGTCTGTACAAACAACTATACACACAGTCTCTGAGTAACAGGCATACACAATGGGTGGCCAACATACTTTGCTTTGAAAAACCAGTGTACATTCTTTTACAAAATACATAATACTTTTGCGGACTAAAATAGATCGCATTTCCACATATTTTTTTAATGATTCTTTTGAATAATACTGTTTCACAAAATTGGTTTAAATTCCGTATTACATTTATCTACTTCTATAGTTTATGTATAACAGTAAATTTGTACAGAACCTAAAGTATCTGTGGTCAACAAATTACCAATACACTATCAATTAAATATCAATTTAAATGATCAATTAAATAACAAAATTGTCAAGCCATGTTAGTCTTTTTGGTGTAGTACTGTGTTGGATTGAGAAAATGAACCCTACCTCCAGCTGTCTAGTCACTGTTAATACTGAAAAACTCACTCTGAAACTGAAAACATTTTTTTTAAAACGGAGCCAACTTTTTTAAACTTGGGAATCTTTTGCCAGCACTGCAGCCTGCATGCAAGTGAAGAAAACTGAAGACCAAAAGCCTAAAGTCCTGACATTTCCTCAGGTCCTCTTTTGTTTTGGATCACTAATGCAAAACAAAAGAGGACCTGAGGAACATTGATGAAATGACAAACCCTGGGAAGACTGAACTCCACCCAAATGACTTTCTAGAAGAATTCTGTGGTGTCAGTTTTTCCTTTCTACAGCCTGGTAACGTACATGACAGTTTTGATCTCCAGAGGGATATTCTAGCTAAGATCAGCAGCTCGGTTTGATGGGAATACAAGCCAGCCAAGTCCCAGAAATACAGCAGGCCTGACAAAGTCTGATAACAGGCCGATTATCCACATCGTACCACCACAAGACTACTTATAATGTTACCATATTTTATGTTAGTTATCAATGAAAAATAATTACGAGGACTAAGCTACTTTAATACTGTGATGCAAAAATGGTCTCCAGTAATCAAAAACTGCCAATACATCTGTAACTTGCTAAGTAGTGACAAATGTAAATATTCATTTAACCATTTTTAAGTCCCCATTAAGAATGCATTTGAACAGGAAGTTCAGGCTAGCTGGATGAATATTAACCTTATGGTTTGGATCAATATAAGATGAAAATGTAAATTAAAAAGAAGCAAGACAATTTGGAGTAATTTATGATAAAAACCAGGCTGATGCTTTACAAAACCCAACTCTTCAGTGCTGAAAAATTTCAGTAGTTCCAGAATACTTTTCACTGTTTCTTTATCTGTTATGTTCTTGGACACATCAGATATGTGACCGGGACTAGTGTGAGAAAAACACCAGAACTCAGAGCAAAACATTGAAAACAAAAACAAATAGAAAGTGATTTCCTTGGCAAATTTCTTCCAACAATCCAACTGACTGCTGTCTGAAAGGAAATAACTGTCTCCTGAATATTGTTAATTGCTTTATATAGACTTCGTCTTAAATAAATATGCACTGAGTCTACTTTATCCTTTTTACACTTGAAAATAATGCATTTAACTAAGTGACAAAGGTAGAGAACAACAATTCATGCTTTAGTAATGCAGTAAATACAGCAAACTTGCAAATAAGAACATATGGAGAAAAACACAATTATATAAAAGCCATAAATGTAATTATGTGCTAACAGCATAGTGTTTTTACTAGAGATCTTTCTAAAAAATACTTTGTAGACCAGATTCTTTCAATCATAGCTGAAACACATGCCAAATGACTCATCATCTTCAGAGTATCGTTCTCCTTTTTTGTCAGGTACAACAAATCAAACCCTTCTTATAATCAAAGAACCAAAAAACACATCATTGCTTAATTTGCATTTTACTAAACCTGAGAAATAACAGGAAAACCAAACTTTTTCATTAGTCTGTTACTTCCTGGAATTCAACATCATAGGCTGTTGCTTATGTAGGTTACATTATTTCAAATGTGTATACCCCCTTTGAGCAAGAAAATATTTTTAGAGGTCAAGC
The DNA here is from genome assembly GCF_040954835.1 of Lepisosteus oculatus. Classification (NCBI taxonomy): domain Eukaryota; kingdom Metazoa; phylum Chordata; class Actinopteri; order Semionotiformes; family Lepisosteidae; genus Lepisosteus; species Lepisosteus oculatus. Next base: position 42,750,211 of record NC_090697.1, on the reverse strand, counting down.
CATTTACTAACCATTTTAGCCAACTGAATGTCGCAGGACCTATCCTGGCAACATGCACAAGACACCAATCCATTGTAGGGCATACACAGACACAGAAAAACACATTCACACTAGTGCCAATTTTCCCAGAAGCCAATTACTATATAACTAAATCTTTGGACTATAGGAGGAAACTGGAGCACCCAGAAAAAACCTACATGAACATGGGGAAAACATACAGATAAAACCCTAGAACTGAAGCAAGAATCTCAGTGCTGCGAGGCAGCAATGCTATCCACTGTGCAAAAAGTGGCACTGCATTTTGCTCCAGACTCCCATAGTTCTTTGTGTAAAGAAACGCTTCTTGATATCCGTCTTAAATGCACTCTCTCAGCTTACACTTCTGTTCTTAGGTCCTAGTTTCACTGGTCCAGACATCATCATACTTTGGGTTGACACTATCAATACCATTCAAGGTCATTATATTAATATCATGTACCCCTACAGTCTTCTCTGTTCAAAACTAGAGAGACCAACGTATGTTTCCAAGTGAACAAGCGGCAGAACTTCAAAAAAAAGATATGATTTTTCCTGTTGATAAAAAAAACAGTTAAAACCTTGAATGTTTTGAAGAATAGTTTCAAAATGATTTGGTGCTTCATATTATCAAAAAAACAGTTATTCTGTTTGTCATACAGACTTCGAACTGTGGGTTCCTTACATTCTTGCCCTCCTTTATTTTTATTCCTAGTAATAATAAAAATTCAACAGAAGCAAATCAGCAAGTGCATTGCCACCTGTTTAATATGCCCTATTTTAACCTAAATGCTGTCTATATATAACAGCCTAAATGTCTGGTTTATCAGCACTGACAAATTCAAACCAAGCTTCTTCTTGAGACTCGGTGGCAATTACGGCCAAAGTACAAGGAAAACTGAAAATAACCATGGACACACATGATAAAATTGTCCAGTTTTCCCCACAAAAGGTTCCTATTTGTTTCATGGCTGCAGCATTACCTCCTCACACTCTGATTTGATCAGGTCTTGGAAGCTAAGCAAGGCTGGGCCTCCTCAGTCATTAGTGGCAGACCTCTGAGAAAAACCAGAGTGGACCAAGAGTTGTCACTAATCCTTCTGGATCAGATTCTCCAAAGCAATACCCCAATCTAATGATGAAGACACTGGAGATTCCGTCTGCTGACGCTTTAACCTGAGGTCATAACGACTTGGCCATTAAAGATCCTGAGGCCCTTTTCAAAAGAGTAGCGTTGTTACCTAGTCTCCTTATTAGTTTCCTCGCAGGGCCTGCACACTATGATCCTAATAACTGGCATCCCCCGTAATTCAGCTAGTGATGTGAATCACTTAAGTGATGAGTGAAGTGGGTCAGATCCAATAAGTAAAGAGCTTTGAGATGCTTTTGCATGAAAATGATGTGAAGGCAATTGCATGAATAACAAACTGCACCCCTCTGTGTCTGGTACACGAGGTTAAATTAGCAATGGCTCAATGTGTTTTTGGTTGCAGAGTTTTTCTTTACCGTTGTGTAAATACAATTGTATTTGTATACAAATACAAACTCTCTCTATCCCTGTCAAAACAGCTCGTTTTATTATGGCATTATTATGGCACGGCCCTAAATCCACATTAAGCGTATGTGGATATACACACTGAAAGTCAAACTTCTTTTTGCATGAGCATTTAAGATTTCCACAGTTTGTTTCCTCAGACACCCTGCCAAGGTTTTCATCTGTATGATACAGTAGCCGACCCACTGAGACCAGGAAAAGAGATTAAGGATTCCAGTGACAATTTACACTTTCCACAAAATCATTATTGAGCAGCAATTGAGAATTATTCTGAGGTTGGTGAGGTCCAACCAGGACACAGAAATGATCTGCTTTTCTCTTCTGGTATACAGTAAGGATTTCTCCTAAATCCCATAATCGGAGAACTGAAGTGAGAATTCTAGTACCTGCGGAACTTGTCTGCCAACACTTGTTGTATGGAACGTGAACAGATTTAACGCCTCTGTTTCAAATGGCTTTGCAAAGCCTTTTCACCAGCCTTTTGAACCTAATGTGTATGGCTGCAGGCAGTGTCACTGGGTAAAAAAAATCAACCAAATCAAAGCATACAATCCAGGCATTAGTCATGCAGATAAAAAGAGTATTTTTAAGATTAAGCTGTAAAATAAAGTACAGGTGTTTCCCATGTACATAATTTGCTTATCCAAACCACTGGGTACTTAAAGAAAAAAATACACACAAGAACAAACAAAAACAATTCATTGATGTGCACTGCTCTGTGATAAACTTTAAAAATGATAAACCTTGAAGAAAATGTTTTCACTTTTATGGGATTTCTTTTAACAAAATTTTTTTTACAATCGACATCACACAGTATGTACACACTCTAACAAAACCATACAATCTCCACTACACGACATAAACTTTATGTTTCTAAAGAAATGGGAATTCCCATCTATTCATGCATTGGAAACAACACAATTATATGAAATATCTGTTTACTGAAGTCACTACAACTGAGCTTTCAATGTAAATCAGAAGACAGTGAGACTGGCTAGACATGCGACTGGGAATCCTTACATACTTACATACTGTGTGTAGCTAGCTCATGCGGCCTGGGAGACTAAATTAATGCTCAAGAGTTTCCAGTAACACTGAAAGTAATATATAGGAACATTAATAACAATAAAGATAGACAGACTATAACACAGTAATCAAGACTTAAGACAGCTACAAAGACTTCTGTTTTGAGAATCTTAATGTTAGGCTGTTGCAAACCAAATACTGTATTGACAACTTATTTTTACAAGATGCTTTTTAAACCTGCAGCGTCGGAGGTCTACAAATATCGCCCTTGTCACGTGTAAAGAAGGGGCCAGAATAAAACCATTTCTAAAGGATAATCACACCCTAGTCACAAATTCTAATACATAGAACAGTTGTCAAGATAGTTTTATATATATACTGTTTATATAACTATCTTAACAGTTATACAAGTGTGCTATCAAGTGTTCTTGTTGATAAATCACAAATGAACTAAAATTAGTGAACAAAAGGATTGGATTCACCAATGTGGCATTGAGCCGCCACATGCAGTAATAATAATCATAATAATTGCTTACACTTACATTTTGAGTGGAGTGCTTTTTTGGACACTCCACTCAAAGCTCTTTACAGGTAAAGGGGACTCCCCTCCAACACCACCAATGTGCAGCATCCACCTGGATGATGCGACGGCAGCCATAGTGCGCCAGAACGCTCACCACACATCAGCGTTCAGTGGGGAGGAGAGCAAAGAATGGAGCCAATTCATAAAGGGGGATTGTTAGGAGGCCATGATTGGTAAGGGCCTATGGGAAATTTGGCCAGGACGCCGGTGTTAGACCCCTACTCTTTTCAAGAAACGCCCTGGGATTTTTAATGACCACAGAAGGTCAGGACCTCGGTTTTACTGTTTTACTCGGTTTTTATGTACCCATTTGTACTGAAACTGGGTACTTGCGGCCCAGATTGAAATTTGCAGTCAATTGATCTGTAGTTGCTTGCTTGTTTTGCCTTTAAATTAATGCACAGTTATCACGGTCCTAGCATATGAACTTCTGCTCACTGTTGTCCTTTGCTGATGATGCCTTATTCTCAGAGTTTCATGCTGACTTCACCTTAGACACTGTTACTCATGAAACAGTGGAGCCTTGGTGAAGTGAAGCTCCTATTAAATGTGCCCCAACAATCACTCTTATGTCACTGTCTTCTCCTGTTGTAGTCATGCCGGCATGCTGGGAATTATCTAGTTAACACGTGAGCTATCTCTGTATGTAAGCCCGTGCTTTCAAAAGACTTGGTGTCCCTCATTTACGCAGGTGTTTCCATTTTTTGCTCCACTGCCTGTATGCATAATGAGCTAGTATTCAGCTCTGACCTATAGCATGTACAATCAGGGGGGGTACCCTCCCTTGCCTTTTGTCATTTATGTCCATTTGACAGAACACATCCATACTGATTTTCATCACAAAGCTTGCAAACTGGAACCGCTGAAGGGATACAGTTCTAAACCTTCCACTACTAATGGTAAATGGGTTAATCTCCTACAGATTCAAATCCCAGGCAGGCAAACCTCATTCCTTAAATGTATTTGAAATGAGATCCATTTCCTTGTTCCAAAAAAATGAACTGCCGATGCTTTCTCCAGAGGGTATTAAGTAAGACTTTCTAGTTTATCGCCGTTACGGACCAGCTTTATAGACTGCCTTGAGCCACTGTCATGTACGACAACATCTGTTTCTGTAACTAATGCAATTTTACATTGATACTTATCACCAAGGACAGCAGTGATTGAATAAAAGTCCTGTTTAGCAGAAGTGACAAAAGGTTTTTGTTTAAAATGGCAAACCTCATACATAAATATGCCATAATGCACCACAACTTGATTTTGTGTGGAATTGATGAACAGATAAAAGTATAATCTATAAGTATAATCTTCTAAAATAGTGCCATTTGATTCATCGGCTGTAAATACTACTTAAAATATTTATTAAAGTTGCCAACTATGATATTGTATTACTTATAGATAACATTTTAAATACAAAAACATGAATCAAGAATAACCTATAATCTATACATACTATATATACTCACAAGCCACAAGAAATAGCCTATTATTGAATTCTTGCTGAATCTGGAGGGTACTGTATGAGGGTGACGGGCAACTTGTCTGAAATAAACTCTACAGTTACAGCTTTGTCCACCAGAGGGCTGTTTAGCTTTACTGTATAAAGGCTGGGTGTCCACACTGTCACATTTGAAGAATCTATCTGAGTGTCAGATCCTAAATATCCAAAGAACATTGATCATTTTCTTGCTTGGTCAAAACTAAATTTCAAACACCCTTCAGTTATCACTGGCTAGAAAATAACAGAGGCTCAGTTCCACAATCAATTCCCTCATACAGAGAGAGTTTCAGATTGCAACAGAGGGAGCAGCTCACATTTGCCACACCTTGGCAAATTCTTTATCCTGCTGAGAAAGCCACAATTTCCGAGTTGTGCAAACCCATGACCATTGCAAGAGTTCTTCCTAAATTGAGTCCTTTTTTAATTTAAACAGTCTGCACTTTTATTATGAACATCTGGAAATGCTGTCTTCAAAATATCACCATAACAACATTATTACAGGTTTAATATAAAAGAGCAGCACTTATAAAGTTGTCAATATAAATTATTTTGCACTTACTTTTTAATACTTTAATAGACTGCACTACACAAGTAATTTTAATCTAAGAATGCAGGAATAATGAGGACACTAATGTATTAGTTTTAAGTATATACTGTATCGTAACCATTCTTCTGGATTCTTAAAATTAATTTCTAAATTCTTCAATAAGTGAAGTAGCAACTTTACATTACAAGGACTAGAAATCTCGCAGAATGTTTAAAAAGGGAAAACATTTTCTCCAAAGGTTTATAATATACAAACTCCTGGGTGAGTTTTAATGACATACAAAATAAGTATCTTCCTTAGCAGTTATAAACTTTAGTTATTTTGTGTGCTTACAAGAAAATTCACACCATTCATTTGCAAATTGAACAAAACATCTAAAAAATAAACTTTACAGGCTTCAAATATCCTATGTGTAGTATTAAGCAGAATTTTGAATGTTGACAAAGAGCCTTTTTTTAGAGGTTGCATGAAGTTTTTTCAAGTCCTATATTGCTCCAAGCAGTAGTTAACACATGAGCACCTCCTTGTGGACAAATTTCATATCAAGTCCTGAGGTACATACAATACTGAAATCTTTTCACTATTACAGTACGTATTTCAACTCAGGTGCATTGTTTCTTACATTTGTATATACTATAATTATGTAAATAGTATGGTACAACAAAATGTAAGAATCTCAAAAATGCCTATTTTTATTATAACAAATCTCAGAACCACTATTGCTACAGTTTAGAAATAATACTTATATGGCAACACAAAATATTAACAGTTTAAGACAACAGTTTATCTCCTCTCTCAGACTACATTATTAGCAATTAAGGAACATATTACTTAAACACAGTAGGTACAATTGCTAAATTGTTGGCAATGATTTACAATGTCAAATTTCCACTTCAGATCATATAAAAACTATACACTACTTGAGATTACTGCTATATAAGTAATTAGATGGTATATAGTTTATTATATGATCTGAAATGGATATTGTGTTTAGATTATGATTTGAAAGTTTTATAGTTTCTTTTCATAAAATCAGTAACTTGCTCGAGCAGATTTTTTTTTCATTAAGGAATCTAAGAGCTCAAGCGCTTGTGGGCATTTATGTTTCACGGTATGGCTGCTTGAAGTGTTAACGATTATGTCTTGATTAGTGTCAAGCCATTTACTACAACACTTGTTCTGCTATAGCAGTACACAACTTTAAATGGTGCAATACAGCACATACAATGACTAAATCAGACATACAAAGGCACCAAATTAGTTCTTTTTCAGTACAAATCAGCAGCATGCACTTTGTGCTTCACTTTAAATGTCATCCAAGAACCATATGATTGTATTTTCCATTGGTTAATCTTACTGATAAGAAACTAAGATGATTAAAGAACCAAGCTAACTAGAGACACATGTTTAAGTACCAACAGAACTGCAGAGATTTCCAATTCAATTCCAAAACAGGATTCATAACAAGAGTACAGGAGGCCCTTAGTGCTCAGCTGAAAAGAAAAAAAAACACAATCAGCATTCTTCTACACATATTTGCTCTGAACATTCCTTTGACAATGAACATTTCTCAACTACTCCAATGAGTGGAACAATTAAATTAAATCAAGGTTTACACAGTTACAAGGGAACAACACGTCAACCACCTGAGTATGTTAGAAATACACGTCTTTCTCCCACCACAGCTGCCAGTTTGCAGTTTTCAAACTACAGTGAAACAGCTCAGTTTGCCTCTTGTCAAAAAGCAGTTAAGTCAGTTGTTTTGCTTTTGCAAGTTTAAGGCTACATACACATCAACCACTGGGGAATCTCAAACTCTCAACCAACAGCACCAGCTAAAACCTGGAGTGTAACCACAGAAGGTAAACTTGTCTAGGTTATTTACTCCTGTTATTAATCTTAAAGCGTTTTCAGCACTGTCTGCACCACTCCCTGTTGACAAACTGAGAAGCAGATGCTTACTTTTCTGGGTATGTCGTGTTAAGATTAATCTTTGGACTTTCTTTAAATACAGAGTGAGGGTGGGGAAACGGGGCTGGATTAACCACTTTCAGGGTCTTGTACATGACTCTGGAATATAGTTACTACCCTCAAAAAAATAACTGACAACAATTACTCCTTGATGACTTATATCTACCTATCTAACATGGCTGAATTAATCTAGCAAACATCAACCCAATTTATATGAAAGTAGCATAGGAAACATGGACTACTTACCAAATTATAATATTTCAAATTGAGATTGGGTTCTTATGAGCCCTTTTAGTGTGTAAAGTCCAAATACATTAGATTAAGGTAAAAGTTCACTTTATACTGGTAATGACCACTCTGCTTCTACATTTGAAATTGGCAAGGTAAAGACAAAGCTAAGTCCAAGCTATGAAAAGTTGGCACCAGCTGGCAAACTTTCAATTGCTACAAGAGGTTTACTGTGGATTTGCTTTAATGTTAAACAAGTGTTCTAATGCATCTGGTAAAGCAGTCTTCTGATTAAACAGGCATATTAAAATCAAAGTTCTTGATGTTAAATAAATGTTTGCGTGTAGCACTTGTCAAAGTTGCTCAAGAAAAAGAAATATTTAGCTATACTACTTTACTCATCTTGGTGATATTCAAAGTACACCTTCAAGTTGTCAAAGATGATGTTAAGTGTCTAACAAATGTTAAAGCAAAACCAGTGAAAGATAAGAATAAGCCCTGCTGGACAGTCTATTATAATTAGACAATGGTTACTGTAGGATTATGAAAGGCAGCCTAGCTGCATAAGATGGTGTCCAGAAAATATGATTTTCTGCTTCAACAATCAGCAGTCAAGGAAAATGACTCTGTGAAGGACAGATATGATCCTGAAAGTCATTAGGTCACAAAACGTTCAATCCATTAATATCATCATTATCTGTTTGCAGCAGCTATAGCACTAGAAATGAAGAAATAACCCATGCCCATGCAACATGACTAGCTATCCATCTATATTAAAATTGTCTGCACACATCATGTGGATCAGTGAACATCTGAGGTGGTGATGTAATATATTCAAAGATGAACACTGTCTTACCCTTGACAGAACTGAAGGAATACGTGCAGAGACATCATAAGTGGTATGCCGAGTGTTGCATTGTTAAAGAGAGGTGGTGTAAGTGTGATGACGTGAGGATGAATCTCCTTAAAGAAAAACAAATTATTTGACATTGGACATTAAAGCCCATCTTGCTGCTGCTCAGTGTTGCACTGACAAAGTAGCTGAGCCAAGGAAATTTTGGGGCCCGCAAGATGATCCAGAGTTACCAATTCAAAACAGTACAATGCAAGTGTACAGTTCAAGAAAAGAGTGTTAAGGTCTACCCATGGACAGCTTTTGCTCCTGAACCAAATCCTCTAGAACATCTGTGGAACTAATTTACAAATGCCATCAAGAGACAGCTGCAACCACGCATCTTCAACCACTGGCTGCAGTCATACCAGTAGAGAGTCTCTTGAGGCTGATCGGGTCCATGCATTCAACACTACCTGAATAATTCTTAATGCTCAGGGAAATTATATACGATACTAACTTTGGAATGTTTTCTTTCAAAAAGTGTAATGTTTCATACTAAAAACGTGTCGTGATATGTCCACATTTTCCATGATAATGTTTGATATCTACCGTATGTTTAGAATATTTTAGAATATTTACCCTTAGACCTGAGTGGTACCTTTCTTTAGTGCTTCAGTCAGTATGTTTATGCAGGTTTAAGTAAGAATTTTGCTTTATTTCCTCTTCTGTGTGGTGTGAGTGCAATAAAGGTCTGCATGCTATTAACCTGCACAAACATACTGACTAAAGCACATACATACTAAAAACAACACTAACTTTAGAAAGGTAAAGGGCAAACCACCTTTCTTACATTTGTTCATCAGCTGCAAAGAGAAGACTCTTCTGTGTAGTTTATTCTGCTGCTCAGAAACCTGCATTTTATCCCTTATCATAAACATCACTTTCATTCCATAATCCTATCCTCTCAGAAAAAAATAATGACAATGAACCAGGCACTGCAATACATACTTGAACTAGAGTTTTGTACTACCTCTTCAAGCACAAAGGCACAGGCCTCTCCTCTTACAAAACACAAGACAGAAAATGTATTAAAAACATAACTGTCTTGTTATACAGACAGGAAATATGGCTTGATTTACATTTTGTCTAAATATTAATTGATGTGTCTATATCAACTCTATTCATACAAAAAAGGAGGCAGACAAACAGATATATTCTAAATGCAAAGCAGTGTGTCTGGCACATCACCCGGTCAACACCAATCCTACTGTCAAGCATAGTGGTGGCAAAATTATGTTATAGCTCTGCTTCTCATTGGTATGGACTGGGAAACTTGTCAAGATTAAAAGGAAAATGGAAGCACCAAAGCACAGGTAAATCTTCTAAAGCCTACCTTAATCAGGAAAGACCTGATGTAAATCGGATGAAAACTCAATTTTCTGCAGGACAATGACCCAAAGCACAAGGCCAAAGCTCCACTATAGCATCTTAACAAGAAGTGAACATCCTTGAGTTGCCCAGTCAATGTCCTGACTTGATTCCAACAAAACATAAACTTTTACAATATATATTAATGATCATTTAAAAATGAATATGGTACATAGATCAATAGAGAAAGGATTGCAAAACAATAAAGTCTAAGTAGCACACTTCTGTATAGCAAAGTGTCCTCCTCAAGATACAAAACATCCTTTCATGCATTAGGCTAAAAGGGTATAAACAACCTATCAGGTTGCTGTTGGCAACAGAAGCTGAGAACACAATCTAAGGGGATGAGGTGAATATTCTTCCTCTGTGTGCTTTGAAGCTGATCACTAAGGCAAGCCTCAACAAGACCGCAAGCTAGAAAGAAAAAAAGCACCCAGAGCAGTCTTCTGTTTCTGCTTCCCAGCTGGAGCACTAAAGGAAAACAAAACATTCACGTCCCTCACATAAAAACAATTAAAAATGTGTCTTACAACAGCGGTCCACAAAAGTAAATATTTACTTACATACCTATTGTGTGCCTTTCCATGTTTTGGATTAAATAAATGCTTCTAAATATATATTGTAACAAACCTTGACCATTCCTTGTGCAAATTTCAAAACTGTGTTGCACTTCAGAAGGTTTTCCAACAAATAATCTCTCTTTAATAAAGAAAAGGCATGTAGTATTGATTAGGCCAATTTTACAAGAGAAACTACAGAATACATGTTAAACTGTATTTTTACATGCAGTGAACATACATGTGTACGTTCAAGAATTAAAGATAGGAGGTTTAAAAAAATCAGTGAGTTGCAATTAACTGGCCTCAAATTAAAAAGTTAGAATAAAAACCCGAAGAGTCTGATGTCCTCCAAAAACAGTTAACTGCCTTCCTACTGTACATCAGTGTCCCGCTCACCGTTCTAGGCCATTCGGCTCGTAATTCCAGCCGAAAGGGAATAGTGCCACCTACTGGTAACCACGATTTCTAAAGGCATTCAGAATATAAACGGGAGTAGACAAGGTAATAAATCAATAACCCACTAAAGTCCAAGCATGTAAAGCATGGTATAGTTATCTATGGTGATAGTAGCCACGATACCAAAAGCACTGTTAAATGCGAACGAATTCCATTCCTTAACACCAATCCGAACCAAAGCCAGATCTTTCATTCGTATTTCATTTGTAAAAATACTTCTACAGGTCTTTTCATAACGTAAGCAGCATGTACATGAAAGAATAAATGTTATTTTCACCTGACAACAACTGTTACGTTTTACTGTAGACCTAAAATATAAAAGTTAGGGTTAATTTGAACGTTATCCAAGTATAATTTATTACACAACAAAGTGGATAAATAACATTAAGTCTTATATTTCAAACACAATTTATCAACACACCGAACGTCCACCCTTAAAAAATAGGCGCATTGCAATTCAAGTCTGAAAATAGTTACGCCGATACCGACATCTATATAATGCATTCAATCTGATACGAAAAAAGTTAACAAAAACTGTGCGTACAATACAAGCGTCTACATACTGTATGAGGTAGCTACTATAAATCCAAGTGGGCTGATCAGCTCTCATATTGCTTTATAAAGGAAATTTTCATTTCGCAGAATCATGATTCCGGTATTACAAAATAAGACAGCGAAATGAAACAAAATCTCTTACTTGCATCTATTAACTTGCATGGATGAATCACGGCCGCTCAGTCAGTGTCTCCCTGTTGTCTGTTTGCTAAGCAGACCAAACAGGAAGTGAACTCCTGCAGCGTCCAAGGCAGTGCTGCAGTAACCAGGGCCTCGCGGATATAGCGTCAGCGACCCAGACAACAGCAGGGAGGGGCGAAGCCTACGCAGGTTTAGTCACCGTTCAGCAGAATCTCGATACGTGCAAGAGCATTGTAATACTAAAGCATCCCCAACTCCCTGAAAAACAAGCTACTTATTAGTAATTTATTCGTTGTTAAGCACTGTTTAAAGAAAGAAGCAACGAAGAAAAACGTATGGATTTAAATATCCTCGAGTATTAGGAGATCTTATGTGTTTAAATCTGAAAAAAAGTATTATTTCCCCAGTTTCTACTACTAGCAAAAAGTCCAGGTATATCTAACTGAAAATACATATTTATGTATACCAAAATGTTGATAGGAATATAAGAACGGTTTTTCCTCTAAAGATTATAATAGTAAAAGTATTGTACCATCTTCTCAGTTGGTAATGTTTGTGTTCCTAGTTGTTTGGACTGTACAGTAAAATAAATTTCCCCCAGAGGATAATACACCTTGAACTGAATTGAAGGTTATGACAATGTATTTTTTTATTTTTTTATTTGGGATTATATTGTAAAGATAGTACTGGCGGTTTGTATACTTCGGGATAAGTACCATTGGATTTTGTACTATGACTACACTATAGATTCTTATCTACTGTGGCAATATGTCCTTATTGTGAAAATCCTGTGGTATTGTCTTTGTATGTCCTAAGTATTGTAACGCTTCGGGGTTCGCATTGCGTTACAGTATATAGTATACAAATTAAAGTAACCATTTTCAAGGCAAACTGACATTAAATAAATTAGGCAGGGTTTACAATCGATAAATTGGCGTTTGATACAAAGAATCAGTGGAGGACGGTTATAGTGAATGTTAAGCGTAATAATGTAGGTGAAACATTTAGGTTAGAGGCAACAAATCAGTCTAGAAACAATAGTTAACGCAAACAAGTACACATAAACTATACTATATATTATTTATATCACGAAGAAGAACCTTTTTCTTACACTGTTCACTTTGACATACAATTCGTCAAAGCTTTTAATTCAACAGTGAAAAAAGTAATCGTCGGTCTAGTACTCTTCTCAGTTCACCCGCAGGTGTTTGAAGTTCTGTTCCTATTATTATTCGGTAGGAAATTAATTATCTTATTGTTTCCACTCTCAAATAAGAATAAAAAAAATTTCCACGTGATAAAACCCGTAATATTTTTATATCATATTTTTGCAGCAAGTGCTGGCAAAAAAACAGAGGTGGTATCATACATATTGTGCACATCCACCATGAGCGCTCGTTGGGGGAAAGTGGGACTCTCCTGTGTTGTGTTTTAGTTCAGTTTTAGTTACCCTTAATGAGCTACAGCAAGAAGGATGCATTTAAATGTTGTCTTCAATAATGAATGTAACACATTTCTTTTAACTGTTGAAGGGAAACGTAATTATAAACTTTTACTTAAAAACACCAACTTCCCAGCATGTGAAAAACCTAAAAAGGTTCTTATAAACAGCTTACGAATAAAAGTTCAGATAACTGCGATCTCGACTGGAACAAAACCCGCGAGTAGCACGAAACAGGCAAACCTAATCTGAAATATTTTTTTTTGTCCCTCGGTTGATGCTGGTACTTTAGGGTCTGGTTAATAAAAAATAATCTTTCTACGAATTACAAGAGTATACTTTTTTTGCAAATATGGAAAATGTGTATGTTGTATTTGCCTATGGAAAGGAGGGGTTATCTACATTGTACATAGAAACCTTGTATTCGTCACACTCTTCCACATACATTACAAATATATGCCTTTACAAATGTTGGAAATTTTCTGTAATGCAGAATGTTTCGAATGACTATTAATTTGAAATATAGTATACTTTATAGCATAGTTATGTAGAATTTTAAAATAGTAGACGTGCAGTGCATAGCTATCAGCTGACGAGGTGGCCGAGTGGTTAAGGCGATGGACTGCTAATCCATTGTGCTCTGCACGCGTGGGTTCGAATCCCATCCTCGTCGGACTAATTTTACTTTTGTTGTGCTTAAAAATATTTATAGCAGCTTTCTATCAATAATCTTAATAAGAACGTTCTTTACGGAAGCGAAATTGGTTTGTACTGCCGTTGTTATTAGTGGAAAGGCTAATCTCAATCGCACGAATCGTCTTTTTTACAGTATATTGAGTGCTGTATTATACAGTAGCTCTGAAATGCAAAACATAAAAAAATTGGAAACGAATCAAGATATTCAAAAAGAAATTAATACATTCGAAAACAGCACCGCCACAAAACAGTTTGCTACAGCATAATTGCTTTACGGTCAAGGTAGCAAACAACAGCACTGCCACCTTGCGGAGAATATATATACGAATTGAAGGAAGAACCTTTTTTTCTTGAAAGCCCCGGTCAAGTGTTTTTTTTCGAAATTACCCATAACTCATCAAATAGTAATTACATATTTAAAGCATTTGGGTAACTTTTTAAATATGTAATTTACATATCATCTATCCATTAAGAGAAAGCCAGTTATTCCTAGTAAGTGTTAGCCTTTCCCAGAAGCAAACAGCAGTTTAGGGGCTATATCTAAACAGCATGCCAGTCCATCTCTCTGTCACACACAGATCTCACACTTACAATTTAGACACACAAATTAACCTCACTAGCATATTGTTAGAAAGTTGGAGGAGACTTATTACCTGTGAAAATCCACACAAACATGGAACAACATGTAAACTCCACACATAAATCTGTAATACACCCATATGCTAACCAGCTAGCTGCAGTATCCTACCAATGTTTCTCAGCTGGCTGCTTGTAATTGAATATTTTAAGAATCTCATCCAGTCTTTACTTCAAGATTCTATTGGAGGCGCATAGGAGGTGTGTTGCAGGCTTCTTTTCCCAGCTAGCAAGCTCAAACTAATGCATAACATCATTTGAACTTTTCTTTAACTTATTTAAATACTACTTTTTGAATTTCATATCCAAGCATTTTGAAAGTCTTTTTTTTGCTTCCTTACACTACCTACTGCATGTGATGAAAGTGATGAATTGACATACAGTAAATGCCTAATTCTTTCTGATCCATTGATTAATTCCAGTTCAGATTCAAACTGTGTATTTTGTGTGCTTGGGTGCAATATATGCAGCACATACTGTAGTTCAGTTTGTCAGATGTTTGTCATATATGAATAGTGTTTTAGTACTCTACCATAGCTTGCTCTCCTGAAACAGTATTTGATGCTCTACATTATCATCCTATACAGTAGAATCTACAGGTCTAAATATTTAACACAAATGTCACAGATGTTGGTATAGCTGATAAACCTTTCAAAACAAACAACACAGTACATTGCTTGTTGTTTGTTAACGAGACATCTTGTCACACTAGGTAACTCATTGCTAAAGGGGAAAAGTTCAGGAAAGAAAAAAATAAAGGGATGAAAGTGATATCTATGCAAACAGACAGGCAGACAGAGATATGTCTACACTTGTTTTAGTGTATTACATTTTAAATAGGATAAAATATTTTAGAATGAGTGAGGTTTATTAAAAACATTCTCTTCTCACTAAAAAAATCTGCTGAGCAGTGACCATTGACCATTTACATAAATAGGGTGGCATGCTGGTTAGGACTGCTGCCTTGCAGTGCAGGTACCCTAGATTTAGTTCTGGAACTGGGGTGCTATCTGTGCTGAGTTTGTGTTCAGGGTGTATCCCTTGCCTTGTGTCTTTGATTGTGACCCTGCATTGGATTAAGCAGTTAGAAAATGGGTGGATGTATTTACATAAATATGATATTGCAAAAAATAGCACAAGCAACATAGCAGGAATATGTTAGTACTTCAATTATGGTTGAAATATTACTAATAAAGTGTTCAATAATTATTCTAGAGAGATTTGTGCACATAAATTAAAATGTATTGATGTAAGAGAGAAAAAATATTGACGTCCTGTAGTAAAGGCATGTTATTGTGTTCCAAGAAACAAGAAAAAAAGTCCACATTATCACAGACCAGTTCAGTAAATAACACTTTGGTATACAGGCTTTGTGAACTCTTTGTGAATTCAGCTAAACAACACATTATATAGCCATAGGGCCAGACAGTTCAGATTAAAATAAATGCTGACATAAAAAGCAACAAGCTATTCTTTACTTCTGAAAATATACTGTTTGGAATAGTCTAGCAGTTATACTTCTAAAACACATTTTAAGAAATATATTGTGCTGATGATTCACATTCACACATAATTCTTAAAGTTTTGCAGTCTAAAATATATCTAGTGTATATTGAAATACCCCAAAATGTTTAATGTTTTTCATAATTGATTTTCCAGTGCTGTTGTATTTCAGAATTTTGAGCAATTGTGTACAAAAAATTTGATACAAAAGAAGCAGATTATCTTTCATCTTCTATGTAGCCGGTGTTGTGAGTCCCAGCTGTCCCATGGTGACTGTTGGGTACAGTGCTGCATGGAGATGACTGTAGAGCCATGCCTGTCATGTTTATAGCTCCATACTCTGTGTTTCGCAGGGAAAGATCTTGCTTATCTGTCATCTGCTTCATTGGAATTTCTTCAACATCTTTGTCTTCTGAATGCTGGGAATTTAATATGGTTCGACACCACACGTTAGAGAACGTTTTCAAAAAATCAAAAGTAGGATTAATGAGATACTAAAGAGTATGCATATGTCAGAATTTAAAACCATAAAAAAGATTACAGAAAAAGATTACTTGATAAAATTATATTTTAAAATGACAGGAGGTAATTTGGTTAATCTAACCTAGAGAACAGCAAATTGATCCAACTTTACTCACTTAAAATCTACCTTTGCTTATTTTTTATTTTGATACATGATGATTGAACAAGTAACAGTGACTGACAAATTATTTTTTTTGCATTTATATTTTGTAAAATGTAATACTGATATGAAGTTTCAATTCTTTTATAACAGAGATATTGTACTGTACACATTTCATGAATTGTTTTTATACAGTGACAAGTTCCAGATATACAATGTTGCCGTACAATACCTGTATATGATGTCTAGAAGTCTTGTACATCTACATAATACATATAGATACATCTATTATAACTTATCTACTAAACTGTATTTAAGTATGCAACCATCATTTTTCTTTGAAAGGTTTAAATACAGTACAGTATATAGAAAAAATATGCAGCACATACAAAGTACTGGTTTTAAAACAATGGAAATTATGTATTAGAATGTGAATCTATCAGAGCTGTGGGCTGTATGAACAATATAGATGGGTGAATATAAGTATATGTTTATGCATATGCATATTAATTACTTTTTCCCAGAAACTGAGGTAAGCAATAGAATTCAATAACAGTTTACAGCCTGTGTAACACTTATACAGAAGAACACAGGTGTTGTCAACACTTATCTGCTGTACATAAATAATCAGATTACCTCAAATTGTATGATACAATTCTGTCCAAAGTTGAATTATTTCAGTTCATTTAAAAAATAATGAAAAGGCATATGTATTGTGGAGCGTCTCTACAAATGCAATGGCATTTATACAACAGGTACAGTATGATACTAGATCAGACTGGGCCATGAAATTCTTCTTAAAAACCTTTAATGGTGGCTTAAATATTTGTAGAGGGTTAGGAAATATAAACCATAACTATAAATTGTGAATGTAGCATTTTATTCCTCTATTTTGCCTCTTTTTCTAAATTCTGTGATGTTGACACTTAGATTTTAGAGAGCTTCCAAACCAATAGTTTTCCAGTGTCTCTACAACCTACGTTAGGTGGGTCCGTATTACCATGATGTTAGGTTTCCAACCCCCAAATCTCCTACAGTTTAATCCTTTGCTCTCTTTGAGACTTTTTTCTGACATGCCCAATGGACCTGTGCTGTTGAAAAATTTCCTGGTGCTATTTGCATACTTTTCTGCACAACAGTGTGCTGTATGTCATACGACAGACACGTACAACATAATGACTCATTTTGGAAGCTGCGTAAAATCCCAGAACTCCTTTTTTTCTTGAATACAAACCTCATTTTTGTTCCGGAGATACTCATCTACTGCGTACTGGTATTTTGCAGTATTAAGTCCCAACAGATTTGCCAGTTTCCCCCCAAGAAAATCACAGGCTGAATGGGGAAAAAAAAATTGTTGAGACATCGCATGGTACAAGATGTTAGTTCCTATTTATTGAAATGCAACCAAAATGATTTGCCTGTCTTATTCACAGCAATTACATTGTAGTATTTATCACAAAAGCAGTACACACTCAAATATTTAACTGTAGAGTAAGTTCCTACAGAGATTTTGATGTAATATTCTCAGCTCTAGGCAATACGGTGGTGCATTGGCTAGAATTGTTACCTCAGAGCACTGGGACTCTGGGTTCAGTCGCAGACTTGGAGTGCTACAGCATCTGTGTGGAGTTTGTATGTTCTTCCTGTGTTCACCTGTTTTTCCTCCACGTGCTCTGGTTTCCTCCCACAGTCCAAAAACATACTGCTGGTGTGAGTCTGTGTCTGTCTCTGTGTGTGCCTTGCGATGGGCTGGCATCCCAGCTAGGGTGTAAACTACAGTACCTTGCACCAGTTACTTGCCAGGACATCCTAAACTAGAAGAAGCAGTTAGGGAATGGCTGGATGGATACTTGATTCTTTGATGAGCTAAAGCATGTTGCTTCTTTCAGTACTTACTAAACAAGGACTTCTTAACAACCTGCATCCACAGAAACCCAGCATATGCCTTCCATGACAGCAGGGCCTGAAAAGATAACTGTAACAGTTCTGAGGGATACCATAAAAAAGGCAAACAGACTAAAATGATACTCGAAAGTTGTTCTACTGTTTCCCAAAGATGGAGAAGTTTGACCATAAGCAATCAGATATTTCATTTACAAAATTGAGGATGATTTCAAAATTGTACATTTGGAAAGTTGTGCAGCCTCAGCTTAATGGATTTAAAAGTACAGAAAGGTCTTATTGAGCAACTGCTATAACATGATGCAGAATTAAAAAAAGAAGGCCAGCTGCAGAGTCCGGTAAGAGGCTAGGCAAGCATTCACTCTGAGTCTGAGGAAAGTGTATTTTAATACCTTAGAACCATATACTGGAGCTTGTACTTACTGTGTCCACTGGGACCTTGAATAGCTTAACATGGGGCACACTCTGATCTTCATCATCACTGCTCTCCTCTTCCAAGGTTTCTCCACTAGCAAAGTGGATAATCCTCTTTGGCTCCTGCTGCTTGGACACATGTGTTCCATCCAGATATGTCCGTTGGGTGACATCCTTAGACATAAACTCTTATTAAAAATGTAAAGGGAAGAACTACCAAAGGCTGAGTGATGAAAGATTGTGTTGGCTTGTGTTATGATACCAGTCTCCCCATGGTTGTGCGCGTTTTCTCCAGGTGCTCTGTTTTCCTCCCACAATCCAAAGACATGTCTTTGGGGAGGAAATGGAAGCAACTGTTCAAAACCCACACAAACATGGCTGGAACGTGTGAACTCCACAGAAACGGTGCCCAGGTCTATAACTGACCCCTGGGCCCAAGAGCTGTAAGGCAGCAGGTCTAAATGGGATACCACCCCTCAATATAACCTCTTCTTTTAAAAATATTCTTCATATGACACAATCTGAAGAATGTGCATTGAGAGATAGTTAGAATGTAAATGACTTTTGGAACCAAATTTCTGTCACTCGGTATATGATACATATACTTATGTATGAAATGCAATATATTTCATCATTATCATCACTTTACCTATTTAACCCTGAAACCCTGCTCATTGAGAACACCATTCAACATGTCATGGCAAGATTGCTTAGACTTTTCAAACTAATACTTTGATGTCCTGAGTTATATGTTTCACTCAAAAGATCTGAACCCTAACCCTAAACTACCCAAAACCTTAGCTAGGGTTAGGATTCCTAGAAAATGTAGAGAACATTTGATGACATGCATGACATTCCTGTTTTTTAGGAAAGAAAATTAAATTTAGGAAAAGTGATATTTCAATGTTATCTTCACTTTTCTTTTCTTGCATACATGGCTCAATACACTGCATTGCCCTAAATGGGAATGTTGACTTAATTGCCCTAATAGCAAATGTTTGGAAGAAAGTGGATATACTTTTCAAACTCTTGCATATGGGATTGAATGCACTGGCATTTTAACAGATACAAGTAAAATTTATCAGGTATTCCTGCCTCTTAACCTGTTAAAACCTGAAACCATGCTCATTGAGAACACCATTCAACATGACATTTCCAATAACATAATACTTATCAAAAAATAAAATTGTACCATAGTTGATACATTTTCTTTGGTTTGGCAAGGTTGCTTAGGCTTTTCAAACTAATACTTTGATGCCCTGAGTTATATGTTTCACTCAAATGAGTGGAAGGTTGCATTCATTCTTTGACGAAAATCTGAACCCTAACCAATCTAAACCTAGCTAGGGTTAGGGTTTGGATTCCTAGAAAATGTTTGATGGCATAGCTGTGTTTTAGGACAGAAATTACATTTAGGAAGAGTGATAAGTTGCACCTGTAACACTGGTGGAACTTGAAAAAAATATAAGAGCAACTAAAAACACTGAATTTTACATTGTACTGAAAGCAGTTTCCATCAGATCCCATTCAAGTTTGCTTTTCATTTGTTTGCAGAAGGTGGGACCTCAGCTTTATTTAAAGTCTCGGTTGTGCTCATGATACGGTGTTTGTGCAGTTTAACATTTTTATTTGAAAGGTAGCCACACTGCTGGTAATTCTATCGTAGAAAAATAAAGTCTTCAAGTGTTTATTATATTTTTATTACATTTATTAAAATAAAAATAAAGATGACACCCCTAAAGACATAAAACAATTAAAGACTAATGGTACAGTACTCAAAATTATTCTTATTAGTCCTGAGAATTTAATCTTTTTAAAATTGCAGATAAGTCTATTTTATAGACAGGCAAAGCAGACATCTGAAGTGCCTTTATTAGAAAAGGAATTCAACAAGTCTTTCAGGCAATGAAAGAATTGCAAACACCTTGCATTCACCATCAAAGGAGTTTTGGAAAATTAGATAAAAATGACAATTTGCAACATTATTTTTATCAATGTCTTGAAAGGAAAAAAACACTTCAGTATACTGCTGCATGGTTAGAAACTGGACACCATCCTTGAGCTCTTTTGTACTGTAAATTACAATTTGTATCGAGCTCCTCCTTTTCACTCCGTGTATATCTACAGGTTAAAGTATTCTTTGATAAAATGTAGAATACTTACATTTCTGAGCTCCTCATTCATTTTATTTCTCTGAAGACCCGTTTACTTTCCAGTCTGTAGCTTAAGCCTGCTCTGCTGCACCCAAATCCTGCATTGCCTCTAGGCACAGCAAAGAGAAAGAAAGTGGAAACTGAATGCCAGACGACTGATATGCCGGAATTAGATATCCTGCTTCAGATCAAGTTACGTGATCCATGGGGCTGTTTACATTTTTATATGGTAGATTTTGCAGTTTTACAGTTTAAAGAGATTTGCTGCTTTTCATTGTGTCTGTTACTAAAGTTCCATTCTCAAGGCTTCAGCTTTTTTATCATTGTGTATAGTTTCAAGGCTGCAGACCTAAAAGTGTTTTAATAAGCTTTCTTCGCAGCCTTTCTCTAGTGTACATCTTTCTCTCCCAAGAACACAAATGTTAAAATGTAATTGCTTGTCATTTACTTGAATGCATTTAAAAAGATTAAACTAAAGAATATTGAACCCCATTAAAATAAATCTGCAAACACTCTGTCAAACAAACTTATTTCATTTTTAAAGGGCATTCATAGCATGTTTGCTGAAAATGGTAATCTTTTATTTTTTAGCCTGTTTGCACTCTCCAACGCTAAGCAATACTGTACATGTCAAATTGCCCTCTGAAATAACTGTATTGTATCATATAGTTTAGAAATTTACCTTAGCACAATTAAGAATGAGATAAATGATGAATATCTCATAATGAATATCTCACAAAACAAGCTGTGAACGGTTCTGAGCCATCGAAGCACAGTATTAAACTTTCCTTTCATTGATCACTTCATTGATCACTCTTCCCAAACTTTGAGAAAAAGCAAATGGACTCAATTTTGCAATGTAGGGCATAGAGCATAGGAAGGATACATGGGGCAGAGCGGCAATCCGTCGCAGGGTACACACAGACACAAACATGCACAATCGCCCCAGGGTCCATTTTCCCAGAAAATCAGAATCACTGATAGCAGAATCAACTGCTGGGTGATTCACCCAGCAGAATTCCATGCAAACACAGACAGAACATGACATAAATTGTAATTCAGACCTAAAAGGTTGATAGTAGTCAACAAAAGAAGAGGGTAATTAGACAATACTGTACTGAAGACATTAAAATGGATTTTTCCAGTGGCTTGATTATAGTGGCTTATAGTCTTGATTATGGCACAATTTTGATAAGTTTAATTTTTTTGTACAGGTTTTGTCATAAAGCAGGCAAAAACAAAAATAGCCATTTAGGTTTGTCATTTTATTTGAGTATTATGCCAATACAGTTTTGTGGTGTTTTTCTGACCAAGTCACAAAAAGGTCTGGATTCTTTCAGGAAAAAAAAACAAGATCAAAGTGGTAATGCATAACTCTTACAAACAAAACATTGCACAAGTCAGAAAAGGATATAATATATTTTAAATTCTATTTACATTGTCTAATGCTCTTTGGCAGAGTAGTTAAAAGTGTCAATAGATAACAAAATGGAAGTATTTCACTACACCAGCTTGCACCTTGTTTGTAAATCGTGGTTACAAAGTCCACAAGCAAAGGATTATAGACTCAGCATTATCACCTACATTTACAAGTGTACTTTAATAACAGCACATATTTTATTCAGAATTAGTTTGCATATTTATGCATTTTTTGCTCTGCCACAACAGTTTTTGTTTTGGCTTTGAAATGTTGGTAAATTTCAACTACACTCATTCAGTCTGTGTTCCTTTTAAAAACATAGGAACATTCCCCTTTAATTTTAGTGAACAGCATCATTAAATTGATAAACAAAAAAGGGTTTAACATAACAGAAGATATGATGCATCTCTGACAACTGTAAGCTTTCATGTATTCTTACTAAATACCCTAACATGTTTCTAACAAAATGTTCCTTTCTTTGTGTGCAACCAAACAAAATGTTTGGGAACTGGGTACTTTAGAATGGTGCTGTCAGCAAAGAGTTACCCTTTATGTTGAAGAACATGGCTACGACTACCTGCATATTGAGTTTCTGAGGACATTTGCTTCTCCCATGATTACAGAACAAAAGCAATTTAATTAATATTTACTATTAAAGGAAAAAAAAACATTCAATCCTAATAAAGCACTAATTAGACTGTAGAATTAATCAGATCAATTACAAGATCAGAGCAATCACACAATAATTCTTTTAAAATGCCAGATACAATGTCACTGGATGATACGGTACTGTAAAGAAATGAGAAGATTACTGAAGAATAAATGCTGGTGAATCAAATGTTTAATATGATGAATGATAACATATTGGTCGGTTACTTTTACTATGCAAAATTAAGTTGTATGGCTCACTTGCAAAAAAAAAAAATGAAGCTTTAAACTGAAGACAGGCCAAAACATTTCCAGTTTTCGCCCCTCTTTTTAACTCAAATAAATCAGGATTGTGGTGGATTTATTTCAGAGATCAGATTCTGGTGTGGGATCCTCACCTTAGGGCACCAACATGCAGTATGGACACAAACTCCAAACAACTGCTAAGACTACATATCAAGCAGCCATAGGCTGAAGACAATGTTGAATGGTTTTAATGGTTGATTGTTTCTTAAACATCCCAGATAACTTAATAAATCTTTTTTTTTACCACAAAAAGTCTCTGAATTGGACTGTGCTAAGACAACAACAAATATAATATTTACAAGGATGTCAATATTTTTTATACTTCTCAAATAAATCATTTAAATGTTTTGAAAACAATACAAGTGCATATAGACAGATTAAATAAGTTTTTGCATGAAGGCCATACTGTATATGCTAAAAGGCTATAATACATTAGTGAGAAAACAGCAGTAGAACAAATGTACAAAAATGCAGAAACAACATTTCAACAAATGTACAACTCCTAAAATTATTTTGTTATGAACAACACAAAATCATTACACAATGATTATTGTTTATTAAAATGTACTATGTAACATCAGCTGATTCCATTTTTCCTGACTGCCCTCAAATTTCTCCAATTTAAATTCAATGTAATTTAGTTTTAATTTGATTATGAGTATACAACGTACCACAGTGCACTGTATCCTTTGCACTTAACCTGGTGATTCACCTAATTAAGTTAATCTTCACAAATGGGTTAATTTGTAGTTTAAATTCAATAACCACTGTCCAAGTTTTTTACTGCAGGTTATTCTGTGACAACAGATGATTATGTCCATACACCTAGTAATGCAGAAATTGTGCTTCTTATAAGGAAACCAACTTAGTTGTAAGCAAGAACCACAGACTGCCATTAAAAAAGGAAAATCTGAGAAAACATTTTCTATATTAACGCCACAGGATATATCCATGTGCTCCTCTCTTGCACTATTTTATCATGATGATATGGCAGATCTTCTCTGCTCTTAGGAAATACTGCAGCCTGTGTCCTTTTGTGTCTTAAGATCTGGTTCTTTCATTGGCTTAACTTCTTCCTCTTGTTTAGGTTTTGCCTGCAAAACAATTTTAAGAACACATGTACTGTCTTATTTTTTACAATTCTTGTTATACAGTATATATGTTGGCCTTATTTCTGCTTCATGAAAAGACCACTACTGCTCCATTTTTGAAGTATTTTATATACCACTGAAAATCATCTCATTCTATTTTCTCTAATGTGCTATTCAGTAAAACATTACTAACATTATTAACAATGTTAAAATTCTATCTACCTGTTGACAGATCTTAATTAAATCATTTATTTGGTTGGGATAAATTCCTGCTTCTGATAAATTATGTACAAAGTTACCTAAGTACAGGACTTTCAAAGCATTCCTTGGCAAAGAATAATTTGCTTGCTGTATAAATGTCTGTAGAACTGAACTAAAACAGATTTTAGCTGATTTTTTCAGGAAAGCAGGACAGAAAAGGGAATTAATACCTTGTCATCTTTATGGTTTTTAGTCAGGTCAAATGTAGCGTAAACCTCAGGTGTACACTGAGGACTGACAGATGGAAATTCAAAGGCAATGGGCTCAACAAGTCCATAGCTGGCCTTCAGTTCCAAATCTGGAGGGTCCTGGGGTACTTTCTGGAAATATCTAGGATGCAAACATATTATAATAAAAAGACACAACATCAAGGCTCATATTCCACACCAAGACCGCAGCATGTTATCATTAAAATGCATGAAAAATATAACTGTGCTAAAATATACAGTTTTGAAAAAAAAAACAGAAAACAACATTTACCACATACACCAGATATTATGATTCATATATATATACACACACACTACTGCATACACATGTACATGTAATACAATGTAACAACATAAAGGTTACAAACGAGAGGAGGCCATTAGGCTTATTTAGCCTTTTAAGTAGTTAAGTGAATCCAAGGACCACTTCAAGATGTTTCCTGAGAGAAACCAGGGTATCAGCTTCAAACACATGGCTGGGTAGCTTGTTCCATACTCCCACAACCCTCTGGGTAAAGAAGTGCTTTCTGTTCTCGTTATTTAGTTTCCACTTGTGCTCTCTGGTTCATGTTTCACTGTCACATTATTTAACACATCAATAATTTTTAAAACAGTTTTGTTTAAAACAGTCTATCAAACATCATGTCTGTTTTTGTTATTTGTATTGAGACATCAGAGGTTACCCCTACAGCTCAAAAGGTGGTTTACATACTCACATGAAACCATTTTCTCTTTCACATTTTTCCAGCGTGTTTTTAATCAAACCTCCTAGTTTTGTGAAGAACAGCTGTTCTGAAGGCTTAGCCGTGCTTCCTGGCCCCTTGGTTTGGCGGTACTCTTTACATAAAGACTCTGCTTTTGTATAATCTAAAAGGGAAATAGAAATATTAAGACATTCAAAAAATAAATATCTTGACTTCCAAAAACTACAGTGTGAGAAAAAGTCTGTGAACCCCCATTATTGTTTAACTGAAAACAGTCTTTTTGTTTAAAATAACTAAAAGATTATTTATTTACCCGTTAGGTTAACAAACATAAATTTATATAATTCATAAATTAAATGTAAATAGTTATACAGTATTTACCAGTTCAATGTTTTTGGAGATGGAATCGTGTATGAAGGATGTACAATTATTTTTGAATGTGAAATAATAAGCAAATCTGTACTTGGCATAGTTAAGTGGGTAATAGCAATGAGGTGGTTAAAATAGCTGGGTAACAACTTGAACTTTTTCAGCCACAATGAGAAAGATTTTCTGAGGCAAAAAACAAACACTGCCTCTGCACTGCCTGCCAACAGAAATAGCTCATTCTGACTGTCAAGCATGGTGGTGGGAGTATCATGGTTTGAGGCTGCTTTGCTGCCTCAGGATCCAGACGGCTTGTCATCGTTGACAACTCAGTGTTATGTCAGCACATTTTGGAGGAGAATTTCAGGCTATTATTTTATCGTCCGAAACTGAGATGAAGTGGGTCACGCAGCCAGGCAACGATCTTAAACATACAAAGCGGACGTACGACAGAATGACTGAAGAAGACATTTTGCATTTCAGACCTGAAGCAAGCTGATCATGCAAATGTCACCACATTGAGGCAGCTCTGTAAAGATGAATGAGCCTAAATTCCTAAAAGCCAATGCAAGAGACTGATCAAACATGAAACTGTAACTGCAATTGAAGTCATGGCTGCTCAAGACGTGTCACCAGTTACTGAATTTAAACGTTCATGCAAACTTATTAAACTTCTGTGACTTGTTCGCACAAAGATAATTACTGTTGGATCATTGTATTAAATAATCCAAATACATTGTATGTATTTTGGTATTCATTTAATCTACCATCTTTTTTTAAGACTTACACAAACATGAGAATAATGACAAGAATATGGACCCACCAATGGGATTCACAAAGTTTTAGAAAAAGTAAAAGGAGATGCATCTAACTGAAGTGTGGAGATGATATCTAGAACTAAAGACTTGCCTTGGTGGTTTTTCAGCAGACACTAATAAATCACCTGACTAACCGTTATTTCAATGTGCTACTGTACTACAGACGTTCACAAAAGAAAAGCATATTAAAAAACACTGGACAGCATCTTTATGCTGAACAACAGGAAATGGTTCCAGGCAGGAAGCATGCAATTGCGAACCCTAAAGTTAAAATGGTTTTAGACTGGAAAAGCATGCTTACACTTTTCGGCTTCTCGAAGAGATCTGACTGCTTCTCCACACTTGTCACTTGCTAGAAGCATCGGCCCATTATAGCAGTAAGCCTGGGTAAAATATGTCATTACAGTTATTATGAATCCAAATCTTTAGTTACTGTTATAATACAAGGAAAAATGAACCATGAGTGTCTCTTCAGAAGAAGCAATACCAAAATCAGCCGAAATCAAACATCTGGGGGAAAAGGTTTGATTAGTTAAAATGTTTTTACTACAGCCATTTGATGAAGTTAGCACACAAGGTTTATTCAAAAATTTAGTTTTGTGCACCAACTCATTCTAATCCAATGATGAGAAAACAGCCCCTTTACGGATTAAGTTCATTAGCGTGCATGGTACATAATGGCAGTTAAAGCTGTTGCAAAATGTGAGAACTGCAAAACAGTAGCTACAGAAAGAAAAGGCAGTCACAGAGGTACTGTATGTCCAGTCTGGTCAAGACACATCAATATTTCAGTGTAGGATCACCTTCATCTTAAGTTGAAGAGTATGGGAAAAAATAATGAAAGACCATGTAATTGATCTGCCCCAGGAAAATAAAAGTGACAAGTCTAACACAGATTTTAACATATTATACAAATAAGTTGCAGCTGAGATAAGGTACGTAACACTCCATGAACTTTGAATTTGGCTTACATAGGCCATGTAGAAGGCCTGCTTGAGCTGAAAGTACTTCCTCCATTTGCTGGTGTAGTCTGGCTCCAGCGAGTTCAGAGTGTGATCTGCAGTTACATGGAAATGACAACCATAATCAGAATGCTGTGACACTATAAACATAACTTGTACATGATGCTATAGAAGTAATTTAGGAGCATGCATCATGTACACTTTATTTACTAAATATGTTAGACGTCTTAATATATACAGTTTGAGTGTAATGTTCAGTTCTCAATGTTGCGCAAACTATGGGTCAATAAAAATGGACCTTTGACTATGGGACAA
Organism: Lepisosteus oculatus; assembly: GCF_040954835.1. NCBI lineage: Eukaryota > Metazoa > Chordata > Actinopteri > Semionotiformes > Lepisosteidae > Lepisosteus > Lepisosteus oculatus. Next base: position 42,722,343 of record NC_090697.1, on the reverse strand, counting down.
CAGGCCAGTGTACAGGCAAAATGAAAAGAACCACAAAATTGTCTAAGTTACAGGAAAAAAAACAACTCACCAGCCTTCTTGTAGAAATTGGCAGTTTCAAATGCCAAAGCACCTATCAGACTGGCATTGTGTTTCAGTTCAATGGCCCTGGCAATGGTCACTTTTGGGGAAGGAAAGGGAAAAGAAAAAAGAATGCTAACAGACACTGTTATAAAGACCTCACCTTATGAAGTAACTAATTGCAACTAATTGGTATTTTTACAGTATCCATGATGATGTAGTATGCTTAGTTAAATCAAAATAACTTGTAGGTGATGAATTACAGAGAGAAAAGTTGTTGTTCTTCTTGCAATGACTTGGAAATTGGTTTGGAAAGCAACACATTGTATCACGTAACATGTTTTAATTCTAAAGCAACACATTAATGTTCTATCCTACATCTCAAAGGAAATTCAGGAAGAGTAGGAAACACTGAAGAAAACAACATCAAACCAATAGTAACACCCTTTTCTTCTAAAACAGAAAGAAGGCTTAATTTACCTTCTTGTGCTTCTGCCTGGCATTGGATAATGTAAGTGTCAATAACTCGAAGTTCCAGATCTCGACCTTTTTCTGCTGGAGTAATAAGACGTGGAATGTGGGCATCCTATGAAATAAGTAATAAATATGCGTGAGGGAAAGGTGTTCCTTCTGAAATGTAGCTGAAATAACTCCACACCTTATAATGCTAATGAAACAATTATTTTCTATTGTGTGATTTTAAGAAAGGGTCATATAACTACATAGGCTTGACTGCAATGCTGAGTCACTGCAATTAACATAATTATGTACATTCCAGCTGCAAGATATAATTCACATTATAAATCAATATTTGTGGGACAACTATGGGACAATTATTCATCTACTTTATTACTGCCCACTCTCTAATACTATAGTTTCTGTAAAAAATGGAGACCAATCACAAAATAAGTTAGTTCATAAGAAATAAGGTAAGCAATTCAGTTAGTAGAGTATATGCTTTACTGTGAAGCACCAGGCTGGCACACTCAAAAGGTATTACACATGCTAAATTGTATCCGAGTGTGTCAGCATCTTGTGTCTTTTAACAAATATGTGGAAAACAAAAACAGTCAGACATTCTGTTTCTTAAATTGGTGCAGTAGAGGTAATGTGCCATTTTGATTTCAGCATTTCAAAAGACCAAAACAACTTTGCACATTTTAGTTTGAATCAATTTCCAGGAATTACCAAATTATTTAAGCTGTACTGTATAAGAAAAAAACATGACCTTACAAATGCAGAAAAAAAAGTTTATATCACCTTTAGATGTTTGAAAATTCCTGCCGCAATTCTCAGGCTTTTGTGAACCTCTTTTGCTTCAGTTTCTGTTATGCTGGAATAAAAAAAATTGGGCTTTACTCCTACTACTGAGTTAATTTATTTTGCTAAATGAAATGACAAAAATGACCACAAAATCTGTAAGATACAAGCTGCAGGCAAGTTCGACTTCCTGCTGCAAACACAGATGTAGCTAAACTACAGAAATACAAATTCCACAAAACATGAAGTCTAGTCACACACTCCTCTCACACATCTGCATCTTAAAATTCCTAAACTGGTACAACACAAGTCATGTGTCAGCTGGAGAACAGAGAGCTCTCATTGACACACCGGATTTTCCAAACACTGCTGCTGCTTTACAGAGTTCTTGCACTTCTACGTTCTGGGACTTCCAGTTGGTAATTGCCAGAGTGATAAAGGAGTTACAAATAATGCACATTTGGAAATAGAAGTGTAAACTTTCAAAGTTACAGAACTTCTGCTTCCATCATTCTGTTAGATATTAAGTGACCCTGGAGAAGTGTGTAAAATTGTATAAAATGCACATTCTCAGTAAACAACAATAAAAAGTAGGCACAAAATCTTGACTTTCAAAAATGTGTTAATCTGTCCTGGTTTTTACTCCCTTCATAATAATAATAATAATAATAATAATAATAATAATAATAATAATAATTGCTTACACTTATATAGCACTCTTCTGGACACTCCACTCAGTGGGGAGGAGAGCAGAGAAATGTAGCCAGTTCATAGAGGGGGATTATTAGGAGGCCATGATTGGAAAGGGCCAATGGGAAATTTGGCCAGGATGCCGGGGTTACACCCCTACTCTTTCCGAGAAACGCCCTGGCATTTTTAATGACCACAGAGTCAGGACCTCGGTTTTATGTCTCATCCGAAGGACGGCGCCTGTTTTTTTTACAGTTTAGTGTCCCCGTCACTATACTGGGGCATTAGGACCCACATAGACCGCAGGGTGAGCGACCCCTGCTGGCCCCACTAACACCTCTTCCAGCAGCAACCTTAGTCCCATACAGGTACTGACCAGGCTCACACCTGCTTAGCTTCAGTGGGTTGCCAGTTGTGAGTTGCAGGGTGATATGGCTGCTGGCTAAATCAACCTTTCCCTTGAAAACCAGTTAACACATCTTAAAGAATTTTTAAGAAATAACATTTAGTGTCAAGTGAGCCACATGGCGGTGCAGTGGTTAGCAATGCTGCCTCCCAGCACTGGGGCACTGGGTTCAATTCCTGGGGTGCTATCTGCATAGATTTTGAATATTATCCCCATATTCACTTGGGTTTCCTCTGGGCACCACAGTCCAAAGACATACTGGCAGATTACTTGGTTTCTGCAAAAAAAACTGGCCCTGGTGTGAGTATTTGCATGTTTGTGACTGTGCGTGATGGGCTAGCGTCTGAGGGTGTATCCTGCCTTGTTGTGCCCTTTGATTGCAGAGACAGGCTCTGGGCCCCCTGTGACCCTGAATTGAAAAAAATCAGCCTGATAATGAATGGATGTACTGAAATTCCACGTTTTGTGAGTTGTTTCTCATGTCAATGGAAAACCACCTTCAACTGCTGAGTTAGTAAAGTCAGTCCTGATATGACCGCACCTCATGTCTAGGACATTTCTGCAGTACTTACTTTTCTTTCCCAGCCAATCTAGAAGCAAATTTGGAGTACCAGAGTCCCACATTAAACGTCATTGAGACAAGTTCAAACACAGCATCCTGCTGGGCACTGAAAAGAATAGATGTGGGACAACAACAGAATTTTATTTCTTTAGCCAAAGGTATAAAATGATTGGCTTATTTCAGTAAAAGAGTCTCATGCATGCCACACAGTATATTGCATAATAAAACATTTTCATCTTAACTAAACAACTGCAGTTTTTCCATCTGCTTCAAAATTGTTGATAATTCATATTTCAAACACCCCTGAGAACTATGCATGTATTACCCTTCCATGTCTATACTTATTTTTTCTTTTATGAATAAGGAAGAACAAACATATTCATTCAAGTGTTAAAGAATAGTAATGACAAACATTTTATTCAGAACTGAATACCAGAATTTCTGCCTACTAAATTCTAACATTGTTTGTTCATAAACAGTATTTCCATTTGTTATACAAGTTAATTTTGAAAATAAACAATACAAAACAGAAACGTTTGAAACAGAATACTTATTCTGATCAATCCTGGCAATCGCTTTAGTGCATAACCCTGATTTTGCCTTGACAAATTGAAAGTTAGGGCATATATATCTTTAAATTTTAAACTATTACCTTGGAGTGTTTCCTTGCAAAGTGTCAGTCCATTTGAAGTTCTGAATAAATCGCATTTTGTTTTCTTGTGTAGTACCATCTAAAGACACTATGAAACCTGCAGAACATCAAACAAGACAGTATAATAACAAAATGAATATCATACATTCTGTAAATTGTAGATTGTAAATCATAGGTTACAATCCAATAATAAATTACACCTTTAATGTACTATTTAATGCTTTTATAGTCCATATTCACATTCACTTCACTTTCCTCAGTACACATTCTATCTGTAGTCCCTATATCAATTTAGTAAATTATTACTGTACATACACCTTTGACAGAATAAATTGAGGGGGGATAATATTTTGTAAATCTATGATTATTAATATACTCAAAAAAACACCTTTTAATTTAAAGAAAATGGGAAAAGGGAGAAGAAGGCTATAGCTCTTTGTATGATACAAAATTAACAACAGAGAATTTGTAGTGTTACTTGAATCTGTTTTTCATTTTTGGCTACACATGGGTGAATACTGTTAGTAGAACATGGTTGTTTATTTCTTTTTCTAAGCCAAACAAAGTGAAAAGTTTTGCACTAAGACAGTACTAACCTTGCAGAAGGGAGAAGTAAGAATCAGTAGCGTTTTTCATTATTTCAGGATTGCATGTGGGATCTGTAAACATTTCGAGAAGTCGAGCCCTTGCTGCCTTCAAGTCACTGATGAAAGGTAAAGCACAATAAATTATCATAGATAATATCACTTTGAATGCAGCCTCATGTACAGTGTGGTGAAAAAGTTAAGAATATCCCCTTAAAATCTTATGGTTTTACATTTAGACATATTTGACCTTCACCTCACCTTAGTTCTCTCACAACAGATAAAACTTCATTTGACAAATAACACACAAAATGTATACTATGTCATTATTTGCCAGCATTCAATGTATTTGTGTGATTAGCTAGTGCACCCCTTAATTAAAAAACTTGTGACACTCTACTTTAGCAGCAAAAGCTTGAATTAAATATTTCTGGTAAAAGTTGATTAGTCTCTCACACTGCCCTGATGGGAAGTCTGTCCCCCTCTTCCTTACAGAACTGTTTTACCTTTGCCCTTTAGGTCCTGCCACAGCATCTCTGTGGGGTACAGATCTGGACTTTGACTGTGTCAGTCCAAAATCCTGAATTTCTTCTTTTTGAGCCATTATGCCATAGATGTGCTTATGTGTTTCGGATCATTGTCCTGTTGCATGATCCACTTTCAGTTCAGCTTTATCTGTCAGACAGATGGTCTCATTTTCCTCTAGAATACCTCAGTACAGCATGGAATTCATGGTATATTCAACGACAGCAGGGAGTCCAGGTCCTGTGACAGTAAAACAGATCCAAACCATGCAAAGCCGACCAGCCCACCCCACCAACACCGCCATGCTAGACAGTTGGTATGGGTTTTATCTGGACAAAGGCTGTGTTGTTTTTGCCAAACTACGTTTTGCATTATGGCCATACAACTCCATTTTTGACTCATTGGTCTGGAGCACATATTCCAGAAATCTTGTTTATCATTCAAGTGTGGTTTTGCAAACTTAAACCGTCCAGCAATGTTCTTCTTGGAGAGACATGGTTTTATCCTGGCTATCCTTCCAAGGAAGCCATTCTTATTCAATCTTTTCCTGCTGATGGACTCATGGATCTTTGAGACTTCTAGGAACATTATAAGGTCAGATCTTGGAGAGAATTTGATAGGACGGCCACTCCTGGGTAAACTGGGTCTGGAATTTTCTCTTTCTTTGCATGGAATGAAGGACTTCATTGTGTTTGGAAATGGCTTTGCAACCCTTCTCAGACTGATAAGCAGCCACAATCCCTTCCCTAAGACCGTCACAGATGTCTTTTGATCTGGACATGATGCCAAATTGACAAAGTTTCTGATTTTACAGACAGGTGGAACTACTTCCTGATAATCACATTTGATTCTACATACCCCCTTAATTGAGATGGTAGAACTTACTTACTTTTTCACACAAAGATATTGGATGTTTGCAGATTTAAAAAAAAAACATTGACAAAGTAAAGGTTTGTGAGTAATTTGTGAGTGATCTACTATTAGGAATGGGTGAGGACTAGGTGAAGGTCAAATATGTCTATATTACAAATATGTTAAACAATAAAATCTTAGAGAGTGCATGTACTTTTTCACCACACTGTAGAGTACATGGATCAGTACATAGTACAAGGTCCGAATGTTGTTTTGCTATTTCCAGAGAGAATGCGAACACAAAATAAAATAAAATTTGAAAATAGAGCTGTTACAGTCAACACAAGAGGCAATATCTATGTGAACTGAACCTGGTATCCAGAAGAATGGAAATGAGGAGAAATGTTGCCCATCAAGAAAGGTGCTTACTTGCATATTTTATTTGCTGCAGGACTGGCAGCCACACCATAGAAGCTAAAAGAGACAGGAGCTGTGGCCTTCAAAGGATTTCTGTGAAACCAGTGCGTCATGTTGGAGAACCTTTACAATCCTCAAGGGTAACAATCTCAACCTGAATAGAAAAAAACAAAACAAATTGAATAATGTGAGCAATGTCTCTTTGGAGAGAAGCATATGAATGCTGTAACTTACTTTTTTTTTACTTTTTAGCACTTTTAAAGTTTCTTAACTTTTTTTTTCAGTGAGCATTAAGATTTACAGTAATTATATGTGAATTACAAATTAAATGTATTATTGTTTTTGTTACAGTCACTATTATGTAATTGTGTATAAAGTCTTAATCAATATGACCAGAGAAAATGCAAATACACTAAATAAAACCTAAGGAAAAATAAAATACTAGATTTTCAATAAAATATTTTTTGATATCACCTTTCAGAAACGTGTTGCACATTTTTAGAGTACAATGTCAAAAAGATCATTAACTGTTAAATTGTATCCAGAGATTAACTTCTTGTTTTATGTCCTTAGTGTTAAGCAATCTGATGTGGAATTAATTTCAAGAGTGGGACGACTATCAATCCTCCAGAGTGCATTTCTCCTATACTAGTACTGCTGTAGTAGTCTGCATCGAGAAACTGCACATGAAGCTACAATTCACGTTTTTGACTTTTTAACACTTAAGAAAGTAGAATGAAATAAAAATGTATAGGCGAATTAGCTATACCTCAGACATGCTGAAGATCTTCTTGGCAAAATTAACAAAAAATACATTAGGAAATAACAGCGCGGTAGAATACAAGTAATCTGACTTCATCTTCCATTTAAATGTTTAAAACTAAGCTCGTGGACGAACCCTGCCAGTAAACAGAGGCCTACCGTTCGGTTCTGTATACAACAGCAAAACGAATACTAACCTTTTCACATTAGCCTCATGTTTTACTTGAGAATATTTATGAAACTTACAATTTACTATTGTTATTTATGACTATTTCTGTTTACAAAATAATAACGCAACAAAATTACAAGTGATCAATTAGACTAAATACGAAACACGACACAATTTTTCCTATCATATTCTGTTTCTAAATTACTTTTTAAGTGATTTAACCTAAATCATTCTAAAGAGCATTCCATTATACTGTTCTGTCACGCATAAATAAAGTAAATGAACTGTCAAACCTTCGTCTTCTCTTCCAACAATTCAATCCAGGAAATAAAAACAATAAAAATGACCTCTTCCTGTATTTGCTTTGACGGATGACATCACAGTAGGCCGTTTAACTCGGTCTCTTTTTTCATTGGTTAATTGAGAGTGATGTCACTTTCTCACCTCCTCATTGGAGATGATCCGAGTCCTGTGTTCCACGCCCACGCGCGTGCCATGGCAGAGTCTCTGTTTACTGTAACGTCGCGCTTTGGGCAATGGGCGTGTCGCAGAGCCTCAGACTAGCCTGCTGCCTGAAGAGGAGGGGCGGCAGTGCCGAGCAATGATTGAAGTCATCATCGACCAAAAAATAGCATTGAGATTCAGGCTTCTCTACACTGAACTTGGACTCAAATCAGACTCATTTGCCCATAGTTTACTATGCAGTAACAAGATCTTCACAGTTTTACAACATGACTAGTAAACTGCATAAGAAGAATGGAGAATTTATAAATCATAAATTTTGAGATGGTTTTACTTTCCTTTAGTAAAAGTGCCTACTTCTGCCTTTCGGGGAGTCAGACAAGGGAAACCGTGTTTAATTAAACGGCTCCGTAGAGTCATCTGGATAAGAATAAGTTAGAAAAGTCTTATTGTCTCGAGTTTATTATTTTAAAAATCAATCATCAAGTAGTTAACAATACAAGCCGTCTTATTTATTTGGTTGGACCTGGGTCAGGACCCATGTCAGAGCCTTAACTCACAAGTACTGACACGTTCTCTGATCCAGAAGTAGGGTTTGTCATAGGGATGTTTTAAAGAAGGTGGTTTAAAACTGGCAGACAAGTTAAAATCCCTCACCAAGAAATTAATTCAACCGACTTATCTGAGGGGATGTTTGTTTTTCTTCAGCCACAAGTTGCAAATCTGCTTATTGGTAGTTTGAGAGAATTAACTGGATCCATTGCGCTCATTTTCTGCACTTTCGACTAATTATATGAAGAAATAATAACGCAACAGTGTCTGCAATGCAAAACTGCAGAAGTGCTATTTCTTCACCACTGTTTCTTTAAACACGGCGCTTCGCTGGATACATTTGTGGAGGCGGAACTTCCTTTTCCATGCTGACGGTTCGGTTGAGAGGCAGAAGGGCTTGGTCAGTGTGGGGTGTTGGTAGCACCGGTTAGCCTGAATGCCTATACCTGGCACACGATAATGCAAAGAGGAAGCTCGAACCCATCTACAATGCTAACTTGAAACGTATTTTGCGACACCAACTTGTCAAAATGTCAGATGTGAATAAGACTATCCAGAAATGGCACGCGAGTTTTAAAAAAGGCACGGACTTTGATTCGTGGGGACAGTTAGTGGAAGCAATTGATGAATACCAAATGTAAGTTGAAAACATTTTAATGTGACGAATAACAGGAGATGTGTGGGGGGTTGCATAATGAAATGAATATAGACGAACTAAACCAGTATGTTTTACTTCGTGAAGCATCTGCAGTAAGCAGGATTTGAGGCAGTTGGTGTCAATCCCGCGGTTATTCTTAGTTTTTTCTCTCATTATTTTACTTAAGATACAGGCACCTTAGCTGGTCACGATCGTCCTGTAACCAAGGTAGCATCTGAGGGTCATAAAAGTAACTGTTCAATTTCGCTTTGCTGCATTTAGCACTAGCAACAGGGGTAGGTGAAACAAAATGATTTTTAACACCATTGCAGAATAATGGATTAATTGAAAAACTTTCAACAATATATCGGTTTTGCTAGAGATATGTCTAAAATTAATGTTTATTATTCTGCAAGATGCAGTGAGAATTGGACGGGACACAGGATTTAGTAATTCCGTTCAAACAGATCAACAGTATTGTCAACCACACCCTCTCGTTGTTTTGGGTGGAGCTTCGATGGATATGTCATTATTTTCACCCTGCCTTCTGTGGCTGGACTGTACTATCAATGTAGCGCTGTGCCGTATGGTGGTAAAACAAATTATTTAAAATCTCAGATTCCTCATCCCTGGATGGATTTTTTTTAGGTTAGTTGAGCCTTTAAAGGTCTTATGCTGTCAGGAAGAGGTACTGGCACGATAGTTTCAGAACTGAAATATGAGGCTAACTCTGAACTCATGCTTTTTTTTATTTATTACAAGTGGATTGCCGGTTTGTCTTGACCTTTAGAATCCCTGCAGTGTTGGCAGGAGTAAGATTAATAGCTACTCAGTTTGTAAACTGTGTTTGGTCTTGGAATCTACATGGTTTTGGGAAATAAAATGTCACTTTAATACCGCATTCTTGTTGTGCATTTATAAATGTGGGTGTGCGCCACTTCAAAACTACACGTTGGAGCAAACCCAGCTCTTAGTTTAAAATGATTTATTCTTAGCCCACGAGGGGGCGTGGGATCAATAAATAGCGAACTTATCTGTGAGGAACTCAAACAGATGGGTTTGTTTTTAAAATAAGGTAGGAGGTTTGTCAGAAAAAAAATCTATACATACACATTTGAAACATATATATTTCAGTGTATTTTTTTATCCCTGATAACCTTGTTTGTGCTAGCTGGAATAAAAATGGATATAAATAAACCAAAAAAAACATCCGTTTTCAGGAATTGCTTAGTCAAAAATAGGGTCGCAGTGAACAGGACATAAAACAGGATACAATCTGGATGGAATGCCAGTTTGTCACAGGGCTCACACACAAGTGCCAAGTCTAGAGAGGCCAGTTTACCAGTATAGCATGACTTTGGACTGTGGAAACAAACCAGAGCACTTGGACATGCGTTTAAAAAAAATATATTGTTTTATATTGTTATGTTTAATCAGTCTTGCCAGGCAGCTTCAGAAAGAAGTTCAGTCCCCCTCCAATTCATCGGACTTCACAGAAGATCAGAAGGTATGATGGTAATGTCTTATTGCGCCTGCCAGTTGAATCGCCTGGCATATCCCTCTGAGGTTCGGCTCCTAACCTATAATGACAGAACAGCACTGTTCACAAATGACTTGAAACATCCAGAAAGGATCATCAGAGCAACCACCGCTTTCATTTTCCTCTAATCTACTGTACGTCTTTCATGTAGAAAATCCTTTGGTAGGTGTATGTGAAAGCAGACACTAAGCTGACTGAGTTGGAAGGGAGCTAACGCTTCCCAGAACATAATGGGAATTCTCTCAAACAGTGACAGGGAACTGGGGGGAGCTAGTACAGTATGACTATTGCTTCAGAGATGGGTTTGATGACTCTTGTTGGCTGTAAATGAACATGTTTTTACATAAGAAGGTTGAGAAGGGAGCTGCGTCAGCATGCGTAGGCTGCAAAGGAACGGGTAAAGGTTTGTCCAGGCTGAAAGGAAGGTCTCAGGCTGAAATTAGAAAATGTGATTCAGTTGTTTATTGTCTTCCATTTTTTTAGCATTGAATTAGACATACTGTACTGTACCAGTAGCATTCTAATACTGTACATCTAATGTCCCATTCTGCCCAGATCAGTGCTGGACAGAGAATTTTACAAAGGCATGATTAATTAATATTAATGCAGCCTTAGCATCAAAGAAAGATTTTTTGGTTTGACCGTGTCTTGCTGGTAATTTAAGATCTTAAAATGAGTTTAAGTTACTAATGGGGATTTCAGCCTTTGAACATGTGGTGAAAAGCTAATAAATATTTTACTGTAAATGGAATGTTTCTATTCAAGAATCATGTTTGCTTGTACGGATCACTCAAAAGGAGTATTGTCACTATTGCATGAGATTGTTTTTTCAAAAAAAATATTTATTTAATACACCTCTTTATTCCTCTTTCTTGTTGTTTGCATCAACATAGGATAAACATGAAGATTTTCTAACTTAAATTCCTAAGTACCCTTTTATTTTTTCCAAAAAAATCCATCAAGTCATTAATTTTTGTGTACAGATTATTGCTTTTTGTTTATGTGTATTTTTGTGATTGGCGGTTTTTTTAGTGAAAAAGGAGGAGGAAAACATAAAAACAACAGAGATACTAGGAACTACAATATATATTTAAGGAGCTCATACTTAAAGTCTATTAATGAAGTAGAACTAAAATATTCTCTCATTTAGGAGAAAACATGTTCTTTTGTTTCAGGATGATTACAGTTTTGGTCTGTTTTGTCTTTTTTTAGAAAACATTAGGAAAGCTTGCAACATGCCTTGAAATGCGAAGTGCAGCCTTGCAGGTAATTACTCTTTTTCCGCAATTGTCAATTGTCTTGGCTCAGAGGATAAGCATATTTTTAATAGGTGCATCCTGGAACACCATTCCAGGAAGATGTGTTTCAAGCATTGACTGAATTTAGAGGCTAGGCATCTTCCTGTGGACCTCGCTAAGCTTCAAACAAGCTGGCAGTAGCAAAGTCTTATCAGACCACTGGGTTTGATGGAGCTTATAACACTACCAATGCATGGGATGTTTTGGGTATATGTCAACATTTGTTCTTCTGTTGCTCCTACTGTTCCGAATTGGTGCTGTGTTGAATTACTATAGGCAATGCAGAACATTAGTGCTGTTCTCTCAGGGAAGGCACAGTAGAATACACAACACTTTCACACCATGTGCACAGTACAAAACAGTAAATAATGGCAAATAATGATAGATCAACAAAGCACAATACTATACAGTGGATAGCACAGAACATTAAATGCACATGACAATAAATACAAGTAAAAAGTGCAGAGTGCAGAGGTGCATTGAATCCTCAGGCATTATGCAGTTGAATGTTAATGATGCGCACTGGTATAGGTAGAAGCTTTTCATAAGCCTAATGGTCCGTGCTATAATGGCATGCTACTGCTTGCCAGAGCTAAGAGGGTAGAACAATTTGTGGTCAGGATGGTTGGGACCCAAAATAATGGCATGGGCTTTACTGCAACAGCGGATGGTGTGGATGTTATCATCTGATGGTAAGTCAGGTCAGGTGCCATTGCCACCACCTTTGTAGAGCTACCACACTTACCTGTGATGGGGTTGGATCCTGTCCAGGGGAAGTCTTGTATTTTAGTTTAATACATTAAACTAAATAAACATGTAGAAAATAATAAACATTTATAAAATGTCCTTTGTCCCTTGTAAAGCTGCTCAAGAATGTATATAGATTAAATATAGTTCCCTCACCACCCATTTATCAATTTATTTATTTATTTTATATTGTTGTTGTGTTCATGTACTTTGTGTGATTTTATGTGACTTTAATGTTTCGCTTATGTGTTTTCTACTTTTATGGGAGAAGCCAAAGACAAATTTTCACAGTAGTGAAAATTTACATAAATTTCCCTACGGGATCAATAAAGTCTTATCTATCTAGTGGACAATAACGTATCTACTCTTTGAACATTTGAATTGCAAGGATTAAAAAAAAAAATATTAAGCACATTCCTGTTTTGCTTTTTCTTTGTCAAAGTAAGCATTTCAATTAATTGTTGAGCTCTGTTAAACAGTGTTGCTGCTACAGTACTTTCATCTGCATTATGCTTTACTGATGTGAGGTTATGACAGATTACACTTGACATCATGTTTATCTTTTTCATATTCATCAGTGTACCCAGTCCCAAGAGGAGTTCAAGCTGGAAGATCTAAAGAAACTGGAACCCAGTATGTATATCTTAATGTCCAACCTAGGATCTGGAGATCAAGAAATGTTTACGTAGGCTGATTAAAGGGTGTGAATGAATACCATATTTGTGTGTGCATTTTTTGGCTTTAGCAGGTAGATGCAGCCGCAAATACAAAATCTGACCCATGCATTGTGAATATTTTCAGGCTTGTGTTACAAGAATAGGTTCCACTGTGGCAAAGGATTTGCTGGATGCCAGTTCTGATAATGTTATCATCAGATGTTTTTAACTGTAGAGCATTTGTGATATGGTGCCCTGTTTTATCGTTTTATTTTGATGAACACCCCAAAGTTTTATTAATCGCACTGATTTGTCTTCAGAATTTAAGCTCTAACTGAATTTGACAGATGTTGTTCTCCTAGCCACAACTGTGTCAGACTGAATATGTTTCAGATTGCACACTTGGTTTCAGTGGCAATCAGTGATAAACTGGCACTGGACTGGAAAATCATATCATTTCTCACAATTAAGTCATAAAGGCTCTCCTTAATATACTGTTTTTCTTACAATGTAAACAACATAACACCAAGTAGTTCAGGTGGGTAGCTGCGTCAGCATGCCTAGGCTGCAAAGGAACAAGTAATAGGTTTATTCCATGCTGAAAAAAAGAAGAAAGAGAACACAACGTTTCAGCCGTGGAGCCTTCTTCAGCCTTCTTGCCACCTGAAGAAGGCTCCACGGCCGAAACGTTGTGTTCTCTTTCTTCTTTTTTTTCAGCATGGAATAAACCTATTACTTGTTCCTTTGCAACATAACACCAAGCTGTGTTTAAATTATTCAAATTCAAATTATTCAAACTCAAATTAAACTATTTCTGATTTGGAAGCGGCTGTTGAAATTACCTGTCTGATGCAGAGACCAGATTAAATTTTGTTAGTATGTTAGTGTATCTTTAGTCTTACGAGAGTAATGTAGCAGAGTAAAATGTAATGAAGCACAGTGAACTCTTAGTAAAAGCAAGGTGGGGCCCAGTGAAGAACACTAAACCCTTGCACGGTCAAAAAAAGAAATAAGGTAAATGGTAAAAGGTTTTATCAAGTTTCATAGTGGTGGTATAGGAGAAAGTTTAGATTACTGACTCTATACTCTGCTTTATGTAAGGATCAAACTTTTTTATTGATCTCTTTTTTTCTTCTCTTTGTTAACAGTCATTAAGAATATTCTTACTTATAACAAAGACTTTCCCTTTGATGTGCAGCCTGTGCCATTAAGGTAAAATAAGTTTCAGTGTGTACTTTGCTTTTATTTCCGTGCTTTTCTGTTCACATTTTTAAACCAACATGCTCCATTGCAATTGTTTTCAAGGAAGATGCATAATCACTCGTAGAAATGTTGTGGCTGGTGTCACAGACTAATTATATCAAATCTGTGGAAACAGTTATCTTAAATTAGCTTAACTGTGGTGATTAATGCTTGTAAAACCAGTAGGTTTAGCAGTGTTATATGGGGACTGCTTTGTTAATTTTTCTACAGCTAACAATCATTTGGTGTTCTGGTATCCGGGAAAAAGATCTATAAAAGCACACCGTTAGCTACTATAATAAAACATATACATGTATTACATTACATGCTCTGTTCACTCAGGTACACACATATATAAATTACAGCACGGGGAATTGTACTTCACCCAGTCAGCTGCTAGTGTATGCAGCTACACTACAATTGATTAAAAAGTTTCTCTTTATTTAGTGTTTAATGCTGTCATTGTCTCTTGCACATATGACAGAGCCTCTGCTGCATTATCAACTCTCTGAGTTACAGGCCATCCATTTAAATATCTCAGAACTGTTTGATATCGTGTTTTGGACAGCTAGTGGAACCATTCTTCCTCTAATTAGAGTGGCATTTACTGTAGTTTTGGCTGACCTGGGTCCTGGAGTGATGCAGAACAGCAGGTTTAATGTGTCAGCCTTAAAGCCAATTTTTTATGCACCTGGAATGTTTTGACTCTTACCATTTAAGTAGGTGATTTGTTCAGTTAATTTGCTGAGTTTAGAGAACATTTGAAACAAAAGACCAACACTGTGTAGTCTTAACACAGTTAGCTAGTGTTAAGGCTACACAGTGTTGGACTAACTTGAATGGGTTAACTTATTAAATTAATTCACAACTCGCATATGTTCCAAGTCATTACAATCCGATGATTTCAAGGGTGACCTATAAAATCTGCTGGATTGTGGCTCTCTCAGGGTCTGATGATCAAAAACTTTGCACACTAAATATCTGTAGGGTGTGGTAATTTACATTCAGAAAATTGATGGAAACAAATTATGATTTTGTGATGTGGTGCATCATTTACTTTACACACTTCCTTGACCCTTACTGGATTCTTCTTTCCCATAAGGTGAATTAAAGCAGTTTTCAAGGCTGCTATTATCAGTTTGTGAGAACCATGTTTTTTTCAGAAGAGACCCAAACATTGTAAGAGTATGATGTTCACATTCAAACAGTCAATTTTTAACTTTCTTATCTATATCAATTAGTTTTTATTTCAAGCAGCTCAATACACTTAGACTTTATTCTGTCAAACCCAACCATTTATATTAAGTAATATAACTTGTACTGTATATATTATGTACAGTATGTTGAGAGATATTTAAAATTCAGCAAATGCTTTTGGTTCTAATACTCATTTGTTGCATTTTAGAGCTTTTCAGTATGAAATATTAACCATACAAGTTTATATATTGTATTACCAGACAAATGGAACAAGATTAATTCCAGGCTGAAAAGTTAAAAAAAAAAGAAACACAAAGTTTTGGCTGTGAGCCGCCTTCATTTAGGAACAACACACAACATTCTTCAGTTGGACACAAACTTCTTACAATTTTCCTCAGTCATAATTCACCTTTATGATAACATTTATAATTATGTATTACTGTAGTTACAATGTAATTTATGTTTAGTAACATAAACTAGAGAGCATTTGTGTTTATCTGTCATTTTCTACCGCTTTGTAAAAGCTGTTATAAATAGTTAGGCGTGTCTGGTAAAACTGTTTATTTTTTAATAGAAACCTTGTCCCAATATATTTTCAGCAGATATCCCTTTGCTTCAAATTAATTGATTTTATGTACTTTTTAAATAATTACAAATTAAACACACCTTTTTACTTTGAGAAAAATGTATATTTTAAATGTATGTAGCACGTTTGATTGCATTTTGGCCTAATGGCATTGTCTAGACGAAATTATTTTAAATGCTGTATTTTACTTGTTGTTTATACTTTTGTTATTGCCAAATGATCTTTATGGCTGAGCCTCATTAAATGTCATTCCACAAGGGTGTTCTTTAGGAAAATAAAATCCAGAGCCATATCTGCTCTGTTGAATTACCTTTCCCTGTTGGAAGGAATTTAGTCATTTCCCACAGGATTTATTCCTCTGTTTGCTAGTTATCTACATACAGATGTACTGTTTTCTCTCACAAAAGTGTCTAAGCTCAAGCAACTTATAAAGAGTACAATCGACACCTAAGTTTAAAATACAGTATGTTACTTAAGACTCCAAAACAAGCAAAATGGATGTATGTATTGTTATTGTTATTACTGTTATTTTTAGGAAAATTCTAGCCCCTGGCGAGGAAGAGAATTTGGAAGTGGAAGAAGAGGATGATGTAGCAGCAGGGTCAGGCTCATCTGATTCCTTCCCCTCTAGAGTTCCGGGTAAAGTCAGTGTTCAAATTGTGCTGTTATCGTTTTATGCGTTTTATGCAGCCTGTAATTTGAGTAATTAACAAGACAGGGGTTTTACAAAGGTTGCAATTAGGAAAGGAGCACTCTTGATGACTTTAACAAGTGTAAAAAATGATTTGTGGAATACTGGAAGTAAACTTTAAATAGCAACCCCAAACAAGTACAGTATTCTTTAATTTACTTGTGGTAGACTAACAGAATGACATGCCTGCCTTGTGTTTGGTGAGAAGTATGATTGCCTTCTGTTGTGCATTTAGCCACATGCTTTGTTTTTTCGCCCTGTCAGTGTTGTGTTGCTTGTCAGTGGTGTGCTGCTTGTAATACATATTATTTCTTTCACACCCTTTTCTGTTGGTCCTGTGCATGGCTTCAACACTTTCCTCATTGCCTGCTACATTCACAGCTTTTCAAGGTACAGTAATACTGTTAAGCATTTGCTAAAATATATTTATTTTTTGTTGTTTAGTCATTTCTCATAATATTACCCTAGACTATTTGCTTTATACGTTTGACCTACAGTAGATCCTAATTGCAACAGATCTAATATACAGTTTGAAAAACTTTGGTATTCACTGTCCAGAAAATATGGATGTTGTATTGTAGTTGTAATGAACTTGTGTTAAAAGAGGGTACTGTTGTTTTCATGTACAACATTTTTTTGTGTTTTTAACTCAAAAAGCACTTCAGATGAACATTTCTTACTGTTTTTCATCCATTGTTCACCTTCATGGTAACATTTGTAATTATATATTAGTTTCTATGTAGTTTGGAGTGTAACTTTAAAATAGAGAAGCTTTTTAGGCTATGGAATTCTGCCAGATCACCATGGAACTCTGTATACATGATGTTTCTTGCTGTTGAAATAAAAATATTGTTTCATCAGGTACGCTGTTGCCAAGGTTACCTTCAGAACCTGGAATGACATTACTTACAATAAAAATTGAAAAGATTGGACTCAAGGATGCAGGACAATGCATCGATCCCTACATAACAGTTAGTGTCAAAGGTATGATCATATTCTTTTTTTCTGGTTTGAGAACTGAATTCATCGGAGTAGTTCTACTTCTCAGTCTGATTCACCTCCTCCTCTCTCTACCTGTGGCAACGCAGACAGTAATTCCTTCTGTGGCCACAAGAGGGTGATCTGAATATTCTATCAATTCCAACCTCTACCCAGTGTTGAAAGAATGTCCACATGCGTAATCGAGTAGGAGAATAATTCACATGGATATTCTAACCATGGGCAGCTGTTCTCTATTTTCTAAGAATTAAAAAAAAAGCTGCAAAGCTAAAGGGCGTTAGTTCTGATACTCTAGCAGCATGATTGTATGCTAAAAAGACGCATTTGTTTCTTAGTAACTGTGGATCAAAAGTCCAGCCTATAGAAAAGAGAAAATAATCTTCCTTTCCTTATACCAGTGGGACTAGGTTGTGGAAAACAGGAGTTGATCTGAAAGCCACTTAAAGGACCACTTTAAAATATATATACAGAGGCCAAGGCCAGCTTGTCACAAGTGGTGTTATCAACGGGATCGTTCCCTAGTGGCTAGATGATTTTTTAAAAATGGATGATGTTATCAAAACCCTGGTTAAGTCAGTTGCATTGCAATAGGAGACCAATAGATTGCAACGAGAGACCAACAGAGCACAGAAACCGTCTTGAGAAAATCTTCCAGGGCCCAGTTGCCTTTTGATGTCCTCTTCCTTTTATGAGGCCAAGGTCATGCCTCTCATAAAATTGTTTAAAGAAGGCTTAGGAGAGACAAACATATACTACAGCCTACAGGCACAGACATGACAGTTTCACACTAGGGATAGTGTGATACTGCTTCTTTCTACCCCCAGATGTAAAGTACATGTCCATTGGTAGGGACCTTATGAGGTAACTGAGCAAATTGGCCCTGTCAGCTATATGATTTACGAGCTGGATTGGAAGAAGAACAGATTTATCATGTAAATTTGTTAAAGGTCTGGAGAGAGCCAGACTTAACTAAAGCATCTTTCCTTTTCTGGGGTTAATGAATGCACTGGGGTGAGAGAAACATTCTCCTCCTGTTTCTCCAGCAGAGTGCTGCTGTTTTTTAAAAAAAATTGAACTGAGAGAACCCAGATCATTGAACGTAGCATTGAGACTCACCCAGGAGTCTTGTTTGCATGCCACCGTATAGAATTCCAGAGGAGAATAAGTGCAACAGGAAATTGAGGAAATATTGCAGCTAGACATCATCAAGCCGTGCAACATTCCCTGCTCTAGTTTTTGTTGTCCGATTGAACATGGCTTTTTTTGTAATGACCTCTGAAAACTGAATGTGGTCTTCAAATTGGATGCATATCCCATGTCCAGAGTGGATGACCTCCTGGAAAGGCTGGGAAACTTGTGCTATTTGACCTCCCTGAACCCTTGTCACCTCATGCAAACCCCAAACCAGCTTTTGAATCCCCTACTGGGCTATACAGTACAAAGTCCTGCCCTTTTGATTGCTTGGAGTCTCTTCCATGTTTAATGGATGATCATAACCTTTTGTGGTTGCACATGGGCTTCATGGGCTTCATTGACGATCTGGTTATCTTCAGTGAAGAATTGGACACACATCTGAAGTACGGCCAGACGTTAACCCACAGCTTAGAAAAAAAAAGCAGGACTTCATGTGAACCCCCTGAAGAGTAAACCGGGCTTCAATATCTGGGGTATGAAGTAGGCAATGATCAGGTTCACCCTCAATTGGAAAGAAATTAGAGCAATACAGAAAAGTTTAACCCCTAAAACAAAGGACCAAGTCCACATCCTATTATAAAAGGTTTATTCCCCAGTGTTCTGAGAGTGCAAGTGCCCTAACAGACCTCACAAAGAAAATGGCTCCAAACACCAGTCATTTGACCTCAAAGGCCAAGTCAGCCTGTGTTCCGAACCTGTAGTGAGCAGTGCCTCACTTTATGAAATAGTTCTACTTACAGACTGATTGAGAGAGGCCTCAGTGCAGTCTTGTCTCAAATGAGAGAAGGATCATACCATCCTGCTATCTATCTCAGCAGAAACCTTCTCCCTAGAGAGCTCAAGTATGCAGAAGTTGAGAAAGAGGCCTGCTGTTGAAGTGAGCAATGGAATTCCTCAAATACTACCTGCTGGCCACTTAAAGGACCTCTTTAAAATATAGAGAAGATTCTTAATCAGGATACAGAAGCCAAGGGCCAGATTGTCACACTATCCCTATGCCACTTGTCTTCTTAGACCATCTTCGTGCCCCAGCTCTGCCTTATCAGCATACTTCCTTGTGTTCCTTGTGTTGCAACCCCACAATGTAACCAGGAGATATGCAAATTGCATAGATCTCCAGTCCTAAGCAGGTATCCTGAGTGAGCCATCCCACGAGTTTTCATTTTTTACAGTCCCATACTGAATATTGATTGCTATTTAATATACAATGTTGATATAACTAGTGTACCCCCCAACTCATATCACTCTTATTATTAATAATGATTTGTTGTGCCTGGATAAAGATAAAGTTCCTTTGCTCATGGCATTTTATCTTACTAAACACCAGACAAGATTAATGTTTTGTTTCACTGTAGATCTAAATGGCATCGATTTGAACCCAGTCCAAGATACCCCAGTGGCTTCCAGAAAAGAAGACACATACATTCATTTTAATGTGGACGTAGAAATTCAGAAACATATTGAGAAACTTCCTAAAGGTATTTACTTTTCACTTCTAGTTTCTTTTGTACTGTATTGAATGTACCCAGCTATATTAGCTCTTTAAATATGTCCATAAACACATCTTGGCATAGATTTAAAAAGTTTTATACAACTGTCACATTTTATAAGCATGTTTTTTAAATTGAATATATATATACCACTGGGAGTATTGTTTCATTATATGGAAAATGTTAGAAAACAAACATTCCTAAAGTAAGGTATGCATATCCATGTTTCAGCTTTGAAGAGATGATTTTGCTTGGGCAGGTGTTTGTCATACAGTGGATTCTGAAATTCATTTATGTCCTTGACCTGTGTTTCAGGGGCAGCTATTTTCTTTGAATTTAAGCACTACAAACCCAAGAAAAGGTTTACCAGCACAAAATGTTTTGCCTTCATGGAAATGGATGAGATCAAACCTGGTCCCATTGTTATAGAACTGTAAGTGCCATTTCACAAAGAAAGTTCACGTTCGTTCCGGCACCTTGTTCCTCAGGAATGAGAGGCCCGTGATTCTTACGTCCAGCACCAAACTGCAAGGAGAAAGTTATGTGTTTTAAAAATAATAATTAATAATTGCTTACACTTATATAGTGCTTTTCCGGACACTCCACTCAAAGCGCTTTACAGGTAATGGAGGTCTTCCTTTCACCACCACCAATGTGCAGCATCCACCTGGATGATGCGACGGCAGCCATAGTGGGCCAGAATGCTCACCACACTATCAGTGGGGAGGAGAGCAGAGTAATGAAGCCAGTTCATAGAGTGGGATTATTAGGAGGCCATGATTGGTAAGGGCCAATGGGAAATTTGGCCAGGACTCCAGGGTTACAGGGTTACTCTTTACAAGAAACACCCTGGGATTTTTAAGGACCACAGAGAGTCAGGACCCCAGTTTTACGTCTCATCCGAAGGACAGCGCCTGTTTACAGTAGTGTCCCTGTCACTATACTGGGGCATTAGGACCGATATGGACTGCAGGGTGAGCTCCCCCTGCTGGCCCCACTAACACCTCTTCTAGCAGCAACCTTAGTTTTTCGCAGGAGTCTCCCATTCAGGTACTGACCAGGCTCACATCTGCTTAGCTTCAGTCACTTGCAGTTGTGAGTTCCAGAGTGATATGGCAGCTGGCCATTTTAGAGAAAGAGGAAGACATTAAAACATGAACATCTGTGGTATGAGTCAATTCAAGAGCAGCAGCACTGAGAGCACTTCAGTATGAGAGCTGCCAATTCATGTTATAATAATAATAATAATAGTAATAATAATAATAATAATATCAACTCGGTCTCAATAACCTGATTGTTAGTGAGTTTTAAAATATTTTAAAAGTTTGGTAATTGTTAGGTATTGTCAACAGTTGGTGGGTATTGAGTTGGGTAATTGTAATTTATTTATGTTTTGCACTCATAATGTATGATTTGCAGCCTCTAGGATAGTGGAATAATTTGTAATTGCAGTTAAAATGTGTATTTATACAAAGCTATGTCGTTGCTAGTATACAATGACTTTAGAAATGAAACCCAAAACAGTCAAAAAGTGTCAATCAAAGCCATAATCCCTTTTTTGCCATGCAATTATTTAATTTTAATTTGACAAAATATAAAGTTGCACTACAGCATATATGTAAAAAATGTCATTCCTGAATGCACTGAAACCATGAAGTATCACTTCTCAAACACATAAAAAAATATATTTTGTACTGTATTTTAGTTGTACAGTAGTTTGAATACAGCAGTGATATTTTTCAAATGCCTCAGGTATTGGTGGGAGTTAAAAGCCTTTAAAAGGTCCCTGTTATCATTGTTGGGATGCATGCCTTGAATTGTGCTGTTTTTTTGTGTTTCGCATTAATTGCTTGTTTCAGGTGTTGTGTAGGTTTTTTTGGCATTAAGTTACAGTACTGTAAATCATAAAATGTGGGAGCAAATGTTTTTGATGTATACTTGTGGGATTGAGAGTAGCTGCTGGTTTCCTGAATATTTTGGTATTCTTGTATAAATTCAGGTATTGCATTATTGTACAGTATATCATCTCTTTTGTGTTGAGCTGAGTAATTAGCATTATGTTTGTTTTCTGTAACAGTAACCAATGAAATATCTTGCGGGTGGCTTTAAAGGTTTTATAATATTGTCAAACTGTCAAATAGTGTCATACCATAGTAAATGAGTTGAAGGTTTATGGATAAACTTTATTTATGGATATGAATAAAAAGATTATAAAGGTTAACAAAAAGTAATTGAAAGGGATTTAATAAGCAGGACTTGGACTGAGGTTAATTTGTAGAATTGCGAGAGATTTGCAAAGCAGTATCTTTGAAGGTTTGAATGCGAAGTCCGATTTTTGTTTTTGTTTCAGATGCATGTATTGATTCTAGTTGGTTGTGTCTACAGGTATGTAAGTTTGTCACCCACACTGACCTTTTCGTTTGACTCCTAAAGGTACAAGAAGCCAACGGACTTCAAAAGAAAGAAACTCCATCTTCTGACAAAGAAACCACTCTATCTTCATCTCCACCAGACACTGCATAAAGACTAACTGGGTTCACAGGCAGCGTTACATGTGAAGGGGACATCAAACACCACTCCTGAGCACTGTGTCTGCGTACAGCAGAGCTACTCAGCAGATCTGCTGTTCCTTCCCATCATGCCTCCACAGCAATACTAAACATAGCCACCAAAGCCACAGTGCAACCACTCATAAATCCCTGGTACAGCTGTCAAGCTCTTTCTTTAAAGAGCATCAGTCATGCTGTGGCTTGGTGGCTGCCCTGTTCATGCAATACTTACCAACTACAGTGGCTGAAGTGCTTGTTGAAAAGCCTTCAGAAGCAGGTTACATACCTAACGGCTTCATACTAAATTCTGAGATGACGGAAGAAATTCATGATGTATTATTAAGCAAAATGGATACCAGCAGCCTCAGTGTTGACTTAAGCAACAACATTCCAATAACCAGCTTCAAGCAGCTTTTTTTATTTTTAAGGGGAGCTACTTCCGGCTTCTACTATCAAAAGGATAACAATAAACACTCCCTGACAACAAATTAATGTATTCTGTATGAGTCTCCTGACAGGTTGGACTAACACAAACAGGATGTGGCACACTTTCATATAAATGAGTGATCAAAGGTATATTTGGGAAATACCTTTTTAATATGTATAGAATTCATTTGAATGTCTTTTTTGTGGATTCTTAGGGTGGTGTCTGACACTCAGTATTTTTCACACGTGGATTAAACCTTATTGATACACTACCTAGTCTTATATAAAAGGGCTTTTTTGCAATAAGGATGCAGTGGTTGTCTGGCAAGCTTGTGTGGATATTTTGTTTAGCCTGAGCATAATGCCTTTAGAATTGAAACTTAATTTTTTTTAAACATAAAATTTTGAATAAAGTGGCAAAGCCAGAATTATCTTTTGCCAGACATCTGCTACTTGCAGATTTGTTCAATTAATATGCTTTTTTTTTGTTTGGGATAAGAAACTGTCCACATGAACTTCAGATGATCTTTGTTTTCAATAACCATGGCCTTATTTGGTTGACAAATCTTATTACTACTTAAAGTTTCACATAGTGTCACATAGAAAGAAACACCTTGACAGCAGCAGGCAGGTAGCTTTGCTACATTTGTACACACAAAAAGGCCATGTTCAGTTTCATTGAACACATTAGAATTATCTGTGGTGAAAAGAGTTCTTAAAGAACACAAGCTGAAGAGTAAATAAGAAAAAGAAAGTGTTTGGTTTATAGATTGAAAATGTTTCAAAGTTTTTTGCTCTAGAGCAAAGTTTGTTCCCATTTTCTGTGAAGGTACAGTGAATGCCACTAATTAGCAGACCTGAAAAATACAGTTCTCTATTTGCAACATCTTCTTGGAAACCAGTCTCTTCCTGTCAACTCGAAGGAACTCGTAACTCAGCAGATGTTAACTACTGCAGATTGCTAATAGCTTATTTAGGATTTTTAAGGGACTAAAGTCTCTTCTGAGGTGTAGCAGCAGGATCGTTGTACATGTGCTTTATGTTGTAATTTCTGAATTCTATATAATTGCTTTTAAAAATGTGGACCTCTTTCTTTTTCAGTACAATTTGCATTCTTGAGGTTCTGTTAGAACCCAGGACTTAAAAAGCAAGACGAAATACTAGGCCTGTTAAAATGGATGGTGCACCTACCGTATGTATAAAAACTGAGAGGTGGGACATCAGATTTATTGCAAGTAGCAGTCTACATTGTGCAGCTTATGTATATCAGCAGTGATTGTGAGTAAGTCATCATTTTGTTCTATATATGTTAATTTTTAGACAGTTTAATATACTCTTCCTTTCTTGGGTCCTGATAGTTTTATACATTATGTGTTGAGTTTTTTTATATTACTAAAATCGTACAAAACAACACATTGGACAATTTTAAATTTGCTCATTTTCACCTGAGATGGTAAAGCACTATTTTTATTTACTCATAAAAAAACATTTAGTGTATTTTTGGTTTATATACTGTGCTTTATATATTGTGTATGCCTTCATTTTGGTTTTTCACCCACTTTGTTTATTAGAGGATTATGGTTATGTTTAACCATAATTTTAACCATGGCATGTTGCTACAACTGTTTAATATTGCTGTTTTGTGTACATGTTGAAAATTGAACCGTTATTTACAACGTCCACATAAAAACGTTCTGCTGGGTAACAAGAGGTTGTAAATGAGTGGCATCTACTGTAACTCTCTAAAGGTTTAAATTTATAGTAAGAGACAAGCATGGAAAGGAAATGCGCATTTCTTTCCTTTTAAAATAGTATTGAGATTTCAGCAGTATGTGCTTGGAGGTAGAAAACAATGAAGAAAATTTGCACTCTAGCAAAAAGCTTTGTTAATCATCGTGTGAGACTGTTCTTTAAAAGACATTAGACTTTGGGTATCCTTTTTTTGGGGGGTGTTGTGATGATGTATGTAGATGTCTAATATAAAACTGTAAAATAGAACACTAAAGA
Source organism: Lepisosteus oculatus (assembly GCF_040954835.1). Lineage (NCBI taxonomy): Eukaryota > Metazoa > Chordata > Actinopteri > Semionotiformes > Lepisosteidae > Lepisosteus > Lepisosteus oculatus. Next base: position 42,697,131 of record NC_090697.1, on the reverse strand, counting down.
AACTTTTTCTGTACCAGAAAAGACATTTCAATTAGTCATCATACATTGTGAATTTCATGTTAATTCATTAAGGCAAAAGCATTCCTTTAATAGCTGTGCACACAAAACCCTGAAAGGTAAGGACTGAATAACTAGGGGACATAATGAAACCAGTAATTGTGCTGCAGAGATCTGTAAAAAATATATTTTATTGTATGCTTCATTCAGAATAGAACAGGCTCACACAATTTTCATAAGAAGTGTACTAAACTCTAAATAAATCATGTTTCTTTATAATTGTGTCATTTTCCTGTCACATTATTTGTTTAAAGTCAGTAAGAATTGGAGGAACCATTTCACTGGAGATGAATGCTTTAAAATTGACAGGTAGGCTTCAGTTTTGGGGTACTAACTACATGGAGTTTATATGTTCATCCTATGTTCTCCCTATGCTGGGTTTCTTCCAGGTTCTTGTTTACTCTAAAGACATACTGGTGGATTAATTGGGTTCTTGGGAAAACTGGTCTTGGTCTGAGTGTGTGTGTCTATATCTGTGCCAGCGTTTGTCCTGCAGTGGACTGGTGTCCCATCCAGGGTGTATCCTATCATTGAGCCCAATAACTCTGGTTCCCCTGTGACCCTAAATTTGATAAAGTGATTAGATAATGGATGGATATCAAAATAAAACGTAGCTTTCCTTGACAGGAAAATACAATAGCTACCGTACTTCCCTGGACATGACCTGTAGCTTCATTCTAATTCATTACGGATGTAATCCTAAGTGGTGCTCTAAACTGGTTGTGCAACGCCATGTCGTTTTGTGTTTTTTATCTGTAGCTTGTACAGGGAAGATAAAAAGACCAGTGGTGCCTGATTGTATCACAGATTTGCTACCTGCACATAAAAACAGGAAGATCGCCCCTTTCCATGAGGAACCTGCATTACCTTATCAAAGTGCCATCGCCAGCAAATCGATTTAAATTGGAAAGCTGTTATCAGTTTTGAAGACTTCCAAGGAATACAAGCCCTAACAGGCTTCACAATCACCTGATGCAGAAAGAAATGGTATTTATGTAACATGCAAGCTGCGGAAGTGTCAGCGTAACCAGGGTGCCATTTCCCAAGACCAGCAGTTTGAAATGAAGTGAAAAATGGCAGTGAGGCAGTTGTTCTGGCTTATAAAGGAACTTGTGTATAGCAATATTTCAATTGTGAGAAAAACTGCTAACCATTTTAGATTTAGTTGGCCAGATGGGTTTTGCACAATAACCGTTTGTGAGATGGGAAACATATGACAACAGACCAAAATAGTGGTGTGGCTGCCATTTTGATTTAAGAAAGAACCCAATTTCAACACTTGTCATACTGTTACTATAAGTATACCTACCGAGCGTGAAATTAACTGGCCAAGTTTGCCCAAGTGTGCAGTTACATGAAATGTGTCAATCCCTTGTGGGTAAAAAAGCTTTGCTGCTACCGGAGAGGTGCAAGTGCAAAGCAGGTTCGAGGGGGATGAAACCAGCCAAGGTTTCAGTGGCTCCTGAAGCAGATGTGGCCTTAGCTGTGAGAACAAAATGGTATTTAAGGAGCCATTTTAGTTCATCCACCATATGTTAACTGTATTAACACGATAATGACACCTACAGCAATGCTATAACTTATAGACTTTTATAACTTGAAGACTGTGGTTGAATAATAACAAGAGTATTTAATAAAAGACACAGTTTGATGCAGTCTAATAACTATTGTAGCTATGGCAGTATAGTATGTATGCACAGTTTTGTGATATTTTACAGGCCAAACAGATTATACATGAAATAATATCTTATAGTGGTATGAGATAGCTTTGGTATTCCAAGCTACTACTGACAGCAAACTGCTGTAAAATTAAACTGCGAGTTTCCTTTTCACAATGAAAGTATATTCAACCGTGGTACCTACCTTTAAAAATCCTAATGTCATGTAGTAGTAAAATAAGGGTTAAAGTTAAGTCACAGATAATATGGGTAATTGTTTCCAAATGTAAGGTCTACATCAAATTAAGAGTTATTAGTTGAGGACATTCTGCAAACCATTTCTTTTACATGTATATTTTCAGAATGTTGATAGTAAAAACAATAACTTCAATGTAGAAGATAGTACAATGGAAAAATATCTCTTTGAAGCTAATTTACAATTGATATAAAGAGGCACATTTCCCACACAGCAAAATAGACTTTAAGAAAATATAGGTAAATCTTTTCTGCTCACACAAACATCCAGTCAGAAGGGATAGATGCGTTTATTTTCACTGTTTTCATTACATGGGTTAAATCACAAGTTGGTGGTTTTCAGATCTGGGTGATCTGCACCCAGCAGCTTAATATCTAAAAATTATATTAAAGACCTATTCATCAAAACCTTTGAATTCTTCTCTAATGAGATGTGCTGTATTATACCTTATCCTTTGAAAATGTGTAGTTTTGTAAATTCTATCATGTAAGAGAAGAAATAGTTTCTGCAGCATTTGAGTGTGGCTTTATTCACCTGCCCAAGCAACAAAGAACAGGCCTAGATTTGGTTTTAGAAGTAAAATGCACATACTGTCCCAGCAAAAGACTAAGGATAGAAATGCCAAAGCTTATTTTTGCTTTAAGATGAAGCTATTTGCATTTGCAATCATAAGACTAATGGAAGTACAACATACTTACTGTACATGTTGTATGTTGATCAACTTGGATCATATTGTAACAAAAAATGCTCTGTGGTCAACTCAGCCTTGGCTTCCACCATTTGTGAGTTCTTGAGTCTTCTTGAGGTTTCAATTTAATTTTCTTTGGCATGTACTGTAAATGTTCAATCCCACTTAAATCTGAAGATAGACTGCCTTTTGAAGCCACGTCTGGAACTCTTGTTTTTATTAATGTAGCTAATAATGGCTGCAGCTGAATGAATTCTGAAGTATACAGGAACATTTTTGACCATATACTTACTGTATATTGAAGACAGTTATTCAGACTTACTAGGCAGTACTTCAATGTGCAGCATGGCAGCTACCCAATACATACACCCAATCTGGAGAAGAAAAAAGTGGAATACTATATCTTAAAATTCAATTTAAAAAAAATCCAATTGACCATACATTTTAAAGACCGAATTAAAAAGTCAATGTAGAAAATAAATCAATGTAGTCAGCCAGATACTGACTTTTATACTCTTAAAATGAATGTCTCCCTATATTTATGGTCACATGAAATCACTGGGTTGAACACAAAGTATGTTATGATCAAATAGATGCATGAACAACCTGAAAATAAAATGAATGTGATTTTCACGTGACAGCAATATAGGTTATGTTGGATGCTGCAGACACCAAACTAATATTACAAATACCTTCATATAAAAGGACTCTTTCTCCACCAATCCAAAATACCCAGTATTTTGCATTCAAAATTTTAAACATTTTAAAAGGTAAATGGATACATTAGTTTATGAGTTTTGTATCAGATTTTTCCCTGCCTACACAATCCGTCTCGAAAGTGTGCAGCAATGTGAGTCTGCTAGGAAGGTGCACTGAAGGGCTGTACCGGAGTATTTGCCATTTCCCCCTTCACACTAACAACAATCTAATTGCAACATAGTTTCTGAAGATTATTTCTCCAATTTGCAGTTTTAAATGTATTTGTGATTTCCATTCCAGTCGACATTTTAGTCATACATACTGGCTCTGATATCTTGTGTTATTATTGCCTCTTGGTATGTGAAACAAAGTATAAACTGCTTAGGGGTAGAAAATGTACAAGATGCACAGGTGTTGTCAAATAATGCCAAAACTCTTTCCTCAGTGCAATTTGAACCCAAATTTGAGTAATCAAAAACAATACAACAAGTGTAGTTTTTATTAACTTTATTAATAAATCTAAGAATATAGTAAAATAAGTTATACATCTGACCTTTTTGTACACACCTTACCTTTACATCCTTTAATAAAGCAAAAGCTTTAGGTGGATGCAAGGTGTATGCAATGTGAACTTGTGGAACTCAAGAGCTAAAACTGAATACTTGGACTTTTGTTTATAATTAAACAAGTATTTCCACAGGAAACTTCAAATAAAACTCTGCATTGTTCAAAAGCGTTTAAGAACACCACTGATCTAAAAAAAATGAAGAGACTGAAAAGGGTAATATTGCACAATATGTTTCTTCACGTTGGCGGGCCTCCCTCAGTTTTCTTATTGAAATGATTTTATTTAGTCCCAGACATCATATGACAAGACACTGGTTTTCTAATTATTTATTTTTTTAACCAACCAAATTTTTACTGTGAGGGAAGCAGCAGGATTAAAAAAAGTCCAATTTATGCAGGTGAATATAGTATCACCCCAGGCTAGCGCGTGCTGTTTATGGTTCGTTCTGCAATGTTGAGGACGTGTCTCTGGGAGCAGCCTGCTGTGCAGGCCCTCCTGGGCCAGGGTAGTCTCTGGGTGCCATATTGGGCACAGGGGGAGGCCCAGCAGGAAAGTCTCGGGGCCCCAAGTGGGCAGGAGGAGGGGGCCCTGGATAGTCTCTAACTCCAGGTGGTGGAATGCCTCCGGGAGGAAGGTTTTTGGCAGGAAAGGGATAGTCCCTGTGGCCATGAGGCAGTGGTGGAGCTGAATGGTGGTCCCTAAATCCAGCGGGAAGGTCTCTGGGCCCAAAAGGAGGCGGCGGTCCGGGAGGGTAGTCTCTGTGAGGCGGTACTGGACCACGGACTGCAGGAAAACAAGGAATTACATTTATTGCAAAATTCATATTTCATTCTATATTATTAATATGCAGATTCACTGATTCTATTACATTCCGCTACAGACTTTGTACTTGGTTGTGTTAATATAAGGGGATACAATGCAATAATAGATAGATAATACTTTATTAAGTACTTTATTAATGTCAATAAGGACATTTCTTTGACATTCACAATTTTGAGAAATGGAATAGATAGATACTTTATTGATCCCCTGAGGGAAACTGCAGTGCAACAGCAGCTTAACACAGACAACACAGCCACAGTGTAACAAATGATACAATAATAATAATAATAACAAAAATACAATATAATCAGTACAGTGAGAAGTGCAATAAATAAGAGTTACTTAGTCCAGAACACACAAAGAACAAACTAGAACAGAACAGTACACAAAAGTCATATTGCACAATATGAATATAAATATAGATGTAAATATAAATGTATTGCACAGGTCCCTGGCATATATTGCACAAAAACAGTTGAATGGTCACCTAAACATAAGGTACTGGTATAAATTTAAACTTGCTTCTCTAAAATTACCCCCTTACAGAAGTACTAGTACTCACTCCCCACATATGCAGAAATGAAGCTCAGATGCATGCACAGGACTGTGCATGGGAATGAAAATGTGTTATTCTATCAAGGCAAAAGGTGAGCACCAGACTACCAAATAGGAGATATGAAACCAGAGCTTCCTGAAATGGCACTCTTCAGAATAAGGATAGTCTGTTATGGAATGATGAGCTTCAATTTGACAGCTGAGTCCAGAGAATAATGTCACAACAGTGGAAAGATACAAACACTACTGTAATCTTTGCCTGAAGTTAAGGGTATCTTACCATTATGAGGTGGAACTGCTCCATAAGGCCTTGGGCCATAGGGTCCTTTGGATGGATGTGGCGGTCCATATCGCGGGCCTGGTGCCAGAGGAGGTACAGCGGAGGGCATTGGGGGGTGTCCATTCAGGGGTCCCAACAGTGGAGGAGGGGTAGGACCATTGAGGGAAGGAGGGAATGGCCCAGCCACTAATGGAGGAGCAAACCCTTTAGCAGGAGGTGTAGCACCAGAAGCTGGTGAATTCATAATTGGGGTTCCTGGAAATGATGGGGGACCTTGGGATTTTGAGTTCATCTAGAAGAGAAAATTTGTTGTCATTAATGTGAGCTGCAAACAATGCACTAAAATACAGTTCTTCTACCTGGTCATTGTTGGTGATGGCAGAAAGAATCGTACAACCAGCTTTACAGATCAAGTCAGGAAACAGGTTGCTAGACCCAAAAGACGTGACACTCAAATGCCTTCAACTGTTTACAAAGCACATTCAATCAGGCAACATAGCCACCGTATGTTAGATAGCAAGTTGTTAACCATTAAGATATTTTGCATTTACTATATGGGGAGTGATTATCTCAATTTTTGATATCCTTTATTCCAGATGCACATGCAATTTCTAAAAATTATTTAACATGTTTACAACTCAAAAACACAAATTCATTCACTGATTAGAAAGATAACTTCTTATGACTTGTGGTATCATATCAGTTAGCAACACCAAACATTAACGTGTTGGCCCCAGTTCATTAACCATAATTCTTAAAACATCTGTCCCATAAATAAGAATGTGGTTTAAAAGACCCCATTAACCATTTCTACAAAGTTTTTAACTCTTAGGATTTATTCTACTTCAAAGAGTAAAACATTTGTGCCTCTTGATGTATTCCACTCTCTGAAATATCAAGAAAAGTTAAATTAACTCAACTCTTAAAAATGGTAGTGAAAAACTTTCACATGACAAAACTTAACATTGCAAAATTGTAATTTTTTTTCCCTTGAGATAAGCCAGAGAAAGATGGAAAGACATCTTGATAGCTGACAGCGTGAAGTATTGGTTTTGTGAAACTGGTCCCCGTTCTTGAGGAGTTGTTCAGTCACCCAGAAGCATGTTGGTTACCCTCCTATTGCAAAATCCCACCATAAGCAGCAAGCAGCATGCAGACCTGCACATCCAGGGAATAAGCCCAGTCCTGCACTCTATACTTACAGGCTCTAAGACCTCGGGAATAGGGAGGGAAGAGGGAAGGGCTTGAGTCTCTACAGGAGGATTCTGCTTTAGTGCAGAGTTCAAAAAGGGAAAAAGGTTACAAACAAGATGAGACCATACGGTCGGTCAACTTTGTTTGGTTGCTAATATCCAGCTGATTCCAAAGATATCATCTGGATGTTTTTTTCCCCCCCCATATTTCATTACTCACACAACCCTTTGTGTAAAAAAAAAAATGCTTTCTGTTTGTTCATTTGAAATGCATTTCCACATATTTTTCACTTGCATCCTCTGGTTTGTGTTTCAGTGTGGATTTTATAGAAATCCAGTAAGTTGACAGTGGATTGTCCATGCCTCTGAGAATTTTCAATGCTTGAATCAGTTTCTCTCAAACTCTTCCAGTTTATCACAACCTGGTTGCTCTTCTCTGGACTGATGCCAGAATTGTTTTGCAACACGATGACCAAAATTCTATTCAGTATTCTAAATGAGTTCTTACAAGTGCATTGCACAATTGTAACGTAACATCCCTTGATTTACATTCTAAACATTTCACTATATAACACTTTGACTTTTATTTGCTTCCCCGATAAAACAACAAGTAGTTGACAGAAACTGAAAGAAGCTGGGTTGGGAAGAGTTAAACATTATCTGCTTATGTAAATGTACTAGTTAGATAAATGTGATGAAATACACTTCATCACTCCTAAACCAATGTTAAAGGATTTTGAGGACCTCTCATTCAAAATAGGTCACCATGATTTAATAATAATAATTGCTTAAATTTATATAGCACTTTTCTGGACACTCCATTCAAAGCGCTTTACAGGTAATGGGGACTCCCCTCAACCACCACCAATGTGCAGCATCCACCCGGATGATGCGACAGCAGCAATAGTGCGCCAGAACGCTCAACACACGTCAGGTATCAGTGGGGAGGAGAGCAGAGTAATGAAGCCAATTCATAGACGGGGATTATTAGGAGGCCATGATTGATAAGGGCCAATGAGAATTTTGGCCAGGACGCCGGGGTTACACCCCTACTCTTTACGCCCAGGGATTTTTAATGACCACAGAGAGTCAGGACCTTGGTTTTACATCTCATCCAAAGGACGGCGCCTGTTTACAGTATAGTGTCCCCATCACTATACTGGGGCATTAGGACCCACATAGACCGCAGGGTGAGCGCCCCCTGCTGGCCCCACTAACACCTCTTCCAGCAGCAACCTTAGTTTTTCCCAGGAGATCTCCCATCCAGGTACTGACACCTGCTTAGCTTCAGTGGGCTGCCAGTTGTGAGTTGCAGGGTGATATTTAACAAACCAGAATGCTCCTATAGCTGCATTACTCAACCTTTGCATTGTTTTCAATTTGAAAAACTAACATTTGTCAGTTCTAGAGAGCGCTGTTAAAAGAGTGGATAGTTAAACATTTATGCTTTTGAACACAACCAAGGACTTTGCAGATTCTTAACAGACTAGAATCTCTTCTCTTAAATTAAAAATTCATTGACTTACCGATCCATCCAAAACACTAGGAGACGAAGTTCTCGGTGCACTAACTGCAGCATCTAGAACAATCAGTATAATCATGAAGTTAGAAGTTCTTAGACATACTCTAAAATGTAAATACTGGTGTGAGAACAGGCTCTAGATAAAAAGGTGTACCAGGTCGTGAAGGAGGGGGGTGTCCAAGGTCTGAAAATCGTCCTAATGTTTCTGAAGGTGGTCTTCTTGGGCCAAGCTGGCTATCAACTGGTCCTAGGCAAAGAAATAAAATCCCATTAGATGCATGTATCAAATAAACTGTTAAAAAGACAATTACCTGCAAGTTAATCCATTTCTAAATGAATGTAAAACCATGGAACAAGCTATATGTCCGATCTAGAGAGGCAAGGGGGTACCCTTTACATATTTCACCAGCCAGCTTGGCTGGGCTGTGACTTACCAAAGGGCTCTCTTCGCCCCAGAGGAGCAGAGGGCGGGCGTCCTGGACCCTCAAACATCGGAGGAGGTGATGGGGCACCTCCACTCACAGGGGAAGGACCAAAAGAATCTCCTGTTTTAAGAAAAATGCATTACTTGAAACATCACAAATGACACGACAAACATCAAAGGAACTGCAAGATCAGGGAAACTTATTTTGGCAATTTTAACCTGTTTCATAAAATGCACAGAAAAACATTCAGTCTTTTTGTCTAATTTCCCAAGATCACTTTGGGTAAACCAGCACTAGCTTGTTTTAATTCAGGTGGGTAGCTGCATCGGCAAACAACATTTTGGTCGTGGAGCCTTCTTTAGGTTGCTTACAGCTGAAGAAGGCTCCACGGCCAAAACTTCGCGTTTTCTTTCTTCTTTTTTTCAGCATGGAATAAACCTAGCTTGTTTTAAGCTGACTCAGAAGGCTGGTTATCCCATAAACAGTGCTAGTCGTAGTGGGAACACTTCCCATGTCAGAAAAGGGTGAATTTAGCCCAATTGCAAACCTAACCTGCATGTATTTGAAGACTGCGAGGTCTCTAAAGGTCTATCAAAAAGCAAACAGAACATGCAGACTCGACAAAGACAGGAACCTAAATCCATAATCAAATCCAGCGCTCTGCATCTTAGATGTAAGGTTACGGAAAGAATTAGAATAAATGTAAACTAGATTATTATATATATGGAAATCACATGTTTGAAAACAGTCAACATAGATTTAGAAAAATTAGGTTTGGCCTATTAAACCTGTTAAGAGCTTGATCAAGCAACAACAGTAATGGACACTTACAGAACATAAAACATAATAGTGTATTTAGATTTTCAGAAGGTCTTTAAAAAAGATCATCAAATTACAAGCTGTAGGCACTTAGAAATATGCAAATATTTAGACTGAGACATGGAGAATGAGTGAATATTTAAAATTAGCCTGACCACTGCCCTTAAATTAAAGATATTAGGTTACAGTTAGGTTGACAACAACTCAGGTGTGCTAATTATAGCAAATTAGAGGGGTTCGCAAATACATTTGTTCGCAAAGCAGCAAATGAAATAAAAAAAAATACAGACCAGACAGACTTTTGTCCTAGCCAAGTCAGCTAATGTCAATGCTTGCCGGGATCTTCTCTGACCAATAATTTCTCTTTAGCAGAAAAACCGTAACACCCTAAACCGTAACAAGCTTACCTTTCCGAAATGGTGGCAACTGCCTGTCTGGACGGCCAGGTGTTGGTTTGATAAGAGATGGTCTCTGTAGTTCAGCCAGCTTCTCATTAACTTCAATAAGCCTGGAAAATTATTTTCAATATATATATTTTTTACCTCAAACCAGAAAGAAAATGAAAATAATCCCCCACTTCCAACTTCTCTCACCCCTCACAAGGGAAGTACAGCACACCCTCATTCTGACGCATACCAGGAATCAATATTGCCAATGAATTTTCATATGAAGTTAACCTTTAGATGATTTCCAGACTCCTTGAATGCACAGAGGCAAACTAATGCAATGGCTGTATGGCTGATTGTTAAATGTACCTGACAAAATTGCCATCTCCAAGCAATCTATAAGAAAGGTATTCCCACATAAGTATAGCATTAGAAAGTCACACCTCAAGAAGAGTGAGATAATTCAGCAAAGTTTTGTTTTTAGAAACAAGATTCACCTGCCTATCAATATCCCTAAAGCGAATGAAACTGCAGGTTCAACTTACTTCTGCCTCAGGTTTGCAGTCTCTCTCTTCTCTTCCACTAGAGCTCTTTCAGCCGATCGTGCATTCAGCTGTTTGAAATGAAGAAAAGGTAAAAGGATCAGTACATAATATGTATTTCTCTAGATGTTTCATTAAAAATGTTATGCCACTTACCCAATTTTCATGTGCTTTCTTTTCATGAGATGCAATCTAGGAAAGTTTAAAAGAAATTGGTTAGCTAAAGCTCTCCATAATAAAAATTTAACTAGCTAAACTTTGGATCACATTTTTAAAGTTTCAGACAGTGACTATGCACGGGAGAGGTTTTGTTTGCACCTAAGACAGGTGTCTTTCTGCATCTAAAGCCTGTAATTTTTCCCACTTGTGTGATTTATCAGTGAGAAAAAAAGACTACAGGATGCCAAATGGAATGTTCTTGTCCTGTTTTGTTTGTATTTGAAAGACTTCTGTGAGTGTCCTGTGCCTTGGGTTTCCTTTGATATGTTAAAGTCTCGCCTACATTTAATGTATATAAAAGGAAAAGTGTAACTTCAGTTAAGCGAGCATATGTACTGAGTGCTAGGGGAATCCCCTTCTCTGTGAAAGATCTGTTTGACAGTCTCCTAACCTGATTAAAGACTGAATTTTCTTTGACAAGACTGACAATTAGTATTCATGTCATCCTCACAATTTTTATAAGTCTCCAAATGTATGCAAGATTAGTTTCATGAAGGAGGTAGGCACCGATGTTTTGTATATGATATTCTTGTAGGGTCTCATTCAAAGCACAGGTCATGTTCGCAGCTATAGAAACTCAGCCTTTTTAACCACAGCTATATTAACAATGTAGCTGGTCTTATTATTTTTATTGCTCTCAACAATCAAATAGTCTGCAATGTACACTATGATTGCTTTATTCCCCCCGCCATTTTGCAGCATCTAAAATCTGCCATAATTGATAGAAATTTGTACTTTCTAGTGCACATTTATTTTAAGTATCACAAATAGCAGACTAAGGATTTTAAATGAAAGACAGGCCTCCTTGATGGCTAACATAAAGCACTAAAATGTGTGTAGTTTCCAACTACAGAAAAACAAATTAGTTTATCAACTGATTTTTACCATATAATAAGAGTTTTAATGTTTCTGTTTGCAAAAATAAAGGAGGAATGCTTTCCTCCATGTTCTGAAAGAGGTTTGTATATATTTCACACCTGATTTTTGTAGGAGCGTTCTGTTTTTTGCAGCTCTTCCTCGATCTCCTGTATCCTCTGCTTACAGGTCTTTAACTCCTCCTCAGCCTGCAGAGCCTTCCCATCCACCTCCGAGAGCTTCTGCTCCTTCTCCCTCCGCTCAAACTCCTCCTGCGTCAGTTTCCTGCAGCACAAGGCCCAACACCAGGGTTAAAGGCCTGCCAAGGCCTGTACACTTTTCACCTTCTCAGAAAGGTTATCAACTGCACAGCCCTTATGTCTCATAAGATCTTTCCAATAAGAAGTGCACTCATATTTATGCCGCACTTTAGGTTATTTTCATTGTAATGCTTTTTTGTGGAAGCTATCAGCAAGATTTCTTATTAGTGTTCTGTCGATGAAATATGAAGATGAATCAGAAAAGTTTTCTAAAGAAAAATGACTTGGAATTTAATGTATTTATTGCAGAATGATATTTAGTTTTTACTGTTAAAAGTTAATAAGGAGTATATTATACCATATGACCAAATGCAAGTTCAGTCTTAAGGATTTTAAATGATAATGAATCAAAGCAATCATTTTTAAAAAGTCAGAACTACTGTTAGTAACAAAACAAGTTAATATCAAACTTGGTTCAGACATTGTTCCCATTCTGCACAGAGCAGGTTTACACACATTACAACCCTTTCACTAGTGTGTTCCGTGACACTCACTGCTGAAGGGCATTCTCCTTCTGCTGGTACATCTCATTCATTATCTCAAGTTTTTGCTGAATTGTCTTGAACTGTGATTCCAGGTGGCACTTCTCACTGAGCATGGTAGCCTGATCGTGCTCCAGTTTCTTTATCTGTTCTGCAGAACAAATGATTGGAAAGCAGTTGTTAGTAAAATAGCGATTAAAAAATATATTTTAAGGAAATTGTTCAAGATGAAAAAAGTTTGAATTTAACTTTAAACACACTAAGCAAAAAATGGTACCTTCTAGTTCATGCCTCTCTTTCTCCTCAGCTAAGAGTTTTGTGAAGTAATGGTCTCTCTCTTCTTGTACTATGGTAAGAGTTGTCTTCACCTGTATATAAAGAAAAATAAGAACGAACTATTCCTGCAGTTCACTAACATTTTGAAATATATGACCATATATTTCAATACACTATGTGACTTTTTAGAGGAAAATACATAGGCATTTCTTATTATAGGGCCATGTTTACATTATCCTCATAAGAAATAACACAGCTAATGTATTTTTCTTAAAACACTGCTCCAAGGAGAGTTCACAAAGAATAAATTACACTAAAGACATTAAAAGACATCACACAAAACCACTCTTTAAGACCTATAGTAGAAAATGCAGTTAAGAAATATCAACCAGAATTACCCATGAAACATCCATCATCTGTTTTATTCGGTTCTTTATTGTGTCATTCTTCTGGTCTGAAAGCATCAATGGGAAAAAGGTTTTAGAGAATGACTGTTTATGATTCAACAGACAGAAATGGGAACCTGTTTTAGTATCATGAAGCACATTTAAAGATAGACTGAGCTCAGAAGAGTTCTGCTTTTTCCTCCAGAGAGCGTTAATTACAAAGGCAAAACACATCTAAAAAAATCAAACCAATTAAATGTAATACAGAAAGTATGATCTACTTTTCTAGCACTTTATATTTCAAAGAAAAACGCTTACCCAGAGCTTCTCCATTGGCTAGTATCATAGCATCTCCCTTCTGCAAGTCTGCACTCTCATACTTGGCATCAGCCTCAAGCTGCTGCAGCTCAGCAATGCAGTTAGACAAAACCTGGACATGGAAAGCAGGGATCATATCAATCTTACCTCTTCTCTCTTTTCAATCCTGCCTCACAGTATTCCATTTAACTTCTGGCAAGTAATTAGTTACAGGTTAATGACCTACCTCAATTTCGTTTTCTTTGTGCACAACAGTATCTTCCAGTTCCTTCTGAGACTTCTGAAAAACTTTAATTTGCTCGCTTAGTTCTCTGTGTTTTTCTTCCCAGTCTTTAGCATCTTTCAGTAGCTATAAGACACACACAAAAGAGCTCCATCAAAATTATTGTAGGACAAAATTTAATGCATTTCATTTTAATTTCTAGATACAGAAGAATATTCCCATTGTTAATTTGGTTTCTTGCAGCAAAGTGATCAAGGATCTTATCCAGCCATTTCTAACTAAATTACTGAAACCAAAGCAGTGCAGCAGTTTCTTACAGCTTTTTTCTTGGATTTCAATATGTTGTTTTCCTTCTCAAAGGACTGCAGTTCAGCCTTCAGAGCTTCCTCCCTTAATTTTGCCTCTTCAACAAGGGCTTGCACCTATGGAATATAATGAGTGCACAATTATTTTTCACCTGAAAAAAAATTACACTGAAATGAGATATTATCTCCAAATGCAATTAAGACCAAATGAAAAGTATATATTTAAATTAGAACTTCCACATAGCACATTATTGTGTAAATCTTATTAAAGGATAATTAAAAAACTGTGTTTTGTGCACTATAACTATTCCATCGACTTTCTTAATATTATTCACCCACTACTTTTGTACATTGAGTGAAATATTTTTTTTATATTTATTGGACCTATTCAAAATGGTATCCTTCTTTCAGTCCAGAGTCCAGAGCTCCAGTAAGAAAAATCTAATAGTATGTAGTCATAGGATAAAAAACAAATTGTAAGCGACATCAAGATTTGGAAAATTATTATTTAATATGCCTCAAAGTAATAACTTATTTTAAATAAATTAACAACCATTAATACAGTAAAGTGAGAAAGGAGCAAGAGTTATGAATAAGAGGTCAAAGTGCAAAACATACCTTTGACAATTCAGTTCTGTTGGATTTAATTATACTTTGAAACTTGTCAACAGATTTCTGTGTTTCTGTAATCTGTTGAAAAAAATATTTTTCTTTCAAAATGATCATATCAACGTTTAAGTTCTATGTCCTTATGTTACATTAAAACAAGGATTATTTTATCTAAGAGCTGCACATTGTAAACATTTTTATGACCTTCAGCAGCTTCAGCAGCTTTATGACCTTCACATGAGCAGCTTAAATTGTTGATTTTTAACAGGTTCACATAAACAGTGAAACCTACTTAAATTAAAAAAAAATGTAAAAGGTAGATGAGAAAAAAAGAGTGCAAAAGAGTGATCTCGCACTTATATTTCTGTGTACAGTTTAAACACTGCATTATGTGCATTAGCTACAAAATGAACTGATAATTAGATACTCTGTTGTCCACTACTGTGCAAATTTGTCTTTGGCTTCTCCTGTAGAAGTACAAAACAAGACTCAAATAAAATCACATGAAGTACATGAAATCACAACAACAGTATGGGACACATAAATAAACGGATAAATACATAGGTAGCACCCTTTAACATTTATACCTTTAAAGTTGGCACTATTGGGGTAGCAAGCAAGGTACTTAAAGCTGGCTTATTTGTTCTGACTAAGAAAGCACACCCTTAAGCTAGAAGAACTTACAATTTCTTCTTGCTGACGATTCTTTTTCCTTTCTTCCTCTACAGACCTATTCAGAGTTTTGACCTTCTCCTTCATGAGTTCATTTGCTCGCTGCAATTCCTTAAATGTGTCCTTTTTAAAACAACATACAATTAAAAAAAAAGTTATAAACCATAATGTGAGCAACTGTATAACACCACTGGAACTGAAGTCCAAAAGTGCTGAAAACCAATGTTGGAGCTGCTGAATCCCATGCATTATAAACAGATTTCATTTTAAAAGTCATGTAGATAACAGCTGTAGAAAAAAAACAACTAACTGGCACAACACGGCAATATAACCAACTTCCTTTGTCAACAGCTCCATCATCTTCTAAAAATCTGAAGAGTTGCACTTTATCTGTTTCTGAATAAAAAAAAGTCTAAATATCTTCTTGTAAAAGGGACACTTCTCAGCTTTTTAAGAAGCACAACAAACAGGATGTCAGAAAGCTACTGCTGTGACAGATAAGAAAAATCTTAACTCCTGATGGCATATTTCACCTGAGATCCATTTATCCGGGAACACACGGCTATTGTTATCGGAAAAGGGACATTAAAAACTTGTTGACAAATTAATATACTTAAATCCACACATGAACATGTTTCCATGTAATCTCACCTGGAGGTCTTTATTCTCACGTTTAGCAGATGATTTTGATTTTTCTGACACTTTTAATTGCTGTTCACGCTCTTCAATCTGAAAGGGCCACCATAAAACAAGAGGAGAGACAATAAAACATCATTAGGCTTTGGGTAAACCTAAGCAACAATAATTATACACGTCATGTTGTATTGTACTATGCAAAGTGTCACTTACCAGCTTATTCAGTTCCGATATTTTGGAAAGAGCTTCAGATTTTTCATCAATTAGTTGTTTTATTTTTTCCACAAGTTGCTTTTCAGTCACTGAAAATTGAAGATTGCACATTTTGAAAGAACTACTTAATTTAAAAAATGGAAACACACATTGTTATTATCATTATAACCCCATGCAGTAAGAGTAGTAATACTTACGGAGATACGTTCTACTCTTGACCTAGAAGGAAAAGGAAAAAAACATTATTGCAGCAATATAAAATCATAGATACGTTTCTTCTGCATCAATCTTTTACCATCTTAAAATCAAATTTATACCTTTAAAACTAAAATTCTTAATGCAGCACGTCACATTTTATTTTCTTGAGGGCCATAAATGGCATCACACAGGCCATAAATAAATGCCAGTCTCTCTTCATGTTCCATACTTCAATGTGAAGAGCCAATCTTAAGTGGCTGCTGTAGGACAGCTTCAACCACATATACACATAATACATGATACAGTCCTGTGGGAATCCTGGGAGCCTCACAGAGATGCAGAGTCACTTTTACCCGAGTCAGTCTCATCACTCTTCAGACCTGTTTAGTTCTGCCACTGGGAATGACCAGTTATATGGCCGTGCAGGTCACCTTGTAGCACAGACTGGGTGTCAACCTAAATCTTCTCATTAAGCTTATTCCACAATGCAAATAAAGCATTGCATCACGTAGAAGTTTGCAACTGCAGGCCTCTAACTTACCGCGAGCAGTGTCCGCCAGAAGAAAATCAGAAATGAGAGGAGTCCCACCATAGCCGTTACTATCACTGGTTGCCACGGCAGCCCATAGAAAGTGGGACCCGGCTGCCATTCCTCAGGCAGGGTACCAACCAGCTGAAAAAATATTGACATCCTGGTTACCCCCTCAACTAGCTGGTACAAAGTACAAGATGCATAATTAAAAAGCCTTGCTAATACTTTTGGTGATCAGTAGGCTTTCTTTTCTCTCTTCACAACCAAAAAATCTGAGATACTAGGACAGTAGGAAGAAAAAAAAGTTAAACAGCATCCTAGTGTTCAGACCACACAGTTATCAAAGCAGGTAAGATTCTTTTAAAAATGTTCTTGAACTGGAAATAAACAGCAATGAAACATCTGCTTTTAGATGAAAAATACATATAACGAGGCACAAGAGAACACTTAGAGACTTCTCCTTCGCTGCTTTTTTGTACTACAGAAACTGTCAATGACAACAAAACATACAATGTACCAAAAACACATTCAAAATGTGCGAGTTAACCGCTATGGAAGATTAAAAATGGGAATGCTAAAACACGATTCAGAGGGATGCTTTTGAGAAGACGGGGTGCCACACTCTTGATTGCTACTGCAGGTTATCTTATCTTATCTCTAGGAATGTGCGTTCACATATGCATAGGGAATTGCAATTAAGAGTATTATTCTCTTGTGCTGCACAGTGAGGGCAATGTTCAAGAAGATTTATGGAGCTTAGGAGTTGATTGTAGTGCTACCAGCTTAGAGGCACACAAAATCTACATGCAGGGAAGCAACATGTGGAGCATTTCAGCAGTGCTTGGCAAACAGCCCCACTATGCAGGTGGTGAGTGTCACGTTGCCTAGCCTGTACAATCTTGGCCAAAGGATATCATCTTAGCACTTCTGACCCCTCAGTCACTCCAGTTTAAACTAAACCTGTGTCGATGCATTTAGCCAATATCAGAACTAGGACCACTTAAATCTCTGGGCTATAACAATATTTCAGGATTCCATAATCTAAAAAGTAAACCTTACATCTTAAACACAGAGCTATTTAAGACTGTGGAATTCAGTGCAAAATCCAAAATTTAATTTCTTGCACAAACCAATCTGAATGGCATTTTAGTTCCCTGAAAATGCCTGCCAGATATTATCCCTCCTCTAGACTACTGACATTACAGAACCTTACATCCTTGTACACAACCATCCACTGAACTTTCACATACAAAGCCTCCTATCACACACACACTCCCCCAAGCGTCAAAGACAGCAAGACGGCCGTTCTGCTACGTAGCCAGTGAACTAACTGAGGCATGAGAGACTTTTAGTCCCAACAACAGCAAGCTAAGCAATTGATCATTTTACCGAAGTCAACCAAACGCACAAATATTTTAAGCATCGCCACAACTTTTCACTCTGTAGGAAATAAAAGCATGTGCTTTTTTTCCTGTTACTGTTCACACTTCACAGCGCTGGGCTAGAGAAAATGAAAGTAGATTACAACACTAAACCGGTCTTTATTACAAGCAGGGAAGCAATCCATAAAGATGGATTTAAAAGGGTCCGTATAACTTATACTATAAGGTGAGAAAACCCATTAAAGTAACTGCACTCTTACAAAATCATTAAGTAATTTAAAAACTATAGGTAACGTTTCAATATGGCACTAAAATACTACAAAATGTAGTTATTTGCTCAAAGACTAAGAAAGAACATTTTAAGTAAATCGCACACTTACATCGGTAACCGCCTTTGTAAGCAAGACATGAAAAACTGTTCCTTGTTCAATTTCTGCAGCAGGTGAAGCGTCGTCGTTTTTCGCAGCCATAATGATCACAGCAATTGCAAGTCTTTTCCGTTAGTGATTTCAGCAGCTCAATATAATAACAGGAGCCTTGTGACTGAATATAGTAGTACTTCAAACTTACAGCCTCTTCATCTGGTACAAATTCTGCATTAATCACGTCGCCGATGAACATATAGATAACACTTTAGGCCTCTTGACACGAGAGTAATAACGCAAAAAAAACCGAAATAACAAGACTGCAGAATGAAATGCTATCTACACATCAGAGGCAGAAAATAAACACCATGATGCCGTCAACCGACGTGAGTGAATGCAAGCTAGGGAAGCCTGAAAAGCAGGCAAAACGCAGCCCAATATCTCCTGGCTTCTCAGCCCGGTGCCTCGAGCGGCTGAACTTCACTCTCTGGAACACGTCAACAGTCCCTGAACCCCGCTGACCCGCTACGTCACAGCCAGTATTGAACAGCCAGGCTCAGGTTACAGCGACGCTCGCCGGCCAACAAATGTTTGTTTTTTCGAACACAAACACCTTGATTTCTGTATTCACCTTTTTTTTTTGCTCTTAATGTGAAACAAAATAAAATGTAACTATATCCCTGGCATATACAGCTAATGGGAATACCAAGCATGAGACGTTTAATTCAATAATTTAAATGAAACATCACCTGGTTATCTTTTGTATCCAGCAGATTATACACTTTACTGACTATGCAACTACACCCAAAAGTTAAACAGATGACTGTAAGACCGGTAGTTATGTCTACATTTTCAAATATACATAGAGTTAATATCCTGGACGTTTATATATTACATATGCTTTTTCAATATTTAAGGAAAAGAATGTGTTATATTTGAAGGTAATTTAATGTACTTACAATTTCAGTATATATTCCCAAATATTCCCTGGCCAAAGTGAAAAACTTCCCAATTTCAGCAATGCTTGGCAATGACAGAACACTTTGTGACTCAACTTCTTTTTCATCCTCAGAGTAATCAGGTGTTTTAGGCGATTCCAAAAAACCTTTAAATGAGGGCAAAAAAAGCCTTTAACTGAAAATTTAAAAATATTTAAATCATGACAAAAAAATAAAATGTTGTATCAAAAAAGTCAGATCTTACAAAAATAAACATGTACCTATTCACATAAAGACAGGGATTATTCCAAAATAATCTCCATTTTAAATGTAAGGTTGTCAAATCAACATGTATTGTTAACAAAAATATAAGGTATAATTTAGTGTTCATCAATGAAAGCTGAATAAATACACAAATACCATATTTTCTTGTGGCTGATACAAGCTTTAAAAGATGTGCTTTTATGCTGAATTACTGCATGGTTTTGTAAAAAAAAATACCTGAAGAGGGATGCTCCACATCAATACCTAAGCCAATATCCAAAGTATTTTCCAGAGTAGTTGGAGGGCCTTTTTGAATTTCTTCAACATCTTCCATGAAATGGCTGTCCTTGTTTCTGTTGAAGTGACCTCCATCTTCTTCAACTCCAATATCCGACCTGGTCTTTGAGTGTCTCCTCTCTGACAAAGGCCTCTCATTATCTTCTTGTTGGTTCAGTGGCTTCTCTTGCAATTCAATCTCATCCCTAGTGCTGGTGTGGTTGTTTGTCAACATGTCAATTTCTGCAAGAACATCTGAAACGTCCAGTTTTTCTGTGAATTTTAAAAAAGGAAAATCAGTTTGTCTCTTTCAGTTCCACATATTAACAAATTGCTTTCTTTGAACACTTGCTCAACTTAACATATGCTTAACGATAACACAGGTTTACAGGAACACAAGAAACTTTACATTCTCAGACCACAAAAATCCAGTCTTGTTCTTGTGTTGCACTTTAAACAAGCACACTTAAAACACTTACAAATTGGTTCTGCGTAAACAGTGTGATGTGACTAGAGTGTTTTTAAGACCTTACACTGAATGTCACTGTAATCTTAGTCACCTGACAGAGCTAGTAATTTGCATTTGATCCATGCTTGCACATTGTGCAGAAGTCACAGACAGATTTAGAGTTACTTGAGAGGTGTTTTCTATGTATAAAAAAAATCAGTCAATAACCCGTGGAGATTAGTAGTGTATTAGGCAAATTATATTTTAAAAAGCATTATTTGCATTTGCAAACAAATATCTTGAGGACTAGAATGTCCTGTAGCATATTAGCAATACTCTCTGTAGGACTACTATACACATTTTTACAAATTATAGTTAAATATATTTAGAATATAAGTCCTGAAATTTCTTAAAGGGATAGCTCTCAACAAAGTATTAAACATTGTTACTTGTAAGGATCTACTTGATGATTCAATTGTTTCCAAAAATGTACATTCTCAACTGCAATTCTAAATGATAGGTAGATGTAAGCCCAAGCCTGTGATTTCAGATTTGAAACACACATGCTGTTTATGAAGACCAAAGTGCAATGTAAATAGTCATGCCGGACTTAAGTATTCAGAAACCTAAAATCACTTTGCACCGCAAACTACATTGGCCACATATTGTTTTTTTTTGTCATACTGTTTCCAGTTGATCTGTTTATCTGCAATTTCTTTAGCATCACAGTACAAAAAGAAAACACAATCTTATTAAGCATGATAACAATTTTACAGTTCTAGGATTCTGGAGGTTAGTGTACAATAAACTAATTTTCCAAATTAAGATTTAATTTACCCGCCTAAAGACAAAATATAAGTAAATATGCAACATTAGATAGCAGCTTTCAACTTCACAACTTTTGCATCATATTATTAAGTCACTAGATCTCATGCAAAGAATATTGTATAGAACAGACTTCTATACAATAGAATTAAAACTGTATCAATTTTTGTGTTACTAAATGTATCTAATTCCTCACACAAATACTCAAAACCAATTCTTAAATTTTAATATAAAAACAGAGGTTGGAAGGGACAGACACCTAACAACCTATAACCTTTTACCTTTTTGCGCCTCAGAGGCAGGGTCTTTGGAAAGACTATTCCTTGACATCAGTGGAGTACTATCACTCACTGCTGAATACTTCTGTCGAACCTGGAAAGCTAGCTCTTGGAAATCATCCAAAACATCAGCTTCTTCATCAAGCATATTACCATCCATTTGAATGAACTCTGCATTCTTCAGTTCCCGAGCATCCAACATCCTCTCAATTTCATCCAGGATTCTGTTCTCTGAAGACTCCAAGGTGCTGTCTAAAGCTTTTTCAATATCCTCTATGGTCTCAAATGTCTGCCTGGCCTTCTTCAGCTCCTGATCCAAGTAATTGAACATGGCCTCCACTCGAAGAATATGCTGAGGACTCAAGAATTTGCTAATGCGCTCCATGCGTTTCTCATCAAAGTAACCTTTAAGAAGAGTAATCTCTGTAATACTGTCACCATGTTCTTTCTCCTCACTAAACTTTAGAGTTTTCTTTTCCTGTTGGCCTAAGTTGTCATTGTCATTTACCGTAAGATGTTCAGGTGAAGGTGCATGTTTTTCTTCTGTATTTGTAGATTCTTCATCTTCTTCAATGGGCCTTCTCCCTGGTGTGGCAACACTTGTCTCTCTGACATCAGTATGTTCTTGCTCTTCTGTTACCCTTTTCTTTTCTGTGCTCACATCTGTATTGTTTGCTGCTTCAGTTTCGTTGTTTGCGAGATGAGTTTTACTTAATGGCTGGGGCTCTCCAAAAGCCTTATCACTGGAATCATTTTGAGTTTCCTTAGTGCCCTCTTCTATAATAACATTTTTGTCTTCATCAGGCAAAGTATCTAATTCTTCTTCATCAGCATCTGTAGGTAAATTCTCAATTTTTGTAGATGAAGAAAACATGGCATTTTCATCTTCAAGCAATTCTTCCTCATTTTCTTCATCTCCATCTTCAAAATCATCTGCCTTGCTGGAGAAAAGATCTCCATGTTCAAAATCTTTCTCCAATGTATCTTTCAATACAGGTAACTCCTCATTAACTTTAACTGTTTGTTCAGTGTTTACCACATCTGAATCTAGTTTCAGTTCAGGCTCTTCTTCTAACCCTCTGACATTTTTAACTTCTTCTGTATTGTTTGCTGATATTCTTGAATCAATGCCTTCATCTGTCTGATTGCCTCCTACAATTTCAGTTAATTCATCATGTGACTGTTCTTCTGGAACAATAGTCTTTTCAGAGATGGCTTCTTGAAGTGTTCCATTTTCTTCTCCTTCCATGCTTTGATTGTTTCTGAGCGAATGCATATTTGATGAAACTGTATCAGAGTTTTTATTTCCTTCTGAACTCTGGACTTTAATATCTTCTTGTTGTTTTGGAGCCTGGGCAGCTTCTTTGTTCATAAACTCTTCAGATGGCAAGTCATTCATTGTTTCATCACTAATCTTTTCAACATGTAGCCCACTCTCCTGACCAATTGGCGCATCTTGTACTTCAGACACCAGAGTGACTTTTAGGTTGTCATGTTGTCTGCCTGGGGTTTCTGGCATATTTTCATATTCAAGTTTTCTTTCTTGATCTGACTCAAAAGGCAATTTAGATGCATGGCCATTTTGATTAACCACCAAATCAAGTTCCTGATTTAATTTATAGTTATCGTCAGAGCCTTCTCTTTCTTTTGTTTTCTGTACGGACAAATATTCATCAGTAACCTTATCATCTGGAATTTCCTGAATAATTTCATCACTAACAGTTTCTTTTGCTGATGAATGAGGCAATTCTCCATGGTCCACCTGTACATCTGAGCCTAAAAGGGGTATTGTATCACTTTTTGGATCCTCATTACCCTCTGCCACATCTAATTCAAAATCATCTTCCTCATCTTCGTCCTCTAAACTGGTTACCTGATTTGTTCTATCAGCACCACTTACAATGGCAAAGACAGTATCCCCCAATGATGTCCACATGCTTTTATTTTCTTTCATTTCTTCTTTTGTTGGATCTTCTCTCAGTACCTCTCCCAGCTCACCATGAGTCATTTCCTCTGCTTTATAGCCAAGTCTGTCTTCTGATTTAGAAGAATCTGAAACGCCTTCCTGTTCAGAAGTGTCTTCAACATTGTCTTCAGAGTACGATAATAAAGGAGTTACTTCTGAAGCCTCACTTGGCTCGTCCTGCTCTGTACCTAAGAGTTCCCCTTCACTCTCAAAATCATCATAAAATGGGGTTACTTTCTGGGTATTTTCATCATCTGTGGTAACAGCATCAAAGGTTGACCCAATGGTAGTTTTCAAATTAGAAGCTGGTTGGACTTCCGAAACATCAATTTTATCATTTTTTTCAGGCACATCATCTTTGGCTAGAAGCTTGTCTTCACCCAGAGAAGGGCTTTTATCTTTGGTTGTGTTGTCCTCTGCTGTGTCTTCATGTGAAGCCACCATGTTCTCATCTTGATCTAAGTCATCCTTCGTTGTTTCAGCTGTGGTTTCAGCATCACTGTCACCTTCCAGAGTATGTATGTCCTGAATCTGATTTTGTTTTTCAGACATCAGCTGAGAGGTTTCTTTCGATCTTACATCAACAAGTTCTCTTTCTTCACCCTCTTCCTCTTTGTTACTCTTTTTGTCCAAAACATCACTACCGCCATTATCGTGCAGCAGATGTATTTCATCATCAGTTGTTTTTTCAGTGTCATCACTTTCCTCGGGAGATATTTGAGACGGCACATCATCTTCCTGCTTATCTACCTGGTTCTGAGCATTGCTACCCTGGTTCACTTTTTCTGCTGCTGCCGTTTCTTGACCTGAAGTGTCATTTTCAGTCAATAATACAGAGGAACCCAAGAGCTGATCAACATCATAACTGTCAAATGTGCCAAGCTGGCCATCAAAGCATACAAAGTCTGTTTCCTGAAAACAAAACAGAAAAAGTAAGGAGGCCTTTATTTAGAAAAAATGTATAAACATTTTTTTTACCTTTTGTCTTTATATGTAAAAGACTTTTAGCTTAGTAGAATGTACACAGCATACCTGACTGAATCATAAAATGAAGCATGGAGAATTTTTCTTCAAATCTACATAAAATACATCTATATTTAAAACAGATAATTTTGGCTGACAAGAAGGTACACTTTTATAACTGACAGGTTAAATGTAAAATTGTAAATAGACTATCATGCAAAAGCTGCAGAAAACTGTTTAACTGCATAAAGAAGTTCTTTATACAGCTGCAACATCATGCTACAATATTCTCTGAGAGACTAGGAATTAAAGTTAACACGCAAAGACAAGCAATTAAGTGTAATAATAAAGTAGAATTTACTCACCTCTGCGGGAATCTCTAGCTCTTTCACACTATATATGTGATTTATTTCAAGTAAGTCCTTGGGGAAATAGCCAAATCTGCTACCCACCTACAGATAAAAATAAAATCAGGTAAATATTCAGGATAAATAGGCAACACATTAACAAAGTATGCACTGGTTTCCTCTTACATGCTAGTAGGTTAGTTGGCTTCTAGGAAAACTCTCCCTGGTCTGAGTGTGTGTGTGTGTTTGGATAAAGTGATTAGAAAATGGATACATGAATTAACAAAGTTTATCACAGATCAACTCCCTGCAACACATGCCACTGAGCCTACAAAACCCCTGAGACAAACACATCTAAAATGTTATGCACGTTTTTTGTATACTAAAGCCAACAACACATTCTTGCTGGATTTTAACACAATCCATGACTCTCTAGGGCAATGGGGAACACTTTTACAAAGAAAGCAATATCCCTTTAAAATAAGTGCCTGAATATGAATGCTAACCACTTCAGTTAATACATACTAGAATGAGAACCCCGGCACCAAAAGAGAAATATTTTTTAAAAATATAAATTTCTTAAGTGTCACAGTCTCTTCAGTGTGTGCTTATGTTTAACTATTGTCTGTTCTATCTAATCAGATTCTAATATTGGTGTCTTGCACTGTACTTTATAAAATTTGACTTTACATTGAGAAAAATGCTGCTATTAAAGGCCCTCCTGCTATACAGTGTCAACAAAAAGCAATGTTTATTGTTTACTTGTATATATTCCCCAAAGACATTCCCCTTCTAATTAGTGTGAATCATGTTGTGTTTATGCAAACAGGGAATATTTCAAACCTTTCCAGAGTTGGATAGCTACAGTATGTGAGGGGGTGAACATATCTGTATTCAATTGCTAAAGGATGACTCAAATTGATTAACTTAAATCAATCAAATCTTAAATCAAATCTGGGCGGAGCATTGGCTGTATGTGGATAAGGATCTGCGCCTGTGGCTGGAAGGTTGCCGGTTCAAATCCCGCAGCCGGCAGAGGAATCCTACTCCGTTGGGCCCCTGAGCAGGCCCCACTGCTCCTGGGGCGCTGTACAATGGCTGACGCTGCGCTCTGATCCTAAGCTTCTCTGCCTGTCTGTGTGTCTGTGTCTCATGGAGAGCAAGCTAGGGTATGCGAAAAGATGAATTCCTAATGACGAAATTGTATAGGGCTAATAAAGTGAGGTTATGTTTGTTATGTTGTTATAAATTTAAGTTCAGAATTAAAAACCATCAAGTAAAGTCTATCCATCATGCATTTATAATTTTGGTCTCTGCATTTAACAAAAGATATTGCACTGAAATCTGTCCAAAGAAGAAAAACTGCATTTGTCTAAAGACTATGTAAAGCTGTATATTTAGGATTAATTTACTTTGTTTTCTATATTCTATTTCTGTTCTGAATCATTGTCACAAAAAAATTCCCTCATAACACGGACATGTCCAAAACATGAAATAAACCTTAAAATGTGTGCAATGTGTCTCCGCTGTTTTTTGGCTGAAAATGCATATGCTAATAAGAATGACTTACGTTTACAGGAGTAAGTGGAAAAAATTAGAATATTTTGTGACTTTGTCAAGTACTGTACACTTTAAGAACAACTTAATGAAATTATGTTTTTGTTACAAAGTTACTTTAAACTTTCACATTTAAGCAATGCTATTTGTAATGGATGTTCGATCCAGATAATTGTCATTTATTGCTGATGTACCAGTGAATTAACAAAGAGGATTCATCCCACGCTGGAGC
The DNA here is from genome assembly GCF_040954835.1 of Lepisosteus oculatus. NCBI lineage: Eukaryota > Metazoa > Chordata > Actinopteri > Semionotiformes > Lepisosteidae > Lepisosteus > Lepisosteus oculatus. Next base: position 42,670,576 of record NC_090697.1, on the reverse strand, counting down.
ACAGTTCTATAATGTGCACACAGAAATTAAATTTTAAATTTGAGAGTTAAATATTAAGAGAATAAAATATGTATGTAAAAAGCAGTTACTCACACTTCCTGCCCACAAATCGTTCCTCTTTCCTGAGAGCTTATAGTATACGTATATGGTCTCTCCCTTTTTGAAAGTCAAAAACCGACAGTCTGGGCCATAGAAATCCTGTGCTGCTTTCCCCCTACACATTAACACTGGAAAAAGAGGAAAGTGATGTTATTTTAGTTTTACTCCACAGAGGAGGTTACACATGGAGCTTAACATATCAATCTCTTTGCTCCAGTTTTGTTAACACTATTGTTTTGCAGGACTACAATTATCCATACAAGAAACAACTCCCACAAAACAGTGTTAGAGCCTTGTGTTAGAGCACACATACATGTAGCATTAAAAGGGACATTTTTTAATACCAATTTCAAAGTTCTTAAGATAAAACATTAAAAACTATACGGGGGAAACCGTTGTATACAAAAAGTAATCTAATGTGCGAGGCATAGAAGTAATATCAAAGGCATTCTCTCCATTACGATTAAATATATGTACGGAAAAGTGTTTAACACATAGATTCCTGTCTTATCATTCATAACACAGGAGACACTCGGTTAAGTGTAATTTGAGCTGGTGGGACAACTCTTCCAGTGATAAGAACAGGAAGCCATAAATGAATTTTACAGTAGTTAAAAGTGAAATCAGGAAAACAGAGAGCTATAGTCAACAAATATGTAACAAGGAATACACAATGCAGTCTGAAAAAAGTGAATCTTTGACTAGGTACTGTATAACTGTACATAAGCAAAAAAAACCTTAAGAGGCCTAAATCATATAACAAGATTAACTTAATGCTCCTGTTTGTATATGTTGAATCTACTAGCCTGAGGCTTCAAGAATTAATGGCAATAAGTTGCAAAACCAAAACAGAATCAGATTTTCAGCAAGTACTCTCAGAATTAGTGTACATTTCTGTCTTACCACACTATGTTCAAAGCCTGTCAACTGCTTTTATATGAGACATAGAGAAAATAACATCATGCATTGATAAAATACCTCTGCAATGTTGTGCACAGATTAAGAACTAGTGCTATTCTCTGCCTATATTTACTGTAACATGGCAGCAATTACTTTGACAAATACTGTCGTGATAATGTCAATTTGGCGACTAAGGAACGTGACTATCCTTAGAACTTTCTATCTATAGATTAAGTGTGGATTGTGCCAAAAGGACTGCAGGAAACATGAGAAAAAGCAGCAAAAATATTAACCATTCAATTTAGTCACATTCCAGTCTATCCTCGTTTAACACTGCCCTTTTGGTAACAACGGTATCTGGTCATTCTGAATGTTTACCCCGAACAATGGAAATTGCGCAGAGTATCCTGCTCGGTGAAAGTGATAGGTTTGGAAACGGTGCCAGTCATTTTAAAATTATTGACCATATTTTGTTTATTTCTATAGGGATTTTTGATGCTGACAACAAAAATACAATAATAAACCAAAACATTGCATCGTTAGTAATATCAATATACCACAAACCAATGCGTTAAAACCACAAAACAGTATTTTCTACCCATAAGTCAAAATCTGAGCTCAGGACATGTACGTTACTACTGAAGCATACAGCAATTCCCCCTCATCATACTTAACACCAAGAGCGCCTTTAACAAGAATTAATGACCTTTCTAACAAAATTGCACTGAACCGTGCTTAAGTTACAATTTTCCAATAGGCTGTAAGAAAAATATATGCATACATAATTCAGCGGGTATCATTAAGATGCTTCCCAAACGTAAAATTGCAGAGAATGTTATCACAAGTCACCGGTGATTCACCTGACAAATACGTATCACAAAAAATATATTTATATTCAACTTGCACTAGGGCAGTGTGTGTTGGGTCTCTCTGAGAGCTTTCCGTCTGAAGTGCCAACAGGTCAAAGCAGATGCCGGCTGGCCAGGGCATCTTTTTTTTCTAGCAACGCATCGACACAGTCCTGTCGTATGAAAGCGAAAAGAAAAAATGGCAAAACTTACTGCTACATTCGTCGTCGTTACATCGCTTTATGTCCGAAAACCTTTTATCTACTGCCTTTTCGGATCCCGTTACAATAAAAAGTATCACTAGGAGGTACAAATCCACAACGACAGCAGCCATGCTGGCAAGCTACTGCTAGTCGACTGCCCGAGCATGAGCAGAACCGGCCGACACGTCAGCAGATCCGCAGGTCTCTGAGAATTGGGGATGCAGGATGTACGAGGAGGATGTGGAAAAGGATCGGAGTCAAGTTACTAAAACTAAACCCATGAGGAGTTTTATTTAAAGAGCCATGAGCTTATTTTCTCCGTGTCTTTAACAGAATTTTGATTATAAAAACGCAAGGTGTTGCCTTTTTCTCTAGAGACAAATTTAATAGTAACTAGAAAGAACAGTTCTTCGGGAAAGCTAAACAGATCTGCAGTGTTTTTTTAACTACCAAAATGAAAAGGGAGCTCCCCTCCGCCCTGTAATCGGCCATTTCTAGAGAGAAGTTTCTAGTTATCTGCGTCACAATCCTACCCCAAGCGCAGTCTGGAGAAGTTGGGGAGTTATGCTGTTGTATTCTCTCAGACATACATAAATTATGATTAAGAACACAAAGTGTTTAAATACAATTTTAAAAGATGTAGCATAAAATAATTCCTAGCTAAACGTTTATATATCTTAATGTAGGGTGAAACTGCGTACCGACGAGGGAGTTATACACCTTATGTCTAAATTATCCACATTCTAGTATGAATTGTATATTTTCATGCAAATCCTTGTGATTGTTTTTCTGTTGAGGTTTAGGAATTTCTATGGATTACCACGCTTGTGGAAGCAAAAATATAATGTTTACAACACAATAGAGGTGACCTAACAGTCAAAATAGGCCATTTCCATGTGAGGAACATCTCTGAGGCTGTATTTTTCTATTTCTCGTGATTTTGTCAAGGAAATCGAGCACAGATTTATTTCTCGCTGTATATCCCTCTTGAATGCAGTATTTGAAAATACTAATGGGGAATTAGTCCAAAAACCCCCTGATAGATATCCCAGTGCAAACAAGGAAAACAAAAAACAACATTTAGAATTGTTAATAGGTTTTTTCATGTTAAACTAACACTTTCTAGAATTAAACATGAACAACATGATATATATATATATGTGTTCTGTGAGACTGGAAAGGAAACACGTTTGTTATTTGTTGTTTTGATTAGATTTGCAAAAATGTATCATTAAGCATTTATCGTTAGGCACCTTCTATTTGCTGATATTTAATCAGCCTTTAATACAATGCAGTCACATATTTTGGTTGAAACGCTGATTTCACCGTTCAAATTAAATCCTAGTTTTCTGACTAAGTACACAAAATGTACTTATTAATGTGTTGGTATCTGACTCTGTACTTCTACTAATCCACCATAAGGGTGCGTTCTTTCTCCCCCTTTTCATTTTATATACTGATGACTGTCAGAGCAACTATGAAAATCATTGTATCAGGTTTGCTGTTTCTCTTCTTTCAGAGCCTGGACAAACACATGGACCCATTCTGGATGAATTTGTCAACTGGTGTGATCCTTCTTACCTTGAGATTATTGTGTCAAAAACAGAATAATGGTTGATCTAAAAAACAAACAAAGCACTGGCATTCCCACAACCATCCATGGTGAATCAGTTGGTATAGTTCACAGTTACAAATATCTGGGTTTGAGGTGTTTGAGGAAAAACTTAAGTTCCCTGAGATCACTGATGTCATTGTGAAGCATTGTGAAGCACTTAAAACAACCAAAACAACAAATAACAAACATGTTTCCTTTCCAGTCTCACAGAACACAAGTATATATATGTACCTGGATGGGAGACCTCTTGGGAAAAACTAAGGTTGCTGCTGGAAGAGGTGTTAGTGGGGCCAGCAGGGTGCGTTCACCCTGTGGTCCGTGTGAGTCCTAATGCCCCAGTAAAGTGACGGGGACACTATTCTGTAAACAGCCGCCATCCTTCGGATGAGACCTAAAACCGAGGTCCTGACTCTGTGGTCATTAAAAATGCCAGGGCATTTCTCGAAAAGAGTAGGGGTGTAACCCCGGCATCCTGGCCAAATTTCCATTTTCCATTGGCCCTTAGCAATCATGGCCTCCTAATAATCCCCCTCTATGAATTGGCTCCATTACTCTGCTCTCCTCCCCACTGATCGCTGATGTGTGGTGAGCGTTCTGGCGCACTATGGCTGCTGTTGCATCATCCAGGTGGATGTTGCACATTGGTGGTGGTGGAGAGGAGACCCATTAACTGTAAAGCGTTTTGAGTGGAGTGTCCAGAAAAGCGCTATATAAGTGTAAGCAATTATTATTATTTTTACTTATATGTTTTGAGAAAACAGTTCCACAGAATCCAGAAAAGAATTCTATCAGCATGTTAAAGGTATTATATATGGAAGCCCGTTTCCGTTTTTTTTACTCCCTGGCGGAAACGGGCTTCCATATATAGCTTTTATATCAAAAGTATTTTAACTTTTTCATTTAACCGTAGATTCAATTCACTCAGTCAAAGAGGCAAAAAACACCTTCAAAATGTTGCAAACCTCAGCTTAGAAATCATTGGACAGCCTTTAAGACCTCTGGCATAGCATTGTGTCCATCAGATCCTGAGGAAGGCCTGTGACATCAGTGAAGGCTCATCTCAGGTCTTTCATCAGTCTTTTGAACTTTTGCCTTCGTGCTGTCCACAGCACAAGACAAAATAAAAGTTTGGTTTGCTCCAGAGGCCACCAGGCTTGTAAACAATGAATGTAAAGAAATTTTATCACTATGACGTCAATTGGATAACACCCTACTCTACAAATGTGCAAATAGTTTAATACCTTCTTAAACATTGCACATTGTTACTTTCATAATAACTAAAGTATTTTGAACTGAATTGAATATAAAACTGCGTGTTAGATTTATAATTTGTAACATAGCATATAAAATAATATTTAGTTTTAATTAATTTGTTATACATAATTAGTAATATTGGGTCGATATATTCACAAAACCAAAAAAAATAATTTATTGTTTTCTGATTTGTAATTCCTTCTGGCAGCGTATTGTTGATGATTAATTATTTTTCTTCACTTGTCTTTTTCGATACCTTTTCTGCTTTGGTTGTATCATAAGGTGTTTAATAAAAGCTTAAGAAATCAAATACATGTTTGTACCAGAAGGTCCAAATAACGTTTACTGTCAGATCAGGCTACCACAATAGTACAACATTATGCTCTAGGTCTGCGCAGATACACTGCTGCAGGTTTCTGCGCTATAGGAACTCTGCTTTAGAGTCAGAGTCGTCGTCCATGACGTAGACCATGTTGCTGTTTTCCGTGGGCATGCGCACTGTCAAATTTGGGAGGTCCTGGAGTCTACATGTGTGGTGATCAAAATGTACTAAAATACGATTAAGTCGTTTTTTCGTGCAAAATGAACATAATATCGTTTCAATAGTCAAGAAACCAATTTATGTCATTTTTTATAATTGGAACATGAACGAAGACGTTTTATCAAGCAGGTTTGGTTGTCTGAATTATGTTTAATGTTGTGATTTCAGATAAATGTTTCTTTTACGCGTTTGAAGTTTTTTAAAGTCGTAACACTGGGAAGGTGGATTACCGTGTGCTTCTTACTTTCGGAAGTGAGCTGAATTAAGAACAGACGATACAGCTTTCAAACACTTCATGAAAACAATACGAAAGCCTCCTCTATCATAAACTGTATTTCCGGTGTTTTGTATAGCCTTTAATACACTTCGTATCAGGAAATGTAAATTGCGTTTTAGGTCGTGCTTAAGCAAATGCAATCGAATAAGAAGTGTTGTCCAAAACGTTTTAAAAAACTGACCTTATAACTAAACCTTAGAAATTGGCATGGATGTTACTGGTTCTTCAACAGGGTTCTGGTGAGGAAAATCATTAGTATACAAAGTAACTTACATAATATGCAAATAGGACAGACGTTTTAATGTTATTTGTATGCGTGATCATCTTCGATTTAGTGATGTTTTTTCTGATCAATATGTGAAAATCTTTTTCAGAGGAATTCAGTATGGAACATAAAGCAAGGTACTGCTATCATGGATTCCTTAAATCTTAATATTTTCCTTTTTTAACGAGATAAAAAGCCCTACTGAGGGCTGCAAAGACGTTTTAAGTGCTATAATTAAATGTAACACTTTATGTCAAACTATGTATGAGCCTCTTAATCCCTCTTAACAGTTTGCTTGAAAACCTTATAAAGTAGAAGAGTTCACCTGTCATTTTTAGCTGTTCACAACAGGAACATGTCATATCCTTTTTCTTTTTAGGAGACATGGATGACCTATGTGCTGAATTATCCCAGTCTGACCAGCAGGACAGTTTAGACGATGAACAGCAGATTTGTAGTCCTGAAATAGGAGGACGACCTCATTTGCCTCTATTGCACAGTTTCAAAGGTAAGATCTTCAATATTCACTGTTTTAAAGCAGTGCCCAAGCCTTTATCCTATCGGCTTACCGAAAATAATTGAAAGGCTGTTTTGTATTCATTCTTGGAAGTAAAAAGGATTTGTGTTTCCTCCTTTAGAAACGTTGCCAAGGAGAGAGACTGGTTTTCACAAAAGCTCCAGAATATGCCTGACCAAAATTCAGGAAGCTCTTTTCAAGCACCGTTGGGAAGAGGCTGCAGAATACATGAAGAATTACTTTGAAACGCTGGAAGACACAACTGTTCGGAAGCAGACTGTATCACCTGAAGTGAGTGTGGCCGTGACTGCACTAATTTAAAGAAGAACTGCGTTCACAATTTTGTAGACTAGTTATTATATCTATGTAACAAAAAAATAATTGCTGGTATAATAAAATGTTACAAATTCCGAATTAAGCAAAAACTGGTGAGCTTTGTGAAAGTACTGTATAGTCGTCATATAGTCACAAACCCGTGCTCTTGGCACAGGCAAGAGTGCAGATTGAGATATGAGGTGGCCCTTCCTGCTCACTAGTCACTGTAATGACTAATGAGTGAATAAGTACAGGCTGTGTAGCGGACATTTCACTGCAGAAATGTTCCAACGTGATCTGCATGCAGAGTTAACAAAAAAGTAGTATTTGTTGGCAAAACCTTCTCAAGGTTGAGAGCAATATTTCTGTTGGATTACAAGAGATGTATTCACAAGCTTGTTTGTTTACAAAGTCATAGGGCTGCTATGCCTCAGTGGAAGTTTGGTTGCCTCGTTCTGAATTGTAGAACAAGACATTGAGCATAGCTGGAAATGTAATCTATTTTATGATGTAAATTGCAGGTTTTACACATTACTGTGTACATTTTACTTTCATTGTGGTTTGAAATGCACTCATCAATGCTGATTCTTTCTAACCCCCAAAATATAAAAATAGCATCGCAGTGTTCCCCTTTTAAAAACAAAAAGTGCTCTCAGGTCCACTAAAGGTGCATTCAGTTTGAACCCTAAAAAGGTCATTGCTCGTTCAAACCACTGGTGTCTCATTTTGTTCGGTGACTGAGATTCTCTTAAAAAGTAGGGCATGATTATCCTGGCACTACCGGGGCTAGGTGGACATGAGTTGGTCATGGCACACAGATAAAATGTCATACAACGTACAACATCGACCCCTTTAGCTTGCTGGGCTCATGTGAACGTTCTGTGTTGTCCATGAGAGCTGCAACACTCCTCTGATCAGTGCTGAGTCCACTAAAGGAACTGTGTGACCCAATGTGGTGGATGTCTGAACACAAGTATACTACACATGCTTTCATCTCAGTTTAGTCCTCAGCCTCCCTGAAAGAAGGTAAAAGAACTGTACCAATAAAGTGAAATTATACTTTTTTTCACATTAAAAGTTGGAGAATATCCTTGAAGGAAAAGAGTTGTTTTTGATGAGTGCGTTTATTATTTTATTACAAGAGTGTTTAATAAAAATCCCTACTATTGAAATAAGGTTGCCATATTAATGTTGAGGGATTAAATGTATAAGGAAAACAAATGATGTAATGGGACCTGTACAAGTTTACCTGCTAGGGAGATGCATTTGGTCATGGTTTGCGTTACATGCTCTTTGCTGAAAAAGCATTATTGCAGCTAAAACATTATATTTATGACAGTATTCAGAGTCACCAGTAGAGTAACTTGCCCTATACAATTTCACATACTCTTTACTGGTAACAGGTATTCTGCTGTCGTTTCTAAAAAATCATTTGACTCTGGGTAGTTATGTCTTACCCCTTCACAGGGAATGACTTTTTGAAAATAAATTTGAAGTCGGGCCGAGTATGATTCTTTTGGGGTGCAATCATTTTATGAAACAGGTTTTCACACCCTTGTCATGGATTTAGCGGTTTGTGTTGTAGAAAACCACTGCTAAATAAAATGGAAGCAAATAAAATGTCATATCAACGTGTTTTAGACCGATTGTGCCAAAATGTTTATCAGATTTTGCTAATATTTTTCAGGTAATCTGGAGGATGGGCTCAGAAATTCTGCATCACCTTCCTAATGCTAAACTGGAGGATTTCAATTCTTTCCTGGAGAGACTGAAAAACATTGGAGTGAAGAATTTTCAGAAGGTGGGTGTGGGTAGCTTTCACTTGCAGTGTTAGCCGTTCTTGGCAGGCGTACACCTTGAAGTCATAATGATAGTCTTGAAACAATAGAAACACATTTATAGATAGACGTAAAGCCTACAACAAAAATAAATACCTTTTTGAAAGATTGGGTGTGCGTTATGGTTTGCATCAGTTGTACTTGGCCCTGGTAATCAGATTTATTTTACGCTTTTATCAGAATCTGAATTGTAAAAAGAAAGCATCCGGGGAAAAAATAAATAAATCTGGCAAGCGCATTTTTTCACTGAAATTGCAGGAACTATCTAATGTGTAATAGACTCAGAGCTTGGTTTATGTTTTTGCTGCTGTGCATATGTGATTTTAACCTGAAGGTTGGGGTCACTTGGTTGTGTTAAACTGACTGCATGAAACTGACCCAGAGCTGGCCTAGCAGCAGCTTTGAAAAAACAGGCTATTGGAAATACATCCAATCAGGACTGAGCTGATTTCAATTTATGTAGCAGTTCATAAGACACAATATAGAGATACACAGGTAGATACACAACTTGAAGATGTTCGTTTAAACAAGGAATAATGTTTAGAATGGGCAATATACCTTATAGTTTGCATCAGATGATTGTATTGTTCATTTTCCCTAGTTGAAATACTTTCTAAAAGATCATTATAAAGTGTGATCAATGGAGAAGACAGTACTTTTCTGTCAGTATCATAAGTTATATACAAGTGGCCAAATTTTCTTTTATCACACTGGCAAAGCAGAAGCAAAAAGTTCCTACTGAAGAGTTATTGCTTACCCACACAAAAATGGAAAGAGGTTTAATATACATTCTATAATATATGGGGTAAAGCTACAAATAACTAAAGCCTAAACTTTTCTTTCTAAAGCAACAAGAGTGCAGTGTGATATGTATTTACGCTGTGCCTTTCATCACAAACATCTGGAAATAACAGCACTGCCATAAATTAGTTTTAAAACATGCAGTTGGTACATTTTATGACCCACTCCTATGATTTTGTCTTCACAGATGTGTTTGGAGCATTTCTTTCATTTGCTGTTGCTTGGGAAGTTTGATGATGCTAAAAGGCAGGTGTCAGCAGTTGAAAACTGGAGATATGGAAAATTAACAGCTTCTCAGCCTCAGACTGCAAAGCTGATTCAGGCTTACCATGGCTACCTCGGCTATTTAACTTGGTGTGCACTGAAGGCGGCTATCTCAGACACTGGTAAGACCAAACATAACCGGATATAGGGGTGGTATTTTACAATTCAGGATATTTCACTGAACAGCTTGCTTTTGTTGCAAAGCTGTAATATTTTTGTTTTATTTTTTTCTGATTGTGTGATAGTATTGGAAACATGCTATGAAAATAATCTAGAACGTAAAGATGATTGTTCTAAAAGAGAATATGAAATGACAGGTGACAGTGTATTTATCAGGTTTAAAATGCTAGAAGTTGTTTAGCTAGCCAAACAAGAATGTTTACCATAGTTTCTTATAATTTAAGATATATGAAAAGGGACATCTGTTTCCTTGGTTGCATGAACATTATCACAACTTTTCTGCCATCTAGTGTTGGGAGAGTGTAAATCCGTCCATGTTAATAAAATGGTAGTCCCAAAACTCTGAGAGCTTTTATATTACTTCAAAATATTAAAAGCCTGTCTGTGAGACATGCTTGTATTACAGATAGGATTTTTGGTTTTCAAATGTTGACTGGTAAACTATACAACCTGTGTTGTTTTTGTTAAAATCTGTAAATGGTGGTTCACATTAAAGTGAGCTGTAAACTGCTGGTTGTGTCACAAACATGGAATACAAGATAGGCCCTGCAACTGGACGTCTGTAGCTGTGCATAACTGAGAGAATAACACACTCTGGTGGGGGGGAGTTTCAATTGTGTCCCAGTGTGCAGTAAGAAAATAACAATCATAAATACAAATACTGATATTCTTTTATACTCTGGTGATGGAAAATATTTTGTGTGTGTACACATTGGCCTGTTTTTACCTGATGGATCTCATAAATAGAATTATTACAGTTTTTAGTATTGAGTCATTTTGAGATCGCTACTGCCAATCTTCACATCAGTAAGAGGCGATATTTGTTTTTCTGTTTTTTTTTCTATTTTTCCAGGCTTGGTAAATGCACTAATCCAGTTAGAAGTAGTTCTTTGTTGCTAGGTCTTAAATATATACAGTGCCTTGCGAAAGTATTTGGCCCCCTTGAACTTTTCAACCTTTTGCCACATTTCAGGCTTCAAACATAAAGATATAAATTTTTTATTTTATGTGAAGAATCACCAACAAGTGGGACACAATTGTGAAGTGGAACGAAATCTATTGGATTTTTGAAACTTTTTTAACTAATAAAAAAATGAAAAGTGGGGCGTGCAAAATTATTCGGCCCCCTTGCGTTAATACTTTGTAGAGCCACCTTTTGCTGCGATTACAGCTGCAAGTCGCTTGGGGTATGTCTCTATCAGTTTTGCACATCGAGAGACTGAAATTCTTGCCCATTCTTCCTTGCAAAACAGCTCGAGCTCAGTGAGGTTGGATGGAGAGCGTTTGTGAACAGCAGTTTTCAGCTCTTTCCACAGATTCTCGATTGGATTCAGGTCTGGACTTTGACTTGGCCATTCAAACACCTGGATACGTTTATTTGTGAACCATTCCTTTGTAGATTTTGCTGTATGTTTGGGATCATTGTCTTGTTGGAAGATAAATCTCCGTCCCAGTTTCAGGTCTTTTGCAGACTCCAACAGGTTTTCATCCAGAATGGTCCTGTATTTGGCTGCATCCATCTTCCCCTCAATTTTAACCATCTTCCCTGTCCCTGCTGAAGAAAAGCAGGCCCAAACCATGATGCTGCCACCACCATGTTTGACAGTGGGGATGGTGTGTTGAGGGTGATGAGCTGTGTTGCTTTTACGCCAAACATATCGTTTTGCATTGTGGCCAAAAAGTTCGATTTTGGTTTCATCTGACCAGAGCACCTTCTTCCACATGTTTGGGGTGTCTCCCAGGTGGCTTGTGGCAAACTTTAGACGATACTTTTTATGGATATCTTTGAGAAATGGCTTTCTTCTTGCCACTCTTCCATAAAGGCCAGATTTGTGCAGTGTAAGACTGATTGTTGTCCTATGGACAGACTCTCCCACCTCAGCTGTAGTTCTCTGCAGTTCATCCAGAGTGATCATGGGCCTCTTGGCTGCATCTCTGATCAGTCTTCTCCTTGTCTGAGCTGAAAGTTTAGAGGGACGGCCAGGTCTTGGTAGATTTGCAGTGGTCTGATACGCCTTCCATTTCAAGATGATCGCTTGCACAGTGCTCCTTGGGATGTTTGAAGCTTGGGAAATCTTTTTGTATCCAAATCCGGCTTTAAACTTCTCCACAACAGTATTACGGACCTGCCTGGTGTGTTCCTTGGTCTTCATGATGCTCTCTGCGCTTTCAACAGAACCTTGAGACTATCACAGAGCAGGTGCATTTATACAGAGACTTGATTACACACAGGTGGATTCTATTTATCACCATCAGTCATTTAGGACAACATTGGATCATTCAGAGATCCTCGCTGAACTTCTGGAGTGAGTTTGCTGCACTGAAAGTAAAGGGGCCGAATAATTTTGCACGCCCCACTTTTCATTTTTTTATTAGTTAAAAAAGTTTCAAAAATCCAATAGATTTCGTTCCACTTCACAATTGTGTCCCACTTGTTGGTGATTCTTCACATAAAATAAAAAAATTATATCTTTATGTTTGAAGCCTGAAATGTGGCAAAAGGTTGAAAAGTTCAAGGGGGCCGAATACTTTCGCAAGGCACTGTATATATACAGTAAGTATCTTAAATTTCCTTGCTAGTAGAACATAAAATAATTACCATAATTTACACATTGTACATTCCTTACTTTCTGACAGTATCTAGTTTTCTAGCTTTTGCTATTGTAAGCTAGTGGGGAGTACAAACATGCAGTTACTAATATGTTGTTAGCATTGTTGATTAATTATTATTTGCAAGAAAGCTTTTACACTAATAGTTAATGACCCTTTTAATGGAAGTCTTTGTTTAAGAAAAACATTTATAATCCTACACTGTAATATTCCTAAAAAATCCGAATTGAGGATTTTTTTTATCTTTTAGTTACAGACAAAAGTGATAATTCAGATGTTGCTGAAATCCAGGAGATGCACAGATACTTTCGACAGTCATCATTAAACCTTCAGGAAATCTTAAAACAGCCTGGAGTCTGGGACCCTTTTGTGCTAGGTTACATTAATGTAAGTTATTCCATTTCCATTTATGTTGTTTAAGATGTTTCATTCCAATTTTTTATGTAAGAAAAATATAAAACCATCTATATAGAATGTGCTCATGCTGTTTACTGAATTTGTATGTAGCATGGGCTGAGGATGAAAAATCTTTTAAAGTAATAAGCTAATAGATTACATTTATATAGCACTTTCACCTAAGCAGATCCCGAAGCACTATAGATATGGAAAGAGACCTGCTTTGTTCCCCACTGAAGTGCAGCACTCAACTGTGTGACTTATGGCAGCCATTAGACACCTAATATTGTACAGTGTGTACTGCCCCACTACACAGCACATCATGAAGTGGGAGCAATTTAACTTAAAGGAAAATTTAGGAAAGCCTGCTTGTGAAAAACCTGAGTGGAAGTTTGCAATGGCACTGGGGTTAATATACCTGCTTTTACAAATATTGCCAAGGGACTTTTAATGATCAAGATGTCTAGCTTATCTCATCTGAATAATCTCAACTCCTACGGAACTGTGTTCTTAGTTTCTGGTGAAACTGGTTTTGGGAGCTCTGGTCTTGGGGTAAATATGCCAGCACCAGTCTGGTTTTCTTTGGGGATCTTCTACCCCAGTTCAGACCAAGCCCAGCCTTGCTTTACTTCAAAGATCTGATTCAGATCACAGAGTCATAATGATGCAGTCAGATAATGTAAACCTTTGGATTTTTAAATGAAACTATATTCACAACTGATAAAGATTAATTCAGAATAGTATTGCAATCATACCTTTGTAATTGGAAGTCACACAGTTACCTTTAATTTGCACAGTTCTTTTTTTCCCAGAGGGTTTTCCTCAGTGTTCACACTAGGTGGCAGGCTTATCCATGAAAACATGATTCCAAAAGTAATGGTCTTGTACTAATCAATACTCTTTTAAGTTTTATTGCTGCACTTTTGCTTTTAGGTGGGAGTTTTCTATAACTTTGGCATATTAATTGGTATAGTTTTATTTTGGTATAGTGTTGGGGGAAAAAAGGGGTTTAAAAAAGTTCTCTTGAGTGTGGTGGCAGTTAAGGCACATATCGGTACTACTGTATTGCATGAATATTGGGAGAGATTGCACTTAGGACAACTTCCTCATCATTGAGGAAGGTTTTAGGGGTTCGTAAGTGGCTGATATGCCTATTCCTGGATTTGCAGGCACAACTGTAAGTAGTGCAGTAGTTAAGAGACAATCGGTCAGAGGGCAACATTGAGATTTTCTGTTTACCTTTGATAATCCTGTACCTTCTCTGACCGCTCACATTGAAATACATCAGCCCAGTGAATGGGCTTACTTTTCCAGTTGATGTGCTGAAAAGTAGTCTTCTCCCAGTTGTCAGTTCTGATGTTGTGTGTTGATAGTGCCTTTCAGCTTTTGGCCCCCTGTGCCTCTTATACTGTAGTGTAGCTGAAATAGTAGATTTGGGACCTTTACTATCTGTATAGTAGCAATTAAAACCCTTGAATAGTTCTGTCAATGATGTCTGTTTAAACCTTGTTCGAGGGACTGTGTTAAATGACAATATCTGGTCTAAAACTGGATTCTCCAGTTTGAGTCAGTCATCCTTTGTGTCCATTTGTACCACGCTGGACATACTTGCTATGTAGAAAGTAAGGCTCCTAAAGCTACTACTCTTTCTAAACTCTTTCGAAATTGGATCAGGATCTAGGACTCTCATCAGTTCAGCTTTGTAGTTATGATCACAGTGTGGTAGGGCAGCACATGGGTCTGCCTTTTAAGTTTTCTCCAAAGACTATTATATCTTAAGGAGTCAATGAATCTAGAGGCACAGTTGGTACAATATTGGACTTTTTTCAGGATCTCCACATCAAGAGATGACTGCTTAGGCATTAGAAATGCTCAGCATTTTCAAGAAGACAACCATCAGTGGTCACTAAAACTAATTAAAGTCTTACACTGGTAATTTAGTGCTTCACTGTATCTTTAATTTATGATACTGCAAAATTCAGTACTGGTAACCATTGGATAAATGTTAAACTTCATAAGTCCAAAAATGCAATGAACTGAAAATATTTCATTTTCAATAAAAAAAGCAATAACACAGAAAACCTCCCAAAACAAAGTGCCAAAAAGTTTTTGAGGTAGAAAATGATTGAGGCTCAGTGCAGGGATGGTAAAAACAGTGAAATACATCTTGCCACCTTAATGATACAGTGCTAGATGTGCTAGAGTCACTGGCTCTTACTATTTCTGTTCAGACTGAACAACTAAAACTCTCCACAAACTCCCAGCTTCCCCCAACAGAAGCAACAGACTTGCAATAAAAACCTGAATCTCCTCCCTCTTGTTCAGTCATAGCCAGTGACTTTTAGTTTAAAAGGCAGTGCTGTTTTAAACTAAAATTCCTGATCCGGATCTTACGGCGGGTAGCACAAGACAAAGCAATTCTAAATACATTTATACAGACTGGGTTTACAGTATTTACAGTTGTTTACTATGGATGACTAACCACTATTTGCTCAGATCCTTGTAAATATATGACATTTTAGAGATGTAAGGCTAATATGTTCCACCACTTAAGGATGTTGTGATGGTATGATCTTTTCTGTTTCTTTTTGATTTTGGATCTGCAGGTCATTTTCTTATTGTCCATTTTCCCGTTGCAGATGCTGGACTTCTATGAAAATGAAAGTGAGGCTCTGAAAGTCCTGAATGAATATGCTTATGACAACAGTTTCCCCCCCAATCCAAATGCTCACGTGTATCTGTACCAGTTCTTAAAAAAACACCAGGCCTCTGAGAAGACCTTGATGGCGGTGCTCAGGGTATGGCAGAGCTGTAGTGTGCTGATTGAGAACATAATTAGAGTATGTGGTAGGGTAGTTTTGTGTCCAGAGAAGTCAGGAAGGAGGCATGCCAGAAAATATATTGCTAAGAATATACAACAATAAACATGTAAGACACCATAGAATCCTTAAGAAATTGGTGGCATGAGTATATGCATATGTTGCTACAAACTTCATGCTTGTTTTTTTTAGAATACTGTATACACCAGTGAAACCATGGTCAGATGTTTCATTAACCTTCACATTTTAACATAGCTGTATATTATTGTATTTATAATATTATTAATTGTATTATTTTATATTTTTTTCACCTGTTAGTGTACATTAATAAGACATTAAATCAATATTCAGTATCGTATCTCTTTTTAAACAAATACCTCGGATAATTTAAATTACAAAGACAAGTTTCTGTCTAAATCTAACTTAACCATTCTGAGGCTTTGGTATTTTCAGGATTAAATTTAGTGTAATTAACAGACATTTGTTATAAAGCAGGTTTAGAAAAAAAATAGTTGTGTGCTGGAAAGTCACAGTCCTACATAAACTGTTTGTTATATCAAAATAAAAAATAGTCAACCAATTATTAATTTAAGTCTCAAACATTTTTTTAAATAGCTAGTCAAATGTGTGAACTTTGAATTTGTGAAGCTTATTCTCTGGGCTTCTGGTACTGTTTGAGGGATATGTGAGTGGGTAGACAGTAGAAGAGCAGATCCGAGTCTTTTGGTAAAAAATATATATTTCATATATATATATACAGTGCCTTGTGAAAGTATTCGGCCTTGCACAGTGCTCCTTGGGATGTTTGAAGCTTGGGAAATCTTTTTGTATCCAAATCCGGCTTTAAACTTCTCCACAACAGTATTACGGACCTGCCTGGTGTGTTCCTTGGTCTTCATGATGCTCTCTGCGCTTTCAACAGAACTTTGAGACTATCACAGAGCAGGTGCATTTATACAGAGACTTGATTACACACAGGTGGATTCTATTTATCACCATCATTCATTTAGGACAACATTGGATCATTGAGAGATCCTCGCTGAACTTCTGGAGTGAGTTTGCTGCACTGAAAGTAAAGGGGCCGAATAATTTTGCACGCCCCACTTTTCATTTTTTTATTAGTTAAAAAAGTTTCAAAAATCCAATAGATTTCGTTCCACTTCACAATTGTGTCCCACTTGTTGGTGATTCTTCACATAAAATAAAAAAATTATATCTTTATGTTTGAAGCCTGAAATGTGGCAAAAGGTTGAAAAGTTCAAGGGGGCCGAATACTTTCGCAAGGCACTGTATATGTTTGTATGTTAATATATTTAATGGTAAATGTATGCCTTGCTTTTTTTAAATAGATTTTACATGCCTTAGTCCCCAGTCATGAACTGATGTTGGAATTTTCTTCTCTTCTGCTTAAGTCAGGTAAGGCTATTTTAAGGTAAGGTTTAGTAGCAAAGTAACAAACATTTGAAATTTGTAAAATCCACAAAAAGATAGATGTTATGATGTTATTAATGAAATGCTGTTAACTTTTTCATGACCCATGTATGGTTCCTATCTGTTCTCAGCTGTACAAAGGTTTCCAAATTTACTTGAAAAATCGTAGTTATTTATCTTCTGTACAACTGTTACATTTTAAGGATATGTAGAGCATTACATGTATGTAGATATAATAGTAAGATAGTTTTAAGAGACAAAGCAATTGAAACAATTCAAGGTAGGATTTTAAAAATACATTTTCAGGCTAAAAATTCCTTAGCAAACATTACATAATCTTAGCACAAAATATATGATCACTGAGATACAATAATGGCATGGGTGTGAACACTGTCGTGATATTGAACATTTGCCTTGCAATCCAGAAGCACACAGCACAGGTAATTTGACGCTGTGAACCATGATATTCTGTGGATCAGCATATTAAATGGGTTCTAAATGTGAGGAGTATATTAATAGGTATTTTCACTTATTTATAAAGGTTTCCTTGAATCTGTTGTGTTTGTGGATATTGGTGATGAAATTACTAATGGCTCCAGTAGGCAATAAATTGTAGAAAAGCTACAACTAGGGCCAAGACCAGGATGCCTGAGCTAGGGTATTTTGTGTGAACTTTTTCACCACCAAGTTAAAATGTTATGATTGATTGAAAAAAATAAGACATTCCAAATGACCAATAAATATGGATTAGGTCAGACCATTTCCCCCAGAAAAGTTTAGAAAAAACGTGTGTAATAAAAATACAAACTTAATGCTGTAGAATGTGCATCTTGAATCTGGGTATCACTTCAGTAAATTTATTTACAGGTTTACTTGGTTTAAGTGTAATATATAGCTTTATTTATGAAGTTCTTTTTTTTCTAGTAATGGCCAAAATACCAATTTTAACTTCAGTTTATAAATAACATGCTTTTATTTCTGATTCTTAACATTTCAATGTTATAAGCACTGTCCCTCTTCTAATTGTTCTCAACTTAAATATAATTTTACTTTTTATTTTCAGGGGAGTCACAACATCTCCAAGAATCTGTAAAGGTAATTTTTAGTCTGCTTGACTACAGCAGCTGGAAAAATAATCCGGATGCATGGATTTGTCTGGGGGAAATCATCAAACTGCTCAAGAAAAAGTAAGAAATCATTTCCTAATAAAAAAAATACAAAATCTGACATTCAAATAAGGAGGACATTTTTCAATATTATAACATGAGCATTAATTACATTTTTCTTAGCATGATGTTCAACCACAGTGGCTTTTAAAATAGCTTTAAGTGTAAAAGAATGAATAGCATAACTAAACCTTTCTGTTTTAATTTAGATTTTATTAATGATATATAAAGTTCTTAGGACTGTGATGGTGTCCTTTTTATTTAGATTAGCCACTCATACTGATAGTTGTCAATGTGCCTGATGAATTCCATTACTGGATGTAAAGGTAGGTTTCAGGAATCAATGCTTTTTTAAATTTGCTTTGTTTCTGCTTAGTTGCATTTCCTATTATGAAGGACTACAGAGAAAACCTATTACTTTGCATGCAAGCTTCCCTGAAGATGAGAGTAGGTGACAGTAAAGGTCTTGCAATGTAAAGCAGTAGTCTTTGCAGTGCAGCTTTACCTATCTAGATCCTTCTAAATTGGCCAGTTTGTTTCAAGTGTTTCTTGTAGAAGTCAACAATTCCAGATTATTCAACTCTTGAGTGACTCAGTCAGGAAAGAAGCTCATTCAAAGGGAAAGTGGAACCATAAAGTTCCGATATTTTCTACATTGAACCTTGGTTATGGTGTCAGTCTGCTGGTGATCACAATTCCTTGTTATGAGGCCACAGTTGTCCAGGCATCATATCAATTGGCTGAGACAGGGAATCCTTCTCTTGCTACTGAACAACAAGAGCCCTGGAACTAGATAACTCTTTGAGCATGATCATTAAGAAGCCGATCATAAGAAGGGGGACGGTGTACAGTAACATCCAGACGTTGTGATCAGGCTGACTCTCCAAATTGAACATCTGGGCAAAGAGGACACTAGCTAGGGATGCCAACATGAAGGGGAAGCTGAGATGTGGCACGTCTGTGAGTCAACAATATGACAGTCACTCCAGAAATCCAACCTGTATGGCAGCATAACAAGAAGGAAGATGTTACTAAATTAAACCGTAATAAAGCATTTAAGTGATATTACAAACGTATGGCAAAGGATTTTAGCAGAAAAATGACACAAAGCACAAGGCCAGAGATATGCTGGAGTGGCTTAACAAAACAGAAGTGAACATTCTTGAGTGGCGGTTTCAAAGTCCTGACCAAAAACGTCTGTGGCAAAATTTGATCCTCAACCAACTTGCAAGGAAGCATGGATGAAATGCGCTGTAGAAGATACTTCCACCTCATATCGTCTTAGGAAGGGAGGAGAATTAATACTTTGCTATCACCATATGTTAGATTTTGATTTTACTTTAGGCTAATTACTGACACTTTGTGTTTCACCCGCAAAGGTGTTTAATTTAAGCATTCAAGGGTATATTAAAATATTCCATTTTAAAAAAATGAGACATTTGCAATAAAAAATAGGACACTATAAGAAGAGCAAAACAGGAGCTATATTTCACTGTGTGCACATTGCACAAGCTGGAGAATAACAAGAGGTGTGTATAATGTCTGTCTAATACAATAAAACAACAACAAAAACATTTTCTTGTCACTTTGCCTTATCAAATTCCATTTTGTTTTGTTCATAGGGATTGTTTCCATTTTGTTGATGAAGAGTGGAAGCTGAGAAAAGACTGGTGGCCTACATTTCATTTTAGTACTTATCTAGCAAGGCAAGACTTCAAGGAAAACAAGGAACTGTTCAGAAGGAAATCTTTTGTTGCAGCTGCAGTTATGGAAAATAGTAAGTATGTTTGTTATAATAAACTGGATTACGTTGTTTTATAATACTGTCCCTCCAGAAAGTCTGCACACTCTTTCCAAAGTAACGTATTTTGTGGCTTAACAGCCTGAAATCAGGATAGTTATTTTACCTTTATTTACACTATGTAACATGGCCTCCCAAAAAAAATGCTCAGACATTAAAAATGAAAACCTTGAAAAGTCTAAATAGAAAGTTCATACCCTTTCTGTAGGCACGGTATATTTTTAATATTGACCTTTATCTTAATAACTTTTTAGATATCAAATTTAATAGCCTTCCATATTTTGAAGATAACATTTAAGCCTTTTCAGCTTATAAGTGTCTTTTATTTTGTTGTGGAGATCATAGTTGTTCAAATCCTTATTTTCATTGTTGTCTGAAGACTTTTTAATACCCACTTTTGTCGCTGGGTATTTTTTTAATAAACTATAATTCAACACTGTATCATGTACATTTTCACTCACAGTAAATCATTTACAGTATTTATTATAGAAATTGACTTAAACTAAATTTGGCAAAGAACTATTTTAAGCAATTTAAGTACAGAACAAGAATAAGGCTAGCTTAATGCAGTCATCATTACACTGCATGGATTGATCATATTTATATTTGATACTAATTTATTTGTTCAAAGATTTTTCCTAAGTGTGTATTTGAACAAGCATAGAACTATCCCAGCTACCTTTTAAGCCTGTCTGCCACAGTCACTCTTCTTTCTTCTCTGTCCTGTCCTTTAAAAATAGTCCATTGATGGTACCGTTAGTTATTTAGAGTTCTAGTAATGCAGTTCAGTCATGTTTTGCTTCTTAACTCTTTGATCTTGGCATACTTTTGTCATTTTTCTTCATTTTTTGTATTTTTGTACAAGCAGCTACTGGCAGTGTTTCAAGGTATTTCCTAACTTGCAAAACTATTGGGAGAATCAGTGGCGATTGAAATAATGTTAATACTGCTGTTATCACCCTTACTGTAGCTTGATTAAATGAAATCATATTAAAATTTAAAGCTCATCTTTAATTGACATCTGGAGATAGCAAACCAAAGTAGTAGAAACCATGTAAAACAAACATAAAGAATGTTTACATATTCGACCACAGGCATACTGTCTGAAATGCTGACCCTGTGGCTAGAGTCAGTTTTTATATGGTAGTAAAAATATTGTAACAGGGTCCAGATCACAAGTTAAATGACATCTGGATAGCAAGGAACTCTTATTACGCTCTTGCAGACTGCACTCTTATGTCTTGGTTAACAGGGCAGAAAAAAAGAGTTTGGTGGCTGATACAAAGTTAATGTATGTGTTCTACTTCAGTGTGTTCTACTTAACCTCTGCTTGTTCCTTCATAATATTAGGTTTTAAAGCCAAAATGCCAAAATGACTTATCACTTCAAGGCTGATTACAGGTTGAACCACATGGTTCACACATTGCTAGTTAATTCTCTGGGTGCTTGCTGATTGTGAGTGTGGTAGCCTTGTGTGATAAAGCAGTCCTTCACAGATGATGATGATGAGGGACAACCGCACAATAAAATGCCTCTGTGTCCCTAGTGGAGCCTGATTTTCCCACAATTATCAATGAGTGGTGAGGTGTTTGAAAAACAAAATTATACACTTTTTTGTGCACAAGAAAAGCCCAGGCTTAACCTTTAGTTGGAAAAATAAAGCACTTTTGGGTATGGTGGGGTATTCATCCAAAGCAAAAACTGATACAGCTACATTGATGTATCCCAAAAAAGAATAGAATTATACTTATGACATCACATTTTTTAATCTACATCTGTGTTTAAAACAAATATTGAGCACAATTAATAGAAATTGGTGACCCGGTTCGTAACGCACTTCCTCACAATATGGATCAGACAGTGGCCATACTGAAAAGCCACATCTGAGTGTGCAAAGCTTTAAAAAAAAAGAGACAGTTTCCCAGCAAGATATATCTGACCACAAAGCAAGGTAAGAACACAACTGTAACCATAAATTTACAACAATGAACAGGACAAATTGAAGGGTTTGTAGTCTCCTAATAGTAATATGTTTCTGTACATACACAGGGGCATGCACACTCTTCACACATGGTTTGTGTACACAAACAGTCATGCCATCTGTCTTCATAGTATGTCTATATGGCCTCCTAATAATCCCCATCTATGAACTGGCTTCATCTCTTTGTTCTCCTCCCCACTGATAGCTGATGTGTGGTGAGTGTACTGGCACACTATGGCTGCTGTTGCATCATCCAGGTGGATGCTGCACATTGGTGGTGGTGCAGGGGTGTCCCCATTACCTGTAAAGCGCTTTGAATGGAGTGTCGAGAAATATGCTACATAAGTGTAAGGAATTCCCATTATTTGATTATTAATAATGGGACTTGTTGCAAAGTAACACCCTACAGTGTCACATTGGTTTTTCAAGATGAAGTATTGGCTAAAGTGGTTAGAAAATGGATGGATGGGTATGAGAATTTAATGATGTGTCTCAGGTTCTGAAACATTCCTTTCATTTTGCTGTTTGAAATGATTTGCCTGGACTGGCATCCTGTTAAGTGTAGGACTTGCAATTCTTGCAATTTTAGTGTATAGCAAAGTAAAACTACAGACTGTATCATGTATTGCCATCCAGGAATTTGGTAACCACTTTGCTGTTGGTGAATCATTGTCATCAGTCCTCTTTAATTATGTGGTTCTATACTACTTTGTTAGTGCTCTACAAGGATTAGACCGCCTTTTCAACAACAGCAAAAAAGAGGAGGAAAGAGCTGTATTTAAGATTCCTTTTTAGGTAACTGGCTTTTAACTTGGTCTTTTTTGTAGGAGTCTGTGTCATTACGACCTTTTTTGTCTGGGTGCCTGTTGCAAAATCTTAGTAATAGGTAGCTATTTATTTTTTCTGTATTTTGTTCAGATGTTGCATCTTTCGGCTTTTACATTTTGGAGTATTTATATTATACTCACTGACAGTTCTTTGAGGAAAAAAACCCATGAAATCATCATGTGAAGAGTTCAACTAAAAAATTGGACTAATCTTTGCTCAGATTCAGTGATTGCTTGTGGATCCTTATGTTCGTATATAAGTTCACGGCAATGGTATAATGCATCGCTTGAAGGTAATAGCTTTATGTGTGCTTAGATGTGTCTAAACTTTAATTGTAATTCTGAACATGGATTTTATGTAATGATTCCAATACTTTACAGGGATGAATGTACTGAAGTTTTTCATGGAGGCAACATGTATTTTCTATCCCAGTAATTATATATGCAATGTTAACTAATCTTTATTATGACAGTATTGGGGGAGGGTGTGATAAGCATGTAGAAGAAGTTACAGTTCATTTTGCACTGTTTGTTTTCTGCACATAAAGTAAGTGTGTCAAGACGTGTGGAAAGAAATATATGCCTGTGCATCTACATGTGTATAAGTGATAGTTTGCAGTTTTAATTACATTGCAACCCTGCCACAACTGTGGAGGAAAATAAGCATGCATTCTGTGAATGTTTAAGAGCCCACCCTACTTAGAGGTTTATCACTGGAACATTACCCGATGCAAGACTCTTTCCTAAGTGCATTAGAAATGGGGGCATTCAAAAAGCATGAAAAATGAAAAAGGGTCTGTTATGAAAAGTGGAAAAATAATCGATCATATTTGACAATACCAGCCAAAACGTGTAGCAGTTTGCTTTTTTGGTGGATTTCAATAACAGATCCACCATAGTCCACTCACTGACCTTGCAAATAGTTCAGCAGTTGTTTCATAGTTGCTTGAATGGAATGCAGGAATTTTCGCAGCTGTTTCTAAAAGTGTCGATTCTTCACTGTGGTGTTGGTAGACCCAAGAGTAGTTCAAAGAGATGGCATCAACCACTCCCCTTATGATCCTTGAGTTTAGAAGGAAGTTATTTTGGATAAATATTTTTATATATTTTTTTAACAACAAATGTTATATATGACACATTCTGTATATAGTTTTTTTTCACTTCCCATTGTTAGCAATGTGAATTCAAAGATGAGCCCCCAAAAAAGAAAAAGGAAATATGTTTCTACTCAATAGTACAGTCACAAGTTGGAGGTGTCAAGCTCCATGAATTATCAAAATGGCATCAACATTGCATAGGTATTTTTGCATGAAAGCATAACAATCTTTTTGATTCACTCCAGGGACTTAATTTTGAAAACAAAGTTAGGGGCTTTGGAGAATTCTGGAGAAAGAATAAGAGACCTCTCTCGGAATTTGTCTGGATCTCTAAATATAATTTTTATAATATTGTCATCTTGCACAAAACAGTTGTGTACATTCAATTAATGAATGCACACAAGCTGTGCCACAGAGGATTGTCGCACTGAAAATAAAAATTTCTTCTAAATAAGTGTGATTTCTTTTAAATTCAGTGCCATAATTTTGATTTAGGTGCTTAAATCATACTGCCTCTTTATTCACTTATATCATTTTGTATACTTCAAACTGAAATATTTGATTGCTTATAATTAATCAAAACAAAATAGCTTTATAGACTAAAACTAAATAAAGAAGTTAATAACTTATGCCTGGGAGTGACAGTACAAAATTATCATTTTACTCTGACATTAAAAGCAGTGAAGCAGTGTAGTAACTAGTTTATCATTCTAATATGCATAGCCATGTAGCACCCATGTGCAGTTTAAATAATGTTTAAAAACATAATTGTCGGAAGTGATTTTTCAATTCTTGCATTTGATTCTCTAAAAGGGTACTGTTAAGAAGCACAGTATTTTAAATGATCAGTTTTCTAAAAGATGTCCAGCTAGAAAATATATTTGAGTGATCATTGAATGAGTGTGATTTAGAATTGGATGCGGCTTAACATTTCAGGTATTGATTTAATACTAGAGAAGGAGATCAGAAATAATGATCAACAGATGCAGCCCTTTAGGTTAAGAAAATAGGATAGTTCATGATCATTAAAATAAATAATTCAACATGAATTTAATCTTTGCCTCCTACAGTCTACACATAGACACAATATAACAGAAGGTAATGGTCTGTCCTGTCATAAAACTGTCATAAAACTGCACAACTTGGTGTTAAAACAGTATATAGAGCTGTGTTTTTTTCATTATGAAGGCATTCCTAGATCAGTTGCAGTATAGAAGATCACACATCTGTAATGGCCTTTTCTGCAAATCTCCACATCTGCTTTTTTATTGTGGTTAGATGCTGTGTCTGTAAACATGCAAGGACAACTTCAAAGCTTATAATGTAAAAAAAGCTTTTGGTAAACTTAACAGTGCAATTCTATCTTTTTGCACTAAAAAGGCAATAAAAAGAAGGTAAATAAGCTTCTGAGTATGGAATAGATATTAGAGAACATGTGAGTCTACAGGTTTTAGTTGCCAAACAAATGAACAGGTTTACTGTACAGAACTAACATAGAAAAACTTAAGGGGAAAACAGTTTAACCTAATCTCTGAGCAAAATAAAATGGATGTTCTGAAGGAACCGTAAAAGTTCTCCGTAAATTTGGAGGTAACTGAATTTAAGTGCTTTGTTTCATATTTCATTTATTTATATACCGCAGTAGTGCACTGTTGACTCTGCTGTAGTTTAAGGATTGTGTTATTAAATAGCCAATTAATGTTCTCAATAGTTAAAATACCAGAAATTAGTACTCACTAAATTTGTCCAGATGCAAGCAGTAGCATAAATAAGAAGAGGAATATTTTTTGGAAAGATTTTAAAATAGTTATTTGTCATCATAATTGCTGAATTCAGAAACCCATAAATGTTAATAATAAGAAAGTTAATAAGTTATTACTGACTAGATATTTACAATATCTCATATATACTCTCATTTACTGCATGTTTTTTTCATACAGAATATCACATATTTCAAAAATGTGAAACTACTACAGTAGATCATTTTAATAAATTGTTCACACTAGAAATAAAATGAGTGCTTACAAATAATTATTATTTTCTCTTTATTTTAGAATCTGTGTATTGCAGCCAGAAGGGTGGGCACTGTCAAAAGCTAAAGAAAAAAACGAAGAAAGAATCCAAGAAAGCAACCAAACGCAAATGTAAACTTCGGTAGTTGTTGTTTGCAGACTTAAGAAGGTCTTAACTTTTTTTTGTCAATTTATAAGCATGTAAACCATTCCTATTCTTATACTCTCCCTTAGTATTTTAAAGAAGAAAGTGACCATGGAAAATAAAGGTTTCGTTCTCCTTGAGGTTTTCCTTAAGAGGTTTTATGACTGCACATGTTATTTCAAAAGGAATGTATAGCACTGTATGTGAAGTCATTTTTAACTCGTTGCCTTATTCATCAAATGCCACATGTCCCCACTCTTGTGTACATTTGTGTTTCTGTGAGACATTGTTTGCCTGAACAATCATTTCTTGAAAATAAGACTTATTATAAAGTTATTTTCTTAATTTTGTTTTCCAGTGATCATTACTACAAAATATTTTTCTCTTTTCTCAAGTTCACAAAACAGTCCTTCTTTCCTGTACAGGTTGGTTGTGCTTCAGAAGTCTTATTTTATACAGTTGAATTTCAGTAGTTCATCATTAGCATCCAAACCTTTATTATACTTTAAGAGGAGAAGGATCATAACTTTAAAAATAAATTAAAGTATATACAAATCATATATCTTTAAAATGATAAATGCTAAAGCAACATTTAAATAAATATAAAATAATCATATTCTAAGAAAGAAGCAGCATTGATTTAGAAAAGGAAGGTCTTTATTATCTTGGTGTTGATGTACTACAATGCTTGAAACAAAGAATTGGATTAGTTAACACTAAAGCAAGTGGCATGATATGTGGAGCTTCCAGAAAGCTTCATGAAAAGTCTCGCACTGACACATGTAGGAGCTCTCAACAATGTATATACATGGACAAAATGTGTTATAATGTTATAATGTTATATGTTATAATTATAATGTTATAATGATAAAAATGTACTGCATGAAATGTACTGTACATAACATTTTTATTTTTCTGTCCAATCCTAATTTTTGGATTACGTTAGTAAATGTCATTTTGTTAAAAAATATGAAAGTGTCTCTGTTTTGAATGTTGATTTTATTGAGGGAATTTTTTTTTTTTTTATTCAAGGAAAATTCAGTTCAGAAAAGTACTGCAAAGATCTGTTATAGTCCTGTTGCTCTTCCTGATCTTTCATTGTTTTTCGATTCTGGTGTAGTTAGTGTTATACTGTACCTGGGCGAGCCAGAGCCTGCAGCTCCACAGAAACCGGCCACATACACATGGGGAGGCAAATACCTCCTGGGGCTTTGGGGTCTCACTTGGGCCACTTGTCCCAACACCCTACCTCCTATTAAACAGTTATTCCACTAGTCAACACCATTTAACCCCAGAACTGCCACTGATCCTGTGCTCTGTCTTTGAGTAACCTGACCAGCCTAGTGCTCACAGCATAACAAGCCTACTCCTAAGAAAGACATCCAGCCTGACTTCAGCTCTGGTGTCTGCCTTGAACTTGATCTGCCTGTTGGTGCCCCGTCTGTCTAACCAAGCACTGGACCAGTAGGAAACAACTGAACCACTTGCCTGGTGGCCAGCCCAGCTCAGCCCTGACAGCTGTGCTTGCCTTCAATTCAGTCTGTATTATATTTTTTGGCTATCTCCACCTGCCTTCGTACTCTGATCTGGTTTGTTTATCTCTTTCAGCTCTTGTCACTCCTCAAGCTTTTACTGGGATCAAGCATTTGAATTCCTCAGCGTGTCACCTAGACACAGCTTTTCCGATCTGTTCAGTGCATTGTAACAGCCAACTACTGTATATGTGCAGATACATTATTGATTCTATGTGCAAATTTGATGATTTACTGGGCAGAAGAAGCATGGCACATGAAATTTCACACTGACAAATGCAATGTGATCCAGTGACGGCTGATATCTGGGTAGTGAGGACATTGTAGGAGAATGCATGAAGGGCTTTTGGTGCCATTAAAGGCTGTACAATATAGTTGAACATTTTACACAACCAATTGCCCCATATGGCAGTGAGGTGTGGGGTCCAATCACAGACCAGGATTACAATTATTGGGACAAAGTTCTTAAGGGTGGTTATTGTTCAAGTTACATTTTTCTAATTACTGTGTTTTCTACAGGGAAGCACACTATACATGGAAGCCTGTTCCTAGGAAAATGTAGTATAATTCTCTGTGCAGACCTAATAAAGCTTAATGTCCAATTGCAGTTGTAAATATGTTAGTATTGGCAAGAAAATTTAAACTCCCGCTGTTTGGTCAAAATTACACTCTACAAGCTCCTCTTCTTCAGTTGTAGGGCAGTTTTGCATGTACATTTGCATATTGTCCTTGAGTTGGGTTATTAAAATTAGGCCCTAAATCTTTCAGGGAAGCCTGGATTTTACAGATTGTTTCATTTATTATACATTTTTAATTAAAATTACAATATTGCTGCTGCTTCCTGTACAAGGATTGATAATTAACATCTTAACAGCAGCAGTCATCTGTATAGAATGCTTTAGAAATTAAGATGTGGGCTGCCATGTCAACATCAAGGTAGGCAGTAAAAAATTAATTATAATCTTGGTGGAGGTAATGTATTTTTAGCTTCTAAAACTTTTAAAATATAATTAACCATCTTGAAGACTGAATTTGTTCCAAGTTTTATTTTGCTATAACAAGCATGAAATGAAAGGGTACAAAAGAATGGTTCCAACCAGCGCTATAGGCTGACTTGTAAAACCAAGCTAAAGACTTAAAAAACTCAGGTTCCAACACAGATGTTAGCAATAACTGCTTTAGCTCTTGACAATAAGGATCAAATGTATAGATCTGGTACATCATAGATTTCAGACATCTTTCAAGAATTCAAAGAACTCAGACCTCAGTTATGCAAACAAGAAAGGTTTAGATCCTACAAAGTGTCATGGACAGGGGTGTGAGGTGCCACCACAATATTCTTGCTTGCATTTTGGGGTGCATGCAAGAACATCAAAGGAAAAACTGCAAGCTGCGTACATACACTGATCTAAACCTAGCTTTCCATGTTTCAGTTATACTGTATACAGTCTGTATACTGTCAAAAGAAAGTCAGAGGTAATACACTTTATGAGGTGATTGAAAGGTTGTATAATTTTTGTACACAGCATTAAGACGTGACTTCTAATGTTTTCATTTGACTCTACTTCAGAAAGGTTGTCCCAATAAACCCCTAAAAAAGCTGAGCCCTTCCAGATGGTCATCCTCCTATGAATGACTAGTCCATTCAAGGATCAAGTAAGTGGATTTCATCAAAGTACTATTAAAAGTATTTCTTTTAAGTAAAAATACAAAGGCAGTGGAGAAAACAGCATTAGAGATTATCAAGGAAAATTAAATTTTGTTTTGTTTTTTTTTTCTTCCAAACTAGGATATTGGGAAAGGTAATTATTGTGTCACAGATGCTACAATTAAAGACACAGACCTCCACAAAGCAGTAACTTTGCTCAGTGGTGCCACAGACGATTTAGCCTTGTAATGGCTTGATTTCAAGAAGCTCATAAACACAGCAGTTATATTGTCCGACAAATCGGAAGAGGAATCAGAGTTTGAGGAAATACAAAGTAATGAAAGTAATAAGACATTTTGAAAAAAAAATCCCAAATCCAAAAATTATTTTAGAGTAAATGTTTTTTTGTGGCTGCATCAATTTAGTAGTTGTGCATTTCTCAAACTTTAGAGCTTACAGAGAGTTGTTAATCAGTTTTAAGTCATATAGCCAACATATGTTTTAAAAATAGTGCCATCTCTGCCAGTGTATCTGAGGGGTGAATCACTCTAATTCTATTCAGCACCTTACTTGTGACGGTAGAAACTGGAGAGAGATCCATTTCAAAACTAATGCTCATTAAAAACTAAATTCAATGGGAAGGAAAGGATTTCTGGCCTGAGGCTGATATCAATTGACATCAAATTAAATCTGTAGGATACAATGGAAAACTCAGCTGAATGGAAGGCACACAGAATGGGATTCAAATGAGTAAGTAAATCATTTTGTGTAATGATTTACATTTTACTTTATATGTGCTGTATATGTTCCTGTACCAAGTATGTTGTATAATTGTTTTACGTAGATGGTTAATTTAAGTATAATTGTTTTGTTGCATATATTTTCAATATGTTATGTACATGTATATTCACTGTATGTATGTTGGAGTGGAGGAGTAAAACTTGCAATGGTAGTCAAGTGATTGCTGTTCTGCAGGTCAGAGCTTAAGGGCTAACATTGAACAGAAAGGTCATATGGTAGACAGAATGTACTGGGTATGAATCAAAATTCATCCAGCATTAAAAGCTGTTGCTGTCAACACAAAATAAAAACAAAGTTTCAGCACCACAGACATCCATCCATTTTCTAACTGCTTCTTCCCATTCGGGGGAGCCAGAACCTATCCCAGCAAGCAATGGGTATGAGGACAGGAGACACGTCCATCACAGGGCAGACACACATACACTCACACCTAGCACCAGTTTTCCCAGAAACCAGTTACCCTACCAGTATTTTTTGGACTGGTGGAGCAAACAGGAACACCTAGAGGAAACCCATATGCACACAGGGAGAACATACTGTACAAACATCACACAGATAGCACCCCAGGTCTGGAATTAAACCCAGTGCTGTGAGGCAGCAATGCTAACCACTGCACCCCCATGCTACTCCACCACAGACATGAAAATGTTAAAACATAACATCACTGAACCGTTTGCTCCAGAAGTTCCTTTATCAATATCTTCTTGAAGACAAGACTCTGTAGATTCTGCTTTGTGCAGGCTTCCCCCCTGTGGTCTTACATGTGAACAATGCACAGTTAATCTTTTAACCAGAGGTGGACAGACTCTGATGAATTGATCCCTGATGTTTTATCAGCAAAGACAGCTGCTGGGAGGTCCCGCACTGCTATATATCTTGTTGGGCTTTTTATGATGCTCCCATATTGTGACCCTTCATCAGAATAGATTCGAATTTCTTATCACCTGACTGAGGGAATTAATATTATTTGCACATCAAAATAAAGATCACTCCTTTCTAAGAAATCCAGCCCCTGTATCACAGGAAATACAAGGTGGTGATCATCCAAAATAAAAAAAAATCAAGTGCCGAGGAGGAAGCATGCAGAGAAAAAAAGTGTCACTCTTTTCCAATAGCACTGTTCGAGTGGGCATTAAGCCACACAGTAGACTTCTCTCCTGTTGAGGTGAGCAGTTCTGTATGAACTATAATCTTCTGACAGAAATGATGCCTTACAAGAATATATTTACAGCCAGTATCTCAAAAAGAAGGATTTTCCACATTTCATACTTCAGCCATTAAACCCAGCAAAGTCAAGCTTCTTTGGTTTCAGGCTAAAAATGATCATGTGGATTCAGTATAAATAGGAATCTGAATATTTGTATTTTATTTTAATTTAAGCACCTTGCTTGCAACCCCCAAATTCACAGCTCACAGCTCTGACTGGCTTCCCAGCACAGTTATAAAGGGAGAACAGACTGCATCACAGTCTCACAGAAGACTCAGATCACGTTCCATTCCTTATACACCTCCAGGCATGTGCAGGCAACAACTTGGTAAGACTTCAAAATGCGTACTGTACAGTAACACTCAATTAGTAAGCAATGGGTAATGACCAGAACTGGACATGATGGCAGGAACAGTAACAGACAATGGCATAAGAACATTTAGAAGAGTTTACTCACAATCTGGTCTTTTGTTATGGGTTCTCTCATCCCCTACATCCCAGATGTCAATGTTCAATACACTACCCTGTATGTCATGTAGTAGTCATAAAATAACACAAAACGTTTTCTTTCTCATCTGATGAGAAATAAGAAACATCATCTTCTGCCACCTTCACACTCTTGTAGCCATCCAAAAAAATACCATTCTGCATAGAACAATGCTATGACACATTAGTATGTTATATTTAACCAAATTCTGCCATTTATTTACACATTTACTGAAACTATTATAATACAACCACTCCATATGGCACTGTGAAATATTATCATCAGTGAATGAATCTACTAAATATTAGTGCATAGAAGCATAATGCAAAAGTATACAATTAAAACTTATTGATATGAAATAATGCAAACAAAATTAATCACAATGCAGAGATGTCAATCTGGTGCTGTACCTGCATCTAATCAAAAACTATGAAAGTGTAACTTGTTATTAAAAAGGTGGAAAGACGCAATGCCATTAAAAGTACTGAAAACAAAAATGCTTGCTGTGACAGAGGTGGTGGAAGAATTGCCTGAGATTTTTTTTTTTCATTTAACCATTTAAGGATGTTTTTTTTAGACTGATATGTCTGTGGTACTGAACATGAATACGTCACAAAAGACAAATGGTATTCTGATTGCCCAGCATAAATTACAATGTATAGTATTACAGAATAAAGCAGATTAATGTTATACTGTATACACCCAATGAGCAAATAAAAGATACACAATGGAAATACTGCCTGGAAAACTGAACCAGCATTTTCCCAGTTTAAGAACCCCTATTTATCAGGTGTGCTACTGATTTTATTAAAACATAAAGAAAGCCAATGAATCCTTAATACTTTACTAACTACACATTTTTATGCAACAATTTCATCTACATAGTAATCTCCTTTAAATATTTAAACATTTCATTTTAAAAGGTCCGACTTGTCCGACTTTAAATTATTCTTTTATCTCAACAGCCATACAATGTTGGGATTAAGCAGGAGGTCTAGATTCTGTACTGAAATACTTTTCAAGAACCCTAAATACAAGAAAGATCAATCTGGCGCTGCAAAATTCCTAGACGAAAAAAGCAAATTCACACGAGTGATGTTTGAATGACGTGTGAAATTCCAGCCAAGGAGAGGGGTATTACCCGTCCCACAAAAACCCCATTGAGAACCAGAGCAAACATTTGAGCACCAAATGAATTATAAAGCGAAGATGACGACTAAGCCGGGTGCCCATGATTACCTAGAACAGTGCGCACGTTACCGCAAAGATTCCCACATGCTGTATGCCGAGGGGGTCAGACAAGCTGGAAAAC
Organism: Lepisosteus oculatus; assembly: GCF_040954835.1. Classification (NCBI taxonomy): domain Eukaryota; kingdom Metazoa; phylum Chordata; class Actinopteri; order Semionotiformes; family Lepisosteidae; genus Lepisosteus; species Lepisosteus oculatus. Next base: position 42,637,387 of record NC_090697.1, on the reverse strand, counting down.
TTAACTTCTCTCTCATACTTAATCGCTTGCTTTTCATAGTCTTTGTGTTATTGTTGGTTGGAAACTCAGTTGGCCATCCCCAGTGCTTGGACTACCGACCTCCATTTAAACCTCCCTTCCACCTGGAATTCTGCACCGAATATGAAACGTTTGGGTGCTGTGACCAGGACACAGACAACGCCATTGCAGAGCGATATTGGGACATCATGGACTTCTATGATATCCAGGGATACGAACTGTGCGGTGGGTTCGTTAAAGACATCCTCTGCCAGGTACAATACCTGTCGTTGCACTTTTAAGAAGCTAGGATTGTATTTAGTGGGAGTTATATGAAATCAAATTATTTATCGAAAAGATGTATATTTTTGCCCCAAAGACACAAACACACGCAAAACACTTTCATGGTCTCCTGCATTTAATTATGCTTGATTTCTAAATGAACCTGTTTTAAATGTTTTAACTATACTATATGTTAAAAGCCAGAGCTTATTTTTGATGGAAACATAACTTGGTAAACTATTTAACGTTCTTTAGAATTTAACTGTTAAACTAGATTGAGGTATTTTTCAATACTTAAATCACTTTGCTTTTTTATGGTTTCTTATGGTTTACATACTGTACATGAGATAAAACCTATTCCATGCTCTGCCATGAATTCAATAATTTACTGGACTTTTTTCCTGCCACAATAAATATTAATAAGGAAAGTTCATACACCAGTGATTACATAGTGTTAATTTAAGCACTAATTTGCGTACATTTGAGATCTAGTCACTTAAGCAAAAAATAATGGAAAATATAGGTATTAGTCTAGTTTTATTAATACAATTATGTGAATGCACGTTCGGTTTAATAAAATGAAAGATGAGAAACACGTTTAAATGTATGCGTTGTGATACATTAGTGCTTTTCTTCATAAACTGCTGTAGAAGATATATTAGTGTATGTACAAAAACATTCACAATGTTTAATAAAGTATTCAACAACAGAATTTTAGTCTATAATTTATGGAAAAATATGAAGTTCCATTTATGAGGACGTTGTTAGCTATAATTTCACGTTTTGGACCCACTACGAGTTGCACGTAGTATTACATTTTTGTCGTAGCTTCACTGAAGATAAAAAAAATCAATATCAATACAAAGCTCATAGAAGTACAACCAGTTGCAAGTATTCTGCTGCTGTGCTAGTCTGCATGTCTTTACTACGTCTGCCACAGTCAACCTACTGTATATACTTGCTAAAAATACACATTGGTGAGCATGTTGCATCCTAATAAACATACTGGGGAAAACCAAGTCATCCTCTGTCCGGCACTTGTTAGGCAATATTGATTGAATTCTTGAAGTTCCCCGGAGACGACAAAACGTAATGTGAGAAATACGGTTGGAGAACTGTCTTTAAGCATTGGTCCTCGTAGTTGGCAGGCTGTCTGGAGTCGAGGACGTGAAAAAAATTCATAATATTTGCTGAGATAATGACAATTATGGTATAGAATTCACAAATATGTGTTGTATTACTACAGAACGCGATATTACTCAGTATCTCTTTATTTTTCCCCCAGCATCGGCTATAGAGATCTCTGTACATTTCGGTGTCAGAACAACTGTTTCGCTTGCTAAGAGCAACTGGAAATACTGTACTTGGCACTTTAGGAAAAACATCTTAGTGTCAGCAGAGGAAACCCCACTTTTAAAAAAAATCGTTTGCTTAGTTTTTTAGAGAGCACCGTGTTTCGAAAAAATATCTTAACCATTTTTTACGTTTTGAAACTTTGTCGTGTGAAATATTTTACTTGTGACTTTATTATTACTCATAATGACTTGAAAATATTTTGCTTTTACATCCCCAAGTATAACGCATCTAAAATACAAAACCCCTACTTTTAAGTGAACAAAAATCTAATTTATCTTGCTTAAAAAAACAAAATTGTTTCTACTATTAAACCTTTACCACATACTTTCTGAAATAATGGATTCTGCTCATTGAAATTTTGAACTTTAGAAATTGTGCTATATATTTAATTTAATAAATGAGCTACCGTGATCTTCATTGGTCATATTATTGTATCCTGCATTATCCTGCATTATGATTTAAATGCAAATGCAACTTTGATCAGGACAGTTATGATTAATCAGTTACCCCAACAACACTTTGTTGATGGTATGTAGTTTTTTCATTTTACAATCACCTTGGTTTTGACAGAGATTGCAAAAATTAAATTTCAGATGTGTAACATGTTGCATATAGAATATTTAAATGTCCTAATTTGTTACAGATGAACTCTATTTTTATAATAATCTGTTATAAAGATCAATGGAAATTCCCCTGAAGCAGAAGTCTATAAACTGATATTTAAATGATTCAAGATTTCAGGACATGGACATTAATTGTTGTGCATTGTAAAACATGTATATTGGTATTGGAAGAACAAAATAACTCAAAATTCTGTTATGTATGAGCTTGGAAGATCCACTAAAAGTGTGCAAGATCATTCAAAAATAAAAATAAAACTTTCCATTGCCTGAAATATTGTATATCCTGAATAATAGCTTTGCCAAAAAGTACTGTATCTCCACAATTTCTGTAACAGTTATACTGCTTTAAAATTATAGAAAGAAATGTAAATTAGAAACCATTTGAAAACCAATATTCACAAATTGTTAGATATGACTAAGAATCCAAGAATTACACAAGAAAGGTTAGTTTTATATGAGAAAAGTACTATTTACATTTGTTTTGTAGTGATTTTTCTATTTTTGTTCACTTTTATTCAGCAGGTGAATTGAATCTATGTGTTGCATTCTTCCAAAGAAAAGATTATTTCAATTCCTTGTCTGGAACTTATTTAATCAGATCAGTTAATTCACTTTTTTATTTTTGTGACAGAATACATTTGGTTGTAGAACTGTCAGAGTTGGGTCTGTTTAGTACTGTGATTGGAGATTTCTAAGGAAAATCAATGTTACCATAAGTGGTGGTGGTGGACCAGTAGGTGGCACTATTTCAATTCAGTGTTTCAGATGCCAGATGAGATGTTAAATGAAGGTTCTGGTTATTTGGTCACAATGATCACAATGGAGTTATTCCAATACTGTTGCCCCGGTGTCCTGACTAATATGCACTTTGCCCTTAGAAAATCTTGTCTTGTATTTTCATATTTTAGATGTGTAATTATAATTCATGATTTCATGAATAAAAAGTAATTATATCTTCATTACAGTCTTTGTCAAAGATGGCAATAACTTGATTAAATGTAAAACGCAAAGACATAAAATATATTTGGATTATTTAATTAAGAAAATTCACAAAAGAACATTTCAATGTGTAAAGAATTATGGAAACCCATAGATAAAGCTGGTCTGAGTGGCACCTCCCAGAGTAGAAATAACTTCAACTGGAACTGTTGCATTGGTTTTTAGGCATTACAGAAAAAAGGCAAGTTGGTGATGTTTGAGAGTTTCCTCGCATGGACAGATCTTTTAGAGTCCTTTATTAACATTTCAGTTGGGTATAGCTTTGGACTTTGACCTGGCCAATCCAGATAGTGAAATTTATTCTTCCGCGAAGCTGTTGTAATTCTGCTGTTTTGTTTATAATCATTGTCTTATTGTGGTGGTTCCAAGTCCTGGTCCATGTGACCCACAGTTGTGTTGTTTTTTGCTCCAGCCAAGTCCTCAGGTACACAAACCCTTCATTGACATTGAAACAAAATACAAATATTCAAATGAAGCAACTCCTTAGATCAATTAAGGCTTCAATTATCTGATTAAGGTGGGATTGAATAAAAACAGGTGTGTGGGTCATCAGGAACACGATTGGGTGTTTCCATCACCTTGTTGGGTTAAGACAGGTTTAGGAATATTGTAGATATATTACTGTTTGCACATTATAAGGACCAAAATGCATATTATTGGTCTTTGTTTTTCATCAGAAAGGACGCCCAAACTCAATTCTTGATTACTTGTATCCCAATTATTCAAACAGCTCCTTCGAATTATTCACTTTATTGTACTGAGTAAACTAGCAGTTCACTTATTATTTCACTGACACTGCTAGTTTTTTTCTGTTTCATATATCAGCGTTCATTTTATATAATGAGCAGCTTATTAGCACAATAGGTAACTTGTCAGTCTCAAAATCTGAAGTTAGTGAGTTCGATCCTCACATGGGGTAAAGCCTTTTCTCCTTTCACGGGTGGTGCTATGGCTCTGTGGCTAAGGATCTGCGCCTATGGCTGGAAGGTTGCTGGTTTGTATTCTACAGCCGGCAGAGGAATCCTAATCCGTTGGGTCCCTGAGCAAGGCCCTTAACCCCAACTGCTCCAGGAGCGCCGTATGCTTCTCTCCCTGTCTGTGTGTCTCATGGAGAGCAAGTTGGGGTAAGCGAAAAGACAAATTCCTAATACCAGAAATTGTATATAGCCAATAAAGTGATCTGAATCTCAAAAAACTTTAAACTAGTAAATATAAACAGTTTTGGTTATTTTGGCAGACAAGGGTATCATGGTAAAACATAATCACATAATTTGGTTGGTGATTCACAAACCTTTCTCAGTACTGTAATTCTTTCTCCATCACATCTGTTATATAGTGGGGTTGCTGTTACAAAATAGGGACTATTGTTTTTGTAAAATCAATTCAGCTTGTGGAATTTCAATTCATTTTTAATCAACAAACAGGAGGTTTCATCTAGTCTATGTGCTGTTTGTGGCAGACCCCAGTCTCCTACCCCAGGTCTAGATTAAATGCATTTGACATGGGACAACCCTCATCTATCTTCCAGCTGGCATGCAAGTTTAGCTCTTTCACCTTTGACTTGCTCTGTTAAGAAATAATGGAACTGACATTTGGTGTTGGAGAATAGTATTTGCATTTGATTTTAAATGGAAATGTGGACATTCATATATGGCATTTTAAAATGGGAAAACATACAGTATGATTAGAAACAATAAGAAGAAGGCCCAATGGCTGTTAACTTCATTTGCACAGTATATTCTGCTCCTGGCTGAAACAAAATACACATATATTTCCTACATATCCTAACTCACCTGTTGTTGACTTATAGGTTTTGTATGATTAAAGCTTGAACCACTAAAGAAAGAGACACATTCGTTTCGCAAAATAATACTGAGTTTGTTTTTCAGGAGTGCTCTCCTTATGCTGCCCACCTGTATGATGCTGAAAACCCATACACTCCCTTGAGGAACCTGCCAGGTCTTTGCTTCAATTACTGTTCAGAGTTCCATGTCAAGTGCCACTCAGTTGTAAAGCTCCTTACTGATGACAAGCATATCCAGGAGACCTGTGAGAAGGACAGGTTCATGTTTTGCAGTTTGCTTAATCTACCAGACCAAGACTACTGCTATCCAAATGTGCTTCAGAACACCATCCTCAACCGCAACTTAGGTAGTATGGTTCAGGACAGGAGTGGTTGCCTTCAGCTGTGTCTGATTGAGGTTGCTAATGGGTTGAGAAACCCAGTACTGATGTTGCACAGCAATGACGATACCCACCGCATGTTTGTAGGAGAGCAGCTGGGCTTTGTGTGGATCTACCTGCAGGATGGCAGCCGTTTGGAAGAGCCATTCTTGGACCTCAGTGGTACAGTGCTGACCACTCCCTGGCTAGGGGATGAACGGGGATTTCTTGGACTTGCTTTTCACCCGCAGTACAGACACAATGGCCGTTTTTTCATCTATTACTCCATCACAGTCTGGGACAAAGTGGATAAGATCAGGATCAGTGAGTTGAAGGTGTCAGCCCATGATATGAACACAGCTGATCCCCATTCAGAAAGGTAAGACGCTGTTAGTTTCTTGTTGTTCTGAATGACAGAATAATCCATTAAATTGTGCTGAGAGATTAATCAATCATTTTTTTGTATTAGAATACAATTTAGGATTGTAGTTCAAAAACTGTTATTATTGTACAGCAAGCTATAACTCAATTATTTGTATTAATTTATGGTCAGACCTCATCAGTGCGATGGACTAGAATTAGTATTGAATGATTTTTTACACATTTTGTCACATATTATGGTAAGGGCTGAAAAGATGTCATATGCCATTTAAGATGTTCATTTAAAAAAAAAGTATTTTAATTGGGAAATTAGTGTTTCATGCCATGAAGTTGTATCCATTTTGTATTTGCTGTACACCAGTCAACAACAGAGAAACAGTGCAAACAACACATTTTTTATATTAGCACAATGATGGACAATTCTGTTAACTTCTTGACTTAAAGTATGAACTATAGGATGTATGAGTGAAAGCACCTAAAGGATAGAGATGTGTGATTGTTTTAGACCAACTTTACAGTAGTCCACAATTCTGTAATTAATTTATGAAAAATGAATAATATTTTAGCCTGTGCTTAAGGCATCGACAGGCTTTGGATGACTTTGAAATAAAATGGCTAAAGTATCTTGGTTAAAGTATTCAGTTAATTAATCAAAAAATCCCCAGGGTCTAAAAAAAAAGCATTTGGTGCATTTCAGCCATGTGGATATAACTTTTATGTTATGCATAATTTACATATTCATTACTAAAAAAACGAATTACTATTTTCTGTTCTGCATTGTTATTATCGAAAAGCTATTCAAAACCCCCTACAGTTGGAGACATAGACATAGTCTAATCCTCATAGAAAGGAGCCATACAGAATATTCCTTATGCTGTTTTTCCAGGCTAGCATGGTCTGGCAGCAGTTAAGTCATATTAGACAAGAACTCACAAACCCAAACTGAAGGGTATTACCAGGAAATAAATTAAGATGATTATAACATTTTAAAAAGACAGCTACTGCAATATGTTTTTTAAAAATAATTGCTCCATTTTTCTTACTCCCACATATCAAAACAAAACATATTATAAATCTAACTTGAAAGAAGTACACAATTTTATATTGGCAATAAATAATCCTATTTATTTAAACAGAACTGCCTGTGTTTAGAGGTGAGAAACTTTTTAATGAACTCCATCTGACTTTAGATATTTATCAATCTATTAAAAACAAAGATCAGCATACAGCAATTAAGTATGAACAAAAAGGTATATACCACATTTGCCATGAATATGAGATTTCAGATGTATCTTTTTAGGCATCTTTTTTTCTTTGCACACCTTTGATACCTGTTACCGGTTAACAGATCCAGTGGAAACAATTTGGAGGTTAGATATGGGCTAATTTATAAAACTATAAAATTAAAATTAAAGTTTTCTCTGTAAGACAGAATGATATTTAAACATTTTGAGGGAAGGGATAATTATCTGCAGAATTGTCAGGAATATCTTAGTTTTACATATTGAAGAAAGAGCAAAGACAAACTATGCTAAATTCAAACAGCAGAGGGGGCTATATCTCTTAAAATGAAAGTTAAAATTGTTGATTTTATATACAGGTACTTCCTTACAATGTAGAATGTCTCATTAGAACCACCTTACTCATGATGATTTTTGAATTTACAGCATATTTCACATGACTGAAATGTAATTAGTTTCTATTGTCTTGTAACAGCTAATACTGAAGACATTATTGATTTCCACTTCATGGTCCTTTGCAATACTTTTGTATCTGACAAGCATCCAGTATAGTAAGCGTGCAATATTCAATATTTTCATATTTAACACTTCATAATGTTAAAAGGGACTTGTCTACACAATGTTTTTTCTTGTCCTTTTCTTATTAGTGCAGTATATTAAATACATTTCAAATGTAGAACATACAGTACTCAACAGGACTTTGCACCCCCACTCATCCACCAAGCATGAAACCTACTACACCAATTGGTCAATTCTTGCCATGTAGAGTTCAGGTTGGAGGCCTTCACAAGGAATAACAACACCCAGGAAATAGATGTACTAATAATGTTTATTGAATGTTGAGTAATAGTAAGAGTTTGCTAAACTCACATGGCTGAGAGCCAGTCCCCTGGCCACAGGACGAGGAGGGGACCTCTCAGACCCCTCTGCAGAGTGAGTAGTGACCAAGGGGTGACTGCAAAGGAGGAGATTGGCTGGAGCAGGAATGCAAAAGAAGAATGGAAAGGAAAGAAGAGTATTTGTAGTTTTCTTAACATAAGGAAATGACGTCAAGAATGATTATGGCAGTTGTGTCTGAATGAACTTGGCTGCTGTTATCCATCCCAAACTCATTGGAAACTCAATTTAAGTCAAACATACAGCTACCATATCTGTCTGCAGGGCTATTAATAGTCAATTGGAACCTTGTAATGGCAACCACCGGCATTCCCATCCTCATCTTTGCAAGCTGAACTTTGTTGCTGTTTCAGTCACACAAAACGGAATCTAAATCAGTAAGATTTGCCAGAAATGAACTTGCCACCTTGTATTTTACTTTAACAGGGTCATTTTTGAGATCGAAGAGCCTGCAGCCAATCACAATGGGGGGCAGCTCTTGTTTGGTCTTGACGGCTACATGTACATCTTCACTGGAGATGGGGGGAAAGCTGGGGACCCTTTTGGGAAGTTTGGCAATGCCCAAAACAAGTAAGAGATTGTGTCAAATGTACAGTACTTTGTCGAACACTATTCTATGAGATTTGGAACCACGGTAGTACAGTGGTGCAATGGGTAGAATGGCTGCCTCACAGTGCTGGGGCACTGAGTTCAATTCTCGGGGTGTTATCAGCATGGAGTTTGTATGCTCTCCCCGTGTTAGTGTGGGTTTCCTCTGGGTTGTCTGGTTTCCTCTCACAGTCCAAAGACATACTTGTAGGATAATTGACTTCTGGCAGAATTGGCCCTGGTGTGTGTGTGCTCTATGATGGACTGCATTACTCCTGTGGCTTGCTGGGATAAGGTCTGGCTTCTCAGCCACCCTGTATTGGATATAACGATTAGAAAATGGATGGATGGAGATTTGTAAACATTGTTATTAACTAACATGTTATCACTGTTTGTAAAAGTTCCAGCATGCTGTTGCCTATAAGTATGTATCTTCTCCTTCTATGGCCAGGAGTACTCTATTAGGCAAAGTCTTACGCATTGATGTGGATGGGAGCAGCAAAGATGGAAAACCCTACAGGATTCCACCTGACAACCCATTCATTTCTGACAAGAGTGCTCTGCCAGAAGTCTATGCCTACGGAGTGAGAAACATATGGCGCTGCTCTGTTGACCGCGGAGACCCGGTTACGCACAGGGGGAGAGGGAGGATATTCTGTGGTGATGTGGGCCAGAACAGATTTGAAGAGATTGACATCATTGTTAAAGGAGGCAACTATGGATGGAGAGCAAAAGAGGGATTTGAATGCTATGATGTGAAGATGTGTCACAACTCCTCATTGGGTAAGGAGACCCCTTCAGAGAGAGGACTGTTTGTATAAAGTTCAGTACATAAATAGTTTCAACATTAAATGTGAATTTATGTAAAATAAACAAAACTCTGCTCTGTAACAAACTTGTAATCAACTTCACAAATGCATTAAGTTTCTTTTGTATACCATACACTTTTTTACACTGTTTTCTTTTTTAGATGATATCCCTCCAATTTTTGCATACAGTCACCACAAAGGGAAATCAGTAACTGGGGGGTACGTGTACAGAGGATGCGAGTCACCTAATCTAAATGGCTTGTACATTTTTGGAGACTTCATGAGTGGGTAAGATGAAGGGATTTATGATTTTAATTTTGTATCAGTAGGATTTGATTCTTTGATGTGACTCACTAGTGTTGAATGCAACTAATGTTAAGTTGTCTGAAATATCTATGCATATTTATCCCCTTTGCAAAGAGTAATTTTATGAAGGGAGCTGGGTATCATATACTGTAACAGTATAAATACCATTGACAACAGACACAATATCCTCAAAAGTAAACAATTCCTACATTAATTGAAGCACATTTTAAAAGAATTTCTACATTCACAGTTATGTCCTTTCTATTTGAATTGTGCAATTTCCCAGAAAGTCTCTCAATCAGTTAAATTTATTACATGTATTATAAAGAAATTGACTAATATAAAGCATTTAACAGTTTTCTTACTCAAAATTAAAATGTAATATTGACAATCATGAAATTGTTTACAGATAACTAAAGATGTGTAGGAATATCTATTTGTTATTTTATTTCAATCCTTTTAAAGTTGCAATTTTAAATGTCTATACATATATACTGTATAAGAATGTTATGGGTTAATATTTTTAAATGATCCTGGATAATACCCAAAGCTGATATTCCCCTTAAAGAATAAAAAAAAAATCATGTTTCTGTCTTTAGGAGATAACTGCTTTGATTGTAAAAATTGCCTCAGTATTCCTTTGCTTTCTCTGTCTGTCTTTGAAGACACTTCAAAAACCACCACTGTTCTTATATTTACTGTATAAACAGGGTACACAAAAACTTTCAGCTAATCATTGGTAATAAAAAAGGCTATTTTCAATGACAGTGTGCTATATACAACAATAAATCACAGTGAATATATTTCTAATAGGATTATATGAACCTTTTACATTGAAAATTGTAATATAATTACAAGCTGATAAAATATGAGATCTTGTTTTTCATCCAGTCGACTTATGGCATTGCAGGAAGATAAGAGGACAGGGACCTGGAAGGAGAAGAGCATCTGCATGGGTGAAACTCAGACTTGCTCCTTTCCAGGGCTCATCAACCACCACCACAAATTTATTATCTCTTTTGCTGAAGATGAAGCAGGTGAAATATCTTTAGTGTTATGTCACACAGGATTGTCAGAGCAGTGTGTGACAGGATTAGGCCTTGGTCAGGCTTTTGGGACATCAGAATAGATGCAGGCCAGGAGTCCAAAATGCTTTGGTTGAGACAATAATGTAAAATAAACAAAATATTGGTGAATTATCTCATAAACACAGAATACAGAAGTGGTAATTTCTCCAGCAGCCTCCCTGGTTCAATTGCAATGACCAAAAAGTAGAGGATTAACTGAAAATTATTATTTAGTTAGTAGACAATACTGTCTTAAAATAGAACACTAAATTAATACCCATTGCAGCAAATTAGTTTCTAGCTCAGTACTAAAACCTCCATCCTTTGAAATGAATGTGAAGAAAAGGTTCCTGTCCTCTAGAGGATACTAGAGTACAGGAACCTTTCAGGGTATACAGGTGGCTTATTCCTGAAATAACAGTCACTACATAATCATTTTAATCATATGTTACCAGGACATATACTTGATATTCACGTAGAAATTGATCATTCCAGGGTCATCCATCCATATTCTAACTGCTTCTTCCAGTTTAGAGTGTGGGGCACCTGGAGCAGATTCCAGCAAGCTGTTGTTCTGCTTTCCCTAAGGAAATGGCTATATTTGATCTTTAGATTAATTAACTACTACAGGCCAGGACTAAATGGGTCAAATGGCCTCCTTGTTTGTACCCTTTCTTATATTCTTAATCCAGGTTACCATGTTATTAATGGGGCGAGTTTGCGTCCATCTTTGTACAGCAGATTGTATCATTGCAATTGAGGAAGCAGCTGAGGATGATCCTACTGAAGTAGCCGGTGTGGAGCTCCACACTAAGCACACAACAACTCCGTAACTCACACTCTGAGAAGTACAGTAACTCAGTGTAACTAGAATGCCCATATATTCAGTCATTTATAACCAGGTACACTGTTCATAAGTATAATGGTTATGGTATGCCATTTATTTCTGTAATTTACAAAAAATGTGCTTGCACAAAAGGTCATGGTATTGCATATAATCTTTAAAAAAGGGTTTTAACAATAGAGTAACTTTAAAATAAAAAAAAACCACATTTAACATTTGTTTTGTCTTGTCAGGAGAACTGTACTTCATGGCTACTTCATATCCAAGTGCACATTCTCCTTTTGGAACTATTTACAAATTTATGGACCCTTCCAGGTATGTAGTTTAGTCATAGTATAAATGTTCTCTCCAGACACTTTTTATACTGTGTTAATAAAGCTTTTTAACAGCTTTAAATACATCTTACTGTAGTTGATTAACCGTCAGTTTTGTGGTGACTAACCCTTCCTGGATCCTTTAGCAGTAGACTGTAAATGTTTATATCCAGTAAATAAAAAAGCTATTAATTCACCTTGTAATGTGGTGGGCCAGGACTGATCTGATCAGTGATGTACATGATTGTGAGTTTGCACAATAAACCAGGATTATTGCAAAAGCCTGTCAGTTTATTTCTGAGATATTATCTTTTGGCGTAATAGAATTTCATACATTCACCTTGAATCCTTGAATCTTATTTGTCTCTTTTGAATAAGTTTTTATTTATTTATGGCACAAATCAGTAGTTCCTAACAATGTTACCTTTTATTTTTCAAGTATGCATCAGATCTTCACATTTCAAAACCCAAAACTTTCAATTTACCTCATGTCAGCTAAACAGAGGTTTTATTCACCTGAAATCCCATTTTTTTAACTGCAGCAAAACCATTGACAGTTTATAGGCAGTTCAGAGAATCCTCATTTACATGGTCTTTTGAGAAATGGTCCAAAATCTCACACACAGAAACATAAGAAATGTATGAGCAAAAAATTGTATATAAAAAACACCAGGCAAAAGCTCTTTCTCACTTGGAAAAAAAAGATGCAGACAATAATAGACTTTCAGATGTGAGATGGAAATCCCCCTTGTGCATTAGGACAGACAGCAGAATGTTCATTCATAAGTTTGGTTTCACCCTTGTGGGTATAAAGGTGGAAATATGCCAGAGACATAGCAGCAGGGTTTCTTTAGGGTTCATTAATGACATGCAGAGACATTTGGACCCCAGTTACTTTCTTGGCAACACTGGATGCATTTACATGCAAAAATGAAAATAAGTTTCAGTTTTACTTTACTGATATACTGTATCTGGCCCATTTAGATACTGAAAGACAAAGCATGATCATTTTCAATAAGACATAGATAATGCATTCGTGATCACGTTTATCTTTCTACTTGTGTGTAGGGCATGTACAGTATGTTTACACACAGAAATGGAAGATTGAAGGTGTTTGAAAAGCTCTTTTAAATTTGAATGGAAAAGGCGTACAGTTCAATCTTGCATTTTTCCAACAGATTGTGTAACTCCCACATGAAATTAATAATGGACATTTGGTAGAATTCTCCTGTGAATAGTATTTTTGATCAGTAATTGAGAATGGTGATTCTATGTACAGTAACTGACCTGGTGTGTATGGTCTTTCCAAACTGGTTATAAATGCTACATTATAACATTACATTTTTTCCTGCAAAACACCATAAAAGCCCTAATTTTTAAATACAAAACACCTAATAAATACTAAATACCTGCTAACAACTTTCAACATGTTGGATTGCCAAATTGTTTAAATTGCTTCAACTACTGGTATTTTTTTAAATTTGTGTTAAAAGTCTTGTGTTGTACATGATTCATTGATTTATGGAAATGTGTTTAATTGTATTATTTTTACTAAAAGCAATATCTACAAACGACAGTAGATTGTTTTTTTTCATTAAACAACGTCAAATCATTTTTATACATGGATATGACTCTTGAAATGAGTTAAACGTTATACCACATATGAACTAATGTACTCAAGACAGAAAACTAATAACCACTGCAGGAATCCAGAGAGATTTGTATTTACATTCAAATTTCTTACTTTTAAACCACAGTTTATAACTTGGTTCTGTGTGATGTCTTAATCTCTCTTGCTCTTCACTTAAGTGTATGACCACTATATGCATGCGGTATACATACACTCTCAAAACACACATTGGTAAGCAGGTGTGAATTATGTGCTATAATGTTGAACAAATGCATCTAGCATCAATGGAAATTTATGTTAAATGAATTAGAAAGTGTTAAAGATTTTAATAAATACATCTGAGAATAAGTCTATTTGTGCTACAGCTCAAGATAGAAAAAAGATTTTTAAAGTGATGTAATAAAAGGTTTACCTATCATATGTGAAAACATAAAATACCTGAACTCAAACACAATATGGTAATTTATTTGGCTTTTGATAAGGATCTCTACATATATTATACATAAACCTTCACTGACAAGTGGAAAGAAATTAAGCCCGAGACTAAAAGACACAAATTGTCCTTGCAGACATCTACTGGCTCTGGTTGAACTGTTCTGACCATTCTGTTTAGATAATGTGGGAGATTCACAATACCTTGTCTTATTCGGCCTCAAGGATTCTGGGCTGTCCACGTTTGTGGCTGGAGTTTAGGAACGACTGAATGAATAACTAGCCAAACCAAGTGTTGCTCTCAGCTGAAAAGAAAATAAATGCCACAGCTGGTCTAAACAGACACAGTACTTGTAAAACTCTTTCCTTTCATTTTTGTTTTTACAGGAGAGCTTCACCAGGGAAATGTAAACACAAGCCACTTCCTATCAAAGTGAAAGGGAAACGAATACCATTTGTGGCCCAAGCATGTAAGTCACTTCGGTTTTTCTTGGCTTTTCTCTCTGTGGCTGTTTAATGTTCCGAACTGTCCAATATGGATTTGCATTGAGCCTTATTTATCATTTTATCTTCTGTATGAAATACTGTATTTCTAGGAAAAGAAAATACGTCTGGTAAATGACCATGTGGATTAACATCCTTCACTGACACTATGACACCCTGACTCCACTGGTATGAGTAAAAGGATTCTATATTTTAGGAACTGAACCTACTAGAATACAGATCAATATTTTCTGAGGGGCTCAAACATTAATTGCAGATTAGGCTGTAGGGACTAGAGATTGCTAATTTGTCCCTTAGTAATGTTACTGGCTGAGTGTGCTGGAATTTACCAACTGGTGTTGTTTGATAGGCTGCCAAAAGCGTGTTAGTTGTCCAGGCTCTTCTCAAAACAGCAAATCCTATGACTTTCTGGGCTCCAGCAGGATTTTAGATCCTCCAAATGGCGAGACCTTTCCTCTAACACAATGTGATCAAAATACATGGATGATTCCAAATTTACATTTTTCAAATTCAAAACAACATGTTAATAGTATTTTGTTATAGCAAAATATCAGTTGCTTAAAAAATAAAACAAACAAAAATGTTTGATTATTTATGACCTTGAATAAAAGACAAAATCCATTAATTCTACAGGAAATTTAAATGAATGACAATCCCTTTGCACAAGGTAATCAGACCTGTTTTGGCAAGTTGTGTGTCAGGCTAGAAGCAGATATCCTACTACATGCTGAAATGCATTAACCACTGGGACTGGGGTTTGTGTGTTAAAGTTTAAAATAATTTCCATTTTTATTAATTTAAGTCAGAAAAAATGAGGGATATCATAAAATGTAAAACACTTGACATTTATCTATTAATGAAAATGTCACACACCTCTTATATCACAGAACTGCACTGTCACACTTATTTTACAGTAAAGTACATCAATCAACATGGTTCAGAGAATTAACAGAAATCTAACAGGACAATATTTGCAATACACCGAGAAAATATACAGTAAGAAGGACACATTGCTGAAATATTAGTTCTAATACACAAAGGTTTTAAGAAATATTTAGATATTTGCTTTCAAATAATAAAATTATTTTTAAACTGTTCTCAAAACTTGAATTAATATAGAAATGAAAACCAAAAAAGAAGTAAAAGCAATCACTTAATTGAAGATCGACTTATCATTTTTGAAAATGGCTCTTATTATATTCAGTGGTTCTGTAGTTCTGTAGATTTAGTGACTGAGAGGATTTTTAAAACAGTTTTTGGCAATTGCATGGAGTTTAGAATGATATAACTATTGCTGCCAGCATAGAACTGCTGTGCCATACTGTACTTGCAATACAAAGGCTCATACAACAAGCAGAAGTCAATGCATGTTAAAATATTCTAAACAAAATCTACAAACTTCACTAATTAAAAAAACACTTTTTGTAAAATGACCTACACATAAACATCACTGGAATACGGTCAGCTAATAACTTTAAAAACTTTTATTTGCACAATTGCTTGAAGAAAGAGTTTTCAAGGTGAGCAACTATACTTGGAAGTGGCAGATTTTAAAAACAGTCTTGGACTTTTTAATAACAATGATCAGATTTACACACATTTCAGTAATTTAAAACAATTTTTCTATTTTAAAAGGGCCATTTAACTTTTGAACTTGTGCTTAAATTTCATAAGTATGTCATGAAATAATCATGAGAGCCGACAAAAATGAACATAGTAGTTTAATACAGACTTTTAAGTTTAACAGTTGTAGTTTTCCTGTTGCTTATATAGCCACAGTATTGTAGCATAAACAATGAATGTAGTGAGACAAGTGATAGAATCTGTCTTGATTTGTATATTTTTTTACATCTTTTGTATATAATGCATTTACATTGCGTGTGTGTTTTGCTTTCACAAACTAATGTGTCTCTTAATATTCCATATACTTTACAAGGTAAAGAATTATACTCTACCAGTTCCATGAAAAATATTAGTAAAATATTAGGCAATGTGAAATTCAGGAACGTGAAATATTAGGCAAAGCTCACCACTTATTCATTTATATCTTAAGCAATAGGCATGGGGTTTCACAAATGAAACTAGAAGGGCCCAAACTCTGCGCAGCTGGACAAAATGCTACATTAACTCTAAGCCATGTATGATCAAAGCTGGCTCCTCATATTAACAACCTTTCTAATAAATATTTTGACTTACATGGTTCCCAGAATGTATTTAGTGATATTTGTTATATTCGATGAAATCTGTTCTTTTCTTCTCCTCTACTTTGCAGTGACAGTACTGGACTCAAACGCACAACCACCAACAAGAGCACCTCCAAAAAGGCTTAAACTCACCACACAACCACCTGTCACAAATGTACTACCCACAACAACCAGGCCTACGACAGCTGTGCAAAGATCGACAACCCCACAAACAACCTCAACTAAAAAGCCAGTTTACCAGCCCGTCACAACTAAAAAACCAGTTCACCAGCCCGTCACAACTAAAAAACCAGTTCACCAGCCCGTCACAACTAAAAAGCCAGTTTGCAAACCAGCCACACCTAGAAAAGGCTTGAAAGTGAAGAGTCCTGATAGGCCTCCAAAACGTAAGCCTGCAGCTTTTGACCACCAGAAAGGTTCTAAATCAAAAGCAGGAAAGCCAAGTAGGAAAAAGGTTTCTCCAGGGGCAGGTGTAACTAAGCCAAAGGTCAAACTGAATCCACGGGCAACACAAAAGCCAGGTACTGTTGGTTTGCATAACATTCCTTCAAGGGCACCTGCTACATCCAGGCCTGTGGGCACTCTAAGGAAACAGAAGGGTTCAAAGACTGGCAAGGGCCCGAGTGAGTTCCTAATCAAAGCTCACTCTGGCAGCAAGAGGAAGTCAAGTCAGAAGATGCAGCCTAGACATGAAAAGGGACAGAATGAAGAGAAGAGAAAAACCAAAAACCAATGAGGACTTAAATTTGCCTGAGGAACATGGTGCAGACAAAATGAGATGCTGTACTTTAGCCCAGACACTGACATATTTTTAAATATTTAGATATAATTTAATTTATGTTAATTAACATAAAATTCACTGAAAATAATTTTGGTTAGTCAATCTGTAAAACATTTTCTTTAGTACTACATATGGTAAATGTGGACCAAAATATCAGTTTTAGTGTGTATAATATGGGTATGACATTTTTGTTATTAGCTGTTTTTCTTGACCTTTTTAGCTCTACAGTATGTTATTATCTACCCACACACAAAGCATTTCTTTAAGGCTTTAACCCAAAGCTATAGAACCAGAATAAAGTAGTACCCAAATTCCTGATTCATTTTTGAAGTTATTATGCTCTGTTATTTATTTTTGATTTTGCAATAGTTAAGCTATGTCATGAATACCGGATGTACACGTAGATTGGTGACCTCAGCTCGTTTCTTATGCGAAACAATGCTTCTGTTTCTGTTCTGGTTCCACTGTTGCACAAAAAGGGATCAGAATAGGTTGCTGGGATAATAATACAAAATGAACACTGCTATTCAATTATCAAAACTCAAAGAGGAGATGAGTAGTCACTCGGTCCAACAAAAAAGGGTTTTGATTGTCAAGAAATAATTGGTCCTATATATTTCTGATTCTTTCAAGAAGAAAAGGTGAATGATAACACTGAATTTAATCAAAATGAAACCAAATGATATACCAAGAGTGAGATCAATACATACTGGTTGAATTTATCCTTTAAAATTAGAACATTACTCCAAAATAAATGATATTAATAAACATATACATTTAATTACAGTATGCCTTTTTTCAGGTCAGGTCCAATTCCAACACAAATATCATACCAGACAATATTTGAGAAGCTGGGAAGTGACCTTTGTACTGTACTATAAGTGTTTCTTAAAAAACATGCTGCATATGATTTGA
Source organism: Lepisosteus oculatus (assembly GCF_040954835.1). Taxonomy (NCBI): domain Eukaryota; kingdom Metazoa; phylum Chordata; class Actinopteri; order Semionotiformes; family Lepisosteidae; genus Lepisosteus; species Lepisosteus oculatus. The sequence continues at coordinate 42,619,054 of NC_090697.1, read as the reverse complement.
CACTTCTGTAAAATCAATGCTAATGCTAATGACTGAACATTCTTTCATTACAAACATTGGAACCTCTTATTCGCAGGGTTTTACTGCAACCTGATTTCTTCATGCATCTGAAATGAGAACAATATCACTGTTTAGTGAAAATACATTAGTGGTGTATTATTTTGGTAGGTAAAATAAAATTTAATCATTTAGTGTAGGTTAAATGAAATATCTTCTTAGACTCATTCTTAGAGAGTATCCTGAAGATCATAGATTTCAAAATACTTATACTTATGAGAAGATGTCCAACCTTTTTAACAGGTCAGATAAGGTATTTTTGTGATATGCATATTGAAAAATCAATAAAACTTTTAGATTCATTTTTAAAATGCTCTTTAATGTGTTTACCTGCATGACAAGTGTTTGGCCAATTTGTCGGTACACCTCTCAAATCTCTCTTCTTAGCCAATTTGCATATACAATAAAGAGGCTAGTAACGTGAACTGTTACGATGCGTTGATCAGGTCCCTATGCAGATGGCAGAATCCAGAAGGGAGTGAAACAGACAAGGGGAGGAGATGACGAGGAACTGGGCAGGTTGATGATAACCTGCCCAGGAGGGTCCAAAGGGAAATTCAGGGTGAAGTCCAAAGGTCCAGTACAGGGTGATCCATTCAAGACAAAACAAGACAAAGTTAAAAACCGGAATGGGATCCGGTTCAGGAACAGGGAATTAAACAGGAAACAGGATCACGAGGCCAGACGCTAGGGGGTCTATGTCCACAAGCCGCGGGCGTAGGGCGACTTGGTGGTATGTGGGCCTCTGGGAATCTGTCTTCCAATGCAATGCAGGAATAGTGTGAGCATCTGGCTTATAAAGGAGGGGCTGGATAGGAGGCAGGTGCACAACTAACAGGAGGAATTACAATCATGATGGTGAACAGACCTTTTGAAGAAGCTTGCTCATTTGGTTTTTAGTAGCCATGAGAAATTTTTAGGTTCAGACAAGAGCTGTCATCACATTCCCCAGAAGACACTTTTCATATATTTTTCAGAATATAAAACTGGTGATATTAATTTCTTATGTTACTGAATCCAGCAGTCAGTACAAATTTTCCTTGTCCTACTCTGATTACTCTGGTTTTAGGCAGGAAAATCTTCTTTCACTGTGAAAGGCAAATCAGCGTGGCTGAGAATGTTGTCTCAATAATTTAGGGGTTTGTTTGTTTAAAAACAATTGGAGAGTTGAGTAGCACAGTGTATTTGTGGCACAGCTCCACGATTCTGGGTTCAATTCTTGTCTAGGATACTTGTGTGTGTGGAGTTTGCATGTCCTTCCTGGGTTTGTGTAGTGTTTTGCTGGGACCTTTGGTTTTCTTCCTTCTACAAAACACATGCAGGGGTGATTGGCTACTACAAATCATACAGTTCAGGAGGATTTCAAGGGGATTTGATTAACGTATTTTTAAATTTTAATTTTGCTACCAGTCTTGGTTAGAAGAATATAGAAAAATAGGACTAAACAAATTATCAAGCAATACAAGATGAAAGCCTATGGTCTTCAAAATATTACACAGAAAATATCCAAATTAAATTACCTGACTGAATGCCGCTATGTTTGGTGGAAAAAGCAAATCTATTGGTTAGAAGGTAGTTAAAAATAATCATAAAAACATGATACACAAGTACTGCAATCAATAAACATTTGACATTTTTACATTTAATAAAAAACACATTAGAATTGTTGACTAATTTGATAATCTTGTCATGTTCCTGTGTAGATACAGTAGGTTTTCTTTATATATGTGAGTGTAAAAAATAGTCCAATGTTTCAAAAGGGTTTTGAAACCCACATGTAGCTTTGAAACTTAGAATATAATGCAATGTTTAAATACCCAATTAATTGTAAATGTTTACTGTTTTTCTTGTTATATCTCCAAAAAACAAACTGTGCTTCTTTAAATCACTTACTACTTGCATAGACGTGCACAAAAATTTGAAAGGAAATCTATAAGAATCTATATTTAGATCAATATGGAAAAAAGGTACATTTCTGCACACAACATTAAATCATACAGTAAAGGCATTAAAACTCAGCAAATGCTACTGATGCTAATATTCATTTGCTGCATTTTTAATGCCTCTGTATATAATATCTGACTTAATGATGATGTCTACTTTCTTACTATAAATTAAATATTGTAAATATGCTGTAGCACTTCCAAGAGCTGACAGAGGGGAAACATTTCTTTAAAAAATATTGGAAAGCAAGCTTATATATAGTCCAAAGGTAAGGTGTACAATCTCAAGGACACAGCATTAATTCATAGTAGTAAATTGCAAAAATTAAAAAAACTAGATGTGAAAGCAGAATTTTTACCATTTTTAGAAAATAAGGTACAAGTCAAATTCCAAAGCAAAAGTTGAAAAGTCTTGGGCTGAAGCATTAACAGCAGCTACCTTACTGCTATGTGTGAGATTTTGCACCTTTCTGCCACCTTCTTGCGATAGTTAAGAGTTCTGCAGTACTAGGAAAAATCTGTACGATTTTTAAAGAAAATGTTTGTGTCAGAACATCAGAACTAAGACATCTCTGGGACTTGATCTATACAAGTTAGATGAAACAAACAGTATCGTTGTTTAGAAATACTGCTAAAGTATGTTTTCTTTTAATGAAGTTGAAAGAAATTTGATTCACTTTCATAAATTACTGGATATAGTGTTGGACTTTTTATTAAATGCATCAAGCAAAGCTAAATTTTCAATACAATACAATGTGTCTTCCTCCTCTTGAATTTCTCCTAACAATTTAAAAAATGAACAATTAAATGTTGTAAATGTGTTCAGGTTACATTGTGCCTTCATATCCTAGGACAAATAAAAGCTTACCTTTTATAAGGTGAATCGCCAGGGCCTGATGTGAATATACCAATCGTACTTAAAGGAGCCACATCTCTTATTCATAGACTATTAACAAAACTCTTCCAGCAGAGACTCAAGACAGGGGTAATACCTGAAAAAATGTCATGACCACTCATATGAAGGGTGACGAAATGTGATGATGCTGGTACACACCTCACCATAATCCGAACAGTGCCACCATGTCACTTGTTTTTTGCTTTAAGGAAGGTTTTTTGCTTCTGGATTCTAGATCTACGAGGTAGTCATCTCCCAGAGAAGACTGTTTCATCCTTTTCCTTCTTAATTAATAATTCTTTTTTAATATACGGTACAGTGTCTTGCATAAGTGTTCAAACACTTGCAGAGTTGCTTTAAAACCTGCAATCATCAGTCATTACAGTTTGAAATAGTATTTGTTATATACAAATTATTCTCCACACATCCAAAGCAAAACACAAAAAAGATGTTAATATGTAATGAACAAAAAATGGGAAAGTCGTGATTGCAAAAGTATTCAGAGACTCTTAGTATCTCATTGAGCATGGTGAAGTTGATTAAGAAGTGGAAAGCATCCAAATGCGGTCTATATTAGTCTCTCGTAACTAAGCATGATGGTTAAGGATTACACAGTGAAGCCAAAGAGGACTTTGAATATTAAAGAGTTCAATGGCTGAGATTAGAAAAAGTGTCCATGGGACAACAATATCCTGGTCACTCCAGAAAGAAAACTTGTATGGAACTGAATGAAATATCTCCAACAAAGCACCATAATTATACAACAAATAAGTGACAAAAGGTTTTGTGGTCAAAGAAAAAATTGAAACTTTGTGGTAAATGCAAAGTACTACATCTGATGCAAACCCAACATAGCGCATCACTCAGTCAACACTATCCCTAGTTATGATTCTGCCTCTAAATCAGCAGGGGCTAGGAAACTTTTTCAGACTGATGGGAATATAGATTGAACAAAGTCCTGCCAAAACTTAATGGGAAATTTGTTTCAGACCAAAAACTTGGACAAATATTCACCTTTCATCAGGTAAATGATCCAATGCACAAGGTCAAAGCTACACTGGAGTGGCTTAAAAATAAGAATCCTTGTCCTTGAATGGCCCAGTCAAAGTCCTGACTTAAATCCTATTGAGAGACTTTAACTACTGTCTGAAAGCAATCCCCAAGAAACTTGACAGAGCTTAAGAAACTGTGCCAAGAAGAATGAAAAGAAATTGCACGAAGGCAGTGTGCAAAGTTAGAGATAAGATAGATCCCCCAAAAGACGTGTGTTTATAATTTCTGTCAAAGGTGCTTCCACCAAATATTAAGTTCACAGATCTGAAAACCTATGCCATCAATGTATTTTTCTCTTAACAGAATATTTTCTGTTACATTGTTACATACAGTGACATCTACTGTAACTTATCTTAGCCCTTATGATGTCAGTTTGAGCATCATATTTAAGTAATCCATCAATCAGGATGAGATGCTTCTTTAAGCTTTGTTTACAGACATGCCCAGAAAATTATAATGATGGGTTTATTAGCATATACTCAATACGCCAAATATATTCAGATAGTTTGGGAGTCCAGCATTAATGTGGGTAATGATCTACACACTGTACTAAATTTCTTACCATAAGGGTTGCCTTGAAACATATAGCATTGAAGGAAGGCAGCTATAATAAGCTGTGATCCTTCTTCATTTTTCCAAAAGATGCCTTAAAGCACAAGATGAGAGGAGAAAAAAAATAAAGTTCAGTTAACAACTGAAATTTCATGGCCAAGCAAACCTTATGGCTTTTGTCAGAGGAAGAAATCACTGAATAAGAACTGAAAAAGTTACTGGTTTTGTGTTCTGAATCTTTAATTCATACAGTAGGTTTCCTGCCTGCTTTAATCCTGTGAATACTTGCCATGAGCTGACATTTCAAAGCACTGTGAAATATTATCTGAGGCAAAATAATTTATTTAATGATTTTCATTATGTGTTTTGGAAAAAAGTGATTGCAAATTTTCTCTTAATGTATGGTACAACATCATACATTTTATGAATAATGTATTTCATGCATTTCATGTAACAGATTTCTAATAAAATCAAAATTAAAGTTATTGCTTGTAAATTTGTTTTACAACATTAATTTTCCAAAAACACTATGGCTTATAAACACTTTGTCTTACACTATGTCAATTTCTGCTTCTTCCTTTACAGTCGGTGTCGTATGTATTGAATTTCTCACAGATGTAGCTTATCTTCTGTACCTAAAACTACAAGACACATAGCACTTCCTTAGTAAGGGGGCATTCACCTTATTTAGTTCCATTTCATCTTAAAGTTAGAAAATTCATTTTCAGGATGGTGTTAAAATGCACCTTACTGTATGTCACGTTTTATGAATCTTTAGTAAACAACTTATCTGAAGGACTAGTAGCTATTTTCTGCCATCTACTGGTTAATTGGAAAACTGAAGGTTGAAGGAAATACTTAAGTTTTATTATGCCACAGAGGAAATTTGTTTTACAATAGAATCCAACACAACAATACAAACATCAGAAACAGAGTCAAAAACAACAATATTTCAGGAGATAAAACAAAATACTTTTACATTACATAAAAGGGAATTAATCGTTTTCTTCGTCTATTTCTGTTCCACCTTGGGCCATAGAGGCATCTCCCAGAGGGGAATAGTGGATATTCACAGTGGACGGTTGAAGAGAGGGGTATATATAATATAAACTGTATTTATTGGCACATATTCAGGTATTTAATTATGTTGTGGAACACTTATTGGAATAGTTACTGGAATATTTTAGCTTCGCTACCATCTGCAACTCGGGATCAATCATCAAACAAAACAGTAATTGGTTTGCTCTAATGAGGTTAAAAGAAAGAGTGATCAGTTTCAAAGAAAGGGACCTGAGCCTAAAACAAACCAACCAGTCACTACAATAGGCTGTACTGTATAAAAAGAGTTAGAGAATTAAAGTAGATTTGTAGTCTTTTTTGTGGGGTAGACCCAAAGTTGTGTTGCTGTGTGTATTCCTTCAAAGGAGTGTAGCACACTTTTTTAAATAAAAGGTCTTACAACATTTGCACCATTTTGTATTATGAGGAGTCTCAAATACAAATACAACCTGAATGGTGGGGCCATTTATTTCAATGGATTGGAGGGGCCACTCATTTTTTCAGAAATTGATGATTAGTTGTTTTGCTTAAAAAATCTTTAACTCCAAATAGAACACATTGCAACATTCTGCAAAATCGTTTAAAATGTGTGTATGATCAGTTCTGGTGCACTGATGTCTTACAATAGTCAGTGTACACAATGCACAATAAGGGGAACAGTCCTGTGGTGAACCAACAGAAGTACAGCACATCAGCTAATCTTTCCACTAGTTCATTAAGAAACCTAGAACCCATACTATATAACCAATCTAATCTGATTTTTTTGTGTTTTTTTGTTTAAGAAAGAAGACTTGGATTGTATTAAAAGCAGAGGAAAAGTAACAGATGTCTTTGTCAAGATGTTAATACATTTTTTAATGAATTCTATAACATCATCTACTGTACTCCCCTTCTTTCCCTGTATACAAACTGCAGGGGGTGAGTAAGGAAGGTACTGTGTGTGGTTAACATGTTGTTTCACACTTTTCATATTGGGAGAAGTTGGAGTCACTGGCCTGGAGTTGTTAATATTGCTTGAATTGGCATTTTTGGGATGGGAATAAAAGATTATTATTTAATGACTGAAAAAAGCAGATTAAAAATGATACATAGCTGATCTGGAATATGGTCCAAGTTGAAGCAGCTTCAATATAGTTTCTTAAGACTGTCTGAAATATTGGTAATTTTGACTTTGATTCTGCTATATCACTTGTTTCTTCAGTGGGACAGAATCATCATTCAGATTTCCATCATATGACACCCATGGACAACTGACATCTAATCAAACAAATCTCTGCCAAAGAACAGTGGAAATACAACAGAATGGCTGAATCATGTTTTTTTAAAAGGTTAGAAAAACAATTTATTAAAAAAACACGTTTTCTTATAGTTTATGATACACAACAGAGCTAAAATAAAGGTAAACATTTGTTATCAGTAGGAAAGGGTATAGAAGTGAGGGAGACCTTAGTAATGTTCAGGAGATTCACCAAGTTGAACTTACTGTAACTTGTTGCATTTTGTGACATTGTTGTACAATGTTTCTTAATTCTTAGGGTGTGCATTCTCCCGACCATGGCCAAACTTTGTTTCCAAACACACTGCAATAATGCAGGGTGCTGCAGCTTTTTTCTTTTTTGCTCTTCCATTTTTACCCTTACTAGTTGTTCAGTGTTTATCAGCTTTACTGGTGGTAATGTCTGTAATAGACCATTGAAGAAACAAAACCTTTCTAGAAGAAATTAAATACATTAATACAAGATGAAGGGCTTCATATTAACCCAACTTTGCAATTGTGGCAAGACTGCAAGACTTTTTCTATATTTTCTGGTGTTTGCATCTAGACAAGTTCCAAGCATACAAAAATGAGACATCTACACCAGGATGTAAAATCAACAAGGAAAGGACGTCAGCAGTACTGTGCGCAAATGCTGATAGCTTACACGGATCAACATCTGTAGCTGCGGGCAAGTCAAGGATACCAAAGGATCCTCACAGGTATAATGAACGAATTTGCCAGTAGGATTTTTCTCATATACTTTTTTTATCATATCCACATGATTTGTGGGCTTGAATTAAATGGACACCTGGCAATACTTGACACCACATCCCCCCTATTAGGCCACTAAAGTGAAGATATTCACTCCTGATATTGGATAGTTTTCTGGTTTTCATTTCAATCTGGATTCTTAGGTTCCATTGCAACAGACTGCAAGCAGCCCACTACCTGGGTATCAACCAGACTAATACATGAGGTAAATACCAACTGCAACAAACTCGGCAGCTGAAATTACTCCCAGCTCCTTAATAAAAATGTTTTCAATTCCATTGACCCAAAGTAACAGTAACTGCCCTCTAGAGCATACTAAAGTATATGACTAAATTAGTACAACTGCAACAGACTAAGCAATTGAGTACTGTTCTAAGAGGAAAACTGGACCACAAGGAATGCTCTGATGTATTAGCAGCCTATTATTAAAATAATATTGTTGATACAGTATGTAATGATTTCCACTTATGATATTCAATTATCCAAACACAGGACAATAAATCTACATCCCATGCTCTAATCATGAAGAAAGGAGTTATCAATATTAAATTATATAAGAAAAAAGAAACACAATATTTTCTGGAATGAGAATACTATAGTTATAGCTTATGTACTTTCACAAAAAGTTGTCAATTTGTTTTAAGCCCTCTGACCAGCAATACAGCTTGTGCTGTGAAGCATTGCAACTTGCTGATCACACAAAAGCTCATTAGGTGGACTTTTACCCAATGCGGTCCAACCTTAATTCAAAGAAGTCCAAACTTAGTCAGTTTTCTATGCATTCCATAATGCACCAGAAGCAAGGGAGAGGGCCATTGGCACACTGCAGGCAGGCATGTCATCTGCCAGTGTTGCCAGACACTATGGATTAAGCTACTCCACTGTGTCCCAGCTGCAGAGAAGGTTTCAGCAGACTGGCAGGACAGATGACCGTCCACGATCTGGTCGCCCTCGAGAGACCACACCAGAGCAGGACCAACACATCAGACTGGTCCATCTGAGAGATCGTTTCAGATCTGCCACCCATACTGCTGCTGAAACTGCTGACAGATACAATGCCCACATCAGTGACAGGACAGTGAGGCTCCATGCTGCTGGCCTTAGTGTAACAAGCCTCGTTGTTGTTGGAGAGAGGGACCCTATGCATAGCAGGGGAACCGAGGCAGGAGAGATTTCTGACAAATCCAAAACATTAGACAGAGATGTGGTCAAGCGCAAATTCCGGGTTCGATACCAAAGGTTATCCTAAAGGAGAGAGGCAGACAAATCCAAAGTGTGAGATGAGGTCAGAAGGGGAGATCCGGGTTTGAGTATCCAATAAAGGCAAGAGGAAGTAAATAATGTGAGGCAAGAAGTTCCGGAGAAGCTAACTATACCGAGCGCTGTTCTGTGAAAAGCAAAAGGCTTAAGTAGGTCTGGAAGCAGAGGTTGTGTTAACAAGTGAGGTGTTCAGACTGGATGAAGGGATGGACTGGCGGTGCTTGCAGAGATTACATCTGGTGCCTAATTGGGACAAGGCCATTTGTGAGGAGGGTTCCGATTAGCGGCGGATGTAATACTTAGAGCAAGGCCACCTGTCAGAGGCCCTCTGCTCTCACCTCCTAGACATCACACCTGACTGGTTTGGGCCAGACAGAGGCTGTGATGGATCTGTCAGCAGTGGCATCAGGTCCTCTTCACGGATGACTCACTTTTCAGCCTGTTCCATGCAGACGGGAGGGCCAGAGAGTGTGGAAGAGGAGGTACATATAAGTATATCAGTATATATATAAATGTTAAGAAATTAAACAACATTGCATGCATGAAAAGCTCCTGTGAAATAAATAATTTATTTCATTGCAAAGTAGACTTTCATTCTATCCCCAAACTCCTTAAATAGAGCTATTGAACATCATCATATACAGAATTATGATTCTACGGTATACTTCAGTTACAGCAAAACCTCCAATCAACATATATACAGTACTCTTGCTGAAGGCATGGAAACGTGTAATACTTCTATATTTCTCAAACTCCAGTGAATTACATTTTGCAGTAGTATATTTTTCTAAGAACAAGCTTGTCTAAAGTTCAGCTTGACTGCTTTTTAAGTGGTTGTTTTAACAAGGCCTGAAAGCACTCAGAATGTTTGTGTCCTGCTGTTTTCTAGATTGCTGTGTTTATTGCTTTTGGCTCCTCAGCTTATCTAAAGGGAAGTAAACCTCTTTTTACACAAAACTTTAAATCTATACCTGTAAATCTTCAGAACTTATTTATTAAACTAGATGAAATGCTACTGTAACTCTGGTTGCAGTCAGACTTAGTGCTTGAAGGGTGAAACAATATGGCAGATGGAGATCGAGGTATCCGATAGAATCATGTAATTTCAATCTAGCTATTTATTCTGGTTATGACTATTTTCTGAAGAATGAGAAATACAGGTTTAGTGATATCTTACTGTAAGACATAAGATATCACTAAACCTGTATTTCTCATTCTTCAGAAATGTGGATTTCATTTTGGGAAGTGAAGTCTATTTAAAATGCAGTGGGTCTTGTGCAAGATGGAAAATATTGCTACAAAATGGGGGTGGTGTCAGGTGATGAGATGCTGGAAATAAAATAATTAAAATACATCATAAAAATATATCCAATTGTTATAAACACACCTGAGCAGTAGTTATGATATTCTCTGGAGCTACTCTGGCTAAAAAGTAATAAATCCGAGGCAAGTTAAAACAAAATAATATTTATTAACAATAGCAATAATACAAAACTAAACTACACAAAATGTTACGCAATGTATGACATTAAATGGTACACTATTTACAAAACAAGGCATCTCAGAGGCTTATGTTCTGGAGATCCAAAAAACCTAGAATTCTAACCTTAAAACCTGAAATCCTAACCAGCAAAAGAGTCTATGTGACCCAGAACTAAATCTCTTCTCAAAGTAAATTACAACCTATCTCCTTGTTCTAAAGGGGACCTTCTCTAATGTGCTTACAGTCAAATATTTCAAGTAAATGAAACAAGGTGTAAATGTAGTTAAATGGGTATGTTTCACTTTCAGGTAGTATGTTAAGCTTCCCAGCTGCATATAGAGTTAGTGTTTCATTTAAATATAGTTTTTCACCCTTGTTCTGGTTACATTTTAGGTATTGTTATAAGTAATACAGGAAGAGTGACATCTTAGACAATCTTTAGATTTGGACATGGAAACCTATTGGTATTGACTAGGGAATGCAGCGGTACAAAAGTAAGTACGGTACAACAGTATTGTAAAGTACAATGGAGTGCACTAAATAGTCAAAAGCAAAACCTAATCTAAATTAGCAACTTTTTCAAAATTTGTCATTTAATGAAACAAAAATGAGAACTCCAGTAATGCTCTAATGTACTGTACTGTATACTAAATGTTAGCTTAGTGTTAGACAGCTGTTTTTTACTGCTTATGAAAACCAAAAATAGCTTGAGTCCTACTCATGACTAAAAGGACTCATTGGCAAAATTATTAATTAAATGACAAACAATATACACCACAGATAAAAGTCCAATATATACTGTATTCAAACCATTGAAACAAGTTGTTAGCCCACTTTGTGACTGTTTCATATAGTATGTTAAGAATGAGCAAGGGTTATGTTTATAATATCAATATAAGTATGACTTTAGTTTTTATCTTTGTTACACAATGTTTCAATTAATAAAGTAGCCCTGTCAGGTAAATCTTTGATTTTATTGACCCCTGGTACTTTCTGTCCACTGCAAGTTTTAGTTAAGATAAATTGTCTTCACTATGAATAATGAAATTTAAACACAAGGCAAAAATGTCACTTGTCACGATCAGAATCCCTCTTCTTAAGGGTGCTCTGGCCCTTTCATATTTTAGTTGATGTGCACCTGCCCTCTGTTTGTCCCTCCTTATTTAAGCCTGGTGCTCTCAATACTTCTGTCTCTGCATTGAAAGATGGATGCCTGGAGGCCCACCTACTATCAAGTCACACTATGTCCGCGACTTGAAGACATAGGCTTCCGAATGGCATCCTGACCAAGCTGAGTCCGGGGCTCGGACCACCTGGTCTCGTCACACTATTTTTAACTTCCTTGTTCCTGGTTTCATGTCCCCGTTCCCTGTTTTTATTCTTGTCTTCGTCTTGGATGGACCTCCCGGTTTTGGATATTGGACTGTGCCCTGGTTTCCCTATTTGGAATGTTTTGGACTCATTCGCCTGCACCACGCCCCCCAAGCACTGGATCACCATAGTTACGCCCCCTGTCTCTCAACCCACCCTGATTCTCTTTGTCTCCTCCCCTGATGTCCTTCTCCACTTACTTCCTGATTATACCATCTGTATAAGGTCCAGAACTACGCTTTGCGGGAGCCTGGACTGGCTCCTGTTACATCACTCTTCTTGCAGTTCAAATCCATTTTCAAATACAGACATAATAAATTGCTGGATAAAAGGGAAATGCTCACACTAACCCTTGCTGAGGCTTATCATACTAATTGCCTTTTAATGTTTTTAATAATTAATTTAGGAATTTAATAAGTAATTTTAAAACATTAAAAAAGTCCATTTTAATTGTATTTGCACAGTAATGTGCTGTTTTATACTGTACTATGCAAATGAGTGTTTTAAAAACAATTTGGGCTTTAAGTTTTTCGTGCTGTTCCGGTTAAAAATGAGGCAATGTTTTATCCTGAGTTGGGATTAGGGTTAAAACATCTATTGAAGTATAGTAATAGTTAAATTAAGAGAGTTGCCCAGTCTGGCAAAGCTTTGCTTCCATGTTTTTTCACTATGATTCTGTCTTTTTATTGCACTCCATTAAACTTTCCTTCCACAGCAAGGTTCAGTCAGGACAAATAGTCTTCACTGTCAAAAATGAAACTTACATGTAAGACAAGAATGTCACTTAGCTTGCAGTTCAAATCCATCCTAAAACATTGTCATAATAAGAATAATTGGCTAAATGTAATTGAAATAATAAACCTATCTCCAGCCAAGAAGTAATGTAGTAATTACCAATAAATGCCAATAAAATTAAATTTTAATGGCATTTTCTCCACTGATGTGAGTTCTCCTACTTTGCCAATGATTACTTTTAGGCCAGTCTGGGAACTGAGCATTTTTGGTGATCACAAGCAGTAAACATGAGGCAATGATTCACCCTGAGCAACAGTTAGGGTTAGAATATCCATTTAAAACATGATGATTTTTAACTTAGCTGCAGTGTTTATATGTTTGACAGTTTTATATGTTTTGTCTTGTTACTTGTAACTAATATTAAGTATAATAGGGCTACTTTTCATAGAAATACAAGGGTGTTGACATTTCAGCCATTACACTTAAGGTAACATGCAATATTATGCTATTTTCTAGACCACAGGAACACTCTGCATATTTTTACTAAATGTAGAGTAATAGGAGTTTGATTTTCATTATGCATAATTCTTATTACAATATATTTGAGGAACAAATTAAGTTTGCAAATGAAAGGATGGATGCAATGGGTAAAGTGCTGGATACACTATATGGGCTCAGAGATTAGTGATCTGCATTACCAATAAAAGCTCCTTGAGGGACTGTTAAGACTAATGCTCAGCACCTGTGATGAAAAGTGAGAAGCAGTTTCCCTTTTAATTATAATTAGCAGAGTTTCAGAGGTTTTAACTGAGGAGCTGTTGTTATAATTAGACTAAGGCAAGGTTAAAGAGACATGGTGAGGTGAAATACTGCACTAAACATCAAAAGTGAGGAATACTATTTGCTAGATTTCAGCAATTTAAAAATAGCAAAAAAAAACACTTTTACTGCTGTTGCTATTGCTCGCTGTTGTGCAGATCAGATGTCAGCTTTTCATTTCCTCCTATGAAGTGATATATGTTTCTCCACTTCTCTAAATTCACACAACATTATTTCTCCTTTCTTCAATAATATAATTACAAATCATTACCATGTTGAGATCATGAAAAAAATACTAGTTATTATTCCAGTGAGACTACTGGTGGTTTAGTTGTTGAGGCAACTCTGAAATTTGGAGGAAGGGTGCATATAGAACTCATGGTGTAATTTTTTCCCCATTGTTTTTCTGCAAAACAGGGCCTGGTCAAGCTAAAACTGTGACAACATCAATCAGAAGCATTGTGGTTGGAGGTGGAGAATCTGTGTGTGCTGTATGTGTGAAGCTGATACAGTAATTTAACCAAGGGCATCTAATTTGGAATGTATTCTGCTTGTTTCTTTACATCCCACAGGTGTAACGAACAGTTCTTTCCGGACCCTATGCGGACGACACAGTCCGACGGAGTGGGGAAACACTAGGGAAACGTCATGCAGGAAAACAGGGCTGAAGACAAGGGGGCGTGTCCAAGGTGCGCTGGTGCACGGGGGAGGTGTGGCCGAGGCGAACAATCCAAGAGTAGTCCTTAGGGAAAATCCAAAACGCAAGGGTAAGTCCAAAACCAGGAGATCCATTAGAACTCGGAATTAAAACCACGAAGGCCAGGTCGGAACCGGCGGACAGGGGAACGGAGGTTAAAACCTTAACGGGACCAGGCGCTTCCAGGTCCCGGACTCGCATGATATGGAAATCAGATGCAGAGCCCGGATGAGCGTCATCGCCTGGCTTTTAAGGTGGGCTGGGAAAAGGGAGCAGGTGCATAGAATAAAGTCTTGAGTGATAGGGCTGGAGCACCCTTAAGGAGGGGGAACTAATATCGTGACAACAGGAACCTCTTGTAACGTACTATGCTGTTAACGTGACATGCCATGGAATACACAATTAAAATATACCAGTTGTATATATGTGATAAATCATGTTGTGGTAGTGTGCAGCATTTTATGGACAGTAGAACTTTTTGCTTTTCTGTTTTGTACAGTAACATTCCACTGACACTCTCTTGATAACTGTCAACAGTTACTGGGTGCTGATTAGTAGAGTATTTGCTTTACCTATGATGTACTGTTTTCTGATTGTATGTAGATGTATGTGATTTTATGTGACTTTTATATTTTGGTATGTACATGTCTCATAATTGATGTACCTCTTATGGGAGAAGCCAAGGATTTTCACAGTTATGGGCAATAAAGTATCATTCAAATCTATTATCAATGTTTGCTTGCAGTGCTGCTGTGTTTATTTAAGACCATTTCTGCAGCAACTTTTCTGGTTTTTATTTCTTAGGACAATTTGCTTTTTTCTGCTTATGGTATTTTTTGTCAAGTTATATATACAGTATGCAACTCCATAATGGCATTCTTTTTCTTAGCAATGTAATGTGTTCCTTGTGTTGGCTTCTTCCAATACAAATTTATTTCAAAGAGATTTATATACTTTTGTAGGGTTTTCTTTTTCTAGGGCAAATCCATCTGTGCAATTGTTTATCTAAAGAGATTGTCTTGTCTTTTTCATTTGGAAATTGATTGCATTAACTCACTGTCATAGAGTTATAGGCCCCAAAATGCATTTTAGGTCTTGTCACAAGAGAATTATAGTATGCAATGTTTGGTGTCTTTGCTTAGTATAAAATTACACCTGTATGAAAACAATTTCCTATTAACAAATTCCACATGTTGACAAGATTTTCCACTGGGTGGCAACAGTTCATTTGTTACTATGGAACAACTTATCAAAATCTATGTGATATGGTAGATCAACTGTTTGCTGTTTGAAATTGGAAGAATGGATGGATGTTTCTCATAATAAAGTAAAGAAACTAATAGATGCTATTGATGCTTATACAACTATTGACCTGAACTAATTTATCAGCATGCACATCTTAGTATGGAAAACTATAATTGTGTTATCCTCATATTTATATATTAAACATAAAAAATATTTTAAAGCAGTATTTTTTACTGAAATTAACCTTTAAAATATTGCTTTTGATGATAAAAAAGCTAGTATTATAAAATAATCTACTGTAAATACAGAGCATATTCCACAATCATGTAAAAGTTACTCAGAGTATGAAATTTCAGAACATCTGAACTCTTTCAATTCTCCCTCAAGTGTAATGCACACACTACTTTTATTTTAGTTGATCTGTTGTATTACAGCTCCAAAACTGAAATAAAAATAATTTTAATGGAGGTTCTTCCTTAAGATTTAAGAGAAGATGGTTTGTATCCTTCCCTGATGCTTTCTGTGAAATTGTCATGTTATGCTTCAGCCGTGACACATCTGTGGTTTATCAGATAAATACATTTCTGATCCCCGGGTCCTCTCAAGCATGTCAGCTGTTTTAAGGGGGAAAATGAGTTGGTTTGTGGGGGAAAAAAAAGGAGCACGGAGCCTCTGTGGCTTCAGAGAGATCTTGATTTTTAGTAATATGTAAAACTGTTGGCACTATTATTTGAATAGAAATCTTTTAAATCTGAATCTGATAAAATGCAAGTATTTTCAGTTCATCTTTCTTCAGTTAAATTATACTTGCCTGTAATGATATGTTGTTTTTCTCTTGTGAAAAAGTGTCTATATAAGATAGTGAGAAATTAAGCCCAAAGTATGTTTGATAAAACATGTCCTTAAAGTATGTTCATATGTTACAGATAATATAAAGGTAAAATTCTTTACCCCCAAATAATCTGAAATTAAATTAATTTCAAGATTTGGAGTTTAATAAAAGATTAAATCTTTATTTATAACATTAACTTCCCGTTGGATTTTAATTTGTCTTCTCCCCCATTTTAGTTTAAATGTTTGTTTGTTCTTCCTGAATGTTTTGCCAAGACAATTACTGACCATATTATTCACACATAATCCATGTTGGTACAGATGGACTTTGCTATGAAAAAGTTTCCTGTAGCCCTTTTCTTCAGTTAGTTATTCTGAGGCGATTGAATTTGCTACAGATGTGAAGTGTGCCGTTTATATCAATGTCATTTCTTTGGCTTCCATGTATATTAACTGGGTTCTTGCCTGCATTAGCTCAGAGTCTGTCAAATCCATTAGCGATATCAGCCATTTCTGCTCCAGGGAGGAAGCATATCATTACCTCACAGTCCCAAATTTCGGTTGGAGTCTTCCTGTGAATAGCCTCCAGGAACCTCACTTCTCTTTTTGGATTTAGTTAGCTCTAGCAGAAAATGTAGTTGAGACCAGTGACTGAATATCTGAATCAGCAATGGAAGTGATCTGGAAGCAGCTCCCTTGAGCTCCCACATCCTGGCTGTCTGATTCTAGGTCCTGGAGTAAAGCTAAATTGTTGGATTATAATAGTGGCATTGGTTGGACTTGTTGAAAATGATTAACTTTTACCACCTGGGACCAGCTTTAGTTTCTCTGGACTTTTGCTGAGTAAACACTTCCATAAAAGTTGGTTTTGCAAAGTTCTTTGGTCTCTTGGAGCCCTTTGTTCATTAAGTTCTCTCCAGTGCATTAACTTTGAGAAGGATCTGCAGTTTGTGGAAGTAATTACAGATGTATTCTGGCTATTTGTGCTCCTCAAGGATGCTCAGTGTGGTGCACAAGCTACCTATTACTATATTAGTTTAAAGACTATTTTTAAGCATTAAATATTTTGTATTGCTGATGTAAAAGGGTTTTGAGATAAGAGGATTAGTTGCAATTGACCTTCACGATTGCACTAATCACTGTTTCAGCTCTTCCCGTGACATTTTGACCTTTAAACTTGTCATTAGCTATGACTCAATAGGACCATGAACTCATTTTCTCTTTCAATTCTCATACCTCTCTCACAGTGAAATCTGTGGTGAACAGTGCTCAGCAGCTGTGCGTTGCCCATATTGATATTTAGTATCCCCTGTAACTATACATGTGATAAGGTACAGTATAGTTTTTCTGTGAGCCTTAGTGCAGTGATGGATGTAAATATTGCTTTACAAGTCTTGGTCTGGAATGAATTGTGTGGAATTCTCAGGTCCTCATGTTCACTTGTCTTTACTGTGGTTGCTTTTCTTTCCTTCCACCCTCAAAAGACATGCCAGTTTGATTAATGGGAGTCCCAAAATTGTCACTCAATGCTTGTGTGCATGTCTTTTGTTGCATGTTGCACTCTGGGATAGTTTTTGATTTCCTCTGGCTTTACCAGGAATAAGCTTTCCAAAAATGAATGACTGGAAACAGCAAAGCATTTCAGATGTATCAATTTAATTGTCATAGACATTGTACATAGGGGAAAAAAAAAAGATTTATATATCAATTTATTATTAGTACTCAGTGAAATATGACATGATAAAATACTGCTGAATGAGAGCTTTGGGAATTACTCACAATCAAATCAATGTATTAAAAATAAAATGTTTTGACAATTCTAACATGTCTAGTTAAATAAATGAATCAGCTGTAACAAGGAAAACATTAAGATGAAAATAAAGAAAAACCATCAGGTGCATGCTTGAAAATACTTTATGACTGCCTCTTTTACACCCAGAAGCTAATTTATATAAGGTTTGCCGATTAAAATTCCTGTGAAGTGTAAGAGGAAACAGTTTACTTTGTGTGATGCAACTTCAATCTTAAATTTTTATCTAATTGCTATATTGCTATTCCTGTCCTTCACTGCAGAGTTACATCCATTCCCCCCCCCCCCATTTGAGCTCATACTAAAAGTTGTTAAAGTACTACTTACTGTGAGGATTTTCAGATGTAACATTAGTAAGAGCTACTATTGTGTATACTGCATATACAGAGAGAGAAATGTGATCCAAAACTATATACAGTGCCTTGCAAAAATAATAAGACCTTTGCAATTTTCACATTTTGTTGCTTTAAAGCTCATAATCATGACACTTTGAAGTAGCAAATAATAGTTTTATGTAAACGACCTACTCTACACATCCAAAGCAAAACAAAAAGAAATTGAGTTTTAATGACAGAAAAATGAAAGTCATAAAAATGCATAAACATTTAAATGGTGGCAAACCTACATTTACATGCACAAAATTACATGTAATGATTCTGTACGTATTCACCTCCTTTACTTTGGTAAACCTAAATTAGTTCAGTTGCACAAATTTACTTCGAGAGGACACATGATCAGTTGAGTGGTCTCTATCTTTGTGAAATTATAGTAATTCACATGATCAAACAAACACACCTACAGTATTTCTTTAACAAACTCTTCCAGTAAGAGTGGGGAATATCAGCCACAACAACATGAAGGCTGGAGAGGAAACAGCCCTCTACAGCCCTGCCTTCTGCACATGTGCAATTAGATGTAAAGTGACCTTTGATTAACTGAAAGGAAGGTTTCGATCAGTCTATGATTAGCAACTCAGCTTGAGCAAAACCCAGAAGACAAAGTGGTTCACCAGGACCAGGTATGGGAACCACTAATTGTTTGAACTTTTGCCTTCAGGAAGACATTTTTCACTATCCACAGTGCAAGCCAAAGAAAAGTATATTTAGCTTATTTCCAGAGACCTTCAGGCTTGCAAACAATGTCTGTAAATTATGTCTATTGGACAGAGCCCACAAACAAGTGTACATGGACCAATACCTTTCTAGTACTATACACTAAGTTTCAATCACTTCTACGGTCCATGTGCTGTTATAACTATGTATACTTTCTCAGCAATGTTTGTTTTTGTCTTGTGTTGTACAGTATGTTACACCGCTTGCTGCTTAAATTGCCCCACTGGGATGAATAAAGCGTTTTGAATTGAATTGTCCAACTAGCTACATGGAAGTGGAAGTCAAATGAAGAACAGGATGCACTTTTGCACAGCAGGTAGCAGAGATTTGGAAAATTGTACAGATGTCATTGAAATCAGTACCATTCCCTTCCCCCCAAAAAATGTGTCTGGATGAGATCCTTCATTCTGTTAGCTGCTAACTATAAAACAGACATCTTCTATATAAAACTTGTTCTGTACCTGTAAGAGCTCTCTTCTCATACCACTGTCACTAATACCACTAGGTTGGCTCACACTCCCCAATTTTGTGCAAAAAAAAAAGTACATAGTGCTCTCTGTTATAAACTCATGTATCCCCATAAGCGTCTTTGCCATAAGCTTAATCTTCAAACTTGTTTTATGTTTGTTTTTGATACCTACACCAAGCAGATGCCTGTCCAATAACCATCTACATTAAATCTAATCAGTCTGCTTCATCATAAATTTGGTCTAAATTTTTCAGATTTGTTGCAGTGTCTGCAGTGGTTGTTAGTCTTCCTAGTCTCACATTGTCTGCGAGTTTAACTTGCTCATTGGCTTACCTTATGTTCAAACATGATTGTCTTCCATGAAACTGAAGGAAATTAAGAATAGAGAATCTGCTCACTCATGGTAAATTGAATAGCTTTTGATATCAACCATCACTGTGCCAGTGACTAGGAGCCTCCAGAGATTATCCTACTCCTGTTACTATCAACTAATGTCCTGTGGACTTGGAAAATGGTACCAAGGATTTAGACACCATTATGGAGAAACTATTGCACACCAGCTTCCAAACATACTGTATCTTGGCAGGGTGCAACAGTGGTACACCTGCCTTATTCTGTCACTGAGGACTTGGTTCCCAGAGCTCTGTGTACTGACTGGAGAGCATGTAGAAATCCTTCAGGATTCCTTTCATGGGTTTTCCTGTAAATTCCACCCCTGTATTACTTCTAGCCTAGATTCCATGGGTAGGTGAAGTTGGACTTAATAATCCTAACTATACCATATGAGATTCTAGACCATTAAAATTTTTTTATACAGATCTCTGAATTACTTAGATTTATATAATTCCAGTTTGAGCTTTTAGCCCTTAGTTTGTATCCTCTGCTTCTTTCCAAGAACCAGTTCTTAATTTAAGAGTCATGAATGACCCACTGAGGAAGCAGGACCCAATGCAGTACCTTAGAGGGCTAGACGAGTCTTAGTCGAGTTCCGAGGTTCGTAGAAAAAGGTAGGAGAGCAGGCTTCCAATCCAGAATAGGGCAAGGCTGAAGTCGTAGTCGAAAAGGCAGTTTTCGTGGTCCAAAAGGTAAAGGTCACCAAGAAGGCTTCCAAATCCAAAGAGAGTAGACATAGTGAGTTCCAAGGTTAGTAACAGAGCAAGACGGAAACAGAATCTAAGGTGAAATAGGCACACAAAAGAACAACCAATATCAGGCAGAAAGCAGAGCCTTCAGAAGGGTTTAAGTACTGTGTGAGGAAGAAGGTGTGTTGATTGATGAAGTGTCGTGGTTGGCTGATTTGCAGGGGCGGTGTCATTTGGCTGAAGTGCTTAGGGTTGGAGTGTAATTAGTGCAGGTGCGTTTCCGTGTGAGAATGTGGTGGGTAGAGGACATGGCATTAAGTATGTGACTTCCTTCAATGCCTACTGCTTGCAATTAGAGCTTTTTCTTTATCAGAAGCAAAATCTAAATCTAAACACACCATGACATATACTCTTTATTTACTTCTATTGTTGTTAAAAAAACTCTATTGAAATGATTCTAGTATCTCTAACATTTCTGCTTTTTTGTACTAATCTTATTTAATATTGTTTTTTCTTAGCCTGAAGCATATCTGTTCCTTTCTTAGTAAACATTTTTCCTTTTTTTATCTTTGAGACACTTTATTTCATTTCTTATTGCAAAAACCTTAATTTATTTTAATCTCCATTAAAATGCTTCTATTTTGTTCTTCATTTTTCTAATGTCATTTTCAAATCATGCTTGCATTTCAGTATACTTTTTTCTTTAACTGGATCTTGTTCTTTTTAAAAATATTTTTGTAAAGACCCATCACACCCATCACAAGATTTTACAGAGCGCTTTCTCATTTGTGTATACAGACCATTCAGACAGGGTTATATAATGCAGTTAATGAAAAGGAGGTTAGTGTATGTGGATGTTAAGTACTTTAGGATATAATAGAAATAAACGTGTAACAATCAGGCATGGAGGACAAATAAACTTCATAAAGAGAAAAATAAATCTCTGGTGGTCCAAGGCCCAATGGTTTGCCACCCCTCCAGGAACTAGAAATGTATAGTGAGGTGATATCTGAATGATGTCTGTTTGATTCATGTTGATAAAGGTTGTGTGTAATCTGTTGGGGTTAGTGTGTGGAAGTGGATGTACAGTATGTGGGAACGTGAGTGGGAGTAGGTATGTCCCAGTCAACTGGGTTGATCAATCTGGGATCTTTGAACATACTGTATAGTGGAATGTACTAGTCTAGCTATAGTAGAGTTGCTCTTTAGGTGGGGCAGGTGCTGGGGGAAGTGGCACAAGTCTTTTTCAAGGAGGAAGAAACTCGGTTAGAGCTTAAGGGACCACAATGTGGGGTGGAAGATGAATAGAAAACAGGATGAATTCACCTTTTTTTCAATAGATTAAACCAGCACTTTAAGCAGTAGCTAGTAATTCTGCCTTTTCACATGACAACCTAAGGCATCAACAGCAGTTAAGAACTTAAGCTAGAATAAGAGACTAAAGAAATAAGTTTTCTTTCTGGATTTAAAGGCTGAGACAGATAGAGAATCTTCAACATGGTGAGGTAGTTCACTCCACAGTTCTGGAGTCTAGCTGTGTCATCAACATATTTCTGATTGTAGGGATTCTGAGTTAGCCAGCTTCCTGAGACCAGAGTGGTTATGTTGCTACATATAGGAGTAACAGATCGCTAGAATATTTATGGTTTTGTATGTACTATACTGTATGTAGAAGAGTCTTCTACATACTTCTACAATCCATTTGGCATCACACAGGAAGCCAGTGGAGCATAAGGAATGAGGTGTAATTGTATTTTCATGTTCTAGCTGAAACCTTTGCAGCCATGTTTTATACTGGCTGAGGGGTAGACAAAGCATGATCTGGGCATCCTGATAACACTGTGTTACAGTAATAAAGCCTTGATGTGATAAAGGCATGTAATAGTTTTTGACATGCTGTTGGAAGGAATCTTAACTTCTAAGGTGGAGGACAAAAAACTCTAACAATTTGACAGCCAGCCAAACACCATTCAAACATTACAAGGGAGTCGGGATTTTAAGCTCCAGTGTTTTATTCAGCAAACACCAAGCAGGTAAAATTAGGAGTGAAACTAAAAAGATACCAAATAAAACTCAATCTCTTATTTTCAGGTAGAGACTGTATTTTGTACCGTCTCTATAAATAAAGATGTACAGTATTTGACTCTGTATAATAAAAGATCTTAGTTACACCATTACAGCAAGAGACAGGCTGTGGTGGTAAACCTGTTCAAGTTTACAGTATACACCAAAATTACAAGATAAACTAATAAATGTATTTTAACTTACAGTCAATACTTTTGAATTCATAAACAAAGAGGTTTCAGATAGTTAACATACAATTTGATGTTTTGAGAACTTCCTGTTCATAGTGTTAAAGTGCAAATAGGTCCATAGAGTTAGTGCTGCAAATCTACAGCTAATAAAACACAAATGCCCAGCACAGAGATCTAAATCAAATCCAAATTGTAAATCAAAATTAGTCCCAGACTAATATATAATAGTAACGTCTGTTTTGTCTGAATTTTGCACTAGGAGGTTTGCCGTCATCCAACTTTTAACAACTTCCATACATGGAGCAGTGCATCTGGGTTTCATGGATATATTAAGAGTGTGTTATCAGTGGAGTGCTACAATTTAATGTTGTGTCTGTGGATAATGTCACCAACAAGCAGCAGATGGAGAATAAAACATATAGGTCCAAGTACAGAACCCTGTGGCATGTCGCATGTTAGTTCAGATGTTAATTCATTTCGTCCAGGGTGTAACCTGCCTTGTGCCTATTAATTACCAGTATACAGCTCTCCCATGACCCTGAATTTGATAAAGCAGTAGAAAATTGATAGATGGAATATTTAATCATGATTTAATATGCAGAAAGATTCAAAGGTAGTTTGTGATTGAGCTTGATATTGGGGGAATGATGACATTTAAAAAAAAATCATATGTGGTAGCTGTAAACCGAACCTGTTTTTTAATGTTTTTTTTTGCTTTAAAATAAGTAATAAAATCATTACTTGTAATGGAAGGGGGATTATCAGGTAGGGTTCAACCTGTTGATTTGTGAGTCTGGCTATGGTACTGAAGAGAAAGACTGGGTTGTTCTATTGTGAATTTATTAGTTTACAGTCACAATCTGAGAGGTGAGTAAGGGATGTTACTTTCCCATACTTTCTTTTGACAGAATAAAAAAAAGTTATAGTATTTTCAAGTGGTTCTTCATTTACATTCAAGTTTATGGCAGTTTATTTTAACAGAGTGAGTTGAGTCAATAAAGCACAAGGAGGACTTTTTAAATGTATTGTTTGTTTTTAATAGTGCTACTATACATAAAATGGTACATATGCACGTGTTGTAGCATTCAAGTAGTTGAACAACCAATCTTGTTAAGATGCAAGCTAGCAAATATACAGTATTTGTAAATTAAGACAGTTTCAAGAGTAAGGTGGCAAGTTTTTCTGTACTTTTTTTCGTGACTTTCGATCACAGTGGGGTTTAACAGATCTAAGGTTACAACAGATTTACTGGATAGATCCTGGTTAAGTGGGTGTATCAATAAGAATAAGAATGCCATTGCCACCATTGTGATGATGTGGTCTATATGTGGATGTGAGAGTGAGAAGGACCCACTACCTGCTGTTCACAGCTTATTATATTACTTGATATTGCCACCCTGCTATGTTACCCTGCAACTCAATACTGGCAACCCATTGAAGCATGTGTGAACTTGGCCAGTACCTGGATAGGAAACCTCTTGAGAAAGCTAAGGTTGCTGCTGGAAGAGGTGTTAGTGGGGCCAGCAGGGGGCACTCATCCCGTGGTCAGTGTGGGTCCTAATGCCCCAGTATAGTGATGGGAACACCATACTGTAGAAAAGGTGCCATCCTTCTGATGAGACATAAAACTGAGGTCCTGACTCTCTGTCATCATTAAAAATCCCAGGGTGTTTCTCGAAAAGGGTGTTACCCCTGCATGCTGGCCAAATTTCCCATTGGCCTTTATCTCTCATGACCTCCTAATAATCGCCATCTATGAATTGGCATCATCACTCTGTTCTCTTCCCACTGATTGCTGATGTTTGGTGAGTGTACTGGTGTACTATGGCTGCTGTCACATCCATAGGGGAATCCCCATTATATGTAAAGTGCTTTGAGTTGGAGTGTTCAGAAAAGCGCTGCATAAGTGTAAGGAATTAATTACTGACTCAAATAATGCCAAGAAAGTCTTAACTAGTCAATCCCCTTCTACATCCACATGTGTATTGAAATCACCCATTGTTACAATTCTGTTCTTGATTTAGAGCTAGGTTAGATATATATCAGCTGATTTCTAACAGATTTGTGGAGTATAGGAGGGAAGAGGAGTTTTAATGAGTTTAGAATCTATCTCTGTATAGTTTATTTCTACCTCTTTAAAGTTTTCTTAATTCATTTTTTTATGAATTTGGAGGCTTTGCCTGACTTTGGTATAAAACTCTTCTATAGTTCAAGCAGAATATCTTTAAATTATTGTATATTTTCTCCTAATTTCTTGTCTGTGCTGTATTATTCTACTTGTCTTTAGACATGTATCATTCATTAATTGCTTGTTTTTCTTTGTTTTGAACAGTCAGGAAAATTAAAATCTCTAGATCAACTTCTACATTTACACATATATCCCTGATTCAATATTGTTGTTTAGATGACTATAGATGCATTATAATGAGGAACTGAATTTGGTAGTCTATTACACACTCCTAACACTGTGCCGTTTCAATATGTTTTATGTATTTGACATGTATAAACTCTGGGTTAATCTAGTTTAAATTCCCAAGTGAGGATGCTTTTTTGATATCCAGTAGGATCCCTTCTCCTCCTTCCATCTTTCTTGTTTTTTTAAATTAGTTCAAAAAGGTAGCTGCATTAGCATTCACAGGCTGCAAAAGAATAAGTAAAAGTTTATTCCATGCTGAAAAGAGAAGAAAAAAACCACGTTTCAGCTGTAGAGCATTGGTCAGGTGTCACCCGTTGAAAAGTTGGGTTTCTTTTCTTCTCTTTTCAGCATGGAGAAAACCATAAACCCTTTTTTTTACTGCTGCATTTCCATCATTGTTTTTCACCATCTATCTCTGTTGACAATATTTCTGGGATTCCAGTGATATTGTTACAGGCTATGGTAGGTGACTATGTACAGGTAAGTTTCTCTAAGCATAATACTAAGGCATGATGTGCTGGGTGTGAGAAATACTGATCAATTGGATCTTCTTTACCTTAGTTAATTTCTGGGTAAATGATTAAGAGTGTCAAAAGTGTAGGATAACACAGACAGAATAAGAGAGAGTGGACAGGAGGACACAGAGCATAAAGCGAGTGATAGGCAAGAGGTCCTTGTCCAGCCAAAAAGTATTCTATCCTAAAGTATTTGAACCTTGCTAAAGGAGCTTGGTATTCTGTGTTTTTTAGGGAACTCTAATTTCCTGAGTAAAGAATCCCTCAGTTAAAAATGGCCTCTTCTGGTTAGTGGGTACATTTTTTTAAGGAGATTTCCATTCATTTGGTGGCATCCAGGTTTACAAAGAGAAATGTAACAACAGTGATGTATTTAGTTTAGAAGCATTATTTTATTCTGGTTTTAGCAGCCGTTATGAGTTTGAATACTTCGTAGCAGTTGGGGGTTTTTGTGAATGCTCTAGGCGTAGGCCTCTGGAGCGCCAAAAGTGTAAATTTGTAAACGGGTGTACGTAACTTGTGTGTTGTGTGTTTAGTGCACGTGTTGTAATTTTTTAAAAAATATTTGTTTAACCAAGTGTGTCTGAATTATTAATCTCTTCACCAAAACTGTGCCAGAGAACAAAGAACTTACAGATCTTAAACTATATCAACCGCTTGGGGATATTCTTGGCAAAAATCTTTACAGGTTGGGGGTTATGATTATTTATTATACTTATTGATTTATCCATGTGATCAATTTCTTGATGTTTTCTCATTTGTAACCCCCTATTTGTAACAACTGTTTTTTTAAGGTTGCTTCTTTTTATATTTTCCTTCTAAATCATCTTGCTTTAAGTTACAAGTTTTTAATTGCTTGGTTCTTTGACCCCAGTTTTCCCGTAGGGTTCTTTTTTTGTCTCTACTCCATATCTATTTGTATTTCTTTAGTTTCTCCCCTCTTCCATTCTAGGTTAATAGTTTGGAATTTTTTTTATTGAGACTGACCCCTAGCTGGCTAGCTATATAGAAACTGTATAGAAACCCTCAGAAGGTTTTCCAATAGCTGCGAAAGCTGAAACTGTCTTCAGCACACCACATTTTATGTTAATGAATTAATGTCTGTTCTGTACTTAATTTAATGCTAATGCAGGTAGGGTACAATAGGGCAGTGGTTATTGGGGCCACATAGAGGAAACCATATGTGCTTTATCAAAAAGGGATTTGTCCGTTTGGCTGCCATTTACAGTACCAATGCTTTCAGTTATATTTGTTACTTTGCTTTTTAGTTTTTTATTTTTAATGCAGGTTTTTAATGCACAAACTAGTGAAAGCATATTTATTTCTTAATGTAGAGAAAGCCAAAGTGTCCAGCAAAACAGGTATCTAGCTAGCAAATGCCAATGCTCAATTCAATCAATATACAGTACATGTTAAAAACAATTCTACAACAAATAAATTGACAGGACAAGTCCTTTGCTTTAATCTATTGATGGAGAAACACAGCCAGTGTCCTGAAGCAGAATTAGCCTGGATTATGCTCTGCAAATAAATCTACGCATGAAACTGATTGACATCACTCAGGAGTCCTGCATACAGTGTCTCATTTTATACATTTTTACATTTTTAAAATGTATATGTATTTTAATGTATTGTGGCTGATGATTACAACAAGTGGTACAGTATCTTACAACCTTAGCATTCTGATCAATATAGTTAAATGGAATATAACTCTGTGACAAGTTCATGGTCAGGAATTGGGAGACACTCAGTGATGAAGTATCCTAAATCTAATGATGGAATATTGGTGCTGAGAATTTGGTGCTGAAATGTGCATGAATAATTGACAGGATACTACTTTACTCATTGATTCAGAGATAACACCTGATGTCAAAGAAGAATAAATAATGTCTACATGTACATAGCGGCTGTTAGAAAAAAATGATAAATGGTGACAATGTTGTTCTATAGTTCTATACTTATTGTTTCAGCAATGAGTAACATAATGTAGGAGCTTGATGCAAGTAAGAGTATATTTACATTTAATTAACTCTTACTTAACTATTAATGCGCTACTATAAACTATGCTGCAACTGAATAAGTTTGAAGCACAAATGTTGCTAAAAACGTCCAATAAAAGTTTAGGAAAATCAGTTAACAAATTGAACCACTACTCCTCATGATAACATACATGGATCCCACTTGATCTGCCAATTGTATTGATTGTACAAGAGGCTTTGTGTGAAATGGTGATAGGAATGACTTTAACAAGTTTTGGACAGTTTACATTTGAAAGATCGCGAACTTCTATGTTAAGTAGCTTCCCAGGTAATATAAAATGTAGCAACAAAATTTTAAATTGTGGCTGGTTTGGTTAAATGACACTACAGGTTTTAGCATTGCTATTCTAATGTCAATTGAGAGATAGTTTCATTATTAGAAATGTGAAAACTGCAACATCATTGTGTGCTGACATTTGAGTTCACATGTCAATTCTGAATAATATAAAAATTATCCTAGACAACAATATAGAGTACACACAGTTTGAGTGACAGATACCCACTCTTTGTAATGACAACACGTACAGTACATGCTGCATAAGAACAATGGAACCAGGTGGTTATGGACTTAATTAAATTAAATTCAATAGAATACAAAAGTATTTTTTCACCCCAGACAGTTTTTATACATACCTAAGAGCTTAGAATCAGAATAATTAAAATATTAATTAAGTTTAGGTTTAATATTTTCATATTGCTGTAAAAAAGATATTTATTGTTTTTTATTATGCAGTTTTAATAGCACTATCATTATCTGCAGCTTACAGTATAGTACATAATATAACAGTACTTACTAATTTATTAAAATAAAAATAAAACTTATTTTGCATTTTTCTTGAGGTAGATTACATAAATGTGTAATAAATATTGAGATAATTGTTGAGAAAAGCACATTTAGACTGAAACCCTAATAAGATAAGTTTAGAAAAGTTACACATATTGTTATATGTTAAGTATCTCACACTTTCTTTTCTTATCAGTTTTGCCCCTTAATTAAACAGGGATGTTGTTGTGCCACTGGAGCAATCTGAATGGTTTTTCAAAGATGATATCAGATCTTTTGATGTACATTTACAACATACGGCATAGTTATCAGATGAGAGTGGTACGGTAGTGCAGTGGTTAGCATTGCTGCTTCAAAATACTTTGCATTATCTAGGGCCTTGCATTCAATTCCAGACCTGGGATTCTAGCAGTATGGAGTTTTTATGTATTTCTCATCTTCATGTGAGTTTCGTTTGGGTTCCCTGAGTCACGCCCTCTACAGCTAGAGGGCGTTCCTACACTGTCCTGTCTCTAGTTTCCCTGTGCTTTGCTTGTTCTTCCAGTGTGTCTTTGTTTGGGGCTATATATATATATTTACGGGTCACCCTTTCCTCCTCTCTCAGCATTGAGGGTTCGGATGTCTTGAGACCCACCTAGCACCAGGTCGTCTCTTTTGTGGCCTGAGGGCATTGATTTCTACCCGACATCATCTAACCTGCTGAGCCTGGGCTAACCCCCATTTTGCTGCTATGCTTAGGGTCTTTTTCGCTCTCCTGCCATTCCACGACTTGCCCTTTCTGACATCTGTGACACCCTGGTTACTTTCTACAGTCTAAAAACATACTGGTAGGCTAACTGGGAAATTGGCCATAGTTGTGAGTATCATATAGTTGGGTTCTATAATAAGATAAGCAGACCTCCGTTTAATGAGGACAGCCAATTTTGTTCTGTCCAGGTAATAGGGCCAAAGAAGCTATTAATAAGTGATTACTTTCCCATCAATATTATATTTCCCATATAATATTGATGGAATATTAAACAATTGTGAGATATATGATACTGATTTTGGCAAATAAAAAGTTAGGATTACAACTCTTTATGTGGTCTACACAGTACTTAAAAGTGAGTAAATGAGTAGAGCAGTGGAAGGTGTTTGTGACACATACAATAGGAGAGTTCAATTAATACTGCTAACTTCACCACTGATTCATTGGTAATATATAAAAATAGGTATTAGATAATATGCCAAAGTAATACAATTCAAACTTATTAAGGAAAATTATCTGCATTCAAGTTTTTTTATTCTTGTTTATGTTTGGATGCATTACTGGACAGGAACAAATCGTCACTATAGCATCAGTCTATGATGTGATCCTGTTTGTGGAGGATGTTTTTATAAAGATAGTTGCACTTTACACAGAAAATATACATTTTGTGTTAGATAGAGGGGCATATAGGGGTTTTAAACTCAGTATTCATGATTTTTGCAACTTGTTTCAGGTTCCAGGTATAGTCTGTAAAAAACATTTTTTGTCTGTTTGCTGTTTTTAATAAATATGTTTATTTCTGTGAACCAATATATGTTTCATTCTCTCCTCCAGGCAGGGGAATTTTGTTATTTACATTCAATAATTTTGTGTTGCATAATCTGGTTTCAGGACTGACTAGTGCAAATCACTGTTGCACCCCTGGATGCCATCATTATTAAACTATCAAAAGCACATGACATCTTTCTCTGTTGCTATAAAATGACAAAGCACACCTATAACTAATCACATCATTTAATGCCTGTTTTCTAGATGCTATTCAGTATAACTGCTAGAGTTTTTCCCTGTGCTAGAATGAGGAAAAGCAACATACATAATTTAGAGCCCTGCAGGTAAACATAAACTTCAGAAAAGTCTGTATCAAAGAAAGATTCCCTTTCTTCTCCAACCAATTCTTTCACTGTTGGACTTTTGATACTTCTACTAAGTACATCTGGTCAGAATAAAAGAGTGCCCCAGCCAGGATTTGAACTAATAATATATATGCTGTAGGACTCATCTTGACCTCTGGTCAGAAAATTTATCTTAATAATATACTCTGAAAGAACTGGAATACAGAGGAGCAGTTACAGGGTACATCTTTACTTTTTATGCTATCACAAATGAACTGTCCTAAGAAAGCAATTTTGGATTTCTTTCTAACAATATATCTTATGAAAAGAATAAATCACTTTCAGAACACTTATTTTTTGTGAAAACTGCAATCGGAAAGCAATTAATGTCATGCAGCATGCTGGGAAAGAGATGGTAGCAAGAGCACAATGGTGTTTTAGTTTTAAAAGTAGAATTTTTAACATTAAAAATGTTAAAACTACATTTTTAAGTGTTGGAAAAGGAGATGCAAGGTAGAATATATGCAAAGAACCCTTGGAAATATTATGTATTCTTTCTGACTGGATTCCTTCTTTTTTATTCCATTTCTTTTTTGATTAATTTGGTGATATGATAAGTGTGACAGAAAGCCCCTTTTAAGTATTACTTCATATCTAGCAAATATAAATTCATAATAAATCTCACAGATGTGAAATTAAAATTTTGCCTGTGTTGATTAATAAGTCACCTCAATTATTCAGTGGATGCATTAGTTCTCATTAGTCGCACAGGGTGGAGGATTCAATTCTGACAGCTAAGGTGCTTATTTTCTGCATTGCATATGCTAATTGTTATTTTGCCTGAGAGATGTTTATTGTAAATAGAAAGAGAGAAAGTAGATATTTTAGATATTATTATAAGCGTTAGATATTTTCTTTATATTGATATATGCATATTATATATTTTTCATTTCATACATCGTGCATCAGCTCAGATTGTTTATGCTAACACAAATCCATATACTCAGATGTGTATCTTAATTTTGCATGCAAATAATTAAGAAATATCTTATTGTCCATGGATTGTTGAATGCAGATTTATAAAAAAATTGAATTTAAACATTTTCAAGTTCAAGTTTATTTGTCTATCCAGCCACATACAAGTATACAGAGGAGTGAGATATTGTTCTCCAGGTCTACAGTGTGAATACTGACAAGATTTGGAGTAGCTGCAGTAGGTACCAGGGTTGTTGAGGAGCCTGACAGCCTGTGTAAAACAACTGTTATGGAGTCTGTTGGAGCTGGCCTGTATACTGCGATACCTTTTTCCAGGTGGTAAGAGGGCAAAGAGGTTGCAGGAGGGGTGGGAGGGATCATTCACAATACTGGAGGCTTTGTGTGGGCAGCGTTTGTGGTATATGTCCTGAATGGCTCCAAGGCTCCAATGATGTTTCCTGCTGTATTGAGACCTTACAATTCCCAAACCAAACAATGATACAGTTTGTCAAGATGTTCTCGATGGTTCCTCTATAGCAGTGGTTCTCAAACTTTTTGGACCAAGTACCACCCCTGATCAAACCAAAGCATCCAAGTACCACCTACTACCACCTAAGTCATCTTCTCATAGGAACCCCAGAAATTCTCAATGACCAACATGAGCACTCGTGTGCGCACACATATAATAAATATTATAGTAATAAACTTTATTTGATATAGCACCTTTAAAGGTGGCTTCTCAAAGCCCTTTACAGAAAAAAAACAGGAACAATAAATAAAAATAAACAATAAAAAGCACCATTTCAGTGAGAGGGGTGAGTTTAGTTGAGCAACGCAGATGTGAATTCATTTTTTGAGCCTTGATACAATTCACAACAGAGTCTAACAGATTTCAAATCATCAGGCATTTTCTTGATGGCAAAGATCTCACGGTGGATGTTGCATTGTGTCTATTCATTTCTGCACCAACCTCTCTAATTCGTGCAACTACACCACTGTGTCGGCTTGTCATCGCTCTAGCACCGTCTGTACAAACTGCGATGCATTTTATCCAGTCAATGCCATTCTATTCAATAAATTAATTCAGAAGCTGAAATATGTGCTCTCCTGTAGTTCCTGTTGGTAGCGGTTTACAAAACAGAAAGCCCTTATGGGACGTAAACTCAAACTTGTATCTAACGTAAATGAGCAAATTGGCCAAATCGACTACAGACTCATCAAATTGCAGTGAAAAGCATCTGCTCATCTTAACGCACTCTACCAGCGTACTTTTGATATCATCCACCATTTCAATAATTCTCTGAGTGACTGTGTCTTTCAGAGGGGGCAGCAGATTGAGCTGTTTAGCAACTTTTTCTCCACACATACAGATGCAGCCATTCAAAATGCGCGGGCGATACCTCATTATTTTCTGGTGCGCTGTACGCAGTCTACAGCGAGTTACCGGTAAATACCGCTAGTTACCGTAAATTCTCCTATAATACCGCAAGCAAAATAATAGTATCCGGAATTTCCGCAAGGTGGAGCTAATAAAGCTCAACCTCTCATGTTTGAGCTGTCTCCATCAAAGTCTTTAACGAAGATATTACTAATAGTATTAATAATGAATGACCTTGGACAAGCTGTAGGTGTAAACTCAAAGTATTGCCCTGGTCCACATTCTTTTTTTCATTGACCGTCTTTGTAAAAGTAACACCACAGCATTTCGCAATCATGCATTTGTTTCCAATCATGCAAAGTACAGTCATTTTTTAGAATCGATTCACCATGCCTTTCACATGCTCATAAAAGAGATTGATTTAGGAACATAAACATATTACCGTATGCAAACTGTACTGTATACAGTATGTATATGTATATTTAATGTCTTAACTGTGCCCGTTTAAGTATTGAATATTTATATGGAATTTTACCACTGAAGGGAAATCTTAGTGCCTGAGCATAAAAAGAATAGGAGATCCCACTAATATGGAATCGCGTATCTAAAGAAATTAATAACGATATAATTATATTCATGTACCGCAACACAAGAATAGTACACACTGTACATTGTCTGTTGATAATGTTTCTGTAGTGCTTTTTCAGCACTCTGCATGTGACCTTGCCGGTGGTGCTGTGGGTTAGGTTTCTGACTCCCATGTCACACAGTCTGTGATCAAATCCCACTGTGGAACCATGACTTTTTTTAACAAACATTTCCAGGCTCACACCTGCTTCATTTGAAAAAAATGAAACGTTTCCCTTGGTCAGAGATTAGATAAAACCTCACTCGCACCAAACAAATTTATATTTCTAAATATCACAACATGATCGAATTTAAGTCATTTTAATAACAATAAATAGTCACCTATGCGTTACAAAATAAACATTTATATTGATTTGCATTGCGTTTTGATTTAAATTGTAAACGCGTGTTTAAATATATGTGTTTTTTGATTCACAATCAGACAAATGCAACATAAATTGATATCTTTGTCTTAGTATCTTAGTATCTTAATAAACTTTCAGTATAGCTTTCTCCCCGTTTAGATTTATTTTTCTTGGGATCTTGGGATCAAACGTGGAAATATTAGATTGTAATCGTTTTTATTTTTTAAATACATTTTATAAAAGTGTAATCTATGTTAAAAAGTTGTACACCACCTGCTATAAAGATACATATTGTAATACTTCGGTTCGGATAGGACAGACACCAGAACTCAGACTTGCGGAGTTAAAGCAAGTTAAAGCCTTGATTTTATATATCACCTTTAAAAGTGGAATCTCAAAGCAAAG
The DNA here is from genome assembly GCF_040954835.1 of Lepisosteus oculatus. NCBI lineage: Eukaryota > Metazoa > Chordata > Actinopteri > Semionotiformes > Lepisosteidae > Lepisosteus > Lepisosteus oculatus. The sequence goes on along the minus strand of NC_090697.1, from coordinate 42,584,933 downwards.
TAAATACCCCACACTGATTGTCATGCTAATAAAGTACCTTGAATGAATTGAATTGAGGGAGAGAGGGGGGAGGGCGAGCGAGAGAGCCAGGACAGACAAATAAGATACACCCCACAGACATTCACAACAGCGACATATCATAAAACGTTTGCACATATAGTTAAGTTATTACTTGGTTTTCAAAGTGCAATGAAATACAATATTGTTGTTGTTGCTGTTATTGTTGTTTTTATCCTGTAAAGTGTTTTGAGAAGCCACCTTTAAAGGCAATATATAAAAGCGCTGATTCTTATGGAATGTGTTCCGCCGGGGATTCAAAAAATTTATTTTTTTTAATCGCGTATCTAAGGAAAATAGCAGTATAACTTTGTTCATGCACAAACAGTGGCATGTTACATTATTAATTTGGGTGTCTCCTCTTGCCAGAAAGCTCTAAATTGCATTTTGAGTGTGGTTTTTGACTTTTTTTTAAATTGCAACCCATAAATAAAGCTGATACAGTTTAGACTTATTTTAAACTGTATTACAGCAGCACAATGGACAATGCAATGTAAATTGCAAAAATGCACTTGGAATCTGTCCAAGCCCTACTTTGTCAGGCATTTTCTTTTACTGCAACGGACATAAAAACTCTCTTGCTTTTAACAGAGCATTTAATAATTTCTAACTACGAAAATTATTTAAACTGCGACACTTATCATTCATTCCATTCCATTCCATTATCAGTCTTCCATTTCTCCCTAAACATTTTAAGCATGAAAGTTTTATGAAACAGTACCCGAAAACGCGATTGCTGTATAGAATGAATTTTAATTTAAAAAAATTATTTAACACGAAAATTAAGCTGGAAATCTCGCCCCCTTCTACTTTGAAAATACCTGTGAAACTGGTTTAATTCGTCACAGCCAGCACTCCCGCAGAGAGGGGGGTTGTACTCTTTAATGTCTTAGCCGGAACACATCATTATATCTCATATTGTATTTCTTTAAAGAAATAGTTTGCCCAGCCACTATTGCTGTTATTGTTTTTATCCTGTAAAGCGCTTTGGGGAGCACAGCTTTCTCACCACTTAGATTACTTTTTGATACCATCCTTACACAAAGCAGAAACTTCTTGTATTTTATCCACATACAAGTGGAAAGATTACAGATTTTAATCATCTTTTTTCTGAACCAGGGAAAATCTGATCATGTTTCTCTATAACAATAATAAAAAACTTTATTTTACATATCACCTTTAAAAGTGGCATCTCAAAACAATACAGTAGATGTAAACCACAGATTACAAAGTAAATACCCAGACAAACGCTAGTGCGTTTTTAATAAAATGCTTTTATTCATTCAGCAGAGAGAGAGCGTAAAACCTGGGCATAACATCACTCGCTCTCTGGATAAACGTCTCGCCTGTCCTGTTCTTTGTTTTCCTAATTTGCCGATTATGCCTTCTGCGATCCACTCCTACCCTTACACCTAAAGAAGACTATTTTAAATTTCTTTGCGCGGTCCATTGTGCAATTAACCCTTGTATGTGCTGTCCTTAAGGTGATATCTATATCACAATCTATATTAAGCCAGCAGCCATATCATCCTGCAACTCACAACTGGCAGCCCACTGAAGCTAAGCAGGTGTGAGCCTGGAAATGTTTGTTCCACAGTGGGATTCAATCACAGACTGGGTGACATGGGATTCAGGAACCTAACCCAGAGCGCCACTGGCAAGGTCATGTGCAGAGTGCTGAAAAAGCACTACAGAAACATTATCAACAGACAATGTACACCGTGTACTATTCTTGTGTTGCTGTACATGAATAGAATTATATCGTTATTAATTTCTTTAGATACGCGATTCCATATTATATTCCCTTTTAATCAAATTCTAAAAGTATGCTTGTTGACTCCGGTATCTCTTTAGTTAAAGACTTTGATGCTTCAAATGTTTAGGGAGAAATGGAATACTGGTGTGTATTTTTTCTTTAAAGTACCAAGACCAGCCATATACTGTATGTTTATGTTCCAAAATTAATATCGTTTATGGCCTTCACACTCATTACAGTATGCTCCTATTCTTTTTATGCTCAGCTACTAAGATTTCCCTTCAGTGGTAAAATTCCATATGAATATTCAATACTACAACGGGCACAGTAAAGACGTTTACTGTAAATCTTTCTACGACAGACCAACGGACCACGAGTGCCCCTGTCGCTCAACCAATCACGTACTGCGGTACCGCGCGTCATCATGCGTCAAAATGCGCGACGCCATAGCCAATTACCTCCGGTACGTGTCTGTACCGCGCACTTTGAATGGCTGCATCTGTAATATGTGTCAGCTCTTTTGCCAAAGTTAAATAAGGTTCTTCAAAAATAGTGTGGGGCTTACCTGCTTTAGCAATCCGCAAGCTTGCTTTTTTCCCTGTTTCCGTTTCAGAAGTTAAAAGAAGCTTTTATTTCATGCGCATGGGAGTGAAACACAGAGGCACTCCGTGTATTTTTCTCAAATTAACCTAGAACAGTTCTTAAATATTTTTTTGTTATCTATCATGCTTTTCTATGCTCACAAGATTACCAGCTTTCCTAGCATGCATTTCTATGCATTCCTGTGTTTACAACATTGGCATTGTTCCAAAATCTCATACATTCTCCTACCTCTCTATTTGCTGGAGATAAGTTTTTTTAAATACAATTGTTCACTTCGTAAGACACATTCCTATAGAGTGGTATAGAATTACATTGTAGCTATGTGTCCATTTAAGTATTAGTGCGCACTGTATCATAGTATGTAGGCTGCGTATTTGACACGTCTTAAAATAGAAAATATGAAAACCCGTCCCAATTTTTCAGCGCACACAACAAAGTTCCAGGGTCATATGGCGTACCAGCTGGCGGCGCTCTGCGTACCACTGCTGGTACGCGTACCACAGTTTGAGAACCACTGCTCTATAGAATGTGGATAGTATGGGGGGAAGTTTGCCCTTCTCAGTCGCCGCAGGAAGTGGAGATGTTGTTGTGCTTTTTTAGCTAGGGAGGTGGTGTTGATGGTCCAAGTGAGGTCATCTGTGATACAGATCCAGCCATTCAAAATGCGCGAAGTACGCAATGTCAAAACACGGTAGGTATGGCGCAACATAACGTTATGATAATAGTACCTGGAAGCACCTTGTAAAACTGCCAGGTGGAGCTAACAAAGCTTGATGTCTCATATACAGCATTTAAGGTGTCTCCAGAAAATGTCCTGTTTCGAATCCCGGTCACTGCTGAGGGACAATGTTTTTCCAATTAAGAATTTAAGTTGTATAGTCTTTAGACTTTTAATAATTTTAAACTGTGTATTACAGCACGTTAATCATTAAACATTACAAAGTTGGTATATTTTATTAAAGCAAGATTGCTCTGTTGGACAAAAGTACACAACCTTCCACCTTCATCATAAATATTTTAATTATGCATTAAAAAAAACAAGGGAGGGGGGGTGCTCCCCTTGACAACTGACTTTCCTCCATACGCTTAAGTGAAAGATTTATAAAAACGCCAATGTAAACGTCATATTTACAATTTGTTGAAAATAAAAATGTAATGTTCTTTAAATCTTTCTCAGTCAAGTATGAGAATTCACCTTGGGAGCTGTGTAAGCATGCACAGGCAGCAAAAGATCAGCTAAAGAGAGAAGAAAACACTTTAAAAAAAAACAATGTTTCAGGTGTGAAGGACACAGATCCCCAATTCAATTGCAGCCTAAACCTTTCCCATACACCCTGCCCCCACTGCGATTGGAATATACACAAACAAAGCACTGAAAGCTTTACAGTAGATGATCAGGTGTTTTGCAGTCATAGGGGATAGTATGTAATTCTGGCATTATGAACTCACACCTGGGATTCCATTAATTCAAAATAAATTTAAAAAAACTGCAACAGGTACTAGATCTTGTTTATATTAAAGTCATATCACTGGGCAGTGGTGGTGGACGGTGCGCTATTTTGTCAGCAACCTGCTAATCTGCTTAACACCTGTAGAAAACATGATTTTATTTCTGTACAGAATGCATTTTGCATTTACAAAATTAAAGTGTTTCAAATGTTTAATAAAGAAGTAAAAAGAACTTACAGCTTACACAAAGACTCAAACTACAGTATGGAAAAATGAGTGTTAAGAAAAAACAGGACATTTGATTGCTGGTTGCCTTATATTTATTTTAAAAAATGACATAAAAAATAAGATACAATGAAGTGTTCCTCCCTAACTCAAACATTGTGTGACTTTAAAAGCTGTAAAAAATGGTTTAGATAGGAGAAAGTCACCTTGCTCTTACAAGCAGATCTGTTAAGAAGAGTTTGTGTTAACTTTGTCAGTTAAAAAAATTACCGCAGGCACTTTTCCTTCCCCCCTATATTCTCATGTACGAGTAGAATAGGCAAACCTTCCAATGAAAGACAGGTTCTTTTCGTCCAAGACTGGCAGGAAACAGTCAAAATTTGCCACAACCAGACTTTTAACTCAATCAACCTTTTTTAATAGCCTTGCAAATGGGCTCACACTGTAGGATATGCACTCAACATGCCAGAGGTGTCACATTTACTGGACATGTCAAACCAGTTGCTTTCCATTGAGATTTTTTTTTCTCCATAGCCTCTGCTTTATCATTTATACAGTATGCCTATTCCAGAGACATTTTCATCGTCGATAACTATTTAGGGAGAGCATGTAGATTCCAAAACACTGTACGGCAGCAGAAGTGAGCAATTACCTGCTCAAAAACGAATGTGTTCCCAAAAGCATATACTGTACAATTATTGCAACATTTGCAAACATTCCCGATACATAACCACGTTTTGTACACTGCATTGTTCTATTTTGTCTGTCAGTGAAAAAAATGACCATGGGCACTTTTCCTTCCCCTCAGGTTGTTTTAAAAAAACTGGCTCTTAATTGGCTAATCATTCAGTCATTCTGTCTGATGTAGTACGTCAGCTGGTCAGGTGACTGAGGGTGTCTGACATTTTTTGGAAACATTTTGACATGTTCCTTTTGACTACATTCTTGTCAATATTTTAGCAATAGACACAATGAAACACTGTAATATAGGGCGCTCTGAATGAGTTAAACTTCAATGCAAGACAAATAAATGTATTTCCCACAAGCTATACTGCAGTAGCAGTACAGTAGCAGTTTGAAATTATTCATTGTTAATAATAAATCACTTAGCTTCCACAACATTGTGATATTTAGAAATTTAAAAAATGTCAATATAGTGTCCATAATATTTGGTATTTTAGTTTTTCAAATAAATGTTTATTTGTTAGAAGAAATCTTGTGGTGACAGCTGGGTTTGAACCCCCAACCTCCAGCATGCAAGGCACACACCTAAGCCATTACACCACACACATAATCACAGGTGAATGAGTTAATCTGATGCAGACATTTACAAAAAAAGTATACAACTGTGATAATTTGAACTATATGAATATAATTATATCATTATAAATTTCTTTAGATATGCAATTACATATTATATTCCCTATAAATCAAATTCTTAAAAAGTAAGCAGTTTTTTACTGCAATAACAAGCGTAAGTATTCACAGAAAAGGTTAAAACATTATAACTTTTTATGAAGTAATATAGTCAGAAGGAGCAGATAAAAAACATTTCCAAAATAACCACAGTATGTAACCAAATTTAAGACCTTTTTAGGATGAAAGTGGAATACTGGTGAGTATTTTTTATTTTAACTACCAATACCAGTCATATACATTTTACATAATATGTTTATGTTCCTATATTAATATCATTTATGACCTTCAGATGTGTTATGCTCCTCTTCTTTTTATCAGCTACTAAAATTTCCCTTTAGTTGTAAAATTCCATATAGATATTCAATATTAAGCGGATGCACAGTAAAGAGATTAAATTATTAAATGGTTTCACTAACAACCACAAGTGCCCCTGTCGGTCATTTAAGCCAGCCAATAATGTAATGCGTTACAACGCGGTGAACTGTAGATATTTTCGTGCACACCAAGAGACTTAATACTTCTAGCTGTCTCCACAGGGGAGCTGTTGATGTTCAGTGGGGAGTGATCAGCGCGGGCCCTCCTGAAGTCAATTATCATCACTTTTGTCTTATTGACATTCAGACAGATTGTTGTTCAAGCACTAGTCTGCTAGTTGCTCCACCTCCTCTCTGTATGGTGCCTCATCGTTGTTACTAATGAGGCCCACCACTGTCATGTCATCAACAAACTTGATGATGTACTGTAATTTGCACTGTGCTTGGCAGTCATGAGTCATTAGCATGAAAAGCAGTGGACTAAGTGGATACAGCCCCGGGGGGTTCCAGTGTTCAGTATCGTGGTACTAGAGATGTTGTTTCCAATCCGGACTGTCTGAGGTCTCTTGGTCAGAAAGTCCAGAATCCAGTTACAGAGGGAGGTGTTAAGGTTCAGTAAGCTCAGTTCTTCTATGAGTTTCTGGTGGATGATTGTGTTGAATGCTGAACTGAAGTCAATGAACAGCATTCTAACATAAGTGTCCCTCTTATCCAGATGAGACAGGGCAAGGTGAAGAGTGAGGGATACAGCAACATCGGTAGACTAGTTGGGATGATACGCAAACTGGAGGAGGTCCAGAGAGGTGGGGAGTTTGGACTTAATGTGGTCCGTGACTAGCCTTACGAAGCACACTTAATGACAATTGGTGTGAGTGCCATGGGGGGATAGTCATTGAGACAGGACACAGTAGACATCTTCAAGCAATGTACATTAAGGTGTTCAATTAAGAACATTAAATTGCTGCAACGAACATTGCTGCAACTATAATAGTAGGTATGATATTCTTGGGATGAATGTAGTGTTGCACTTATGCCAAACACAGTGCTAAGCATTGAGGCAAAAATCCTCTTCCAGGTGGTTTCGGATGTAGTCAAGATGTGATATCAGTTTTTTTCACTAGTGGCTTTCATGAAGCCCAGATTTCTGAAGTACCCAGGCAATTGTTGTCTTATGCACAGTTTCTCCCTTGTCAGACGTAGAAGACTGCAGTTCCTCTCACAATCCTCTTGACAGACTCCCTGACTAGAACCTTCTTGCCCAGATACTCAGTTTTTGAGGATGCTTTGTTCTGTACAGATTCACAGTTGTGACACATTTTCTCAATTTTTTTATAATGGACTTTACTCTTCGTAGATGTTAATATTCCTGAGTAATTAGCCTTTTTGGAGTGTAATTTCTATGCTAGAAATATTTACTTTAAGTACGAGTATTCAGCTTTCAGAGTTTTCAGCTTTTCTTCACCATCCACAGTAGGTTGCCTACTTTAAATTATCTTTAGATTCTTGAGCACAACATTTTGTAAAAAGTATTATTTTCTAAAATTGTATTCTCTCCTTATGACAGCCATTCAAAGGTATAGCACATCATTTCACTTTTCATTTTTTAGATAACCTTAAATTGTTTTTTTCTATGGTTATCACATTAATCAGATTGTTTAATTTGCTTATGTCAAAAGATTTTGTTAATAGGAATGTAGTGAAAGCTTCTTTCAAGCCTCATTACCTCTCGGTGTATTGCAGTTTATATTCACATGAAGCAAGTTTTAATTTTGTTTGTCATGAACAATGTACAATTTTTACATCACTAATTATGTGATATACCCAGATTTAGCTTTGAGCTAATTTACATTGGCATTTAGCAGCTGCTATAGTTTGTTTAGGGTTTATACATCAATAAATTATTTCTAAAGTGACAATATATGATATGAACAATCTGAAAGGCATTAATGTCTTAATTGGTATTTCACGCCTAATTTCAGTATACATAAGCACTCACTTACTGCACTCAAATCCAAAATGCCTCTTTCAACATTTACATATGTAAAACAAATTACACAGATGAAGCAAAGGTGGATTAAGCACCTTAGCATTTTGGATATACTATCCAAGGTTTCCTGTGCAGGGATTTGGGAGATCAGACCTAACAGTGACATTGACATTGCCTATGAAACAAAGGTTTGTTTCTTTTGCTATTCTTAACACTAATTGCTAATAAATTATGATAATTTGTATGAAAGATTACTAAAATAAAATTCTAATTCCTGATCTGTTTTATAATAAAACATATTACACTTTAACTCTTTTAACTCACACTCCTTTAAACTTCTTTATAAGAATATATAGAAGGTGTGATTAAGTATGGAAGTATTGGTGCCACCAAGGAAAGAAAATTCCAGAGTTGTCATGTAATTACGAGATAGTAAGTCTCATGCACTTTATGGGATCATGAGATAGCAGAATTATCAAACAATACCTACATTATAATTATCTTTCGGTTTTAAGCAGTAGTATCGATTCCAGGGCACACTTCTTGTTTGAAAATGTGTGTGAGTGTCCTCATAGTTAAAACTGTGTTTACATGAGGCACGAACTGTAACATTTTGTTATGAATAAACCAGAGGGGAAAGTAAATCTGGGCGCATTTTGCAGTTTTGCACATTGTCAGAAATACTAAGCCCATAGTTCCAGCAAACCTAACCATTGCAAAATGTAACAGGTTGTACAGTGAAATGATCATTGCTATCTCATAATAAAGAGATAATCTGCTATCTCGTAATTAAGAGATAATTTGCTATCTCATAATTTACGAGATGACTCAGAAATTGTTTTTCCTTTATGGTAGCAATGCGCTTCCATAAGAAAGGGTAAAGCGCTTTTATAAGTATCAGTAAAGTTTACATACATAAATTATTTTTAAAAATCATTTAAAATTGTATTTTCTAATTTTGTGGTATACATACGCAATATCCTCATTGATTTAATGAATAATGGAAATTTTAAGGCTGCAGTAATTTATTATAGTACAAATGATTAAACAATATTACTTTATCTGCTCCTGTGCTTCATTTTAAGTCACAAAACAAATATATGTTCCAACCACCTGTAAAGGTTCAGTATCCTATCACAAAACAACACTTTTTTATGTAAACTATTTCCTTCTGAAAACCGTCAAGTTTTCTTGATGGCTTGAATGATGATTGGTGAGTGGACGTCTTCATGCTGGGTTTAATGTTGGCAGGTCTGTCTGCACTCTTAGCTCAAGGAAAGTTTATGACAGCCAGCAACCTCTGCCTGCAATTGTAGGAGGGTATGTCTACAGCCTAGACCAAGGTCTTGGGGTTCCAATTGCAAAGTATCAATTTAGAATTCACATTTGTTTGGTAAGAACATAAGAAAGATTACAAAGGAGCAGATAATTTGGCCCATCTAGCCCATTTGGAAGTTAGTAGCTCCCTGGATCTCATCCACCCATTTCTTGAGAATCGCCAGAGGATCAGCTTTAACAGCACGGTGAGGCATCCGATTCCATACTCCCAGAAACCTTTATGTGAAGAAATGCTTCCTGTACTTTGCACTAACAGTGCTGTCATGTCAGGTTCAGCAGCAGAGCTAGTGTCGATGACCAATGTACAGTATAATCCTCCTCGTTCTCAACAGGTGTTTGTGATCTATTGGAGCTGGCATCAGTACTCTTGACGTCTATTCCTTTCAGCCATGATATAATACTTGATTTTTGCGAGGTATTTTCGAATCCATTGTTCTGTTGGCGAATGTGGCGCTGTCGGTTAAATTTTTCCCTGTTTCCCCTTTAAATACAGTCAGGAGTCCATCTCAGAAGTTAAAAGAAGTGAAACGAACAAAGATGCCTGGTGTATTTTTCTCAAAGTAATTAACCTTGAACAGTCCTTAAATATTTTTCTGTTATCTATCATGCTTTTTTGGGGGTTTACAAGATTGGCAGTGTTCCAAAATCATGGCCATCCTCCTACCTTCCTATTTGCTAAAGATAACTTCTTTTAATACAATTGGTCACTTAGGTTCGTAGCAAGCAAGTATTAACCTACGCTGTATCCATGCAGCTAAGTATGTAGGCTGCATATTTGATAGAAAATATGAAAACCTGTCTCAAGCTTTCTGAAACCAATTAAATAAATTACAGATGAAAAATGTATATAATTTTTAATTATTCAATTCCCAATTTTTCAGTGCACACAACAAATTTACATGGTCATCTGGCATACCACCTGGGGGCGCGTACCACAGTTTGAGAACCACTGCTCTAGATAATTAATTATTGAATCATATCAAGCCCTTTACCATTGTGTGACACTTCACAATTATATTACACATGGTGTTATACTTAACTTCTTGTGGAGTGTGTATGAAAAAGATTCCAAATAAATAAATTAGAAATAATCTAGAATTCTTAAACGTGTGCCATACCTCTGCATGCAAAAATGTATACAACCAAAAAAGACAATGTGTGGTAAATTGACCTAAGCTGTGTACACATTATAATCCATTGTATCATGGGGGTTTCATTTACTTTTGAATGTGCAATTTGGAATTATTCTGGGCATGGGTATAGCATGAAATACTTAATTCTATATCTCACAGAGATAATGGTCAATCCATTATCTTGTCTGACTTCTTCAGGCAGTTCTGAGATGGCATCTGTTAATTAAAGGATGGCTTTGGGATTCTGAGGATGAACAAGATTTCACCTATGATTGTTATAGTTGAAGTAGGCTTAGGGTTTTAATTTAGCTAATTTCAGAGATAATGTGCGGTTGTTCATTGTATCTTTTCACCATAAGTGCCTCTGAATTAATTCCTGTGAGAGGTTGTTACTGAGCAAGCTGTATAAAGCAAGAATATGATTACATTTTAACTCTTTAGCAGCATTTTGGATTGAAGTAATCAGCTCCTCCATATTTGGATTTTTTTTTCTTATTGGAAAGCTTTTTAGTAGGGCCATTAAAATTGTTATTGTATTTATCAAAGTTGAATAAAATATTCTGTGATTTACTATTATTTTTCTAAAAATGACAAATACATTACATAATAGTGATAATAATGACTATTTATAAAAAAATAACCTTATTTATCCAGAGGGATCCCATATAAAGCACTTTACATATACAAAGGGACCTAGTGAAACATCTTCTTGGATAATCTTTCTAAACTAGCAGCTCAAAACACATCATGCTTAATTTAGGAGGAAATTTAGATAATTGCAAGATTGTATGGAAATGAGATTATAGACTGAAGTATTTAATAAAGACCCTGCCTGTTTTTACATCCCACCTCCTATTGATACTACCATGAAATCACAAATGACCACAAATAGTCAACTAAAGAATGACAGAACACTGGGACATGGATATTGGATATTTCACTTCTTAATCTCTTTACCTACAACATGGATTCCCCAAAAGTGAATGGGAATCAATTCCCCTGTTCTATAAATGAAACATCACACTAGGATAGAATGATTTAATTAAATAATTCCACATTAAAAATAAGAATAAGAATAAGAATTTTCTGAAATAAATAACATGGCAAGCTCTTTATAACAGCATGTGGTCTTTAAAACTGATCAGAACAAGTGTTTCTCTGAAGCAGCTCAAGACTGGAGGAAGAGAAGAATTTTGTTGATATTTCATCTCTGTCTCCTACTTTGTGTATCCTGTCTATTCTGCTATGGTTGATCACTGTAATAACAATAACAATGGTTATTCTAAAATATGGTAGCCCTAATGATTCACAGTAATATAATGAGAAACCTTTTGATCATCTGTGCTTGCTTGATGCAAAGTCTAGAGCTTGTGAATTAGATGCATTGACAATAGAGTAACTACTGTTATACTAAATGTAATATTCACAATTTCCAGTACTAAAATTTCTCTAGCATCTACTGCATTATATTTTTGTGGTGGGGGGAGGCTGGGTTTCAGATGGGATTATCTTGTTTTCACTTCCCAGGTTGAATACTCTATCAATGAAGTTTTGAAAAAAAAAGAATTTTGCTTGCTGTTATTTAAATGTTAGCCAAATGTCAATACAAGTAAACAGAACAAATGTACAGAAAATCAAGATCTTATAATTAAATTATGTTAATTAACTGTACAGTTAATCATTAAGACATTCATATTCAAGAATAAGTATTCAACAGTGAATGAACCTTTCAAATGAAGTCATTAAGCCACATGAGCATAAGAGCAGACATACAGGTTAAGAGAAGCAAGAAATGGGAGGAAGGTGATCATTATCATGTATTACCTTATTCACAGTAACTGCTGTGAGTGTTACCTCTTTTGAAATCAGACTTGAAATCAAATTCTGCCCATGTAATCAGAATGCTGAAAGAAAACAGGAGTCTGAAATATAGAAGAAAGGTTGCTGTCTTGTTTATTTTTACAACTTTTGATTTCCTGTTCTGTGGAATACCCGGGCTTAAAGCATCTCTCCAATTTGCTTGTGCTACAGTACCTTTGTATAGAATAATGAAATTAGTTCCCATTCATTTCTGAGTATCTGTTTAGAAAAGGGTTTGGTCCTGGGTTGGGTCCATCACATTTATAAAGATGCAGGCTCTCTTTTTGGCTTCAATTGTATTTTGATTATAATGATAGAATTTTGGGTTTACTATGTCTAGAGAAGGAAGGACACTGGAACTAACTGACATGTAATTATTTGTTTATTGTAACTGTTACAGTATATTTTCTGTTATGGAACAAGTAAAGCTTTATTCCATGCTAAAAAGAGAAGAAGGCTGTGGAGCCTTCTTTGGGTGTGAAACATTGTGTTCAGCATGGAATAAACCTTTACTTCCTTTGCAGCTACCAAGTTGAACTATTTTCTGTTATGTTGCATAAGCATTATTTATTATTGATAAATATTTGTCCTATTTAAGTCTGGGTTTGGTTCCAATTCTATTATCAGGCTGTGTAGGGCATGTGCGATATAATGCTTATCATGCCAAAGTTTGTTAAAGGTGAAGTTATTAATCTATATGATTTCCTTGAATAGCAAGCTGCTGTCAAGACCTAATTCTTATATTTTATCATTTTAACACCCCCCTTTGCATAATGAATATGTAACCTACTTAGCATTCATTATCACATCATGCAACATTGTCCTTGATTACTCCATAATAATGCTATCATGCTATGCCACAGTGACAGCACACTATGTAGGCCTTTGATACCCATTTGTGGTTAAGTTGGAAACAAAAAGAAACACACAATGTCCTTATTTAGGTTTGTACCACTGGTGGACCTCAGACAATGGCAGAAATCACCAAGGGCCTTCATCTTTCAAAATTTCAGATATTATACCACCTGCAATGACATAATTATTTCATGATTTATACAACAGGTGTCAGCCCTCCTATTAGAAGAAACAGAACATGCTATAAATACCTACTATTTATAGAATAAAAAAGTATTTAAATATTTCATATTTAAGAATAAAATATGAAATATTTATTAATAAGTAGCACTTAAATAGCAGTATACAGTGTACTGTATATGGTTAAAAGTATTATGTATATTATATACATATACTGTAGCATACATCCACAGTAAATACACTGCCATACACTGCCTTTTGAACACTTGCTGCCTGAAATCGTCTGATAAGAGTAGGCCTAAACTCTCACCAGGCATTCCAGCTGTTAGCCCTATTAGGGTTTAAGTTTACAAGATTTGGCGAGCACTAAAAGTCAAGAATCTGGCTTTCTCATTTGACTCACAACACAGAAAACAAAGTCAGACATCATGCTGCTGCAGGAGTAAGTTGTGGTTTGGTCTGGGCTTAACAGATGTCTATTATGGATGAAGAGGGCACCTTGTGGGATAAAAACGTGACACATAAAGTTAGTGGATCTATTCGTTTTAATATTCTCTCTGTATATGCCATATATGGACCCCTGAATAAGACGCGGGTGTGATGGGCGACCACCGCTTCCTGCTCCCTGCGACGTTGGGGAGCCACGAGGGGGAAACGGTGGAACGGTTGCAGGAGAGAGACGTGAAAGGACGGGTGGATTCTGAAGGTGGGGGGAGGTGCCAGATGATAAGTGACCAGGGTGAACCGAGAGAGAATCCGGAAGGGACCAATGTATCTAGGACCGAGCTTCTTGGAAGACAGGTGTAGAGGTGTAGGTTCCTAGTGGATAACCAGACAAACTGTCCTCTCTGAAAATGGGTGTCTGGTCTGCGATGCCGGTTAGTGAATCTGGTCTGACACTGGGTTGACTTGGGGAGAGCTGTCTTAGCCATTCTCCAGGACCTCAGCTGCTTGGAAATATATTGTTGCACTAAAGGCACAGCTGTATCTGGAGGGGTGTCGTGAATGAGAGTGGGTTGATATCCTAACGAACAGAGGAAGGGAGAGAGACCTGTAGAGGAAGTAAGTGAGTTGTGGGCATACTCTGCCCAGGGAAGCAGTGATGACCAGTTATCCTGTGAAGTGGAGGTGAAGGCTATCAGAAAGGTAAGGAGGCTTTGGTTAGTCCTTTCCACCTGTCCATTGGTCTCAGGATGATATCCAGAAGTTAAAGATACATGGGTCCCATGAGCTTGACAAAAGGCTCATGGGACCCATACGTTTTCCAAAAGGCAGAGACAAATTGAGGGCCCCTGTTGGAGACCACGTCTCTGGGTAGACCATGTATCCTGAAGACCTGCTGAACAAACAGTGACGCCATTTCCTGGGCTGTGGGCAGTAATAATAATAATAATAAACTTTATTTTATATAGCGCCTTTAAAGGTGGCTTCTCAAAGCGCTTTACAGGATGACAATAACAATAAATAAGAAGACTACAACAATAAATAAGAAAATTTCACAAGACAGGACACAATTATAATTACAACAATACACCAATAACAATAGAGGAGACCGTGGAAGATGGTATTAAGAAGAGCAGAGGGGTGAAGAATGGAAGCAGTTAAGTAAAGGCTTTTCTGAAAAGGAGGGTTTTGAGTCTGGATTTGAAGGAGTTTAGAGAAGGTGACTCTCTAATATCCTTGGGCAAGGAGTTCCAGAGCTTGGGGGCATAGCAGGAGAAGGCCCTGTCGCCCATACAATGTAGACGGGCTTGGGGGACAGTAAGGAGGGCAGAATTTGAAGAGCGGAGGTTGCGAGGTGGGGAGTAGGGCGATAAAAGTTCAGACAGGTATTGAGGTGCCAAGCCATGTAAAGCCTTGTAGGTGAGCATGAGGATTTTAAAGTCTACGCGGAATTTGACCGGAAGCCAGTGCAAGGACTCCAGGATAGGAGTAATGTGAACACTTGCACTAGATCTGGTCAGGATTCTGGCTGCTGAATTTTGGACATACTGCAGCTTGTTCAGAGTAGATTTAGATACCCCAGGGAGCAGTGCTGGGAGGGGTACAAAATGGACAGATCTGGAAAAGCGATCGGAGACCACCATGATTACTGTATTCCCTTGGATGTTAGGGAGATCCATGATAAAGTCAACCGCAATATGGGACCAAGGGTGGTGGGGGATCGGAAAGGGGTGAAGGGGGATGGCTTTCCTAGCACATGGAGTCTTAGTCCTGGCACAGATTGGACATGCCCGAATATAATCGGCAACATCAACTCTCATGGAAGGCCACCAGAAGTCCCTGGTCAGGAGGTCCAGAGTGCGTCTGACACCAGGATGACTCCCGAACCAGGAGTCGCGAAACCACTGCAAGACCACTGAGTGCAAGTAATCCGCCACAAAAAGTCTATTTGGGTGACAGTGCAGAGGGACCGTAGTTTTGTCCAGGGTTCGTCTGACATGGTCCTCGATGGAGCAGCAAATTGCCGCCACGATTCTGTTGGACGAGATTATTGGTTCAGGTGTGCAGTCCAGGTCCTGGGGGTTATGGAGCCGGGAGAATGCATAAGCCCTCCCACTCTTGGAGCCAGGCCTATAGGTGATAACAAAATTGAAACGGGAAAAGAAAAGGGACCAACGGGCCTGACGCGAGTTGAGGCGTTTGGCTGATTGAATGTAAGACAGATTCTTGTGGTCTGTGATAATAACAAATGGGGTGGTGAGCCCCCTCAAACGGGTGTCTCCATTCCTCGAGGGCCAAATTAATAGCGAGTTCATGATTACCCACTTCATAATTAATTTTGGCGGGAGAGAGCTTCTTAGAAAAGAAGGCGCAGGGATGTACTGTAGAATGTGCCCTTCTCCATGGCACTGGGAGAGGACTGCATCAACCCCATAGGCAGAAGTGTCAACCTCAACCATGAAATGCTGGGAGGGATCTGGGTGATGGAGGAGTGGAGTTGAGCTGAAGAGTTGCTTCAGGAGTAAGAATGCCTTGTTAGCCTCCTGGTTCCATTTACCAAGGCCGGGTCTGTTGTGGGTCAAGGCTGTGATGGGCGCCACGACAGAGCTAAAGTTCCGAATTAATCACCTGTAAAAGTTGGCCAAGCCTAGGAAGTGTTGGATGTGTTTCAAATTGTGAGGGACTGGCCAGTTATTAATAGCTGTAACCTTAGCTGAGTCCATTTCCACTCCAGGGGGAGAAATTATGTAGCCCGAAAGTGAATCTTAGAAGCGTGAAAAATGCACTTCTCGAGCTTAGCGTAGAGTTTATTGTCAATAAGTCTGGACAACACCTCCTGGACATGATGGACATGTTCCTGAGGGTTGGTGGAAAAAATGAGAATTTTGTCCAGATATACTGAAACAAAATTTCCGATAATGTCCCTAAAAATGTAATTCATGAATGACTGGATGACCGCCGGGGCATTAACAAGGCCAAAGGGCATAACTTGATATTCATAATTCCCGTGTGTGGTCAAAAAGGCCGTCTTCTACTCATCCCCTTCGCGTATCCTGATTAAATTATAAGCCCCACGTAGGTCTCATTTCGAGAAGATGGAGGCTCCATGTAAGGACTCCAGAACAGCTGGGATTAAAGGCAGGGGGTAGTGATATCTGAGCATAATGGAATTCAGCCCTCTGTAGTCAATACACAGCCGCAAGGAGCCATCCTTCTTCCCTATGACAAAATCCAGCACAGGCTGGAGATGAAGAGGGAAGAATAAAACCTGAATCCAGAGCCTCCTTAATATAATCTTGCAGGGCTTGATTCTCTGTCTGAATGAGAGAGTAGATCCATCCTTTGGGTGGAGGGTTCCCGCAAGCAATTTTATTGCACAGTCGCAGGTGCGGAGAGGGGGAAGCGAAAAGACTTGTTTCAGATGCACATATTGGGGCGGAATGGTAGACTGCTCTTCCAAAGGAATTACTGTAGCAGAAACCTTGATATGCAGGTGACAACAATTGTCACGACAGGCGTGGCTCCAGGCAATAATCTTATTCTTGGCCCAGGACATGTGGGGATCATGCTTCCTGAGCCAGGGAAGACCCAGGATTAGTGGATAGGCAGGTGAATCCAGGAGCAGGAATGAAATATTCTCGAAATGCGTAGCACCGACTGTTAGAGATAGGGGAATGGTTTGCCAGGTAATCCGAAAAGGAGCGAGCGGTGATCCATCCAATGCTTGAATGCCCAATAAGGGTTACACTGGAGCCAGAGGAATATTCAACTTCTTAGCAAAAGTGGTGTTTACAAAGTTCCCCTCTGCACCTGAGTCAACAAAAACCGAAAGGGGAAGATGAGTATCAGTCCTTGATATCTCCGCCGGGAATAGAGACCCAGAAGAGGCTTGAGAAAAAACAGCGCTTCTGACCTTAGCGGTAGGCTGCGGGAGGGCTTGAGGTGGGTCTTGAAGGACAAGCAGCGAGCAGGTGATCTGAGGCAGCGCAGTACAGGCACTGTCCTTCCCGACGGCGCCTTTCCTTTTCCTGCAAGGAAAAGGGGGCATGTGGCAGAACAGGCACCGAAGAGAGAGAGCACTCGGGATTCACAGGTCTGCTTCCTCGGTGTCTCTCTGCTCTCCGAATCTTAATGCAGGTGTCCAATTCAACCACCTGAGTGATCGCAACTTCAATAGACTGGGTGTGAAATGGCTTAAGCACCAGATGGTCCTTCAACTCCTCTGAGAGACCCTTACAGAAGAGGCAAACCAGGGCTCTGAGGTTCCAGGCAGAGTCCACGGTGAGGTTTTGGAATTTCACCACGTAATCTTGCAGTGGTCTGTCGCCCTGGTGAAGCGTGGACAGCTGGAGGTGAGTCAGGTACGGGTTGTTTTGAGAGAAGCATGCCTGGAGCCGGTCTGCAAAAAGATGAGAATCGGAAAACTGTGAGTCTCCCCTAGCCAGCAACATTGCTGCCAAATCCAATGCCTTGCCTGTGAGCAAGGAAAATGCAAATCCGATCTGCTCCTGGGGGGTAGGAAAACACTCTGGATGCAACTGGAATGCCAAGTAGCATTGAGCAATAAAGCCTCTGCAGTCTGCTGGATTACCGTCATATTTCGCCGGGAGAACAAATGGTAAGGTTAGGGGAGTGGTGGGAGGGGCTGTGGGGGTCGGGGCAGGTGCTTGGGGTGAAAGACATTGCAGGAGATGATGCGGGAGCTGGAGAGACGGGGGGAGACAAAAGCCAGGCCACGTGGTTAGTGAGATGCTGGAGTGACGATTGAAGCTGGCTGAAGGCTTGGGAATGGTGACTGAGGAGGGAGCGAAAAGATTGAGCGTCCATGGGATCCATGATAATAATGAAACAGGAGTACAATCCAAAGCATCAGGTGAGTTCGTGGTCGAAAGGCAAAAGGAAGTTCGGAAGCCGGGAGAAGTATCGCAAGAGGGGTTCAAAAAAAGGCGAGGCAGGAGCTCTCTAGGAGAGGAATCAATACCAAGCAGCGGGAAGCAAGTTTAGATGGTTTAAATAGCGCTGCCTGCCGCATGGTAGTGTGTTTGCTGATGGATTAACACGTGTGGCGGCACTTGTTATTATTAACCCGCTGCTGGCACTGGTTAGCTCTTTTGTGGGTTGATCTCTGCTGGCTGGTGGTTGTGACACAGCTTTATTTGCTGCAGCTGTTCCAGAGACACCATCTCCAAACCTGAAAGTGTTTTAACTTGGGATAGTGCAGGAGAAAGCTTTAAAATGCTACAAGTATGTTTCTTAGGTTAAATAAAGGTACATAATTCCTGGTATCTGGTTCCTGGTATCTATCTATTTACAGTACTTCTTTATTTTTTCTCACACAATACATTAATTTGAATCACAATTCTGTACCTTCCCTTTGACTATGGACACCTGTTGAGTTCAGAGTCATAAAGATTGTACTTTTTACATCGGCATATAATTATTTTTTTCCAATATAATAGGGTAAAATAGTACTTACTGCACATTGGCATATTTACAACACTAATCACAATGATGACCTTGTGAATACTTTTGATAGACATTGCATATTTAATATTTCTAAGAAATATATTTTGAAGTACTTATGCATATACTTATGTGCATATTCATTCAGGAAATAAATAGACAGATTAAAATATGAGGGCAGAAAATCAAAACCTTTCTGTGGTTGCTTGTGGCTTTACAGAATTGAACTCTCAAAAACCCTAATAATCTCACAGACCCTCAGCAAAAGCATCCTAATTTGGCTGTGTCCAGTATAGACGTCCAGTCATGCACAATTGTGTTTTTTCATGTATGTTTGCTTTTTTAGCACATTTTCAGAATTTATGCAAAGCACAATGTACTGTACAGTCAGGATGCGCTCGCCTGTTATCTTATCATTGAAGTTGAGATAATCCTTATTCACCCTATTAACTGTGAGAATGTGACATTGATATTGGTATTGATAAAAGGGAAATCTAAAGCCTTTAATTGTACTTCATATAACTCTTGTATTGATCAAAAGCTCTGTTTTACAACCTTGTTTTCCTCCATACATTTGTGGGTTATTTAGATATTTTTAGGAGTGTTGTTCACTTCTTCGTGCCTGTGAAAGCCTCTTGAAAGAAGTGAACAAGAACACAGAGCAGCCTTGGAGTGCTTTCTCCTACAATATTGTGTCATTAATGTGTTATTTGCATCCAAAGGCAGAATTATACCTTCAAGATAATGTGTAAACCATTCTAAATGTTGACATGTTCAAACAATATAACAAATATAATGCAACTAATTTTTATGAATGCTTGTATATATATTTATAATCAGGATGGCCAACTAAAAGAAAATTGACATACATTTTAAATATTGTGACATAACAGGATCTTTAAAAACAGGTGTGTCCAGGCTACCACACACAGCTCAAGGGTTCAAAATCACCAGGGCAATTTATTTACAGTGCAAGGAATAAAACAAAAGCCACAAAACAAACATACACATAAACACAAGCTGAAATCTCCTTTTTGAGCAACTGACTATATTTCTCCTTGATGAAACCTCAGTAGCATAACAAAGCAGCTAAGCCTCCAAATAAACAAGATCTCTCTGTCTCTGAGACTTTTCACCATATGAGCATGTTCAAAAATGTTCACTAATACCATGGTCCGTGGTCAGTCCTTCTACCTCCTGTGAAAAGTGCACGGAGAGCTGAGGATAGCAGATAGCAGACATCCACTGACTGATACCTGATTTAATACAGTCATCGAAACTAACTGTATTTTCTGCAATTGGTCAGGTGACTGAAAGCAGCAGCTCACTCCCCTAGCGGGTTTTTGCAGAAATTTGGTGTGATAGAACTGTTCTCTCACAGCATGTAATAATGATTTATATAAATTCATGATGTCTTCCCTTAATAGCTGTTTACTGGGATCTAATTTTCCTGACACCCAATTTTGTACATTCATTTTCATGTAAGGTTTTTCTGAACTTTCATGAGGAATACAGGAATTGTTTCTTATCTCTGTGTGGTTATTGAGTCAATTCGCTAAAAAATAAATATATTTAAGCAACAGGCCTTAGTTAATGGAAAGACAAACAAAACATCTTCACCTTGTTAAGCATTGCTCACACAGACAAAGTGTCAGAGCTGCTCTCCTGCAAGGTGTTATTTTGGAATATAATTATATGGTCTGAAGACAGCAAGCTCTTTAAAGCATATTTAATTATACCCAGGGAAACTATTATGTCTGTCTATTAAAAACAGCTCAATTACCCTCTACTTTCAAGCATGAATTGAACAATGGCAAATCTATACATGGTCTGTGACTAATATCTCAGGCCTTTAAAACAAGATTGCAAAATTATTATAGTCAATAAATAATAAAAGCAACCTAAAAGAATTATCGTACTCCATGAATATAATAGTTTTATTTATAGACTGTTTTGTTAGTGCAACAATAATCACCCTAAAGCTGTCTCGATGGTCTGCATTATCAGTCACAGAAAAATATAAATTTGCAAATACAGTATCCAGTTCGTTTACAAGTGTGGTGAATTTGTTAAAAGCTAACTGAGCAAGTATCATTTTACCCTTCTTAACCCTTATGTGAATTTGATTTCAGTTTAATTTATATGGTAATAGGTCTCAAAATTATGTCTTATATGTCATTAAAATCCAAAACATGTCCATGATCTTTGAAGTCATGCTGTATATCAAAGGACCAGAGTTCATAAAAGAAGTCTAAAAAATAATCTTATAAATTATATTATAAAATACAGAGTTGTTCTATTGACCTATTAAAAGCTTATTTTTCTCCTTCACGAAAAATGTTATTGTTATGTTATCTGGACTCTGAAAACAACCCTGCACTTGTAATCTCACTTTGTTTGACCTTGGACTCCCCAGTGTAAATAATTAAATAAGTATTTTCTGCTCTATCCAACCATAATTTTAACATAGTATGATAACTATTGGAGTCTTCTATGAAAATAAAAAATGGGGTATATCATTTGTTAAAATAAACTTTTTTGCATGAAGTTCACATTACTATTTTATGACTAGATTTAAGGAGGTGGATCAGAATGGAAGTACACAGTGACTAAATGAAACAGATTTTTTCTGAAGATTTACTGTGATTACACACAACTGTAGAAATAAAAAAAACATCCTATGGAAAGAAGGAAGAAAGAATTGCTAAAGGCCAAAAGAAAGCCAAAAGAAAAATACATTCCTTTGTTTCTTTCTCAGAAATGACACTATTGTCAGTTGAGCCCCTGGACAAATGCATCTTATATATCCAAATATCCAATACAAGTAAAAAAAAATACAATTTGTAGTAGTCAATACCTAAGTGATGTGTTGAAAAGATGCATCAGATGATAGCTAAGCTGAAAATGCATTGACCTGTGATTGCAACTGTTACAACCTTGGCTTCTCGAACTTCCCCTTTAAGGAGGCATAGACCTCACCACACCACCTAACCTTTCACCCTACTTGCTCAATCACCATACCTCCCAGCACTTCTGCATTCCACTAGTTGCTCAGTATTTTGTATATTCTCTCCTGATACTCTGCATTCTCTTCTCAGATAGTGTTTTTCTGGATTCTGGACCTTTTTCACTTGACTATGCTCTTTGGATTTAGTTTGTGGCTAAATGCTTTGGTTTTTTTGACTACACTGGTTTTCGGACTTCACTGTTTACTTCGGCCTATGGTTTACGACTTTTGGATTATGTTTCTGAATAGTTTTTTAGGGTTATTACGGGACTTTTGGCTACAGTTTTCTGGTCTACGGTTTTGCATTCTGTTTTTCATCTTTGCATTGGATCCCTGACTATAGTTTCAAACATGACATAATACTGAGCCAAAAGAATGGATCCCGCGGAGTTGGAAAATATGCGATATCTTTAGGATAACATTCGCAAGCCTTGATACAGCTCCAAGCTTCATTGAGGCAAATATCCACTTGTCTGGGTAACCTCCCCGGTGAGTCTACTACTCCGCCTCTTCCACCAGCTGATACCACCACCCACTACTCCTCTGCGTTTGGCGCCATTAGTTATACCCGAAAGGTATGTAGCGGTGAGGCTTATTAATAAGGCAGAATTAAGTGTTTCTGAGCTTCCCAAATGAGGCCCCATTTCTCTGTTCATCTCTGTGGTGCAGCCACAGAGAAACCATTAATGCAAGATGTTTTCTTTTGATAAAGACAGCTCCCAAAGGGGGATGCAATTAGCTAAGCCTGACTATCATGATCAATGGTCATCCATTGGCGCCTATCTGTCTAGGGAGTGCCAGTTGGACATCTGGACTGCATTACTAAGTGTCAGGAGTAAGTGACTCATATCTCACCTTGATCAACCAATCAGGGACTGGTAGGGCCGAGTAACCCACGTGGGACTCTGATGCCCATGGAACTTTCAGCCAATCAATGAGCTGAAGTTCCTCCAGGTAAAAACAGGCAACACAGAGAGCCTGAGAGATTCAGATTGAGATTCAGATTCAGATTCAGATTCAACAATTCTAAAGGGAATTCAAAGGAGAATTCCAGGGCAGGACGGCCCAGGAGCAGAAGGCTCCCAAGGGCAGGACATTCTCGCAGCGTGCCTCCTGACCATCCTGAGACTCAGCCCAGACAACCACGGAATGGCCAGTGTGTCCGAGTGCCAGAACTTTCCTTTGTTCTAAGAGTCTAGAGTGGAGGTTGCCAGAGAGTAACCAGCAGCAGGCCTCGTGAACAGGTCGGAACTGTGGACACCTGAATTACTATTCAGAACTAGCTCTTCATCAGGAACGAACCGGTCCTCTTCCTGACTTGCTGGGACCCACAGTCATCTTTTCTCCTGTGCACAAACTTTGCTAGTTAAAGCCAACAATGAGCATCAGCAGCTCACCGTCGCAAGCCGCACAGCACAGCCTGGCACGGAGCCAGAGAGCGCGGATTGAACAGCAACAGCCTGCAACTGTTTCTTTGTGCCCGCAGGAGATCTGAATCCCCAAAGATTGGATGAGTATTCAACTTCAATGCATTACAGCTCGAGAATTCAATTGTTATCCCAACCAGTTGATATCAATTTAATTCCTAAGAGTTATGTACTTGTTTGAGTATCTAATGTAGAAGTTGTAACCAAGTTCACTTTACGAAACGGTCTTAATGAATGATATACTGAACGTATGTCCTCTTGATATGTGTAACACTTCGTAACTGACTGAATATATATCTTTTGTATTCTGATAACCCTCTCGATAAGATCTGTTAGGTTTATATGCATATTCTATGTATTAATAAATGTATCCTCGTGTATTAGTACCTGTGTGTGCGCGTTGTTTGAGTTATGTCGCATGGTTGGATTCTAAAGCCATCAAAAGAATCAACTTTGTGATTTACTGCTACAATTAATAATTGTCTCAGTAAATGCCCAAACCCTACAGAACTGGTGCCTTCAGAGAGCCACTATGATTACATATTTGGCGTCCCTGAACCGGTTTTCCCTACAGGTATGACAGAAATCCTGCTGAATGCCAGGGGTTTCTTAACACAATGCTCGCTTACTTTTGATCTTCACCCTGAGAGTTTCCCTACATCTAAAGAAAAGGTGGCATTTTTAATGTCCTTCTTAACTGAGAGAGCTTTAATTTGGGCTACAGAAACAAGAGACTACCCAGTGGGCAGTGATTCGTCGAATATACGAATATTCACGGCGAAAATATGGCTATATGTATATATACGTCGCCGCAATGTATAATCAACGTCGAATTGCAACCGTAAAATTGATGACATTAATAAACGATTATATAACATTGAAAACACATCTAACACAGTGCCTGAGGCTTTTTACTGTATATATCGTGTGTGCCGCAACTAGGAGTATACGGCACTCTGCACAGTGTACAAAGTAAATTATTTTCACAGTAATTAATTTACACGTGTATAATAAATATAGTAATAAATATAATAAATTAATTAATTACTGCGAAAATAATTTACTTTTAAATTTTTTTTTAAATTTTTTAAAAATAATTTAATTTACTACATACATTGTGCAGAGTGCCGTATACTCCTAATTGCGGCACACACGATATAGACAGTAAAAAGCCTCAGGCACTGTGTTAGATGTGTTTTAGATGTTATATATGCGTTTATTAATGTCGTCGATTTTACGGTTGCAATTCGACATTGATTATAAGTCGCGGCAACGTATTTATACGTATAGCCGTATTTTCACCGTGAATATACGTATATTCGACGAATCACTGCCCACTGGGACAGCTTGTCATACAAGGGTTTTGCGGAGGGGGTCTTGCCACCTACCTGAAAAAAACAGTAAAATGTTTGAGTGCCTACATATTTTCTATTTTTATTTTCTTGAGAAAAGTGGATACCATTTCCTGGACACCCCGTCCCCCATCAGTGCGCCTAGCCCGGGGAAAGTCTGTAGGGGGGCGTCTGAAATTCTGAGGGGGGTTGATATTTTGGTTGAAACGGAGCTGTACGGTGCAGCTATCCAAATGAAATCTCGCAACTATGCCATTGATTAGTGCTTCATTATAGAAGATAACGACTAGCAATCTGGTATTCGCGATGAAGTTCAGTTTCACATTTTTCGTCACTCTCGTGGTTTGTATTGCTATGAGCGAAAAGTACCACAAGCGTTCATTTTTGCAGCTACATCGATGGAGGTTTTGAATTGTTACGAAAAAATAGTTGTAAAACCAACAGAAAGCACAGACTGCTATAACTAGTCCTGGTTATATAACGATTTTAAGTATAAGATTCCTACTGCAAGGAATCGGTCCACCTGAGCAAACAGGATCGTAATGTTGACACTCAATAACGACACTGATATGTGCCGTTCCTGGATTGAGATCCCTCCTGCACATCAAACAGTCCGAGTGACTGTTTGTTTCAATTAGTGTTGTCTGACCATTGACAAAGTACAACTATTTTTTTAGGGTGCAAATTAAGTTAGGTAAATCCTTTTGCCCAAAACTGAAAGGGCGACACTCCTCCCTCCCCCCGTGATGCCAGGCCTGTCCCCATCCTATTCCATAATGTCATTTTATATAATACCATACAACAGTGACCGATCCTTACTAACAGCATGCATTAAAATTGCACATCAGCACATAGCAGGGGACACATACAGGTGCAGCCATTTAAAGTGCGCAGTACAGACATGTACCGGAGGTAATTGGCTACGGTGTCGCGCATTGTGACGCAAGATGATGCGCAGTACCGCGGTACGTGATTGGTTGACCGACAGGGGCACTCGTGGTCCGTTGGTCTGTCGTAGAAAGACTTACAGTAAACGTCTTTACTGTGCCCGTTGTAGTATTGAATATTCATATGGAATTTTACCGCTGAAGGGAAATCTTAGTAGCTGAGCATAAAAAGAATAGGAGCATACTGTAATGCGTGTGAAGGTCATAAACGATATTAATTTTGGAACATAAACATACAGTATATGGCTGGTCTTGGTACTTTAAAGAAAAAAAATACACACCAGTATTCCATTTCTCCCTAAACATTTTAAGCATCGAAGTATTCAACTAAAGAGATACCGAAGTCAACAAGCATACTTTTAGAATTTGATTAAAAGGGAATATAATATGGAATCACGTATCTAAAGAAATTAATAACAATATAATTATATTAATGTAGCGCAACACAAGAATAGTACACGCTGTACATTGTCTGTCGATAATGTTTCTGTAGTGCTTTTTCAGCACTCTGCATGTGACCTTGCTGGTGGCGCTGTGGGTTAGGTTCCTGACTCCCATGTCACATGGTCTGTGATTGAATCCCACTGGAACTATGACTTTTTTTTTAACAAACATTTCTTTGAAAGAATGAAATGTTTCCCTTGGTCAGAGATTAAATAAAACCGCACTCGCACCAAACAAATGTATAAATCTAAATATCACAACATGATTGGATTTAAGTCTTTTTAATAACAATGAATAGTAACATGCGTTACAAAATAAACATTTATATTGATTTGAATCGCGTTTTGATTTAAATCGTAAACGCGTGTTTAAATACATGTGTTTAAAGGCGATATATAAAAGCACTGATTCTTATGGAATGTGTTCCGCTGGGGATAAAAAAAAATATTTTTTTTAATCGCGTATCTAAGGAAAATAACAGTATAACTTTGTTCACGCACATCATTATACAGTATCTCATTTTGTATTTCTATAAAAAAAATAGTTTGCCCAGCCACTATTGTTGTTATTAAACGCTTTGAGGAGCACAGCTTTCTCACCACTTAAATTACTTTTTGGCACCATCCTTACACAAAGCAGAAACTTCTTGTATTTTCCGATGACATACAAGTGGAAAGATTACAGATTTTAATCATCTTTTTTCTGAACCAGGGAAAATCTGATCATGTTTCTCTATAACAATAATAAAAAACTTTATTTTACATATCACCTTTAAAAGTGGAATCTCAAAGCAAAGTAAATACCCAACACTGATTGTACCCATCTGTCATGCTAATAAAACACCTTGAATTGAATTGAGGGAGAGAGTGGGGGAGGGCGAGCGAGATAACCAGGACGTAAGGCAAATAAGATACACTCCACAGACATTCACAACAGCGGCATATGAAACGTTTGCACATATAGTTGTTATTACTTGGTTTTCAAAGTGGAATGAAATACAATATTGTTGTTGTTGCTGTTCTTGTTGTTTTTATCCTGTAAAGTGTTTTGAGAAGCCACCTTTAAAGGCGATATATACTGTAAAAGCGCTGATTCTTATGGAATGTGTTCCGCCGGGGATTTAATTTTTTTTATTTTTTTTTAATCGCGTATCTAAGGAAATCTCAGTATAACTTTGTTCATGCACAAACAGTGGGATGTTACATTATTAATTTGGGTGTCTCCTCTTGCCAGAAAGCTCTAAATTGCATTTTGAGTGCAGTTTTTGACTTTGAAACTGCGACACTTTAAACTGCGACACTTATCATTCAACCAGAGCTCGAAATATCACAAGGACCCTTAAGAGCCCAGCAAAGACTATATTAAAAGAATCGTGTATCTAAAGAAATTAATAAGATATAATTATATTGTATGTTACACCTACAGTAGTTCACTGCTTTAAATACATCGAATTAAGAAAGTTTGGTGTAGCACTTTAGATCTTTTTTTCTGAACCAGGGAAAATCTGATCATGTTTCTCTATAACAATAATAAAAAACTTTATTTTACATATCACCTTTAAAAGTGGCATCTCAAAGCAATACAGTAGAAGGAAAAACAGTTAAAAGGGACCAAAGTAAATACCAGACAAACGCAAACGCGCTTTTAATAAAATGCTTTTATTCATTCAGCAGAGAGTGAGAGGGACATCCAGCAGAGAGAGACACACACCGGTTTCCATTGACAAAAGTAATTGTTTTTTTTTCAATTCCTCTTGTCTAACAGGAATATTTTGTTTGTGGACAGACTGTTAGACTAGAGGAAAAGAGCGCCTCCTTCTACGAAGCATTTCATTGATCCGATCACGAATTCTTTTCCAGTCGCACGAAGTAAGGGTTGAGAATCTCCGATTCACCATGCTACTAATGGTTTCCCGGAGATTGCAAGGCAAGGCACTTTTGCCTCTGGACCCATTGAAATTTACAGACGTGGTCCACCCCCAGTAAATTTCAAAAGTCACAAGATTTCGAAACACGTGGGCGGCTTAGCGGTCAGCTCTTGCTTTCCCGTCTATGCCGATGCACTTCAAGTACAACCCCCCCTCCATCTCTTGAGTGATGGGTAACAGTTGGATATCTGGGAGAATTATTCGTCCCACTGGCATCTGTGAATTCCGCTCTGTAAGTGGTGCTTCCTGGGGGGAGATAGATGGCGGGGACAGCATCAACAAACTCCTGCGCGGTGGTGAGCAGAGAGGCCGGGATGGAGTGTCCTGAGGCGGTGTGTGCTCTGCGGGGGGCAGAGCTTCCGCCAGGCATTGCAACCTGCGCGGCGGGAAGAGGCACTTTTCGGGAGACATCTGGTCAACTGTTTGACTGCTGGAACATACTGTCTCATACTGAACATACTGTCTCCTTCCTCTGCATTTTCAGGAGTGTCTCTAGCCTCCCAATCCTCCCCAGTAATGGGAGTAATGTCGTACTGCTCCCGCTGCTGCCGAAAAGTCTCCACACCAGTGGTGCTTCTACAGGTTGGCACCCTGGCCAGAGGCCGAGAGCAGAGACCCACGGCCTGTGGCAAAATAACATTATTCATGTAAGAAATAAAGTCACACAGTAGTATTCATCAGTCGCGGAACAGACGTAAAATAAACTTTTCTTTTTTTCCGTCTTACCGCTTTCTTTTTTACTGTCCTGGTGGTACATTTCGAAGATCGTTTCGCCCGTGCGGTAATTTCTTGAAGAACAGGCTACGAAAAAATAATTATAATTGAATTTAAAATTCAGAACGGCAATAATACCTTGTAATATGCGCTGTAATCGCGTATTTCAGATGAAGTCTGCTGTATTTGCTTACCCTTCGCTCTTTGGAAGCTGGGGTGGCAGAAGCACCTCGTCTCTTCCTGTAAAAGGTCTTGGTCTCCATACTGTACTGTGGTTGCTGTAGTGCAGGTTTGCAGTTCACCTAATCCCTTGGTGTATTTATGCTATATTCACATGTACTGCTAGAATGTGTTCATTGTCTTCCAATGAAAGGCGGGTGCCTTTTGCCGAAGTTGGGAGACATTAGAGGCTTGCCACACCCGGACTGTTAAACAAACGCATTAGCACGTCAAAGCCCATTGAGGAGCCGGGCGCAATAGTTGTTTTGTCCCTTGATTTACTGATCTGCATTAATTATGGAAATCGAGTTCCTGCTCTTTGCAGACAACCTGGTCCTGCTGTCAGCCCACAGAACATAGGCTGCGCCAGAACATGGCACTGCTTGAGCAGCACTGTCATACCTGGGCGCCGACAGTCAATCTGGATAAGACCAGAGTTATCGTTTTCCAGAAAAAAGCCAGACCTCAGGGTAACAGGTACAAATTCACACTTAATAACACATTAACATCTAACAACGGGAGCAGGGACGAATTAGGCCAGTTCCCACTATTGTTAAACATACAGAAAAGAATATTTAAGTATTGAAGTATTGGTTTTAGTATTAGCCATACAGAACATTAAAGTGCCCCTTTTCCATTCAGCGGGTGCCTGAGCCACTGTGTCCTATCTTCTGACATTCGCTGTTATGAATCTTATTTTTAGTACTATATTTTTGTATTATATTCCCTATTAATCAAACTCTAAGAGTATGTATCGACTTTTCCCCTCCTCCCGCCCCTCTCTGTGTACAGTAGAGCCTCCTGTCCAGCCAGCACATGTCCACAGACATTCACAACAGCGACATATCATAAAACGTTTGCACATATAGTTAAATTATTAGTTGTTTTTCAGGAAGTTAAAAAAAAACACTTGAATTACTTATCCAGTCTCTCGAAATAAAGTTATTTTTCAACAATTATTTATGCAACAAATGTCGGGAAATGTGTTTTTTTTAATCCAACATTGACAGCCACATCTTAAATCTTGTCAGTCAGCTCTTTTTTCTCTATTTGAATTGTGGCTTACACATCGCATGACTTTAAAAGCTAGAAAGACAGGTTTCGATTTACATTAGCTGGCGAGCCTTGTTAACAAAAAACAGACAATACACAGGGAGGGGGAGGTCAAGCGAGAGAGAGTTTTTTACCCTCTGTCAAAAAACCCATATAACCTGGGGCAGAGACTCCGGGGGGATCATTGCGTGGTACAGAGCGGAGCTCAGTCAATTCTTATGGAATGTGTTTTTATTTCTTCTTTTTTTCAGCATGGAATAAACCTGTTACTTGATTCATATGGATGCCCGGTTCCGCCGGGGATTCAAAACATTTTTTATTTTTTTTTAATCGGGTATCAAAGGGAATAGCAGTATAACCCTGTTCATGCACAAACAGTGGCATGTTACATTATTGATTTGGGTGTCTCCTCTTGGCAGAAAGCTCTAAATTGCATTTTGAACGCGGTTTTTGACTTTTTTTAAATTGCATTTTGAGCGCGGACAGCACATACAAGGGTTAATTGCACAATGAACTGCGCCAAGAAATTTAAAATAGTCTTATTTAGGTGTGAGGGTAGGAGTGGACCGCAGCAGGCATAATCAGCAAACCAGGAAAACAAAGAACAGGACAGGTGAGACGTGTACCCTGAAAGCGATTGATCAGAAAAAGGAAATGGTGTTAAGCCCAGGTTTTCGACCCAATTATTTTAACTTGCTAATGCATCAGACACATTTCCTGGCGTATTGTGTTTTAAATAAAATAGGAGTGTCTTTCCCTGGTATAAGCTCATCGGTATGGTGTAAGTTTTATCTGTACCATACCATACAGTATATAGGTACAGAATTCAAGCTGCACCACTGTATCACTTTGGTAAGGAGACGGACAATGGCCAAAATCACGAAGACTCTCTCACACCAAATAATGAAGATGAAAAGAAACGGGAAGTCAACACAGGACATCGTACAGCAGTTGGCTTCGATGGACATCTTCGTTTCTGAAAGCACAGTGAGACGGCATTATAAAGAGGAAAGGAGGCAAAGAGAATCTAAACCGAGGATGATTCAAAGGTAAATAAATTTCTAAAAATACCTTTCTTGCATGTAAATACAAATACACACATTACTTTTAAAACTAACTGTTGATCTCTTTTTTTTCAAGTCCTATTGTGCGAGCTATCGACAAACTGACTGATGAAAATGATGAGCTACCGGTGATGCAAGTCCAAAGACAGCTATGGGCTGACCTCGGTGCGACCGTTAGCCCGACATCGATAAGAAGAGTATGCAGGAGGCTTGGATGGAGATACAGAAAAACCAACACACGCCCTATGATAAGGCTAAAAAACAAAGAGGAAAGACTCAAACAAGTGCTCCAATGGATTGAACAGGGGGAAGCATTTCAGGATGTACTTTTCACCGACGAAACAACAGTGGCTCTGGAACAGTTTTCAACAATGGCATTTTGCAAAATGATATGTGGACAAGCCCAAAGCCCAAACATCCACTGAAGGTTCACATCTGGGGGGGTATATCTAGAAGAGGCCTGGGACCACTTCTTATTTTCGAAGAAATTATGGACCGTGAATTCTTCAAGGAAGTCGTGGTCACACGGCATGCCGCCCCATATATCAGGGAGCAGTTTGGATCAAGGCACCGTCTCTTTCAAGACAACGATCCGAAACACACAGCAGCAAGGGCGAGGCTTATAGCAGAAGGAGTGAACTGGGTGAAAACTCCAGCCAAATCCCCAGATCTAAATCCGATAGAGATGGTTTGGCATTCGTTGAAAGACTACGTTCGGAAAACTGCTAAGCCCGTCACAAAGCAGGAACTGATCGATGCGATCTATAAATTCTGGGAGGAAGAACTGACCGAACAAAATTGTAACAATTTTATTAACAGGCTGTTTCGTGTTCTTCCTAGGATTGTTGACCGGGGCGGGGGTCATTCGGGAATGTGAGTCTCAGAAAGACAGTCTCACGTTTGTGGACAGTCTGTCCACAAACAAAACATGTAAAAAAAATGTAAAAAAACATTTACTTTTTGTCAACGAAAACCGGTGTGTGTGTGTCTCTCTGCTGGATGAATAAAAGCATTTTATTAAAAACGCATCTGTGTTTGTCTGGTATTTACTTTGGTCCCTTTTAACTGTCTTTCCATCTACTGTATTGCTTTGAGATGCCACTTTTAAAAGTGATATGTAAAATAAAGTTTTTTATTATTGTTATAGAGAAACATGATCAGATTTTCCCTGGTTCAGAAAAAAAGATCTAAAGTGCTACACCTAACTTTCTTAATTCGATGTATTTAAAGCAGTGAACTACTGTAGGTGTAACATAACATTCAGAAATACAATCGAGAATAGTTTTGTGGTGTTTGTATAGATGAAACGTTCCTAAAATGTATAACGTAACAAAATTAAAGACGATTAAAATCTGTCATCTTTCCACTTGTACTGTATGTCATCGGAAAATACGTTTCTGCTTTGTGTAAGGATGGTATCAAAAAGTAATCTTAAGTGGTGAGAAAGCTGTGCTCAATGTATTTAAGGGACTTAAAAGTAAAAGGAGATGCTTCATATTGCTTGACTAATTTTAAAAACTAAGTTATAAATGCAGACGCTCCCTCGGTGCCGCGCCGGGTGTAAATATCAAAATATACATTCGTCCCGGGCAGAGGCCGAAGACCGCCTGGCTGGGGTGCGCGGGGAAGAGCAGGACAGGAGTGAAAGTGGTCAGGGCGGGGTTTAGGAAGGCGTACAGTCTGGGCAGGTATAGATTACACTTTTCTAAAACGTATTTGAAAAATAAAAACGATAACAATCTAATCATTCCACGTTTGATCCCAAAATCCCAAGAAAAATAAATCTAAACAGGTAGAAAGCTATGCTGAAAGTTTATTAAGATACTTAGAAGACAAAGATACTGTATCAATTTATGTTGCATTAGTCTGATTATGATTAAAAAAACACATATAATTAAACATGCATTTGCGATTTAAATCAAAACACGATTTAAATCAATATAAATGTTTATATTGTAACGCATACTGTCCAGCCTCCATTTCTCTATAAAAATGTACTCTATTACAAATTAACAATTTGTTGATAATAGAAATGTTAGGTTCTCTAAAGCTTTGTGATAGCTGATCCACCCAGGCAGCAAAAGATCAGCTGCACTGGTAAGTTGCAACACCGAAGATATGATTAATAAACTTTTAAATCTGAAGGGAGATCTGAAGGGATCCACCCCCCCACACACACACACAATAGAAGCAGGAAGCAGCAGCAGGGACCATTGTCAGAAGGGAAGAAGGTGACTATTCATTGTTATCAAAAATGACTTAGAATCGATCATGTTGTGATATTTTGAAATATAAAAGTCAATTGATTGTCCATAATATTGCTATTCTATTTTTTCAAAGAAATGTTTGTTAAAAGAAAAGTCCAGCACCAGCTGGATTTGAACACACAACCCGTGAGTTGGTAATCGGGCACATAGACCAGTGGGCTACAAGGGAAGTCGCATGAAGAAAGAGGCGAAACAGCCCTACACAGCCCTGTCGCAGTACACGAATAGAATCATATCGTTATTAATTTCTTTAGATATGCGATTCCATATTATATTAGCAGAAAAGCTTAAAACTACCACTTTTTCACACGCTATTTCACATGTTAGTTAAATACTTCGATGCTTAAAATGTTTAGGGAGAAATGGAATACCGGTGTGTATTTTTCCTTTAAAGTACCGATTCCTGGAATCTGACTGGCTGACACCCTTCTGAAGTGGTTCCATAATATCTGGTATACGGAAAAGAAAGCTTTGATAAAAAAGCCTGGATTCTCATGTGTCTGATACAAGTATCTTTTAATACAGTCTTTGATGTACTCTTGAGGATCCTTGTGATATTTTGAGCTCTAGTTGAATGATAAATGTCACATTTTAAATAATTAGTTAGAAATTATGAAACGCCCTGTTAAAAGCAAGGGAGTTTTTATGCCCGTTGAAGTAAAAGAAAATGCCTGACAAAGTAGGGCTTGGACAGATTCCAAGTGCTTGTACAAATGTGCTAAAGAAATTATACTTGTTAATTATACAGCTTGTCCAAAGTCATTCATTATTAATACTATTAGTAATATCTTCGGTAAAGGCTTTGATGTATAAATATTTCTGATAAAGGTAGGTTGTGTACTTTTGTCCAACTGAGCAATCTTGCTTTCATAAAATATACCAACATTTTAATGACTGATGATTAATATGCTGTAATACACAGTTCATATTTAAAAGCTCAAATGCTGTACATGAGAGGTTAAGCTCCCCCTGGCGGTTTTACAAGGTGATGCCGGATACTTTCCGGCATGACGTCAAATGACGCGATTAACCGCGTGATACTGCGTGATACCGCGACACGCCCACCGGGGTATGCCGCGAAATACCCCACCCATTTTGAATGGCTGCATCTGTAGCCGCGATATATTATCAATGTTAAATTTTCACCATAATATCGACAACATTAATAAACACATACGTTGAGAAAATATCTAACCCAGCATATTTTCCAGTTATATACCACAATGCATTGCTAGTATTAGTTGGTCACCATTTTGGACACGTTTTTCAAACGTAGAAGATTGAAGTATTTATCCGCAAAGATCTCAGCAATCCTCTTTTGACGAGTAAGTATAAATAATAATAATACTATCTGAATACATACAGATCTTTCTTAATATTATTTTGATTAAAATAGTACGTGAATAAGCAAAAAATGGTACATAAAAATAGTGTGAATGGGAAAGATGACACAAAATCTTTTTGCCGTTACTCTAATTATTCTTATTCTATGTTGTACTTTCAAACTTTGGGTACTCTTTAATTAGGACAGACTTTATTGCTCAACTGCTATGATGCAAGCCAAATTGTATACGTTTATTTCAGCTTTGAGCTTAGTAAACCGTTCATTTTTGAGATTATACTAAAGAAGATATTAATCATAATTTATTTGGGTAGTAATATTATATAATTTTCTCCTAGCTGCGGTGCTGAAATCCCACCCTACATCGACAGAAAAAGAAATAAAGGAGCACGAATGCGTTACTTGAAGAATGCATATGCAAGGCAGGGAACCAGGAGATCTGGACACTGAAAATATAGGTTTTTGGTTCTAACTGTTAGGATAATTAGACAGGGTTTGCAAATGGTGGACAAAAATCGTCTTAACTTCTATTGTAATATTTTTTTTCTAGGAAATATAGAAGTTGTACATTTAAAAATTTATATTTAAATCAAAATGTGGTTTTGAGTTAGTGTGTTAATGTAATTAGTTTTTGTTTGTCATTACTATACTGCATATTGCCATGTTACCAGAATTTGTAGCTGAAGTTTAAGCCTAATTGTGTTTTGTATGATTATTATATTGATTATATGATAAATGCATATTTTTCAGGTGTGAATGTGTATTTTCAGAATAAATTTTTAAACCAAATCATTGGCTTGATTTTCTAGTTTCTACACCTGTAAAACCTATCTTTGATGTATAATAGACCTCTACCCATATACGTATAATAGTCCTCTAAAGTTATCCGTATAATAGACTTCTAACCATATACGTATAATAGTCCTCTAAAGTTATCTGTATAATAGACCTCCAACCATATACGTATAATAGTCCTCTAAAGTTATCCGGAACTCCAACCATATATGTATAATAGTCCTCTAAATTTATCCATATAATAGAACTCCAACCATTTATGTATAATGAACATCTAATCATAGGCGTATAATTGACGTATAACAATAGACGTATATTAGAATTTCATTCTAGACGAATTGCGGATGTCTAAGGTATGCGTTTAATAGACGTATATTATACGTCTTTTGTCCACTGGGTATGTTTTATTCCAAGAACAATTGAAAGCTTTATTTGATCGCCCCGATCCAGGACAATTTGCAGCTACTTGTTTGTCATCTCTTTGTCAGGGGAGACACTCCGCTCAAGAATATTCTATAGAGTTTTGTTCTTTGGCGGCAGAACTTACATGGGACCAGGAGGTGCTTATTTTCCGGCAATGGGTTATCTGAGGAAATCAAGGATCATCAGACTGTGTTCCCTTTAGAAGGCAAGACCTTGGATAAAGTGATAACTCAGGTAGTGAGATTAGATAACTGGATCCGCGAAAGACACAGGGAAAGATCACAAGGAAAAATTTGGACATCTCAACCAGCAGCATCAGAGCAACCCATGGCAATAGGACATTCCCGGCTCACCACTGTGGAGAGAGATAGACGGAAAAGAGAAGGTCGCTGCCTTTACTGTGGCAAATTAGGTCATCTTCTGCTCTCCTGTCCTGTTTGACCTAGATCTCAGAGTGCCCTAGCACCCACTTCCACAGGAGTAAGTACTTCCTCCTCTTCCACTAAGCAATGCTTGGGACTTTTCCTACCAGCCGCAGTCTTGGGACAATAACCACCTACATTTCTCTGCTTTTGTAGACTCGGGAGCAGCAGAGAACTTTGTAGACACCTAACTTGCCAAGGCTTGGAAAATTCCTCTGCTACCTGTCAACCCTCCACTTCGGGTTTAAACCCTAGATGGTTCCCCTATGGCTTCAGGTCCCATTATTTGGCAAATGGCAGCACTTTCTCTTCAGAATGGCTCCACCTATGTGAACAAGTTCAACTATATCTCTTGGATTCACCTTCCCATTTGCTCGTTTCTCTAGGTCACAGAATGAACTCTTGACCTGGGGGTCTCAATGTCAATCCATGTTGCCAACTACCCTTGAAAGTCGCCCACAAGTATCTGACACCTTCTGAAATATCTAAGATACCATCACAGTATAGAGATCTGTTGGAAGTTTTTAGTGAACAGAAGGCTCTGACTCTTCCCCCTCATCGACCTTATGACTGTCCTAAAGACATTCTTACTGGCACTCTTCCTCCGAAAGGTAAGATTTATTCAGTCTCTCACACTGAAACAGTGGCTCTAGAGAAATATAACCGGGACTCTCTCAAGGCCAGGATAATCTGCCCCTACCTCCCCAGCGTAACTCTAGTTTTGTTTATTGAAAAAAAGGATGGGGGACTTAGATCCTGTATTGACTACCAGGGGCCTTAATGAGGTAACTGTGAAGAACAGATACCCATTGCCTTTGAATACGTCCGCTCTAGGGACTGTACATGGTGCCACAATATTTTCAATATTTGGAGCAAATGGCCAGGCGGAACTAATTATTTAAGACCTGCAGACATTTCTGAGGGCATAAGTTTCTTCCACACAGGGTGATTGGCTCTCTCTCACCGAGTATGCCCATAATTAATTAACCACCTCCACTACTGGATTATCTCTGTTCCAAAGTGCACTCGGATATCACCCTGCTCTTATCCTGGATTCTCCCCCTGATACCCCCATTCCTTCAGTTAATGAATACATATCAAATCTTCAACAAAATTGGTCCAAGGTCAGATCCTGTCTTACCACACTGCTGAG
Organism: Lepisosteus oculatus; assembly: GCF_040954835.1. Classification (NCBI taxonomy): domain Eukaryota; kingdom Metazoa; phylum Chordata; class Actinopteri; order Semionotiformes; family Lepisosteidae; genus Lepisosteus; species Lepisosteus oculatus. Next base: position 42,547,294 of record NC_090697.1, on the reverse strand, counting down.
AGACAGAGAAAAACTGCTAATAGACTTTGACACAAGGCACCACTTTACAGATGAGAACAATTGGTTTGGTTATTTACTCGCAACATTTCCCTACCACAATCTTCTTGCAAGCTGGATTCTTGATACATCGGCCCTTTCCGTATCCTGGAATGAATTACTCACGTTTCTTATTGTCTGGCGCTCCCTCCTACTCTCAAACTCCATCCCACTTTCCATGTTTCTTTACTTAAGCCATTTCACATATCCACCCTTCCACGACCTCAATCTCGACCCCCAGCACCTCGTCTCATAGATGGTTTACCCACTTATACTATTAATAGAATCCTGGATTCTCACTGGCATCATGGGTCTCTGCATTACTAGGTCGATTAGGAAGGTTATGGGCCAGAGGAAAGATCCTAGGTTCCAGAAAGGGATATTTTGGACAGGACTCTCATCTGCGATTTTCATTGCAGGTTCCCCAATTGCCTGTCCAAGGTGTCAGGAGCCGCCCTTTGGTGGGTGGGGAATGTTACAACCTCGGCTTCTCGAACTTCTGCTTGAATTTGGAGAAAACCTCACCTAACTTCCTTACCTTTCACCCTACTCGACCAATCACCACATTTCCCAGCACTTCCTGTTTTAGGATGCTTCTGTAATCCACCAGTTGCACTGTATTTTGGATATTCTCTCCTGATATTCGGCATTCTCTTCTCAGATGGTGTTTTTCTGGATTCTGAACCTTTTTCCCTTGACTTTGCTCTTTTGGATTTCGTTTGTCACTAAATGCTTTGGGTTTTTTTTACTACACTGGTTTTCGGACTTCACTGTTTACTTTGGCCTCTGGTTGATGACTTTTGGATAATGTTTCTGGATAGTTTTTTCAGGTTATTTTAGACTTCAGATTTTCCTGGACTTTTTAGCTATAGTTTGCTGGTCTATAGGTTTTAGATTCTGTTTTCCATCTCTGCATTGGATCCCTGACTACAGTCTCAAACGCAACAGCAAGTCTAGTTTACACAATTATATTATTACACCTTAGCTTATAACATCTGCTGTGTTATCAGCCCCCAACTAGCATGAAAAAGGTCATTCTTATCATTGAGATAAATAAAGTTCATCTTGGAATTTATATACCATCTGCTTGGAATCAAAATATGTGACCTTAATAAGTTTTACAGCAACTTTGTGAGAAAGATAAAAAGAAAACCTTTAAATAGGTGATATAAAAAGTAATTTACAGCTAGTTCCACAGGCTACTAGAAGTGATAGTTGTGATAGTCATATAATTTTTTGCTTGAAATAACATTTATTTAAAATGGAATTTTATTAATAGAGATTTTCTTATGGGGAAGAGCTATAATACGCTGATAGATCAACTGATCACATTTTGCATAAAATACCTAGCAAAAAGCTTTAAGAAAACTCAGCTGATAAATTCATCCATATCATATTCTACGTTGGGATAAGAAATTGTTATGGGGGTCCAGATTTCCTCATGGCATTTTTAAATAACAGCACTCATTTAGAATATACTGTAATGCAGTATTACTAGGTAATGTGATGAGTGCAGTACTAGTAAATGTCTACAGTACTTAATAATTTGTGAAGATAGAAAGTAAAGAATTAATTAAAAGATCTAGTGACTTGTACAAAGAGAGCCAAGTAAGGTGCAACCAGGAAGAAAGAGGCCAATTCAGTCTTCCCAGAGACGGGAATAACGTGAAAGAGCTAGGATCCCAGAGGGGGTCTGAAAGATAAAACCAGATCTCATAAAACATGAAAAACTAAGGTGACATGCTGTTAGTGGTTCTTATGTGTGTCAGCAGTTGTCACAAACCCATTCTTTATGCTAACTCTGCTCCCTATTCAAACTTTTGCCTGACCTTCTCTAGTCAGACTTGCTGAGACTCTTTCTCATTGGATAGAGTCCAGAAAACAGGTGAGGGCTGTGGTGGTGGTGGGGGGAGGGCAAAATATATCACGATAGATTGCTACAAAAAGCTATAAAACATACCTTGTGTTCACTGGATGTTTGTTTCTTAATTAACAAATAAGTGTAAGTCTTGCCTGGCAGTGTGATAACGGATGGAGTAAAGGAATTGAAGTGGCATGTGGAAGCTTAAATATTTAGGAAAAAAACATTTACTCTCCACAACTTAACTTCACCAGTTTTCTTTCAGTTTTTTCAAAGCACAAAACTTTTCATATGACTATGAATACATGGCAAAGCAATATACTGTACAGTACTCTTTCTCTTTAGATCTTAAATTTGTACTACAGTTTCTTTTGACAATGGATAACAGGAACTGTTGGTATTTGTGTTTTAAACATAATAAAATTAATGATTTTATATACTCTATTGCTCCAAAATGAAGAATGGGCAGAATGTAAAACGTTTATTATTTTTTAAAATAAAATAGCATCATCTAACATTAGTGATACCAAGTCTACATTAGTTGACCTTCAGCACTGAGCTTCTAACTCACCTGTTATCCTAGGCATTTTACAAAATTAGTTCTAAATAGAGCACAGAAGATGCAGTGGGACTCTGAATCAATGTGAAAGCAGCATGTTGTCTTATATCAGACACTTCTGGGTCAAACCAACCACAAAGATAAATGCTAAAAAGACTGAAACGCATTTTGAAAATGAAGTGCTACAGTATGTACAGAAGATTGATCCAAGACTAATACTAAGTGAGTTAGAGATAGAAACTTAAAAACCGCTTTATAAAAAATGTAAATTTATTTTTTTAATTACCAAATGAATTGTTTTGTTTGTATAAGTTTTAGTGGAATTAATTTTTTAGATACAATAGACTAAATAGGTATTATACTATTTTATATAGTCACTCTATTTTTTATAGGCATTTGATGCTGACGAATGGCTAGTTTCCAGTTGTTAGGGCACTAGATTAAATAAATATCAGAAATAACAGTTTCACAAAGAAATTATATTGTAGTTAAATACTCTAATGGACAATAAGGACGTTCCTTCATGTATTTTCTATATTTCTTTGTGTGTACTAAGTTCCAGCAGATGCTACCAATTAAAGCAAATCTTTTCTACTGTATATATTGTACCTATAATACATTCTGTATAGGTACAATATGTTGTGTAGTTTTGCAGTGTTGGGTTTGGAAGAGACCTAAAGTATTAAAGTTAGAAATCAGGCATATGGTGGAAGAGGGTAGGTTAGAATGAGTGCTTTGGATAAGACGACAGGAGAGATAGACACAATGCGAAGGAGTCAAAGAGAGAAAGATACAGTACTTGGGTCAATATAGTATGTGGCCCGTGGAGACCAACAAAATATAATTCCTGCTCCTCAGCGTACAGTAGATGATGTCCTACCATGTCCCACAAACCTTGTTACTGTTCCTGGAGGGTAAAATAATATCAAATCTGTACATATTGAGAGTGGAAAACAGAACATATCCTATCAACGTGTAGAATGGCAGTAGTAGAGGCATAATACTACTGGAGACATGATAAAGTCCTTACATCATTGGTGGGTCACCTGGAGGAATCTATATGGAAATACATAAAGATCTGGAAAAATCCCACCTTCATCCAGTTTGTCAGAAGCAGGGAATATAGAGTTACATTATATCTCAGAAGAAAGGAAGAAAATATTTAGGTGATGTTTTCAGTACATGTCATGTATCCGCCACACACATCAGATGTGCAGTTTCTTCAAGATGTACAATAGATGGCAGATACGGACTTCAACGCAGATGACATCACCCTAACAAACAGGTGCTTATTTTTTCTATAAGTAAGAAAAATTTAATCCTTTATTGGTATCCCTAAAGACAGTAAATGAAAGCGAAAATTTTCATGATGATATTAGGTATTGAATAAAACCCCCCAGAATTCTTCTTTTGTCACTATGTAGCCTGATGATGAAACGTATCAAATTGTCAGTTTAAAGACTGAATTTGTTTCAATTTAGTTTCAGTAGTCAGATATATAATAGACTGGGACCCATTAACTGAGCATGGGATATTTTGACCATGATTTGGGAGTGTACAGTTTATGGACGTTTTTGTGAGAAGCCAAAAACAGCCATTATAAATAAGAAGAAGCAAAACAGTCTAAAGGACTTCCTCTTTGTATGTTTAAATTCAAAATTAGAATGGCACTTCTTTTTTACTGTATAATAGGGAAACTAATAAAGCCATATACAGTGTATGTACTGTATTCATCCTGTGTTTTCAAGAGATGTACCAAGGCCTGTGAGAGTGTATTTGTTTTAACCCACTTTAAAAGCTTAGATACATACATTTAATTGATTTAATTATATTCTTGTCAAAAGCAAGTAAATGTTCTCTTGTAAATGGACATGTCATAGAGATTGGATGTGGACTAGCACTTACACATCACTCTCACACATCTAACTTCATGAAAATTATTTGCACTACACATACTAGAAAAAAGATTAGACCTTGGTGTAAGAATATGAAGAGTACTTCACTCTCGTTATGCCATCTTTTAATCACTGAACATACCTTGTTATGTATTGATTTGCGACTGCACACTCTTTCTCTTAATGGTCTGAAAAGTCTGGAGTAAAGGACAAAATCCAATCAAAGGAAATAAAGTCAAAAATAAATTTAACACGCAATATGATACAAATGAAAAATTTTCTGCGTGGTTTCCAAAATACAAAAATCAATAAATGTCTAGTCATATTCTTAAGAATGTTTCTATTAACTTGAAAAGATGGTTGAAATAAAATTCAATATTTATAAAAAAACACCAAAGAAATGCATTACTCTTTACATGTTTTACATGTTTTTTTTAAAATAAAGTATGAAGACATTGGATGTTGACTCAGTGCTTTTGGAGTCATTTTGAACTTATAATTGATGACTGAGATCTTTCTACTCAATTGAAACTGACCATTGCTTATGTCCTCTTTAGTGAGAGAGCTGATTTGGTTCGGGTAATTTATTAATTATTAGATTATTTAACTAGTTGAATGTCACGGACGTTAAAATTAACAAATAAAAAAGCACAAAGGCATTGGACTGCCCTACATATTAAGTGAAAAATGCCTTTGTACAATTGGACAAGCTTGATATACCAGCTATGAATCCTCATCTTCTTTATCAAAGTTTTTTATATACAGTAGACCACTCTGATGGACTTTGATGAGTGTGGAGCAGACATGCAGTGATACACTTCTTGTTATTCTACAGAACAATTGATAGAGAGGTTCCAGTGTGATAGTTTGGGCAGGACTGTCTAGTTGCTACAGAAGACTTGCTGTGATTCATGGCAACCTGACTGCATAGTGCAGTGATCATGCCCCAGGGCCTCAGGTAACAATGGTTTTCTTGTGAGATGAGAGTGTGACAGTCATGATGCAGATTCTGTACTCCTCAGATTTAAAACCTACTGAATATTTGTGGAATGAGCTGGAGATATGTGGCAGCAGAGACCTATTAAAAGTTACACAATTATCCAGGCTCTTCAAGAACAATGAGATAGAATCCCACATGCCAGCATCTGTAAATTAGTGCAAAGCATGAGTCACAGATGTACAATTTACATTGCTTCCAGCAGTGGCCACTCAGGGTAGTACCCAGGGCCTTTCACAAATGACTCCCTCCCTGTTAATCACCTCCGCTCATAACAAAATTAATTAAAATATTGATTTTACCTACTGTATGCCATGTCTGTTCAATGAAAAGTCTGTATCTGTTATAATATTTTGCTTTTATTCTTGATAATAGCTTTAGAATCTGTTGTAATTTTAAGTACTAAAATTCTTTTACCATACCAAAAGGTGCAACATCCATTCACCCATTACTTCATCCAGTTCAGGAATGTGAGGGATTTTGGCAAGCAGTGAGCATAGGACCTGAACAACATGCCAGTGCATTGAAGGGCTTATACAGACACAGGCACAGCCACCGACGCTCACATCAGAGCCACAGACACTCACATCAGGGCCAGTTTTCCCAGACGCTAATTTATCTACCAGTCTTTGGACTGTAGGAGGAAAACAGAGCATCCACACAAACACAGGAGAACACACTGTGCAAACTTAACCAGAGGTGACAGCAATGCAACAACAATGCTAGCCAATATCCCACCATGCCACGACGTGTAAAATTATTATTATTATTATTAATAATAATAATACTGGTACCAGCAAACAAGTACAAAAATAGTTGGCATGTTGCTTAAAGGTGAAGTTGAAACAAACACAGAAGAGCAGATTTTGGATTATTGAAAATCAGATTGACAGAAACGTAGGTGGTAATAATAAAAACGTATTAATATAAAATGTAAGTTACAGAAAATAACTTACATAAAAAAATAAAAGAGAAAATTAAAAAAAAAACAGGATCAGTACAATGTATTTATATTTCCTAAAAGACTAGTGGCCCTATATATGAGACTTTGCATTTTTTGCTATATTTGGAAATAACTTATTATTGCTTTCTAATATTCAGCAACAGTCAAGGTCATTAACATCAATCAAGGTAGAAAATAAATTATTTTGAATAGAAGGCTGAAAATATAGCTGATGAAGTGAGGTTTTGTGCTGGTTCCTGTTCAAACAGAAAAGCAAACCATGCGCAAGGAAGTCCCTAGACACTTATTATCTTCATGGTAGGAGAATTAGGAATAAGAAATTATTGTGTAAATACAATATTACAGTAGTCACAGAAATCTGGCATCCAGCAAGTCATAGAGTTGGTTGAGTATTTTATTAATGTCTATGTAATGTTCTGGGACACAATCGGTCAGAACACAGAGGTGAAGTGGTATTAACATATACCAAAAATAAAATAGAGATAGAAGAACTTAAACTAGATGGTACAAATTTCTCAGAGTTTTACGGATCAAACCAGGGAATCAAAGTTCAAGATGTTTAGTGACACTTCAATTCAGACCAATCTATGCCATCAGATCTGTGTATAGCTAAGAACAAATGAAGTGGAGAATACCAAATGTTTATTTTTCTCTCATAGAGATTGGGAACTTTACTTTCTAATACAATTTGGGTACCAAAAACAGAAAATATTTATTTTGATCCAGCATTTCAAATAAGAAAGAGAGTAGGACGGAAGTAAGAACACTGGATAATTGTGACCATAGAATGGTCACTATTGACTTATGTATCAAAGCGCTCCCCTCCAAAAACATAATCATGAGTGCTCACAAGGTGGTTCCAAGTTAAAAGAAAAACTCTCAGGCCAAGAAGTCAGTTTTCTAGCAGAATATATTCTTGCTATTATTCTTGTGTTAAAGGGAAAAAAAATAAAACTTGTGCCTTAATTTGTGCCCTTTCGGGGTGGTGCAGTGGTGCCTGTGGCTAGATGGTTGCTGGTTCATATCTCGTGGCTGGCAAAGGAATCCTACTCTGTTGAGTAGGCCCTGAGCAAGGCCCTTAACCCAACTGTTCCAGAGGCGCTGAACAATGGTAGACCCTGCGCTCTGACCCCAGGCTCTCTCCCTGTCTGTGTGTCTGTGTGTCTCACGGAGAGCAAGCTGGGGTATGCGAAAAGATAATTCCTAATGCAAGAAATTGTAAAGGGTTAATAAAGTAATGTTAAAAAAAAACAAGGCCCTTAACCCCAACTGCTCCAGGGACACTATAAATGGCTGACCCTGTGCTCTGACCCCAAGCTTCTCTTCCTGTCTGTGTGTCTCATGGAGAGCAAGTTGGGTATGGGAAAAGACAAATTCCTAATACAAGAAATTGTATATGGCCAATAAAGTGATCGTACAGTATCTTAACCTATTCTTGTTCCTGTACTTGGATTTATTTTTCAGTGGGTTCAAACAAACATCTTAGAAGAATGGGTGTAGTCCAAGCCTGGTAAAACTACTAGAAAACTAATGGTTTAAGTGGTTTTGTTCAATATGACTTATTTTAGTTTTTGATTATTCTTTGCAATTTTCCTGATATTAAATTTTCACACATAAATGTGATTAGATTTTGATTAACAATATGCACTGTACTGTGTACAGTATATAAAACAACTAAATAAGCATAAAATGCATGCTAAAGCATAATAACACAGAAAATCAACAACTAGAAAAAAAACAGTAGTAATAATTTTACATCGGAAACTTAATTACTGTTCATCAAATTAGAGTTAGGACCAGGTTCTCAAAATGTTCCTCCTCTTTGATTGGATCTCTAAGCCAATTTTAATGATGGAATAAACAGACTATGGGTCTGCTATGGTGGTTTATATTTCCAAATTTTGTGTGATAATAGTTTTGTAACTTAGATATAAAACAACAGAATCCACAAAATGCAGTGTTTAAAAACCCAATGAATATGTAATTCTTAAATTTTCCTTCTGTGTCGTCTACCTTTTGAAAACTGAATCCAAGTAAAACATTGAATCAATAATCAATTTTTTACTAAATCAGTCCTGATACACAGGATTAAATAGTGAATATAGGGCTGCAATGAAAGATTGGAGTTGCATGAGTAGACATTTAGACAGACTTTATAGTATATCAGTGTTTTTCATCTTTAATTTTGAAAAACACATAAGCTGAGATGAACATTACCACAATTCTTCAAGGTTCAATTCACTTTCATAATGAACCTCCCTTTTTTTGCATTTTAGAGATTAAACTGAAATTTGCGTTCATGCTCCAATGTTGACTATTTTCAAAGAGATGTTTGTATTGTTTTTTGATTGTGTATAATATTAGGGACAGTGAATGCGTTTAAATACCATTGAAAGATGTTTTGAATGAAAAATATGTTATTGTTATTTCAAATATATTAGATATAGTTTAGATATTTATTTGCTTATTTACAAAATAAATAAATTTAAAATATATAATATAATATATTTTATGTTGAAATTAAAAAAAATATATTTAACTTTAAATGTAATGTAGTAGGTTTGTTGCATTACTCCACATTTCTATATTTAAATGATCCAATTACATCCATACACTTGCTACTGTATTCAGATATTTGGATAAAGAATTTGTCAATGGAAGGGAAACAGAATGGTCAAACTGTGGTGTTGTAATTAGTGTAAACCACTCTGGCAGAGCGGTGGCTTTGTGGCTAAGGATCTGTGCTTGTGGCTGGAAGATTGCCGGTTCAAATCCTGCAGCCAGCAGAGAAATCCTATTCTGTTGGACCCCTTCACCCCAACTGCTCCAGCGGTGCTATACAATGGCTGACCCTGCGCTCTGACCTTAAGCTTCTCTCCCTGTCTGTGTGTCTGTGTCTCAATGAGAGCAAGCTGGGGTATGCGAAAAGGTGAATTCCTAATGCAAGAAATTGTATAGGGCTAATAAAGCAACATTATCATTATTATTAAAAAGTACCACAGGGATCTGTGTTAGAACCATTGCTCTAGTAAGCTAGTAAAGTACTCAGATTACATAAAACTGGGGGAGCTAGCAAACACTGTAGCAAAGCATAAGAGAAAATTCAAAAGGACCTAGCCCAATTTCAGTACCAGGCAAATACTGTACCTGGCAGATGATGTAGACAATTACAGGGTATTGCATGCAGTTGGTAAAACAAGCTGCAAACACAAAATGGGAAAGCTGAATTTGAAGAGGCTACTTACAGTATGAGACAGATATGAGAGCTTTATGTAGAAATATTATTTGAATCTTCCATGTAAAGTACAAAAGTGCTAAATTGGGTAAATGGAACATTAGTTAAACAGTAACGAAAATAGTACAATTTAAGTCAGATGACTTAGAATATACTCATTTAGAATATACTGTACTGTAAGTACTGTACAATTTTGGCTACAAAGTTACAAGAAAAGTACTGCTCTGGAAGCAGTAATAAGGACTCCTCCTAACTGCCTGAAACCTTTGCAGGTTTTAGTTTTAATTGACCTGTCATAGACATTTGTTTTAGTGCTGTTTGTGTTAGCACCTGAATTTATCTGTTTTTTCTTCCAGAACATCTTCCACCTTACTGTTTTCAGTTACAGTTGATCTCACTAGTTTTTCATGACTCATGATTTTATGATCACCTGTATTGCTCTGCAATTCAAATTAATGTAACAGTATCACTATCATGGAGTATGTGTTTTCACCCACTGTTGACTTTTGCTGAAGATGTGTTTCCCACAGAGGTCCTTCTGACATCATCTTAGACGTGGAATGTTATTGTTAGTATGCTTAATTATGCATACCTTTGCCACACCTGTGTGAAAGTCCTTGCTTTCAATAAACTTGGTGTCTCTCATTTACCCAGGTGTTTCCATTTTCTGCTGACATCCTGTACTATTTAACAACACTGGCTTTCCTACAAGACAAGGCTAAACACTTCCAGACAGTGAACATTTTATTTGTGGAGGATCTGTCCTCCTTTTCTATTTAAGTTATAACTAAAATGTGCCTAGTTTATGTGCTTCTACTTTCATCAAGCTACAGATCTAAAATCAAGAACTTGGCTTATCCTTAGGTCTTGGAGCTAACCATAATGTTCTTCCTGTGAAACCTCAGAAATTAGCACTCTAGGCTCTGCATCTGTAAAGTTATTGTGTGAGAAAGGTAAGAGAAAGATAACATCAAATAACAAAGTAGTCTATTCACAAAAATATATTAGTACAGGAAATAGTAAAATATTCTTTTTAAAGAATGTTACTTTGTATTCATTTCACCTTCACAGCAACTAAGCTTTCTTTGCCTTTTAATAACAAACATCTGAGACCAGGCTGTGAGCATCCACAGCAATTACATGGTTCCAAGAGCAGGAGCAATGAGGTTATCTATTCTAATTCTTTTTATATACGCAGCAGAGTAGAACACTGTAGTAAGGTGGCATTCTACCTTAAATTCAAGATATAGGATTGTGACTATGATTTTGAAATAATTCTGCTGCATATATTGTTACTTTTACTATGTATGTATGACAAAATCCATATTGGGCCCAAGTTGGTTGGCAAGGGAGTTATTATTTTTTTGCAGTTTTCTTTAGAGTAGGTCATAATAATCCTTGTACCACTGTGGCCACACCCAGAACAATTCACAGTTATACAGTATCTTTTGTCGACAATATTATTTCTCCTGCAGTCAGGCTTGTGCTTGAAGGTCACATAGCAGGCCAGAAACTGACAACAATTACTTGAAACAATAAATACTATTACAAAATAGTTTTAAAATCAGTTGGTTTTTCAAAATTTTGGCACTTTACTAAGTGTCATTTGAAGAGCAAAATGCAACATCACACATTTTAGTTGTTGAGTTTACATTTGTATCAAGGAATATCATTAAGATTACTGGTTAAATGACCTATTATATATTATCCAAATATGGCTATATATTATTTCAAAACTTTAGCACAATGATTCGGAAACATATTTCCGTTGGCTACAACAGATTGTAACTTTTAAATTTCCTTTAATTTTAAAAATAAGAATAGTGTTGTAGCAAATGCAGACAACATTCTTGGCACAATCATGGTCAAGGAAAATTATTTTCTAAAAACCTTCCTCCTGTCCTTTTACAACTATTGTAGGTGCCAAATGAGGTGTCATTTTACTCAGCAGGTTTCAACTGCAAAAAGGAAAGACATATATGGTAAACACACAAACACTGAGCTTTACATATACTGTAAGATGTCTTGGGAAAACCATTGTATAGCTATGGACCCCTTGAAAATATTTAATTTGCTTCAATATTAAAAAAAGAATACTCATATTGGAAATGGTATGGTGGTGCATTGCTGCTTCACAACGGTGGGATCCTGGGTTCAGTTCCTGGGGTACTTTTAGTAAGGTTTCTATGGGGTAGCCATGTTCAAGCGGGTTTTTCTGGATGTTGTGGTTCCCTCCCACATTCCAATGACATGTAGACTGGTAGGTTAATTGGTGTCTGAGAAAATTGACCCTGGTGTGATTGTGTGAGTGTCTTTGGCTGCATCAGTCTCTGTTTGAGCCCAGCGATACACTGGTGTCCATCATCCAAGGTGTACCCTACTTTGCGCCCATTACTTGCCGAGATCAGTGAATTGGATGAAGCAGTTAGGGAATGGGTGGATGGATGATGGACCTCTTGTTTGAATGAAAACTCGAAACACTTAGGTTTTCTTTGAATATGCCAATTTGTATGTTTAGAATTGCTAAATTTAATGTTAATTTTACATGTTGGAAGTGTCTGTAGTTAGCGTAGAGTTGGTGGAAAAAGTTTGTGAATTAAAGCAGACGCCTGCACAGGGAAATAAAGGAGAATTCAATTCTCCCCCCTGTCCTTCTGTGGTCCGAAAGAGGCAGACCTCCTCTCCAGGTCTCAGTTAAAAAGGGCTCTAGACAAGCAAATACTAAAGCTTCTGCAAGCCAGGTCTGAGCGTCTCAGTCCACCCATTAGTAAGGTATCTTTGATTTCATAGTTAGACATGAATTTGTGTCTCCAGATGTTTCTGTTAAATGCTTCACAGGAGCCAGAGTTCTTTCTATAAAGGCTAGGAAAGATTAATTGCCATGCAATAAAGTTTTGAATTTTTCCTGGCATAAATGATATACGATATAGATATATACTGTATGATTTATTGAGGGGATGAATCCTTCAAAGGGGTTTTCCTCTCTGAACAGGTAGCTGAGAATCATCATGCCTCGGCTCCCACCCACTCCCACAGTGTTACAAAAGATATACTGGTAGGTTAATTGACATCTAGGAAAAATGAGTCTGGTGTGAGTGTGTGCATCTTTTTATCTTGTGAGACCTGGGATTGACTGACATCCCCTCCAGGTTTTATCCTGCTTTGCGTCTGTTTTTTACTGGGAAAGGCGAAGGGCCAGCCCAAGCATTTTGGGGGTCCCAGACAAGCTCTTGGAAAGAGGCCCCTCCAGATCACCTTCTTACGGCAAAGATGAGTCATTTACTAAATAAATAATAATAAACCGCTATATTTAAATTTACACTAGTAATATGGTAATTTATAACTAACAAACTTTAAGAGACAAGATTAGCACAGCAGCAACAGAAAGAGCCACTGGGGACAATGTTAAGCTCACATTTGAATGTGCCAATAAAAAAAAATAATGTTGTTGCACATTGAGGGGGCTCCCAGGTGGCCTTGGGGCCCAAGGCAGTTGCCTACTTCGCTTGTGCCAAGGGTCAGCCTTGACTGTGTGCACTGCAATAGACTGGTGTCCCCCAACGATCCTGTATTGGATAAAATGGTTCGAAAATGGATGTAGAGAACACCTCCATTGGCAAGAGCTTCCCATCTTTTCTTGTCGCAGTAGATTTTGCTCAGCAAGTCTTAAAACCTATACACTCTCATAAGCATACACTCAATCCAGTCATTATGTTTGGCAGTACTATTCAGCATCTAATTATTCTGCCTTAAAACAGGATATGCTGTCACCAGGAATTAGCTGGATTCATTTCCTAAAACATGTGAGAACCTGTAGCTTAGATCCCATACGAATAACTAGAGTATTAAAATGATTTATTATTATTAATAATAAATTCCTTATACTTCTTTAGTGCACTTTACAGGTAATGGGGACTCCCATCCACCACCACTACTTTGCAGCATCCACCTGGATGATACAACTATCAGTGGGGAAGATAACAGAGTGATGATTTCATTGATGGGAATTATTAGGAGGCCATGATTGGTAAAGGCCAATGGGAAATCTCGCCAGGAGGCTGGGGTAACACCCCTACTCTTTTTGAGAAACACCCTGGGATTTTTAATGACATGACATCACATGATTGCCTGTCATCAAATTCTATTTATATTCGTCTGTCTTCAGACACTGATAATGTCAACATTCTTGTCCTTTTAGATACACTCAAATTGCAAATTAGATACAATCTAATTGCCGCTTTCCACGCCATCAATCATTAGATATCAATTAATCATTTATAAATCTTAATCAACCTTTAACATCTTGGTTCACACCAGGCCAACAGATCATAGTACACAATTAATGGCAATAAACGAGTAAGTTAGGACCTACACCCTTTTCCCTGTACATGCTTTCACTAGGTGACATCAAGAATAACAATAAATTTTTTCGCTGTAATGCTGTTATATCTGTACATATCTATACTGTAATTGTCAAAGAATTCCCATGATAGCCCAGTGATAAACAATTTGCTTTCCATCCTTGCTGACATTATCAAATGGATGGTAAGTAGCTTTCTTTATTTAAATCAAGATAAAATGGAGATCTCACTATTCAGAAAGAAGAGGCTGAAGTTCTAAACATCAGTGGCTATAGTCTTAGCCCCAGTAGGTCAATAAGTAATTATGGTGTAGGCCTTGACCAGTAATTATTTTTTTGGTTTAATTGCAAAATACATTTTTCACATGTTCCCAGTTTGTTATAGGACAGATTTTAATGTACTCTTTCTGATGTACAATGCAGTAAATATTTAATGTAATGTAGTTTAATGCATCATAGCGCAAGTGTTACAGGATGTGGATGCACTTGAATTTAAATGTCAGCTGGAATGATGGCATTTTCTAATTCTGTTTGATAAAATCATAAATGTTTCACTCTTATATGCTCTTTGCTAGAATATTTCAAAGCTTACGTAGGAGAAGACTTGGATATTTACTAATTCGATACCTATTGTGATAGCACAGGAAGTTCAGACAAGATGTAAGCTGTAAACTGTGCTAAGCTGCTGTCCTGAGTCACCTGACCAGCTGCTGCAGGCTCCCAGGATCAGTCTTTCTGTTGTCTGAGGAAATAAGGCAGATCCTATGCAGCACAAACTTACAGACGAAGAAGATGTAGCTTATGGTACCAAGAAACCATGAATGGAACATTTTGGGAAGAGAGAGTTTTTTTTAAAGAACCTCAGATAAAGCTTAGCTGCCTGGCTATGGAAAAGTGAGTTAGCAGCTCAGAAGTTAGTTTTTTATTTGTTTCCCTTGCACTGCAAATGAAAGTTCCAGCTGTGTTTGTGTTTGTTTTCCTGGATCTGCCTATTTCCAAGATCCCATTATGATATACCAGCCCCTAATTTAAAGAAGGTTAGCAGATCAGATTTCCCCATGATCAGGAAAACATTTTCAAGGATTTAGAAATAGTAACTCTTCTTTGATAAACTATGCTGTTTATCTGTGAGCAAATTATATTAACATGGATACTAGTAAAGGCTTTAATGTGATATACAGTACTCAATATTTAAGAAAGTCTTTGATACAGTTAAATATCAAGGGTTAATTCTTATATTGAAAGCCAGAGGGATCCAAGGTAAAGTATGTACATGGACTGAGAACCTGTTAAGAGACAGAAAACAAATAGTTAAGGGAAATAAAGTCTAACTGGGCTGAGGTAATTAGTGCTGTATCACATGTCCTCTGCTCATATTGATTTAGACAAATTATCTAGATTCTAGGCAGCAACCTTCCACAATTTGCAGATGACACAGAAACAGGTGGGGTAATTTGTATATTCAATTTGACCTAGCAAAGACATTACAGAATGACGAAGAATACCATCCAGGATTGGGCAGGCACTCAGCAAATGAGATTTATTATAGACAAGTGCAAATTATCACATGCAATTAATGTACAATTAAAATATGACAATCTAAAGCCTTTATTCCACGCTATGAGAATAGGGCCCTATAACACTTTTGATTTAGTACAATTTGTGTGGAATAGGGTATTTATAATATTCCATTTGTGTCTATCATAAAATGAGCACAAAATGTAGTCACACTGAACAATGTGTTAAAAGGAAAAAAAAGTTATTTTAAAGGAATTCTTTTAAGTGTGTATTTTTATCTTACATTTTAAGATGTTGAGTCATAACCTGTTAAAAACTAAATATTAAAATTGAGATATTGAACAAATAAAAGCTGTAGCTACATATTTATAGTCTATTTCTACAGTATATGCCCTGAACTAAATATAGATTGAAATGAATCATCACCTTACTTTGGAAAAAAGCTGTCAGTCTAATTCC
This sequence comes from Lepisosteus oculatus, assembly GCF_040954835.1. Taxonomy (NCBI): domain Eukaryota; kingdom Metazoa; phylum Chordata; class Actinopteri; order Semionotiformes; family Lepisosteidae; genus Lepisosteus; species Lepisosteus oculatus. The sequence continues at coordinate 42,531,410 of NC_090697.1, read as the reverse complement.
TTGTTGAAGTTTAAATTATTTAGTTTGTAGTGTGTGTATTTGTTTTTAAATTTAAAAGTTTCAAGGTCTTGCACATTAATATAATGTTTTATGTTGAGTTTGAATATCAGTTCATTTGTTGGTTTGTATCCAAACACTTATTTGATGATGCAAAGTTGCTGAGCTGGGTCAGCGAGTTGAATTTAGCAAAGTGATACTGCTAAACTGGCCGGACAATATACAGTAGCCAGCAATGGAATAGGTGCAAAAGTTTTTCATTTGGTTGAGTACCATTGTTCCTTACTAGCTTTCTCTAACAGAATACTTTATGCCAGGTGCTCAGTGTATTTATGACAAGCTATAATTGCACAACTGAGCTGACAATAAATCTGTATATAAATTCAAAAATATGACTTAATTTTACATGAAAATAGTTAAAGATGTGATTATCCCCATTTGTAAAATGAATCACCTAGTTGCTATCAGGTTGAATGAAAATACCTTCTGTGTGGGTAACCAGAAAACTTGTAGGGGACAGGCCACATCTTGGAAGGCAAAGGGCTATCAGACTGTAGTGGCTATGACAGAAGAAATGCCTGCAGAATGACTGTTGCTCAGTCTCTATGTCTGTATGAAAATGATCTGCATACCTGGAGGTTAATCAGGAGTTGCAACTGAGAGACTTACTGTAATTGCCATCTTCTGTGAGAAACCTGAACTGTGCAAGTACAGTACTTTATATGTGATGAGAAATGACATTGTAGTTACATAATAACTCAGTCTTCTAATCCTTTGGGGTTGAGTCACATATACTGTATGTTCTATTTGTACAGTATCTAATTACTGCTGTTATTTATAATACTTATAAACTTTATTTTATATACTGTAGCACCTTTAAAGGTGGCTTCTCAAAGCGCTTCACAGAATGACAACAACAATAAATATAAAGATTACACAAGATAAAACACAATTATAATACACAGAGGAGACCGTGGATGGTGGAACTTAGTATAGTAGTAGCATAGGTTTAAAGAATGGAACCAGTTAAGTAAAGGAGTTTAGAGAAGGTGACTCTCTGATATCCTTGGGGAGAGAGTTCCTGTAATGAAGCTTGGTTCTGGACCCTATGCAGATGGTATAATCCGGAAGTAAGTGGAAAAGGACGACAGGGAGGAGACGACGAGGATCAGGAGGGGTTGACAGACAGGTGGGCATAATGATGGTGAACTGGTGCTCGGGGGGTGTAGCCAGGGAGAACAAGTCCAAGTAGTCCAGGGGGAAAATCCAGGGTGAAGTCCAAAAGTCCAAAACTCGGAGATCCAATTGACAGGACAAAACAGAGTTAAAAGCCAGAACGAGGCCAGGTGCTCTGAACCCCGGACTCATCTGGGTCAGGACACTGATAGGTGGCCTATGCCCTCAAGCCGCGGACAAAGGGCAACTTGATGGTAGGCGGGCGTCCGGGCATCTGTCTTCCAGGCGAGATCACCTGGATTAAATAAGGAGGGGCAGGATTGGAGGTAGGTGCATGAAATCATCAAAAATGTGAAAAAGCCAGAGAGCCCTTAAAAGGAGGGATTACAGTAGTGACAGTTCCAGAGCTTGTGGGCACAACAGGAGAAGGCCCTATCACCCAAAGAATCCGGGCTTGAGAGTAGACAAAAGAGCAAAGGTTGTGAGGTGGGGAGTAGGGTGATAATAGTACAGACAGGTTTGAAGACAATATTTGTTCAAATCACTCTAAGAGATTAGTTAAGGACCTTCCTTTCATAAATTCATTGTAACACCTAGAGTCCTACTGTCATGCCGATGATTCTCTTCTTTAGTTCTTATTATTTCCATAATCTTACTTTTAATAGAACACAGAGTAACCCATCTATAATTACTGATTCAGGCTTATTGTCCTTTTTATGGATAAGTGCTACATTAATGTTTTTCAGTCAAAGTGTACTGCTGCTGTCCTGAGTGACTAATGGAAGAATTCAATTAAGAAGCTCTATGAAGGTCTTTAATACTGTACTTCTCTGTCTTGATTCTTATCCTGTTTTACCTGTGTTTGCAATTTATTATATGATTACAAACAAAAGGAGGCCATTAAGTAGTTAGTAGCTGAATAACTCAAGAATAACTCAAGCCACTTCTTGAACATGGCAATGAGAGTTTGTTCCATTGTCACACCCATACTCACAATTTGCATAAATAAGAGTTTTCAGTTTTAAATTCTGTACTGTATGTAGATTCTAAAGAAGCTAGATCATTGATACACTTTAGAAAGAACATTGTGTTTAGTATAAATTCCTGTCGCATTCCCCTAATTATTTTAAGCCAATTTGAGCATTCACCCCTTGTTGCTACTCTCTAGTTTCTATGATCTTTTTAATAATCCAAACAAAGTTTCCTAAATCAATTTTGTTACTCCTTATACTTTTCTTATTTGATTTTTCAAGCCATTTAGCTACAGATTTCTCTCCTTGATAGTGACATACTGTATTTAAGGGAGGAATATATTCAGAAGCCTACCTTATTAATAGTATATAATAAGAAAATATTCATGTGGTTTCTATTGTGTGAATATGCTCTTGACTTGTTGCATCCTATTTTCTATCTGTGCCAACTAACCCTGAGTGGGAATTGTGTTGTATAAAAGGTATTATTAGGTTCTATGGTCTGTGTGTGTGATTAGGTGTGAGCTTGTGCCCTGTGCTGTGACTTTTAAGTTGCTGAGGTTGTACATGGAGAGCATGTCCAATAAACTATTTGTACTGTAGTTGTGTAATTGCCAACACTTGTTGTATCATGCAAGTATTTCTATTACTACTAATAACACTACTGCTAATAATTAGATATCTATTATAATACTGACCTGTCTCTGTCTAGATTAAGTTTATACTTTTTATGGGATTGAGGTGTGTACACTTGATTTTGGATTTATTGTGCTTTATAAGTGCTTATATTTAAAATATATTTAAAGTAGACTGAAAAATAAATTAAGAATGCCTGCAGAATGAAAGATGTTTCCAGTGGTAGTAGAGTCATAATGCACTGAACATGAATATTTAAAAAAAATATTTTAAAATAATTCACCTATCCATCATTTTTCTAATCACTTCATTTAATTCAGGGTTGCATGATACACCCTGGAGGTACACTAGTCCATTACAGGGCACAGAAGCATGAACACTCACTCTCACACCAGGGCCAATTTTCCCAGAAGCCTATTAACCTACCAGTATGTCTTTGGACAGTGGGAGGAAACCGAAGCACTCAGAGGAAACCCATGCGAACACGGGGAGAACATAAAAATCAATGCAGATAGCACCCCAGGTCTGGAATTAGGCACAGGACCCCAGTGCTGCAAGGCAGCAATGTTAACCATTGCACCACCATGCCACCCATTAATAACCTAAATTTAATAAACTCATTTTTAGTCATAATGTAAAGTAAAAAAAGAAAGAAGTATATACTGTACATGAATAATATGAAAAATTGGAAAAGTCACATTAGTAACATTAACCTTTCCTGTGGCAAAGCTAAATTAATGTAGGCGCAGAATATTACCTTAGAGAGTCATACAATTAGTTGAGTGAGCTCTGTGTGCAATATTTCACATGAAAGTGGAGTATGAAGTATTTCACATGATTTCAGAATAAATCCATCTATCTCTATATGGCTGCTTGAATTTCAAGCAAAGATCCAACCATGAAGACCAAAAAGCTTTCAAAACAATTCAGGGACAAAGTAGTATAAAGGCACAGATCAAGAGAAGATCAAGATCAAGAGAAGGTTATAAACATTTCAAAGACCATTTACAGTATATCTGTTTGTGAATGGCATAATTTATCATTAAAAAGTGGAAGGCACCCAAACTGCCTAGATCAGGCTGTTTGTCAAAACTGAGCAGCCAAGGAAGGAGGAGAAAATTGTTTAGGGATGCCACTGTAAGGCCTACGGTAACTGAGTTCAGTGGTAGAGATGCGAGGAAATATCCATGGGTCAACAATAACACGATCCCTCCATTAAGGAGGCTTGTACTGTGTGTGGAGGACTAACTTGGGTATGTCATTAGGTGGCGCTGTGTTTTGGGAGGCAATCACATGCCTCCATTGCTGGGTGTTTGTGGTCAGAGTTCTCAGTTCCTATCCATTTGTTTAAATTATATTTACTCACGCGTTATTGTTGTTATATATTTTTGTGGATTATATGTGATTCTGTTAATATTTAGTTAAATATCTAAGACATCTACTGTATGCAGTTTGAACACATACAGATGCAACCATTCAAAATACGCGTGTGATACCGCATTATTTTGCGGCGCGCTTTACGCAGTCTACCGCTAGTTACCGGTAAATACCGCTAGTTACCAGTAAATACTGCTAGTTACCGTAAATTCTCTTATAATACCGTAAGCAAAATAATAGTATCCGGAATAATAGTATCCGGCTCAAACATGAGAGGTGGAGCTAATAAAGCTCCACCTCTCATGTTTGAGCTGTCGCCATCAAAGTCTTTAACGGAGATATTACTAATAGTATTAATAATGAATGACCTTGGACAAGCTGTAAACTCAAAGTATTGCCCTGGTCAACATTCTTTTTTTCATTGACTGTCTTTGTAAAAGTAACTCCACAGCATTTCGCAATCACGCATTTGTTTCCAATCATGCAAAGTACAGTGATTCACCATGTCTTTCACATGCTCATAAAAGAGATTGATCTAGGAACATAAACATATTACCGTATGCAAACTGTACTGTATACAGTATGTATATGTATATTTAATGTCTTAACTGTGCCCATTTAAGTATTGAATATTCATATCTAATTTTACCACTGAAGGGAAATCTTAGTAGCTGAGCATAAAAAGAATAGGAGCATACTGCAACGCGTGTGAAGGCCATAAACGATATTAATTTTGGAACATAAACATACAGTATATGGCTGGTCTCGGTACTTTAAAGAAAACATACACGAAACATGGTTTCATTATGACCAGAATCAGTCTTGAGATATTTTTAACTTTATTTATAGTATTTGAGAGGTATGTCTTAACACCGATACTACAGTACGTAAATACTGCTCACGTATATGTTTCTAGGTTTATATTATGCATTTCATACGGTCAAATTACTTTTGAGCAACTAATAAGAAGCGCAAAACGGTATGCGTTTTAGTTTCGTTTTGTGCTGGGACTCTGCTTTTAACAATGTGGCCGTGGATTGATTAGAGATATCAAGTACATACAAGTCATTTTTTAAATGTTGTAGTTCATCTTGTAAAAATGTTACGAGTACATCATCTATCAACAATTACACAGGTTCTGTTCCAATATTGCGGATTTTGGTTACGTAATATCCACCACAGCATTTCGCAATCACGCATTTGTTTCCAATTATGCAAAGTACAGTAATTTTTGAGAATCGATTCACCATGCCTTTCACATGCTCATAAAAGAGATTGATTTAGGAACATAAACATATTACCGTATGCAAACTGTACTGTATACAGTATGTATATGTATATTTAATGTCTTAACTGTGTCCGTTTAACTATTGAATATTTATATGGAATTTTACCACTGAAGGGAAATCTTAGTACCTGAGCATAAAAAGAATAGGAGCATACTGTAACGCGTGTGAAGGCCATAAACAATATTAATTTTGGAACTTAAACATACAGTATATAGCTGGTCTCATTACTTTAAAGAAAACATACACACCAGTATTCCATTTCTCCCTAAACATTTTAAGCATCGAAGTCTTTAACTAACGTGATACCGGAGTCAACAAGCATACTTTTTAGAATTTGATTAAAAGGGAATATAATATGGAATCGCATATCTAAAGAAATTAATAACGATATAATTATATTCATGTACCGCAACACAAGAATAGTACACACTGTACATTGTCTGTTGCAACGTAAATTGCAAAAATGCACTTGGAATCTGTCCAAGCCCTACATTGTCAGGCATTTTCTTTTACTGCAATGGACATAAAAACTCCCTTGCTTTTAACAGAGCGTTTCATAATTTCTAACTATGAAAATTATTTAAACTGCCAGAGCTTGAAATGTCACAAGGATCCTCTAGAGCACAGCAAAGACTGTATTTAAAGAATCGCGTATCTAAATAAATTAATAAGATATAATTATATTCGTGTACTGCGACAGGGCTGTGTAGGGCTGTTTCACCTCTCTCTTCATGTGACTCTATTCAAAAACCATTAAGCAAAGAGGGGATGAGAAGAGTGACAAACTAGTATACTTTAGATCTTTTTTTCTGACCCGGGAAAATCTGATCATGTTTCTCTATAACAATAATAAAAAACTTAATTTCACATATCACCTTTAAAAGTGGCATCTCAAAGCAATACAGTAGATGTAAACCACAGATTACAAAGTAAATACCCAGACAAACGCTAGTGCGTTTTTAATAAAATGCTTTTATTCATTCAGCAGAGAGAGAGCGTAAAACCTGGGCATAACAGCTGTTCCTTTTTCTGATCACTCGCTCTCTGGATAAACGGCTCGCCTGTCCTGTTCTTTGTTTTCCTAATTTGCTGATTATGCCTTCTGCGATCCACTCCTGCCACACACCTAAAGAAGACTATTTTCAATTTCTTTGCGCAATCCATTGTGCAATTAACCCTTGTATGTGCTGTCCTTAAGGTGATATCACATAAAGGTGATATGTAAAATAATGTTTTTTATTATTGTTATAGAGGAACATGGTCAGATTTTCCCCAGTTCAGAAAAAAAGATCTAAAGTATACTAGTTTGTCACTAGTATACTTTTAATACAGTTTTTGCTGTGCTCTTGAGATCCTTGTGATATTTCGAGCTCTGGTTGAATGATAAGTGTCGCAGTTTAAATCTCTCTCTCTCAATTCAATTCAAGGTGCTTTATTGGCATGGCAGATGGGTACAATCAGTGTTGGGTATTTACTTTGCTTTGAGATGCCACTTTTAAAGGTGATATATAAAATCAAGGCTTTAACTTGCTTTAACTACGCAAGTCTGAGTTCTTGTGTCTGTCCTATACGAACCCGAAAGTATCACAATATGTATCTTTATAGCAGGTGGTGTACAGCTTTTTAGTATAGATTACACTTTTCTAAAATGTATTTAAAAAATTAAAACGATTACAATCTAATCTTTCCACGTTTGATCCCAAGATCCCAAGAAAAATAAATCTAAACGGGGAGAAAGCTATGCTGAAAGTTTATTAATATACTTAGAAGACAAAGATATCAATTTATGTTACATTTGTCTGATTGTGAATAAAAAAACACATATATTTAAACACGCGTTTACGATTTAAATCAAAACGCGATTCAAATCAATATAAATGTTTATTTTGTAAAGGTGACTATTCATTGTTATTAAAATGACTTAAATTTGATCATGTTGTGATATTTAGAAATATAAATTTGTTTGGTGTGAGTGAGGTTTTATTTAATCTCTGACCAAGGGAAACGTTTCATTTTTTCAAAGAAATGTTTGTTAAAAAAAAAAGTCATGGTTCCAGTGGGATTCAATCACAGACCGTGTGACATGGGAGTCAGGAACCTAACCCACAGCACCACCGGCAAGGTCACATGCAGAGTGCTGAAAAAGCACTACAGAAACATTATCAACAGACAATGTACAGCATGTACTATTCTTGTGTTGCGGTACATGAATATAATTATATCGTTATTATTTTCTTTAGATACGCGATTCCATATTATATTCCCTTTTAATCAAATTCTAAAAGTATGCTTGTTGACTCCTGTATCTTAAAATGTTTAGGGAGAAATGGAATACTGGTGTGTATTTTTTCTTTAAAGTACCAAGACCAGCCATATACTGTATGTTTATGTTCCAAAATTAATATTGTTTATGGCCTTCACACGCGTTGCAGTATGCTCCTATTCTTTTTATGCTCAGCTACTAAGATTTCCCTTCAGTGGTAAAATTCCATATAAACATTCAATACTACAACGGGCACAGTAAAGACGTTTACTGTAAATCTTTCTACGACAGACCAACGGACCACGAGTGCCTCTGTCGGTCAACCAATCACGTACCGCGGTACCGCGTGTCATCGTGTGTCACAATGCACATTGTGCGGTACAGATACAATGCCTCCGGTATGTGTCTGTACCGCACACTTTGAATGGCTGCGTCTGTAGTATGAATTATCACTTTTGTTTGTTTTTATCACTTTTTTTCTATTTGATTTACAAGAAAACACCTAAGCAATCCACCAAACACGTGGCAAAAAAAAATGTATTTAGAGTAGAAAAACCTAGAACTTTTTGGTCTGACACAAACACAACATAGCATATCATTCAGTAAACGCCATTCCTGCTTTTAAACATGTTGGTGTTAGCATTATGCTAAAGTTAGGCTTCTCATTATCAGGAACTGGGAAGCTTGTCAAGAGTGATGGGAATATAGATGGAAAAAAATCTCTCAAATCATAGAGGAAAACATGCTTCAGACCTAAAGCTGGGAAAAAGTTACCTTTTTAGCAAGATAATGATCCGAAGCTACAGTCAAACTCCTGATTTGAATCTTGTTCAGAATCTTGTGAAATATTTGAAACCTGATGCCTGTTAGTGATTCCCAAGCAACCAGAGAGAGTGTGAGCACCTCTGCTAATAAGATGGTACAGTACTGTTTTACTACATTTTTGTACTTATTAAAGTATTATTCATGTAAATAATGTCACCGATCAATAGATGAGAAATGATCTCACATTAAAGATGTGAAGATGATTCTCATCAAAATTACTGCATTTTATTGTTTAAAATGCAATCTTAGACTGTTTTACCATTAGGCAATCTAGTACTAATGCTAATTAAGCTCCTGAAATAAGTGTTGACATGGTCAAAATAGCATGTCATATCTTAATGTTTGTATGTAAACACAGATTGCATCAGTTTTGATTATTATAATGATTTGCTAATAATTATGTGGAGTATGGAAGTAGTAACTAAAAAGAGAAGGTTTAGAAAAAAAGAAGCATCCTGTCCATAAACAGCTGGGCAAACAGGTTTGAATTTAATAATATCGTATATACAGTAACAATGTTATGCCTCACTCTTGTTTTCATGTAATTTATATCATAGTACTACATTTGAATAATTTGAATGATTTAAAAAAATAAGCTAGGTATTATTATATATTTTGTAAGTACCTCAGATAAGGGTGTCTGCAAAGGAAGTAAATAATAGATACAGTAGTAGATGAAGCAGAACTGCTGAAAATTTTGAATCAATATTTGAAATGTGAACTTCAGTATTTATGCTATACTACTGTATATTGGTTTGAATATTGCTTAAATGGTTTTGGTGTTATTTTAATTGATTAATCATTTGTGACCGACCATGATAAATGCATGTGACTTTGATCATTGCATAGTCACTATACTAAAGGGATTATAGAGATTAGAGAGAGTTCATAGGGCACAGATGAAGATATTTGCATACACTTTATATTGATCTGAATATCAGCATTCTAAGTAACCTTTCAAGGGTATATTCAGTGACAGTCAAATCCTTTGAACACTTTTTGTGTTAGTCTTTTACTGTATACTATACTGTAAGTATAGTATGTGTCTATACTTACATTCCTTTAAAGATTTTATGGTATTTTGAAAACAGTTCCTAACATTATTCCAGAAATATTTTGCCATTTAATCAACACACAGCTTTGCGTTTTATTGTTTTTTTTTCTTGCAACAGCAACCTTGAATTTAATTCACAACATCTCTATGAGATTTACTTCTTAGTACTTAGATGGCCAATTCACTGTACTCTTTGACTTTTGTAAGATTGCTTGGGGGGCTGTGATGAATGCTTTGGATTGTTGTCCTGTTCAAGTACAAGTGCCTTCCCCGTGATTTTTTTTAACACTGGGTAATGTATGACAATATACATTTTCAGTTATAATTGTTTCTTCAAAATACAATGGTATTAATATTGTGGTATCACAATATTTGGTGCTCTCACCATATTTAGGTCTGGGCACAGGGAACTTTTCTTATTCTCCAAACGTATTGATTCTTTCTTGGTAGAGGAATAGTTCTTTTTAGTTTAGTTTCATCTAACCATAAAATTTACTTGAAGAATCCATCAAGTATCCTGCTGGCAACTCCAATCATTTTATTGTGTTTCCATTTAATTGGTATTCATAAGACAAATACAGGAGCTTCCAAATCCTGACAGCTCTGGATATATATTATAATCTGAAGTCCATTCTTTCCCAATGTTTATTGTGCTGACTCCTCCGTTCCACTCACCACCTCTAATGCAGCATCCCCTTGGTTGTGAGGGAGGTGGTGGATAGCCCTCTGTTGTACATTGTCCATCGTAGAACATTCTTGTCCCTCCATCAAAAATCCATGCTCCCTTCTCCATACTCATTTCCTTCAAATGATTTAAGTGAGTCCTAACTCATGATTAATGATTAAGATGACATAAATATCAACAGGTTATTCATTCATCTTCTAACTCTTCTTCCAATTCAGGGTCACAGGGTAGCCAGAGCCTATCCCAGCATGCAACGGGCACAAAGCAGGGTACACCCTTGATGTGACATTAGTCCATCATGGGGCAGATAGACACAAACACAGATACACACTTGCACCAGACCCAGGTTTTACAGAAGCCAATTAACCTACCACTTTGTTTTTGGAGAGAGAAAAATGGAGCACCGGTTCCAAAAAAGTCCATAAAGATAGCGCCCCTGGGTTCAGAATTGAACCCAAGGCCCTGGTGTTGTCACCCTTAACAGGTTATTTCATATTGAAATTATTTACTGCCTTGTAATGCAAACGTTTGGGAACAACTTTTTATTTTAGAAGTGGATTTAATTGAACTCTATACTGGGCGATTATTAACTGGGAACCCTTGAACTGACCAATCATGCTGACTTAAACCAAATCAATGTAATTGTGTATGTGCAATACTAAATGCAGATTGCCATGTCAAACCTTTACAAGAATGTCTGGCCTTGGTCCTTTTTTTAATTATGCACAGGAATTATGACAGAAAAGCATTTCATTCAATATTACTGTAGACTAGGCGGACACTTTTGTGATGGTGTGACTTTATTAGTAATGGTTGTAGCAACCAAACAATAGTAATGTGATAATATCTGATGAGGGTGGAATCAGCAGAGAGTTACAGCATGGAGCTGGGAGTAGAATAGATGGAAATTTAGAGGGAATCTTTAGTGATCTTAGAGAGGGGATTTATGGAAGAGTGAGTAGGATGCGCTGCTAACTTTGTTATCTCTGTGGCCTATCCCTTGACCAAGCAGCTAATCCCCACACATCATTGTCATTGTATCAAGAAAATGCACTGCTGCATTGTTTCAATTTTTTGCTGTTGAACAAAGGTTTTTATCTTGGATTTCACTTTTCATCTGATCATTACCAGAGTCTTAAGCAATAACTACATTTCATGAAACAAGAATAAAATCTGTTATTGTGTCATTTCATTTGTACTAATCTGAAGTACTGTATATGCTGGCCTGCTCAAATGTTACTTCATCCTCAATTTGCAGTCATTCATACCTGAAGCTTGTCAAAGTTGTACATGTTCTCAAATGTTTGTCAATAATACAGTAATGGCAAATAGTTCTTTTCAGCAAACAACCAATTCTGTAATTTTCTGGTAGCTTATTCTTCTTCATTTAGACCTAGAACTGTCATTTGTGAGATTGTAGCTGCACTCAAGTTCCGTCACCTTGATGTTTTGCTGAATCACAGTTTTCAAATGCATTTTTGAATACTTAAAGAGTATGCCTTATTATTACACTAATTGTTTTAGGCATGACAATTGTAAATAATTGGCAAAACAATGGATTTTATATCAAATTACTCTTTGTATTAATATAAGGAATGCATTTTTACATTACTTATACAGTATATAGTGTGCATACATAATTCATATATTAAATACCTGTACACATTGGCTTCTGACTATCCAAAATTTGCCTGTAAACGTGGCATTAAACCATTACATTTATAGTGTCATTGACGTAAAATAAATAAATTTTAAATTTAATAATGTTACAAAAATACAGATAACATAGAATATTTCAGAGGAAATCTGCTTAAAAATAAAATAATTGCTGTTCTAGTAAACTGCAATCCACAAAATGTTTCAGCCAAAATGCAAAATGTGTGTGTTACTGTTCCTTACTTTATATAGTATTTCTTATCTGCTCTATAAAAATATCCAAAATAAAGTTCCTCATCTAAAATTTTAATTGTGCTCTTGTGAGAGTTTATAAATAACCAATTGTGTTACAGAAATAAACCATTTCACCTAGTTGATTCTTGGAATTTCTTTAATATTTTAGTTTCTAAGTGATTCAGTAATTATATATCCATGTTTAGAGTCTAGGCTGGATAAGCTGCTTTTTTTTACATTTTTTCTTTTTGGACTCCCTAATTTTATTTATTTCAAATTGTTGCAAAATAGAAGAAGGAAGGGGTCAGGAAAATGGAGAATAAAATGGTTGAATAAAAATGTACCCAAGTGGTAGATAAAATCTGGGTTCTTTATGTCATCTAGTCCAAATGTAGTGAGTAAATCAGAGGCTACCTTAGAATGCTAGCTATAGTATGTAACCTGAAACACTGTGACATTCCTAAAGAGGTCAAGATAAAAAACAAACCCTGTGTCTCCCTTCCTATAACATGGATGCCCAAAGTGAATGGGAATCAATCTCACAAAATTAGGAGAGAACATCTTTAGCCTGAGGATTCCACAGTAAAGGAAATCAAATAGGAAAGCAAGCTCACTTAAATAAGGAAGATTCTGGTCTCCAAGACTGATCAGAACAAGGCTCCTCACATTGTATAATCCTAAAACATGAAATGGGTGATGATGTTCCTTCTTCTCTTTGTGTCTTCTGTTTTTCTCTTTCTCATGCTTCCTACCTTCTTCCTTCTTTTTGATTGTTATTTTCCTCCATTCAGCCTTTATGTGTCTTTTTATGCTGTGTTCTGCAATCTGTTCAATGTTTATCTTTTATTATGAATAACCAGAGTAATTCACCAGAAAACCTCCTTTGTCTTTTTACCTGCCTCTGAGCTCCAGGCAGGCAGGCAAACATGTCACATTCTCTCTGAATTAGGTCTTGCATAGTGCCATAAGATCTAAACTGCAAATTATATACCCCTCTATCTCATAAAACCCATCCATCCATTTTTTAACTTCTTCAATCAATGCAGGGAGCCAGAGCCTATCCTGGCAAGAAAAGGACACGAGACAGGTTACACCCTTAATGCAACACCAGTTAATTGTAGGGCAAATACACAGACATGCACACACTTATATCATAGTAGTTCAGGTGGGTAGCTGCGTCAGCATGCGTAGGCTGCAAAGGAACAAGTAATAGGTTTATTCCATGCTGAAAAAAAGAAGAAAGAGAACACAACGTTTCGGCCGTGGAGCCTTCTTCAGGTGTGAGAGAGACAGGGCAGTAGGCAAAGGTAAAGTAGCGGGAGAACAAAGGTTGAGAGGGAGGAGGAGTGAGAGGCGGGAGCAGGGGACAGAAAGAGAGGCCAATCAAGAGGTGTGAAGTCAGAATGGTTGCAGAGAGGTGTGAAATGAAACTTCCAATGAATGGAGAAAATTTAAAAGAACAGTAATCTGTCGTTAAGGGAAGGGAGAATGTGTGATCCTAGCTGCAGAATAATTTTAGTTTCGGTGGTCTTTCTGATGTATGAGTTCGGAAAACCGTCTTTGAGAACACAGACGGAGAGATTAGAGTGGTCGTGGCCGTCAGAGGTGAAATGAGAAACAATGGGCTTGGAGAGATCTTTAATCTTCACAGCCCTGACGTGTTCTCTGAAGCGGTCTCCGAGTCTCCTTCCTGTTTCCCCAATGTAGATGGCTGGGCATTTACTGCAAGAGATACAGTAAATAAGGTTGCTGGAGGTACAAGATGCTGTCTGGGTGATCCGGAATTGTCCTGAGGGGCCTTGAATGAGTGTGGTGGTGGCTGTGTACTTGCAGGTGATACAGCGAGCTCTTTTGCAAGGGAAAGTGCCTGGTGTGGATGGTTGCTGAGGGCGGTCAAGGGAGCTGTGGACAAGGAGGTTACGCAGATTAGGTGGTCGGCGATATGAGATGATAGGGCGATCAGAAAAGAGGGCCCCAATGGAGGGATCATCCTGTAGGATGGAAAAGTTCTGGTTAATGGTCCTGGGGATAGGAAGTGTGTTAGGGTGGTAAGGAAGCACCAAAGGAATGCGGTTGTTACGGCGGGAGTTCCTGATGGGGTTGATGGTCCGGGGGGTGTTTTTGGCTCGGGCAAGGGCCCTGTCAATCACACTGCTGGGGTATCCTCTGTTGATAAAAAATGAGTACATTTCGAGGGCTTGGTTTTCGAAGTCGATGTCGTCGCTGCATAATCGTCGTAACCTAAGGAACTGTGAAAAAGGAAGAGAGTTTTTAGTGTGGTTGGGGTGAAATGAGCTGTACAGGAGGTAGCTGTGTGAATCCGTGGGTTTGTAATAAACTGAAGTGGACAGTCGGGGGTAGTTGATAGACAAGTGGATGTCTAGAAACGGAAGAGTGGTGGAAGAAATGTTAACCGTATATTTGAGGGATGGGTGGAAGTTGGTGAAATGGTGCAGGAAGAATTCAAGCTGATCGTTGGAGCATGTGGCGGCACCGACGCAGTCATCGATATATCGTTTGTAGAGGTCAGGGACATAGCCAGTGTAGGAAGCGAAGAAGCGTTCTTCTACCCAGCCGACAAAAATGTTGGCATAGCTGGGTCCCATTCTGGTGCCCATGGCAACTCCACTGACCTGTTGGTAAAAAAGATTATTGAAAGAGAATGCGTTCAGTGTGAGGACCAGTTCTGCAAGTACACAGCCACCACCACACTCATTCAAGGCCCCTCAGGACAATTCCGGATCACCCAGACAGCATCTTGTACCTCCAGCAACCTTATTTACTGTATCTCTTGCAGTAAATGCCCAGCCATCTACATTGGGGAAACAGGAAGGAGACTCGGAGACCGCTTCAGAGAACATGTCAGGGCTGTGAAGATTAAAGATCTCTCCAAGCCCATTGTTTCTCATTTCACCTCTGATGGCCACGACCACTCTAATCTCTCCGTCTGTGTTCTCAAAGACGGTTTTCCGAACTCATACATCAGAAAGACCACCGAAACTAAAATTATTCTGCAGCTAGGATCACACATTCTCCCTTCCCTTAACGACAGATTACTGTTCTTTTAAATTTTCTCCATTCATTGGAAGTTTCATTTCACACCTCTCTGCAACCATTCTGACTTCACACCTCTTGATTGGCCTCTCTTTCTGTCCCCTGCTCCCGCCTCTCACTCCTCCTCCCTCTCAACCTTTGTTCTCCCGCTACTTTACCTTTGCCTACTGCCCTGTCTCTCTCACACCTGAAGAAGGCTCCACGGCCGAAACGTTGTGTTCTCTTTCTTCTTTTTTTCAGCATGGAATAAACCTATTACTTGTCACTTATATCATAGATCATTTTTCCCAGTTTCCAGTTAATGTACCAGTATATTTTTGGACTGAGGGAGGAAACTAGAGCACCATGAGGAAATGTATGTGAACACAGAGAGAACATCCAAACTCTACTCAGGTCCAGAATTGAAACAAGGAACCCAGCACTGCAAAGCAGCACTGCTAACCATTGTAACACCATGCTGCCCTATCACATACCAATATCAAGATTTATAATTAATTTAGTATGGAAGAATAAGTGAATGCCAGAGGAAGGCATTTTATAGTGAAATTTCTTTGTCAACAAACTTACAGTACTGTCTATGTGTCAAGATCAGTTCTTTCTGGCCCTATGCAGACGACATGATCCAGAAGGGAGTGAGGAAACGCTAGGAAAAAGTCATGCAGGAGAGGGTATGGAGACAGGGGGCGTGTCCAAGGGGTGCAGGTGTCCAGGGAGAGTGAATCCGGGGCGAACTATCCATAAGAAAATTCAAACGAGTAATCCAAGCAGAAGGTAAAGTCCAAGGCCAGGGGATCCATCCATGAAATAAAACCATGAACCGGGTCAGGACTGGCGGGACGGGGAATCAGGAACAGAAAGTTAAAAACATAACGGAGCCAGACAGCAGGATCCTGGGTTCTCACAAAACGGAATTCAATGAGGAACCTCGAGTGATGTCTGCGTCTGGTTTTTAAGGGGGAATGAAAATAGGAAACAGGTGCAGGTAATGGGGCAGAACAAGGAAGGGCTGGAGCGCCCTTAAGAGGAGGAGTAGCGATCGTGACATTATGTTCTTGTTATAACTTCCTGTCTGTCAAGCAGCACTAAAACTCCTTAGCACTGTGCAACATCCCAGCATGTAAATATTCCTGTTTTTTGTAGGTTTATGCTTATGTTATGTTTAAGTCTTTGCATCATTAATGGATTTGATTTTAAATCACTTTGGAGTGTGTAAAATGAATAAATGCAAATGCACTATTACTTAAAAAAAATTACTAGAAGTATCGTTCTAGAAAGCTAGCTGAATTAAAAGTACATAATTATTATCTGTAAGTACCAGAAATAGTCATTCTTAAATTCTTCCCCTGCAAATTTGATGTTACCCTGAGCTACACTCCATTTATATGCATTGGAAGGCACCACTATTTTACACATAGTCATGGCCGCAACTAAATCATAAATCTAAATTCTAGTCACAGCCTTTATCTATACATATTCTTGCTGCTTTTCCACACTCAAAAGCATTATATTCTTATTGTTTTGCCAAATTCTAATCCTAAAATCTCTTGTTATGCTCCTGCAGTAGTATTTCAAAAGAGTACAGTCTTACTCACTTGGACTGCAAAAGAGTACAGAGGTAAACCTTCTCACAGGCAGCTCAGGCAGGAAGAGGCATGTTAGACGTGGTGAATACCTCCTAGATTATGGAGAAGGACCTCGGTAGACCCATATTGTCTCCTTAGCAGGGAAATACCTTTAAAGCTGTTGGCACTTGAATTCAGGCAGACATCATATAAGCAAAAACATCCTCTGCTTCGGAGGAAAATATCTGTTGCTCAACTGGGTCCAATAAGAGCCCCATCTGCTGCCTGTTATAGCCCACACCATTATAGGGAGATAAATTGTATCCTTAATGAAAACAGGAATACAATAATGTTGCTGCACACATACTGTACACACTTGGTAAGAAGATCATTATGAAAAGAACAATTCATTTTCTGATCTCAACACTCTGTAGCACTTTTTTCATATTTTTAAAAATGGAAATGTATCCTTTAATTTCCATCTCAGCAATAATGAAGTTGTTTATTTTCTTGAACAAAGAGTAAGTTCATTGTATACTGTGAGGAAGAACCAGTATAATTTCTTGTGTTTGTAATGCATCTCAATACTCACTAATTCCCTTTGATTATTATTAGCATGAACAAAAAGAAATCACATCTACTATTTTCATCAACAGATATGAAGATTAACTCACATATCAGTAAAATGACTTTAGCTCCTTGTATGAAAATGATCTGTTGTTCAGAGGTCATTCATATGTAACATAGCAGAGAAGAAAATCCCAATCTTTTGTGTACTAGGCTGCAAGAGTGTGCCGGGGTGTTTTATTCACCAACTAATAATGTTTTGCACTTTACAGATGTGACAGAAGACGATGTGTGTGTGTTATGTAACAGCGAGTGTGATGCTGACTGTTGCATCATTCAAGCCAAAAGCTTGGGGCAATGTTTATCTTGTCTATGTGTCAACTCTGCAAATATTTTGTTAATGCTTAACAAGGTAATTCTTGATACTAATATTCTAATATTTTCATTCATGACAGTTATTCATATTTCAGTATGAATACCTATCAGGATTCATGATCAAGGGTTTCTAAGCAGAAAAAAAATAATTAGAGAATTAATTAATTATAAAGAAAATCTTTAGGAACATAAGTTTACTAAACATTTGTGTACAGTTAATTTATTGTTGAATTTTAATTTAAAGGATGTCCTATGATAAACTGTATTTTTTACACAACCATTACAATTAAAAGCAGCATTCCAAAATGTATTCTCATAATGAAAATTGGATGTTATTCCACTGTTTACTCATGTTCCTTAATGCTAAAGAATCAGATAAAGCTGCAAATTCATAAATATTTCAATGCAGCTGTGGCTCTTTCAAAGGCATGTTTCAAAGGCTAATGAAAACAGAGACTTATTCATTGCACCAAGCGGGAATAGGCCTTAAACAACAGGGGGTCCTTTCACTGCCTATGTGGGACTTATAATATGCTATTAGCATACAGGGATGTATAATTTGCGAAGACTCAAAGGAGGTATTACCCTCTAAGATGGCAAACATTAGTGGTTAGCATTACAGATGATGTCATTTGTTTTGACATATTTTCTTGTTTAATTTTAAATGTGAAATAAAACAAATTTGGCCAATAAAACAATGGCCAAGATCTGCTAATGACCTTAACTGGCTTAGGAAGATTGAAAAGAGGTTATTCTGCATTTTACTGTGCCCTGTCACGGTATGATTTGCGTCTTTATTAAAATTATATATTTGATTTTACTAGTTAGAAAACCGCCATTTAATACAACTGACCTTTATGCTGACATTGACAAACAACATTAAATGGCACTTTGATGTTTAATCTGGGGCTGCAATGTTCATTAATATAAACCTATTAAAGCAATAATTCATATTCCTGGACAGAGTGAAAAATCAAATTTCACATTTCAGGAACTCAAAAAGTTCAATTTTTTTAAGGTTTGACTTGAAAACGTAAGACTAAAAACATTTTAATCAACAACTATTCCATGCATATACTGTATTAATTCTTTTTACTTTTGTACTTTTTTTTTTACTAATTTGTACTTTAGTTATCAATCTTTTAAATACCATTTTTGTAATGTACCCAGAAGTAGAGAAGTAGTACACATGTATAAATATATAGTTTACATAAAAACTATATGCCTTTTCCTGTTCCTCTTTAATATGGTCTGTTTTGTCAAATAATTAATTTTATGGTTTGGAACAGTTTTTTACATATTTCTTTAGTTTCACTTTGATCTCATTGAAAGTCTCATAATAATTCCAAATGATTTAATTCTGAATATGTATAAAGTGGAATAAAAAAAGGAAGTGGACTGTGAAACCAAATTGAGACCAAATGTAGCATTTGAAACAATAAAGGACATATGTAGTCAAATATTGATATATAGATATTGAGGTGTACTGTATGCACTATGCATCAGAAGAATAATCAATTATAATTGTTAAAGATTTACAACGTTATCAGGAAAATGGAACAATCTTTTTAGGAGATGCACGGACATTTTACTTAACAAAATTGACATGGTTAAATCCGTTATGTTAATGAGCATTTGTATTTAAAACAGTGTCTACAATGGACATTACAGGCTAATGGCACTTTTGGCTAGTATTTAAAGCAATATAAAACCGTACATTCAGTATGCGAGTATTACTTTGCATCAGGTTGCATTCATGACATGATTTACAATTCAAGAAAGCTGTTTTAACATGGCCAGCATGAGGTCATGCAGTGTCCGGATAAAACATTGTAAAATAAGGATTAGCCCATAGAAAGAGCAAAAGAAGATCCCATGACTTGAAAACATAGACCAGTGAAGTGATGTTGCCATCAATCACTGCTAATGGAGTTGTGCAGTGATACTCCTGCCTATACCTTTACACTTGTACATCCCCATTGATTGCTCTGTTGTACACAACCATTAGCGTGTTCTTTTGCACGTGCGTGGTGTACTTCCTCGCTCGGTACTCTCAGGGTGGTTTACATAAAGTCTTGATTCATCACTAAAGAGCACTTAGCTCCACTGTTACCAAATCCACTTGGCTTGTTGCTGCAACATAGCGGAGGCACAAAGGCTTTGTTGTTTTGATTGGGTCGTACATTTTTCCATTTCTGTGTTTTTTCATGACATTTAACACACAATATGACCTCTACCCAATCATCTCACACTAATGAAGTGATTTAGTGCAAATTTCATTACACTTTCATAGTCAATAATGAATGGTCATTAATCAAATTGATGCCAAAATATTTAATTAATATCCACAATCTATTACGCCATGCCCCCGGAGGGCTCATCATTCCACCTCACATTCCAACATGGTTCCCAATTAGCCCATTTACCCCAGCCTATTTAATGCTGCTTCACATTCTCCCCTGTGCTCAGTATTAGGGATTTTCCAGGTTAGAGCTACTTTGACTTCACAATTACTTACTACTTGGTTTTTGGCTTCCTGACCCTGGTTTGTTCTCCGACTACATCTCTTGGTTTTGTTTTGGTACTTTGGTATCATTCTGGTTTTGACTCTCGGCTTCCTCACGGCTTACGTCTCTGCTTCTGGTTTTGTACTTTTGTACCGGTTTGTTTACCTTCGGCTTTCGGACCTTGGACTGTTATTTCGACTACGCCTCTGGAGATCGTCGTGGTTTTTCTGCATAGGGTCCTCATTACTATTTGCTAACACAATCTATGTATATTTTGAATATAAACATGCATTGAGGGGTTGTCTTTTGATGCTCATGTAAGATTTTTACTTATAAATGATATTAAATCAATACCAATAATTTCTATTATAATTATAATACCAATAATAACTTTCTTTAAGTTAATTACACAATGGTTCTTATGCATTTAGGTTTAGAAGTGTTCATGGGATTATTAACTTGTTAGATGTTTTGTGTATTTTCCAATTATTTTGGCTGTCATGTGTTCCAGTCAACTGTTTGAGCAGTCAGCTCCTAATGTGTATATATTATTAATGTGAAGAAAACCATATACACCTAATACATCACGGCACTGCTGTCAGGTCTGTCAGGTTTTGATTAGCAGACTTGGATCACATCATCTGGAGTAAATAAACAAACTATGCCTCTGGCAAGAGAGGGAAGGGAAACAAAGGTAGACAAGACTGCAGCCAGAGGGCATTGACTGCGGGCCTTGGGGGGAGACGTCATGTGCACCAAAATTGCAATAGAGGGAAAAGGGGTTATAACCCCTCCTGTAGGCAACCAAGCGTTAGGTGTTATTATTTTAACATTATCCATGTAGAATTACATTTTCCTGTAGACTGCAGTAATTCCAAAATGTTTTACTCGTTCTGGCTTCTGCCAATGTCCCCTGTTGAATTTAAAGAAGATAAATTATCTTAAAAAGCAGTCCTCCAATATCAATTGTGTGGGTGAAGGTTTTGTGTTTTAAAACAAAATAACCATAAACGCACACAAACTCAGACTAAGAACTGTTTACGCCAGTAAGAAAGATATAAGAATTTGAAACAGATTTGCTAGTCTCTATTCTCACTCCATTAAACTCATTAAAATCTTATTT
This sequence comes from Lepisosteus oculatus, assembly GCF_040954835.1. Lineage (NCBI taxonomy): Eukaryota > Metazoa > Chordata > Actinopteri > Semionotiformes > Lepisosteidae > Lepisosteus > Lepisosteus oculatus. The sequence goes on along the minus strand of NC_090697.1, from coordinate 42,510,059 downwards.
GGATGAGGCCTTTAAGAAAGTGTTGGGGGAAACAAATGTTAGCAGCAAAACATTCCCTGGGTTAATGGGACTCTAGCTTGAACTCAGAAATCAGTGAGAGATAGTGATCTCTAGTTGATCTCTGACAGGGGTGGGTATTTCAAAAATATAAAATACAAACAAAATATATCTGTTCTTGCAGCTTCTTTTGAGGAGGTTGAATAAGTTTAATACAAATACTAGTTCACATTAATTTACAATTTATATAATACTCTTGTATAAAATATAGATTGATTTAGTATCAGATCTACTGCTTTTTAAATGCTTATCCACTTTCTTAACAATGAAGAATACATTAGTCGTAACAAAACAACTGAAATATGACCATCCATTGTATATTTGACAGTTGATTTGCAAATATGAAATCCAATACCTCTGATAAAATACATAATCAATTAATGACACATTGCCCTGGAAGATTCCTATTGAACATAATTTCTACTCAATTTAAAACTCAATACTAAATTTTATGGTTAATTACCCAGAAAAGTAACAAATGATATTTGATTGCTACTCAAAATTAGTAGATAATTTTTTGCATGTGGTACAATTTCTCTTTATAAAAATATTTTTATATATTTTCTTTTTGGATATGCTAAAGACACCAGCAATTTTTAAGAATAACATGTGTCACAGAATTGATTAATGGAATTTCATATGTTTTTTGTATTTGTTTCAAAAAGTGTATATTGTATTTTCTGAATGCTAAATTGTGACTTCAGTTTAACTTCAGTAAAAACTGATTGTGGCAGTTAATGTGCAAACAGAAAAAGATTTCATGAATGTCTCTGACTGAAACATTTAACTGTAATTTCTTGCCTTTTTAATACCATTTTTAAAATATATTGATCTACAGATGCAGCCATTCAAAATGCGCGGACGATACCGCATTATTTTCCGGTACGCTGTACGCAGTCTACCGCAAGCTACCGTTAAATACCGCGAGTTACTGGTAAATACCGCTAGTTACCGTAAATTCTCCTATAATACGACAAGCAAAATAATAGTGTCCGGAATTTCCGGAAGGTGGAAGCTAATAAAGCTCAACCTTTCATGTTTGAGCTGTGGCCATCAGTCTTTAACGAAGATATTACTAATAGTATTAATAATGAATGACCTTGGACAAGCTGTAAGTGTAAACTCAAAGTATTGCCCTGGTCAACATTCTTTTTTTCATTGACTGTCTTTGTAAAAGTAACACCACAGCATTTCGCAATCACGCATTTGTTTCCAATCATGCAAAGTACAGTGATTCACCATGTCTTTCACATGCTCATAAAAGAGATTGATTTAGGAACATAAACATATTACCGTATGCAAACTGTACTGTATACAGTATGTATATGTATATTTAATGTCTTAACTGTGCCCGTTTAAGTATTGAATATTCATATCTAATTTTACCACTGAAGGGAAATCTTAGTAGCTGAGCATAAAAAGAATAGGAGCATACTGCAAGGCGTGTGAAGGCCATAAACGATATTAATTTTGGAACATAAACATACAGTATATGGCTGGTCTCGGTACTTTAAAGAAAACATACATGAAACATGGTTTCATTATGACCAGAATCGGTCTTGAGATATTTTTAACTTGATTTATAGTATTTGAGAGGTATGTCTTAACACCAATACTACAGTGCGTAAATACTGCTCACGTATATGTTTCTAGGTTTATATTATGCGTTTCATACGGTCAAATTACTTTTGAGCAACTAATAAGAAGCGCAAAACGGTATGCGTTTTAGTTTCGTTTTGTGCTGGGACTCTGCTTTTAACAATGTGGCCGTGGATTGATTAGAGATATCAAGTACATACAAGTCATTTTTTAAATGTTGTAGTTCGTCTTGTAAAAATGTTACGAGTACATCATCTATCAACAATTACACAGGTTCTGTTTCCATATTACGGATTTTGGTTACGTAATATTATTTTCTAGATTTCACGTTGTGGATATATGATTTGGGCAAACAGAGCCGCAAAGAAGTACATTATGGGTTGTTGTTTTGTTTTTTTTGCAGTTTTAACTAGAACAAGCGATGCTTAAACCTTTGTCTGATTCTTGTGAAACTATCCACACGACAGTTATAGTACCTAGGAGTTGACTTCAGTGATGCCACTGATGGGATGTTTCTAAAAATCCATCCTTTGTAAAACGTCTTCTCTAGTTGTCCTGCATATGTATTCGCTAATGAAGCTGTGTGTTCTGAGCCTGGATCTCTACATTTCTGTATGAACCAGCTTAGAGGGCTAAAGACAGCTTGTGTTTAAATTCAGTGTAAGGTAATTTATGCTTCTAAAGTCATGGTCAGCATTTATTATTGTACTGTGCTGTAAACTTGTACTGTGCCTAGTCACATTATTTTATAGCGTTTTTATAGGGTTGTCAAATCTGGTGGCGCTGTGTGTTAGTTTCCTGACTCCCATGTCACATGGTCTGTGATTGAATCCCATGGAACTATTACTTTATTTTTTAACAAACATTTCCTTGAAAAAATGAAACGTTTCCCTTGGTCAGAGATTAAATAAAACCTCACTCGCACCAAACAAATTTATATTTCTAAATATCACAACATGATCGAATTTAAGTCTTTTTAATGACAATGAATAGTCACCTATGCGTTACAAAATAAACATTTATATTGATTTGAATCGCGTTTTGATTTAAATCGTAAACGCGTGTTTAAATATATGTGTTTAAAAGCGATATACTGTATAAAAGCGCTGATTCTTATGGAGTGTGTTCCGCGGGGGATTCCAAAAAAAATTTTTTTTAATCGTGTATCTAAGGAAAATTGCAGTATAACTTTGTTCATGCACAAACAGTGGCATGTTACATTATAATTTGGGTGTCTCCTCTTGCCAGAAAGCTCTAAATTGCAACGTAAATTGCAAAAATGCACTTGGAATCTGTCCAAGCCCTCCTACGAAAATTATTTAAACTGCGACACTGATCATTCATCTCTAAATAAACTTTATTTTATATAGCGTTTTAAGCGAATAGGTAATTAGATTGCTCATAAGCCTAATCGCTTTTTCTACATAAACACAGCGTGATTGCTTTCTGAAAATGCTTTTCCTTTATATTTAGGCTCAGATTTCAACTATAGTTCGTATTATTATAAACTTTCTTGGAAAAATGTATTTTATGTAAACCATGTTTGCTATTAATTCATTTAGGGCTAAAATACGTTCATTGTCTTCCAATCGAGTCGAGTTGAGTTGACATTGGAAGCTTGCCACTCCCGGACTGTTAAACCAACACATTAGCATGTTAAAGCTATTCTATTGAGGAGCCCAGCTACCACTTAACACTGTACTTCCTACTTTGAAAATACCTGTGAAACCGGTTTAATTCGTCACAGCCAGCACTCTGGCAGAGAGGGGGCTGTACTCGTAAAGTAGAAGCAGGCGAGATTTCCAGCGAAAGACACCTCCCCCCCCCAAAAAAAAAAAAAACCCAGTAAGCAGTAATGCTTTAAGTTGAAAATCGAGGTGGATTTTGAGGATGATAAAGAGGATAAACTGGGATGGGAGGAGGGTGTGGTTTTGCATAAGGGGCGGGATTATGATAATTGGAGGAATTTGCGAGAGTATAATGGTTTGATATATTTGATTTTGTATTGTGGTCGTTATCTATGTTTTTGGTTGCTATTATGTTTATATGGTTGTTTTTGTTGGTTGGTTGTTATTATGGTTATTAATAATACGATCTATAGTTGAAATCTGAGCCTAAATAAAAAGAAAAAGCAAGTGATTAGGTTTATGAGCAATCTAATTACTTATTCATTTAAAACGCTACATAAAATAAAGTCTATTATTAATTCGCTAGACAGAGCGGTGAACATTATTATGCATAAGACAAAGATGACGAAATCTGTGTACGCTGTAAGGTTTTTACTTCTTAAACTTTTAAAATACACGTTTCGAACAGAAAGAATTCCTCTTCCTGGTACAGTACTGTATGTATAGCAAACCAGCACGTCTTTTTTCTCCAATCAGAGGGGTGTCAGATGGTGTCAGCCAATCACCATTCTGAAGCCCTACCATAATCTCTGGTATGGGGAAACCCCAGAATTCTGTCCCATAGTTTAGACAGATGATAGATACTTTTATTGATCCCGTGAGGGAAATAAAGTAAATCATTTTCATTTTAGGAAATTATTAAATGCTCGGTTAAAAGCAAAGGAGATTGTCTGTTATAGTGGACATAAAAACAAGAGTTCGCTGGCATTATATCCTAGAAGACACAGACCAGGAGAATGCCCACAGCGTAAAAGAAAATGCCTGATGAACTAGGGATTGGACAGTTTCCAAGTGCTTGTACAATCGATGGAAATGTTCAAATAAATGTGCAAAAGAAATAAACAAAAATAATCATTTATTTCTTTATCATATTGGCTAGCTAATATCCTCTCTTTTCTAGTTAGTGGCTATGTTTCTGCGTTGGGTAGCAACGGGTGACTGTTCTCAGGCGGAAGATGTAAACAGCTTAATTTCCGTGTTAAATAATTTAAAAAAATTAAAATTCATTCTATACAGCAATCACATATTTGGGTACCGTTTCATAAAACTTTCATGCTTAAAATGTTTAGAGAGAAATGGAAGACTGGTGTGTATTTTTTCTTTAAACTATCAAGACCATCCATACACAGTACAGTTTATGTACAGTACAGTAATGTTTATGTTCCTAAATTAATATCGTTTATGACCTTCAGATGCGTTATGCTCCTCTTCTTTTTATGCTCAGCTACTAAAATTTCCCTTTAGTGGTAAAATTCCATATAAATATTCAAAACTAAGCAGATTAAAATGTGCACAGTAAAGACATTAAATGATTAAATCTTTTAACTACCAACCAATGCACCACGAGTGCCCCTGTCAGTCATTTTGGCCAGCCAATCACTTACCGCAGTGCCCTGCGGGTAGGTTACTGTACCACGGGTTTTTACCGCGCATTTTGAATGGCTGCATCTGTAGCTTCATAATTGTTAAAACATCAATCAATACATTCATCCATTTTCTAACCACTTCTGATTATTCAGGGCCGTAGGGGATTCAGAGCAAACAACGGGCACAACTCAGGGTACACCCTGCATGGGAACCCAGTTCATGATGGGATGCCAGCATCACACTACACGACTTTTCCTAGTATTTTCAGTCGTAGCCTTCATTTACATAATGGTAAGAAAATCACAGCGTGGTGTAGAGAGCTTCAGAGCGCTCCTGTTACTGTCAGAGTGACACCCCCAGTACCTCAGTCATAGTGCTCTTAATAGCCCCTACGACTCTCTGCGACTCATGACAATAAGATCAAACTGGTTTGTGTTAGTTAGAAGTTATGCACAATAAAGAGCAGATGTTTGTGAAACCTGTCTACCTAAGTCCCTGACTTTCTGTGGTGTAACATTGGTGACGAGGATGGAGCTTTCACTCCCACCTCCCCATTCCTGCCTTTACCCAGACTCGCTGGCTGGGGTCTTTTGAGACTTACTGGGCTGCACTTGACCTCAGAAACATGCTGAACGTCCGAAAAAACTGATCCTCTTACACTGGCTAGGGACAAAGAGACACACTCTCGGCCCTGCTGCAATATACACTGAAGCCATGGAGCTTCTGAAACTGCACTTCGCCACCCCACAGTGCCAACCTCCTGAGATTTGACCTTTTCATTCACTTTGGGATCTCTCTGCTTAATAACAGCAGCTCAGCCATTCTCATTTTCAGCTTTCCATGGCAGGCCTGTGGCATTCCATGGTCTCTGCTCCATCAACGCTTTTAACCACCTGATTAAAAGTCCCTGATTGACACCACCGTGAGTACAATCATCCAGCCACTGCGTCGCATCCCGCTTGCCCTCCGTGATGAAGTCACTGCCGAACTCCAGAGACTCCAAGAGGTGGGCATTATTGAACTGGTTGACACCTCCCCATGGGTGCCCAATCTGGTCATTCCTTGTAATAGGATTAAAATAAAATGAAGGAAGTTAAGCAAGAAATAGTTAGTACGGCAAGCAAGATGAAGAGATACTTTCTAAGACTTAAAAAAGAAAAATGAAAATGCAAAAAAGTCCAATGAAAAGTAGAAAAAAACTAAAGAAAAGAATAAGAAAATAGTTTGTCCAGATCCTCAAAATGGAACAGAAAGGTAAGCCAGTGTTGCATTGATATTACATTTTGTAAGTCGCTCTGGAAAAGAGAATCTGTAAAACATATAATAATGTAATGAAGAAACATCTTTTAGATCCCTGGAATGTATAACGCATTCTGTGCTGTTTTGTGAAAAACTGCATGAATCTATTTTGTAGCAAATAAAACAAGGTAAGACAGTCACTTGAGCTCAGCATGTTGTTCCAGAAAAGGGAAAGGTAATGAAAAAATATATATTAGTTTCGTTATTTTTCAGAATTATTATGTGCTCTAAACAGGGAATATCAAACAATGGAAATGTATTTATTTTTCTGGAATAGAAAGCATGCTGCTACCAAACCATGCTGCTACCAAATTTCAGCAGCAGATTTTCACCATTTAATTGTTGTATATTCAATGTCCAAACTAAGTGTGGGTTTTTTTCTTAGGTCTGGAGCTCAATTTTAGAAATGAGGTTTAAAACCTTGGTTGTATTCCTTTTGCAGAAGGGCTGTTTAATTAGTAGTCACCCACACACATTCTCTTGCTCTTTTGTGAGAGCATCCATTTTTATGTTTTTTATTTCATGGAATTCAATTGTTTTGTTCTGAAATGTTTTTTTTTTTTAAAAAAAGCTAAAGCTAGCAGCTTCATCATAATAGAAAATCCTTATAAAATAATTGTTTGGCCTGGTTGATTACATGTGAATTGGTACTATAAGGTATTTGTAAAGTCTGGTGTCATATTAATATGGTTCCATCTTTAAATCTCATGTACAGAACTCATTTAGTTTCTGGACACTGACAGATTCTAAAAATGTAAGGTCTTGTGTCAATCTATGTGTTATCAGTTGGACCAAAGATAAGGTGGCACCCTTGCAGTGTGTGATATGGCTGAAGAATCTGGATGCGTAAGGAGGCTTTTTCTGTCTCCTATTGAGTGCAAAAGACAAAATTGAATCAGCTGTACTAAACTGTACATATCAGCTTGTGCTGTACATCACATTATATTAGAAATTACAGTGACTAGTCAGCAGAAAGGGCCACTTCACGTCACAATTATTGCAAACTCTCACTCTCGCCTGTGGTTAGACAAGGGGTTTGTAACACGATGACTATACATTACTAGTTACAAAGTTCACAATTTTGTGCTTAATTCAGAATTTCTAAAATGTTGTGATACTATCAATTAATTTATTTGTTTCCCTGGTTTGATAACAAGTCTGAGAAACTTGGGCTGCTGTTCTCCCTTAAACTAATATGGTAGCTTCTTACAGAGCCAAAACTACCTACTGTACATCACAATCCCATTGTGGGTATTAAACATAAATTCAATTATACAGTGGTGTGAAAACGTGTTTGCCCCTTCCTGATTTCTTATTTTTTTGCATGTTTGTCACACTGAAATGTTTCAGATCATCAAACAAATTGAAATATTAGACAAAGATAACACAAGTAAACACAAAATGCAGTTTTTAAATGAAGGTTTTTATTATTAAGGAAAAAAAAATCCAAACCTACATGGCCCTGTGTGAAAAAGTGATTGCCCTCTAAACCTAATAACTGGTTGGGCCACCCTTAGCAGCAACAACTGCAATCAAGCGTTTGCGATAACTGGCAATGAGTCTTTTACAGCGCTGTGGAGGAATTTTGGCCCACTCATCTTTGCAGAATTGTTGTAATTCAGCCACATTGGAGGGTTTTCGAGCCTTAACCGCTTTTTTAAGGTCATGCCACAACATCTCAATCGGATTCAGGTCAGGACTTTGACTAGGCCACTCCAAAGTCTTCATTTTGTTTTTCTTAAGCCATTCAGAGGTGGACTTGCTGGTGTGTTTTGGATCATTGTCCTGCTGCAGAACCCAAGTGCACTTCAGCTTGAGGTCACGAACAGATGGCCGGACATTCTCCTTCAGGATTTTTTGGTAGACAGCAGAATGGAACATTCATGGTTCCATTTACCACAGCAAGTCTTCCAGGTCCTGAAGCAGCAAAACAGCCCCAGACCATCACACTACCACCACCATATTTTACTGTTGGTACAGATGCAGCCATTCAAATTGGGTAGGGTATTGCAGCATACCCCGGTGGGCGTGTCGCATCAAAACACAGTATCACGCAGTATCACGCGGTAAATCGCGTCATTTGAAGTCATGCCGGAAAGTATCCGGCATCACTTTGTAAAACCGCCAGGAGGAGCCAATAAAGCTTAACCTCTCATGTACAGCATTTGAGCTTTTAAATTTAAACTGGGTATTACAGCATGTTAATCATCAGTCATTAAAAAGTTGGTATATTTTATGAAAGCAAGATTGCTCAGTTGGACAAAAGTACACAACCTACCTTTATGATAAATATTTATGCATCAAAGCCTTTACCGAAGATACTACTAATAGTATTAATAATGAATGACTTTGGACAAGCTGTAAACTCAAAGTATAATTTCTTTAGCACATTTGTACAAGCACTTGGAATCTGTCCAAGCCCTACTTTGTCAGGCATTTTCTTTTACTGCAACGGACATAAAAACTCCCTTGCTTTTAACAGAGCGTTTCATAATTTCTAACTATGAAAATTATTTAAACTGCGACACTTATCATTCAACCAGAGCTCAAAATATCACAAGGATCCTCAAGAGCACAGCAAAGACTGTATTAAAAGATACTTGTATCAGATACATGAGAATCCAGGCTTTTTTATCAACGCTTTCTTTTCCGTATACCAGATATTATGGAACCACTTCAGAAGGGTGTCAGCCAGTCAGATTCTAGGAATCGGTACTTTAAAGAAAAAATACACACCGGTATTCCATTTCTCCCTAAACATTTTAAGCATCGAAGTCTTTAACTAACATGTGAAATAGTGTGTAAAAAGGTGGTAGTTTTAAGCTTTGCTGCTAATACAATATGGAATCGCGTATCTAAAGAAATTAATAACGATATGATTATATTCGTGTACTACGACAGGGCTGTGTAGGTTGTTTCGCCTCTATCTTCATGCGACTTCCCTAGTAGCCCACTGGTCTACGTGCCTGATTACTAACCTACAGGTTGTGTGTTCAAATCCAGCTGGTGCCGTGACTTTTCTTTTAACAAACATTTCTTCGAAAAAATAGAATAGGAATATTATGGACAATTAATTGACTTTTATATTTCTAAATATCACAACATGATCGAATTTAAGTGATTTTTGATAACAATGAATAGTCACCTTTTTCCCTTCTGACAACGGTCCCTGCTTCTGCTTCCTGCTTCTATTGTGTGTGTGTGTGGGAGGGATCCCTTTAGATCTCCCTTCAGATTTAAAAGGTTATTAATCATATCTTTGGTGTCACATCTTACCAGTGCAGCTGATCTTTTGCTGCCTGAGTCAACTATCACAAAGCTTTAGAGAACCTAACATTTCTATTATCAACAAATTGTAAATACGACGTTTACATTGGCATTATTAATTTTTCACATGGATGTATGGAGGATTGTCAGCTGTCACTGACAGTGGACCCCCTTCTTAGGCTGCGCACACAATCTTTTAAATTTTAATAGAGAAATGGAGGCTGTACAGTATGCGTTACAATATAAACATTTATATTGATTTAAATCGCGTTTTGATTTAAATCGCAAACGTGTGTTTAATTATATGTGTTTTTTTAATCATAATTAGACAAATGCAACATACATTGATATCTTTGTCTTCTAAGTATCTTAATAAACTTTCAGAATAGCTTTCTCCCCATTAAGATTTATTTTTCTTGGGATTTTGGGATCAAACGTGGAAGTATTAGATTGTAATCGTTTTTATTTTTTAAATACGTTGTGCTCTTTGGCCTCTGCCTGGGGTGAATGTATATTTAGATATTTAGACCCGGCGCTGCATTGAGAGAGCGTCTGCATTTATAACTTTGTTTTTAAAATAAGTCAAGAAATATGAAGCATCTCCTTTTACTTTTAAGTCCCTTAATTATCATTGAGCACAGCTTTCTCACCACTTAGATTACTTTTTGATACCATCCTTACACAAAGCAGAAACTTCTTGTATTTTCCGAAGACATACAAGTGAAAATTACAGATTTTAATCGTCTTTAATTTTGTTACGTTTTACGTTTTAGGAATGTTTCATCTATACAAACTATTCGCGATTGTATTTCTGCCAAAAAACTATTCGCGATTGTATTTCTGAATATGTTACATCAACAGTAGTTCACTGTTTTAAATACATCGAATTAAGAAAGTTAGGTGTAAGCACTTTAGATCTTTTTTTCTTAACCTGGGAAAATCTGATCATGTTTCTTTATAACAATAATAAAAAAAACTTTATTTTACATATCACCTTTAAAAGTGGCATCTCAAAGCAATACAGTAGATGGAAAGACAGTTAAAAGGGACCAAAGTAAATACCAGACAAACGCAAACGCGTTTTTAATAAAATGCTTTTATTCATTCAGCAGAGAGTGAGAGGGACATCCAGCAGAGTAGACACACACACACAGGTTTTCATTGACAAAAAGTAATTGTTCTTTTTAGATTCCTCTTGTCTAACAGGAATGTTTTGTTTGTGGACAGACTGTCCACAAACGTGAGACTGTCTTTCTCAGACTCACATTCCCGAATGTCCCCTGCCCTGGTCAACAATCCTAGGAAGAACACGAAACAGCCTGTTAATAAAATTGTTACAATTTTGTTCGGTCAGTTCTTCCTCCCAGAATTTATAGATTGCATCGATCAGTTCCTGCTTTGTGACGGGCTTAGCAGTTTTCCGAACATAGTCTTTCAGCGAAAACCTGGGCATAGCACCTGTTCCTTTTTCTGATCACTCGCTCTCTGGATACATGTCTCACCTATCCTGTTCTTTGTTTTCCTAATTTGCTGATTATGCCTGCTGCGATCCACTCCTGCCCTCACACCTAAAGAAGACTACTTTAAATGTCTTTGCGCGGTCCATTGTGCAATTAACCCTTGTATGTGCTGTCCTTAAGGTGATATCACATAAAGGTGATATGTAAAATAATGGTTTTTATTATTGTTATAGAGAAATATGATCAGATTTTCCCCGGTTCAGAAAAAAAGATCTAAAGTATACTAGTTTGTCACTAGTATACTTTTAATACAGTCTTTGCTGTGCTCTAGAGGATCCTTGTGATATTTCGAGCTCTGGTTGAATGATAAATTGTCGCAGTTTAAATAATTTTCGTAGTTAGAAATTATGAAACGCTCTGTTAAAAGCAAGGGAGTTTTTATGTCCGTTACAGTAAAAGAAAGTGCCTGACAAAGTAGGGCTTGGACAGATTCCAAGTGCATTTTTGCAATTTACGTTGCATTGTGCATTGTGCTGCTGTAATACAGTTTAAAATAATTAAAAGTCTAAACAGTATCAGCTTTATTTATGGGTTGCAATTTAAAAAAAGTCAAAAACTGCACTCAAAATGGAATTTAGAGCTTTCTGGCAAATTAATAATGTAACATGCCACTGTTTGTGCATGAACAAGGTTATACCGCTATTTCCTTACATACGCGATTAAAAAAAATATATTTTTTTGAATCCCCGGCGGAACCGGGCATCCATAAGAATCAAGTAATAGGTTTATTCCATGCTGAAAAAAGGAAGAAAGAAAACACATTCCATAAGAATCAGCGCTTTTATATATCGCCTTTAAAGGTGGCTTCTCAAAACGCTTTACAGGATAAAAACAACAATATTGTATTTCATTGCACTTTGACAGATTGTCCTTAAAATCAATGGTTGACTCTTCTCTCTTTTCTACTTGTTTGGAGTGACTGAGCTCCGCTCTGTACCACACAATGATCCCCCCAGAGTCTCTGCCCTGGGTGATTTGGGGTTTTTTAACAGAGGGCAAAAAACTCTCTCTCTCGCTTGCCCTCCCCCCTTGTGTATTGTCTGTTTTTTTTGTGCTGTCCTTTGACAAAACAATGCTCACCAGATAATGTGAATCGAAACCTGTTTTTCTAGCTCTTAAAGTTGTGTGATGTGTAAGCGGGAACACATCATTATATCTTACATATGAAAAATACATAATATAGCTCCCAAACAAACACAAACATGTTTTTAATAAAATGCTTTTATTCACTCATAATCTGACAATTTCAGGAAGACTAAGGAAGGACTAAGGGAATTGTCATCTGTTGTTGAAGCTCTGTGAGCTCGGTGACTTTGAGACCACTTGTTATCCCAGGTTGTTTGAATCGCCACAATTCAAATAGAGAAAAAAGAGCTGACTGACAAGATTTAAGATGTGGCTGTCAATGTTGGATTAAAAAAAAACACGTTGCCCGACGTTAACTGTTTTTACATCTACTGTATTGCTTTGAGATGCCACTTTTAAAGGTGATATATAAAATCAAGGCTTTAACTTGCTTTAACTCCACAAGTCTGAGTTCTGTGTCTGTCCTATCCGAACCCGAAAGTATTACAATATGTATCTTTATAGCAGGTGGTGTACAGCTTTTTAGGATAGATTACACTTTTCTAAAATGTATTTAAAAAATAAAAACGATTACAATCTAATCTTTCCACATTTGATCCCAAGAAAAATAAATCTAAACGGGGGGGAGAAAGCTATGCTGAAAGTTTATTAAGATACTTAGAAGACAAATATACTGTATCAATTTATGTTGCATTTGTCTGATTGTGAATCCAAAAACACATATATTTAAACACGAGTTTATGATTTAAATCAAAACATGATTTAAATCAATATAAATTTTTATATTGTAACGCATAGGTGACTATTAATTGTTATTAAAATGACTTAAATTCGATCATGTTGTGATATTTAGAAATATAAATTTGTTTGGTGCGAGTGAGGTTTTATTTAATCTCTGACCCAGGGAAAAGTTTTATTTTTTCAAAGAAATGTTTGTTAAAAAAAAGTCATAGAATAGAACACTCACCATGTGACATGGGAGTCAGGAACCTAACCCACAGCGCCACCGGCAAGATCACATGGAGAGTGCTGAAAAAGCCCTACGGAAACATTATCAACAGACAATGTACAGCATGTTTTATTCTTGTGTTGCGGTACATTAATAGGATTATATCGTTATTAATTTCTTTAGATACGCGATTCCATATTATATTCCCTTTTAATCAAGTTCTAAAAGTATGCTTGTTGACTCTGGTATCACGTTAGTTAAAGACTTCGATGCTTAAAATGTTTAGGGAGAAATGGAATACTGGTGTATATTTTTTCTATAAAGTACCGAGACTAGCCGTATACTGTATGTTTATGTTCCAAAATTAATATTGTTTATGGCCTTCACACGCATTACAGTATGCTCCTATTCTTTTTATGCTCAGCGACTAAGATTTCCCTTCAGTGGTAAAATTCCATATAAATATTCAATACTAAAACGGGCACAGTAAAGACATTTAAATCTTTCTACGACCGACCAACAGACCACGAGTGCCCCTGTCAGTCAACTAATCACTTACAGCGGTATTTTGCGTCAACGTGCGTCATGATGCACGAGGCCGTAGCCAATTACCTCCGGTACGTGTCTGTGCCGCGCACTTTGAGTGGCTGCATCTGTATGATGTTCCTTTTCTGAAATGCTGTGTTACTTTTACACCAGATGTAATGGGACACACACCTTCCAAAAAGTTCAACTTTTGTCTCATCAGTCCACGGAATATTTTCCCAAAAGTCTTGGGGATCAACAAGATGTTTTCTGGCAAAACTGAGACGAGCCTTTATGTTCTTTTTGCTCAGCAGTTGTTTTCGTCTTGGAACTCTGCCATGCAGGTCATTTTTGCCTAGTCTCTTTCTTATGGTGGAGTCATGAATACTGACCTTAACTGAGGCAACTGAAGCCTGCAGTTCTTTGAATGCAGTTGTGTTTTTTTTTGTGACTTCTTGGATTAGTCGTCACTGCACTCTTGGGGTAATTTTGGTCAGCCGGCCACTCATGGGAAGGTTCACCACTGTTCCATGTTTTCACCATTTGTGGATAATGGCTCTCACTGTGGTTCGCTAGAGTCCCAAAGCTTTAGAAATGGCTTTATAACCTTTTCCAGATTGATAAATCTCAATAACTGTTCCTCATTTGTTCCTGAATTTCTTTGAATCACAGCATGATGTCTAGCTTTTGAGGATCTTTTGGTCTACTTCACTTTGTCAGGCAGGTCCTATTTTAGTGATTTCTTGATTGAGAACAGGTGTGGCAGAAATCAGGCCTGGGTGTGGCTAGAGAAATTGAACTCAGCTTTCCAAAGATGTGATAAACCACAGTTGATGTATGTTTTAACAGGGGGGGCAATCACTTTTTCACACAGGGCCATGTAGGTTTGGATTTGTTTGTTCCCCTAATAATAAAAACCTTCATTTAAAAACTGCATTTTGTGTTTACTTGTGTCATCTTTGCCTAATATTTCAATTTGTTTGATGATCTGAAACATTTCAGTGTGACAAACATGCAAAAAAATAAGAAATCAGGATGGGGGCAAACACTTTTTCACACCACTGTAAATGTAACTTCTGTTTTGCTCTGTCATATCAAATTCTTTTTGTAATGTACTGTATAGAATCAGAGTGGAACACTACCATTTATATCAACATGGTGATCATTTGGCAGCAACCAGAAATTAATCTCTAACAAATGCTAAGCCAAATCTCTAAGAACTGAAAGTTTAAAAGAAAAGGGAATCCATTTAACTTATGCCAAGTTAAAAGCTAAAGTTTTAAGTCAATTAAATATGTATGTTTTTTAAATAAATGCATAAAACGTTTTGTACGGCCAGTAATTCAATAAGGGATCCATAAGAAAAGGTACAGTAAGCTTCTAAAAGACTTGTGAAATATCTGCACAGTTGTAACAATGCTTTTCATCTGGTACTGTATCTTTCCCATTATTTCAAAGGAATGAATACAGATTTATGCTGTTAAAATAAGTCTTCTGTAAAAATAGCAGATATTGTTTTGACATCGATCTCATTTGAAAGTTGAAATAATTATTTCTGTGGCTTCACTGATGCAATGATTTGAAATGTGAAATATGTGTAATGTGATCTTTTCCTTTCTCTTCATGATAGGCTCAGGTGATTGAATGAGGTTACAGGGAGTCTTTGGTGTTTATTTGCCAATGTTTTTATTTTTGTTTGACATTGCTGTTAAAAAGAAACAATCAAAAGTGATGTAGCAATGTATGATTAGGAAAACAACATCACACAGGTTTATTTTTTTAATTTGCCAACTGGCGACATTGACAATAGTGTCTACAAGAAGAAGACCTACAGTAACAAATTTTCAACCAGTTACATCCAGTTTTCCTCGGTGCAGTCTTTATTGTTCCTGAAGAAGCTGATAATACTGCCCCAGTTACAAGACTTGTGATGGACCCATACTGTATGTCAACAGAATATAGTATGTTTTGACTATCTTGCTTGATTACATTAAACATGTTTTTATATTTCTCAAAAAACCTGTGCAGGACGTCCTTTGCATTATCATGAAGCTTGTCTTTTCTGATGTGTTGAATCATTACAGCTGTGGCCAAAAACAATACACGCTACCTAATTTTCTATTCATGTACTACAAATATTCTAATTATAATGACAGGCTAAATTAAGATTGTTTGCCCTTTTCTTCCATTCATATTAAAGGAGTAATACAATATATTTAACAATGATAGAACATTATATTTAATGATGATTTAAAATGATGTAGCGGCAAGGCTTATTAAAGAAAAAGAATTCAGTTTTCTTCTCCCTTGCCAGTCCCTCTCTCCTTCATCTCAGTGATGCTTGATACGGAGAGGCCATTACATTTGGTTCACATCTAAGGTGTTTTTCTAGCTGATAGAGTGTCCTGATAAGGAACAACTCCCAAAGCTGAGATTATCCAGCAACCCTAACAAATGGTTAACTCTGGCACCTCAAAGTCTGGGAGATTCTGGGATAGTCTTATTCAAAGTTGTTTACAACTCTAAGGTCAGAGTGCATTGTTACTCATCATCAGCCAATCAGGAACTGGTAGGGCAGGTTAACCCTGGGTCTATGATGCCCATGAAACTTTCAACCAATGAATGACCGGCAGTTCCTCCAGGTAAAACAGGCAGTACAGAATGCCTCAGTGCGCCTCCTGGACATTCTCAGACTCAGGGCTCCTCCTGGACTTTCTCTGACTCAGCTCGGACCACCACGTAAAGGCCAGTATGTCCGAGTGCAGGACGTTCATTTGTTCTAAAAGTGGAGAATGGAGGTAGCCAGTGCGTAACCAGAGGATCCACCCGAGGTTAGCCCTCGTGAACCCACCGTGAACGCTCACCTGATCAACAAGTGAACTACGGTAGGAACTGTGGACAGCTGAATAAGTATTCAGGACTAGCGCTTCATCAGAAATGAACTGGTCTTCCTGCCTAAGTAGTGTGACCTGTCACTTTTCTCCTGTGCACAGCTCTGTTAGTTTCAGCCAACACTAACTAGCCGGTCTTCAGAGAGCATCAGCAGTGCATTGCAGCAGGAATCTCTCCCACCACGTCGCACGCCGCAACAGCACTGCCTGGCACAGAGCCAGAGAGCACCGATTGGACAGCAACAAGCCTGCCACTGCTTTTTTGTGCCTGTGGGAGATCTGAATCCCCACAGATTGGATGAGTATTCAACATTCTCCAATACCGCTTGAGAATTAAATTGTTACCTCAACCAGAGTTGATATCAATTTAATTCCTATGAGTGTTGTACTTGCTTTTGAGTAGTGTAGAAGTTGTAACCAAGTTCATTTACGAAACAGTCTAAATTAATGATATACTGAACGTATGTCCCTCTTAGTATTTGTAGCTCTTTGGGATTGAATATATACCTTTTGTATTCTGCTACTCTCCAATAAGATCTGTTATGTTTATATGCACATTTTATGTATTAATTAATGTATTTTTGTGTATTAGTACCCTGTGTGTGCGTTGTTTGAGTTATCCCGCAAGGTTGGATTCTAATAGCCATCAGAAGAATCATTTTGTGACTTACTGCAACAATTAATAATTGTCCCAGTAGATGCACAAACCCCTACATTTACTGGTGCCTCGTGAGAGGATGCCTACAATGATGACGTTAGTTTTAAAAATAAATAAATTTAGTATTAACTTTGGCAGGTGAACATGATATACATTTGAAATGTTTAGACTGTCTACTTCTACCAGAATTTATTTTTCAGGTGCATCCCTGACTTCATTTCTACATTTACATTTTTGTTGTGTTCAGCAATGTCTTTTCTGTTGTATGCACAGTACTTCTATACAGTTTTTTAAGGGGATCTTCAACTGCATTATGCTTGACCTGGAATGTATTTTGCCCATTCCATAAAATATTCTTACTGTATAGTGAAGTGCCCAAGTTTTGTTCCTTCGCCTATTATGACACTACTGTATAAACAGTACATTGTGTAATAATTGTAGTGGTCATCTACAGTCTAGCTCTCTGCATAAGAATACTGTCATTTATACTAAATCTTCACCACTGGTTATTATGTATATTCTTATTCGCATTTGTATGACTTGTTATAATAATAATAAACTTTATTTTATATAGCACCTTTGAAGGTGGCTTCTCAGAGCGCTTTACAGGATGACAACAACAATAAATAAGAAGAATACACAAGATAAAACACAATTACAATATATAGAGGAGACTGTGGATGGTGATACTAAGAAAAGCAGAGGGGTGAAGAATGGAACCAGTTAAGTAAAGCTTTTCTGACAAAGAGGGTTTTGAGTCTGGATTTGAAGGAGTTTAGAGAAGGTGACTCTCTGATATCCTTGAGGAGAGAGTTCCAGAGCTTGGGGGCATAACAGGAGAAGGCCCTGTCACCCATACGATGTAGACGGGCTTGGGGGACAGTAAGGAGAGTAGAATTAGAAGAGCAAAGGTTGCGAGGTAGGGAGTAGGGCGATAAAAGTTCAGACAGGTACTGAGGTGCCAAGCCATGCAGAGCCTTATAGGTGAGCATGAGGATTTTAAAGTCTACATGGAATTTGACCGGAAGCCAGTGCAAGGACTCCAGGATAAGAGTAATGTGAACACTTGTACTAGACCTGGTCAGGATTCTGGCTGCTGAATTTTGGACATACTGCAGTTTGTTCAGAGTAGATTTAGATACCCCAGCGATTAGAGCATTACATTAGTCAATTCGAGAGGACACAAATGTGTTGATCAGCTTTTCAGCCACAGTTTGTGATAGCATAGGGCATTGTGGCAATAAGCCAGATTGGAGGGGTTCAAAAAGGTTGTTTGTCATGAGGTGGTTATGTAACTGAAGTGTGACAGCACATTCTAGAATTTTAGCAAGGAAGGGTAAGTTGGAGATGGGGTGAAAATTGTTAAGATTGTCGAGAGCCATGTTAGGCTTTTTGGCACAGGGGTAATTGCAGCAGTTTTGAGGACTGTTGGTGCAATGCAAGTGCTCATGGATTCATGTATAATATTGAGGACAATGGGACAGAGAAGAGAAACAGGACTGAAATAAAGTGGTGGGAATGGGATCTAATAAAGAGGTGGTGGGTTTCATGCGTGTAACTAGTTTATTGAGGGATGCTGAGTCAAGAAGAGAGAAGCTGGAGAGAAGGGAACCAGGGAAGTTGGATGAGGAGGGAGGAGGTATGGAAATGATATGCATAGTGGAAAGAATGTGATGCCAGATGTTGTCAATCTTAGAACTAAAGAAATCTTAGTTCTTTAAATCTTATTAAGAATGTATTGCAAAGTTGCGATGAGGCAGGTAATGTGGTGGGGCAGTTTGGCTTGAGCGGTCTGTTGATGGTGGAGAAAAGATGTCTGGGGTTGTTTTGGTGATTTTCAAAGATGTGAGAGAAGTAAAATGAAAAACTGAGTACATTCTGGTGCAACACATTTTCTTAAATTTCTGAAGTAAATATACAATGATTTATTGTATTGAAGGTGCTACATTATCTATTTAACCCAAGACAGCATCTACTGATGCTCACTTGCTAGGATGCAAGTGAAAATATATTTTAAAAAAATACCAGAATAATATTAATTTAACTTCCAATGTATAATCATAAAGATGTAGTTTCACCAATACAATTGAACAGTTTTAACTCCTTCACTTTACAGTGTAACCAAGAGTGGATCATACAAATATATTTAAGAAAATGTGTTGTTTAGTTATCTGAAAGAAATATCAAGATACTTCAGGAGATAGAAATGTCCAAAGCAAATAATGTTCCTTTCCTTTGGACATTCTTATTTTTTTATATTTAAGTCTTAGGTCAGCATTGCATGCTTTTGGAGTCCTATGGGATGTGCATGTTTGTCCCCACCGTCTTTCAGAATGGCTGATATAGACTGTGATTCAAGGTAGTAAGTATCAACCATTTATAGACCTGTTAAAACTCATCATGCACCACTGTCTAGAAGACAGAACAAAATCCAAACCTTGCAGCAACAACATGTTCTGTTAGGGAATATACAATGTCCAGAGTCACAACCGTAATGTTCTAAGAACAATTTAGCCACATTGTGTTTATTGCAATCTAATAGGAACCTTCCAGGAACATTAGGGAAATACTTTGCATTATATGAGATGTCTCATAGTGGGTGTCTTTTAACTCTGGAAACATTTCAGATAGACAATGTGTTTTCCTTGTAAAAGGAAATGTAAAAGCAAAAATGTAAAATCTAAAAGCATCCAAGTTTTAATTAGATATTATGTTCAAAAGAGGAATGCTTGTTCAGAATATCAGCAAGCAGCTCTGGAAGATCTAAGCAATCTAAATGTGTTACAATGCCAGTTTGTAATTAAAAACAATGAAGGGAAATTGAGTGTTCTTGCTGTAACTTTTTTCTGAAATATTTTAATTACAGTCCAAAGAGCATTATTTCGTAATGATTTGTTTTCTGCATTATGTATTCACATACGTGAAACATTTTCAATTGTCAGAAAAGTGTCCACCAGTGTCCACACATCTATTTTGTTTGTTTGGCAGTTTAACAACAATCAGGATTTATGAGAAAAACAAAATTACTTTAATTATGATAAAGCATTTCAGCATATTAAAAAATATCACCTGATTACAAACTTGAAACATCTTAATGGAACAAAAGACCTCTATCTTTACATGAGGGGTATCACAGAAATAATAAAAAATCAGATTTACAAAATAACATGCAAAATATTATGAATTTTAATTAGATCAAAAAGCAACAAGAATAGCCAAGACTGCTGCCCCCAGCACCATTCAGCAGTCTTTGGACACAAGGAAACCAACAGCTCACACAGCAAAACTATCTTTCTTAAGAGGTCTCCACAACACTAACTAATTCGGGATGAAGATCTATTCCATGTGTGAGCAGTTAACCACTACTTACTTTGTTCACCAGCAAGTATATAAGACCAGGGATGGCAGTTTGCTTACTTGTTTTCTCTTGGCTTTGGTATACTCTTTGCTTTGACCACACCTCTGGATGACCTTGCTTTGGACTAATTACTGTGCTTTGAACTTGCTTGTTATTCGATTTGCCTGTGGATTTTCCCTTTGTGCTTTGTCTTGCAGATCCTTGGCTTTGGCCCCTGTCTGATTGGTGATGATTTTGGTGTGCGTTCTACTGGCTGTTTCACTTTTGCCTGCCTGTTGCATCCTGCTCAACTATAAAACCCGCACTTGCATTCAACCTCTTGTCTCAAGCCTGCCTATTCATTTCAGGCTTTTTTTAGAATGTAGACATTTTTTACCATTTTATGATTTGGCGTTAAGGTTTCAATTTGCCGATGGAAAATTGTGGAAACAGCTTTGTTAGGAATCCCTGGTGGGAAGGTACAAGGATCCTGTGCAGACGCAGGCACAGGTAATAGATGAGGCAGGCGGACAATCCAAAACGAAAGGCAAGGTCGTGGTCAAAAGGCGTAAGGCAAATAGTAATCCAGGGAGAACTCCAGTAGCAAACAGTCCGAGGCGAGAGGCGAGGTGCAAAGTCAAAAAGGCAGAAGGGGAGTTGAATAAACAGAATAAACGAGGTACAGGAAAAACGCCAGGTAGAGCTCTCAAGGAGCAGACTCAATACCGAGCAGCGGGAAGCAGGTGAAGATGGTATAAATAGCACTGTGCACCGCGCGGTGGAGTGTGTGCAGGTGGTTTAACTCGTGCGGTGGCGTTTGTTAATAATCACCCGCTGCTGGTGCTGATTAGCTCGCTTAAGAGATGGTCTTGACTGCCTGGTGGTCATGACAAGCTTCTATCCTTAGTGGCATATGGAATATCCTAGCCAAGGGTCAATGAATAACATTAAGAGTCACCTGGACACATGCTCTGTACTCTGAAATCTATTTATTTAACAAATTATTAATGTTTTTAAACAAAAGCCTTCACCAGGACATTACTAAGTTTGCTAGAAGTCACTTTATAAAGAAATTCCCCAACCATCCACATTCCATTTGAATAGAGAATACACTTTGTTTTAAATTAAAAGAATCATAAATGAATGGACTCATGTGATGATATAAATTGCAAATAAGATTCACCAAAGTAAACACATGATCAAAAAAAGATTTTTTTTCAAATGTCCACTGTACTTTCTATATTTCTTTTTCTCTGGACATCACCTCTGAAATATGTATTGTGTTCTTTTTGTCACTGCTTGTATTCATTTCCTATTTCCTTAAATTTGACTGGGAAAATACAATGAAGCCCTATATTAGTTTTTAACGGTCCTACTTCCTACAGATTTCAATGTCAATGCTACTAAATTTACCTAATAATGATTAAGTGACTTTCATAAAATAGGGAATGCTATTTATGTCTTCTGTTGTAATAACCTTGATGACATATTAATTTATCTTGGTAAATACTTCTTCATCATCTATAATTAATCCTTTGGTATTTAGTAAACTAAGTCCTCCAATCTACAGTGTAAACTCTTAGAGTGCAAAATCTTTACAGTTGCAGTACTAAAAAAATGCTTCACATAATTTTTACTCCTGCTCTAGTATTCTTTTTGTCTTGGCTGTTTAAATACATTTTCTATATATATTAGCTTCATATATGTTAGTCTTATAATTTAGGACTGTTCTATGTGGTCTGTAGAGCACTGAGGTTGTAACAGGACAGCGGACTCAGACAGGAAGCCAGATCTGACTTGTGATCCCCAAAAAGCAGTGGGGAATATTGTACTCACCAGACCAGTTACTGGAAGACAATTGTTTGAGTCACAGCTGAAAAGCCAAAAAGTCTATCCATTGATATCTGCTGTCTAAGAAAAGAACAGAACCTCTTTTATGCTTATCACAGGAAAACAAAATTTGATATAACGCAGCAGGCTGGAGGATGTGTTTACTTTAGTTTTGCAGAAAATGAGAAAATGTTAGGTACAGTATGGCATCTCTGTAATGCATACAGTTTGGACAGTCAACAAAATCTGAACGTTTGCCCTGATACCTGTTAACTACTGCACAGTCACAGGTAACATATTAAATTGTGTGGGGGAACTGAACAGGCAATCCTGGAATACAGAGACAGAGAGGAAAGACAAAGGACAAAAGAAGGAGGGACAATGCACTGTGACGCTTGGTTAACTGCATAGAGAGTTTCTCAAATAGCCCCCACTTGTTATATCTTCCTACGTGTGTGTGATCACATGGGGACTTCCACCCCTCGTTCAAGTCTTTGACTTCTGGCCAGGAAGAGGGTATATAAGCCTCAGCCAGTGGGGTCATAAGTGGTGTTTATGGTGTGTGTGGATCTGAGAAGAAGAGGAAGGCATGAGTGCTACCTTGTTCCACCTACCTTGTATTTGCTGCAGAAAGTGGGGTAGGTGAAGTATCATGGAACATATTGTTTGGGACTGTCTAGGCTGAAGAGGATGTTATAGGCAATCAAAGGACAGTGTGGAATGTCATGTCTTTCTTCAGTGCATACTGGGGACTATGGCGTTCTATTGTTTTTGTGTATGTATTGTGGATAGATTTTTCTAGTGCTTTTTTATCATGTATACAGGGATAAATGATTGTGGTTGCTAGAGGGATAAAAATGACAATCATTTAGTATACCTGTCTTGTGCTGGCCTTTGGGAGTGCTGGTGGAACCTGTGTGGGGAGAAGGATCCTAGCACTTTTTAAATTGCTAGGTGGCATAGTCGGCTACTGTTCCTGCAAACTGTCATCATTGTAAAACTCTAAACCAGATGGCAGAGAGACCAAAGACGTGAATGACCTATGGACATGATTTTTGAGAGTTTTGGAAATTCTGAATTTGTGGAGAGCGTTGGTTTCAGTATCAGCATTCAGTTTACCTACCCAGTTGTTTATAGAGAGGCTCTGAAAAGGAGTTCATTTAGAGCTTGAAGAAATTGTTTTTGGTATGAGAAGCAGTCTTGTGTTTTTTGAGGGTGTGATAAAACTTATCAACTGGACCTTAAAAACAACCAAGTACTGTAGTGTTTTATGCTTGCAAATCCCCAGAGCCACAATACCTAAAGTGTAATCATCTAATGACTCGGAATCCATCTGTTCCCATTTCACCACATGTGAGTTTTCAGCTGTTTTTTCAGATATAAGTATACATCACAATTTCCACACTTAATTGCTGAAAAAAAAAACTCTGGCACAAATTAAGAAATCATGAACCATATCAATTTTAGTTTGTTTCCCATCACTGTATTCTAATTTATATATGGAAAGTGAAACTTTCTTATAGTTTAACATTACCTTTGCTAGATACTGTATTACTAGATTGCTAAATGTACTTTTCTGACCCTAACATATAGAAAAACATTCATCATTGTCTGGTCTCTGGCAAACATTTTGTTGAATCCTTATAATTTCTATTTTGCAGTTTAAACCATATACTGAAAATTCCCAACAACTTTTAACTTCTTTTTCCAGGTCTTTAGCTTGCAGGTTATTTTTAATATACAGTCTCACCCCATCACCCCTGCTATTCCACTTGTGTTTTTCACAGATGTGCAACCATTGATTTTATATTCATCACTGTCATCTTTCCCTAGCCCTTTTCAGTTATTTCTCAGAATGCCTTACTTACATTTAATGCAGTAGTCAAACTCTTGTATTTTATCCTTTATGATTCTAGCTTTGAGGTATAAGAATTTAAGAATGGATGAGCACTTTTTATTCTAAGCATCGTACTGGTGTTGCCAGAATTGGCCTTTTATGAACTCCCTGACCCTTAAAATCCTTGTTTAAATACCCTTCATATACTGGTTATAAACATATACCATATGCTGTGGAAGGACCCCAATGTCCCCTAAATATAAACCCCTCTTCTCTGCATTATTCTCTTAAGACACATGTTAAGTCTTCATATTGTAAGTACTGGAGGTCTCAGCAAAGGGGATTGGACCCTACATGGTGCTTAGTACAAGATGTTAGAGAGAGATATTAAGCAGGGAGCGGAAGCCGAGTTTACTTAGCCAAGTCACATAGCCAATATTCATGGTCTAGAAGAAGCGTGGGTCTAGTAGCCGGGATTTCTCAAGACGAAGCATTTGTCAGCCGAAGAAGGTTAGCAAAGGGAGCTCTGTGAGGATTAACTCAATAATGAGCGAGGAGGAGCAGGTGCACATATTTCCTCTTTGTTCAATGGCTTTGTTTGTGGCACTGGTAGAATTCCAGAGAAGATAAACTTGTGTGTTCTGTTTCTGTGTACAAGCTAAATCCTTACAGTAAATCAGAATCATCCGTCTTCCCCAGGGATTCTTAATGCTTTAGAAGCCCCGTACTCCTACCGTGGTACAGGGTAACTTCCCCTTAAAGACACAATTACAATAAACAACTAATTTCAAAATTAATAAATATTTCACTTCACAAAAAGTAAATATTTTAATATTTAAGTAAGGCAAAATTTAGGTTTTGAGTTGATTATTTAAAAAAACTGATCAAAAAAGAAATATTAATGTAGCGCCCTCGCCCGGTGGTGAGTAGGAAGTTCACCTAGGTGCTCAGGGTATCGCAAAGCAGGCTGGGAGCTGTAGCTGGTTGGAGTCTGAGGGTCCACACGATGACCAGCAGCTGACCTTGCTCATGTAAATAGACTTATGTTAGTTTAAGTGTCCTGTGCAGCTTAGTGTGTAGAGTCTGTTAACGAGTTACCACCCTTAACCTGTGTACTTGTTCTGTCGGTCCCCTAATGTGTGTGTAAATCCTGTGGTTGGTGTTGTTGCAAAGGAAAATAAAAGGCTGTTGCTTGTTTTCCTATCTCACCTCCACTTGTCCTTTGTCCTGCATGAACCCATAAGTGCTACATTATGATTAAGTAGAGAGTATTTTTCATCACCTCCAATAGGAGGGTTGTTGTTTAGCATCAACCAAAGAACAAAGTATCAGAACAGTTTTTGACAGGGGAGTCATCTGCAGCATCCAATCCATTTTGGTTCTTCATACCAACTAATGTCAGAAAACCTGACTCTCAGAGGTAAATTGCAGTAAAGGGAACATCAGCTGATAAAGCTTTCAAGTTCTTTTCAACAACATATCTGTTCAAAAGTTCCTTCCCTCTTGTGGTGAGAACATGGAAATAGTTTCTTGATTTTTATGTCTACTTCAAGAAATACTTCTCCAAGAATTGGAGAATTGGTATAATGTCTGTTTTGTATTTACCTGTAGCCAGAAATGCACTCTGTTTTTCAGCACCATCTATGATGTAAACAGATGGACTTTGAGTTGACATATTTGTATGGTATAGATGAGAAAATATATCTACCATATTTACTGTAACAAGGAAAAGAATAAAATAGTTTCTTTCAAAAATCTCAGAAAGAGGATTTTCTTCTCCCTGAAGGAAAGTGAGATTTCAAATTGAAGTTCCATCAAACTCTTCACAACATGACCTCTGGAAAGACAGTGAACTTTTGTGTAGTAAAGAAGAACTTCATGCTCTGCTCCCATTTTTTTTAAAGCTGCTTGAACAGCAATGGTTGAGGGCTCCGGCACAAATACAATTTACTACTTTTACAGCCTTTGACAGGACATCTTTCATGGCTCTGTATGCTGTGTTGTGATGAATCTGAATCCAGAAAGATACTGTATGTATGATTCATCAAGATTCCTCGTCAACATTACCAAGATTTTTCAACCTAGGTGTGCGATTGATTTAATTTCAAGCTTTATTAAAAACTTTGTGTTAAATTCTATAGAATGAATTGATTATTAATTAAACATTAAAGTGCAGATTATACAAATTTAAAAACTTTTGTAAACATTTGTAATCAGTTTCCTAATATAATTTTAAACTCTAAATATACTTAAGGCTGGTAAAATAAGTAGAATTTATATTTTTTCCAAACCCAGTCCCAGTTTATTTTTAAAGTTAAGTAATCTTTGCTTGGGACATGATCTTTGGATTCATAAATAGCATCAATCAAAATAAGATTTGAATTATTAACATAATCACTTTTAGTCCTCCAATTTTACTCTATGCTGATAGTGACAAGATCACTCTTCAGTAAGTCCTGGAAGCGATTGGTTACAGTAAACTCAAATGCTGTCCTTGTGCATTGTGTCTACTCTTGTTTACTTCTGCATTGTATTGTCACACAGTTATGTCTCTCACTTTCTTGTCTGAACACTATTATTCCCGTGTTTGTTTTTTGAACCCCTTCACCTAAAAACATCTGTTGTGCAGAATATCAACAAGCTGGGTATCAAGCTCATGGATCATGAACTTAAGATAACGAGCTAACAGTGTTCACAGACAGGATGTGACACAAATTATCTGATGTTTTTGGCCATTGATAGACATAAAGCACTATATGGGAGCTGACTCCCATGAAATGTGTAGTTGTCACGCCCTCTTCAGCCAGAGGGCGCTCCCACTCTGTCCTGTCCCTAGTTTCCTGTGCTTTGCTGTCCTTCTGGTGTCTCTCTGTCTGGGGCTATATATTTCGGGGTCACTCATTCCCCTTCACTCGGCATTGACGTTCGGATGTCCTGAGACCCGCCTAGCACCAGGCTGCCGCTCCGTCCGTGGCCTGAGGGCATAGGTTTCTATACAGCATTTCCAGAACTCCTGCACTGCTGAGCCCAGGCTAATTCCCCGTTCCGCCGCTACTCATAGGGTCTTTTTCTGCTCTCCTGCCATTCCACGATTCGTATCTTCCAGAATCCGTGACATGGTAAAGACCCTATGTGGACAGTAGAATCCGGAAGTGGCTAGAGAAGGACAATAGGGAAGTCAGGGTGAGGAATGGACGAGACAAACATGGGGAACAGGGATCCGGAAACAGAGAAGGTTAAAACCATAACGGAACAAGGCGCTTCGAGCCGCGGACTCAGATGGTCAGGATGCCTGGGGAAAAGGCCTTGCCCTTGGGCTCCTTCAGAGGTATTTTTGAACACCAATTTTCAATTTCTGCCACAGATTCTCAATTGGTATGGGGTTCAGGCTTTGTCCGGGCCACTCCAGAACATTGACTTTTTTTGTTTTTAAGCTACCCCAGTTTGACTTTGGCTGTATCTTTTGTGTCATTGTCCTGCTGGAAGAAGAATATTCTCCCATGTCTTAGATCACTTGACGACCTCTGCAATTTCAGTTCTGATTAACTTTACTGTATTTTGGAGAACATTTAATGCTTTGAAAAATGTCTGATAACCCTTCCCCTGATTGATGCTTTTCAGTTACCTTATCCTGGATTTGCTTTGAACGTTTCTTTGTCTTCATGATGTAGTTTTTTTTTCTTTGCTGTATTAATCAACTGAGGGACTAGAAAGTACCTATTTAGGCTATTTAAGTGTTTCATAGCAAAGGAGGTGAATAGTACTTACATAATCAATTATTTTCTGTTTTATATTTATAATTAATAATAATTGTTATTTTTATGCTGGACTACCAAAATGTCCCTTCAGTTGTAAAATTCCATATTAATATTCCACATTAAGCAGATTTAAACATGCACAGTGGAGAAGCAGATTAAATGAAGCAATCATTTCACTAACATCTAATGAACCACAAGTGCCACCTATTGATCATCTTTGCCAGTGAATTTCATAACACAACGAGCTATGTTACATGTAACCTATGTGGAAGAAATACTGCACATTCTGATTAGCTGCATCAGTATGTGTCACGCCCTCTGCAGCCAGAGGGCGCTCCTTCTCTGTCCTGTCCCTAGTTTCCGGTCTGCTGTCCTTCCGGTCCCTCTCTTTCCCTTGGGCTATATATTTCCGGGTCTTGCACTCTGTCCTCGCTCAGCATTGACGTTCGGATGTCCTGAGACCCGCCTAGCACCAGGGCGCCCCGCGTCCGCTCCCTAAGGGCATTGGTTTCTATTCGGCATTCCTGAACTCTTTGCACTAATGAGCCCGGGCCTTTTTCCGCTCTCCTGCTCCCCATGGTTAGTCCCTTTGGACATCCGTGACAGTATGCTCTCCCTTTTTTCACATGTGTTTCCTCCCACTGTCCAAAGGCATACTGGAAGATTAATTGGCTTCTAGGAAGATTGGTCCTTGAGTGAGTGTGTGCTTGTTTGTGTCTGTATGTGTCCTGCAATAGAGTGGCATTCCATCCAGGGTGTAATATGCTTTGTGCCCGTTGCTTGCAGGGTTAGTTTCCAGCTCCCCTGTGCCCCTTTTTGGATAAAGCAGTTAGAAATGGATTGATATTTATAATTAATTCAAGACTCTATAGCATATTGCTTTCAGTTCAACATTATAGTGTGCTTGTGTTCATCAAAAAATACCAATTAAATGCATGATGATAACATATTGAAAGACAGTAAAATGTGAAAATGTCCAGGATGGGTGAATACGTTTTATAGCTACTGTATGTATTGTACCATTGTGTTTCCACTTATGTATTTCCTGACAATAAGTGGTGAGTAATTATTACAATGTGGTTGCAAGGGAAGCTGAAGTCAGGACCTGATTTTATCTTTGAAATTTTAGCCTGATTTATTTCATTTGCCTACAACTGCCAGGTTCATAATATAACATTCACATTAGCTAATTTTTCATTAATACGCAACTAAAGCTAGACAAATCTATTATCATAATGCCTGTAGCAATTATAATAGCAAAACCAGAGTTATGCTTGCAAATCACATCCTCTAAATAAATATTCTAATAAAGTAATAACACAACAATGGTTTCTTTGAATTACATACAATTTTTTGTTAGCTTCATCAAAACTGAACATATTTTGTTTGTTGAGCTACAATAGTGTTTCAATTCAATTATAGAATTATTCATTTGACTAATTCCTGCTTGCTTGTCTTGAAATCTTTGCTCTGCAATCTACTGTAAATGACTGTCTCTGTATCTGATTTGTATGCCATTAAAGTGTAAATGTATCTTCATGTATGGGTGTCAACTAAAGAGCTACAATGAGTCCAGTGAATTAGGCAAATATAATGATTTTATTGATAAGAATTGAAAAGCCATTTGATTTAAATTGCAGTTGCTAACATTATTTTCTTGAGTCTATAAATACTACTTCCATAGCACTCTTTTCCAGGGTAGACATTTGCAGCTGCATGCTGTGCAACTAATTATTTTAAGAAACAGACACTCAGGAGTTAATACATAACACACAGAAATGTCATCACTCGGCAAATGGGAGGAGAACTGGAAAGCCAGCAGGTGGAGAAGGCAACATGCTGTACACAGATTGAACTGTGCAGCACACAGCTCTCATCCACAGCACATTATGCAGCTGGCTACTAGCAGCAGCATCAAAAGAAGCAAATGCTTGGCAGACATACCCTGAGGAGTTAGTTAACTTAAAGAGAGTGGGTCTCTTATCACTGGGCTCTCTGGCCGATTTCCTTCACTGGTGTGTAAACCTGAAGCCAATGTCAAATTAAAGTGCTCTGACGCCATCCTGGTGGCAAGCAGGGTATAATCCCATTAAATTCCTCTCCGTCTGCAAGCAAACAGCATGCTGCATCTTTCTCACTCCCTCTGTTTCTTACAATCTGGGGAAGGATGCATCAATAGCCTGCATTAGCCTGGCATTGTTGGATAAATGACTGTTAACAGACCCTCTGAGTTCAATGTTCAAAGCCTCCAGCTGAATGGGAAATGAACGTGGCCGGGAATCACCCTTCAGAACTGCTTGAGCGCCCTGACAGCCTTCTTGTACCAACTTGGGCAAGTAGATTGCTATATCTCAGTTTTTTTGTGCCGTTGCTCAAAGTGGAAGATGCATGCTTCAAGCAATGTGTAGAATATGATTTAATAAGTAAGAATGTTTCATGTGATTTGCTGGATTTTCTTTATGAATTAGAAAAGTGAAATAAAGTTAGGAGACATAAATGTGATGCATGTGAACGATGTGATGCTACAGTTCCAGAAACAATCATTTTGATTCTTTTGTGATACACATGTTCCTTAATGTTGGTATTTGGCCAATGCTTCTACAAACAATTAATTTATTTTGAGTGAAATACTGAAACTTACTCTATGAACAGAGCCTTCAAACTTTTGTTTCTTTTTATCAAGCTGTTCAGTACTTATGCAATGTTGCCAATATTGTATCTGGGGTATGATTTCAAAAATTCTGAACAAAAATATAAGAATGAAAAGATAAATATTTTTTGAGATGTTATGAGCATGAAGTAGCTAATAATGTCAATTTAAGTTATTATATCTATATAAAATAGTATTATCTCTTGATGTAAAATAAGTTTCCAATTTAATTTTATGAATTTCTGGAATTAAAAGACAAAAACAGTTTAATAGTGTACGCAGGTGTACTCCAATTGAGTTATTGTTAAATTAATTGGATTATTTTTCTTCTTTCACCATTAGAGAAAAGCACTGTAGTTTTCAGTATGTACAATATGTAACCTGAATATACTTTACACTGAGATTAGTAATTGCAAAATTTCCTGTGTTACATTACTGTATGCCTAGAAAGCAAAGCCATCTAATGACTCAGAATAGCACAGCAAACAGAAAATGATTTACAGCAGACAACGAATATTGAAAATGGCCTTGCTAAGTCCAAGCAAACTTGCAGAGCATAAAAACCTTAATCCTTATCATACACCACTGGAGAAAGAATTGTAATTATGGAGTTTATACAAGAAGGAACAAATGAAATGATAGTCCTACTGATAACATTAATAAGCATATAGATTTGTGGCCATATTATATAGTATTTGTGTAAATATACTGTATGAAGTCTTAAAGGTTCTAGACACTCTTTCTATGGCGTACTTTATCTATCAAAGGACGAATTATACCATTTTTAGCACAGTGCAGGAAATTGTGTCAATGTGATTGACATTGAACAGTTTTAATTGAATTTTAAATGTGATTTAGATTCTTATTTTCTGTTGTTCTGTATATTTCCTCCCCCACTTTTTAATTATGGACTGATGTCTGAAAATCACTGCCATTTAATTGATAAAATATATGATTTCTACCTTTTCACACACATATATATACTTCAGATTGTGGTAGATATTTTGTTAAAACGTAACACATAAAGGGATTGTAAAGTGACAGACACCCATGATATTGGCACTTACATAACACAGAATGCTTAATCAAGTACAGTACAAGACTCTTTCATCATATTAGCCACACTGCCTCTTTCTGAGTTGAAGTTGTTTATGCTGCTAAATGCTTTAATTGATCGGCACCCAATTTGTAAAAGTTTATTTTCTTGATTACTGTTATTATGATTATATGCTTTTTTATCACTTTTAATGAGTACGGCATATATGATGAGATACAACAGATACATCTTTAAAAAAAGTAGCAAATGTTAACCTATATTGCAAACCAACCAAAACAGAAAATTATGTGAATGGGACATTATGATTGATCAATTTTGAAGATAAAAACTGAAGATGAATGCTGTTATGTCTATGGCATTCCCAGGTTTGAAGCGATCAAGTGTGGGAGAAGTAATTTTTCACATGGAATCAGTAAGTGTTTTGCCACTGTTAGCAGCAAGGCAGGCTTGGCAGAAATGACTCAAGGGTCTAACGAGCCTACGCAGCTGCAGCTGAGAAACCCTGTCTCAACCTTCTTTGGAGATCAACACAAACTACTGCAGAGTTTGAGGAGATAGTCAACACTATTGTGTTAAGGTGTTTGTCTAGTATGTGGACCCCCTAACCAGCTGTAATTGATAAGGCAGTTGTCTGTCAATTTGCAATTTTGTCACATGGTGCACCAGTAAAACAAAATCTTTGAAATATGTTACATGGTAGTCTGTTGAAATTGGGACTGAGCTGCCTTTGCCTGGCAGAGAGACATTCGTGTGAGCAGTTGAATACCCTTTATCACTTTCACTTGGAACTTTCCAATCTATACTCTTCATTTTTACTTTACCACAAGCATCACAGAAAAGATGATTGATGGTTAGATCAATGTACCTATTTTTATACCACTCATGTCCTTTTCACATAATTGTCGCCTTTATACGGGATGCAGTCTATGTTTCATTAACCTTACGTTTTGCTATGTAAAGCAAATGATATGGCACTGATACTATTTTGTGTTGTTTTCACAATACACTGACATTGCAGTTCTGTTCATGTTGCGCTTTGAAATTTGTTCATGAAATCCCTATTTTTAATTTTTATTTTCACATTTAGAATGTTTAAACAGGTTTTGAAATATAAGGGTAAATCATGATGGACTTTTCATGATTATTATTTCTTAAACTGACAGTTGAAGGCTACATTTTAAAAAATGTTTTTAGTTATTCTTATCTTGCCACCTAAAGAGAATTTGCACTTGCTGTCAGGCTAAACGTGTACACGGGGAAACCCTGCAAGAAACCACATTTGGCATGACATCATCAGCAACAAGAAAAGAAAATCACTTTCCAGCTTGACACCATGCTAAGCAATTGGATTGGCAAATTAATAGAATTCTCACTGGGAACCGCTGAAGCAATCCACAATGTATTTATAGCAATATCAAGGTAACGTCATTTTGAGTTTTTTTAAGGATGGGATGAAAGTCATGGCATCTGAGGAGACTGCTCCAGATATGGAACAAGCTGCCAACTAGATAGTAAAACAGACTTTGCATTTCAAATACTTTCTCTCTAGTGTCTAATTATTAATTTGTCTTTTTTGTGGGGCACATTTTTCTTTCCATGGCTGCACTTGATGCCACTTTCAACTAGTGCTATTGTGTGCTCTACAGTATATTAAAATAAGAAAATGCGTGGTACAACGATCTACAGTTCATGTTGTTAGGTTTTGGCTTTTGGTATTAACAGGAAAGGAAAGATAAGTAATCTTCAAATTTACTGAACATTCATATACAATGTTTTTAGAAATGTGTTGCAAACATTAGCATGCATATATTTTCATACATCGTTCTTATTTCTGAATGCAGTTTAATGACAGATTTATTTCTTTTCTGAATTGCACTAAATTATAATAACTCACTAGAAAAATTAGTGAAGTAATAATTCCCCCATAAGGTCTGCACTTGGTATATAGCTTCCATACTGTTCTTGACCTTCTTTAAATATTTTTGGGTCACAGACTACTGAGAGATTAGTACTCTTTACTATACTCATTTCTTTACTCTTTATCATAGCCATTTATACTGACTATTTAGAAAGTAATTGTTCCTAAATATCTGAATTTAGTCTGATTTTAATCTTATATAGCACCAATGCAATATGACATGCTTTAGTCTGGAAATTATTTATGTGAAATTAATATAACCATACAGTTAAATGAATAACAGCAAGGTGTTAGTTATAAAAAGCAACCTTGTTTTTAATAAATATGTATATATATATATTAATTTAGAGATATTTTTTTGTTGTACTTATCTGATCTTAGAAACTCCAGTTATGTGTTTTTATGTCTCAGCTTAGACAGAGAAGAATAAATGTAGACAGAATCCTCTGACCTGCCTGCCTTCAAAGCATTCATCTATTCACATGTCACAGGCAATATTATCCTGTACAAGAGGTTCAGTGCCAGTGGGAGGAGAGGCTTGTCCTTCATTGCAGCACTTCCAAGCCTGCAGGCACCCCAGAGGCCACAGAGGTCACTTGCTGAGAAATCCCTCCTAACTAATCCTAACCTACCCTTGGTGTTGCTCAGCCAATAGCTGTCACTTGGGTAATCTCAGTCACAGTCAGCTAGTGACATGACTAGACTTGAAACCATGGTATCTGGATCATTAACCTCAACTTGCAACCACAGACTCATCAAATTAACAATGAGTTATTAATATAACACATCAATTCCAGGTGATTTAAAGAATAAGATAAGATCACTTTATTGGCCAATTTTTTTTATGTACAATTTTTGTATTAGGAATTTGTCTTTTCTCATACCCCAACTTGCTCTCTATGAGACACACAGACAGAAGCTTGGTGTCAGAACGTAGGGTCAGCCATTTATACAATGCCCCTGGAGCAGTTGGGATTAAGGGCCTTGCTCAGGAGCCCACTGGAGTAGGATCTCTCTGCCAGCTGCAGGATTTGAACCAGTAACCTTCCAGCCACAGGTGCAGATCCTTAGCCACAGAGCCACTGTACTGCTCCACAGGAAGGTACACTTTAATCAAAATAATCATCCATCTATTTTCTAACAGCTTTATCAACTACAGACCTGCAGAGGAGCCAGAGTCTATCCTGGCAAGTAATGAGCATTATGCAGGAAACACCCTGGATGGGATGCCAGTCCATTGCAGGGCACGCACAGACACACACAGGCACATGCTCACACCAGGGCCAATTTCCTAGAAACAAATTAACCTACTACAGGTTGAAAATCCTTTATCCAAAATTCCAAAATCCGAAAACCTCCAAAATCTGAAACTTTCCAGCTCACAGTGATGTCATCGATGACGTACCCTCTCCCTCAAGGACCTGATGTAGGGGTAATGTCTGGAGCTGCATTTATCTTTAAGTTTGTAAGCAGTGATCATCATGTTTTTTTTTTTTGTACAGTAAGTACAAAATGTTATTTTTATGTGAGATCTGAATTTCACCTCCATGTATGAGTGTAACTTGACTAGCGTCATTACTTGTACATTACTTTAAAAATAAAATGCTGTCTTTTTTCAGTTTTCATTTTATTTACCTGTAACCATATTCAATGCTTTGTTTTTATACCTTACATAAAACTTAATATCTGTATAGTGAAAAACAAAATACAAATGGCGTACGTGTACTGTAACCTTTTAATCAAAACATGACATCATAGGTGGAGACTTATATCTTACCTTTCTGATGGTATAATGTTTAAAAAATTATTTAAAAAATTATATAAAACTACATTCAGGGTATATGTATAAGATATATTATAAAATGTAAATGTATATCGTGTTTAGACTTGGGTGCCATCCCCAAGCTGACCCATTTTATAGATGCAAATATAAAAATATTCCGAAATCCAAATCCGCAACACTTTCGGTCCCAGGAATTTCAGATAAGGGATTCTCAACCTGTAGTATGTCTTTGGACTGTGGGAGGAAACTGGAGGAAATCTACGTGAATATGGGGAGAACCTACAAACTGCATGCAGACACCACCCCAGAAATTGAAGCCAGGGTCCCAGTGCTGTGAGGTAGTAATGCTAACCACTGCACCCCTGTGCTGCCGCCATAATGACAAAAAGATCCTAAATATGTTAAATAATTGTTTAAAGCAAAGAGCCTTTATCTTTGTCACATGTGTATATTTCAAAATGCAAAAACAAATGTGTAATGTATGTTGCTGCTTTAGGCAGAATTTATCTTAAAATCTGAAATAGTGGATAAAATATGTATTTTGTTTTTGCTCTGCCTTGACATTTTCTGAGATTTTACTATAGTTAAAAAGAGGTTCACTATATGAACTAAACTATTCAAGATTTACATTTGTTTAATATATTTCATGCCTTGCAGTTATAATTGCTGGACTGAATTTTAGATTTCATGGCAGAGAGAAACATAAAGTAAAATGATATTTGTAGAAGCTCAGTAAAAGCTGGACCTGTCAGATAGCTAAAAGCACATCTCCCCATTAAAAGCATAGTCTTAAATCTTTCCATTATGCATAACATAAATATCAAACAAAACATTCTGTTTACAAGCAGATCTCATTCAAAGAAGAAGTTTATTTTCCGTCTCAAATAAAATTGTCATTCATACTGTACCCAACATTAAACATTTCTCTTTTTAATGGGAATCTTCTATTTTAAATTTTATGGCAATCCTGCAAATTAAGTGCATCACACCATTTTTGATTATATTAACTCTTTATACACATTAAAATGGACAAGAACATAGTCTGGATATGATGTAATTTCTGGATAAATATACAGATAATATAACAACAGTAATTATAAAGTTGTGATGTCTAGTTATATGTTGTTCTAATGGGTATTTCTCTTGTGAAATGAAATATATTTTCTTTCAAACTTTGAAAATGTATTTCCTTTGTTCAAGCATGTAATTATAACAACAATAAGCTCACATTTGTTAAATCTTTGCAATTGTTTTGTTGTACTGCTTTTGTCTTTTATCCTAATGGAACTTAATGTCAAAGAGGAAAAAGCATGGACTACATTTACATACCGTAACCTGTACACACAGATGTTGTAGGTCTAGGGGATTTCAGTGAGGGAAGCACATCAACTCATGGTGGTCAGGAGGACAAAACATCAAGGGAGATGGAGCAGCACCCTACAGTATATATATATATTTTTTTTCTGTAGCAACATTTCTTTAAAAAGAACTTCAGAATTCCTAATAATTTTTCATGCTTTTTATTACATTATTTTATATCATTAATGTATGTGTGGAAGACTTAATTATTAATTAGCAATGATTACAGATTAAACCCTTTGGTCCAAGGCATATCCAGTATTAGCCTCAGAAATCTGATGAGCTGACTGTAACTTGGGATTCCCCAAGCAGTGATGCATGACTTAAACGAATGTCACAGTGAAAGAGTGGGGTTCAGGGTACGTTTTTGCTTCAGTCTGTCCCTACTCTCTTGTAAGCTAATGTGGAATTTGCAGTGACAAGTTACATTAATGGATGAGGATGTCGGCAAAGTACCATACACACCATACATACGTCATATTATAAATCTTTATTTCTTTGAATTCTTTTCATATTCTACAATAATAAATACAATGTAATTGTCATTTATTTCAAAGCTAAGCAAGGTACAGTATATTGTTTTATTAATACTTAGAACTTATTAATACTTAGTATAAAATAAAATTCTAAAAAAAACATCCAATTGAAAAATAAATAATCTGAACAAGTAACTAAGAACAAAAATCAGACTTCATAGCACAGTCACTTTAATAAACATATTTCAGTCTTAAGAAATAATGTGTGATATTTAATTTTGTTTATTGTATACCATAATTAATCAAATAACTATATTAAGGAAATTTATGTTTACACAGGTTTGTTGTGTCAACATTTGTGCAATGACCTTGGGATTACATGTGGCATCTGGGGCACAGAGGCCAGTGCACAGGCACATACAGTACAGTACTCCAAGAGGATTGGGATAGAATCCCACAAGAGAGCCTGCAAAACCTGGAGAAAAGCATGAATCACAGACATAGAGCTTGTTTTGCTTCCAATACAGGCCACACATGCTGTGCAACTTTCACAGACCCCCTGTTGGTCAACCCTGTTGATTACAAACGTTAATCAACATAATGAATTTACCAATGCCACATCTGTTAAATAAAATGTCAATGCACTAGCAACATTTCTTTTCTTTTTCCAAAGAATAATTTAGTATATTTACACATATTTTTACATATATTTAAATACATATTTTTTAAAGGAACAAGTAATAGGTTTGTTCCATGCTGAAAAAAAAGAAGAAAGATAACACGTTTCGGCCATGGAGCCTTCTTCAGGTGTGAGAAAGACAAGGCAGTAAGCAAAGGTAATGTAGCAGGAGATCCAAGGCTGGGAGAGAGGAGGAGTAAGAGGTGGAAGCAGGGGACAGAAAGAGAGGCCAATCAAGAGGTGTGAAGTCAGAATAGGGTTTAATTATTTTTTAAAGTTAAAATGGTTGATGTTCAGTATCTATTATTTGATTACTATTGTGGTATAGGATGATTTTAGAAATTATTTAATTTTACAAGTTGCATTTTGATAAGAATTTATGCTTTAAATATGGGATATTAAAAGTAGTTGTTTTTCAATCAGATCAACACCTGTTTTCAAAGGTCTTTTGAGAATTTCAAAGGATCGCTGGGTGTTATTAAAGCAGAGTAGCAAAACTGTATTTAACATGAGAATAAATATATTACAAAAAACAATTGATCAATTTTAAGATTTATCATGGTCTTTTAGCTCATAACTTAAAACCTGTTCATAGTCATCTGCATTTTTTCATGAAACAGCAGAAAATATTATCACTGGGTATGTTGTCAATGGAAATGAAAATCAAACAGTTCTTTCTCCCGTCAAGGTAGAAATCTCTAATGCAGTTACCATGCTGTACATGATGAAACCGATGAAACAGCATTGCTCCTTAACTTAGGGAAGAATTTTAAAAATACGTATTTTAATTATTGTCTGTAATACTTTGTATCATGCATATTGCTTTCAGTGCTAGAAAAGAAGAATGTTTTGAACTTCAAAAGGCAAACCCTCTAGGGGTGTCTTTCACTGAAATGGTGTTTCATTTTTTTGTCAGCAGGAAGACATCTTAGAAAAGATCCTTTTCATTTTTGTGAAACAGAAGAATCTTGAGAAAGGTATAAAAAACTCATAAAAGTGGAAGTAATATAGCAGTGTAAAAAGCTGTACAGCACTGCAGTGCTTTGGAGATCCAGAATGAACTTTCATGAGAATATTAGAATGTTAAGTGACATTCTTTACAATTAAATAAAAAAGTTATACATTGTAAATCACACTTGCTAATATAAGGGATGAAGTGGTGAGGTGGGAATTGAGCTGAGTTTTTAGTAATTTGCTTTCAAGACATTGACAACACGATTGAAGTTTTGCAAATACATATTAGTTTAAGTACACAAGACAAAAATATCATATTGTTTTAAAACTTTTTATGTTATAGAATAAGTCTATTCTAGTCTTAAATTCCAGCAGTACCTATGGCAATCATGAAAAATAAACACTTTCAACACAAGAACTGCTTTCAACTTCTCATTCATATCAATGAATTAAACTTAAAGCATATACAGTACAGCTCTAACAAAACAGCCACCTATTTTGATGTAGGGATGGTGTGCATTGCCTGAAAGATTGAAAGACCCAACAGAGTCGTGAGGCTACAAATTAAACTATCTGTAAATATCTTTATTAATTTTAATATAATTATGATCATACTTAACTATAATTAGTTTGAATTTAGTGTATAAAAGGATTAAAATGTTGAAAGGAGTACCGTATACAGCATACCAATAAACACTAAGTTATGGTAATGAAGATAAAACATTTGAAATGCATTCTT
This sequence comes from Lepisosteus oculatus, assembly GCF_040954835.1. NCBI lineage: Eukaryota > Metazoa > Chordata > Actinopteri > Semionotiformes > Lepisosteidae > Lepisosteus > Lepisosteus oculatus. The sequence goes on along the minus strand of NC_090697.1, from coordinate 42,470,556 downwards.
TAATACCAGTTTTGAGAAAAGATTTTAGTCAGGCAATATTATTTATATTATTAAATGAATCATCAGAATTATAATTGAAATAAAGGTGAAAGCTAACATCTCTATCTTCACAGTCCAGAATACAAAATAGACTTAAAGAATTTCAATTAAAGAAATAATCAGAATGCAGTCATATGTTCATTGTACAGGCATGAATGCGGAGAAGTGGAAGACTGAACTTTTAATGAGAGGACTGTGTTCAAATCTCAGCATGAACACTGCCTCTTGCACCCTTGTGTAACATATTTTTCTGAGAATATTCTAATAACCCAGCTGTACTGTACCAAAACTGTGTGTAAGAAAGGTAATTAAAATCTCTTGTAAGCCACTTTGTAAACAATAATACTAAACTGTGACAAGGAATTGCACCTCTCTATACAGTGTATATAATTTTATATTCAACAGTCCCATCATTTTGCTGCAGATTAAGACATCTGTTTTCATAAAGTAGCACAAGGTGCTAGAGGCTCTGAGAAGTGCTGATTGGAGCACATCTCCAACTGACACTGATTGTTATAAATTAGGGGAGGGTTTTATAAATGAAAGGCTAAGAATTGTGGCACCAATTTAAAATACAAGCTATAATGTAACCTACAGATCCAGCCATTCAGAATGTGTGCCAGATACTGCATCACTTTGCGGTGTGCATGTTCCAACTCGCCATTACGTTTTTTTTTATATGTTTTTGGGCTGGACTATTTTGCATACAGTAACTACCAAGTGGCGCAGTGAATGTTTAACGTGGTGCATGGAAGCATTAGGGCTATCTCCAGAAAACCAGGATTCACCTGGTTTCAAATCTGGTCAACGCTGAGCCCCTTGAGAAAATGTTTTTTTAATTACTATATACCTGTAGTTAGGAATTACAACTGATCAAGCATGTTGTGTTTTCTGGTAGTGTAATTAGTACTAGGCACAAACATAAAAAATAAATGAATATGTATTATCAATAATTACAAATTTAACATATAAGCACACAAAATACCATTTACAAATTATTTACAATTACTGTACGTCCCTGAACGCAGGGCTTATACAGTCCAAAGCTAACCTACCTCATCCAACGAAGATGGACCAACTACACAGATCAAAACATATTGTTAAAAAATGTGGTTTCTATCTAAATTCACTTTTCCTTTTCTGTGCTCAAAAATATCTCAGTGAGTTTTCATTCTCAATGAGCAGGCTAGAATTGCTGAAGCTGCGGTCTGCTTAATTGGGGAACTTACTTATGATGTCTAGCTTCTTCAATTCCACAGTATGAGTTACAGCTGACTTCACTTCTGAAAAACCAAGCTGGTCTTCCAGATACAGAATATTCAATGGCTGTATCATAGTCCATGTTTGTGTAACTTGTATGCAATATCCACGGCTAAATGTAAACAGTTTTTGAGAGCGATTCATCTATCCATCTACTTTATCCAGTATAGGGTGGGGAGGGAACTGGGGCCTATCCCAGTAAGCAACAGGGTCAAGAGAGGATACACATTGGACAGGACACCAATCCATTGCAGGGCAGAAACTAACACAAACAAAACAGGGCCATTGCACATGCAGTGTATGTCTTTATGTCAAAGTACTTGTATGTCTTTGAACATGAGGAGAACTGACTCATTCTTTCACATTTCAGTTTTGTTATACTGGATTGAATGACTGTAACTGGTCTACTATCATCAAGTCATACAATATGTATTATCATCTGACCCATTGTCACTTGTGTATTGCATGACTAGATTTCGCACTGGAGCATGCACAGTAGCATTTGATTTCTGAAATTACCTAATGCTCTGTGGAGACTGAGAATTGTACAGTCGTGTCAGGCTTTAGTTTGTAACATAGAGATTTTGCTCAGTGTACAGCAAGTCAAAGATTTGGAATTGCAGTCATATTCTATTTACTGTGTAAACATATTTGGAAAGTGCATGATCTAATTACCATATGGTATGCATTGTTAGTTTAGTCTGGCTGAGTAATCTGCATCTACTTTTTTGTAGACAGGATCTGCAGGCTTTTAAAAAAAATAAGACGGTATACAAACTCAGGTTGTTTGACAGGTTTCGGGTGCACCCATAGCATCCCCCAGTTATAGATAATAGATTGATTCACAGGATTAGAGTGGTTTATAATGAGAACATGTAAGACTTTGATGTTACAAAAATGTTATGAATCAGCTGTCAACTATGAATTTTATTTGCATTTATTACACAAATTAGACCTTCAGTTATTCTCTAAAAGGTTTTATTCATAATTTACTAAACTGTATTTATAACACAAATGTACTGCAAGTCTTCTGTTTGCAATAAACATGGAAAGATAGTTTAAAAAAGAAAACAGAAGTAATTTTTAAAGGTTCATGGAGTTTTTAAACATGCATTCAGGAACTGGTCAAATATAATCTTGCCCACTTCTGTTCCCCAACATATAAATATCTTGCATCCTGAACACAGCTTTGCACATCTTTTCATGCTCTCAGCTTTTAGTCTTTCCAGAGGACACTACCCAATTCTCCATCTCTGACATTCATCTTATGAAATTCCTGTTCATCCCGCATGCTCGCATCCTCCATCGCAGCAGTTGAGGCTGTCACTTGACTTACACCCCTTATCTCCTCATGCTCACTGGCTTTTCTAGCCAAACTTGGCGATCTGGCTACTGTTTGCTCCCAAGCCAGGATGGGGAGTCGCCTTGAACAAGCTGGTCTTTTCTACTAATTCATGCTCTTTGGAAAACATCTGGCTTCCTGCAGTCACCATAATCTCCAATGAAGTGTCACTGCTACTGTACATTACATTACACAGAATTTGACCTAACTATTAGAAAGAAAGTCAATTTGTGTATTGATCTTCCCAGTGATGTCAACAGACAGCTTTCTGTCTGGAATATCTGGAATTTTCCTGTTTCTGGATGATCTCATTTCACAATCATGGCATCGTTGAATTCAATCAGGATTATATCTTCATTCCATTTGTGTATGATACAAATATTCCTCTGCCTAATACTTATCCATAGCAGTCAGTACGTAATACTTTACCCTGGTGACATCCTGCAGGTCCCTCCTGGTGCTGGCAACTTCACCATTGGTGAAGAAGCAATTCAAACAGGATGACTTATTTAAAAGTTTATTTTCTAAAAAATATTAGAAAAAAACATGGGAGTGTTTTCAGAGGTTTTCAAAGGACAGGTGTAAATGCTGCTGGTAGCAGGGATCTAACTACCAGCCTACATGAGGACACTATACCTGACTCCTGTACCACCATTTTGTCACCTGGTTACATGAGCATAGATGTGTAGTGTTACTTCCCTTCAAACATAGTTAAAAACTACCATGGGAATTCCAAGAACACTTCCTGCTTTGCTGGTTTTGATTTACATGATAGCTTTCATCACATCATTAACTGCTCAAAGACGTTCAAGCCTGGGTAGTATAGGTAGTAAGTAATGGAGTTCACATTTGCTGACAGTGGATTCTTGATTTAACAGATGTTCCAGAGGAGATTGCCTTCTTTTCCTTGATCAGCTCTCTTTTTGCTTTGTAGTCTCGAAGGAACTGGTTATTGGAGGCTTGAGCCAGAAACAGTTCTTTCAATAGTAAAGAGTCCATCACCCGTTCTTCATGTTATGAACGTCTCCTTTGAACCTCTCTTGCTTTTTTGTGGTCTGGGATTTTCTGCCATGCACAGGAGGTCTCCTGCTTGTGAACATGTGTAAGCTCATGAAGTGTTATTAGGAGAGGCAATTTTTACAAAGTCAATGGAGAGAAAAGAGATAAAGTGACAAGAAAGAGACAGAATAACTTATTACAGATTAAAAGAAAACATTTAGAATAAAAATCCACTACAAAACTGTATTAAAATTACTTAATGTTGCACAGGGCATTTAAGTATATTAAAAGAATGGTCACTTTTAAATTACAGTTTCTAAGAAAGTATTACTTTAAATCTGTATTATCAAGGGTTATTTTTGTGTCTTTTATATATGTACACAAATAACTATTTAATGACATAGTTGGAATTTCTAAAAAATCTTTGCTTTACAGATCTTTGCTCTTCCAGACTCTCAGTGAATTCAGCTTTCCCTGTGTTATGCCAGAAAACAAAACAGCAGAAAGTCCAGAAATTTTGCATTTCATGATATTGTGTACAGGCTTGATCTGATTTCCCATGGACATTCAGATCCCAATTCTAATGGAACCCAGGGTAGCTCTACTCAGTCTTCTAGAACAGGACCTGGTCAGCTGTGTGGTTCATTTCTAGCTCTTCACTTAGTACAGTTATACAAAACTTTAGCCAGCAGAAAATCAGACTACTTAAAGGAATTTGGACTCTAATCCAATAATGACAAATTAATTTAATGAAGTTTAAAATGAAGGTTTGGGTGAAGGTGAAACCATAATCTCATCCACTTCCATCATTATCACTAATGCCTTTAACATCCTTAGTCCCTCTGTTCCAGGTCTACTATAGTCTGTTCAGCATCCTCACACAGTCTAATTGAGTGGCATCAGGGAAAACAGTGTGTCTTTAAAGCTTTTATTTTTGGCATCTGCCTTACTGTTTGCACCAGGAAAACTTTGAGACCTTGATTAAAGCAGAAGGTAGACACTTAAAGACAAATCACACCTAACCTGACAAAAACTCTGTATACACAAAACAAAAACATAATATACAGTATGCATACTTAAAGTCAATATAGTCCCCAAGCCACTGCCCTGCACCCGCTTACATCAGATCCAGACCCAAACTGATCCACTTAAAGCACGCTCGTTCATATATCCTTAGTTTTCAGAACCTAAGAATTCTGCATCAAATATATGGGGTCTCCTTAATTTATTATGGGGGGTTCTGAGTCTTGCTTACAGAGAGGATGTCACTCTTCTCTGCCAGCTGAATGCCTCTCACCTCTCATCTTTGCCTAAATTGGGGTTTCCCAAACCAATAATTCACTTTGTTCAGAGCAACATGGTGTTGTGCTTGTTAGTAATTTTGCCTCACAGCTCTTGGGTCCCTGGATCTTTGATTTGGGCAGTGTGAAGTGTGAACTTCAGTGTGAAGTTTTCATTCACTTTTCTATTTCTATGATGACACTTTCCAGGATTTCCAATTTTCTCCTATGTCACAAATACATATTGTAATTTTGTGGTTAATTGGTGTCTTTAAATTATCCTTGTGCGTATGCTCGCTCCTGGCCTAATCCCCTATTTTTCCAAGAATTATCATATGTCTTGATTTTTCTGTGATTAATATTTACTTCCTTATTTAGAACCAACAACTGAATGCCAAGCTTACCAGCTACTGGATAGTCTCAGATTTTCACATTCTCATTAGATTTCTATGATGTCTTCAGACTGCCCACAGAAAGGAAATAGGGCACTTCATTAAAACCTTGTTAGAGTTTATTGGGAAAAAGTAAGCTCTTTTCGATACTTTACATAATATCAGTTTCTCCCTTCTAGGTCTAAAAGAGAGAATTAATTAAATAATTATTTAAATTATTACAGGTTATGTGGAAATATTATTTCTACACTCAAAATACTATAGATTCAAGATTCAAAATGTCTTTATTTGCCATATATAACAGGTGTATTGGAATGCTTACTCATTGAGCTGTACCCAGTAACATTAGAGAAAATAAAATAGGCACAAATGACAAACAGACAAGGACAATACATTTAGACAACAGACATTATAATACAGCCAAGACTGGACATAGTCCAAACAGTACAGTACCTTAAAGTGCAGGTGCTAATTTGAGCTGTTTAAGATGTGGACTGCTTGGGGGAAGAAACAGATTTAGAATCTACTAATCAGTGTTCTGATACTGCGATACCTCCTACCAGAACCCAGGGGTGAAAACAGATCGTGGCCAGGGTGAATTGGGTCCCGAAGTAGAGCTCGAGCCCGGTTGTGGGAGTGGTTGAGATATTCGGTTGATGGGTCCCAGTGATTTTCTGCGTAGACCTCAACACCCTCTGTATGGCTTTTCTGTCCTGTACTGTAGCTCCACCATACCACACCATAATACCACCAGTCAGGACACTCTCAATGGTATTATGGTAAAACTTGGTAAGCATTGCCTTGCTCATCCCCCACTTCCTTGATTGTCTCAGGAAGTGAAGGCGCTGGTAGGCCTTAGTGAGGAAGCTGAAGGTGATGATGATGGGTGTGTGACGTCCACCATGCCTCCTGAAGTCCACTATAATCTCTTATAGTAACATTTAGTCCTTTGTCACTTATTATCCCAGAGGGAATCTTACCATTTTTTATGTAAAGTATTCACTAAGTCTTTCTTGAAGTATATTTTTGATTCCTTCTTTATCTGGAGAACGCTCTAATCTCTCTTGTGGTTTCCTTGTTTTCTTCTGACCCTTGCCCAAGGCATGGCAGGAGTTATAAAGACCAAATGACGAAATTCAAGTCCACCAATACAAAACATTTTTGCATTAATGTTTTCGGCATGGATAGTTTCCTGTCACGATATTAGTTCCCCCTCCTTAAGGGTGCTCCAGCCCTTTCACTCAAGACTGTATTCTATGCACCTGCTCCCTATTCCCAGCCCACCTTAAAAGCCAGGCGCTGACGCTCATCCGGGCTCTGCATCTGATTTCCATATCGTGCGAGTCCGGGACCTGGAAGCGCCTGGTCCCGTTAAGGTTTTAACCTCTGTTCCCGTTCCTGTTCCCCGTCCGCCGGTTCCGACCCGGCCTTCGTGGTTTTTAATTCTTGTTCTGATGGATCTTCTGGTTTTGGACTTACCCTTGTGTTTTGGATATTCCCAAAGGACTACTCTCTCGGATTGTTCGCCTCGGCCACACCTCCCCCGTGCACCAGCGCACCTTGGACACGCCCCCCGTCTTCTGCCCCGTATTCCTGCATGACGTTTCCCCAGTGTTTCCCCACTCCGTCGGATTGTGTCGTCCGCATAGGGTCCGGAAAGAACTGTTCGTTACATTTTCCATTGCACTAGTCATCACCCATTCAAACAAAGGACTAGAATACACACAAGAAAAATCAACTGAAAAGTATTATAATCTAGCAACTCATTGAACATGGTTACATGCAAAAGAAACATTACGCATTCTAACTGAAAATAAAAAAATACACTATAAATGAAAAAAATAAAGATCATAGAGAGAAGAACATAACAATAAGAATAATGCATGGTAATGAGGATAACTGAAAAAAAAGAATATATCAGGGAAGTAAAAAATAAATGAGAAAACTAATGGAAAGATAAAAATAATAGGAAAGATATCATAAATGGGGAAGTGAAATGCCTTAAAAGGTATAATAGTTTCATGGAAGATGTGGTGGAACTTGGTTAGAATGAAAATAGCATGTATCTGCAATATGTTTTCTCTTCAGATGGACAGTATTTGACACATTTTGCATTAGCCAATGTATTAGATTAATTGCTAACATATCATATCTTAAAAGAAATGCAGTAAGCTTTACAGGTATCTTCAAAGTATTGAATGTAAAGATATTATGTATTTTATGTTTGCTTCATTTTTTTTACACCAACATCAAATTCCTTCATAAATTAATTTGGAGCTCCAGGAATGATGACCACATGGTACAGTATTTAGCACCTTTATCAAAGAACAGGTGTTCTGGGGGAATAAAAAGCTAATGAGAGATGACTGAAAATGAAATTCATGAAAATGTGTCATTTTTTGCATTAAACACATGAATATGAAAATGTATAGTTGAGCACTATTTTTGTCCTTAAATACAGAATCTTGTTTAATTATTTGTGTGGTACCTAACTGGTTTGGAATTGCCAATCATGTGTTTTGGATGTGTTCTCACATCTATGCAATTATAAGCAATTTGAGGAATTCAGGTCTCAGTGAATTGTTTTTTAACATATAAATAAATGGCATCTTATTTTTTTAGATGCACTTAATGGAGCCAATTCCATTTGTTGTGTTTTATTATGCCCTTCAGTAAAGAAATCCATTTTTATTGAAAGGTATGTATTATACATTATATTCCCCTCTTCTATTTTAAGGATTTAATTGTAGACTCGTTTAAATTTTACTTTATCCTTTTTTTTAATTTCACCATACACAAAAAAGAAAAAAAGAAGGTGTCAAGAAATCAATTACTTTTCAAATATGTCTCTTATTCTTCCTCAGTAAAATCAATGTGAAATTCTTGCATTTAGAAAAAAGATAATGTAATTCCACACCTCACGTGTTGTACAGAAATGGAAAAAAAATCTTACAAATCAATTTCAAGACTCTCTACTTTTGCAATCATAAAATATTCCTTGTTTTCTTTAAGCTAATATTTCAAAAGTGTGTTAACTGTAGCAGTGTTGCATTATTTTTTAATACTTTCTTTGCAGCTTAAATATTACATAGACCTATATACTGTACAATATGCACATCTCATTTATTGTTCCTTGTTTTGTAGATTTGCTCCTTTAAGTTATTTGTTATGTAAAATCAACATCCTTAAGAATTTAAAGAAAAAAAGGTCTGCTTACTCAAAGCTTAATTTCTGGAGGAGATGCAGTGCGGTTGATGCAGTCAGGTGCCCAATAAAGGTTAATTGGTTAAAATGGCTTACAGTATCTGCCTTAAGCTACTTTACTGGCTGACTGGCCAGCATATAAATGTATTATGGTGAAAAAAAAATGTGTTGTGTGGTCATAAAGTTTTACCTCCTTTTGGCATTTTGTTTGAGTACATTATATGTTTAACAGTCACACTTCCTCATCTATAATCTGCAATTCTTAATACCCAATGCGTGTACTGTAGTTCTAAATGTTTTCCACTTGTTGCAGATGACAGGGTTACCTGACTATAAATTACAGTAAAACTGATGCATGGAATGTGTGTAATTATACCTGTTTTAAAATAGCAAAAATTAGCTTTACAAGTCAAAGAATAGTTCTGTTTATTTAGGTTACCAAATATTCTTTATATTTCTAAATATTAGAGATATTAGAAACAATACTTTACTAAACAATAGAGAGGGAGGTTGTGTAAATTAGGCTCCAATTAAAGTTAAAAGGCCAGTTTTGACACCAACTTGCCAAGCAAACAGATTTATAGAAGATAATTATTAACATAGTCAATGAGTCAGGAAATGTTGAGCATGGCTTGCATGACACGGCTTTGTGATACCTCTGCACATAATATAATTTAAAAGACAAAATCTATTAACAAAACTAGCATGCTGAATGTAAAACATAATGATAATTTGCGTCATATTTTGTTAGAATTCGAACAAGGCACAAATTAAAAAAGAGAAAAAACAATGCTATTTATTAACTAAATAACACTACTCAGGATAAATGTCGGAAACTGATTGTAAACCTGATTATTTTAACCACTGAAAAAACATTTTTCACACAAGTGTACCTCTTAATCATGTTTCCCATTTCCCTCTTTAGATGGTCCCTGAAAATATTTTGGGGTGACATAATAGAAAATAATGACAGACTACCTGGAGCCCAACCTAAACAAATGGACTGAACCATCCCCTATTATTCTACATACGGTATATAGTTCTGACTAACACAACTCATATTAAATGAGCAAATGAATAATGGTTAGATTGTTCAGAGGCTATAAAATATTCAATGCAAGAAAAATCAAAACAAGCACAATGACTTACAAATGAGGTTCAAAGAAAATATGTGCATTAATGTAGTAAGCAGGCTTATAATTAATTGCCTACATTGTGGGGAGTCTGAAAACAGACTAAAGCAAAGCAGCTCACCCTTTTTCAAACACCAAGACTATCTCCAATCCAGCTGACTGAAAACGTATCCAAGCGATGAGAACCAAGCATGCTTTCATGTTCTTATGCTGGTCAATGACCCGATCGAATCTCAGGAGTAACTAAGTGCTGCAGACTTTATCAAGCCCACTCAGGCATACTTTATTAACAACCATAACAGCATTTTTGCAAGGGTTTGTAGCTAGGTTATATATAAAAATGAGCTCAAAATACATGATCAATGTTGCAGTTCTTTACTTTTGATCATCTGCTTTTACTTTTAAGAATGTTTTACTCTCTGGATGCACTGCCAGTTTCATTCTACTAGCAAATGTCATATAAGTTGACAGTACTGCTGCATTAACATAACACAGCATTCAACATCAAGCAGCAAGTCTATCACTCACTTTGGTCTCACAATATATGAAATTTGAATTCTCAGATATGGTTTTGTTTTCCTCTCAGTTGACAATTTACAGAGAGCTCTTTCGCAGACTGGGAAGATTATTAATTTTGTCTTTTGTTCTTTAGGTAGGGACTGTCTGATAACTCCCTTGTCAGCTCTAAAAATAAACACTAAAAGCAATACATAACAGACATGGGGATCATCCATAGAAGAAAATTTGTTAAACTAGTTTGACCTATCATGATCATAGTGTCACATACTGCATGCCTTCATTTTAACACCAGTAAATTAATTCTTTAAAGGGATTTCATAGTCAAGAACATAAATCTGATTTTTTAAATTCTAACAAAACTGTTGAAATTCTTTCACAAAATAAAACCTCAAAAACACAGAAAATTGATGTTTTTTCACCCATTTATTTCAGAAGGTTGTATTATACAATCTGAAGTATGATGAAGATGAGAACCCTTTAACAATGTATTTTTTGAAGACATGTAGAAAACACTCTGTTAAAAAAATTAAAAATTGTAGACCTACTGTCACAGTCTCATCCTTCAAAAGATTAGAAGTGTAGATGGATGAGCAATAATGATGGCACAGCCACAAGTTCAAAGAAGTTCAAACTTTTTATTGTGAGGAGCTGTGTTCCACAATAGTCCACACCCCAAAAAACTGTGAGAAATACAAACTAACCAAATGGGTTTATAGTACTATAGTACAAACTATAGTACAATATATATATATATTAATTGATTAAAAAAAATAGACTGTTATACGCAGTTCCTACTCTACACTGCTACCAATATCCTCCTATCTCGAGGAGCTCCTTTTCTAGGTTAAATTCGTCCCCTAGAAAATTCCACTACCACTGCAAAAACAACCCATGGATGAATAATAGAGCACATACAGTTTGAATTGTAAAATAGTTCACAAGCATTTTGTTAGCTCTGAAAGAACTTTATATAGTTAAAAAGTGATTATTAATACTACAGTACCCACAAACAGAAATAAAACACTTCAAATGTAGGGATCCTGCCTTTTTGGTGAAGTTAATAAAGTGCTACACTCTTATTTGGGTTTTACTGATTCTCGGCACAGAGACTGAAACTTGGAAACATTTGAAAATAAATTACATTGATTCTTTTCTTATAGGATTTCATAGAATTCAGCTGGAACAAATATCCTTGGCATAATTACAGTATACTGTATTTTCTCATATTAAACGGCAAAATAAAATATCACAAGAGAAACGTAAGTTGGGGAGCTTCAGAGACTAAAAATATGGATTCATTTCTAATCTAGGCTTGAAATCTCATTCTGTAATTCCTTTCATACTGAGAACTCTGAAATGATATAAAGTATTTGTATCCCTTATGAATTTTCTAGCTCACCATATACTTACAGTACACTGTTTAGAAACAATACTGTTTCTAAACAGTATTTAGAAATGAGCACAATACAGCTAGTGTTCTAAGCTATTAAATTATATATAAATTAAATTTAATATGCACATTTTATCAACAGTAGCTGGCACCAAGTCCTCTGTGAAATAGTGGTGAGAATATGTTAGGTAGAAACTGCTAAGGTAGTTCATGATATTGATTAAATATGAATGTAACACAAACACCTGACCCTCTTTTTACCTTGAACATTATACACATTCTTAATTGATTTAAGAAAAGGAATGGTTTATACACAAGTTTTACATCTTTCAACCCAATCTTACATGTTTAAAAACCCACAAAAAAACATATTTGTGGATACCCACAAATTACTGGAGCTTAACTGGGCAACAGTAGGGAGAGTGAATCAGAAAATAGATACTTGTATATCCTGCTTTACAGAGGTATTCAAACCTTTCCTATTGAGTATTAAAATGCGTTTCAGTAAATAACAGCAAGAAATATCTGAAACATGTTGATTGCATTGGTTTGAAGAACTAAGATTTGCAAGTAGTTTGCTCTATCTTTATTCCCATTTATCTTTACATGTATGTTTTCCTGTCCCTGCTGATGAAAAATAGAACAATTACCTACTGCCCCAAAGTTGCAGTTTGTCCAGTCAAAATCTTTGTCCACAAGTTTGCAGTATCACTTAAATGTTTTGTTGTACATTGAATTGGGTTTTTCACTCTGCCATACAGACCAGGTTTGTGTCCAGTGACAGTGATATTATAATAAATATATTTCTTGACAACATAAAAATAGATGTACATAAGTACATAGTCTAGCTACCATTTTAAAATGTAATGTGGCTGTGCCTTTTTTCTTTGTGAACATATACATATAAATACATATAAAATACATATAAACTAGAATTTCATGGACTGAGAATAAACTAAGCAAAACTACTGGAACTGTTAATATTACAATTTTTCATTGTTAAGATACAGTATGGACCAAATTAAATATTTTAATATAATTTTAATGATCATTTGTGAACTAGAGGTGTAAATAATGGCAACTACATGAAGGCCATCTGCAAAAATAATGGGCTATACTACAGGTGATGTACAATATAGATATCTCTATATAGTATAATATGGATATTACTTCAGGTAGTTCTTTAACTTGTGTGGCACATTGAAAATGTATTTATTTTGTCCATATATTCAGCTCACATTCCAAATTAAAGCTACTGTAACGTAACAATTCTTTCCAGACCCTATGCGGACGACACAATCCAGGGTTGAGTGAGAAACACAGGGGGAAAAGCCATGCAGGGGGCGTGTCCTTGGTGCGCTGGTGTTCGGGGAAGGTGTGGCCAAGGCAAACAATCCGGGAGAAAATCCAAGGGGGAATCCAAATGAAAGCAAAAGTCCAAAACTGGGTGGTCCATCCAAAACAAACTAGATAAAAACTGGAACCGGGTTGGAACCGGCGGGGGGGACAGGAACAGAAAATAAAACCTTAACGAGACCCGGCGCTTCCAGGTCCCAGTTTCGCATGATACGGAGATCAGATGCAGAGCCCTGAATAAAGTGAGCGCCTGGCTTTTAAGGAGAACTGAAAGGGGGTTAGAACAGGGAGCAGGTGCGGGCGATGAGTGGAAAACAAGGAAGGGCTGGAGCGTCCTTAAGAGGAGGGGTCTACGAATGTGACAGCTACATGCTGTAAAGGAGACACTTTCTGTTCCATTTTCAATAGACCTTTCAAAAAAAAAACTAAATTATTTTAGAAATGTAAAATTAATAAATGCCACTTACAGAATCCAAATACAATAAGGAATACAATATAGACTTTGGATTGTAATTGTCAATGCTTGTGTTTCATCCTTGTTAACTCAATTCAGAGCAAGAAATCAAAATATATAACACTATGCACAAACATACTGTAGAGTATATTAAGCATCTATAAAATGTTTATACTGTATTCTTCTTGTGCTTTTCTAAAACTTTATCTTTGTCTTGTTTTGAAAATTCCGTGATCTTCATTTCTGAATCTTTGTCCTTAATTCACTACCTGAGTGAAAAACAGAAACAGGATAATAAAGGGTATTCTGAAATGACGTGAGCCACTATTATCTCACATAGAGGTCTTTGAATAATTCTATGGCCACAGTAAAGGGTTGGAATACTTATGGTACCATGACTTTTCCATTAAATATACAGTGCCTTGCGAAAGTATTCGGCCCCCTTGAACTTTTCAACCTTTTGCCACATTTCAGGCTTCAAACATAAAGATATAAATTTTTTATTTTATGTGAAGAATCACCAACAAGTGGGACACAATTGTGAAGTGGAACGAAATCTATTGGATTTTTGAAACTTTTTTAACTAATAAAAAAATGAAAAGTGGGGCGTGCAAAATTATTCGGCCCCCTTGCGTTAATACTTTGTAGAGCCACCTTTTGCTGCGATTACAGCTGGAAGTCGCTTGGGGTATGTCTCTATCAGTTTTGCACATCGAGAGACTGAAATTCTTGCCCATTCTTCCTTGCAAAACAGCTCGAGCTCAGTGAGGTTGGATGGAGAACGTTTGTGAACAGCAGTTTTCAGCTCTTTCCACAGATTCTCGATTGGATTCAGGTCTGGACTTTGACTTGGCCATTCAAACACCTGGATACGTTTATTTGTGAACCATTCCTTTGTAGATTTTGCTGTATGTTTGGGATCATTGTCTTGTTGGAAGATAAATCTCCGTCCCAGTTTCAGGTCTTTTGCAGACTCCAACAGGTTTTCATCCAGAATGGTCCTGTATTTGGCTGCATCCATCTTCCCCTCAATTTTAACCATCTTCCCTGTCCCTGCTGAAGAAAAGCAGGCCCAAACCATGATGCTGCCACCACCATGTTTGACAGTGGGGATGGTGTGTTGAGGGTGATGAGCTGTGTTGCTTTTACGCCAAACATATCGTTTTGCATTGTGGCCAAAAGGTTCGATTTTGGTTTCATCTGACCAGAGCACCTTCTTCCACATGTTTGGGGTATCTCCCAGGTGGCTTGTGGCAAACTTTAGACGAGACTTTTTATGGATATCTTTGAGAAATGGCTTTCTTCTTGCCACTCTTCCATAAAGGCCAGATTTGTGCAGTGTAAGACTGATTGTTGTCCTATGGACAGACTCTCCCACCTCAGCTGTAGTTCTCTGCAGTTCATCCAGAGTGATCATGGGCCTCTTGGCTGCATCTCTGATCAGTCTTCTCCTTGTCTGAGCTGAAAGTTTAGAGGGACGGCCAGGTCTTGGTAGATTTGCAGTGGTCTGATACTCCTTCCATTTCTGCTTAAATACAATAGAAGGCAATCAGATCTGCTGTTGAAAATGATTTTGAGGATAATATGTCCTGATTGTGATTCAATAATCCTTTCAATAGCGATGAACTGAAGACGTAAATGTATATCTTTCATAACGGTTTTCTTTTCAGTTATTCAGGCATGCTTGTGTAGCAGTCTTCTTTATATTGATCTTAATAAGCTTTCAGTTATATAATTGAATCTCTTATAAATTGATCTTAATTAAGCGTATAAAAAAGTTATTGTTCCTAAACGTCAGTTAATTGAAGTTTAATTTATTACATTTGTGTGGTAACACAAATGTTTTTCTATATCACTCCAGCCATTATGAAAAAAATAATATGTCCTAGCAAATGTTATAGCAACCTTAAACTTATCCCAGAACAGGGCAAAAGCACACAAGAATAATTTAAATACACCTAATTAACTAAAACAGCTTGGTCTGAAAGGTGGGAGGAAACTGGAGCAGTAGGAGAACATCCACGCAGTACACAGACAGAACAAACAAACTCCATACCAAAGTTGTCTCAGCAAGAGCCCAATGGCCCTCTAAGGATAAAGTGGTTAGATGAATGGAATATACATAAATGCTTAACATTACACACATAAACTAGAATTTCACACTGTGAAATTTATTGAATATCTGATCATGTTCTTCTGTCCACACATTAGTGTTTGAAAAATCCATTTATTCAGGGTAAAAAAATGAGGTACTATAAGGAATGTACACACAGGGGAGTAAGTACTGGAGATGCTTGTATAGGATATTTTACAATTTAAAAATGTAAAAAGATCTAAAACCTCATGCCTTGTTTTTAGTGGAGATTAAATATATCCTTATATGCTTACATATTCCTGTACAAGCACATCACTGAAAATGTTAAAACCACATTTGATAAAAGTTTATAAAGCTGTTTAAGTCAACACTGTGACATAGCAGTATCAGTTATAGATGGTTTCTGTCTACCTTTTTCAAGGAAGCGGTTATTTACTCCTTCTCAGATTAATTCTCATCAATTAAAACACATTTTACTTCCAGCAGACTAATTTTGGAATGACTTTCCCAAAGTTCACTTTTAATTTTAGCACCTTGTCTTAGTACTCAGAACAAGCCTGGATGGATGAAACTAAGGTTTCTCTTTCATTGTATATATAATAATTAAAATCTAATATTAATCATTTAAAAAAACTCTTAAGTTGTTCTTGATGCACAGTATCTTGCTGTATGACACTCAAGACAGGTATAGCATACATGGACTGAAGATGCCAATGAAGTGCCATTTGAAGGATGACAAACCTGAATAAGGAATTGTATAACAATAAGTCTTATATTACATCAGCTCAGAACCTTTTTCAGAAGGTTACTCAGGAACTCTCTCTATGTGGGAATAAGAAACATCACCACCTACAGTACATGGATGATCTAAAGCACTATGCATAAATCTAGACCAGTTGCAGAGTATGGTCAAGCTCCTGTATAGGTTTAGTATTGCTTTTGCAGTAGAATCTGGGTTGGATAAGTGCATCACATGTTATATTTGTTGTAGGTTATGATAAGAAGTATTATAGTTGTGATATAAAAGTTGTACATTATCATAACATAAAGGTCAAAGTTTGCTTGACATCTGAATTGTTGTAGATGACCCGCTGAGTAAACGGGAGGATGGACCCTATGTGGTACCTTAGGGGGTCTGGAGATAAGGATGTAGTTTCCCCAGCAAACGAGGGATAGATGAGTGGTGGGGTCGAAGGCGAGTTCCGTGGTTCATAACGAGAAGGTCGGTGAGAAGGCTTCCAATCCAGGAGAGGGCTAGGCAGTAAACGTAGTCAAAAGGCAAGATCTGCGATTCATAAGGTGTAGGTCGACTAGAAGGCTTCCAATCCAGGAGAGGGCAAGGCAGTAGAGGGGAAGTTCCGAGGTTCGTAACTAGTGAAGAAAGCAAACAAAGGCGATGTAGGAGCCCCAAAGGACGATCAATACCAGCCAAAAGTATCTGAAGCAGTTGCCTAACATCTGTACACTGGATGTTTAAGAAGTATTTACTGCCACATTCTGGCTTATTATCAAGACCCATATATTGATACACAAAGCAAGATTTAGAGAACCAAATAACAGCTGTGTCAATACTATCCTTGTGTATACCCCTGGAGTCTTCACATGGTCCCAAATGTCTCTATATACCTTAAGTAAGAGTAAATCTAACAGAAAATCACACACACTATCCTTTTGCATCTGTTACCCAAATGTGCCTCCCAATAAACTATGGTGTCAGGGGTTTATTAAACTGTGCACATTTGTAAAGTTTACAGGAATTGTGAGCTCCGTGAGTGTTTCCAAAATATTACCTGACCTGAAACACATCTACTCGCTAAAGAACATGTTAAGTGGGTGATACTGACTGATTGTAAAATTAAACGTGTTGCAGTAGATGGCCAAATATCTGAGGCTCAGAAGAACTTTGATAGTGCCAGAAAGCCACTCTCTTGGGTCTGTCTTACTTTTTGTGTTGGATCTTGTACATGCCAGGTTGTAGTACAGTACAATTGGTTGGCAGGCATAGCCTTTAGTCATTTCATTCCCATTTTGGGAGATAAACGAGACAATAATAATAATTCTGTGAACTTGTATGGTAGTTTTCACCCAGTATGATCCCACAGTTTGTTACAAGTGGGAATCAATCAATTAATTTTATATAGCACCTTTCAATCTAGAACATACTTAAGGCACTTTAGATTAATATGCATATACATGCGGAATATTGTAATTATTAGAATAGAATGAATAACATCAACGATTCATTTTAATATATGTATATAAAATTATTATAAATTCAGATTGTGAATTCCTTGTCAATGAAATAATTTTGGTAGTATTTTCATGGTGTATTCCCAACAATATGCCTTAGCTGTCATAAATTCAGTGAACACTTATGATTTCTTTCCTTGATTATTTTTTCCTAATAAAGATTGGAGACACAATATCATCAACCCTGCTGTATGTTGAGACAGTTAATTCAATTTGTTCCATAGAAATGTCAAGGAGGTTGCAAACAGCTACATTTACATGTTTTCTTAGAGTCACTACCATTTCTTGACTCAATAATGAGTCGAAATGACTTGTTTGTGAGTTTAATCTGCTGAAGGAAATCAATATTATCAGTTCTGCTTTATGTCTACCACTGAGTTTACCATTCAATTTAAACAATGCAAAATGGAGAGAAGGGAGAATTCAAACTTTATAATGAACAGGGAATTAACAGGCCTCATTAGCTGTGATGAGCCTCTGCATCATGCATCTGTCAGCATTGATTACCTTCCCCGTTTATTTTTTTTGCTGATGTGCCTTCACATTATACAGCTCAGTGAAGGTGGATGTATAGTTTTAAAAATGTAAGGCAGGTTATTAACTTACAAGCATGCTTGGCTGCTGGCAGTTAATTGATCTATTGATCTCTTCCCACCATGTCGTGAAAGAAGCATCAGCTTCTGAGCTTATGCCGAGCTCCCACAACAACTGGCACAAGTCGCTCCTCCACAAACTTTATGACCTGTTCCAAATCTTTTGGAATTCATTGGTGATATCTAAATTTTCTCAAAAATTGTTAAGTTCTGGCACTCTGTAAAGTACTAGAACTAGCATCCTGTGCAAATAAGTTAAATGCTGTTCGTATACCAAGAACATATTCGTCATCATCACAATCTGAACTCATAAGACTGTTCAGTGTGAAGGGAAAATGAACTGGGAAAAATCTTATAACGAGAAGAACAAACTTAAACATTATGAGTGTCTTCTGCATAATGTCAGTCCTTCAATGGTAGGAGAATGCCTACTGGTGCAAGACTAAACTTGTGCTACCAACAGTTCAATCACTTTCAATGTTTGACAGTCTTTGGTGTATTCTGTGCGTATTCAGTTAGTATTTGACAATGAAGCCACATCTCTGGAAAACTGCCTAAACTTCTGTTCTGAGTTGGTCCTTTTTGGAAATAAAATTGAAAGTGAAAGTAGTCTAACATGACAATGAAGGGAGCTCATCTGAAAGACTAATTTAGGCCCATCCCACTGCCCTTTACAAACATAAGGTCACAAAAAATAAAATCCAACTTTATTTAGCTCCGGCAAACCACACAGCTCTTGAGAGTGTATGTCCACTGACAAAAGTAGTGCTAGAAAGGACCAGTTGCAAACAAGAAAAATAAGTTGTAGATACAGGTACACCTCAGGATGTACAATAGTGTTTGATACAGTATGTCACAATTGTACGTGGATCCTCAAAATCCTTTCGATTAGATTTTTAAAGACAGAAGTTCTACTAATCCCACTATAGCTATTGTGATCATAATTATGTACCAAGTTTTAATTATCTTGCAAAACATTTTTTGTACATTCCTGCAATTTGAAACGAGAAATATGACTTGAAATCATCTATTTTTGTAATCAACAGGGACTTGTTGTCTAGATTACTGTTGTGCATCAAGGCCACCTTGAAGTCTTGGAGAGAAGATGATGTAAGATAATGAATTAATGTCCTGCATGGAATTATGTCCCATAAAGACACTGAATAGAATAATAATTTTAACAGTTTGTTGTTCTATATCTAAATTCTAAATAGGAGACCATTCTTTATTTTACTAAGCTCACATTTAGTTTTGGATACCTAAAAACAGTAAAGAACTATATTTGAAGTTACAGAGAACCTCAAATTAAAATTCCTAAAAAAGCACAGGCAGGATGTATTCACTGTCAGCATCTTTCATGTAATATGGTTATGAAAATAGTTATTTCAGATATTCCATTACATAATTATTTTCCCTTGCTTTTCCCATTGCTTACTACCTATTAGAGACTACTTCGTGTTCTGTTTTTTAAGCACTCCTAACTTCATTTTGGCATTTGATAATTTTACACATCATGTTTCTCTTAATGGCTTAATATAGATGACTTATCATATTAATGTCTATCTTTGAAGATCCGCAATAGCTCACAACTTTCTGTAGTAAGTTCACTTACCTGATGTTTTCTATTACAAAAACTTTACTTTCAACAAGTTTTGTGATATTAATGTTAAGATGCTGAACAAGCCATTGTAGTGGCAATGCTTGTTAATAAGACAGAATTAAGTGTCGCTGTGCTTTCCCAAATGAGGCCCCATCTCTCTGCTCATCTCTGTGGTGCAGCCACAGAGAAACTATTCATGCAGGCTGATTTAAAGATGTTTTCTTTTGATAAGGGACAGCTCCCAAAGGGGGATGCACTTAGCTAAGCCTGGCTATCATGATCAATGGTCATCCATTTGTGCTTATCTGTCTAGGGAGTGCCAGATGGACATCTGGACTGCATTCCTAAGTGTCAGGAGAAAGTGACTCATATCTCACCTTGATCAACCAATCAGGGACTGGTAGGGCCAAGTTACCCCTGTGGGACTTTGATGCCCATGGAACTTTCAACCAATGAACAAGCTGAAGTTCCTCCAGGTAAAAACAGGCAACACAGAGCTCCAAAAACTATTCGAAGGACTATTCCAGTAGGAAAAATTCTAAGGAGAATTCCATGGGTGCGAGACAATTCCAGGGCAGGACAGCCCAGGAGCAGAAAGGCTCCCAAGGGCAGGACATTCTCGCAGAGCGCCTCCTGACCATCCTGAGACTCAGCCCGGACAACCACGGAACGGCCACTGTGTCAGAGTGCCAGAACTTTCCTTTGTTCTAAGAGTCAAGAGCAGAGGTTGCCAGAGAGTAACCAGAGGATCCACCCGAGGTTAGCATCAGCAGCAAGCCTCGTGAACAGGTTGGAACTGTGGACAACTGAATCACTATTCAGAACTAGCTCTTCATCAGGAACGAACCGGTCCTCTTCCTTACCTGCTGGGACCTACAGTCATCTTTTCTCCTGTGCACAAATTCTTGCTAGTTTCAGCCAAAACTAACTAGATGTTACGATCCCTGCCTCTCGGCAACGAAAGAGGCAGAAGAAGGCGTAGCCTTAGTTCATCAGTCCACCTATCACGGTACGTGTTCACCACCACACCTCCATCTCATCTGGTATTTAAGCATTAGTCTTTCCCTACCTCCTCGCTCAGTATTGGTTTCCCTTTCGAGCTTCTTAGTTGCGCCACGCCTTCAACCTCCTCGTACTGTTCTGGTTCCGACTTTGGTTTTTCCCCTTCTACTACGTCTATTGGATTACGGCTCGGCTTCGGTTGCTTTCTTCTAGTTTGGTTCTCTGGCTTCCCTTGAATTCTCGGCTCTCCCCTTCGTTACGGTTTTGGATTACAGTTTGGCTTTGGCTACTCCCTCTCGGTTTGGATCACTGGCTTCCCCTGGACTCTCGGCTCTCTCCTTCGGCTACGGTTTTAGGATCACGACTCATCTCTGTCGGCTCCCGCAAGTGGGTTCACTACTTGGTTTCGGTTTCTCTGACTGAATCCGTAACAGAATACTGAGCCGCTTAACATGGACCCAGCGGAGCAAGAGGAGATTAGGTCGGTTTTGGATCAGCACTGGCAAGCCTTACTCCAGTTACAGGCTTCCGTACAACAGATTTCTGCGCACCTGTCAGCAATGCCGCCTACTGGTAATAGTGTAAGTAACGCTGGAGCTGCCACTTTGGCTCTGCCTCCGCCAGCTTCTACACCTGCTCCTCGATCTCTTCCACTCACACCCCCTGACAGGTTTGACGGCAACCCTACAAAATGCCGGGGCTTCTTGGCACAGTGTGCGCAGGTTTTCAGGCTTCATCCGGTAGCTTTTTTTTCTCCTCAAGACAAGATTGCCTTCGTAGTTTCTCTGTTAACTGGGCGTGCTCTGGAATGGGCTACTGCCTTACTTGATCGTGGGGCTCCTGAGGTACAGGACTATGATCTCTTTCTAGAGAAATTCAAGGGGGTTTTTTGTCGTTTCGCAGCTGGTCAAGACACTGCCTACCGCCTCTCATCTATCCATCAGGGCTGCAGGTCTGCACAGTGTAAGAAAACTGGTTCAGGGACGCCAAATATGTAATCATAGTGGCTCTCTGAAGGCACCAGTTCTGTAGGGTTTGGGCATTTACTGAGACAATTATTAATTGTAGCAGTAAATCACAAAGTTGATTCTTTTGATGGCTTTAGAATCCAAACATGCGACATAACTCAAACAACGCACACACACAGGTACTAATACACGAGGATACATTTATTAATACATAGAATATGCATGTAAACCTAACAGATCTTATCGAGAGGGTTATCAGAATACAAAAGGTATATTCGGTCAGTTACAAAGTGTTACACATATCAAGAGGACATACGTTCAGTATATCATTCATTAAGACCGTTTCGTAAAGTGAACTTGGTTACAACTTCTACATTAGATACTCAAAACAAGTACATAACTCTTAGGAATTAAATTGATATCAACTGGTTTGGATAACAATTGAATTCTCGAGCCGTAATGCATTGAAGTTGAATACTCATCCAATTTCTGGGGATTCAGATCTCCTGCGGGCACAAAGAAACAGTTGCAGGCTGTTGCTGTCCAATCCGCGCTCTCTGGCTCCGTGCCAGGCTGTGCTGTGCGGCTTGCGACGGTGTGCTGCTGATGCTCACTGTTGGCTTTAACTAGCAAAGTTTGTGCACAGGAGAAAAGATGACTGTGGGTCCTAGCAAGTCAGGAAGAGGACCGGTTCGTTCCTGATGAAGAGCTAGTTCTGAATAGTGATTCAGCTTTCCACAGTTCCGACCTGTTTACGAGGCCTGCTGCTGGTGCTAACCTCGGGTGGATCCTCTGGTTACTCTCTGGCAACCTCAGCTCTAGACTCTTAGAACAAAGGAAAGTTCTGGCACTTGGACACACTGGCCGTTCCGTGGTTGTCCGGGCTGAGTCTCAGGATGGTCAGGAGGCGCGCTGCGAGAATGTCCTGCCCTTGGGAGCCTTCTGCTCCTGGGCCGTCCTGCCCTGGAATTCTCCTTTGAATTCCCTTTAGAACAGTCCACAGAATTCTCCTGAATCCCTTCTGAATCTTGTTGAATCTGAATCTCACAGGCTCTCTGTGTTGCCTGTTTTTACCTGGAGGAACTTCAGCTCATTGATTGGCTGAAAGTTCCATGGGCATCAGAGTCCCATGTGGGTTACTCAGCCCTACCAGTCCCTGATTGGTTGATCAAGGTGAGATATGAGTCACTTACTCCTGACACTTAGGAATGCAGTCCAGATGTCCATCTGGCACTCCCTAGACAGATGGGCGCCAATGGATGACCATTGATCATGATAGCCAGGCTTAGCTAAGTGCATCCCCCTTTGGGAGCTGTCCTAGGACCTTAAATCACCCTGCACTAATGGTCTCTCTGTGGCTGCACCACAGAGATGAACAGAGAAATGGGGCCTCATTTGGGAAGCTCAGAAACACTTAATTTTGCCTTATTAATAAGCTTCTCCGCTACAACAGGATTATGCCATAGACTTTCAAGTGTCAG
Organism: Lepisosteus oculatus; assembly: GCF_040954835.1. Classification (NCBI taxonomy): domain Eukaryota; kingdom Metazoa; phylum Chordata; class Actinopteri; order Semionotiformes; family Lepisosteidae; genus Lepisosteus; species Lepisosteus oculatus. Next base: position 42,447,199 of record NC_090697.1, on the reverse strand, counting down.
CAGCAGAGACTCCCTGGGATAATGAGGTCCTAATTTTTTTTTTCCTGCAAGGCTTATGTGAAGAAATAAAGGATCGCCTGGTAACTATGCCACAGTCGGGCAGAACCTTGGAGGAAGTGATTTCCCAGGTGTTTGAGTTAGAGTTTAGATTTCGTCAGAGGAATAGAGAAAGGTCTCAGACACAGATATAAGAGGTTCCTCGCCCACCACCTACCAACACTCTAGACTCTGAACAACCCATGGAAATTGCCCACGCCCGGTTAACTCCTGAAGAAAGAGAGAGACGCAGACGAGAGGGCTGCTGTATGTACTGTGGAAAATTAGGACACTTTAAAGCTGACTGCCCTGCCTTATGTTCGTCTCTGAGGCGCCTCCCAACTGCTCAAGATCCTGGGGTGAGTGAGTTGACTCAATCTTCTAAGTGTTCCTCAGGATTGTCTATTATGTCTACTTTGGTTTGGGGTAATAAACAAATCCCACTTCTAGCTTTTATTGACTCGGGGGCAGCGGGGAACTTCCTCGACGTCTCCTTAGCACAAGTTTGGAAACTGCCCCTGACCCAGGTGACTCCTCCTCTTCGTGTACTATCTATTGATGGTTCTCCAGTGTCTCCAGGACTTATAAGATGGAGAACTGATCTAATAAGATTTCAAATTGGCGCCACACATGTAGAAGATATCTGGTTTTATCTCATTGAGACCCCATCACATCCTCTTGTACTAGGATTTCCCTGGCTCCAACAGCATGACCCTACCATTTCATGGTCCCATAGAGAAATTTTAACTTGGGGACCCCAATGTATTGGTAGGTGCTGTTGTCTGCCTGTAAGAGTTGCACTCACAGAAACGCCCCCTTCTGGCATTCCTACGATACCTCCCCAATATTCTGATCTACAGGAAGCCTTTAATGAGCAAGAGGCCTTGGCTCTCCCACCCCACCGACCCTATGACTGTGCCATAGACCTTTTGCCTGGATCTATTCCTCCTAAGGGTCGTATATTTCCGCTCTCCAATACGGAATCTGAAGCCCTGAAAGTATATATACAAGATTCTCTAAAGGCTGGAATTATACGCCCATCTACTTCACCTGCTTGTGCCAGTTTCTTTTTTGTGGAAAAGAAGGATGGTGGGCTCCGTCCCTGTATTGATTATCGTGGCCTTAATGAAATCACTATTAAAAACCGGTACCCTTTGCCCCTAATCCCGACAGCACTTGAGTCCGTGCATGGGGCCAAGATCTTCACTAAACTGGATCTACGGGGGGCCTATAATTTAATCCGTATTCGGGAAGGGGATGAGTGGAAGACAGCGTTTATGACAACCCATGGACATTACGAGTATTTGGTCATGCCTTTTGGTTTGGTAAATGCCCCGGCAGTGTTTCAAACCTTTATTAACGATATTTTTCGGGATCTGATACAAAGGTTTGTCTTAGTATACCTTGATGACATTCTAATTTTCTCTAATACCTTCCAGGATCATGTTCTACATGTCAGAGAAGTACTCACCCGGCTCATAAAGAATAAACTTTATGTTAAACTGGAAAAGTGCACTTTCAATGCTTCTAGGATTCACTTTTTAGGTTACATCATCTCTCCAGAGGGGGTGGAAATGGACTCAAGTAAAGTCTCCGCTATTACTGATTGGCCCACACCCAAGAACCTTAAACACATACAACGGTTTCTTGGCTTCGCCAACTTCTATAGAAAGTTTATTCGAAACTTCAGCTCGGTGGTTGCTCCCATAACCTGTTTAACCCGCAAAGGACCCAGACAAGGTAAATGGACCCCTCAAGCAGAAGAGGCATCCCATCCTGAAACACCCTGATCCTTCTTTGCCTTTTGTCGTTGAGGTGGACACTTCTGGCCATGGTGTTGGCGCTGTTCTCTCTCAACGCCAGGGAGAAAAACAGATTCTTCACCCCTGCGCCTTCTTTTCTAAGAAGTTATCTCCTGCACAGATGAACTACGATGTTGGTAACCGTGAGCTTCTGGCTATTAAGTTAGCATTGGAGGAATGGAGGCACTGACTGGAGGGAGCTCATCATCCCTTTTTGATATACACAGATCACAAACACCTTGAGTATCTACAATCGGCCAAACGTCTATGTCCTCGCCAGGCCAGATGGTCCCTCTTTTTCAACCGATTTAATTTCCTTATCACCTACACTCCAGGCTCTAAGAACATCAAAGCTGACGCACTCTCACGGATCCACGACCCCCCTGAGGCTGAACTACTTCCGGAACCCATCATCCCTTCTGGTAGATTCCTGGCAGCGGTCAGATGGGACATAGAAGTCATAGTTAGACGCGCCTTGGCTGGACAAACAGTACCTCCTCAGTGCCCTCAGGACAAGTTATTTGTCTCGACCCCAGTCAGATCTTCTGTCTTGGGGACATGACTCCCGCTTCGCCGGACACCCTGGATTCCAACGTACCCTGGAGTTCATCTCTAGAGATTTCTGGTGGCCAACCATGGTTAAAGATGTCAAGGAGTATGTCCAAGCCTGCTCAATATGTTCCCGAATCAAGTCTTCTCGGATGAGGGCGGCAGGCCCCCTTCAACCCTTACCTATCCCCGACCGTCCTTGGACCCACCTCTCAGTTGATTTCATTACTGACCTTCCACCAAGCCAAGGATACACGACAGTCATGGTTGTAGTAGATCGTTTCTCAAATTCCGCCCATTTTATTCCCCTAAATTCCTTGCCCTCAGCTAGGGAACTAGCAGACCTGTTCGTACTGCATATCTTCCGTCTTCATGGCATCCCTAAAGACATTGTTTCCGATAGGGGCCCCTAGTTTATTTCATGATTTTGGAAGGCCTTCTGTAAATCACTGGGAGCCTCAGTTTCGCTTACTTCAGCTTACCACCTGCAGGCCAATGGTCAAACTGAACGTATGAATCAAGAACTGCTAACCTACTTACGGGCATATATCTCATCTACCCAAGATAACTGGGTATCATTGCTTCCATGGGCAGAATATGCTCATAATTCTTTGTATACTTCATCGAACGGCATGTCACCATTCAAGTGTGCCTTAGGTTATCAGCCCCCTCTCTTCCCGGACTCCCCACCGGACACAGAAGTTCCTTCTGTTCAAGAATATATCGCTAACCTACAGGAATTCTGGAAGAAGGCTAAAGCCGCCCTTCTTCACACTGCAGCTCGGCAGAAGACTGCGTTGGATCGGCGCCGTCGAACCGTACCCAGATTTCGACGTGGACAATTTGTCTGGTTATCTACCCACAACCTTCCTCTAAAGCAACCTTCTGGCAAGCTGGCTCCCAGGTTCATCGGCCCTTTTCGTGTCCTCACCCAGGTTACCCCTGTAACTTATCGGCTGGCCTTGCCTCCTACCCTCAGGATTCACCCTACGTTCCATGTTTCCCTCCTTAAGCCTTTTCGCAGATCCACTCTGTCTAAACCGCAACAAAAACCCCCACCACCTCAAGTAATTGATGGACTCCCTGCCTACACCGTAAATAAGATCTTTGATTCCCGATGGTCTCGTGAATCCCTGCAATACCTAGTGGATTGGGAAGGCTACGGTCCAGAGGAGCGGTCATGGGTAGCGGAAAGAGATATACTGGATTCAAACCTGATCCGGGATTTCCATCAGAATTTCCCTAATCGTCCAGCTAGGGCGTCGGGAGCCGCCCATAGAGAGCGGTGTAATGTTACGATCCCTGCCTCTCGGCAACGAAAGAGGCAGAAGAAGGCGTAGCCTTAGTTCATCAGTCCACCTATCACGGTACGTGTTCACCACCACACCTCCGTCTCATCTGGTATTTAAGCATTAGTCTTTCCCTACCTCCTCGCTCAGTATTGGTTTCCCTTTTGAGCTTCTTAGTTCCGCTACGCCTTCAACCTCCTCGTACTGTTCTGGTTCCGACTTTGGTTTTTCCCCTTCTACTACGTCTGTTGGATTACGGCTCGGCTTCGGTTGCTTTCTTCTAGTTTGGTTCTCTGGCTTCCCTTGGATTCTCGGCTCTCCCCTTCGTCTACGGTTTTGGATTACGGTTTGGCTTTGGCTACTCCCTCTCGGTTTGGATCACTGGCTTCTCCTGGACTCTCGGCTCTCTCCTTCGGCTACGGTATTAGGTTCACGACTCGTCTCTGTCGGCTCCTGCAAGTGGGTTCACTACATGGTTTCGGTTTCTCTGACCGAATCCGTAACACTAGAGAGTCTTCAGTGAGCATTAGCAGCGCACTGTCGCAAGCCGCACAGCACAGCCTGGCACAAAGCCAGAGAGCCCTCAGGAGATCTGAATCCCCAGAGATTGGATGAGTATTCAACTTCACTGCATTACAGCCCGAGAATTCAATTGTTGTCCCAACCAGTTGATATCAATTTAATTCCTAAGAGTTATTTACTTGTTTTGAGTATCTAATGTAGAAGTTGAAACCAAGTTCAATTATGAAACGGTCTAAATGAATGATATACCGAATGTATGTCCTCTTGATATTTGTAACTCTTCGTAACTGACTGAATATATACCTTTTGTATTCTGATAACCCTCACGATAAGATCTGTTAGGTTTACATGCATATTCTATGTATAAATAAATGTATCCTCGTGTATTAGTACCTGTGTGTGTGCGTTATTTGAGTTATATCGCATGGTTGGATTCTAAAGCCATCAAAAGAATCAATTTTGTGATTTACTGCTACAATTAATAATTGTCCCAGTAAATGCCCAAACCCTATAGAACTGGTGCCTTCAGAGAGCACACTACACCATATAGACAAAAATATAATACTGCAAAGACCTGAAAAAAGGGAATAGCACAAAACCAGGTCTACAATATTTATATGTTTAATAAAACATATGCTAACATAATTGAAATCATTTAAGTGTCTCTTGTTTGAATACACAAGTGAATACACACTTTTACATAACCCACATGCTCCAAAGTTCTACTTGAAATGAGTTTATATTTGGGTAAAGTTCTAGGATCAGGATAACTCTGTCGAAAATATATAACTACATTTCAAAAGCATATTAGTCAATCTGATTGACTGATTAATTGATTAGAAAACATCTTCTTTCCCTAACCAACAGTAGCAAATATGTGTAAATGCAGCTTATTTATTTTTTAAGACTTGATTTCTAAGGCCACAAAGAGTTATCATTTGTTCCTAGATCAGAGGCCAAAGCTTGTATGATATTTTATGATAAAAAAAGTTTACAGTGTAAAAGTCATAAACCTAGATCCATATCTCTCCAACTGCATTCAAAGAGCAAACCAAAGCAAATGCTACTAAACAAGAAGTAAATGTAGATCATGAATTGTAAGTATTCAATATAATTTTATAAATATTATTTTGATCGCAATGTAGAAAGTAAATCCAGCATTTGCATATAATATGTTATTTAAATTAAATGATATTGATGCTTTAAGATTTTAGGATACCACGCTGGTTTTTAACCATCTTTGTCACAAAATCAAGGTACAGTTTAAGTATTCTAATTTCTTTTAATGTTTAAACACCATATTTATATTACATTTTATATCTTCAGAAGTCCCCACACTCACACATGATAAAGGAACAAATTATCATTCTTGTTGCTGTATAACAGGTCATCAAGGCTTTAGACAAGATTAACATCAATTTGCAAAGAGCATAATGTGACCCTTGATGTTGAAGGTTTTCTTCCATGAGAACAACCTTGGTACTGTAGATGCTGAGGTTAGGTCTACTTTCACAGCAATTTAGCTTTAAATGGACTATGATAAAGTATCTATGGAATATGAAAATATTTTCCACACTCATCTGAGAATATCTCAATTGCATTATTAATAGATTACTTGCGATTATTGATGTCATATTCAAAACACTCCTGGTGTCAAGGTAAGCAATATTCCATGTTTTGCATCATGCTGGTAAATTCTCAAGTCTCCAGAAAACGATGATCTTGAGAAAAAAAAAAACTTAAACCTGATCTACTCTAAATTTGACATAATTTTCCCAAAAAATTAAGTAAAAAATAGAATAAAACATATCCCGGAATAAACGATACTGTGAGATTTTCACCACTTGTGCAAACTGAGATTGATGCAAATACATTCACAGATTAATTTAAATATTTGTCTTAAACAATTGATATTGACAAATTGTCAAAAACAAAAAATAATACTGAATACCCAAACACTAAAAATGGAAAGCCTGGGATGTATTTGAGTGCTCCCCTTAGACACTGTAAATTTGTAACAAACACATTTTGGAAATATTTTGGGCTTATTACATTTTTATATATGTCTATTACTATTGATTATAACTTGGTATTCACAGTAGTACTGTAGGTTTACAGAATCATAGAATGCATGGCTTGCCATTATCCTGTTTTCCATAATCATAACCTAGGAGAAAACCTTGGAAAAACAAATTCCTGGTTTCTCTTATTTTTTATACATTTGTCTCCATTCTGCAATGCAAGTCAGTGTCGTCCCCAGGGGCTGCAGGTTTTAAGATGATTCCCAGTTTTAAAATGATTTTTGTATGTTAGTGTAAAAGGAATAGACGCAACATACAAATCATTGACATCTCCTGAGGTTTGAAATGGGGATTTGAATTTTATATTGAATGTTCCTGAGACAACATTTGGAAAAATGCATTTGGACATGTATTTGGAAGTGTTCCTCACCATCAAATGATTAATCTGAACTTTCTCCATAGAGTAAATATGAGGCTTCATCCTTAGTGTTGTTTTCTTTTCATGTTTTAAAACCTTTAAAACTTTAAAACTATCAAGACACCAACCATGGATCCCAGTTGTTGTGTCAAATGTGTATTGTATATTGTAATAAGAACATACTGTAAGTAATGTTAGAAATGAGGGAGGACCCACCTAATTAGTTTCATTATTATTTTTTTGCTTGGTTGTCATACAGTGCTCAAGTACACAGCACTCAGTCCTAACAGCAGGTGATACATTGTGGATGGCTTTGTTAAAGTAAATCAGTGACATTTACCGAGAACAAGAGGCATGATGTAAAAATGTATTTGCTACATTGACCATTTTCTGACAGCTACAGTATAAGATTTGTCACATGAAGGCTAAAAAAACACAGAGATGCTAGTATATACTTGGCATGACACTTTTTATCCCACAATGACACCACTGTTCTACTGTTTCAAAATTCTGTTTGACTTTTTCGAGTCAAAATTTCACATTTCCTGTCACAGCACATTCTTTTGTAGCACAAGTGTGTAGTGTGTATATAATCCTGAAGGAACATGATTGATTGAAGGCAAGTCTTTTTAAAGCACCAGTACCTGAAATTGAAATTAGTTCAATTAAAACAATCATTAACTAATTCAGGTTGTTAGTCTGCTGACAACACACTAGTCCAGGATTGGACACCCCTGGTCTGTAGCATGAAAACAAAGTTTGTAGATAGCTATGATTGATATTTTAAAGCTAGAAATAGGAACATTACTTTTGAAAGTGAAAGATACAGTATAAAAATATATCAAAATAAAATTACTCATTGCACTCTATATCTCTAAGAAACCTTTAAAAATAGTTATGAATGAATATAAGTATGCACAAAAACCTTTGTCACACAATGGCCTGAGCAAGGCCAAAGTAGGTCTGTTTTATACCAGTGGCTCTGCCACAAAAGCACCCAAGCAAAACAAGTGCAGTTTATCGCCAGCACCCATATCACCCTGCAACTCACAACTGGCAACCCACTGAAGCTAAGCAGGTCTGATCCAGGTCACTACCTGGATGTGAGACCTCCTGGGAAAAACGAAGGTTTGTGCTGGAAGAGGTGTTAGAGGGGCCAGCAGGGGGTGCTCACCCTGTGGTCTGTGTGGGTCCTAATGCCCCATTATAGTGATGGGGACACTACGCTGTAAACAGGGCATTTCTTGATAGGGGTGTAACCCTGGTGTCCTGGCCAAATTTCCCATTGGCCCTTACCAATCATGGCCAATGGGAAATTTGTAATAATTAATAATCCCCCTCTATGAACTGGCTACATTACTCTGCTCTCCTCCCCACTAATGGCTGATGTGTGGTGAGCGTTCTGGCGCACTATGGCTGCCGTTGCATCATCCAGGTGGATGTCCAGAAAATAATAAATTATTATTATTATTTACAGTGCTCCCAGTCCCCCACACCAGAAAACAAAACCCCAAAAAAGAAACAAAACTAATTATTCAAATAAAGGTAAATCCTCCTTATCTCCCTTATCTCACTTCTCTCTCTGTCTAAGCTTACAATAGCTTGTAAGCCCCTCCCCTTTTGGAACAAACCATTTCTCTAATTAAAAGTATGTGATTTTCCCATTTGCTTAAATAACCCTTGAGAACTGGGGTTAGGTTTGGCCTTCTAAGGCCGCCATAGGCTGACCCACCCCGGAAGTACCAACACCAAACAAACAGTGAGTATCATCCATTGAGAGCGCTCTCCATTCACACCATAGTACTCACTCATACCTGTGTTTAAGTATATGAATGAATATGAATGAAAGTATGTTTATGTATGTGAGCCTAAAAAAGCAGATGAGTCAGTTAGCTCAAATGGTCATGTCAGCATTTGACAACCTACATTAGATCAAAATTGTCTAAATTTGACCAATTTGACAGCTTCTTCCAGCTCTTCTGTGGGATTCAAACTGGACACCCCTTCCTCAGCTACTGCTTTGCTTATGAGGCCCTTGAAATTTAAATCACTCTATAAAGTTAAGATAATGTAGAAATATACAGACATTTCTGTGAGACTGGAAATTTCAAAGAATTTGGAAAAAATAATGACCTCAGTTTTTGTTAATGCAGCATGTATTTGCATAAAAGAAAAGAAAATAAGATTATTTAGAATGTAATTAAAATCGTATGCACATAACATGTAGACAGGACTCAAAAATTAATTGATTTGTCTTTTGATATCCAATTGCGGTGTGGTGCAACTGTGTGAAAATGTTTTGTGGCTTAATTCTCTATATCTAGCATAGATTCAGTGCTTAGTGCTTAACCTTTTCACTTTTGAACAATTGTATACAGTACGTTGAATTAACAATTTAAAACATTGAGACTTGAAATGATTTGATATGATTTTTAAAGAGAAATGCAGAGAATTCTTAAAGTAACATAATCCTTAGAAGGCTGCTTTGCATCTCCACATTCAGGCTTTTATTTTTAAGGTTAGTTACCACTATATAATTTATTGTGGTGAAAAAGAATATCTGTCCCAGTTTATTTTTACTCAATCACTATTTTGTGCACTAATGCCACATTTCATAGTTTGATACTACTGATCAGTCACTTTTCCAAAAGTATCTTTACCCACAGTCAAACAAAGCCAAGAGAAATGCATTACTACCCTCAGACACAGACAAAAAGGAACAAATGATCAATTAATATTGATTCACAGTTGCTCACTGGAAAATATTGCAAAATATGAAAGAGAAGTGATCCTGAACTCCCGAAAGCCTATTTACATAGTAATAACTTCTGCTGTATTTGGTTGCTTCATTTTCAATTGAAAAAAGAGAGTGCTCTTCTCATTAGTAAGCTTCAAAGTAAACAGACCATGACTTTGGTTACGTATGTCAATAAAGACAAGAGAATTTTAACAAAATGTCCAGTGTCATTAAAGGACTTGCTTCAGCTGACTTCAATTAACTTAATCCTGTTTGTAGCATATTTCCATAAAGTTTACATGGATACATTTGCTTGGGGAATTGTCCTGTGTTCTTTGTTTTCTTCCATCATTTACATTAATTTGTTGTATTGTTTGTGATATCCTATATTTTCTTGTGCATTAACTATGTATTATTCTATTGGACTACAGTAATGCATTTTTGGCATCTGAAATATTAATCGATTACAGTATTGCACAATGATTAAACAATTCATGAAGGCATTAACATAGTGTAAATCACACAGTGCCTTGGAAATTCAATAGTGCTGATATCTGAATTAGAAAAGAACTGGAAATTATCAGTTCTATGACATCTCTACAAAGAAATGATTGGGACAAAAGACGGGTATTGTTTTCTTCAAACATACATTTTTAAACATAAAATGAGATGTACTTTGCTTCATGGAGCAAGCATTTAGCTAAGATCCACAGTTTAGAATAGTATTTTACTATGCTCTCTGTGGAAGTCTTATTATTAACTTTATTTTTGAAACAGTACAGAATAGCATCTGATAACATAATATTTGTTTGATTGCAGTGATTGTTTACAATGCTTTTGTCCTGGTTGAGTTACATAACAAAAATATAATAAGATCACTTTATTGGCCATATACAGATGCAGCCATTCAAAGTGCGCGGTACAGACACGTACCGGAGGTAATTGGCTACAACGTCGCGCATTGTGACGCAAGATGACGCGCGGTACCGCGGTATGTGATTAGTTGACCGACATGGGCACTCGTGGTCCGTTGGTCTGTCGTAGAAAGATTTACAGTAAACATCTTTACTGTGCCCGTTGTAGTATTGAATATTCATGGAAGTTTACCACTGAAGGGAAATCTTAGTAGCTGAGCATAAAAAGAATAGGAGCATACTGTAATGAGTGTGAAGGCCATAAACGATATTAATTTTGGAACATAAACATACAGTATATGGCTGGTCTTGGTACTTTAAAGAAAAAATACACACCAGTATTCCATTTCTCCCTAAACATTTTAAGCATCGAAGTCTTTAACTAAAGAGATACTGGAGTAAACAAGCATACTTTTAGAATTTGATTAAAAGGGAATATAATATGGAATCGCGTATCTAAAGAAATTAATAACGATATAATTATATTCATGTACCACAACACAAGAATAGTACACGCTGTACATTGTCTGTCGATAATGTTTCTGTAGTGCTTTTTCAGCACTCTGCATGTGACCTTGCCGGTGGTGCTGTGGGTTAGGTTCCTGACTCCCATGTCACATGGTCTTTGATTGAATCACACTGGAACTATGACTTTTTTTTAACAAACATTTCTTTGAAAAAATGAAACATTTCCCTTGGTCAGAGATTTAATAAAACCTCACTCGCACCAAACAAATTTATATTTCTAAATATCACAACATGATCGAATTTAAGTCTTTTTAATAACAATGAATCGTCACCTATGAGTTACAAAATAAACATTTATATTGATTTGAATCGCGTTTTGATTTAAATCGTAAATGCGTGTTTAAATATATGTGTTTAAAGGCGATATATAAAATCACTGATTCTTATGGAATGTGTTCCGCCGGGGATTCAAAAAAATTTTTTTTTTAAATTGGGTATCTAAGGAAAATAGCAGTATAACTTTGTTCATGCACAAACAGTGGCATGTTACATTATTAAGTTGGGTGTCTCCTCTTGCCAGAAAGCTCTAAATTGCATTTTGAGTGCGTTTTTTTACTTTTTCTAAAGTGCAACCCATAAATAAAGCTGATCCCAGTTTGATCCCAAAATCCCAAGAAAAATAAATCTAAACGAGTAGAAAGCTATGCTGAAAGTTTATTAAGATACTTAGAAGACAAAGATACTGTATCAATTTATGTTGCATTAGTCTGATTATGATTAAAAAACACATATAATTAAACACGCGTTTGCGATTTAAATCAAAACACGATTTAAAGCAATATAAATGTTTATATTAAAACGCATACTGTACAGCCTCCATTTCTCTATAAAAATTTACTCTATTACAAATTTACAATTTGTTGATAATAGAAATGTTAGGTTCTCTAAAGCTTTGTGATAGTTGACCCACCCAGGCAGCAAAAGATCAGCTGCACTGGTAAGATGCGACACCGAAGATATGATTAATAAACTTTTAAATCTGAAGGGAGATCTGAAGGGATCCCCCCCCCCCCCACACACAATAGAAGCAGGAAGCAGGCGAAGGGACCGTTGTCAGAGGGGAAGAAGGTGACTATTCATTGTTATCAAAAATGACTTAGAATCGATCATGTTGTGATATTTTGAAATATAAAAGTCAATTGATTGTCCATAATATTGCTATTCTATTTTTTCGAAGAAGTGTTTGTTAAAAGGAAAGTCACAGGACCAGCTGGATTTGAACACACAACCCGTGAATTGGTAATCGGGCATGTAGACCAGTAGGCTGCAAGGGAAGTCGGATGAAGAGAGAGGCGAAACAGCCCTACACAGCCCTGTCACAGTACACGGATATAATCATATCGTTATTATTTTCTTTAGATACACGATTCCGTATTATATTAGCAGAAAAGCTTAAAACTACCACTTTTTCACACGCTATTTCACGTGTTAGTTAAATACTTCGATGCTTAAAATGTTCAGGGAGAAATGGAATACCGGTGTGTATTTTTCCTTTAAAATACCGATTCCTGGAATCTGACTGGCTGACACCCTTCTGAAGTGGTTCCATAATATCTGGTATACGGAAAAGAAAGCGTTGATAAAAAAGCCTGGATTCTCATGTATCTGATACATGTATCTTTTAATACAGTCTTTGCTGTGCTTTTGAGGATCCTTGTGATAATTTGAGCTCTAGTTGAATGATAAGTGCCGCATTTTAAATAATTTTCGTAGTTAGAAATTATGAAACGCCCTGTTAAAAGCAAGGGAGTTTTTATGCCGTTGCAGTAAAAGAAAATGCCTGACAAAGTAGGGCTTGGACAGATTCCAAGTGCTTGTACAAATGTGCTAAAGAAATGATACTTTGAGTTTACAGCTTGTCCAAAGTCATTCATTATTAATACTATTAGTAATATCTTCGGTAAAGGCTTTGATGCATAAAAATAGGTGAATAGGTGTTTCAGGCGCTGAAATGCTTCTTCTGCTTGAGGGGTCCATTTACCTTGTCTTGGTCCTTTCTGAGTTAAAGAGGTTATTGGAGTGACTACCGAGCTGAAGTTTCGAATAAACCTCCTGTAAAAGTTAGCAAAGCCGAGAAATCGTTGTATGTGTTTGAGATTCTTGGGTGTGGGCCAATCAGTAATTGCAGAGACTTTATTTGAATCCATTTCCACCCCCTCTGGAGAGGTGATGTAACCTAAAAAATGAATCTTAGAAGCATGGAAGGTGCACTTCTCCAGTTTGACATAAAGTTTATTCCTAATGAGCTGGGAGAGTACTTCTCTGAGAGAACATGATCCTGGAAGGAATTAGAAAAAATTAATATAAACCAAATAAACCAAGACAAATCTTTGTAGCAGATCAAGAAAAATGTCATTAATAAAAGACTGAAACACTGCTGGGGCATTAACCAAACCAAAAGGCATGACCAAATACTCGTAATGTCCATGGGTAGTCATGAATGCCGCCTTCCAGTCATCCCCTTCCCGAATGCGGATTAGATTATTGGCCCCTTGTAAATCCAGTTTGGTGAAGATCTTGGCCCCATGCACAGACTCAAGTGCTGCTGGAATTAGAGGCAAAGGGTACCGATTCTTGATTGTGATCTCGTTGAATAATCAATGATAATCAATGCAGGGATGGAGCCCACCATCCTTCTTTTCCACAAAAAAAACTGGCACATGCAGGTGAAGTGGATGGACGTATAAGTCCAGCCTTCAGAAAATCTTGTATGTAAACTTTCAGGGCTTCAGATTCAGAATTGGAGAGAGGAAATATATGACCTTTAGGAGGGATAGTACCTGGCAAAAGGTCAATGGCACAATCATATGGTCGATGAGGTGGGAGGGCCAAGGCCTCCTGCTCATTAAATGCTTCCTGTAGATCAGAATATGTAGGGGGTATGGTAAGAACACCAGAAGGGGACGTCGCCGTGAGTGCAATTCTTACGGGTAGATGACAGCAATTCCTAATACATCTGGGTCCCCAAGTTAAAATTTCTTTATGGGACAATGAAATGTTAGGGTCTTGCTGTTGTAGCCAAGGGAAGCCTAGCACCAGAGGATGTGTTGGGGTCTCAAGGAGATAAAACCAGATGTCTTCCACATGGGTGGCGCCAATCTGCAAGCTTATAGTTTCAGTTTACCACCCTAATAAGTCCTGGAGATACTGGGGAACCATCAATAGATTGAACACGAAGAGGTGGAGTCACCAGGGTCAAGGGTAAGTTCCAAGTTCAAGCGATGGAGGCGTCTATAAAGTTTCCTGCCACCCCTGAGTCAATAAAAGCAAGAAGAGGCATCTGTTTATTACCCCAGAATAGTGTAGATAGAATAGAAAAACCTGAGGAAAACTGAGGGGATTGAGTTATCTCACTCACCTTAGGATCTGGAGAAGGTAGGCGGCGCCTCAAGGATGAGTATGAAGCAGGGCAGTCATCTTTAAAGTGTCCTAATTTTCCAAAGTACATGCAGCGACCCTCTTGGTGGTGTCTCTCTCTTTCTTCAGGGGTTAACTGGGTGCGGGCTATTTCCATAGGTTGTTCTGAGTCTAAAGTTCTGGTAGGTGATGGCCGAGGAGCCTCTAGTATTGGTGTCCGAGATCTTTCTGTACTCCTCTGATGAATTCTAAGTTCTAATTCCAACACCTGGGAAATTACTTCCTCCAAGGTTCTGCCCAACTGCAACATATTTACCAGGTGGTCCTTTATTTCTTCACTAAGTCCTTGACGAAAAAGAAAAAAATAAGGACCTCATCATCCCAGTGAGTCTCCGCTGCTGCTACTCGAAAATCTATGGCATAATCTTGTGCAGACCTGCGGCCCTGGTGGATGGAGGAGAGGCAGAAGGCGAAGTCTTGCCCAACTAAGGGACGACAAAAACCCCCCTTAAATTTTCCTAAAAAGAGATCATAATCCTGAACTTCGGGGGCCCCACGATCTAGCAGGGCAGTAGCCCATTCCAAAGCACAGCCGGTTAATAGTGAAACTATGAAGGCAATCTTGTCCTGAGGAGAAAAAAAAGTTTCCGGATGGAGTCTGAAAACCAGCGCACACTGTGCTGAGAAGCCCCGACATTTCATAGGTTGCCGTCAAACCTATCAGGTGGAGTAAGTGGAAGAGGTCGAGGGGCAGGTGTAGGAGCTGGCGGGGGCAGAGCCGAAGCTGCAGCTCCAGTGTTGCTTTCTCGATTGCCAGTGGGCGGCATTGCCGACAGGTGCGCGGAAATCTGTTGGAGGGAAGCCTGCAACTGGAGTAAGGCTTGCCAGTGCTGATCCAAAACCGAGTGAATCTCCTCTTGCTCCGCTGGGTCCATGTTAAATGGCTCAGTATTCTGTTACGGATTCGGTAAGAGAAACCAAAACCAGTGAATGAACCCACTTGCAGGAGCTGATAAAGCCTAGCCACGATCCAAAGAAAGCCGTAGTCAAAGAAACGAGCCGAAACTCATTTTATTTAGAATGTCTTTGTATTCAAAATAATTTAATTAGACATATTGTATAGTCTAGTGGCCCACAGCTATGTACAGTAGTGCCATTTCTGTTTTGGTATGAATACTTTAAGAAATCTGTTACTTATTTTTCAAAATCTTCTTTTAGCAAGTGACATTTTAAATGGTTCATTAAATATTTAGCAACCCTTAAAGCTGCTAACATTTAACAACCACTTAATACCCTTTCAGAAAATGTCAGGCGTGCTTACATGCACACTCACACATTTGTTTTATATAACTGAAAACAAAAAGGAAAATTTTGTGTCAATGTTTATGTTTTATACAAGGTTTACAGTGAGTGTAATAATAGTCACCTTTTGGACAAGAGCCTTTTTTGAGTTAAGAATGAACAGCTGAAAGACTTTTGTCTGAAGCATTTTACATTTAATAAGGTTTTTCACAATAGTACAATTCTCAAATTATACGGTATGTAGTAGGCATTAAAATAAATGTGTATTTAAAGAATTTGTTCATAAATATGTAGTAAAAATAAACTCAATGTGAAACAATGAGCTAGAAGGGGGTACAT
This sequence comes from Lepisosteus oculatus, assembly GCF_040954835.1. Lineage (NCBI taxonomy): Eukaryota > Metazoa > Chordata > Actinopteri > Semionotiformes > Lepisosteidae > Lepisosteus > Lepisosteus oculatus. The sequence continues at coordinate 42,431,385 of NC_090697.1, read as the reverse complement.
AAGTGTACATGTAGAAAATGTAGAAGTGTACATCTTCTAAATAATGCAGGGAAGTAGTAAAAAATAAAACTGTCAAACTCAACCAAATTATTGAAAAATATTGCTACCCTGGAATCAATTCAGAAAGGAACAACCAGTAGCATTTCAGAGAGTTAAAGGAATATTGTATGTTGACAGGCAGAAAGACCTAAACCTTTTTTGTCTTGAGCAGTGTAATGGCAAGGCTAAAACTATGCTTAAAATTAATAGTCTTTCTCGGTTGCCTTAAAACAAACAAACAAAAAAAAAGACTGGAACTACTGTACATAACTCCTTTGAGTCAGCTTCTTAGAAATGTTGCTGAGATGGGACACTGTTAAAAAGGATGTGGACTCTCCAATCCCTAAGGGACGCCACCAAAAAGCAAGTCCATATCGACACCTCGAGAAACGGAATTTCGTCTACAGTTTCAAGAGGGAGCCACCTCTGGATTCAAATCCCAGGAGGCCAACTTTCATAAATGCACTGGCAGGCCCTGAGTGAACCTCCAATGAGGAACATACCATGGGCGAAGGCTTAACAAATCTGTTGATGTCCTAAACAATCACCATTTTTGATGATGAAATAGAAAATTCTCTGCACAGCAGATTCTGATGCTCTCTGAAACCGTGGAAACCTGACAAATGAATAATAAAATAACATATACAGTATATACTTTTCTATTTGTTTATTTGGAACATTATTTTATTGTAAATAAAATGGAACCTGTGTATATACAGTATCAATATTTTTTCTAGTTGAATCCTAATAGCCATAAGGTACTTAGGAGTTTCAAACTGTGTAACTAAATTCAAATCACTACAGCAGGAAAGACAACAGTACAAGGGGACCTGATACAAGTATTCAAAATTAACAAAAGCAACAAACTGTAATTCTTCAAAGGACACAAGTGGAAACTCATAGAAGAGCATTTAAGACTGTGAACAGGAAGCACATCTATACACAGAGGGTTTACATACACAGAGGGTATGGAACAAGTTGCTCAGCCATGTTGCTGAAGCTGATACTCTGCCTTTCTTACAAGAAGGAGCTGGATGATCCTTGGATCAATAAGCTGCTATCTACCAAATGGGAGAAATTGTCCCTTCCTGTTTGTAACCCTTCTTAGATTTGATTATTCTCAGTCAAAATAACCAGTCATCAATTTATACATGTGCATAAATAGGGATGTTTTCACCACTCCGTATTAATGAATAAGTCTGGTAACGTCATATTAGACAAGATTCCATTTCAATCATATATTCAAGGGTTTAGTAAGTGCACTCAGTGCAACCTTTTCTTGCCACCTTCCTTTTACCTAATTAGTCATGGGATGGATTTTATTGATATAATATCATGTGGTTTTACACCTTGAAGGAAGACTTCAAGTTGAAGATGAGGAGCAGTAGGCTTGTAATGTTGGAAATCTCCATGGGGATTAACAAAACAGTAAAGCTCTAAACAAACTATTCTGTTTTTAAACCCAAAGGTAAAATAATACAGATGGAGCCATTTTCAATTTTTCATATAATTTTTAGTAAAAATAGTTTTTGTATTTTACTTACTTATTTCTCAAATCAAATTATCTAATTTATGAATTTACATGAATTGTCAGATGTACTGTATTAAGGAGTGATGTTAGTGTGGCTATCCAATATACTTAAGTGGAATATATTTAAAAATCAGTGTTATAACTTTTCAGAAGTTAATATACTTCTGAAAGTTAACAACAACCAATGGAACTATACTGTAACATACCAAACCACATTGCTTTTGTTACTTTCTGAACAATCACATCTAAACTTGAAAATATATACAAACAATGTAGGATCCTAGACTGACATCCCTGAAAATGACACTACAAATGACAGAAAATTGTCATAACAGTTTTAACTAAACACAGAAAATATTAAAAAATACAATTTCATTATTCACACAAGTACTGTAATTTACTGACAGGCCTATTCTTGTTACCAAATAATTTCACTGAATGAACAATATAAAACAAATGACTTAACTACTGTACATCTTTCTATTAAAGGTAATAAGTATGTACGTATTTGTGGATTTATAATGAAATACAGAGGAATAAGACCATGAAATAAATAAAAATGCAGTGTGAGTCGGAGGTATGTTTTAGAAACCATGAGCTTTATCATAGTGAATGACAGTGAGTTTACTTCACGAATAACACATCGCGTCTCATTATTCCATGTTTTCTTGCAAATCAATAAAAAGTAGTTTTCAATCGCTTGATCTTAGGGCATTCATTGACATATTGATATCAGCTAATTGCTAAACACTTTTCTGTGGCTTATGTATCTTTTTCTTCTGTGTGCTCCAGTAAGAAATCCTGAATTTGGTTACCTTGTTTCTCAATTGTCTCTTTCAGAAAGAAATGATCACCATTTTCTTTTCCTCTGGCTATTTTTTTTATTTCTACTGATCTATTTTTTTCAACAGTCTCAGCAAGAGCTTAACAGAGCTAGGACTGCAAGATGTCTACCTGTGACTGTAGTTTATCAACTTCCACCTTGTTGTGTTATGGTAGAACACAAAGAGAGTGGTTTTCCATGTCATCACTCCTCTTTCAGTTGTCAACACTTCAGCCTTCAGCATTCAGCCTAGTTGGACAACCGCTGGCTTTTCTACATCTCATGACCTGTCATCTTAAACTCCAGGTTCTTCATCTGGTGTTTGTTAGACCTTTTCCACAGCTCACCGGCCAATTTGCTGCACTCATGGTGCAGTTTTAGCAGCTCTGCCCCTTGCTAGTTCTCCATCTTTTAGGCATTACACTGGTCTTGCTTAGTATCATTTTTGCCACTTTTGTGCAACATCCATATTTTAGCCACTTCTTTAGGCTTTGTGTTTTGATGCACAGCTGCCAGATCCTAGTCACTTGATTCTGGTGCCTACATGAAGCCTGTTGAGCCATGATCTTTGGTCATTTACATTTAAGAGCTTCACAAGATGGGCTTCTGGAATAAACTTCATTTCTGGAACCTTCCTGTTCAAATCACTTCTCTACTCAAGGAATACTCACCATAAACTAAGCTCCCCCACCACAGTATAAAGTGGGGCAGTAGAGCCAGTCATGACCAGAGCCCTCACAGTTACTGCACCAGTCTGTCACGATCGCAGGCTCCTGTTTTTTTCTTCTTTATGTGGTTGTAATTTTAAAAGCACACTACTACTATTGAACAATATCACTGCTTTTGAATCTGTAGCTCATAAGTTTTCCATATCTTTCAGGACATTTTGCAATGCTATTCAAACTTTTTTAATTTTAACATATAGTTAATATAAACATTCAGGTAAGATTTTTATAACATTCAGTCTTCACATCGGCATACAAGTGGGCAGCACTAAATTTAATTTTGTTTCATTAAAAGCAAAACATTTTAGTAAAGAAAATTCCAAGAAAATAAAGGGATCTTTCACTGTCAAGATGTCAGCTGGTCCTTAGTTCTGTAAGCAGTTCCTTTGAAGAACCTTTCTGCTAAACTCAATAGCCATTTTGGATACAAATAGCACAATACATATGTTAACAGCCTTGGACACTGTCATTAGCAGTTATTCCAATGACCTTACCATTTATAAATGTATCCACCCCTGGAAATTCACTCCTGCTGCCAGCAATGGTATACTGAAGTGATGGACTTGTGCTCCTCCATGAATAACGAATAACCAAATAAGTGAACAACTGCATGAAATCAAATTATTAATAGAACAGAGTGGAATGCAAACCAAAGAACATGGTGGCCCCCCAGGTTCAGGAGTGAATATCAGTTGTCCTCTGGTATGTTACTATTGTGCCAATTATCTAACATGTCAAGGAAGACAAACCCAGATTTATCGCATACTAATGATTTTTATAGCACCATAGACATTTAAAAACTGCAGATATACCGAAAAAACAATACATGATCAATAATTATTAAGCTAAAAACTGCAGTATAAGACAAGGGCTTGTCCCAGTGTCAAAGCTGTGGAGCGAGCTAGCATTTGCCATAATAGCCGGCCTCATCTGTCATGCGATGTCACTTTTCCGACATTCAAACCTATTAACAAGATCTAGTACCTGGTGGAGTTTTTACAAAAAATCCTATTCTTATTTAATCAAATCCCAGGTGTTTCGTGTTCTTCCTAAGATTGTTGAGTGCAGTATCAAAATGTTGCCATATGAAAGGATTCATATGAAAGGCAGTGATGTCACCATCCTGAGGTGTGTGTGGCCCGAGCCTCACAGACACCAGCTAGCCTCAGGACATGTTGTGCGACGTCACTGTGCTGGCAAGCCAGCTCGCACAACCTGTAATATTGGCCATATGCATTACAATATATTTAGATCTTTAAATTAATATTTTTATTAATTTCTTTAGCCTCACAACATTGTCCAATAATACTCTTCTTGGGTCTAATTTTTAGATAAGCAGAATTTGAGCTACAGGCCATAAAAAAACGGGATTAACTTTTTTTCTGTCATCCGCTGCGATTCGGGTGTTAATAAAATTTGGGTGTTAATAAAATGTGTTTACAAAGAAAGTGGAATACAGTAATACTAACAGCTATATAAATACGTATGCGGTATTTAGATCCTTAAATTAATATTGTTATAATTTCTTTAGATACGTGATTCCATATTATATTCCCTAATAATTAAATTCTGAAAAGTATGAGTTTCTTTTAATGTGAAAACAAGCAAAAGTATTCATGGAAAATGGTAATCACTTAACTCACTTAACTTTGAACGTTTTGTGATATTTAGAAATACCAACAAATTCAATATAGTGATGATAATATTTATTATCAGTAATAATGACAGTAGTAGCAGCTTCAAATTATTCATTGTTATTAATAAATGACTTAGCTTCGAACATGATGTGATATTTAGAAATGTCAATATAGTGTCCACAATATTTGCTATTTTAGTTTTTCAAAACAATGTTTATTTGTTTAAAGAAAACTCATGGCGACAGCTGGGTTCAAGCTTTTGACCCCAGGCTTATAAGGCACACACACAGATGTAATCATGTGGAAAGGAGTGAAACTGAAGCACACATATCCATACAAAAGTGTATTATACTACTATTTGAGCTACAGTACATGAATATAACTATTTTGTTAGTCATTTCTTTAGATACGCGATTCCATATTATATTCCCTATTAATCAAATGCTAAAAGTATGCTTTTGTTTACTCTGATAACAGGCATATTCGCCGAAAAGGTTAAAACATTATAACTTTTTACAAAGTATATAAACTTCATATTGTCTGAAGGAGCATGTAAAAACGTTTCCAAAATAACCACATGTAAGATTTTGATGCTTAAAATGTTTAGGAAGAAAAAGGGTACTGGTGTGTATTTTTTCTTTAAACTACTAATACCAGCCATATACTGTTTACATAATATGTTTATGTTTTTAATTTAATATAGTTACTGAGCATGTGAAAGGCATGGTGAATCGAAGATTCTCGAAACTTACTTTGTATGATTGGAAACTAATATGTGATCAACGAAATGCTGTGGTGTTACTTTTTGTCAATGAGAAAAAAAATAGCTTACACTTACAGTATATAGTGCTTTTCTGGACACTCCACTCAAAGCGCTTTACAGATAATGGGGACTCCCCTCCACCACCTATGTGCAGCATCCACCTGGATGGTCACAAAAGTCTTTTCATTTACAAAGAAGGTTACAAAGAAAGTGAACCACAGAAATATTTTGAGCTTACAGCCTGTCATTCATTATTAATACTATTAGTAATATCGTCCGTAAAGACTTTGGTGCATAAATTATTTCTGCATAATTAAAATATTTATGATAAAGGTGGTAGGTTGTGTACTTTTGTCCAACCGAGCAATCTTGCTTTTATAAAATAAACTGACTTTTTAATGTTTAATGGCCAACATGCTGTATACACAGTTTAAAATTATTAAAAGTCTAAAGAGTATACAACTTAAATTTTTAATTGGAAAAAGATTGTCCTTTAGCAGTGACCTGGATTTGATAGCTCACATTTTGACAGCTCAAATACTGTACATGAGAGGTTAAGCTTTATTAGCTCTACCTGGCGGTGATTTCGGATACTATTATCATAACTGCGGTATTATACGGTATGACGCGATATGACGCATTATAATACGTTGTGATGCTACACGCCCACTGCATTTTACCGCAGCGTACCCCGCTCATTTTGAATGGCTGCATCTGTATTTGACACAAAGTAATTTTATTAAAATGGAAAATATGATACCTGTCTCAAGATTTCTGAAACCGCTAAAGTAAATTACGGATTAAAAATGTACATAATTGTTAATTGTTCAGTTTTTAATTCCCAATTTTTCAGTGCACACAACAAATTTCCAGGGTCGTCTGGCATACCACCTGGGGGTGCTCCGCATACCACAGTTTGAGAACCACTGCTATAGACCATATTAAATGTCTATGACTTTGATTTGCTTTAATAATGACCATACCAGTGTATTCATTCATAGCCGTTCAGGGACGCCAAATATGTAACGTTGCCATAGCCAAATTAAATGTAATGTAGCTCTCTGAAGGCACCAGTTCTGTAGGGTTTGGGCATTTACTGGAACAATTATTAATTGTAGCAGTAAATCACAAAGTTGATTCTTTTGATGGCTTTAGAATCCAACCATGCGACATAACTCAAACAACGCACACACAGGTACTAATACACAAGGATACATTTCTTAATACATAAAATATGCATGTAAACCTAACAGATGTTATCGATAGGGTTATCAGAATACAAAAGGTATATATTCAGTCAGTTACAAAGAGTTGCACATATCAAGAGGACATACGTTCAGTATATCATTCATTAAGACCGTTTCGTAAATGAACTTGGTTATAACTTCTACATTAGATACTCAAAACAAGTACATAACTCTTAGGAATTAAATTGATATCAACTGGTTGGGATAACAATTGAATTCTTGAGCTGAAATGCATTGAAGTTGAATACTCATCCAATCTCTGGGGATTCAGATCTCCTGTGGGCACAAAGAAACAGTTGCAGGCTGTTGCTGTCCAATCCGCGCTCTCTGGCTCGGTGCCAGGCTGTCCTGTGCGGCTTGCGACGGTGCGCTGCTGATGCTGCTGACCGGCTAGTTAGTGTTGGCTTTAACTAGCAAAGTTTGTGCACAGGAGAAAAGATGACTGTGGGTCCCAGCAAGTCAGGAAGAGGACCGGTTCGTTCCTGATGAAGAGCTAGTTCTGAATAGTGATTCAGCTGTCCACAGTTCCGACCTGTTTACGAGGCCTGCTGCTGGTGCTAACCTCGGGTGGATCCTCTGGTTACTCTCTGGCAACCTCCGCTCTAGACTCTTAGAACAAAGGAAAGTTCTGGCACTCGGACACACTGGCCGTTCCGTGGTTGTCCGGGCTGAGTCTCAGGATGGTCAGGAGGCGCGCTGCGAGAATGTCCTGCCCTTGGGAGCCTTCTGCTCCTGGGCCGTCCTGCCCTGGAATTCTCCTTTGAATTCCCTTTAGAATAGTCTCAGAATTCTCCTGAATCTCCCTCCTGAATCTTACTGAATTGCTCAGGCTCTCTGTGTTGCCTGTTTTTACCTGGAGGAACTTCAGCTCGTTGATTGGCTGAAAGTTCCATGGGCATCAGAGTCCTACATGGGTTACTCGGCCCTACCAGTCCCTGATTGGTTGATCAATGTGAGATATGAGTCACTTACTCCTGACACTTAGGAATGCAGTCCAGATGTCCATCTGGCACTCCCTAGACACATAGGCGCCAATGGATGACCATTGATAATGATAGCCAGGCTTAGCTAAGTGCATCCCACTTTGGGAGCTGTCCTTATCAAAAGAACCTTAAATCAGCCAGCATGAATAGTTTCTCTGTGGCTGCACCACAGAGATGAACAGAGAAATGGGGCCTCATTTGGGAAAGCTCAGAAACACTTAATTCTGCCTTATTAATAAGCCTCGCCGCTACACCAGATATTGGATGTTATATATTTATGAGTGCTGAACTCCATTTGATAAAATATATGCTCCTTACTGGAGTGCAGTGCTCACTTCCAGAATTATTCATACATTTTTAATTTCTAGTGACTGAGGTCCAAAATTAAAAACTTTCTGAGGCAAATGAGAAGATGGGTCTTAGACAATCATCTCAAAAATTAGAATTAACCATTAGCATTTTCCAAAGAAAATCCTGTGCCATTGCATTGGATCTAAGAAGAAAGTGTCTGAAGAATGTTTTTTTCTCAAAAGGCTTATATTGGAAATGAAATTCAGAATAGCCTAAAATTAACATTCTGGTCATCAGAAGACGTGGGTTTCAGAGGATTGTGACAGCAAATCTGAAATCAAACCAATGGTCTGCCATGTGTGTGTAAAAGGCTGAAAAATGGACATCATAAAGGAACATTAGAACATAGGAAAGGTTACAAATACGAGGTCATTTGGCCAACCTAACCTGTTTTGATCAATTAGTATATAACTGATCTGAAGATTACTTCCAGACATTTCCTGAAATTCAACATGGCTGGGTAGCTTGGTTGATTCACCTCCAAGCTTTTGGGAAATAGTTTCCTCGTTTTCTTCCTTGAAGATTCAACTTGTGCCCTCTGGTTTGTGTTTTAATTAATTTCAACATGCCACTGGGATTTCTTGATTGATTTTCTCATTGCCTTTGAGGATTGTATCACATTCCCCTGTGATCTTCCATAATCCTGTTCAAACTAAAAAGTTTAACTTCTATCAGCCTGTCAGTGTAGGGTATTCTCTTAAACCTCCTAAGGTTTCTTAAACCACCTACTGGTTGTTCTTCTCTGGACTGATTCCAGAGCAGCAATATTTTTCTGTAATGTGGTAATTAAAATCATACACAGTGATCTAAGTAAATCCTTACTAGTGAGTTATAAAACAACACCACTTGATTTATATTCAATGCTTAGATCCCATGATAACTACTGTACAAACAGTACAGTATCATAGTATTTTGTTTGTCTTTTTAGTTGCTTCCCCACATTGTCTAGATTGTCTAGATGATGTAAATGAAGTGTTAAAATAAACAGCCAAGTCTGTTACATAACTGGCCTCTTTTGTCTCACTGTTTCCTATTTTGTAGTTATATTTTTTTCTACCTGCATGCAAAACCCTTCACTTGCCTAGATTAAACATTTTCTGTCTGCAAAGGCTTGAAGTTTATTGAAATATTTTTAAAACTTAATTTTCTGCTCCTACAGTGTTGACTAACCTCCAGCTACCTCCTGAGAGAATTAATCATTTGTGAGGAACATTATCAAAAGGTTTCTGAAATTCAAATACACTATACTGTATCATGTTAATTTGTGTTGTTTTTGTTGGTCTTTCAAAGAACTCTAACTAGCTGGTTCAGTAAGACCTACTGTATCTTTTCTAAATCTGTGTTAACTATTTCCTAGACTATTTTTTCCATATACTTTAGGAGATCCCCTAGTTTAGTGCTAATAATTATTTCCTTATTGGTTTATTATATAATTACTTGATCCAGTTTCCTAAACATTTTTATGGATGTGTATTACATTAGCAATTCTCCAGTCCCTGGGTACTATAAGCTTGTCTATAGAAACTGTTGGAAGTCTTTCATGAATGACTTCTGAATAACATCTCTTGTCTCCTTGAATACAATTGGTCAGATACCATCAGTCCCTAGCAATTTATTAATCATGACTGCTTTTAGCACCTATAACACTTCTGCTTCTTCTATGCTGATACAATCTAATACAGAACCGCTCAATGGAGCATGTTATTGACCTCTTCATTACTGAACACCTTTGTGAAATGTTTGTTAAGGACATGAGTAATTTCTTTTTTATTGTCTGGAGATTTATTATTTCTGTCCCATTTCCCATTTTACTTCATCCTTGATAAATAAATAACGTATTTTCTTTAATTGGATCCTATTGTTTCATAAAGTACTTTCTTTCCTCGTATGTTTTTCCTAATTGATTTGTTGAACCATTTGGGATACCATTTTTTTAGCTTTATGATTTATTCATTTTCTTCTGTGCCTCCAATTTTGTAAACTGTAGTAAATCAATTTTCCATTAATATAATTTCTATCATATTGCATTTTACTTTAAAGTGTGTTCAATTCCTTCAAAGTCTGATTTTTGGAAATTGTAATGGAATCGTTTTTTCTTTGGATTCAGCTCATACAGTCTCAAAATACACTTCAAAGCACAACATATTATGATCATTGTTTCCTCATGGTTCTTTTGGAACTGTTTTTTCACTCTGCTTTAATTGTTTGAAAAGATCTGAAGATCTGTACAATCATTTTCTCTTCTAAGTCTGGCAAAATGGGTAGGAAAGCATTATTTGTTCAGTTTCTGCTTCTAATATTTCTTTCCCACTCTGTTGGAGTCTTCCATTAAAATACCTCTTCTTTTGCACCTAGATTTTTTATTTCATTAATAGTGTTGAATAATAATCAACATCTGCATCTTGTGGTATATATCATACTCCTAATACTACAGCTGTGAAATGTTTTTTAATGAGTCTGAACCATGTAGACTCAGTGACTCTTGATTTCTCTAGTTCACCACAAATGCCTTATACCCTTGGCAAAATAATATGGATGGAGATAGTACATATTTCATATACAGTACTTCCCATGATGGTGCTTCTTTTTCTTTTAATCTTTAAAAATCATTTATGTAAATTCTGAAAATTTGAAAATATGTATTACAATCATACCAGACTGAGATAATCTGCAATACTATTTGCTTCAGGTTTCATTCTTCTGTTTGATCAGGACAAAGTGGCAATGTGGGCATTACATTGTTTGCAATCCAGTATACAGTACATTCTCAAAAGTAGTGAGAGTAAGTGAATTCTAAGTGAATTCTACCTCTTCACAAAATGAAAACACCTTTAACAACTTCAAACTTCAACTTCACCTTTAACAAAATCAATTCAAAAGGTATGTAATTTAATTGTTACAATTAAAATGGACATTTAAGCCAATAGTGATCATTTTAGCATCCTATTGGAAATTACTTGAAATTTGTGTAATTGGCACAAATGAGAAACAGAGTAGAAACATGCACAAGTCATGCATGTTGTCTGTTGTTTTGATTAAACTAGATCAGACTGATGGATGAGTTTTCTTGATATTAAAACATTTAAATGTCTGCATTTACTGAAATAATTCAGTGTGTAAATTCATTTTTGTATTTTCTAAACTTTATTTACAAAGCACTTTAGCTTTAGGCAGTAGATGCCATGTGCAGAACACCTTAGGCTTCACAATCGCATCTCTTTATATCGATATTGATGGATGATTACCACAAGTATGTGTTTTTTATTTCTTGTTACATATTGTACACACAATATTTTTGTGTATTTCTTCTATTTTGCAAAACAATATCTTGTAGAGGATCTCTATAGTTCTATAATAGGAAATATGATTTTAAATATTTTACCACAGTTATAGAATGTTACAAAAGTTTTCACACCCTTGCACATTTTTCACATTTGGGTGCTTTAAAGTTTGTTTTGAAGTAGCAATTATTTTTTGTTATATACACAAGCTATATCACACATTTTAATTAGAAGGATAATATTTAAGAAGAATCAAAAAGTCATGGTTGTATAAATATTCAAACCTTTGCTGTGGCAAATCTAAATTAATTAAGGCTTAATGTGCAGTAATAGCGGTTCTCATGATTTCAGAATAAAAACCTGTCACTGTGAAATTCCTTATTCAGGAAGAAATGCAAATAAATATTCCATCTTGAAGATCAAAATAGCATCAAAATAGCAGTTTAGAACATTCTGGTCTTTTATCCATAAATGGAAGGTGGATTGTACCAACCACACACGGCCTAGATCTGATTGTCCCTCTAAACTGAGCAACTGGGCATGGAGCAGCCTGGTGAGGACAAATGACAGGCTGTGAGGCCGATGACAACTTTAAAAGTGATACAGAGCTCAATAGCTGAAATGTAAGAGAAAGTCCATGGATTTACAATATCTCAGTCACTCTAGAATGCTAGCCTGTATTGTAGAGTAAAAAAAAAACATATAATCTTTATTTAAGCACAGAAAAGGTACAAACATGTGGCCACATTTATGTGGTCAGATAAGACAAAATTTGATATTTTAGGTGTACTTCAACCCGGGCTAGAAACTTACACATCTCATCACCCAGTCAACGCCATTCACTACAGCCAAGCCTTGTGATGCCAGCATCATGCTATGATGATGTTTCCCATTGGCAGACTCTGAAAAGCTTCAAAGAGGCTAACATTGAAGAAAAAATTGAGTAAAGTACAGGCAGATCTCAGAGGAAAACCTATTTCAGTCTTCCTGAGACTAAAAACCTGGGTGAAAATTGATCTCTTAGTAAGAAATGGTCAAGGCTTCAGTAGGGTCACCTAAGAATAAGAAACTGAATGTCCTCAGTATCCTAGACAAAAGTCCTAATTTAAATCCTATTGAAGGTCTATGGAGGGACTCGAAAATGTATTTCCATTTGCAATCCCAAGCAGAGAGAGATCGAGCAAATCTGTCAAGAGCGATTATACTAAAATTGCATCTCGTTGATGTGGAAAATACTGCAATTAAACACTTACCCCAAAAGACTTCAAGCTATAATTATAATAATTAATTGTTTGTTTTTGTTATTCTTATTTAAAATTAATTATGCAAATAACATAACACAGTTTTTCCTTTTAGTATTTGCTGAAATTTACAGTCCATGTGGAAGTATAATTCACAAAATACGACCACAGAAAGGAACTTTTTGCAAAGTCTTGTCTGTGGCACACCAAAGTAGTGTGTGAAATACAGTATACCAATATTTCAACAAATATATATATATACCAATTTAAGCATTTAAGAATAGTGAAATCTATGGACTCGTAATTATATTTGCGATTAACAGTCATATAACATTTTTCATAAAGTTTTTAATCAAATGTTAACATTAAGGTACACAGTATTTTCTCTGAAAAATAAAGGTTAATGTCAATCTTTATCAGGCATTGCTGCTCTAAAGCTATTTTTACTTCTTTCCAAAAGAAGAATACAGTAATCACAAATAATGAGTAGACAATCTCAAATTTGCCAGCAGCCAAATCACACCTTGCAACCCACTTAAGCTAAGCAGGTGTGAGCCTGGTCAGTACCTGGATGGGAGACACCTAGGGAAACACCTAAGGAAAAAATATGGTTGCTTCTGGAAGAGGTGTTTGTGGGGCCAGCAGGGCTCACCTGCTGGGACTGCTCACCCTGCAGTCTATGTGGGTCCTAATGCCCCAGTATAGTGACAGGGACACTGTACTGTAGAAAGGTGCCATCCTTCGGATGAGATATAAAACCAAGGTCCTGACCCTCTCTGGTCATTAAAAATCCTAAGGCGTTTCTCGAAAAGAGTAGGGGTGTTACCCCGGCATCCTGGTCAAATTTCCCATTGGCCCTTACCAATCATGGCCTCCTAATAATCTCCATCTATAAATTGGCCTCATCACTCTGTTCTCCTCCCCACTAATATGGGGTGTGTGTTGGCGTTCTGGAGTCCCCTTTAGCTGTAAAGTGCTTTGAGTGGAGTGTCCAGAAAAGTGCTATATACTGTAAGTGTAAGCAATTATTAATCTTTCATATTAGTTGAATAGAACCTGTAAAACCTAACAAGCATAACTTTTTATGAAGCTAGTAAACTAGCTACACTTCTTCATAAAAGTATTCTAGCTCTGTGGTCTGCTAATTCAAGTCGTCATGAAACGAAATGTTAAAATTACATTTCTTTTATATTTGTGAGTACTACAGCACTAACTGTAGTGAATTCTCTTGGAATTCAGTTGACCTGTAAGGTCAAGAAAGTTAAGACATTCTTGACTTTTAAAAATATTACTTTCTTGACAGGGGTAATGCCTTTCATCCTTTTCTGTGAAATAAATTTACAGCTTCACTTAATAGTAATCCTGGCAGTTATAGCAGCTTGCATAAAGCTCTGGGGTTCTACAGTTTTGTCAGCTTCTGTGGCAGGCAATGAAAAAAGCATATGTTCACATCTAACAATTGCTGTTGAGAAACTATCACTCATATGTTATTTTCTGTATTTTTCTATTTTGTATGCATATGGTGATAATAAAAACACATTGTAAATTAAGATACATAGCTATATATTTATATGATGAACTGCATGAAGATATAAAAAGAGCAGTGGGCAAAACATTACCCAGATCCAAAGGAAATGGGGAACTGTTGCTGATTTTTCTTTTTACAGAATTTCAGTACATTGAAAATACATTGCATTTCTGAAGCAAATTCTATTGCTGTCAATGGTGTCTTGAATAAAACAGCAATATTATCAGACGATGACAGCTTATTCATCAAAACCAACTATACAGTGTAGAGGCAATGCTTGTTAATAAGACAGAATTAAGCATTGGTATGCTGTCCTAAAGGAGGCCCCATCTCACCCTCCATCTCTGTGGTGCAGCCACAGAGAAAGTATTCATGCAGGCTGATTTAAGATGTTTTCTTCTGATAAGGAACAAGCTCCCAGACGGGGCTGCACTTAGCTAAGCCTGGCTATCATGATCAATGGTCATCCATTGGCGCCTATCTGTCTAGGGATAGACAGATGGACATCTGGACTGCATTCCTAAGTGTCAGGAGTAAGTGAATCATATCTCACCTTGATCAAACAATCAGGGACTGGTAGGGCTGAGGAACCCACGAGGGACTCTGATGCCCATGGAACTTTCAGCCAATCAACGAGCTGAAGTTCCTCCAGGTAAAAACAGGCAACGCAGAGAGCCTAAGAAGTTCAGAGAACTTTGAGAGAATTCTGTGGATTTTTCTAAAGGGAATTCAAAGGAGAATTCCAGGGCAGGATGGCCCAGGAGCAGAAGGCTCCCAAGAGCAGGACATTCTTGCAGCGCGCCTCCTGACCATCCTGAGACTCAGCCCGGACAACCACGGAACCGCCAGTGTGTCCGAGTGCCAGAACTTTCCTTTGTTCTAAGAGTCTAGAGTGGAGGTTGCCAGAGAGTAACCAGAGGATCCACCCGAGGTTAGCACCAGCAGCAGGCCTCGTGAACAGGTCGGAATTGTGGACAGCTGAATCACTATTCAGAACTAGCTCTTCATCAGGAACGAACCGGTCCTCTTCCTGACTTGCTGGGACCCACAGTCATCTTTTCTCCTGTGCACAAACTTTGCTAGTTAAAGAAGCACTAACTAGCCGGTCAGTGTGCATCAGCAGCGCACCATCGCAAGCCGCACAGCACAGCCTGGCACGCAGCCAGAGAGTGCAGATTGGACAGCAACAGCCTGCAACTGTTTCTTTGTGCCCGCAGGAGATCTGAATCCCCAGAGATTGGATGAGTATTCAACTTCAATGCATTACTGCTCGAGAATTCAATTGTTATCCCAACCAGTTGATATCAATTTAATTCCTAAGAGTTATTTACTTGTTTTGAGTATCTAATGTAGAAGTTATAACCAAGTTCATTTACGAAACGGTCTAAATGAATGATATACTGAACGTGTGTCCTCTTGATATATGTAACTCTTTGTAACTGACTGAATATATACCTTTTGTATTCTGATAACCCTCTCGATAAGATCTGTTAGGTTTATATGCATATTCTATGTATTAATAAATGTATCCTCGTGTATTAGTACCTGTGTGTGTGCATCGTTTGAGTTATATCGCATGGTTGGATTCTAAAGCCATCAAAAGAATCAATTTTGTGATTTACTGCTACAATTAATAATTGTCCCAGTAAATGCCCAAACCCTACAGAACTGGTGCCTTCAGAGAGCACACTACAACAGTATATGATATTCATGGCTGGATTAACCTTTTATGTGCCTTATTCTAAACAGATTTGTGAGCTCCTGTTCGGGAACCATTATAAGATGTTATTGAACTACTGTACATATAATTTTTTAAAGGGGTGGCATACTGGCGTCGTGGTTAGAATTGCTTCCTTGCAGCTCTGCGGCCCTGGGTTGAATCCCAGACCTAGGCTGCTATTTGTGTGGAGTTTGTGCATCTGGGTCCACCTTTTTTCTCCCACAGTCCAAAGATATACTGGCAGGTAAATTGGCTTCTGGGAAAACTGGCCCTGGTGTGAGTGTGTGCATGTCAGTGTCTGCCCTGCGATGGATGTGCATCCTGTTCAGAGTGTATCATGCCTTGTGCCTATTGCTTGCCAGGATAGACTCCCCCATGATGCTGAATTTGATCAAGTGGTCAGGAAATGGATGGATAGATAGATGATATCTTAAGCAGGTAGCAGATAAACTTTTTAAAATTTATATTTCATTATATTTTCATTATATGTTTCTTCTTACTTCTGCACAAATCAGAAGTTATATCAATTCCTGTGTCTGTGTAATGCAAAATTGTAATTCAAAGCAATAACATTCTTCATTTTAAGCATTATTTTGTGATTCAAATTTAACTAGTAACTGACTTACTTCAGGAATGTACTGAAACAATGCAGTTTCTGTTGGTTCCCAGGCCTCCAAAGTTGAACAGGAGATTCTTTATTTAAAGCTCAGTCTCTTGGTCAGATGAAATCTCCTGCTGGAAGCGTTTCATAGTAGAAATTCTCTTTCTTCTTTCTACCTGAAATTGGCTTCTTCACATTTTTACACTGAATTGTCAACTGAGCAGTTTGAGAATGATTTCTGCATTAGACTACAGCACAATGATGTGCATTGCTTAAGTTGGAATATTAGAAGTTAGAATAGCTACAGTACAATAAATCACCATGCATAAAGTTTATTTTCTAGAAGATATGAACCATTAAGTAAATGTTAATTAATTTTACAGTTTATGTGGATATTTAGAGCCTGAAGAAAAATAATATCAACTTGTGGATGCACTTTGTGAATATAAATGTGAAACATTTAAATGTAAATATAAACATTTTTCAAAATGTACCACATAGTGAACTGCAAAGTGATTTTGGGGAATGTAGTCCCGGCACCATTGTTAACCAGGCATTCATGATGCTGTTTTTCTGGAGCAAATAGTACCATGGATATTTAAATTGTACATGTATTTACAAAAATATGTAAATTTATATTTACCTTTATATTCATCAGTATACAGTATTTATATTATATTATTGTGTTATACTTTTAAGATATTTTATATTTCGGAATCAGCATTGATGAGTGCATTTCAAACCACAGTGACGGTAAAATGTACATAGTAACTGGTACTGTATAGCCTCCAGTTTACATAACAGAATACACAAATTTTCTGGGTATGTGCAGGGCCCAGTTATGCGATTCAGATTGAGGTGACAAAACTTCCTGTGACGTGTGCGGCCAGATGACATTGTAAACAAACAGGCTTGTAAATACAGTACATCTCTTTAATCCAATAGAAATATTTATTTTGATTTTGAGATTCTTTTGCCTATCAATACTGCTTACTTGTTAACTCTGCATGCAGATCACATTGGAACATCAGTGAAATGTCTGCTGCACAACCTGTATTTATACATTCCATTATATTATTCATTACGGAGACTAGTGAGCAGGAAGGGCCACAGCATGTTGTGATTCGTGGTAAATAAAATGCGTGTTGCATCAACATGGCATCTTTCAGTACTTTCAGAAAGCTCACAATTTTTTGCTTAACTTAAATTTTTCTTTTTTTCTATAACGTCAATTAATTTATATTGTAACTGAGATTTAATAGCCGGTCTGAGAAAGTTGGACTGCAGTTCCCCTTGAAATGTTGTATGTTTGTTTGAAGGTTTTATAACTTCAAAATAAGAATAAGTAATAGGTTTATTCCATGCTGAAAAGAGGAAAAAGAAAACACAATGTTTCGGCTGTGGAGCCTTTTTCGGGTGTGAGAAAGACAGGGAAATAAAATCATTTAAGCAGCGATTTCTTTTTACATTTAAACAGACATGTCTAAAAGTCACAAATATCACAAATACATTAATCAGTCAGCATAGAATCATAAAGCAGTTTAGCATGATCTCTTATTCTTCATGTCAATGGTAGCATAAGGGTGGTGTAGTGGTTAGGATTGCTGCCTTGCAGTGCTGGACCCCTGAGTTCAACTCAGGAACTGGAGTGTTATCTGCATGGAGTTTGCATAGTTTCCCTATGTCCATGTGTGTTTCACTGGCTGCTCCAGTTTCCATACACACACAATTACATGCTGGTGGTTAATTGGCTTCCATAAAATTGCCCCTGGTATGATTCTGTGCATATTTGAGTCTGTGTGCCCTGGTGTCCTGACCAGGGGGTATTCTAACTTGTTTTCAGTGCTTCCTGAAGGGTAGGCTACCAACCTCTATGACCATTGGATAAGCGGTTATGGAAAGTGATGTGATGATGTGACATTAGCGTAGACTGAGAATGAATCATCAAAAATGGTTCATTCAGTTATTCTGCCTAAACTGCACAAAATCATCAATGTTAAGGAAAAAATAAATGAAAGCCAACTCAATTGTGTTTAATAAGTTTAATACATGACATATATTCAAGTGCAGCAAGTATTTTACCTATTTTTAACTATCATAATGTTTATTATGTAGTCACATTTTTATATATGTCAATCTAAAATAGCATATATCCTTGAGTTGGAAGCTCAGTTCACGATATTAATTATATCCACAATATTTAGACAAACCTTCTTATTAAAGAAGTGCTTGCATTAAGAATGCACAAAATATCTAAGTTTATTTAAAGTAGATGAAACTAAAACTGATGCATCTGCTGCTCTGGCTCTTGTACTGTATATGGAACGACTTTATGGATTTTCTATAAGAACCAGACTTTAGCAAAATGAAATTTTGTTTCCTCTCATCTCTTCAGGGTCTTGTTGTCTTAAGATTATGCTTCTCATATAAAACATTCACCTTTGTGATATCAAAACAAATCAATCACATTCCTCTGGAAATTAAACATTTTGTGCTTTGTTTTGTACTACTGTTTCTTGTTTTATAATACTAATACAATAGAATATCCACTACCTTAATAAAAATCCTTTTATTTCCTGTGTGATTGGTTATCTCTCCAAAATGTTAAGTTTGTGTATTCTACTTTATCCTCTTCACTTACTGTATACGTTCAATTTCAATGGATCTTGTACCAACCCCTCTTCTGTACATGTTCATATAATGCCACACAAGATTCATAGTGAAGTACTGCTCCTTTTTAGAGTTAACAGTAATATTCATAGTGGATATAAAGCAGAAATAGAAAATGTTCACGAACATTATTTCTTATAAATATTCAGTTTTACAATTCTTTATGAAACTTTTCTTATGATAATATAAGCAGCATTGCTCAGCTATTAGCAACGATAATACTGCTTTGCATTTAAAAACATGTGGTGCTACTAGCAATTACATGCTTGACAGACATATGAAAATTGCCAGAATAACTATAAATAATAAGTAAGATGTTGGCTTAAAGATTTAGTTCATGTAATATTTTTCAACTGCAAATATGACCGATAGTATGACCAATTTTCACACATCAGTAAGAATTCCAATTACCATATTATTGAAACTAAACTATGAATTTACTCTCCGTATTTGAAATAATATGACATAGAGTAACAAAACAGCATTTAATTCAGCCGCATCAAACTATCAGAGCTAACCGATCATCTGAAAGTGTAAGACTATCATTTAGTGAAGATGGGTCTACAGTTTGCTTCTGTCACGTTATTTTATTAAATACAGAAATTGTGTATAACACTTTTGGTATCATAGAAAAAAACTCTCCATCAAAATTTTCAGAATATAACAAACCTCCAGAAGGAACTAGTTACCATACAAAATGTGAAGCTTTTTGAACCAGTATTCAATAAACTCTCAGAGAAATGTTCTAAGCCATGGGGAATTAGATTCATTTGGAGATTCTGGAAAACTGAGTTCTTCCTGTACCTTAGATGTCATCCCTTAAAGGTGGCAAATATTTTTAACGAGGTTTTACAGGATATCACCTCAAATGTGCAAGTGCACCATTCAGGCACTTGGGGAATTGGGATTTTGATATTCATGACTTCAGGTCTGAAAACCAAGTTAGTGGTCTACCAAAAAGTGGAAATCCCCATCCTACTCTAAGGAGATGTGATATGTACAATATTCATAAGACCCCCTCAATGTGCTGAAGAACTATCATAATCATCTATACTGTATGTTATTATAGAAAAGCTTTTGAATACATTAAGAAGAGGGATTGTATTATCCGGCAGCCACAGTAGGCAAAAATGAGCTCCAGACTCTACAATGACACCCTCATAACTTTATCCACATACCCAGTAACAAGTAGAGGCTGAAAAAAGTGGAAGGGACCTAAGACTCAGTAAGACCTGGGATACAGACCCTTCCATTCAGAATGTGCAAAGCATAATGCGCCATATTGCAAATTGCATATTACCTTTTTGTTTATTTCTAAAAATCTGATAGTACTTTGAAAAACCGCCAGGTGGTGTAATGAATACTTAACATGGCAAATGAGCTGTTATGCTAAAAATCTTTGTCCCATAATAAAATGTTATTTATATACTGTTTTGTATTTGACATTTTTATTAATTTTATAGTTCACAGTATGTTGAATATTAAATTTATATTCAAAATAAATGTAGGCCTGTTTCAAAAGCAAAATCACTCAGCAGGATATATAAAATAGTTTATTGTTATAGAATGTTGTGAAGGTTATGTTTTTTTCAGGTTAACATATGCATGAAAATAACCTATATGTGCCTTAATGCTAGCTTTTCTTTTTAAAAGAAATTAGGAAGCAGATAATTTTATTTAATTGATTATAAAAAATATATATATATATTATACATATGAACTTGAACTTGATTGCCATATGTAACAAGTACATGTACTGGTACAATGGAATTCTTACTTACAGAAAGTCTCTCGATTGTTAAAAAAGTGTAAAAACAACAAGTGCAGACAGTGCATCAAGACAATATACAAACAAACAGACAATGTTCAAGTAAACAAGTAAACAGTTTGAATATAAACAATGCAGACATGTAAACAATGACTGCAGATGTACAATAAATAAGAAATTATAAAGAGGTAGATGGTGTAGGTGTGGTCCAAGGGGCATGGTCAATCGCACTGCTTGTGGGTAGAAGCTATTGAAGAATCTAGTGGTAAGTGTCTGTATGGTCTTGTATCTCTTGCCTGAGGGCAGTGGGGTGAAGAGCTCATGCCCGGGGTGGTGACTGTCCTCTGTGATGGCCAGAATTCTACCATGGTTGTGGTCCTCATAGAGCTGTTTAATCTCTGTGAGACCACAGCCAATTATATTCTGGGCCACATTCCCCATTCTCTAGAGTGCCTTTCTCTCTTCGAGAAGAGGTGTTGCCATACCACACAGTGATCCCATTGGTGAGGACGCTCTCGATAGTGCAGCAGTAGAAGTTCACCAACACAGGTACTGACATCCCCATCGTTTGAGGCACCTCAGGAAAGAGATGTGCTGCTGAGCCTTCTTCAAGATAGAGTACATGTTCACAATCCAGGTTAGATCATTAGAAATGTGAATTCCCAAAAACCTAAAGCTGGTGACTATTTCCACTTCTGTTCCACCAATATTGAGTTGGTTGTGAGCATGTGGCCTATGTCTCTGAAAGTCCACTATTAGCTATTTTGTTTTATTCACGTTCAAATCCAGGTTATTGCTATGACACCACCTCAGCAGCTGTATGACTTAATCCCTGCAAGTTGACTAATCATCATTGCTGATCAGGCCTATTATAGTGATGTCATCCGCAAATTTAATGATGCGGTTGCTGCTGTTTCTTGCTGTGCTGTCGTGAGTTAATAGGGAGTACAACCTTGGACTTAGACAGCAGCCTTGTGGGCATGCCAGTTCTCAGGGTGAGTGGTGTTGATGTTTTGTTACCTTTCCGCACCACCTGTGGTCTCTCGATCAGGAAGTCCAGCAACCAGTTGCAGACAGAGTACATATACAGTACATAATTTAACCATGTTTTATTTGTATGATATCTCTTTGAATAAATCTATACTGTATATCAAGGCTAGGGTGTCTGAAAAAAATAGGTAATTTCAAGGTAATTTTTGATCACCCATCTACCCACAGAAATTGATATACTCATAAAATGCATCCACCATGGGAAACAGAAGTGCCTAGGGCGTAGAAGGACCTTAATCCAGTCCTGTCCAGATGACAGATATTTGTGTTCTCTCAAAAGCAAAAACAATCAGCATTGATATATAACTCACTTGATATGATCTTCACTGACTTCCAGATGTCTAAATCCAGACTCTAGTCCTTACTCATGACATATACAGTACTTGAGAGAAAGGTTGCCAGAGAGTTTGCTTTAAAAGCCAACATAAAAAAATGAAGGATCAATTAAAAAACACCAACTCATGGAAGACTATTGACCAGGACCACCTCATATCGATCAGTACTACCAGAATCTCAGGATTCATGGGTGTCATGAACCAGATCACTAATACTGGGCTACCCTTTCTTACTCTGGAATCGCAGAGTAATTGACTGTAGCTATATAAAAGACCCAAAGATAAGATGATCCTGAAAGGCAATCTTCTTTCATTTTGAAGGTTGTCAAGAGAAAGTATGTTATACTAAAACAGTAAATGCTGCAAAAGACAACAAAAATAGAAATTAAATTGTTATATACATGTATTTGCTTCGAAGACACTTTTTTCCAGGTTGCCATGAGAGAAGCTTATCTGTATCATGTCAGGTTACTCTTGTTGCTCCCTTCTTCACACTTCAGTGACACATTTTGTAATTTTGCTATTTGGTATTTCAAACATCTTTAATTTTTGCACTGCACAAAGAAAAAATATTATTGTTATCGTGGGATTCACAACCCAGGTGAAGTACATTTGGACAACCAAATAACAATGGCTTAAATTATTTTGCTCCATAGTATACATTAAGTAATTTTGTCTGGTAGAAATTAGGACAAAAGCTGACAAAAACATCAGGTCAAAAATATGTTGTCAGAGACCTCATGGACATATGCATTGGCTCAATGAAGAATATTATAAAATCTATGGCGTTAGAGTAGCAAGAAAAACAAATAAAAATAATAACTCACTGCATTTATATACTTTAAACAACACTTTAAACTCTAAGGACTGATTTCACAATCCAGACTAGCTTGATTAAAATTAGGTAGATCAGTGCTAGTCAGGCTCTGTGAAACTATTGCTAAGAGATTTAATATTTTATTATAATGAGGTACGCAAACTTTGAAAATTTTAATGGATTCACTTATTCACACTATCACAAACTGGCAACATAGATAAGGCAAAATCACAGAACTGAGAATGTTGCAGTTCTTTGTAGAATATGCCTATAAACACAACAAAGAGATCAAAGCTAATAAGTCAGAGATCATTAACTAAAGACAAGAAACTTACCACTTACTTTGTTACTTACTGTATCTGATATAATCACGCCATCAGAGAGGAACCAAAATATGGAAAATGAAGATCATCACAATCTCTATTGTGAGAAGTGCATTAAGACTTAAATAGTAAAACAGCTGAAGTAAATAGAATGTAATGAAAAAGTTTAAAATTCCAGGCAAACAGAGGAAGTACATTAAGATTACTTTAATGTTACAAACTGTCAATATTTCTTAGAAATAATTGTGGTATTCTAAATGTACCCTTGGACATTTGTTAGTTCCTGGTGATATAGGCTGATTTATATATTTCAAAGATAAATAAATTAATAAAGCCAGATTAAGAATAATGTTTTCTAAATATAAAAACTGAACATTCAAAAATTGCATCTTTCTTTGTAAATATTTGCAAATTCTAACAGATGAGTAATAGGAATTACCTAAACAAATTTCTTAATCAAGATAGACTTTTTGTTGATTTTGAATTTCATACTTTAAAATACAGCTAAACTGAAGGAAGTTTATACTAATACACTTAATATTATGTATATTTAAAGTAACCTGTTCTTTATCATTACACTGAAACATACCTTTGAGTTATTTTCTGAACAAAGAAAACAGACATCCCATATTGTGCCCCATAAACTGGAGACAGGGCAGGATGGTGGAGTCGTAGGTGCACTGCTGCTCACAGATCTAGGGACCTTGGTTTGATACTGGGATTTTACTATGTTTTTTCAAAATATGAAGCGTTATAGAAAATATAATAGAACTTCCTGATTACAGATTCTGGATGTAAGTACTAGTACATCAGACTGGCCCGAGCCCTGTGTTTCAGGTGGCCTTTTGGCATACAGATACAGATGCAGGCATCTAGAATGTGTGAAGTGTTAGCTGGTATACCAATGTAGGCACTTGGGAATCCAGACAGCTATTTATCATGACCTTTTATTTGTTTAAATAACCTTTAATAGGACCACACTACTCTGTAATACTGCCAGGTGGCGCAGTGAATCCTTAATGCACCAGCTACATGCGGTCATGAGACAAATCAGTGTCAATATTCAATGTTTGCAAACCCATTAGTGTTAGCTGTTTTTGTATATGTTTTAAACAATGCCTCACTGTATAGCATGTACACAACATAGTGGTCACACACAAAACACCCGGATTGGATAAGCAGAAAATCCAACTATTTTCTTTTCTGAGAGATATTTATGTAGCCAAGAGATGGGTAAGATGGGTAATAAACTTGAGCACTGATATTGGTCCCATTGACAAGTTTCTCGATGAGATTCAGCACAATGTATGATCAAATAAGCACGCAGAAATGTTCCAATGTGATCTACATACAGAATTAACAAGTAAGTAGTATTTGTCAGCAAAATCATCTCAAAGTCGATAAGTTGAATTCAATTCAATTATACTAATTTGAATCAGCCGTCTAGATAAAAGTATCCAAAAACATTTAGCCTCGTATGTGTTGGTTTTATAAGTTAGGATATGCTTTAAAATGGTTTTACACCTGAGAACAATATTTCTATTGGATTAAAAGAGATGTATTCACAAATATGCTTGTTTACAATGTAATACGGCCATTTCATATCACTGGATTTTGTTTTGTTGCCTCCTTCTGAATCACAGACAATGATTCACAACACCACGCATACTTGGACATTTAATCTATTTTGTGATGTAAACTGGATGTTTTATATGTTACTGTGTACATGTGTACTTTCATTGTGGTTTGAAATAAACTCATCAATACTGATTGTATATAACCCATAGCTGTTGCTAAGGGGGGGCATTGGGGGGGCAGTGCCCCACAAAAAGAATTTTTGAATAAAGTGGAAAAAAAATATTTTTTAGAAATATTGAAAAATACTTATGTACAGATGCAAGCGGTGGGTGTGTCACATCAAAAGGTGTAATTTCACGTATCATATTTCATATTGCTTGACTAATTTTAAAAACTAAGTTATAAATGCAGACGCTCCCTCGGTGCCGCGCCGGGTGTAAATATCAAAATATACATTCCCAACACTAATTGTACCCATCTGTCATGCAAATAAAACACCTTGAATTGAATTGAATTGAATTGAGGGAGAGAGGGGGGGAGGGGGAAAGAGATAGCCAGGACTCAAGGCAAATAAGATACTTATGGGTACACAGGCATTCACTACAGCAACATATGAAACGTTTGCACGTGTAGTTAAGTTATTACTTGGTTTTCAAAGTGCAATGAAATACAATATTGTTGTTGTTGCTGTTCTGGTTGTTTTTATCCTGTAAAGCGTTCTGAGAAGCCACCTTTAAAGGCGATATATACTGTAAAACCGCTGATTCTTATGGAATGTGTTCCGGCGGGGATTCAAATTTTTATTTATTTTTTAATCGCGTATCTAAGGAAATCTCGGTATAACTTTGTTCATGAACAGTGGCATGTTACATTATTATTAGTTTTTTTGTTAACAAGGCTCGCCAGCTAATGTGAATCGAAACGTGTCTTGCTAGCTTTTAAAGTCATGCGAGGTGTAAACGACAATTGAAATAGAGAAAAAAGACCTGACTGACAAGCCGATACATACTCTTAGAGTTTGATTAATAGGGAATATAATTCAAAAATATAGTACTAAAAAAGGTACTACCACTTTTAAAGGTGATATGTAAAATAAAGTTTTTTATTATTGTTATAGAGAAACATGATCAGATTTTCCCTGGTTCAGAAAAAAGATCTAAAGTACTACACATAACTTTCTTAATTCGATGTATTTAAAGCAGTGAACTACTGTAGGTGTCACATAACATTCAGAACTACAATCATGTATTTGACAAATAAAAACGATTACAATCTAATCCTTCCACATTTGATCCCAAAATCCCAAGAAATATAAATCTTAACGGGTAGAAAGCTATGCTGAAAGTTTATTAAGATACTTAGAAGACAAAGATACTGTATCAATTTATGTTGCATTAGCCTGATTATGATTAAAAAACACATAATTAAACACGCGTTTGCGATTTAAATCAGAACACGATTTAAATCAATATAAATGTTTATGTTGTAACGCATACTGTCCAGCCTCCATTTCTCTATAAAAATTTACTCAGTTGCACACACACACACAATAGAAGCAGGAAGCAGAGGCAGGGACCGTTGTCAGAAGGGAAGAAGGTGACTATTCATTGTTATCAAAAATGACTTGGAATCGATCATGTGGCGATATTTTGAAATATAAAAGTCAATTGATTGTCCATAATATCGCTATTCTATTTTTTCGAAGAAATGTTTGTTAAAAGAAAAGTCCAGCACCAACACCAGAACCTGCGAGTTGTTAGTCAGGCACGTAGACCAGTAGGCTACAAGACAACTCGCATGAACGGGGAGGTGAAACAGCCCAACACAGCCCTGTCGCAGTACACGAATATAATCATACCGTTATTAAATTCTTTAGATACGCGATTCCATATTTAATTAGCAGAAAAGCTTAAAACTTCCACTTTTTCACACGTTATTTAACATGCTAGTTAAATACTTCAATGCTTAAATCCGTTAGGGAGAAATGGAATACCGGTGTGTATTTTTCCTTTAAAGTACCGATTCCTGGAATCTGACTGGCTGACACCCTTCTGAAGTGGTTCCATAAAATCTGGTATATGGAAAAGAAAGCGTTGATAAATACAAGTGTCTTTTAATACACTCTTTGCTGTGCTCTTGAGGATCCTTGTGATAATTTGAGCTCTAGTTGAATGATAAGTGTCGCATTTTAAATCATTTTCGTTAGGGAGAAATGAAATACCGGTGTGTATTTTTCCTTTAAAGTACCGATTCCTGGAATCTGACTGGCTGACACCCTTCTGAAGTGGTTCCATAATATCTGGTATACGGAAAAGAAAGCGTTGATAAATACAAGTGTCTTTTAATACACTCTTTGCTGTGCTCTTGAGGATCCTTGTGATATTTTGAGCTCTAGTTGAATGATAAGTGTCGCATTTTAAATCATTTTCGTAGTTAGAAATTATGAAACGCCCTGTTAAAAGCAAGGGAGTTTTTATGCCTGTTGAAGTAAAAGAAAATGCCTGACAAAGTAGGGCTTGGACAGATTCCAAGTGCTTGTACAAATGTGCTTAAGAAATTATACTTTGAGTATACAGCTTGTCCAAAGTCATCCATTATTAATACTGTTAGTAATATCTTCAGTAAAGGCTTTGATGCATAAATATTTCTGATAAAAGTAGGTTGTGTACTTTTGTCCAACTGAGCAATCTTGCTTTCATAAAATATACCAACATTTTAATGACTGATGATTAACATGCTGTAATACACAGTTCAAAATTAAAGGCTCAAATGCTGTACATGAGAGGTTAAGCTCCCCCTGGCGGTTTTACAAGGTGACGCAGGATAGTTTCCGGCAGAGTGTCAAATGACACGTGATTAACCGCGTGACACTGCGTGATACCGGGGTATGCCGCGAAATACCTCACCCATTTTGAATGGCTGCATCTGTATGGCTGGTATTGGTAGTTTAAAGAAAAAATACACACCAATATTCAATTTCTCCCTAAACATTTTAAGCATCAAAGTCTTACATGTGGTTATTTCTGAAACGTTTTTACATGCTCCTTCTGACCATATTACGTTTATATACTTTGTGAGAAAAGTGATAGTTTTAACCTTTTCTGTGAATATGCTCGTTATCAGAGTAACCAAAAGCATACTTTTAGAATTTGATTAATAGGGAATATAGTATGGAATCATGTATCTAAAGAAAATAATAACAATATAATTATATAGGTACTGTAGCACAAACAGTAGTATAAGATTTTCTATTGATATGTGTATGGCTGTTTAAGTGCTTGCTATGTGACTGCATCTGTGGCTTGAAGGCTTAAGTGACTGACTTATAAGCCTGAGATTGGGTGTTCAAATCCATCAATTGCCATGAGTTTTCTTTTAACAAATAAACATTTCTTTGAAAAACTAAAATAGCAAATATTATGGACACTATATTGACATTTTTAATATTTCTAAATATCACAACATGTTCGTACTGTATGTACACAGTGGTACCGCAGGATGTAGGGCGCAAACCCACGTGAGCCTGAAAGCCCTACATTATTAATAATATCTTCCGTGTCGCATTAACATTGGAATGTTCCTTTTTTATAACTTTAAAAGGAGGCGATACACAAGTGTCTCCTCTTTAACTCTTCAGTTCACAGAGAAATTTCACCAGAACCTCATAACAGTGTCCAATGATACTCTTCTTGTGTCTAATTTGTAGTATAGCATGGGATGGTAGGGATGAAAGCTCATTGCCCGGGAGCACAACATGATCATTGCCATGCTTGAATGTTATTTTCAGCCAAGATTCAGCTTCCTGGAAGAAAGAACCATGTACAGTATGTAGCCTACATGGTACATTTTGGAGTCTATAATTTCCCTTATCTTGACAGGGGCTCCAGGACCCATAGATGCAAAGAAACCTCAAAACATTACACTCATCACCTTTTCAGCTTTTTTACACCAGTCACAATGACTGAATAAGTCTAATAAGTTAACTTTTTTTCATCTGATCACAAATCATTGTTCATTTTTCATTCAAATGATGTTTGTGAGGTTGCCTTTTTTGTGTTTGCTCTAAGAAAAGGGTACTATATTGTAATCCTGCTATCAATTCCACATTCATTCAGGTGACTTTGAAGGCTAGTACTAAACACTTTGTGACAAGATACATTAATATTAATTATATTCATATTATTATATTAGTCTGTTAGATCCACCTACTTCTCTCACATCATTGAAAATAACCATAGCAGCCCTAGGCATCTTTTCTCCACCATCAACAGACTGCTAAAGCCTAACTGCCCAACCATATTACCTCCCTCATCGCAACTTTGCAACACATTTTTAGATTTCTTTAGCTCCAAGATCGTCAACACCTGGCATCACATTCTCTCCACAACACATATCACTCCCACACCTCCTCCCGGTTTGTTGTACTTTTCTGGTTCCCTTCTCTCTAACTTCTCTCTTCTTGACTTTGCATCCCTCAGTAAACTAGTTTCACACATGAAATCCACCACCTCTTTATTAGATCCCGTTCCCACCAATTTATTTCAGTCCTGTTTCAGTTCTCTCTGCCCCATTGTCCTCAATATAATAAATTAATCCTTAAGCACTGGTGTTACACCAATGGTCCTCAAAACGTCTGCCTTTACCCCAGTGCCAAAAAACCTAACATGGCTCTGGACAATCTAACAATTTTCGCCCCATCTCCAACTTACCCTTTCTTGCAAAAATTCTAGAACGTGCTGTCGCATTTCAATTACACAACCACCTATTTGTAAATAACCTTTTTGAACCCCTCCA